>NW_028225179.1:127854594-129185239 GCF_052327205.1 Somniosus microcephalus
AAACACCTTAGTTGTTGTGAGTGCTCGAGTTAGTTGTGCGTGGTTCCGATTACCGGTACAATGCCAAGTGGTACTGGACTGAAAGGCCGGTTGCTGAAGCATACGTCAGCCGGAGTAAAATTCGCTGGGAGTACTGTAGCGTCTCTAATCCTTTCTGGATTTGAAGAGCTACTGGAAAAAAACATTCCATGTCCGTGTGAGAAGCGACGCATCTACTCCGGACTATTCTTCGGAATCCCTTTCTTTGTATTGTTGTTCGTCGGTCTAGTGGTGCAACTTCAATCAGGAGGATGCAAAGAGTTTAAGGACTGCTCCAAGTCTAAGATATGTCCATTTCTGTTTATGTTGTTTAAAACATTGATTGCACCACTAATGTGGATCGTCATACTCTTTCTGGACGGTGATTACTATGCCTGTTCAGAATTCATGAACAGTAATGAAACTTTGACTAGTAAGACGTGCGGTGAATTCAATTGCAACCAGAATCCCAGTGAAGTTCCAGCTGCTCTACAACATATTTGCTATATATCGCGGGTGAGTATTGTCTTTAAAATTCTTTCTAATGAGTACTTGTAACAGAAAATATACAGCACCGACTTGCATTCACACACCTTTGATGTAGCTAAGCATCTCAAGGCATTTCACAATTGGAGATCAGACCCGAGCTGGAGTCGAAGGGTGGACTGGGGAGGCAGCTGAAAATACTGCATATACCGTGATCTTCAGGGCCCTTTGACGTCAGGAGAGCTGGAGAAACCCTAGCGTAGGGAAGAGGTGAAGTAACCCTGAGGGGTTCAGTGTGGAGGACAGATGGCTGAGAGCTCTGTCACTGGTGGGAGAACAGAGGGAGGGAAAGACACCGTACACCAGAGTTGGAACCGAGGAGGGACATTGGGCTTGAGGAGGGTAGAGGTAGGGACAGGTGAGCTATGCAAGGATTTTGAATTCGGTGTGCTGAGGGAGGATGGAGATCGGTGGGGAAATGGGGAGTGGGAGTCAATGCAAGGTGGGTGTGGGTGGTGGCAGTTATGGATCAACTAGAGTTTGTGTAGGGTAGGGATTGGGAGATCAGTGAGGAAGACATTTGAGAAATTGAGTCTGGAGGTGACCGAGGCATGAATGAGGGTTTAAGTAGTGAGAGGGACAGAGGTGGACAACTTGGGGATGTGAGGTTTAAGCTCAGCTCAGGGTTAAGCAAGACACAGAGCTTGCATAACATCAGTTTGAGTTTGAGCAAGTATCCAGAGAGAGAAATCGAAGTGGAGCAGCGCTTTGCTGTGTGTGAAATTGCTGCAACATTACCTAAATAACAACAGTGACTGCACTTCAAATGACGTTGATAGTTGGGTTATCTTGGGAGTTGTGGTGAAGGGCTATTTTAGTGCAAGTTTATTCGTAGGTCAGGGAGTATCCAGTACAGACTGAACAGGATGCGATGGGTCTGTCTTTCCAATTTTGTGTCTAAGGCTATAAGGGTTGAGGAAGGATAGCACAACATGGTCACAGTAAAACAGAATGTTAGTAATGTTTTGGCCACGATGGTTTCAATACTGTGAGCAGATCAGGTACCAGACTGAAGGGATTTGAGCAGGGAGAAGTGAAATGGGTGGTCGCAACCTTGGATAGTGTGAAAAGTTTGGACATAGGGCAGTAGTCGGAAAGGACGGAGGAGGTCGGAGATGTGGCATTATTTGAAGTGGATGGAGGAAGTAGGCTTTGGAGATTGGAACTGGTTGGAATCATAGAAAATTACGGCACAGAAGGAGGTCATTCGGCCCATCGTATCTGTGCAGGCCGAAGAAAGCTATCCAGCCTAATCCCACTTTCCAGCTCCTGGTCCGTATCTCTTGGAGAGGATAGAGATGCTGGAAATGCATTAGTTGCACACCCACCTACACATTCTATCATACACTCACATACTGTCTCACATAGACTCTCAAACACACATTCTGTCATATAGATGCATACTGTCCCACACACACTCAGACACACCCATACACACATTCTGTCATATAGACACATACTGTCCCACACACACTCAGACACACCCATACACACATTCTGTCATATAGACACATGCTGTCCCACACACACTCAGACACACCCATAAACACATTCTGTCATATAGACACATATACTGTCCCACATGCACTCAGACACACCGATACACACATTCTGTCAGACACCCACATACTGTCTACATTTGAATTGTCTCTGAGTTGCTCTGAGACGAGTAGAGCTCCATGCCGGAAGCCACCTCTCACAAAACGGACCCTTAAATCTCTAGAATGGAACAGTTCTGTTAAAGGATCATTGTTTAAATCATTTTCTTATCTCTCCACCCATATCTTTACAGCTCATTGGTGGCATTATATTTTTCGTTGCTGGGGTTTTGCTGACGTTGTGCTACTGTATTTTTTATTGCTGTTCTGAAACGGCATTGACCAACAGGGAAGACACCCAGACACAATCTCGTGGGGCTGAACTAAGCAATCTGAACACTGAAGCGGACAATGTGGTAAGTATTATGCACGATCGAACAACCAGCTAGTGAAATGGCAATGTCAAGTTGTGAAAACAGAGCAAGTGTGATGAGTGCAGCTAAAATCAACCAGCAAAAAATGCTTTAAAATGTTGTGGGATTTTCCAATCCAGCCCATACTGGGAGTGTGTGTCCAGAAATAACATTTTGCTCGCCCTTGTTTTTCCAAACAATATTACAGAAAATCATGAGTTCGAGGTGTGGAATTTTTCAAATGTGCTCTTGGCATGAGCCAGGAGAGCTGCAGCAGGAAAATCCCGGACAATATTGAATTGCAGCCCTTTCAGGCACGCCCACCAGTGACTGATCGAGGTGGCACTCACAAGCAGTGAACTGCACCGCTCTCACTCCCACCGCAAGGCATCATTCCCTTATTTTAACAGAACATTGCTATCTGTATAGCTTGGAAATTATTTTGATGAAAGGGTGGAAACAGGCGCTATATGGGTGCTGTGCTAATAAGACATGCCTGTTTGAAAGTCTGGATTTATAAAGCAATTTTGCTCCTAATTGTTGATTACCATAATTTGAACTTTCCTGGAGGTGATAAAACAGACAGCTGCAGATTTAGCTCTCAAGCGCTGATTAGATGCAATTTTCGTGGAGCAGTATATTTGGGCTCCACTCACCCACTTCCACTGAAGGTGTGCATACGTACATACAAACGTACATACGAATTAGGAGCAGGAGTAGGCGACTCGGCCCCTCGAGCCTGCTCCACCATTCAATAAGATCATGGCTGATCTGATTACTCCACATTGCCGCCTACCCCCGATAACCTTTCACCCCCTTGCTTACCAAGAATCTATCTACCTCTGCCTTAAAAATATTCAAAGACTCTGCTTCCACCGCCCTCTGAGGAAGAGAGTTCCAAAGACTCATGACCCTCTGTGAGAAAAAAATTCTGCTCATCTCTGTCTTAAATGGGTGACCCCTTATTTTTAAACAGTGACCCCTAGTTCTAGATTCTCCCACTAAAGGAAACATCCGCTCCACATCCACCCTCAGGATCTTATATGTTTCAATCAAGTGACCTCTTATTCTTCTAAACTCCAGAAGATACAAGCCTAGCCTGTCCAACCATTCCTCATAAGACAACCCGCCCATTCCAGGTATTAGTCAGTAAACCTTCTCTAAACTGCTTCCAATGCATTTACATCCTTCCTTAAATAAGGAGTCCAATACTGTACACAGTACTCCAGATGTGGACTCACCAATGCCCTGTATAACTGAAGCATAACCTCCCTACTTTTGTATTCAATTCCCCTCGCAATAAACAATAACATTCTATTAGCTTTCCTAATTACTTGCTGTACCTGCATGCTAACCTTTTGTGATTCATGCACTAGGACCCCCAGATCCCTCTGCATCTCAGAGCTCTGCAATCTCTCACCATCTAGATAATATGTTTCTTTTTTATCTTCCTGCCAAAATGGCCAATTTCACATTTTCCCACATTATACTCCATTTGCCAGATCTTTGCCCACTCACTTAACCTATGTATATCCCTTTGTAGCCTCCTTATGTCCTCTTCACAATTTACTTTCCTACTAATCTAGGTGTCATCAGCAAATTTAGCAACCATACCTTCAGTCCCTTCATCCTAGTCATTTATATAAATTGTAAATAGTCGAGGCCCCATCACCGATCCCTGTGGCACACCACTCGTTACATCTTGCCAATCAGAAAATGACCCATTTATGCCTACTCTCTGTTTCCTGTTAGCTAGCCAATCTTCTATCCATGCCAATATGTTACCCCTACACCATGAGCTTTTATTTTCCGCAATAACCTTTGATGTGGCACCTTATCAAATGCCTTCTGGAAATCTAAGTACAGTACATCCACCAGTTCCCCTTTATCCACAGCATATGTTACTTCCTCAAAGAACTCCAATAAATTTGTCAAACATGATTTCCCTTTCACAAAACCATGTTGACTCTGCCTGATTGCCTTGAACTTTTCTAAGTGCCCTGCTATAACGTCTTTAATAATAGCTCCTAACATCTTCCCTATGATAGATGTTAAGCTAACTGGCCTGTAGTTTCCTGCTTTCTGTCTCCCTCCCTTTTTGAATAAAGGAGCTACATTTGCTATTTTCCAATGCAATGGAAGCTTCCCTGAATCTAGGGAATTTTGGAAAATTAAAGCCAACGCACCAACTATCTCACTAGCCACTTCTTTTAAGACCTTAGGATGAAGTCCATCAGGACCCGGGGACTTGTCAGCCCACAGCTCCAACAATTTGCTCATTACCACTTCCCTGATGATTGTAATTTTCTTGAGTTCCTCCCTCCCTTCCATTTCCTGATTTACAGCGATTTCTGGGATGTTACTTGTATCCTCTACAGTGAAGACCGATGCAAAATACCTGTTCAATTCAACTACCATCTCCTTATTTTCCATTATTAATTCCCCAGACTCACTTTCTATAGGTCCAACGCTCACTTTGTTAACTCTTTTCTTTTTAAAATCTCTATGGAAACTTTTACTATCTGTTTTTATATTTCTAGCTAGCTTTCTCTCGTACTCTAATTTTTCTCTCCTTATTAATCTTTTAGTCATTATTTGCTGTTTTTCTATATTCTGTCCAATCTTCTGACCTGCCACCCATCTTTGCACAATTATATGCTTTTTCTTTAAGTTTGATACGATCTTCAACTTTTTTAGTTAACCACAGATGGTGGGTCCTCCCCTTGGAATTTATCTTTCTCGTTGGAATGTACCTATTCTGTGTATTCTGAAATATCCCCTTAAATGTTTGCCACTGCAACTCTATTGACCTATCCCTTAACCTAATTTGCCAGTTCACTTTAGCTAGCTCTGCTTTCATGCCCTCATAATTGCCCTTATTTAAGTTTAAAATACTAGGACCCACTCTTCTCTCCCTCAAACTGAATGTAAAATTCAATCATATCATGCTACCTAGGAGTGCCTTCACTATGAGGTCATTAATTAATCCTATCTCATTTCACAATACCAGGTCTAGTTGGTTGGCTCTAGAACATGCTGTTCTAAGAAACTATCCCGAAAATATTCTATGAACCCCTCATCTAGGTTACCTTTACCCATCTGATTTTTACAGTCTATATGTAGAATAACATCCCCCATGATTATTGCCGTACCTTTCTGCCAACTCCCATTATTTCTTCCTTTATACTCCATCCTACCATGTAGTTATTGTTAGGGGGGCCTGTACACCACTCTTCTTGTCTTCATCATTTCTCATCTCTACACAAACCGCTTCAACATCCTGGTTTCCTGAATTAGGTCATCCCTCTCTAGTGTGCTAATACCATCATTAATTAACAGAGCCACCCCTCCACATTTTCCTAGCTTCCTGTCCTTCCTAAATGTAATGTACCCTTCAATATTCAGGTCCCAATCTATGTCATCCTGCAGCCATGTTCTGTAATGGCTATCAGACCGTAGTTATTTATTTCTATTTGCACTATCAGTTCTTCTGTTTTGCTTCGAATGCTACATGCATTCAGATGCAGAGCCTTTAGTTTTGTCCTTTTATTATTTTTGTAATCTCTAGCCTTAACTGTTGATTTACTCCGAGATTTGTACATTCTATCCCTTCCTGTCACTGTCTGTTTATCATTTCCCATATTAATACCTTTCTCTCTTGCCTTGGCTCTACTCTTTGATTTACCACATCTTCCCAAATTTATCCCTTGCCCCCAGTATTTAGTTTAAAACCCTCTCTACTGCACTATTTATACTACTTGCCAGAACACTGGTCCAAGACCATCCCAACGATACAGATGCCACTTTCCCCAGTACTGGTGCCAGTGCCCCAGAAATCGAAGCCCATTCCACTCACACCAGTCTTTGAGCCATGCATTCATCTCTCTAATTTTATTTACCCTATGCCAATTTGCTCGTGGCTCTGGTAATAATGCAGACATTATTACCCTTGAGGTTCTGCTTTTTAATTTAACCCCTAGCTGCTCATACTCTCTCAGCAGAATCTCTTTCCTAGTTCTACCTATATCGTTGGTACCTACGTGGACCACGGCCACTGGCTCCTCCCCCTCCCATTGCAAGTTCCTCTCCAGCCCACAGCAGATGTCCCGAACCCTGACACAAGGCAGGCAGCACAGCCATCTGGACTCTCGCTCTTGGCTGCAGAGAACTCTATCTATTGGCTGTAAAGTGCCTTGGGACGTCCTGAGGTCATGAAAGGCACTATATAAATGCAAGTCTTTCTATTTCTTTTCCAGGAGGACGTAAGTGACAAGTTACCACATAACTTAGAGTGTCAGCTTTGGGTCCGTTGGTAGCACCCTTGCCTCTGAGTCAGAAGTTTGTGGGTTCAAGTCCCACTCCAGAGACGGGAGTACAAAAATCTAGGCTGATACTCCAGTGCAGTACTGAGGGAGTGCTGCACTGCTGGATGTGCCGTCTTTCAGATGAGATGTTAAACCGAGGCCCTGTTTGTTCTCTCGGGTGGATGCAAAAGATCCTATGGCACTATTTCGAAGAAAAGCAGGGGAGTTATCCCCGGTGGTCTAGCCAATATGTATCCCTCAATCAATATCGCTAAAATGGATGGCCTGGTCATATTGCTGTTTGTGGGAGCTTCTTGTGTGCAAATTGGCTGCCGTGTTTCCTACATTACAACAGTGACTACACTTCAATAGTACTTCATTGGCTGTAAAGTGCTTTGGGACGTCTGGTGGTCATGAAAGTCGCTAAATAAATGCAAGTCTTTCTTTTCCAGGAGGGCATAAGTGACAGCTTACCACATCGCCTCAGTGACAACGCTCACCTTCCGTGTCAGCCGTGGCTCACTAGTAGCACTCTCGTCTCTGAGTCAGAAGGTTGTGGGTTCAAGTCCCATTCCAGAGACTTGAACACATAATTTAGGCTGACACTCCAGCACAGTACTGAGGGAAGGCTGCACTACCGGACCTGCGGTCTTTTCAATGAGATCCCTGCCATCAATGTAGCTACGGTGCTGCAGTGTCGATACCTGCCGCCAAGGGGCCAATGTGCTACAATACCGATACATGCAGCCAAGGAGCACGGCGCTGAGTACCGCTCACTGCCGTCTATTGGGCACGGCGCTGCAGTATCGATATATGTAGCCAAGGAGCACGGCGCTGCAGTACCGATCACTGCAGCCAATTGGGCACGGCGCTGCAGAACCGCTCACTGCCGCCAATTGGGCACGGCGCTGCAGTACCGATCACTGCCGCCTACTGGGCACGGCGCTGCAGTACCGCCCACTGCCGCCAATTGGGCATGGCACTGCAGTACCGCTCTCTGCCGCCTATTGGGCACGGCGCTGCAGTACCGGTCACTGCCATCTATGGGGCACGGTGCTGCAGTACCGATCACTGCCGCCAATTGGGCATGGCACTGCAGTACCGCTCTCTGCCATCTATGGGGCACGGCGCTGCAGTACCGATCACTGCTGCCGATTGGGCATGGCGCTGCAGTCCCGCTCTCTGCCGTCTATGGGGCACGGCGCTGCAGTACCGATCACTGCCATCTATAGGGCACGGCGCTGCAGTACCGATCACTGCCGCCAATTGGGCATGGCACTACAGTACCGCTCTCTGCCGTCTATTGGGCATGCGCTGCAGTACCGGTCACTGCCAGCAATTGGGCACGGCGCTGCAGTGCCGATCACTGCCGCCGATTGGGCATGGCGCTGCAGTACCGGTCATTGCCACCAATTGGGCATGGCGCTGCAGTGCCGATCACTGCTGCCAATTGGGCATGGCGCTGCAGTACTGCTCTCTGCCGTCTATGGGGCACGGCGCTGCAGTACCGATCACTGCCGTCTATGGGGCACGGCGCTGCAGTACCGATCACTGCCGTCTATGGGGCATGGCGCGGCAGTGCCGATCACTGCCGCCTACTGGGCACAGCGTTGCAGTGCCAATCACTGCCGCCAATTGGGCACAGCGCTGCAGTACCGATCACTGCTGCCTATTGGGCACAGCGCTGCAGTACCAATCACTGCCGTCTAGTGGGCACGGCGCTGCAGTACCGATCACTGCCGTCTACTGGGCATGGCGCTGCAGTACCGATCACTGCCGCCAACTGGGCACGGCGCTGCAGTGCCGATCACTGCCGCCTACTGGGCACGGCGCTGCAGTACTGATCACTGCCGCCTAGTGGGCACGGCGCTGCAGCACGGATCCTCAAATAATTGCAGGGTTTTTGCCTCCATGTAATTGAAGTTACTGCTTTGTTTTAGTTGTGAAATATTTTTATTTAGCAATTTTTATGTATTAACGATTTTTACTAACATTAACAATAAAAATGATGTAATGAAAAGTTCAGAGTGAGGCTGTCTTTTATTTTTAAACTTTTTTTCCTGAAAGTTGTAACAAAGTGCATCCACAAGTCAAGTCCTGATAAACTGGTTAGCATGGGCCTGAGAATGATAACATGGTGCTGGGATGAGGCTCAAAAGGGGGCGTTGAATGTCGAAAGATAAAGAGGTGATGGAGGCTGATCACTTGAGTCATTTTAGAGGGCGTTGGACAGGTATTTGATGAGGCTAGCAACTGGGGAATGTAGGAGTGTAAACTGAATTGGTGGCATTTTGCTGGGATTTCTGGAACTCTTCTGCTGAGCTTTCCATGGATGAGTGGGAGAAGCTCCATGGAAATTCACCCTCTTTATATGTGGCAGAATGTCATGGGTTGATGTCCTACTCCAAAGATGTGAGCACATAATCCAGGCTGACACTCCAGCCCAGTACTAAGGGAGTGCTGCACTGGCGGAGGTGCAGTCTTATTGATGAGATGTTAAGTCGAGGTTCCGCCTGCCCTCTCAAGTGGATCTAAAAGATTCCATGGCACTATATTGAAGAGCAGGGAAGTTCTCCCCGGTTTCTTGGCCAATATTTATCCCTCAATGAACGTTACAACAACAGATTATCTGGTCATTTATCAAATTGCTGTTTGTGGGAGCTTGCTGTGCACAAATTGACTGCCACATTTCCCTATATTACAACAGTGATTACACTTCAATTGTACTTTATTGGCTGCAAAGTGCTCGGATAGTCCTGTGAAAGGTATAATATAATGCAAGTTCTATCTTTTGTCTCATGTATATTCTGTTCCTGAATGCTAGGGTCAGCCAGCAGGATCCTAAAGTTCTTTTCTCATCCTGCATGTTCCTGCACATTACTACTGTCTCGGTTTCTTAAAATTTTGTACACACAATTCCCCCATTAAAATGTAAACCTTTCTGGGCGATGACCTTTCTTCAGAACTTAAAGATGCGAGAGATTAACAGGTTTTAGCCAAACACAGTGAGCCCATATTTACAAGGTTTAAAAACCTATCACCACTTTAGCATATCTGAAACTCAGCAGTGAGCTATCCAGAATGTGCTTTAAAGGTACTTTTCTAGAATGGCGCAGACACGTGATTTATAGGTACATTTTCAACAATGCTGCAGTCAAACGATTTAAGGATACATTTTCTATGATCGTGCAGGCAGGTGAGTTCAAGGTAGAAAGGCAAATACTGTGGATGCTGGAAATCTGAAGTAAAAACAGAAAATGCTGGAAATACTCATCAGAGCCGGCAGGATCTGTAGAGAGAGAAACAGAGTTAACGTTTCAGGTCAAGGACCTTCCATCAGAACTGGAAAAAGTTAGAGATGTAATGTTTATTAAGCAAGCACAGAGGCAGGGAAGGGGGGGGGGAAGAATGAAAGGGAATGTCTGAACGGGTGGAAAGCAGGAGTGATTAAATGACTAAAGGAATGGTGGTGCAAGGCAAAGTGGGTGGTAATGGGACAAGTAAAGAAACAATAGATGGATTTAGAGGAGCTGGAAATGGGAACAGCAGAATCATTATCAGCAACTGCTGTCTGAAAAAATGGGAGCAGTGGTTATGTTCTGAAGTTGTTGAACTCATAGAAACATAAAACATAGAAGATAGGAGCAGCAGGAGTAGGCCATTCGGCCCCTCGAGCCTGCTCCGCCATTCAATGCGATCATGGCTGATCATCCAAATTCAGTACCTTGTCCCTGCCTTCTCCCCATATCCCTTGATCGCTTTAGCCTTAAGAAATATATCCAACTCCTTCTTGGATATATTTAATGAATTGTCCTCTACTGCCTTCTGTGGTAGAGAATTCCACAGGTGCACCACTCTCTGGGTGAAGAAATTCCTCCTCATTTCTGTCCTAAATGGCTTACCCCTTATCCTTAGACTGTGACCCCTGGTTCTGGACTCCCCGACCATCGGGAACATCCTTCCTGCATCTAGTCTGTCCAGTCCTGTCAGAATTTTATAAGTTTCAATGAGATCCCCTCTCATTCTTCTAAACTCCAGCGAGTATAAGCCTAATCGACCCAATCTCTCCTCATACGTCATTCCTGCCATCCCAGTTATCAGCCTGGTGAATCTTCGCTGAACTCCTTCCATGGCAAGAACATCCTTCCTTAGATAAGACGACCAAAGCTGCACACAATACTCAAGATGTGGTCTCACCAAGGCCCTGTACAACTGCAGCAAGACACCCTTGTTCCTGTACTCAAACCCTCTCGCTATGGAGGCCAATAAAGCATTTGCCTTCTTAACCGCCTGCTGCACCTGCATGCTTGCCTTCAGCGACTGGTGCACAAGGACACCCAGGTCTTGTTGCACCTCCCCTTCTCCCAATCTATTGCCATTCAGATAATAATCTGCCTTCATGTTTTTGACACCAAAGTGGATAACCTCGCATTTATCCATGTTTTATTGCATCTGCCACGATTCTGCCCAATCACCCAACCTGTCCAAATCATCCTGGAGTTTCTCGGCATCCTCTTCACAGCACACACGCCGACCCAGCTTTGTGTCGTCTGCAAACTTGGAGATATTACATCGAGTTCCCTTGTCTAGATCATTAATATATATTATGAATAGCTGGGTTCCAAGGACCAATCCCTGCGGTACCCCACTAGTCACTGCCTGCCACTCAGAAAAAGACCCGTTTATTCCAACTCTTTGCTTCCTGTCTGCCAACCCATTCTCTATCCAAGTCAATACCTTGCCCCCAATCACATGTGCCTTAACTTTACATGCTAATCTCTTATACAGGACCTTATCGAAAGCCTTTTGAAAGTCCAAATACACCACATCCACTGGTTCTCCCTTATCTATTTTACCAGTTACATCCTCAAAAAACTCCGGTAGATTAGTCAAGCACGATTTACCGTTTGTAAATCCATGTTGACTTTGTCCGATCCTGTCACTGTTTTCCAAGTGCCTTGCTATTACATCTTTCATAATGGACTCTAGCATGTTCCCCACTACCGATGTCAGGATTACCGGTCTGTAATTCTCCGTTTTCTCCCTACCATCTTTCTTGAATAGTGCGGTAACATTAGCTACCCTCCAATCCATGGGTACTGTTCCAGATTCCATCGAATGTTGGAAGATGACCAGCAATGCATCTACTATTTCTAGGGCCACTTTCATTGCTGAGTCTGGAATCTTGTAAAGTGCCTAATCAAAAGATGAGGTACTGTTACTCGAGCTTCCATTGATCTTCATTGGAACAGTAGCAAGGGCCGGCGACAGAGAGGGGTGAGGCAGAGAATTAAAATGGCAAGTGATCGAAAGTTTAGGGTAATGTTCAGCACAGAATAGAAAACTGAATGTATAGAAGAGACTGCATTGTGAGCAGCGAATAAAGTATACAAAATTAAAAGAAGTACATGTAAACCACTGTTTCACCTGTAAGGAGTGTTTGGGGCCCTGGACAATGGCAAGGGAGGGGGTGAATGGACAGGTGTTGCTTCTACTGAATGGGAAGGTGCCGTGGGAAGGGGAGCTAGTGTTGGGGTGATGGAAGTGTGGACCAGGGTGTCACGGAGGGAATGATCCCTTCAGAATACTGAAAGGGGACAGGTAGATGTGTTTGGTGGTGGCATCACACTGGACATGCAGAAATGGCGGAGGATGATCACTTGAATGTGGATGCTGATGGGGTGGAAGATGAGGACGCGGGTGATCCTATCATGGTTCTGGGAGGGAGAGGAAGGGTTGAGGACAGAATTACAGTAAATGGGATGGATACAGTTGAGGGCACTGTCAACCACAATTGAGAGGAATCCTCGGTTGAGGAAAAAGGACGACATATTGGAAGCACTGGTGCGGAAGGTGGCATTGTCAGAACAGATGCGACGAAGACGGAGAAGCAGGGAGAATGAAATACAGGCCTTACAGGGTGTGGGTGGGAGGATGTGTAATCATGGTAGCTGTGGAAGTCATATAGCAGATATTGGTGGACAGCCTATTCCCAGAAATGGAGATAGCGAAGCCAAGGAAGGGAAGGGAAGAGTCGGAGATGGACCATGTGAAGGTGAGGAAGGGGTGGAAATCTTCCAGTTCAGGGCAAGAGCAGGAAGCAGCACCAATACAGCCATCAATGTACCAGAAAAAGAGGTGAGGGAAGGGACACGAGTAGGACTGGAACAAAGAAAGTTCCACGTACCCCACGAAAAGGCAAGCATAGCTAGGACCCATGCGGGTTCCCATAGTGAAACCTTTCATTTGGAGGAAGTAATTGGATTCAAAGAAGAAGTTGTTCAATATAAGGAAAAGTTCAGCCAGGTGCAGGGGGATGCTGGTGATGGATGGGGACTGGTTGGATTTCTGTTCAAGGAAGAAGTGGAGGGCCTGCAGGCCATCCTAAAGGGAAATGGAGGGAGGTATAGAGAGACTAGACGACCATGGTGAAAAGGAAATTGTTAGGGTCAGGAAACTGGAAACGTTAAAGTGGCAGAGTGATATACCTATCAATTCCTCCAATAAAAGGCGAAGAGTTACGAAGGTGACTAAAGGTTTTTATTGACTAAATAACAGAGCCCACTCTCGTGGGTGATCCGATCCAAGCAGGAGGAATACCAGCCAGTCGCTCACCTTTATACCTGGCCTGGTGGGTGGAGCCAAGGCGGAGTCGGCAGTGGTCATCCCAGGTATAGCAGTGTGGCAAGAGGCGACCTCGTACCGTGATACAATAGTGGTCAGTGATACAGTTATAACGAACAGTGGTGAACAGTGCTAACTACTAACAGTGATACGATAGTGAACGTGGTTTACCACATTCACCCCTTGTTTAGAATTAAGTCTGGCGGGGTGAAGTGTACTACCAATTCTGGTAGGTCAGTCTGTCCGGAGGCTTCGTAAGCCTCTCCGATCGCCGCAGCGGTGGTGTTGCCTTATCCGGTGCTGGTGCCTTATCCGGTGTTGATGCTGGTGTTTGCGTGGCTGGCGAGGGCTCGTGGGGTTCCGGCATGCCGTCTACCCGGGCTGAGGTTGGGGGGGGTGGTGGCGGTGTTTCCGGATCGGCTGAGGGTGCAAGGTCTCGTAGGGAGACAGTGTCCTCCCGCCCGTCTGGGTACGCCATGTAGGCGTACTGGGGGTTGGCGTGCAGGAGGTTCACCCTCTCGACCAGGGGGTCCGTTTTATGGGCCCTCACGTGTTTCCGCAGCCAGACCGGCCCCGGGGCGGTCAGCCAGGTTGGTAGAGTGGTTCCCGTAGTCGACTTCCTGGGGAAAACGAACATTCGTTCATGGGGGGTGGTGTTAGTGGCCGTGCAAAGTAATGACCGGATGGAGTGCAGCGCTGTCGGGAGGACTTCTTGCCAGCGGGAGGTTGGGAGGCCCTTAGACTTTAAGGCTAAGAGGACGGCCTTCCATACCGTCGCGTTCTCTCTTTCCACCTGACCGTTACCTCTGGGGTTGTAGCTGGTGGTCCTGCTTGCTGCAATACCTCTCTCTAGGAGGAATTGCCGGAGTTCCTCGCTCATGAAGGAGGAGCCCCGGTCGCTGTGTATATAGTTCGGGAACCCGAACAAGGCGAAGAGGGCATTCAGGCACTTAATGACCGTGCTACTGGTCATGTCGGGGCAGGGGAAGGCAAAGGGGAAATGGGAGTACTCATCAACGATGTTGAGGAAGTACACATTACGGTCAGAGGACGGGAGGGGCCCCTTAAAGTCGATGCTCAGGCGCTCGAAGGGGCGGGTGGCCTTGATCAGGCTTGCTCGGTCCGGCCTATAGAAGTGCGGTTTGCACTCCGCACAGGTCTGGCAGTTCCTGGTCATGGTCCTGACCTCCTCGATGGAGTAGGTCAGGTTGCGGGCCTTAATGAAATGGTAGAGTCTGGTGACTCCGGGGTGGCAGAGCTGGTCGTGGAGGGTCTGAAGCCTATCGATATGCGCGCTGGCGCATGTCATTCGTGAAAGGGCATCAGGGGATTCGTTCAGCTTGCCTGGTCGGTACAAGATCTCATAATCGTAGGTGGAGAGCTCGATTCTCCATCTCAAAATCTTGTCATTCTTGATTTTGCCCTTCAGCTTGTTATTAAACATGAAAGCCACCGAACGCTGGTCGGTGAGGAGGGTAAATCGTTTGCCTGCCAGGTAGTGCCTCCAGCGCCGTACTGCCTCCACGATCGCCTGGGCCTCTTTCTCGACCGACGAATGTCGGATCTCGGGGCCCTGTAGGGTCCTTGAGAAGAAGGCCACTGGCCTCACCTCCTGGTTTAGGGTGGCGGCTAAGGCGAAGTCGGATGCGTCGCTCTCCACCTGGAAGGGGATGGACTCGTCCACTGCGTGCATCGTGGCCTTGGCTATGTCTCCCTTAATGAGGGAGAAGGCCGCGCACGCCTCCTCCGTGAGGGGGAAGGAAGTGGCTTTCAGGAGGGGTCTGGCTTTGTCCGCGTAATTGGGTACCCATTGGGCATAGTAGGCGAAAAGCCCCAGGGTTCTCCTAAGTGCTTTAGGGCAGTGGGGGAGGGGTAGCTCCATGAGGGGGCGCATTCTTTCTGGGTCGGGGCCGATGATTCCGTTCTCCACTACGCAGCCGAGGATGGCAAGGCGCGTGGTGTTAAACACGCATTTCTCCTTATTGTAGGTGAGGTTCAGCCGTTGGGCCGTACGGAGGAATTTCTCCAGATTCGCGTCATGTTCCTGCCGGTCGCGGCCGCAGATAGTGACGTTATCTAGGTAGGGGAATGTAGCCTGCAGCTCGTTCTGGTCAACCATCTGGTCCATCTCCCTTTGGAAGACCGAGACCCCATTAGTGACACCGAAGGGGACCCTAAGGAAGTGGTATAGGCGCCCATTCGCCTCGAAGGCGGTATACTGGTGGTCCTCAGGGTGGATAGGGAGTTGGTGGTAGGCCGACTTCAGGTCGATGGTCGAGAATACTTTATACTGTGCAATCTGATTGACCATGTCAGATATGCGGGGGAGGGGGTATGCGTCCAGCTGGGTATATCTGTTTATGGTCTGGCTGTAGACGATGACCAGGCGGTTTTTATCGCCGGTCTTTACGACTACGACCTGGGCACGCCAGGGGCTGCTGCTCCCCTCGATAATGCCCTCTTTCAGGAGGCGCCGCACCTCAGAGCTAATGAAGGCTCTGTCCCCGGCGCTATACCGCCTGCTCTTGGCAGCGACGGGTTTGCAGTCAGGGGTAAGGTTAGCAAACAGAGAGGGTGGCGGGACCTTGAGGGTGGAGAGGCTGCAGGTGTTACGCGGTGGGCGGTTTAACGTTTGCTGGTTGTTGACTGTGAGTGGGGGGAGGGGTCCACCGTATGCTAGGGTTACGCTTTGGAGGTGGGATTGGAAGTCCAGCCCTAGTAGGATGGCAGCGCAGAGATGGGGGAGGACGAGGAGTTTAAAGTTTTTATACTCCGTGCCCTTAACCGACAGGGTCACGACACAGTAGCCGCTGATGTCCGTGGCGTGGGACCTCGATGCCATCGAGATTCGGCTGCGCGTTGGTAGGACAGAGAGGGAGTAGTGGCTCACCGTGTCTGGGTGGATGAAGCTCTCCGTGCTTCCGCTGCCGAACAGGCAGGTCGTGGCGTGGCCGTTCACTTTGATGTCCATCATTGACTTGGACAGATGGTGCGGGCGGGCTTGGTCCAGGGTGACGGAAGCTAGTGTGTAGCTGAGCGAGTCGTTGTCATCTGCGGGCGAGGCGGTCGGGTGTGGTGAGTAAAATGGCGTCTCCCACGAGGTAGGGCAAAATGACGGAGAAGATGGCTGCCCCCATAGCTCACATGAGGCACTATTGGGGTCGGTTGCCTTAATCAAAGATGGCCGCCCCCATGACTCATGTGTGGGGATGCTGGCCTCAGTTGCCCTAAACAAAGATGGCCGCCCCATGACTCATGTGTGGGGATGCTGGCCTCAGTTGCCCTAAACGAAGATGGCCACCCCCATAGTTCGCATGCGGCACTGCTGGCCTCTGAGGATCCGCTCCTGCAGGCCTTGGAGAAGTGGCCTTTCTTCAGGCAGGTTTTGCATATGGAGTTCTTGGCTGGGCAGCGCGACCTCGGGTGCTTCTCCTGGCCACAAAAAAAACAGCTGGCGGCCCGATCGCGGATGCCCGATGTCGGGGCCGGTGCCGGGGGTGGCGGGGCCGGTCGGGTCCGGGACGCCGACGCAGAGGTAGGTCCCGGGGGCGGCGCTGGGAAGGGTGCTGTGGTAGGGGTCGGGCCCGAGTCCCAGGGTCGCGAGCAGTACCTGGTGAATGCTTCCTGATCTTGGTGGGCCACTTCCAGGGAGATAGCGAGGGCTTCAGCTTTTTCCATGCTGAGGTCTTTAGCTTCCAGCAGTCTTTGCCGTGAGTACTCGGACCGTAAGCCTTTCAGGAATGCGTCGCGGATATTATCTTCAGTATTTTCGGCTGCCGACACCGATTTAAAGTCACAGTTCCTGGCGAGTGCATATAGCGCCTGTGAGAATTCGGCTACTGATTCTCCTGGCTGTTGCGGCCGTGATCTTAGGAGGTGCCTAGCGTACATGTAGTTTACCGGGGTCCGGTACTTCTGTTTCAGCAGGTTGATGGCGGTCTCGTAGGTAGTCATGTCCTCGATGAGAGTGTATACTCTCGGGCTCAGTTGTGCCTGCAGGACACTTAGTTTGGATGCCTGAGGGACGCTGGATTCTCTCAGGTATGATTCGAAGCAGACCAGCCAGTGTTTAAAGTCTGCGGCTGAGTTTGCTGCTCGTGGGTTCAGGTCCAGGTACGGCGGTCTGAGGGCTCGCAGCCAAGCTGGCTGGTGTGGCTGTGCTCCTGGGAGCTGCGCTGGTGGCTCCTCCGCCGGTTGTGACTCGTTGTCGGACATCATTAAATTTAGTCAATAAAATTGATATACCTATCAATTCCTCCAATAAAAGGCGAAGAGTTACGAAGGTGACTAAAGGTTTTTATTGACTAAATAACAGAGCCCACTCTCGTGGGTGATCCGATCCAAGCAGGAGGAATACCAGCCAGTCGCTCACCTTTATACCTGGCCTGGTGGGTGGAGCCAAGGCGGAGTCGGCAGTGGTCATCCCAGGTATAGCAGTGTGGCAAGAGGCGACCTCGTACCGTGATACAATAGTGGTCAGTGATACAGTTATAACGAACAGTGGTGAACAGTGCTAACTACTAACAGTGATACGATAGTGAACGTGGTTTACCACACAGAGGGCATCAGTAGAGTCGCAGATGTAGGTCAGAAGGCACTGGACAAGGGGAAAACTATAGAGTTGAGAGAGGAAGAAATCAGTTCTGTGGGGCAAGAAAAGGCTGAAACAACGGGTCTACCAGGGCAGTCCTGGTTTTGGATCTTGTGGAGGAGGTAAAAGCAAGCTGTGCGGGGTTGGGGGACTATGAGTTGGAGGCCATGGTGGCAGTGGGGGAGGTGGGGTGGGTGGTGCAGATCTCCAAAGGAGAGGAGGTCAGTGACAGTCTGGGAAACGCTGACTTGGTGTTCAGTGGTGGGATCGTGGTCCAGCAGAGGTAGGAGGAGGTGTCGGAACATTGGCATTCAGGTATATTTTGAATAATGAGGCAGACTTGTGATTTAAAGATACCTTACAACGTTCACAAGCCTCCTTTTTCTGTCAAATTTGAACTTCTATATCTTTAGTCATCCAGGGAACTCTAGCTCTTCTCTTTGAAAGCCTCCCAATGTTCAATTACTGTTTTGCCTACCAATTTTTGATTGCAATCCACCTGGGCCAGATCCATTTTCAACTCACTGAAATGAGCCTTCCTCCAAGTTAAGTATTTTTATGCTTGATTATAGCTTGTCCTTTTCCATAAGTATTCTAAACCTGATACTGTTCTGATCGCTGTTCCCTAGATGCTCTCCCACTGAAACATATTCTACTTGCCCCATTTCATTCCCCAGAACAAAATCCAGCGGTGTTCCTTTCTCGTTGGGCAGGCAACACACTGATCAAGAAAGTTCTCTTGAACACATTTCAGGAATTCCTCCCGATCCTTGCCCTTTACACAATTACTGTCCTAGTCTATATTAGGATAATTGAAGTCCCCCATTATCACTACTCTGTAGTTCTCGCATCTTTCTGTAATTGGCCTGCAATTTTGCTCCTCTATCTCCTTACTCCCATCAGCATAATAGCTCCTCTATTGTTCCTTAATTCTTACCAAATAGACTCTATCTCTGGGACCTCAGCTACATCATCCCTCCCCAGTGCTATAATAGTTTCCTTGATTAATACTGCAACCCCCTCCCCTTTCTTTTCTTCCCTATCTTTCTTGAATATCTTGTAGCCAGGAATATTACGTTCACAATCCTTCCCTTCTTTGAGCCAGGTCTCTGTTATTGCCATTATATCATAGTCCCATGTGGCGACTTGTGCCTGCAGCTCACCAACCTTATTTACCACACTCCGTGCATTGACTTACATGCACTCCAAACCCATCTTAGACTGCTTCAAATTTTGCCCCCTGTCTGATCCCTCCTATTTCTGAACTATTCTTTACTCTAGTGCTATTTGCCTCTCCCAGTCAGCTATGCACCTCGTTTGTCCTCCCTAATGTTTCATCCTGGTGCACATCCCCAGCCAAATTAGATTAAACCCTCCCCCATAGTGCGAGTTAACCTTCCCATGACCACATTGGTTCCAGATCTGCTGAGGAGCAACCAACGTTCTCACTAAGCTGTGCTGCCATGCAGCGGTCTAGAGGTCCCACGGGGGTTATTCACTGGCTTCTACATAGACAAAAATGCGCATGTGCAAAAATTTGAATGGGCCACGCAGCCAGATAAAGGGACCACGCATGAAAACAAATTAGAGGGAACATTGGGTGCAATCCGTCCACCTTAAACAGGTCTCTCTTGCCCCAGAACTGGTCCCAATGCCTTGAAATCTGAAGCCTTCCCTCTGACACCTTTTCCCCAGCCATGCATTAACCTGTCTAATTCTATTATTCCTATACTCACTAGTGCGTGGCACTTGGAATAATCCAGAGATTACGACATTTGAGGTCCTCCTTTTGAACTTCCTCCCTAGCTCCTGAAAATCTGACTGCAGGACCTCAACCCCATTCCGTCCTATGTCATTGGCTCCCACATGGACAATGACTTCAGGCTGTTCCCCTTCCTCCCTCAAAATGTTCTGCATCCTCTCAATTATGTCCTTTTCCCTGGCACCAGGGAGGCACCAGACCATGTGGGACTCACGTTGGTGGTTCCAGAAAGGTCTGTCTATCCCCCTGCCTATCGAATGTTGTATGACCACTGCATTTCTATACTTTGCTGTGCCCACCTGTGCGGTCATTTGCTCCACAAAGCCCTGAATGTGCTCTAGGCTGCACTCTCCCCTGAGGTGTCATCACCCTCACTGATATTCAGCACTGAAAACCTGTTTGAGAGTGCCACACTCCTGAAGGATTCCTGCACTGCCTGCCTCTTGCTACACTGCTAGATGACCACACACTTAATACTCTCCTGAACTCTCTGTAGCTGCAGCATTACCACCTCTGAGAATGTGCGCTCCAGGAAATTATCAGCCTCCTATATGCCCTGCAGTGTCTACAGAGTTCCTCAAGCTCAGAAACCATGATTTCTGGTTCAAGCAATTGGAGGCACTTCCTGTACATGTGACTATTCAGGACACATGAAACGTCCTGGAGTTCCCACGTGGCACAGGAATTGCAGGCAATGGGTCTCAGCTGTCCCATCATTTTGATTAAAAAATCCCTTTACCTCGAATTAATTACTCTGATTATTTATATATTTACTGTTGCCACTTGGTTTACATTAATTAGCATCTACTTCCCTCTCTGCACCGAATTCCCACTCTCACCACATTCCTGTGCCACTCAGTAGATTTAAAGGTACCGTTTCTATTATCGGGAAAATGTGTGATGTGAGAGCACATTTTCAATTACAGTACTCACTGACGTGGTGTCTATTGTGAAATTGCACACCCCCATTTCAGAGGAGCAGAAGGGGAGCATTTACCCATGAATTTTAGCAGATGATACAATTAAGCAACTGAATTAAATTAATAAAATTACAATAGCAATTAATAAAAGTTCAATAAATTGCGTTGAATTACACGTTAGTTTGTCTCTCTGGAAGACTTCCCGCTTGGTCACAGATCATACTTGCTCCTGATCCCACCATGTCCAGTAAAGGTATATCAACTTCGGAGGAGGGTTGCTGTTTGAAAAGCACAGTCAGAGCTAAAAGTGTGAGCTTTAACAATCCTTACCACGCAAACCGAGAGCTTTCCTGCTTCCATTTATCATTAGTCCCTGCACTTATCCAATAGATTCGAGGTTCTTGCAACCCCTGTGGGCAAGTGTGGGGACTGTGGGGAGGGCGAGCAAACTGACCACGACACCATGGTACAGGAAGCCGTTCAAGTGGGGGGAGTAAAAAGGAAGGTGATTGTAGTAGGTGACAGTATAGTTAGGGGGATAGACACTGTTCTCTGCAGCCAGGTGCGTGAGTCCCGAAGACTATGTTGCCTACCCAGTGCCAGGGTAAAGGACATCTCCTCCGGGCTGGAGAAGAACTTGGAGTGGGAGGGGGAGGATCCAGTTGTCGTGGTCCACATAGGTACCAACGACATAGGTAGGACTAAAAAAAAGGTTCTGCTGAGAGAGTTTGAGCAGCTAGGGACTAAATTAAAAAGCAGAACCACAAAGGTCATAATCTCTGGATTATAATGTGAGCCTTGAGCAAATTTGCATAGGGTCAATAGGATCAGGGAGATGAATGCGTGGCTCAAAGATTGGTGTGGGAGAAGTGGCTTTCAATTCGTGGGGCACTGGCACCAGTACTGGGGAAAGAGAGAGCTGTTCCATTGGAACGGACTACACCTGAACCATGCTGGGACCAGAGTTCTAGCGAATCAAATAACTAGGGATGCAGATAGTGCTTTAAACTAAATAAGGGGGTGGGGGGAGAGAAATCTAGAATGCTAAAGAGAAAAGACAAGGAAGCAGTGCAGGAAAGTGATTGGGGTAAGGATAACCAGATTGTGTTAGGAAGGGACAGAGCGTACAAACAAAAGAGTGCACTAACAAATAGGGTCCGGGTAAGAAAAATGTTAATAAGTCAAATAGGGCCATAGTACAAAAAAATGTTAAGATGTCTAAAAATGTTAAAAAGACAAATCTAAAGGCACTGCATCTGAATGCACAAAGCATTCGTAATAAGGTAGATGAATTAACAGTGCAAATAGATGTAAATGGATACGATATAATTAAGATTACAGAGACATGGCTGCAGGGTGACCAAGGCTGGGAGCTGAATATCCAAGGACCTTTGATATTTAGGAAAGACAAGCAAAAAGGTAAGGGAGTTGTGGTGGCATTGTTAGTAAAGGATGAAATCAGAGCAATAGTAAAAAAGGATATTGGCTCAGAAAATCAAGATGTAGAATCAGTCTGGGTGGAGCTAAGAAGCACCAAAGGGCAGAAAACATTGGTGGGAGTTGTCTATAGGCCTCCAAACAGTAGTGGTAATGTAGGGGATGGCATCAAACAGGAAATTAGAGATGCATGTAACAAGGGTACTACAGTAATCATGGGTGACTTTAATCTACATATACATTGGCCAAACCAAATTAGCAATATTACTGTGAGGATGAATTCCTGGAGTGTGTACAAGATGGTTTTTTAGACCAGTACGTTGAGGAGCCAACTAGGGAAGAGGCTATCCTAGATTGGGTATTGTGCAATGAGAAGGTGTTAATTAATAATCTTGTTGTGTGGAGTCCTTTAGGGAAGAGTGACCATAACATGATAGAATTCTTCATTAAGATGGAAAGTGAAGTCGTCCAATCCAAAACTAGGGTCCTAAATCTAAACAAAGGAAACTACAAAGGATGAGGAGTGAGTTGGCTATGATAGATTGGGGAGCTTCATTAAAAGGCATGATGATGGATAGGCAATGGCTAACATTTAAGGAATGAATGCATGAATTGCAACAGTTATACATTCCTTTCTGGCACAAAAACACAAAAGGAAAAGCGGCCAAACCATGGCTAACAAAAGAAATTAAGGATAGTATTAGATCCAAAGAGGAGTCATATAAAGTTGCCAGAAAAAGTAGCAAGCCTGAGGATTGGGAGCAGTTTAGAATTCAGCAAAAAAGGACCAAGAGATTGATTAAGGAAAAATAGAGTATGAGAGTAAACTTGCAAGGAACATAAAAGCGGATTGTAAAAGCTTCCACAAGTATGTAAAAAGAAAAAGATTAGTGAAGACAAATGTAGGTCCCTTACAGTCAGAAATGGGAGAATTTATAATGGGGAACAAGGAAATGGCAGAGCAATTAAACAACTTTGGTTCTGTCTTCACAGAAGAGGACACAAATAACTTCCCAGAAGTGCTACGGAACCAAGGATCTAGTGAGAAGGAGGAATTAAAGGAAATTAGTATTAGTAAAAAAATAGTGCTGGAGAAATTAATGGGAATGAAAACCAATAAATCCCCAGGGCCTGATAATCTGCTGTGAAGTAATAAGCAATAAGCCATATTCAGAAAAATACATCATTCTATGAAAGAAAAAGCCTTATTAAAACATGACATACTGGCCTTGGAAAATCTAAAAGCCTCAACAATGGAAAAGCTGTAAACAGCATACAGGATATTGAGATAAGATAAGCTGTTGACACTGAATCAATAGCCTTATTGAAGCAGAAGGTTAGAGGTTCCAGAAAGTCTGAAGCCTTGGAAAGAATACAATGGTATACCCAGTTAAAGTGTCTTAAACCAACACTTCGGAAAAGAATCACATAAAATTAAAGAAACAAATGCCTTCGTGAAAATGACATCAAATGAAACATGGAGACATGAACCAGTGTTACAAACAGTTGAGGTAACTAAGAAGGCAATGGTGCATCTGGTTGAGGTGCTTTTAATTTACACGTTGTAAAAAGATACAAACAGAATACTTTGGTAAGAATGACATCAAATAGATGCACCAGCCATCACATTGTTTTTATGATAAGTTTTGAACACCTAAAGGTAGAGACACAATTCTTAATGTTACCAGCTGAACTGACTGTAAAAATAGCAGGAGTCAACTGAAAAATGACTAGAGATAGTTAGCTTAAATCAGCAGAAAACTTCAAAGGAAATACCACTGAGAAAGGGTATAAAAATTGGACTTTCAAATGGGAAGACAGATTCGCTGTGAAGGGGCAAAGTGATTTTCAGGCATCAGAGGCAAGCTCTGTAAGTCTTCAACTCTTTGTATCTCGGGGATCAAGGTACTTGTATTTGATTTTGGTGGATATCCTGGAGTAAGACTAAGAAATGTAAAAATGTAATGAAGTTAAGATTTGAGAATAAGGATCTCTGATAATAAGATTGTAAAAGCTTTTTGTATTTGGAACTGTTAATGTCACGATTCAAACACCTACTGTAATTATATGTCGGTTCTTTAATAAATCTATATATTTTTAGAATGATCTCAAATAGTACTTCTGTATCAAACTCGTGAACTCAATCTCTGTACACTCTTTGGTGAGGAGTTGCAGAAATCTGGGGGAGTTTTCCAGAGCCTCATAGTATCTGGAAGGTTACAGACTAGCTAAACTTATTAAAAGTACTATCTGAAGGACGGTAACATCTTCAGGCTGTTCCTTTCCTTTAGGGAGAGATAGTCCATTATAGAGTCCATTATAAAAGATGTAATAGCAGAGCACTTGGAAAACAGTGACAGGATCGGACAAAGTCAACATGGATTTACAAAAGGTAAATCATGTTTGACTAATCTACTGGAATTTTTTGAGGATGTAACTGGTAGAATAGATAAGGGAGAACCAGTGGATGTGGTGTATTTGGACTTTCAGAAGGCTTTCGATAAGGTCCCGCATAAGAGATTAGCATGCAAAGTTAAAGCACACGGGATTGGGGGTAAGGCACTGTCTTGGATAGAGAATGGGTTGGCAGACAGGAAGCAAAGAGTTGGAATAAATGAGTCTTTTTCCGAGTGGCAGGCAGTGACTAGTGGGGTACCGCAGGGATCGGTGCTAGGACCCCAGCTATTCACAACATATATATAAATCATCTAGACGAGGGAACTAGATGTAATATCTCCAAGTTTGCAGATGACACAAAGCTGGGTGGGCATGTGTGCTGTGAGGAGGATGCCAAGAAACTCCAGTATGATTTGGACAGGTTGGGTGATTGGGCAGATGCATGGCAAATGCAGTATACTGTGGATAAATGCGAAGTTATCCACTTCGATGGCAAAAACAGGAAGACAGATTATTATCTGAACGGCAATAGATTGGGAAAAGAGGAAGTGCAACGAGACCTGGGTGTCCTTGTGCACCAGTCGCTGAAGGTAAGCATGCAGGTGCAGCAGGTGGTTAAGAAGGCAAATGGTATGTTGGCCTTCATAGCGAGAGGGTTTGAGAACAGGTGCAAGGATGTCTTGCTGCAGTTGTACATGGCCTTGGTGAGACCACACCTTGAGTATTGTGTGCAGTTTTGGTCACCTTATCTGAGGAAGGATGTTCTTGCCATGGAGAGAGTGCAGCGAAGATTCACCAGACTGATACCTGGGTTGGCAGGAATTACGTATGAGGAGAGATTTGGGTCCATTAGGCTTATATTCGCTAGAGTTTAGAAGAATGAGAGGGGATCTCATTGAAACGTATAAAATTCTAACAGGACTAGGCAGACTAGATGCAGGAAGGATGTTCTCAATGGCAGAGGAGTCCAGAACTAGGGGTCATAGTCTAAGGATAAGGGGTAAGCCATTTAGGACTGAGATGAGGAGGAATTTCTTCACCCAGAGAGTGGTGAACCTGTGGAATTCTCTGCCACAGAGGGCGGTGGAGGCCAGTTCATTAAATATATTCAAGAAGTAGTTAGATATATTTCTTAAGGCTAAAGTGATCAAGGGATATGGGGAGAAACCAGGGACAGGGTACTGAATTTGGATGATCAGCCATGATCTCATTAAATGGTGGAACAGGCTCGAGGGGCCGAATGGCCTACTCCTGCTCCTATCTTCTATGTTTCTACGTTTCCAGCCTTTCACAGACATTCCCTTTTGCTCTTCCCCCCCTCTCCCTTTCCCTGCCTCTGCGCTTGCTTAATAACCATTACATCTCTAACTTTTTCCAGTTCTGATGAAAGGTCATTGAGCTAAAACGTTAACTCAGTTTCTCTCTCTACAGATCCTACCGGCTCTGATGAGTATTTCCAGCATTTTCTGTTTTTACTTCAGATTTCCAGCATTCACAGTATTTGCCTTTCTACCTTGAACTCACCTGCCTGCTCAAACATAGAAAATGTATCCTTAAATCGCTTGACTGCAACATTGTTGAAAATGTACCTGTCTGCGCTATTCTAGAAAAGTACCTTTAAATCACATTATGGATAGCTCACTGCTGAGCTTCAGATATGCTAAAGTGGTGAAAGGCCTATTCACCTTGTAAATATGGGCTCACTGTATTTGCCTAAAACCTGTTAATCTCTTGCATCTTTAAGTTCTGAAGAAAGTTAATCGCCCAGAAAGGTTAACATTTTAGTGGGGGAATTGTGTGCACACAGTTTTAAGACACTGAGACAGTAGTAATGTGCAGGACCATGCAGGACGAGTAAAGAACGTTAGGATCCTGCTGGCTGACCCTAGGATTCAAGAACAGAATATACACTTCAGACAAAAGATAGAACTTGCATTATATTATACCTTTCACAGCCTCAGGACTATCCGAGCACTTTGCAGCCAATAATGTACTATTGAACTGAAATCACTGTTGTAATATAGGGAAATGTGGCGGTCAATTTGTGCACAGCAAGCTCCCACAAACAGCAATTCAATAAATGACCAGATAATCTGTTGTAGTAACGTTCGTTGAGAGATAAATATTGGCCAAGACACCAGGGAGAACTTCCCTGCTCTTCAATATAGTGCCATGGAATCTTTTAGATCCACTTGAGAGGGCAGGCGGAACCTCGACTTAACGTCTCATCAATAAGACTGCACCTCCGCCAGTGCAGCACTCCCTTAGTACTGGGCTGAAGTGTCAGCCTGGATTATGTGCTCACATCTTTGGAGTGGGACGTCAACCCATGACATTCTGCCACATATAAAGAGGGTGAATTTCCATGGAGCTTCTCCCACTCATCCATGGAAAGCTCAGCAGAAGAGTGCCAGAAACCCCAGCAAAATGCCACCAATTCAGTTTACACTCCTACATTCCGCAGTTGATAGCCTCATCAAATACCTGTCCAACGCCCTCTAAAATGACTCAAGTGATCAGCCTCCATCACCTCTTTATCTTTTGACATTCAACACCCCCTTTTGAGCCTCATCCCAGCACCACGTTATCATTCTCAGGCCCATGCTAACCAGTTTATCAGGACTTGACTTGTGGATGCACTTTGTTACAACTTTCAGGAAAAAAAAGTTCAAAAATAAAAGACAGCCTCACTCTGAACTTGTCATTACATCATTTTTATTGTTAATGTTAGTGAAAATCATTAATACATAAAAAATGCTAAATTAAAAATATTTCACAACTAAAATGAAGCAGTAACTTCAATTACATGGACTAGTCGTGGAGGCAAAAACCCTGCAATTATTTGAGGATTCGTACTGCAGCGCCGTGCCCCATAGACGGCAGTGATCGGTACTGCAGCGCCGTGCCCACTAGGCGGCAGTGAGCGGTACTGCAGTGCCGTGCTCCTTGGCTGCATGTATCGGTAATGCAGCGCCATGCCCAATAGGCGGCAGTGATTGGCACTGCAGCACCATGCCTACTAGGCGGCAGTGATCGGCACTGCAGCACCGGCCCACTAGGCGGCAGTGATCGGCACTGCAACGCCGTGCACAATAGGCGGCAGTGACCGGTACTGCAGTGCCGTGTCCAATTGGTGGCAGTGACTGGTACTGCAGCACTGTGCCCAGTTGGTGGCAGTGACCGGTACTGCAGCGCCGTGCCCAATTGGTGGCAGTGATCGACATTGCAGCGCCGTGCTCCTTGGCTGCATGTATCGGTATTGCAGCGTACTGGCCCATTGGTGGCAGGTATCGGCTCTGCACCACTGTAGCTCCATTGACGGCAGCGATCTCATTGGAAAGATGGCAGGTCCGGCAGTGCAGCGCTCCCTCAGTACTCCACTGGGCGTGTCAGTCTAACTTATGTGCTCAAGTCTCTGGAGTGGGACTTGAACTCACAACCTTCTGACTCAGAGGCGAGAGTGCTACTAGTGAGCCACGGCTGACACGGAAGGCGAGAGTTGTCACTGTGAGGCATGTGGTAAGTTGTCACTTATGTCCTCGTGGAAAATAAATACTTACATTTATTTAGCGATTTTCATGACCACCGGACGTCCCAAAGCACTTTACAGCAAATAAAATACCATTGAAGTGTAGTCACTGTTGTAATGTAGAAAACACAGCAGCCAATTTGCACACAACAAGATCCCACAAACAGCAATGTGACCAGATAATCTGTTTTAGTGATGTTGATTGAGGGATAAATATTGGCTAGACCACCGGGGATAACTCCCCTGGTTTTCTTCGAAATAGTGCCATAGGATCTTTTGCATCCACCCGAGAGAACAAACAAGGCCTCGGTTTAACATCTCATCCAAAAGATGGCACATCCAGCAGTGCAGCACTGCACTGGAGTATCAGCCTAGATTTTTGTACTCCCGTCTCTGGAGTGGGACTTGAACCCACAAACTTCTGACTCAGAGGCAAGGGTGCTACCAACGGACCCAAAGCTGACACTCTAAGTTATGTGGTAACTTGTCACTTACGTCCTCCTGGAAAAGAAATAGAAAGACTTGCATTTATATAGTGCCTTTCATGACCTCAGGACGTCCCAAAGCACTTTACAGCCAATAGATACAGTTCTCTGCAGCCAAGAGCAAGAGTCCAGATGGCTGTGTTGCCTGCCTTGTGTCCGGGTTCGCGACATCTGCTCTGGGCTGGAGAGGAACTTGCAATGGGAGGGGGAGGAGCCAGTGGCCGTGGTCCATGTAGGTACCAACGATATAGGTAGAACTAGGAAAGAGATTCTGCTGAGAGAGTATGAGCAGCTAGGGGTTAAATTAAAAAGCAGAACCTCAAGGGTAATAATGTCTGCATTAGTAACAGAGCCACGAGCAAATTGGCATAGGGTAAATAAAATTAGAGAGATGAATGCACGGCTCAAAGACTGGTGTGGGTGGAATGGGCTTCGATTTCTGGGGCACTGGCACCAGTACTGGGGAAAGTGGCATCTGTATCGTTGGGACGGTCTTCACCTGAACCATGCTGGGACCAGTGTTCTGGTGAGTTGTATAAAGAGTGCAGTAGAGAGGGTTTTAAACTAAATACTGGGGGCAAGGGATCAAATTTGGGAAGATGTGGTAAATCAAAGAGTAGAGCCAAGGCAAGAGAGAAAGGTATTAATATGGGAAATGACAAACAGACAGTGATAGGAAGGGATAGAATGTACAAATCTAAGAGTAAATCAACAGTTAAGGCTAGAGATTACAAAAATAATAAAAGAACAAAACTAAAGGCTCTGCATCTGAATGCACGTAGCATTCAAAGCAAAACAGAAGAACTGATAGCGCAAATAGAAATAAATATGATCTGATAGCCATTACAGAAACATGGCTGCAGGATGACATAGATTGGGACCTGAATATTGAAGGGTACATGACATTTAGGAAGGACAGGAAGCTAGGAAAATGTGGAGGGGTGGCTCTGTTAATTAATGATGGTATTAGCACACTTGAGAGGGCTGACCTAATTCAGGAAACCAGGATGTTGAAGCGGTTTGTGTAGAGATGAGAAATGATGAAGACAAGAAGAGTGGTGTACAGGCCCCCTAACAATAACTACATGGTAGGATGGAGTATAAAGGAAGAAATAATGGGAGTTAGCAGAAAGGTACGGCAATAATCATGGTGGATGTTAATCTACATATAGACTGTAAAAATCAGATGGGCAAAGGTAACCTAGATGAGGAGTTCATAGAATGTTTTCAGGATAGTTTCTTAGAACAGCATGTTCTGGAGCCAACCAACTAGACCTGGTATTGTGAAATGAGATAGGATTAATTAATGACCTCATAGTGAAGGTGCCACTAGGTAGCAGCGATCATGATATGATTGAATTTTACATTCAGTTTGAGGGAGAGAAGAGTGGATCCAAGACTCGTATTTTAAACTTAAATGAGGGCAATTATGAGGGCATGAAAGCAGAGCTAGCTAAAGTGAACTGGCAAATTAGGTTAAGGGATAGGTCAATGGAGTTGCAGTGGCAGACATTTAAGGGGATATTTCAGAATACACAGATTAGATACATTCCAACGAGAAAGAAAAATTCCAAGAGGAGGACCCACCATCTGTGGTTAACTAAAAAAGTTGAAGATCGTATCAAAATTAAAGCAAAAGCATATAATTGTGCAAAGATGGGTGGCAGGTCAGAAGATTGGACAGAATAGAGAAAAACAGCAAATAATGAACAAACAGTATAAAAAGACCATTGCTAGTGCGAGCAAGCACTGAGTGCGAAGTCAGCAGAGAGTGCTGTGAGTTTGGGTAAGTGTGAGTCAGGGTAAGTGGGGTGTTAGGTGCTCTTTTCAAACTTTAACTCTGTGGGTTGCAGTTAATAAGGCCTTTCTGGTGCAGAGTGACTGTTGGTAAACCATTTAACTGGTGTAATTAGAGGGATTGATTTAATTTAAATCCAATAAATTAAAAGGGAGACTAGCAGCTATAATCGGGCAGAGGGTGTCCATAACTAACAATAAAAAATTTAATTCATTACATAGAATGGAGCAGGTGATGTGTTACTGTTGCGAGATGTGGGAGCCGGTGGACCCCATTGAGGCTCACGGTGATTACATCTGTGACAAGTGTCTGCTGCTGCAGGAACTCCAGCTCCGTGTTGATGAGCTGGAGTCTGAGCTTCAGACACTGCGATACATCAGGGAGTGGGAGAAGTTCCTGGACTCTGTGTTTCAGGAGGTGGTCACACCTATGAAGTTAATTAATTCAGATGTAGCCCATGGTCAGGGGCAGGACGGTGTGACTATGAGTGAGGCAGGTACGGGGATCCAGGAGGTAGTGTTGGAGGAGCCGCAGCCCTTGCTCTTGTCCAACAGGTTCGAGGTTCTTACTCCCTGTGGGGACAGGAGCAGGGACTGCAGGGAGGATGAGCAACCTGGCCACAGCACCGTGGAACGGGGGGCCATTCAAGAGGGGGGAGTAAATAGAAATGTTGTAGTGGTAGGGGATAGTATTATTAGGGGGATAGATAGAGTTCTCTGCAGCCGAGAGCGAGAGTCCCGTAGGCTGTGTTGCCTACCCGGTGCCAGGGTTAAGGACATCTCTTCTGGGCTGGAAAGAAACTTGCAGTGGGAGGGGGTGGATCCAGTTGTCGTGGTTCATGTTGGTACAAATGACGAAGATAGGACTAGGAAGCCGGTTCTGTTAAAGGAGTATGAGCAGCTAGGGGTCAAATTAAAAAACAGAACCTCAAGGGTAATAATCTCTGGATTATTACCTGAGCCACGAGCGAATTTGGCTAGGACAAATAAAATTAGAGAGTTAAATGCGTGGCTCAATGACTGGTGTGGGAGAAATGGGTTTTGCTTCCTGGGACACTGGCACCAGTACTGGGGCAGGAGGGAGCTGTTCCGTTGGGACGGGCTTCACTTGGCCAGTGCTGGGACTAGAGTCCTGGCGGATCATATAACAAGAGCTGTAGAGCGGGCTTTAAACTAACTAGTGGGGGAGAGGTTCCTAGAGAGCAAATAATAAAAATGACAACAGAGAAGGTCATAGACTTAGGTAGCAGTGGGGAAATTAAAAACCAGAGCATGTCAGGAAGGGGCAGAAGGTATGGAGTAAAAGGTAAAGTAATAAAAAGGGCAAAAGCAGGAACTAAGTGTCACAAAACATATTTGAAAGTTCTCTATCTGAATGCACATAGCATTCGTAACAAAATAGACGAGTTAATGGCACAAATAACTACATATGGGTATGATCTTGTGGCCATTACAGAAACATGGCTGCAGGGTGACAATGCCTGGGAATTAAACATACCAGGTTATTTAATGATCAGGAAGGACAGGCAGGAAGGAAGGGGAGGTGGGGTGGCTATGTTAATAAAGGAAGGAATCACTGTAATACAGAGAAATGATATTGGGTCAAAAGATCAGGATAATGAAACAGTTTGGGTGCAGATAAGGAATAATAAGGGGGAAAAAACACTAGTGGGCGTACTCTATAGGCCTCCAAACAGTTGCAACTCGGTTGGACAGAGTATCAATCAGGAAATAGTTGAGGCTTGTAATAAGGGAACATCTATAATTATGGGGGATTTTAACTATCATATTAATTGGACAAATCAAATTGGGCAGGGCTGCCTTGAGGATGAGTTCATTGAGTGTATTAGGGATGGGTTTCTTGAGCAGTATGTAACTGAACCGACCAGGGGGCAAGCAACCTTAGATCTGGTCCTGTGTAACGAGACAGGATTAATTAAAAATGTCCTAGTAAAGGATCCCCTTGGAATGAGTGACCATAACATGGTTGAATTCCATATTCAATTAGAGGGTGAGAAGGTTGGATCTCAAACAAGCGTGCTAAGCTTGAATAAAGGAGACTATGAAGGTATGAGAGTGGAATTGAGTAGAGTGGATAGGGAAAATAGATTAAAGGGTAAGACGATACATGATCAGTGGTGTACATTTAAGGAGTTACTTTACAACTTCCAAAAAAAAAATATTCCACTGAGAAGAAAAGAGTGTAAAAGAAAAGACAGCCATCCGTGGCTAAGTAAAGAAATTAAGGATAGTATTCGACCAAAAATAAGGGCATATAAGGTAGCCAAATCTAGTGGGAGGATAGAGGATTGGGAAAACTTTAAAAGACAGCAAAAAATAACAAAAAGATTGATTAAGAAAGGGAAGATAGATTATGAAAGTAAATTAGCAAAAAATATAAAAACAGATAGTAAGAGTTTTTATAGTTATATAAAAAGAAAAAGGGTGGCTAAAGTAAATGTTGGTCCCTTAGAGGATGAGACCGGGAAATTAATGGTGGGAAATATGGAGATGGCAAAAACACTGAATGAATATTTTGTATCAGTCTTTACAGTAGAGGACACTAAGAATATCCCAACACTGGACAAACAGGGGGCTATAGGGGGGGGGAGGAGCTAAACACGATCATAATCACGAAGGAAGTGGTACTCGGTAAAATAATGGGACTCAGGGCGGATAAATCACCTGGACCGGATGGCTTACATCCTAGGGTCTTGAGGGAAGTGGCGGTAGGGATTGTGGATGCATTGGTAATAATTTTCCAAAACTCCCTGGACTCAGCAAAGGTCCCGGCAGACTGGAAAACTGCTAATGTAACACCCTTATTTAAAAAGGGCAGTAGACAGAAGGCTGGAAACTATAGACCGGTTAGCCTAACATCTGTGGTAGGTGAAATTTTGGAGTCCATTATTAAGGAGACAGTAACAGGACATTTGGATAATCATAATTTAATAGGACAAAGTCAGCATGGTTTTATGAAGGGGAAGTCATGTTTGACAAATTTGCTGCAGTTCTTTGAGGAAGTAACATACAGGGTGGATAAAGGGGAACCAGTGGACGTAGTGTATTTAGTCTTCCAAAAGGCATTTGACAAGGTGCCACACAAAAGATTATTGCTTAAGATAAATAATCACGGGATTGGGGGTAATATTCTGGCATGGATAGAGGATTGGCTATCTAACAGAAGGCAGAGAGTTGGGATAAATGGTTCATTTTCAGACTGGCAATCAGTAACTAGTGGTGTTCTGCAGGGGTCAGTGCTGGGTCCCCAACTCTTTACAATCTATATTGATGATTTGGAGGAGGGGACCGAGTGTAACATATCAAAGTTTGCAGATGATACTAAGATGGGAGGGAAAGTAGTGAGTGAGGAGGAAATAAAAAACCTGCAAGGGGACATAGACAGGCTTAGTAAGTGGGCAGAGATTTGGCAGATGGAATACAATACTGGAAAGTGTGAGGTTATGCACTTTGGCAGGAAAAATCGTAGAGCAAGTTATTATCTTAATGGCAAGAAACTGGAAAGTACTGAAGTACAAAGGGATCTGGGGGTCCTGGTGCACGAAACTCAAAAGGTTAGTATGCAGGTGCAGCAACTGATTAAGAAGGCCAATGGAATGTTGGCTTTCATTGCTAGGGGGATAGAATATAAAAATAGGGAGGTATTGCTTCAGTTGTACAAGGTATTGGTGAGACCGCACCTGGAATACTGCATACAATTTTGGTGTCCATACTTAAGAAAAGACATACTTGCTCTCGAGTCAGTACAAAGAAGGTTCACTCGGTTAATCCTGGGGATGAGGGGATGGACATATGAGGAGAGGTTGAGTAGATTGAGACTCTACTCATTGGAGTTCAGAAGAATGAGAGGCGACCTTATTGAAACATATAAGATTGTGAAGGGGTTGGATCGGGTGGATGCAGGGAGGATGTTCCCGATGATGGGTGAAACTAGAACTAGGGGGCATAGTCTTAGAATAAGGGGCTGCTCTTTCAAAACTGAGATGAGAAGGAACTACTTCACTCAGAGGGTGGTAGGTCCATGGAATATGCTGCCCCAAAAAGCTGTAGAAGCTACATCATTACATAAATTTAAAACAGAAATAGACAGTTTCCTAGAAGTAAAGGGAATTAAGGGTTACGGGGAGCGTGCAGGAATTTGGACATGAGTCTAGGTTCGGATCGGTCATGGCCCTGTGGGTAGCGGAGCGGGCCCAGGGACCGTGTAGCCTGATCCTGCTCCTATTTCGTGTGTCTAATTATGTTAGATTCAGGAGATGGTTCTGTGATAGTAGATTGGTGGTTAGGATCAGATCAGCCATGATCTTATTGAATGGTGGAGCAGGCTCGAGGGACCGATTGGCCTACTCCTGCTCCTATTTCTTATGTTCTTATGTTCTTATGTTAATGACAAAAAGATTAATAAGCAGAGAAAAATTAGAGTACGAGAGAAAGCTAGCTAGAAATATAAAAACAGATAGTAAGAGTTTCCATAGAGATTTAAAAAAGAAAAGAGTTAACAAAGTGAGCATTGGTCCTATAGAAAGTGAGTCTGGGGAATTAATTATGGAAAATAAGGAGATGGTAGTTGAATTGAACAGGTATTTTGCATCGGTCTTCACTATAGAGGATACAAGTAACATCCCAGAAATTGCTGTAAATCAGGAAATGGAAGGGAGGGAGGAACTCAAGAAAATTATAATCACCAGGGAAGTGGTACTGAGCAAATTGTTGGAGCTGCGGGCTGACAAGTCCCCGGGTCCTGATGGACTTCATCCTAGGGTCTTAAAAGAAGTGGCTAGTGAGATAGTTGGTGCGTTGCTTTTAATTTTCCAAAATTCCCTAGATTCGGGGATGGTTCCATTAGATTGGAAAATAGCAAATGTAGCTCCTTTATTCAAAAAGGGAGGGAGACAGAAAGCAGGAAATTACAGGCCAGTTAACTTAACATCTATCATAGGGAAGATGTTAGAAGCTATTATTAAAGATGTTATTGCAGGGCACTTAGAAAAGTTCAAGGTAATCAGGCAGAGTCAACATGGCTTTTTGAAAGGGAAATCATGTTTGACCAATTTATTGGTGTTCTTTGAGGAAGTAACATATGCTGTGGATAAAGGGGAACTGGTGGATGTATTGTACTTAGATTTCCAGAAGGCATTTGAGAAAGGTGCCACATCAAAGGTTATTGCGGAAAATAAAAGCTCATGGTGTAGGGGTAACATATTGGCATGGATAGAAGATTGGCTAGCTAACAGGAAACCGAGAGTAGGCATAAATGGGTCATTTTCTGATTGGCAAGATGTAACGAGTGGTGTGCCACAGGGATCAGTGCTGGGGCCTCAACTATTTACAATTTATATAAATGACTAGGATGAAGGGACTGAAGGTATGGTTGCTAAATTTACTGATGACACAAAGATAGGTAGGAAAGTAAATTGTGAAGAGGACATAAGGAGGCTACAAAGGGATATAGATAGGTTAAGTGAGTGGGCAAAGATCTGGCAAATGGAGTATAATGTGGGAAAATGTGAAATTGGCCATTTTGGCAGGAAGATAAAAGAGAAGCATATTATCTAGATGGTGAGAGATTGCAGAGCTCTGAGATGCAGAGGGATCTGGGGGTCCTAGTGCATGAATCACAAAAGGTTAGTATGCAGGTACAGCAAGTAATTAGGAAAGCTAATAGAATGTTATTATTTATTGCGAGGGCAATTGAATACAAAAGTAGGGAGGTTATGCTTCAGTTATACAGGGCATTGGTGAGTCCACATCTGGAGTACTGTGTACAGTATTGGACTCCTTATTTAAGGAAGGATGTAAATGCATTGGAAGCAGTTTAGAGAAGGTTTACTAGACTAATACCTGGAATGGATGGGTTGTCTTATGAGGAATGGTTGGACAGGCTAGGCTTTTATCTGCTGGAGTTTAGAAGAATAAGAGGTCACTTGATTGAAACATATAAGATCCTGAGGGTGGATGTGGAGAGGATGGTTCCTTTAGTGGGAGAATCTAGAACTAGGGGTCACTGTTTAAAAATAAGGGGTCGCCCATTTAAGACAGAGATGAGGAGAATTTGTTTCTCACAGAAGGTCATGAGTCTTTGGAACTCTCTTCCTCAGAGGGCGGTGGAAGCAGAGTCTTTGAATATTTTTAAGGCAGAGGTAGATAGATTCTTGGTAAGCAAGGGGGTGAAAGGTTATCGGGGGTAGGCGGGAATGTGGAGTAATCAGATTAGCCATGATCTTATTGAATGGCGGAGCAGGCTCGAGGGGCCAAGTGGCCTACTCCTGCTCCTAATTCGTATCTACATTTGTAAGTATGTATGCACACATTCAGTGGAAGTGGGTGAGTGGAGCCCACATATGCTGCTCCACGAAAATTGCATCTAATCAACGCTTGAGAGCTAAATCTGCAGGTTTCTATTTTATCACCTCCAGGCAAGTTCAAATTATGGTAATCAACAATTAGGAGCAAAATTGCGTGCTAAATCCAGACTTTCAAACAGGCGTGTCTTATTAGCACAGCACTCATATAAGCGTCTGTTTCCACCCTTTCATCTAAATAATTTCCAACCTATACAGATAGTGATGTTCTGTTAAAATAAGGGAATGATGCCTTGCGGTGGGAGTGAGAGCGGTGCAGTTCACTGCTTGTGAGTGCCACCTCGATCAGTCACTGGTGGGCGTGCCTGGAAGGGCTGCAATTCAATATTGTCCGGGATTGTCCTGCTTCAGCTCTCCTGGCTCATGCCAAGATCACATTTGAAAAATTCCACACCTCGAACTCATGATTTTCCGTAATATTGTTTGGAAAAAACAAGGGCGAGCAAAACATAATTTCTGGACATACACTCCCAGTATGGGCTGGAGTGGAAAATCCCACAACATTTTAAAGCATTTTTTGCTGGTTGATTCTAGCTGCACTCATCACACTTGCTCTGTTTTCACAACTTGACATTGCCATTTCTCTAGCTGGTTGTTAAACCATGCATAATACTTACCACATTATCCGCTTCAATGTTCAGATTTCTTAGTTCAGCATCAGGAGATTGTGTCTGGGTGTCTTCCCTGTTGGTCAATGCCGTTTCAGAACAGCAATAAAAAATACAGTAGCACGACGCCAGTAAAATCCCAGCAACGAAAAATATAATGCCACCGATGAACTGTAAAGATATGGATGGAGAGATAAGAAAATGATTTAAACAATGATCCTTTAACAGAACTGTTCCATTCTAGAGATTTAAGGGTCCGTTTTGTGAGAGGTGGCTTCCGGCAGGGAGCTCTACTCGTCTCAGAGCAACTCAGAGACAATTCAAATTTAGACAGTATGTGGGTATCTGCCAGAATGTGTGTATGTGTGTGTCTGAGTGTGTGTGGGACAGTATGTGTCTATATGACAGAATGTGTCTGAGTGTGTGTGGGACAGTATGTGTCTATATGACAGAATGTGTCTGAGTGTGTGTGGGACAGTATGCGTCTATATGACAGAATGTGTCTGAGTGTGTGCGGGACAGTATGCGTCTATATGACAGAATGTGTCTGAGTGTGTGCGGGACAGTATGCGTCTATATGACAGAATGTGTCTGAGTGTGTGCGGGACAGTATGTGTCTATATGACAGAATGTGTCTGAGTGTGTGCGGGACAGTATGCGTCTATATGACAGAATGTGTCTGAGTGTGTGCGGGACAGTATGCGTCTATATGACAGAATGTGTCTGAGTGTGTGCAGGACAGTATGTGTCTATATGACAGAATGTGTCTGAGTGTGTGCGGGACAGTATGCATCTATATGACAGAATGTGTCTGAGTGTGTGCGAGACAGTATGCGTCTATATGACAGAATGTGTCTGAGTGTCTGCGGGACAGTATGCGTCTATATGACAGAATATGTGTGTGTGCATGTGGGACAATATGCATCTATATGACAGAATGTGTGTTTGAGAGTGTGTGTGAGACAGTATGTGAGTGTATGATAGAATGTGTAGGTGGGTGTGCAACTAATGCATCTCCAGCATCTCTATCCTCTCCAACAGATACGGACCAAGAGCTGGAAAGTGGGATTAGGCTGGATAGTTTTTTTCGGCCGGCACAGATACGATGGGCCGAATGACCTCCTTCTGTGCTGCAAATTTCTATGATTCCAACCAGTTCCAATCTCCAAAGCCTACTTCCTCCATCCACTTCAAATAATGCCACATCTCGAACCTCCTCTGTCCTTTCCGACTACTGCCCTATGTCCAAACTTTTCACACTATCCAAGGTTGCGACCACCCATTTCACTTCTCCCTGCTCAAATCCCTTCAGTCTGATACCTGATCTGCTCACAGTATTGAAACCATCATGGCCAAAACATTACTAACATTCTGTTTTACTGTGACCATGTTGTGCTATCCTTCCTCAACCCTTATAGCCTTAGACACAAAATTGGAAAGACAGAACCCATCCTGTTCAGTCTGTACTGGATACTCCCTGACCTACGAATAAACTTGCACTAAAATAGCCCTTCACCACAACTCCCAAGATAACCCAACTATCAACACCATTTGAAGTGCAGTCACTGTTGTTATTTAGGTAATGTTGCAGCAATTTCACACACAGCAAAGCGCTGCTCCACTTCGATTTCTCTCTCTGGATACTCACTCAAACTCAATCTGATGTTATACAAGCTCTGTGTCTTTAGACCCTTTAGTCCCATTAGTTTGCCTAGTACTTTCTCTCTAGTGATAGTGATTGTTTTAAGATAATCCCCCCCACCACCACCCCAATAGCCCCTTGATTATCGATTATTGGGATGCTTTTAGTGTCTTCTACCATGAAGACCGATACAAAATATTTGTTCAGTCTCCGCCATTTCCGTTTCCCATTATTAATTCCCCAGACTCTTCCTCTAAGGGACCAACGTTTACTTTAGCTACTCTCTTCCTTTTTATATACCTGTAGAAGCTTACTGTCTGTTTTTGTATTTCTTGCTAGCTTACTCTCATAAGCTATCTTCTCTCTCTTTATCATTTATTTAGTCGTCCTTTGCTGGTTTAAAAAAAATTCCCAATCCTCTGGCCTTCCACTTTTCTTCGCAACATTGTATGGCTTTGTTTTCAATTTTATACCATCCTTTATTCCTTAGTTAGCCACGGATGGTTCATCCTTCTCTTAGTCTTTCTTTCTCACTGGAATATATCTTTGCTGAGAGTTATGAAATATCTCCTTAAATGTTTGCCACTGCTTTTCTACAGTCTTACCCTGTAATATATTTTCCCAGTCCACTTTAACCAGGTCTGCCTTCATACCTTTGTACTTACCTTTATTTAAGTTCAAGGCACTAGTTTGAGACCTAGCTTTCTCACCCTCAAACTGAATTTGAAATTCTACCATGCTATGATCACTCTTCCCAAGAGGATCCTACACTTCGAGATCATTAATTAATCCAGCCTCGTTACACATTATCAGATCTAAAATAGTCTGCTCCCTGGTTGGTTCCACAACGTATTGTTCCAAGAAACCATCCTGCATACACTCCAAGAACTCTTCCTCAAGTCTATCTTTGCCAATTTGCTTTGTCCAATCAATATAAAGATTAGAATCTCCCATGATTATAGCCGTACCTTTCTTACAAGCCTCTATTATTTCTTGATTTATATACTGTCCTACAGTGTGGCTACTGTTTGGGGGCCTGTAGACCACTCCCACCAATGATTTCTTACCCTTATTATTTCTTATCTCCAACCAAACTGATTCTACATCTTGATCTTCTAAGCCAATATCTTTTCTCACTACTGCACTGATCTCATCCCTTATTAACAGAGCTACACCACCTCCTTTTCCTTTCTCTCTAATCTTACAAAATGGCATAGACCCCTGACTATTCAGTTCCCAGCCTTGGTCACCTTGCAACCACATCTCTGTAATGGCTATCAGATCATAACCATTTAATTCTATTTGTGCTGTCAACTCATCTATCTTGTTATGAATGCTGCATGCGTTCAGATATAAAGTTTTTAATTTTGTCTTTTTACCATTTTTCCCTACTCTGACCCCTCTTTCTGATGCACTCTTATGTGTATACGCTCTGTCCCTTCCTATCATACCCTCTGGTTATCTTAACTGGCAGTTTGGGCATCACAAAATTTACCCTTGCGCATCTCTCTAGACTTGAAATCACAACATAAGGTACAAGACAAGACTGACAACAAAGAGTCATAATGGCACAGAAGGCCATTCGGCCCATCAATTCCATGTCGGCTCTCTGTAGAGCAATCCAGTCAGTCCCATTTTCCGACTCTATCCCCGTAGCCCTGCAAGTTTATTTCCTTCAAGTGCCTATCCAGTATGCCCTTGAAAACATTGAGTGTCTCAGCTTCCACCACTTCCGTCGGCAGCGAATTCCAGGTCCTCACCACTCGTTGCGTAAAAAAGTTTTTACTCACGTCCCCCCTGTATCTCTTGCCCAAAACATTAACTCTGTGTCCCCTAGTCCTTGTACCATCAACTAGTGGGAACAGCCTTTCCCCATCAAGCCTATCCAAACTAGTCATAATCTTGTATACCACTAGCGAATCACCCCTTAACCGCCTTTGCTCTAATGAAAACAAATCCAGCTTCTCCAACCTGTCCTTGCAGCTAAGATCCCCCATTCCTGGAACCATTCTGGTAAATCGCCTTTGCACCCTCTCAAGGGCCTCCACATCCTTCCTAAAGTGTGGTGAACAGAATTGGACACAATACTCCAGTTATGGCCTAACCAGCGCTTTATAGAGGTTCAGCATTACTTCTCTACTTTTGTACTCAATACCACTATTTATGAAGCCCAAGATCACATGTGCTTTGTTAACCATTCTCTCAATATATCCTGCCACCTTCAGGGACCTTTGCATTTTAACTCCCAGGTCCCTCTGTCCCTGCACTCTTTAAAATTGAGCATTAAGTGTATATTGGCTCTCCCTGTTCCTTCTGCCAAAATGCATCAGCTCACACTTCTCTGTATTATAATCCATCTGCCGCTTGTCAACCCATTCTGCTAGCCTTTCTATGCCCTGTTGCAGTCGATTGGTATCATCATCACTGTTTGCCACACCCCCAAGTTTGGTGTCATCGACAAATTTAGAAATTCTACTCTGTCTTCCAATATCCAGGTCATTTATATATATCAAAAAAAGCAGTGGCCCCAGCACTGACCCTTGGGGAACACCACTGTCTACTATCCTCCAGTCTAAAAACAACCATTTACCACAACTCGCTGTTTTCTGTCCTTCAGCCAATTCCTTATCCAAGCTGCCACTGACCCACCTATTCCATGAGCCTCAATTTTGTTAACCAGCCTTCTATGTGGTACTTTTTCAAATGCCTTCCAAAAATCCATGTAGACAACATCCATTGCATTCCCTTCATCAATCCTCTCTGTTACTTCATTAAAAAATTCAATTAGATTAGTCAAACACGATCTTCCTTTTACAAACCTCTGTTGGCTCTCCTTAATTAGCTTAAACCTCTCCAAATGCCCATTAATTTTTTCCTTGATTATTGTTTCTAAAACTTTACCCACCACTGATGTTAAACTGACTGGCCTGTAGTTGCTAGGATTGTCCTTACTCCCTTTCTTGAAAAGTGGTGTCACATTTGCCACTTTCCAATCCTCAGGCACCTCCCCCGCTTCTAGGGAAGATTGGAAAATTATGGCAAGCCCTTCCGCTATCTGCTCCCCCAATTCTCTTAGCAACCTGGGATGCAAGCCATCTGGACCAGGTGAGTTGTCCACTCTAAGCATACCCAGGCTTTAAGAACATAAGAACATAAGAAATAGGAGCAGGAGTAGGCCAATCGGCCCCTCGAGCGTGCTCCACCATTCAATAAGATCATGGCTGATCTGATCCTAACCTCAAATCTTCTATCACTCTCCATCCACCCAAACCCATGTGACCTCCCGGGAGAGGTGAAAAACCAGATAAAAAACCCAATGGCTGTTGTGGCCATGTATAATAAGACACAGACTGCAGGAGAATGGTGCAACAGGTGTTTACTGAACTTGGGTTACACTGGAACTGATCTGTACAGATTACTACTCAGTGCTATATACAGGTGTGGTCACTGCCGGTACTGCAGTATACATGAGCTGTAAAAGATAGTTCCCCCCTTAAAGGTATATACATTACAATTCCTCCCCTTTTAGATTAACAGTACCAATACAGTCATTTAACAATTAAATATCAAACTAATTACAATTACACTTTTAACAGGCTACATTAGCTGAAAAATAGTCTATTTATAAATTCAGTCTTTGGGGAGGCTTCCTGATCCTTTCTGGATAGCGCCTTTCCAGAGTGTCTTGCTCTTGGTGCGGAGGCGATTCTGACACCCTGTCATCGGTTGGTTCATCAGCTTCCGATGCTACTGTTTCTGAGGTAGATGCGACCTGTACGTCGGGTTCATCACCAGGTACGTATGGGCGAGGCATGGGGTTGACTTGTTCCTGTGGCTCTAGGATCTGGTCAGCATGGCGTCTCATGATGCTCTCCCCAACATCCACTGTGTACATTAGTGGGCCCTGCCGTGTGCATATCGTTCCTGGCTGCCATCTTTCTGTTCAGTAGTCGCGGGCCAAGACTGGTTGCCCTACATTGAAGCTCCTTGTTGGCTTCTCATGGATGTGCTGGAATTGCTTACTCTCAACATCTCTTCGTACGTTTGGTCTGAGCAAATCCAGGCGAGATCTTAACCTTCGGTTAAAGAACATCATGGCTGGGGCCTGGTTGGTGACTGCATGTGTCGCATTCCGGTAGGCGAACAGGAAATTGTCCACCTTGTGCTGCAGCGGAATGTTGTCATTGTACATAGCCTTTATTGCCTTCTTAAAGGTTTGTACGAACCTCTCAGCCAATCCATTTGTGGCTGGATGATACGGGGCGGATGTGTAATGCCTTACCCCATTCTTTTTCAAGAACCTCCGGAACTCTTCGGACACAAACTGTGGTCCGTTGTCGGAGCAAATCTGTTCTGGCAAGCCATTCCTGGCAAAAATGGTCTGTAGGACTGCAATAGTTTTCTCCATGGTGGTGGAGGACATTTTGATGACCTCAGGCCATTTCGAGTGCGCATCCACGGCTATTAAAAACATTGAGTCCATGAATGGACCAGCAAAATCAATATGCACCCGTTGTCATGGAGATGAGGGCCACTCCCATGGGTGTAGAGGGGCCTGTGGTGGTGCATTTTGGACTTTCTGGCATCCTGAGCAGCTCTTGGTCAGGTCCTCGATTTCTTTATCGATTCCTGGCCACCACACATAAGCCCTGGCTAGGCTTTTCATTTTTACCCCTCCCAGATGACCCTCATGAAGCTCATTGAGCACTCTATCCCTCAACTTGGGTGGAATTACCACTCGGGATCCACACATCAAGGTCCCCCGGCACACTGACAGCTGTTCTCTCCTTGTCGAGAATGCTGGCAACAGTGAGTCGCCATGTGCTGGCCATCCCTTCACCGTCAAATCATATACCCGAGAAAGTGTCGGGTCATTTCAGGTTTCCTTTTCGATACACGCATTAGTTACCAGTAGGTATTCGACTATAGTCGAATGGAATATTTCGACAGGATCCACTGCAGGTGCTTCCTCCACAGTAGGCAGTGGCAGGTGTGATAGCCCATCAGCATTTCCACACTGTTTCGTGCCCTTATATTCAATTTCATAGTGGTGCGCCCCTAGAAAAAGTGACCATCTTTGTAGCCGTTGCGCAGTCATCACCGGAACGCCCTTCTTTGGGTTAAAGATGGAGCCAAGAGGCTGGTGATCAGTCAGCAAGGTGAATTTCTGCCCGTGCAGATAGTGATTGAACTTTTTCGCTCCCCACACTAGGCTGAGGGCCTCCCTGTCAATCTGGGCATAGTTACGCTCGGCTGAGGTTAGTGATCGTGACGCAATGGCTATTGGCCTCTCTGAGCCGTCAAAGAATTTGTGTGACAGCACCACTCCAATGCCATAGGGTGACGCATCACATGCCAACTGAATTGGTAGTGCTGGGTTGTAATGGGCCAATACCTCTTTCGAAGTGATTAGGGTTTTGCTCTTCTGGAAAGCACGTCTACATTCGTCACTCCACTTCCATGGCACCCCAGTTTGCAGTAGGGTGTTCAGTGGGTGTAGTATTGTAGACAAATTTGGCAAGAACTTATGGAAGTAGTTTACCAGCCCGAGGAACGACCGCAGTTGTGACACATTTTCCGGTGCTGGAGCCTTGACTACTGCCTCAATCTTCTCTGGGGACTTATTTAACCCCTCTTTATCAATAACGTGGCCACAATACGAGATCTGTTTTCTAAAAAACTCGCATTTGGGGCGGTTAGCTCGGAGCCCATACTCCTGCAATCTAGTGAGCACCTGCTCCAGGTTGGCAAGGTGATCACTGTCATTTTCGCCCGTAACCAGGATGTCGTCCAAATAACACTGGGTCCCTGGGATCCCTTGCAGGACTTGTTCCATTGCCCTCTGTCAAATTGCCAGAGCTGATGCTACCCCGAATACCAGCCGGTTGTACTGGTAGAGACCTTTATGAGTGTTGATTGTGAGGTATTTTTTTGATGCTTCTTCTACCTCCATTTGCAGATACGCCTGGGCCAGATCAATCTTAGTGAAGCATTTCCCTCCAGATAGTGAGGCGAAAATATCTTCAATCCGCGGAAATGGATATTGTACGGTGTGAAGGACTGGGTTCACAGTTAGCTTAAAGTCCCCACAGATGCGAACCTTCCTTGGTTCCCCAGGCATGCTGCTCAACGACTTTTTCATTACAGGAACGATGGGTGTAGCCCACTCGCTCCAGTCTACCTTGGACAGTGCACCTGAACGTTCCAGACTCTCCAGCTCTGCTTCGACGGCTGGGCAGATCGCATAAGGTACCGGTCTGGTCTTAAAATATTTTGGGTTTGCGTTTTCTTCAATTTTAATCGTCGCAGTTAAGCCTTTTAGTGTTCCGAGTCCTTGCTGGAACACTTCTTTCGTGTCAGTTAGGATCTTTGACAGTCGCCCAGGTGTGACGTCATCATCCTTTTTGTCAGCCACAGTCAGTGCCCGTATGGAATGCCAATGCAGTTGTATTTTCCGGATCCATTCACGTCCTAGTAATGGTGGTCCTCCATCTTGCAATACATACAGGTCTAGTTTCTGCATTTCCTTACCGTTATATATAACGGACACCCTTATTTTTCCTTTGGGGTAGACTTTTTGCCCCGTGTACGTCTTCAAAATAATTTTTGTGTCTCTCAAGGGTATATGTGAGAATAGCCACTCGTAGTCCCGTCGGTTTATGACTGTTAGGGCTGATCCTGTGTCCAATTCCATCTTTACCTGGACTCCTGCTATCATGAGAGTGACCCAAATTGTTTGGTGATCCTCCATTGTGATCACATTATGTAGCTTCAGACAACTCAGTCCCCTGCTTTCGGAGTCATTATCCCTCTTTTGTTCATCTGAACTATTCTCCGTCATCTTATGTACCTTCTTGTACTTTTCCTTTATAGTTTTTTTATTGTTGGTTTTCTTTCCCGACCTGCAGACTTGTGCTATGTGTCTTACTTTTCCACACTGTCTGCACACTTTATCCTTAAACCAGCAATCATTCTGGTCATGTGTTGTTCTGCCGCAGTGATAGCACTTCTCTGTTCCATATGACATTTCATTTGTGCTATATTCTTGCGGTCTCTGTTGTATTTCTGCAGTGCCCCGTGCTGCTGCTTCATATGATACTGCAACGCTGAAAGCCTTTTCCAGCATAAGGTCCTTTTCTGATAAAAGCCGTTTCTGGGTTCCTTCACTTTGAAGCCCGCACACAAACTTATCCCTTAAGGTATCTGCCAGTCCTGCTCCAAACTGGCAGTGTTTCGATAGTTTGCGCAGTTCCGTTAAATAATCAGCATTGCTTTCATCCTTATGCTGGTTTCATTTGTGAAACTTGAATCTTTCTGCTATCAGCAGCGGTGTAGGGTTTAAATGTTCCTGTAGTATTGTTACAATATCTTCAAAACTCTTTTCCATTGGTTTCGTTGGGGTTATTAGATTCTGTAATAAACCATACGTCTTTGCACCCATTAGGTTTAACAATACCGACGCTTTCTTTTCATCGGACACCTCATTTGCCTTGCAGTACACCTCTATCCATTCAACATATGTAGTCCAATCTTCGACTTCATTGTCAAATGCGGTGATACTGCCACTCTTCGGCATCTTGGGTGTGGTTTAAAATGGCGTCTCCCAATGGCTTAAAATGGCGTCTCCCGCACTTTCCTTCCTCCCCCGCTGCTGCCAACGCTGCTCCTGGCGGTTCTCGTGGTAATGGCGGCGCCCTGTAGCTTTCACGCACTTCTCCTGCGCTGCTGCCAATGCCGCTCTCGGCGGTCCTTGTGGCAAATGGCGGCACCTTGCGGTTTTCTGCGCATCTCTCTCTCCGTCTCTTCGACGCTGCCTGGCCTCTGAACACCAGCTGCGCCCTGTGCGCTCTACCCTCTCTCTCTCTCTCTCTCCCTGTCAACGCTGCTCGGGCTTTTTGCTGTGCCGCTCGGTCGGGCTCTAGCCCACCGCTGTCCGGGAAGGGTCTGCGCACTACCTGTTGCCAGCCCGTTTCGCTGGACCACCTCGACTGGAAAGCCAAGCCTGGCTCTCGACAGCCTCCCCAGCGATTCTCGAGTCTCTGCTGGATAACTGGGCGGTTGCCCGTGGTCGACGCCCGAGTCTCTGGCCTTGACCTCCGATCCACTGATCTCCAGGAATGAATCACCGGGAGGTGATGCAGAGTTGCAGGTAGGTTCGAACTTGCTCATCGCCAATGTTGTGTCCGTGTATAATAAGACACAGACTGCAGGAGAACAGTGCAACAGGTGTTTACTGAACTTGGGTTACACTGGAACTAATCTGTACAGATTACTACTCAGTGCTATATACAGGTGTGGTCACTGCCAGTACTGCAGTATACATGAGCTGTAAAAGATAGTTCCCCCCTTAAAGGTATATACATTACAATGGCTAATTTGGGAGAAAAAATCTGGGAAATTCCTCTCCGACCCATCTAGGCGATCGAAACTCGTCCAGGAGATCACTCTGTCCCTATATTTTCTACAGTACTTACCTTCTGTAAAGGCGATCTCCACCCCAGCCAGGAACAGGAATAAAACCATCTCCTGAAATCTAACACAAAATTAGAACACAAGAAGTAGGAGCAGAACCAGGCTACACGGCCCCTGGGCCCACTCCATTACCCACAGGGCCATGACCATTCCGAACCTAGACTCGTGTCCAATTTCCTGCCCGCTCCCTGTAACCCTTAATTCCCTTTACTTCTAGGAAACTATCTATTTCTGTTTTAAATTTATTTAATGATGTAACTTCCACAGCTTTCTGGGGCAACAAATTCCACAAACCTACCACCCTCTGAGTGAAGAAGTTTCTCCTCATCTCAGTTTTGAAAGAGCAGCCCCTTTTTCTAAGATTATGCCCCCTAGTTCTAGTTTCACCCATCATTGGGAACGTCCTCACCGCATCCACCCGATCAAGCCCCTTCACAATCTTATATGTTTCAATAAGATCGCCTCTCATTCCTCTGAACTCCAATGATTAGAGTCCCAATCTACTCAACCTCTCCTCATATGACCACCCCCTCATCCCCGGGATTAACCGAGTGAACCTTCTTTGTACTGACTCGAGAGCAAGTATGTCTTTTCTTAAGTATGGACACCAAAACTGTATGCAGTATTCCAGGTGCGGTCTCACCAATACCTTGTACAACTGCAGCAATACCTCCCTGTTTTTATATTCTATCCCCCCAGCAATAAAAGCCAACATTCCATTGGCCTTCTTGATCACTTGCTGCACCTGCATACTAACTTTTTGAGTTTAAAGTACATCCTGTCTATCAATTTTCACCCCTTCCATTGCTTCTACCTTTTCCACTACTACCGATTTTTGTCAGCATCCGCCTCCTTAGTAAACACCGATACAAAGTATTCATTGAGTATTCTAGCCTTGCCCTGCACCTCTAAGCATATATCACCTTTTTTGTCTCTTACTAATCGCTTATAGTTTACACGCCGGTAAAAGATTTTTGTGTTCCCTTTTATGCTAACCGCCATTCTACTCTCATATTCTCTCTTTGCCAATCTTATTTTCATCTTCACATCCCCTCTCAACTTATTGTATTTGGTCTGGTTCTCCCTTGAAGAATTCATCTGACATGTATCATACACCCTCTTTTTTGTTTTAGCATCTTCTCTATCTCCCTGGTCATCCAAGGAGTCCTTGCTTTGGTTCCCTTACCCTTCCCTCTTGTTGGAATGTATCTAGCCTGTACTTGGAACATCTCCTATTAAAGATCACCCATTGTTCCATTACAGCTTTTCCTGTCAGTCTTTGGTTCCATTTTACCCTGGCTAGATCCTTTCGCATCCCATTTAATTTAGCCCTATTCCAGTTTAGAAGTTCAACTCCAGATTGTTCCTTGCTCCTCTCCATTGTTAATCTAAATCTTATGACACGATGATCACTCGTACTTACGTATTCTCCCACAGACACTTGGTCGACCTGGCCCATCTCATTCCACAGCAGCAGATCCAGCAAAGCCTCCTTCCTAGTTGGGCCAAGAACATATTGGTCAAGGAAATTCTCCTGAACACATTTCAGAAATTCCTCCCTCTCCACCGTCTGTTGTGGAGCATTTCAAAATACTCGATACAAGTCAGGAGCAAGAATGTAAACAGTCTTTATTTTGCACGCATGGGAGCCCGTCCTTCCACTCATGCGGGACCAGACTCCATATTTACAAGCATGTTATGCAGTTATATACATTTGGTTGTTACCGCATACGTTCTCACCACAGCTGACATTTGCACTTTCTAATCGTAAGCGAATTTGTTCCCATCAGCTACTTCAACCCACATCCTCTTGATATTCATGCATACGTGTTTGTTGTCTGTACATTGGGTTCCAAGAATTCATGCACTGTCAGCAAGCTTGTAGTAACCCCTTAAATGCTGTAGAGTCGAATTATCCCCTTTCAGACTCCCCTTTTGGCCCTTGGCTATGTACATTTCCCAAGTCTGCCATAAATTAATTGCCCCAGTTCCAGTGATCAGCTGGTAGGTTTGAGTCGTATATTGCTTCTGTTGCCTCTTACGCCAGACTGGGGGGTCCGGCTGGTCTGTCCGTACACTGTTGCCAACATGTCCTGCCATTCTTTGGCACCTATCTTTGCCACCTCCTTAGCCAGTCTTCTTGCCTACCTCTTTCGGCACCTTAGACAGCAGGTGATCAAGAGATAAATTTGTCATTAACAGCTGTATGACTACTAATGCATGGATATTATCCTTATCCATGGGTGTATTTCCACATTCATTGCCCAGTCCCATGCTCCCTCATACCAGGTTGGGGTGGCCAGTTCCCTTTCGATCTCCTTCTTGGTTTCTTCCTTTATCTCATGATATTTCTTCACCATGGTCCTTAGCTTATACTGTAACTCTGTCAGGTGTTCTGGGAGGTTGGGGATTCCTGCCCCCTCGAGGATCGGGTAATTCTCCAAGTCATCCTTAATGTCTTCGGTGGCGTTGAGGTTAAACATAGAAACATAGAAGATAGGAGCAGGAGTAGGCCATTCGGCCCCTCGAGCCTGCTCCGCTATTCAATGAGATCATGGCTGATCATCCAAATTCAGTACCCTGTCCCCGCTTTCTCCCCATATCCCTTGATCCCTTTAGTCTTAAGAAATATATCCAACTCCTTCTTGAATATATTTAATGATTTGGACTCTACTGCCTTCTGTGGTAGAGAATTCCACAGGTTCACCACTCTCTGGGTGAAGAAATTCCTCCTCATCTCTGACCTAAATGGCTTACCCCTTATCCTTAGACTGTGACCCCTGGTTCTTGACTCCCCGACCATCGGGAACATCCTTCCTGCATCTAGTCTGTCTAGTCCGGTTAGAATTTTATAAGTTTCAATGAGATCCCCTCTCATTCTTCTAAACTCCAGCGAGTATAAGACCAATCGACCCAATCTCTCCTCATACGTCGTTCCTGCCATCCCAGGCATTAGCCTGGTGAATCTTCGCTGCACTCCCTCTATGGCAAGAACATCCTTCCTCAGATAAGGCGACCAAAACTGCACACAATACTCAAGATGTGGTCTCACCAAGGCCCTGTACAACTGCAGCAGGACATCCTTGTTCCTGTACTCAAGCCCTCTCGCTACGAAGGCCAACATACCATTTGCCTTCTTAACTGCCTGCTGCACCTGCATGCTTACCTTCAGCGACTGGTGCACAAGGACACCCAGGTCTCGTTGCACTTCCCCTTCTCCCAATCTATTGCCATTCAGATAATACTCTGCCTTCCTGTTTTTGATGCCAAAGTGGGTAACCTCGCATTTATCCATGTTATATTGCATCTGCCATGCTTCTGCCCAATCACCCAACCTGTCCAAATCATACTGGAGTTTCTCGGCATCCTCCTCACAGCACACACACCCACCCAGCTTTGTGTTGTCTGCAAACTTGGAGATATTACATCTAGTTCCTGTGTCTAGATCATTAATATATATTGTGAATAGCTGGGGTCCAAGGACCAATCCCTGCGGTACCCCATTAGTCACTGCCTGCCACTCGGAAAAAGACCCGTTTATTCCAACTCTTTGCTTTCTGTCTGCCAACGAGTTCTCTGTCCAAGTCAATACCTTGCCCCCAATTCCATGTGCCTTAACTTTATATGCTAATCTCTTATGCGGGACCTTATCGAAAGCCTTTTGAAAGTCCAAATACACCACATTGACTGGTTCTCCCTTATCTATTTTACCAGTTACACCCTCAAGAAATTCCAGCAGATTAATCAAGCATTATTTACCTTTTGTAAATCCATGTTGACTTTGTCCGATTCTGTCACTGTTTTCCAAGTGCTCTGCTATTACATCTTTTATAATGGACTCTAGCATTTTCCCCACTACCGATGTCAGGCTTACCGGTCTATAATTCCCCCTTTTCTCTCTACCACCTTTTTGAATAGTGGGGTAACATTAGCTACCCTCCAATCCATGGGTACTGTTCCAGATTCTATCGAATGTTGGAAGATGACCAGCAATGCATCTACTATTTCTAGGGCCACTTCCTTAAGTACCCCAGGATGTAGATTATCAGGCCCTGGGGATTTTTCGGCCTTCAATCCCGTCAATTTCCCTAACACCATTTCCCTAGAAATACTGATTTCTTTCAGTTCCTCCCTTTCATCAGACCCTATGTTCCCCGACATCTCTGGGAGGTTATTTGTGTCCTCCTTTGTGAAGACAGAACCAAAATATGTATTTAATTGGTCTGCCATTTCTTTGTTCCTCATTATAAATTCCCCTGGTTCACCTCATTGCGCTTGTGAATTATCACAAATTGCTGGTATCCTATTGACATAGGTACTTTTGGGGTGAAGCAAAACATGGGGTACTCGATTGTGCAGGTCAGTGGCCCATAGGCATAAGACAGCTCACTCGTGGTATTCCCCATTCCCTCAGTGGGCAGCATGGGTTGGCTCATATCTTACGTTGGTAATTTCTATGGTGCAATTGGTGGTTACATCAAATGCACATAGGGCCTGTCTTCCCACACCTACTGGGTGTGGGCAAACCATCATCCCTCCGTATTCTCTGCACCCCTCTAAGGATACCCCGACTAGTAGTTTACCTTCTCCCATCATCGGGGAGTCTCGTTGTGTGGCATGGCTAGGGACGGGGTAGTAACGGATGTGGTTATTTCGTTCATTGATCCTAATATTTTCTACATCGTATAGTGGACTGGTTTTCCTATGTGGATACCACATTAACACCATCCCTATGTATTGCACTCCAACCGAGACACAGTTCGCTTGGGTGGTATACATTCAAGTTAAACCCCTGAGTTTGCACACGGTTAATTTCCAGGGTTCTGGGCCCCTCAGCTGCACATTGATATGTTCAGAAGCACCGGTACAAGCTCATGGTGTACATTATCATATAAGTCTTGTCCGTTATCAATTAGTACTAGTCCACTTTTTGGTCCATGGATGTGCTTCGGATCTAGCCTCAGTTCTGTTCATGGTATATTCGCCTATCACCTCAATCCCATCAAAGGTCAGGTCGCTCCCTAGGGCTATAGTCACTTGCCCCAGGAGTATGGTTATGGGTTTCATCCTGTAAAGTAAAGGGATAGGACGCCTTTAGGCTGTGCTATGTTCAGAGGTTAGTTTTCTTTAATTGTGTCCAATATTTCCATTTCCCTCATCCCTGCATTTCCACACAGGCACAGGTATCACTGGTCATTATGGCCTCGTGAGTCCCGGTCCATCGGGGGGACAATCCCATCCGTCCTGGCAGGACTCATACCATTACTTTGTCACCTACCTCTGGCGGGGTCACTGGAGTTCCTTGAGTCCTGCCTCCCTGCCTTTGAGCTCCTGCTGGTCCCTTACTTCCTGGCGTAACAATTTAAGCTGATTGTTTAATTCCAGAACATATCACCTAATCCTATCCTTGACCGGCCCTAGGTCTGCGCTGCCTGTCAATGTTCCCTCGGGCAGTCAGGCGTATTGCTCGTCCGGTCATTAGCTCGTACAGGGTCAGTCCGGTTTGGTGTTGCCCGTAGTTGCATGAGGATACAAGGTAGCACGTCCACCCAGGTTTTTCCTGTGGTGGCTATGGCCTTTCCAATGGCTGTTTTTAGAGTGCGGTTCATTCGCCCTACCATTTCTGAACTTTGTGGGTGGTATGGTATGTGATATCGTTGTTGTATCCCTAACAGTTTACATGCATCTTTCATTATTTTTCCTGTAAAGTAGCTTCCTTGGTCTGAGTCAGTCTGCAGAGGGAGTCCCCATCGAGGGATCATCTCGTCCACGAATATTCGGGCTACCGTAGTGGCGGTATGGTCCCGGGTTGGGTATGCCTCCACCCACCGGGTAAACTGGTCTATGATGACCAGACAATGGCCTAGAAATTGGGTTCTGGCGTAGGCAGGGCTTTAGCGCCGGAAGTTAGTGCCGGCGCTAAGTCCCCCTGCGCGCGCCAAAAATTCAGTAGTGCCGCGCCCAAACGGCTGCCGGCGCTACTGAAGGGTCGTTGCAGCGGTACATCGGCGCTAACTGCCGTTTCGCGCCGCAATTCCGGCGCTGCGGCACCCGATGCGGTGCGGCAGGCTGGGGACGTGCAGGCCTCCTCCTCCCGTTAAGGAGGAGCTGCCTGCACCCGGCCGCGGCCCGCGCAAATCAGCTTAAAAATGAGCCCGGCACCTCGGACAAGTGCCGGGCTTGCATCTGTTCCGGGGGTGGGGGGGGAGAAGTCCGGGGAGGGAGCTGCGGGCAGGCGGCCGGCGGGAAAGTGGCCGGCCGCCGCGGGGCCTTTAATGCGCCGGCGCAAACTGGAGTAAGGCACCTCTGACAGAACGTTGCTTGCGGCTGCCACGGGCGAGGCGGCCGCAACTCAATTTCGGAGTTCGGGCGGGTTACCACGGCAACCGGGACGCTGCGCACACCGATGACGTCATCGGTGCCGGCGCAGCGCTACCGGTGCAACGCCGATTTAGGGCCCCAGGGAATTTTTAAACTGGCCATAACTCTGGCGCTAGTCCCTCTAGCGCCTCAAAAGCGGCGCTAAGGCAACTGAATTTCTAGGCCAATACGTTTTCCCTCTGCTGTTGGGTAGGGGCCTTGTAAAATCAAGTTGCAAATTCTCCCACTGCCTCTTGGGTCATGGTTGGTGTACCATTCGGACCTTAATGGGTTTTCCCGGGTTATGCTGAGCACAAGTCACGCATCGCTGGCAGTTCCTTGCGGCCTCCCTTCCTATTCCTGACCACCACCAGTCGTTACTTAATCGGTGGATCATGCCGTTCCGGCCAGTGTGTTCCGGCCCGTGATAGATTGCTAATAGATTCTGCCTTATACACTCGCTCCTTTCGGGTTATCAACCTAGCTAGCCCAAGATAGCAATCCCTGATAGTCACGTTGTTGGACTAGGTCTGTTTTGATGATGGTTTGGTGGGAGGCACTTAAACCTCTATTTAACATTTCTATAAACACGGGATCGCCCTTCTCGGGTGCCGCCACCCTGGAGTATTCCTGCTACTGTTCACTTCCGCTCACTGTACTCGTGTGCGGGTTCTCCCCTTTACTGGGTGACCCCTATTATTGCTCCCCAGTTGCACGCGTGGGGTCCTAGACCCTCCTTTACGACCCACTTAAAGGTATTATACGCAGCCTCATGGGCGGCTCGCTCTGCTCCCAAGGCTCTACACCATTCACCGTTCAACACGGAGTTGTTCATTCCGGCCCACTTTTCTCAGGGATACTTTGCCCTCACCAGAGCCTGGATGTCTTTCAGGGGCATATGGTGTATCTCTGTAATTTCCTCCAATTTTCGCCGTGGCTCAGTTTTAATGGTGGCAGTCCATCCAGTAACCTTTGTTTCTCCCCAGGTGTAAAGGTTTTAAATGTCACTTCTGTCCTGCCTGGGTAAACACCTGCCGCTGGTATCTGCTGGTAATGTAGAGGGGTCATGGGTACTTTAGACTTGTCAGATCCAGCCCTCCCGTAATAGGGTGGTGGTTGATCCCACCTGTCATCCCTGTTGTACTCAGCAGCCTCCCTATCGAAGCCGTCCTAGTCCACATCGTCAGCATCATAACTACTCATCAAGAACGACACTGACAGGATTACGCCCTTCGTCAGTCGTCCCTTAAGTTCCTTGTTTTCTTGGGTCAGTCGTGCAATAATCTCCCTCATCTTGTGGCTTAACTCCAGGTAACTGCACAGCACTATTATTATCGCCTTTATATCCTTATCTTTCTTTTCTTCATCTCACCAAGCCTTTTGCTTGTTGGGATATCTGATGGGTTCCACTCATTCTTGACCATTTTCTGTATTGTCTTGTTATTCTTATTGGCTAAATACCACGTTAGGGACCCCTCGAGTTCCCAGGCTAAGTCCTTTTCCTCCATTCTATAGTACCCTGGGATTTACCAGTGAATCGGCTCTCCAGCCAGAGTTCGCAGGAATCCCTCTATCCTGGGATTTACCAACGAATCGGCTCTCCGGCCAGTGTCCGCAGGAATCCCTCTATCCTGGGATTTACCAACGAATCGGCTCTCCAGCCAGAGTTCGCAGGAATCCCTCTATCCTGAGATTTACCGGCGAATCGGCTCGACAGCCACAGTTCGCAGGAATCCTTCTATCCTGAGATTTACCAGTGAATCGGCTCTCCAGCCAGTGTTCGCAGGAATCCCTCTATCCTGAGATTTACCGGTGAATCGGCTCTCAATCCAGTGTTTGCAGGAATCCCTCTATCCTGGGATTTACCAAAGAATCAGCTCACTGGCCAGTGTTCGCAGGAATCCCTCTATCCTGGGATTTACCGGTGAATCGGCTCTCCGGCCAGTGTTCGCAGGAATCCCTCTATCCTGGGATTTACCGGTGAATCGGCTCTCAATCCAGTGTTCGCAGGAAACCCTCTATCCTGAGATTTACCGGTGAATCGGCTCTCAATCCAGTGTTCGCAGGAATCCCTCTATCCTGGGATTTACCAACGAATCAGCTCTCCAGCCAGTGTTCGCAGGAATCCCTCTATCCTGGGATTTACCGGTGAATCGGCTCTCCAGCCAGAGTTCGCAGGAATCCCTCTATCCTGGGATTTACCAACGAATCAGCTCTCCAGCCAGAGTTCGCAGGAATCCCTCTATCCTGAGATTTACCGGTGAATCGGCTCTCCAGCCAGAGTTCGCAGGAATCCCTCTATCCTGGGATTTACCAACCAATCGGCTCTCCGGCCAGTGTTCGCAGGAATCCCTCTATCCTGAGATTTACCGGTGAATCGGCTCTCTAGCCAGAGTTCGCAGGAATCCCGCTATCCTGGGATTTACCAACGAATCGGCTCTCCGGCCAGTGTTCGCAGGAATCCCTCTATCCTGGGATTTACCAATGAATCGGCTCTCCAGCCAGAGTTCGCAGGAATCCCTCTATCCTGAGATTTACCAGTGAATCGGCTCTCCAGCCAGTGTTCGCAGGAATCCCTCTAACCTGGGATTTACGAACGAATCAGCTCTCCAGCCAGAGTTCGCAGGAATCCCTCTATCCTGGGATTTACCGACAAATCGGCTCTCCGGCCAGTGTCCGCAGGAATCCCTCTATCCTGAGATTTACCGGCGAATCGGCTCTACAGCCAGAGTTCGCAGGAATCCCTCTATCCTGAGATTTACCGGCGAATCGGCTCTTCGGCCAGTGTTCGCAGGAATCCCTCTATCCTGAGATTTACCGGTGAATCGGCTCTCCAGCCAGTGTCCGCAGGAATCCCTCTATCCTGGGATTTACGGTTGAATCGGCTCTTCGGCCAGTGTTCGCAGGAATCCCTCTATCCTGAGATTTACCGGTGAATCGGCTCTCCAGCAAGTGTTCACAGGAATCCCTCTATCCTGGGATTTACCGGCGAATCGTCTCTCCAGCCAGTGTTCGCAGGAATCCCTCTAACCTGGGATTTAACGGTGAATTGGCCCTGCAGCCAGTGTTCGCCGGAATCACTCTATCCTGAGATTTACTGGTGAATCGGCTCTCCGGCCAGTGTTTGCAGGAATCCCTCTAACCTGGGATTTACCAACGAATCGGCTCGCCAGCCAGAGTCCGCAGGAATCCCTCTATCCTGAGATTTACTGGCGAATCGGCTCTCCGGCCAGATTTCGCAGGAATCCCTCTATCCTGTGATTTACCGGTGAATCGGCTCTCCGGCCAGATTTCGCAGGAATACCTCTATCCTGGGATTTACCGGTGAATCGGCTCTCCGGCCAGATTTCGCAGGAATCCCTCTATCCTGTGATTTACCGGTGAATCGGCTCTCCGGCCAGATTTCGCAGGAATCCCTCTATCCTGTGATTTACCGGTGAATCGGCTCTCCGGCCAGTGTTCGCAGGAATCCCTCTATCCTGTGATTTACCGGTGAATCGGCTCTCCGGCCAGTGTTCGCAGGAATCCCTCTATCCTGGGATTTACCGCCGAATCGGCTCTCCGGCCAGTGTGCGCAGGAATCCCTCTATCCTGGGATTTACCAATGAATCGGCTCTCCGGCCAGTGTTCGCAGGAATCCCTCTATCCTGGGATTTACCGGTGAATCGGCTCTCCGGCCAGTGTTCGCAGGAATCCCTCTATCCTGGGATTTACCGCCGAATCGGCTCTCCGGCCAGTGTGCGCAGGAATCCCTCTATCCTGGGATTTACCGGTGAATCGGCTCTCCGGCCAGTGTTCGCAGGAATCCCTCTATCCTGGGATTTACCGGTGCATCGGCTCTCCGGACAGTATTCGCAGGAATCCCTCTATCCTGGGATTTACCAATGAATCGGCTCTCCGGCCAGTGTTCGCAGGAATCCCTCTATCCTGGGATTTACCAATGAATCGGCTCTCCGGCCAGTGTTCGCAGGAATCCCTCTATCCTGGGATTTACCGGTGAATCGGCTCTCTGGCCAGTGTTTGCAGGAATCCCTCTATCCTGAGATTTACCAGTGAATCGGCTCTCCGGCCAGTGTTCGCAGGAATCCCTCTATCCTGGGATTTACCAGTGAATCGGCTCTCTGGCCAGTGTTTGCAGGAATCCCTCTATCCTGGGATTTACCGGTGAATCGGCTCTCCGGCCAGTGTTCGCAGGAATCCCTCCAACTGAGATGTACCAGTGAATCGGCTCTCCGGCCAGTGTTTCCAGGAATCCCTCTCTCCTGGGATTTACCAACGAATCGGCTCTCCGGCCAGTGTCCGCAGGAATCCCTCTATCCTGAGATTTACCGGCGAATCGGCTCGACAGCCACAGTTCACAGGAATCCTTCTATCCTGAGATTTACCGGTGAATCGGCTCTCCGACCAATGTTCGCAGGAATCCCTCTATCCTGGGATTTACCGGTGAATCGGCTCTCCGGCTAGTGTTCGCAGGAATCCCTCTATCCTGAGATTTACCAGTGAATCGGCTCTCTGGCCAGTGTTCGCAGGAATCCCTCTATCCTGGGATTTACAAGTGAATCGGCTCTCCGGCCAGTGTTCGCAGGAATCCCTCTAACCTGGGATTTACCAATGAATCGGCTCTCTGGCCAGTGTTCGCAGGAATCCCTCTATCCTGAGATTTACCAGTGAATCGGCTCTCTGGCCAGTGTTCGCAGGAATCCCTCTATCCTGAGATTTACAAGTGAATCGGCTCTCCGGCCAGTGTTCGCAGGAATCCCTCTAACCTGGGATTTACCGGTGAATCGGCTCTCCGTCCAGTGTTCGCAGGAATCCCTCTATCCTGGGATTTACCGAGAAATCGGCTCTCCGGCCAGTGTTCGCAGGAATCCCTCTATCCTGGGATTTACCAACGAATCGGCTCTCCGGCCAGTGTCCGCAGGAATCCCTCTATCCTGAGATTTACCGGCGAATCGGCTCGACAGCCACAGTTCGCAGGAATCCTTCTATCCTGAGATTTACCGGTGAATCGGCTCTCCAGCCAGTGTTCGCAGGAATCCCTCTATCCTGGGATTTACCAATGAATCGTCTCTCTGGCCAGAGTTCGCAGGAATCCCTCTATCCTGAGATTTACCAGTGAATCGGCTCTCTGGACAGAGTTCACAGGAATCTCTCTATCCTGGGATTTACCAATGAATCGTCTCTCTGGCCAGTGTTCGCAGGAATCCCTCTATCCTGGGATTCACCGGTGAATCGGCTCTCCGGCCAGTGTTCGCAGGTATCCCTCTATCCTGGGATTTACCAACAAATCGGCTCTCCGGCCAGTGTTCGCAGGAATCCCTCTATCCTGGGATTTACCGGTGATTCGGCTCTCCAGCCAGTGTTCACAGGAATCCCTCTATCCTGGGATTTACCGGTGAATCGGCTCTCCGGCCAGTGTTCGCAGGAATCCCTCTATCCTGGGATTTACCAACGAATCGGCTCTCCGGCCAGTGTTCGCAGGAATCCTTCTATCCTGAGATTTACCGGTGAATCGGCTCTCCAGCCAGAGTTCGCAGGAATCCCTCTATCCTGGGATTTACCAAAGAATCAGCTCTCCAGCCAGTGTTCGCAGGAATCCCTCTATCCTGGGATTTACCGGTGAATCAGCTCTCCGGCCAGTGTTCGCAGTTATCCCTCTATCTTGGGATTTACCGGTGAATCAGCTCTCCAGCCAGTGTCCGCAGGAATCCCTCTATCCTGGGATTTACCAGCGAATCGGCTCTACAGCCACAGTTCGCAGGAATCCCTCTATCTTGGGATTTACTGGTGAATCGGCTCTCCGGCCAGTGTCCGCAGGAATCCCTCTATCCTGAGATTTACCGGCGAATCGGCTCGACAGCCACAGTTCGCAGGAATCATTCTATCCTGGGATTTACCGGTGAATCGGCTCTCCAGCCAGTGTTCGCAGGAATCCCTCTATCTTGGGATTTACTGGTGAATCGGCTCTCCAGCCAGTGTCCGCAGGAATCCCACTATCCTGAGATTTACCGGCGAATCGGCTCTACAGCCAGAGTTCGCAGGAATCATTCTATCCTGGGATTTACCGGCGAATCGGCTCTCCGGCCAGTGTTCGCAGGAATCCCTCTATCCCGGGATTTACCAATCAATCAGCTCTACAGCCAGTGTTCGCAGGAATCCCTCTATCCTGGGATTTACCAACGAATCAGCTCTCCGGCCAGTGTTCGCAGGAATCCCTCTATCCTGGGATTTACCAGCAAATCGGCTCTCCAGCCAGTGTTCGCTGGAATCCCTCTATCCTGGGATTTACCGGTGAATCGGCTCTCCGGCCAGTGTTCGCTGGAATCCCTCTATCCTGGGATTTACCGGTGAATCGGCTCTCCAGCCAGATTTCGCAGCAATCCCTCTATCCTGAGATTTACCGGTGAATCGGCTCTCCGGCCATTGTTCGCAGGAATCGCTCTATCCTGGGATTTATCGCCGAATCGGCTCTCTGGCCAGTGAGCACAGGAATCCCTCTATCCTGGGATTTACTGGTGATTCCTCTCTCAGGCCAGTGTTAGCAGGAATCCCTCTAACCTGGGATTTACCAACGAATCGGCTCTCCGGCCAGTGTTAGCAGGAATCTCTCTATCCTGGGATTTACCAACAAATCAGCTCTCCGGCCAGTGTTAGCAGGAATCCCTCTATGCTGGGATTTACCGGTGAATCGGCTCTCCAGCCAGTGTTCGCAGGAATCCCTCTATCCTGGGATTTACCGGCGAATCGGCTCTCCAGCCAGTGTTCGCAGGAATCCCTCTATCCTGGGATTTACCGGTGAATCGGCTCTCCGGCTAGAGTTTGCAAGAATCCCTCTATCCTGGGATTTACCGGTGAATCAGCTCTCCGGCCAGTGTTCGCAGGAATCCCTCTATCCTGGGATTTACCGGTGAATCGGCTCTCCAGCCAGTGTTCGCAGGAATCCCTCTAACCTGCGATTTACCGGTGAATCAGCTCTCCGGCCAGTGTCCGCAGGAATCCCTCTATCCTGGGATTTACCGGTGAATCAGCTCTCCAGCCAGTGTCCGCAGGAATCCCTCTATCCTGGGATTTACCGGTGAATCAGCTCTCCGGCCAGTGTCCGCAGGAATCCCTCTATCCTGGGATTTACCGGTGAATCAGCTCTCCAGCCAGTGTTCGCAGGAATCCCTCTATCCTGGGATTTACCGGTGAATCAGCTCTCCAGCCAGTGTTCGCAGGAATCCCTCTATCCTGGGATTTACCGGTGAATCGGCTCTCCGGACAGCGTTTGCAGGAATCCCTTTATCCTGGGATTTACCAACGAATTGGCTCTCTGGCCAGTGTTCGCAGGAATCCCTCTATCCTGGGATTTACCGGTGCATCGGCTCTCTGGCCAGTGTTCGCAGGAATCCCTCTATCCTGGGATTTACCAGTGAATCGGCTCTCCAGCCAGTGTTCGCAGGAATCCCTCTATCCTGGGATTTACCAATGAATCGGCTCTCTGGCCAGTGTTCGCAGGAATCCCTCTATCCTGGGATTTACCAGTGAATCGGCTCTCCGGCCAGTGTTCGCAGGAATCCCTCTATCCTGGGATTTACCAATGAATCGGCTCTCTGGCCAGTGTTCGCAGGAATCCCTCTATCCTGGGATTTACCAGTGAATCGGCTCTCCGGCCAGTTTTCGCAGGAATCACTCTATCCTGGGATTTACCGGCGAATCAGCTCTCCGGCCAGTGTTTGCAGGAATCCCTCTATCCTGGGATTTACCAGTGAATCGGCTCTCCGGCCAGTGTTCGCAGGAATCCCTCTATCATGGGCTTTACCGGTGAATCGGCTCTCCAGCCAGTGTTCGCAGGAATCCCTCTATCCTGGGATTTACCGGTGAATCGGCTCTCCAGCCAGTGTTCGCAGGAAACCCTCTATCCTGGGATTTACCGACAAATCGGCTCTCCGGCCAGTGTTCGCAGGAATCCCTCTATCCTGGGATTTACCGACAAATCGGCTCTCCGGCCAGTGTTCGCAGGAATCCCTCTATCCTGGGATTTACCGGTGAATCGGCTCTCCAGCCAGAGTTCGCAGGAATCCCTCTATCCTGGGATTTACCGGTGAATCGGCTCTCCAGCCAGAGTTCGCAGGAATCCCTCTATCCTGGGATTTACCGGTGAATCGGCTCTCCAGCCAGAGTTCGCAGGAATCCCTCTATCCTGGGATTTACCGACAAATCGGCTCTCCGGCCAGTGTTCGCAGGAATCCCTCTATCCTGGGATTTACCGGTGAATCGGCCCTGCAGCCAGTGTTTGCAGGAATCCCTCTATCCTGGGATTTACCAACGAATCGGCTCTCCGGCCAGTGTTCGCAGGAATCCCTCTAACCTGGGATTTACCAGCAAATCGGCTCTCCAGCCAGAGTTCGCAGGAATTCCTCTATCCTGGGATTTACCAGCAAATCGGCTCTCCAGCCAGAGTTCGCAGGAATCCCTCTAACCTGGGATTTACCAGCAAATCGGCTCTCCAGCCAGAGTTCGCAGGAATCCCTCTATCCTGGGATTTACCGGTGAATTGGCTCTCCAGCCAGATTTCGCAGCAATCCCTCTATCCTGAGATTTACCGGTGAATCGGCTCTCCGGCCAGTGTCCGCAGGAATCCCTCTATCCTGGGATTTACCGGCGAATCGGCTCTCCGGCCAGTGTCCGCAGGAATCCCTCTATCCTGGGATTTACCGGTGAATTGGCTCTCCAGCCAGATTTCGCAGCAATCCCTCTATCCTGAGATTTACCGGTGAATCGGCTCTCCGGCCATTGTTCGCAGGAATCCCTCTATCCTGGGATTTACCGGTGAATCGGCTCTCCAGCCAGTGTTCGCAGGAATCCCTCTATCCTGGGATTTACCGGTGCATCGGCTCTCCGGACAGCGTTCGCAGGAATCCCTCTATCCTGGGATTTACCAACGAATCGGCTCTCCGGCCAGTGTTCACAGGAATCCCTCTATCCTGGGATTTACCGGTGAATCGGCTCTCCGGCCAGTGTTCGCAGGAATCCCTCTAACCTGGGATTTACCAAAGAATCGGCTCTCCAGCCAGTGTTTGCAGGAATCCCTCTATCCTGGGATTTTCCAACAAATCGGCTCTCCGGCCAGTGTTCGCAGGAATCCCTCTATCCTGGGATTTACCGGTGAATCGGCTCTCCAGCCAGTGTTCACAGGAATCCCTCTATCCTGGGATTTACCGGTGAATCGGCTTTCTGGCCAGTGTTCGCAGGAATCCCTCTGTCCTGGGATTTACCAAAGAATCGGCTCTCCAGCCAGAGTTCGCAGAGAATCCCTCTATCCTGGGATTTACCAGAGAATCGGCTCTCCGGCCAGTGTTCGCAGGAATCCCTCTATCCTGGGATTTACCAAAGAATCGGCTCTCCGGCCAGTGTTCGCAGGAATCCCTCTATCCTGGGATTTACCAGTGAATCAGCTCTCCGGCCAGTGTTCGCAGGAATCCCTCTATCCTGGGATTTACCAAAGAATCGGCTCTCCGGCCAGTGTTCGCAGGAATCCCTCTATCCTGGGATTTACCGGTGAATCGGCTCTCTGGCCAGTGTTCGCAGGAAACCCTCTATCCTGGGATTTACCGGTGAATCGGCTCTCCGGGCAGTGTTCGCAGGAAACCCTCTATCCTGGGATTTACCGGTGAATCGGCTCTCCGGGCAGTGTTCGCAGGAAACCCTCTATCCTGGGATTTACCGGTGAATCGGCTCTCCGGCCAGTGTTAGCAGGAATCCCTCTATCCTGAGATTTACCGGTGAATCGGCTCTCCGGCCAGTGTCCGCAGGAATCCCTCTATCCTGGGATTTACCAGTGAATCGGCTCTCTGGCCAGTGATCGCAGGAATCCCTCTATCCTGGGATTTACCAAAGAATCGGCTCTCCGGCCAGTGTTCGCAGGAATCCCTCTATCCTGGGATTTACCGGCGAATCGGCTCTCCGGCCAGTGAGCGCAGGAATCCCTCTAACCTGGGATTTACCGGTGATTCGTCTCTCCGGCCAGTGTTCACAGGAATCCCTCTAACCTGGGATTTACCAACGAATCGGCTCTCAGGCCAGTGTTCGCAGGAATCCCTCTATCCTGGGATTTACCGGTGAATCAGCTCTCCGGCCAGTGTTAGCAGGAATCCCTCTATGCTGGGATTTACCGGTGAATCAGCTCTCCGGCCAGTGTTCGCAGGAATCCCTCTATCCTGGGATTTACCGGTGAATCGGCTCGCCAGCCAGTGTTCGCAGGAATCCCTCTATCCTGGGATTTACCGGTGCATCGGCTCTCCGGACAGCGTTCGCAGGAATCCCTCTATCCTGGGATTTACCAACGAATCGGCTCTCCGGCCAGTGTTCGCAGGAATCCCTCTATCCTGGGATTTACCGGTGAATCGGCTCTCTGGCCAGTGTTCGCAGGAATCCCTCTATCCTGGGATTTACCGGTGAATCGGCTCTCCGGCCAGTGTCCGCAGGAATCCCTCTATCCTGAGATTTACCGGCGAATCGGCTCTCCGGCCAGTGTTCGCAGGAATCCCTCTATCCTGAGATTTACCGGCGAATCGGCTCTCCGGCCAGTGTTCGCAGGAATCCATCTATCCTGAGATTTACCAGTGAATCGGCTCTCCGGCCAGAGTTCACAGGAATCCCTCTATCCTGAGATTTACCGGTGAATCGGCTCTCCGGCCAGTGTTCGCAGGAATCCCTCTATCCTGGGATTTACCGGTGAATCGGCTCTCCGGCCAGTGTCCGCAGGAATCACTCTATCCTGGGATTTACCAGAGAATCGGCTCTCTGGCCAGTGTTCGCAGGAATCCCTCTATCCTGGGAATTACCAGTGAATCGGCTCTCTGGCCAGTGATCGCAGGAATCCCTCTATCCTGGGATTTACCGGCAAATCGGCTCTCCGGCCAGTGTTCGCAGGAATCCCTCTATCCTGGGATTTACCAAAGAATCAGCTCTCCGGCCAGTGTTCGCAGGAATCCCTCTATCCTGGGATTTACCGGTGAATCGGCTCTCCGGCAAATGTTTGCAGAATCCCTCTATCCTGAGATTTACCGGCGAATCGGCTCTCCGGCCAGTGTTCGCAGGAATCCCTCTATCCTGGGATTTACCGGTGAGTTGGCTCTCTGGCCAGTGTGCGCAGGAATCCCTCTATCCTGGGATTTACCAACGAATCGGCTCTCCGACCAATGTTCGCAGGAATCCCTCTATCCTGGGATTTACCAGTGAATCGGCTCTCCGGCCAGTGTCCGCAGGAATCCCTCTATCCTGGGATTTACCAACGAATCGGCTCTCCGACCAATGTTCGCAGGAATCCCTCTATCCTGGGATTTACCAGTGAATCGGCTCTCCGGCCAGTGTCCGCAGGAATCCCTCTATCCTGGGATTTACCAGTGAATCGGCTCTCCGGCCAGTGTTCACAGCAATCCCTCTATCCTGGGATTTACCAACGAATCAGCTCTCCGGCCAGTGTTCGCAGGAATCCCTCTATCCTGGGATTTACCGACGAATCGGCTCTCCGGCCAGTTTTCGCAGGAATCCCTCCACCCTGGGATTTACCGGTGAATCGGCTTTCCGGCCAGTGTTCGCAGGAATCCCTCTATCCTGAGATTTACCGGTGAATCGGCTCTCCGGGCAGTGTCCGCGGGAATCCCTCTATCCTGGGATTTACCAGTGAATCGGCTCTCCAGCCAGTGTTCGCAGGAAACCCTCTATCCTGGGATTTACCGGTGAATCGGCTCTCCGGCCACTGTTCGCAGGAATCCCTCTATCCTGGGATTTACCGGTGAATCGGCTCTCCGGCCAGTGTTCGCAGGAATCCTTCTATCCTGAGATTTACCGGTGAATCAGCTCTCCGGCCAGTGTTCGCAGGAGTCCCTCTATCCTGGGATTTACCAACGAATCGGCTCTCCGACCAATGTTCGCAGGAATCCCTCTATCCTGGGATTTACCAGTGAATCGGCTCTCCGGCCAGTGTTCGCAGGAATCCCTCTATCCTGAGATTTACCGGTGAATCGGCTCTCCGGCCAGTGTCCGCAGGAATCCCTCTATCCTGGGATTTACCAGTGAATCGGCTCTCCGGCCAGTGTTCGCAGGAATCCCTCTATCCTGGGATTTACCGGTGAATCGGCTCTCCGGCCAGTGTCCGCAGGAATCCCTCTATCCTGGGATTTACCGGCGAATCAGCTCTCCGGCCAGTGTCCGCAGGAATCCCTCTATCCTGGGATTTACCGGCGAATCAGCTCTCCGGCCAGTGTTCGCAGGTATCCCTCTATCCTGGGATTTACCGGTGAATCGGCTCTCTGGCCAGTGTCCGCAGGAATCCCTCTATCCTGGGATTTACCAACGAATCAGCTCTCCGGCCAGTGTTCGCAGGAATCCCTCTATCCTGAGATTTACCGGTGAATCGGCTCTCCGGCCAGTGTTCGCAGGAATCCCTCTATCCTGGGATTTACCAACGAATCGGCTCTCCTGCCACTGTTCGCAGGAATCCCTCTATCCTGGGATTTACCGGTGAATCGGCTCTCCAGCCAGTGTCCGCAGGAATCCCTCTATCCTGGGATTTACCGGTTAATCGGCTCTCCGGCCAGTGTTCGCAGGAATCCCTCTATCCTGGGATTTACCAGTGAATCGGCTCTCCGGCCAGTGTTCGCAGGAATCCCTCTATCCTGGGATTTACCAACGAATCGGCTCTCCGGCCAGTGTTCGCAGGAATTCCTCTATCCTGGGATTTGCCCGTGAATCGGCTCTCCAGCCAGTGTTCGCAGGAATCCCTCTATCCTGAGATTTACCGGTGAATCGGCTCTCCGGCTAGTGTTTCCAGGAATCCCTCTATCCTGGGATTTACCAGTGAATCGGCTCTCCGGCCAGTGTTCGCAGGAATCCCTCTATCCTGAGATTTACCGGTGAATCGGCTCTCCGGCCAGTGTCCGCAGGAATCCCTCTAACCTGGGATTTACCGGTGAATCGGCTCTCCAGCCAGTGTTCGCAGGAATCCCTCTATCCTGGGATTTACCAGTGAATCGGCTCTCCAGCCAGTGTTCGCAGGAATCCCTCTATCCTGGGATTAACCGGTGAATCGGCTCTCCAGCCAGAGTTCACAGGAATCCCTCTATCCTGGGATTTACCGGTGAATCGGCTCTCCAGCCAGTGTCCGCAGGAGTCCCTCTATCCTGAGATTTACCAGTGAACCGGCTCTCCGGCCAGTGTCCGCAGGAATCCCTCTATCCTGGGATTTACCGGTGAACCGGCTCTCCAGCCAGTGTTCGCAGGAATCCCTCTAACCTGGGATTTACCGACAAATCGGCTCTCCGGCCAGTGTTCGCAGGAATCCCTCTATCCTGGGATTTACCGGTGAATCGGCTCTCCAGCCAGTGTTCGCAGGAATCCCTCTAACCTGGGATTTACCGACAAATCGGCTCTCCAGCCAGTGTTCGCAGGAATCCCTCTAACACCAATACTTATAACCGGTTACCTTACGAGATCTCAGACCGTCGTCTGTAGGCCTTCTTGCTTCCTGGAATTGCAGGTTCGGATCTCAGGTTGAAGACAAGACGTAAACTAGACTATCATCCTATTCTATGGGTGGTAATATTTAACATACTCACCCCTTTGATGTATCGTTGCCGACGTATGTCTGCCATCCGTTTGGAGATCCCGCTGACTACGCCAATTTGTTGTGGAGCATTTCAAAATACTCGACACAAGTCAGGAGCAAGAGTGTAAACAATCTTTATTTCGCACGCGTGGCAGCCCGTCCTTCCACTCTTGGAGGATCAGACTCCATATTTACAAGCATGTTATGCAGTTATATACATTCCCTCAACCTAACTTGGTCGTTACCGCATCCGTTCTTATCACAGCTGCACTTTCTAATCGTAAGCTAATTTGTTCCTGCCTGCTATTTCAACCCAAATTCTCTTGATATTCATGCATATGTGCTTGTTGTCTGCACATTGGGTTCCAAGAATTCAGGCAGTGTCAGCAAGGCGAATTATCCCCGTTCACCATAGCATTATCCCAATCGATATTTGGGTAATTAAAGTCCCCCAATATCACCACTCTATGGCTCTTGCATATCTCTGTGATTTCCCTGCAGATTTGCTCCTCTACTTCCCTCTCTCTATTTGGAGGCCTACAGAATACCCCCAAAAGCGTGATCAGACCCTTTTTGCTCCTCAACTTTAACCAAATGGATTCTGTCCTTGCTCCCTCCAAAACATCCTCCCTTTCCAACACTACAATGTCTTCCTTAATCAGTACTGCCACCCCACCTCCTTTTTCCTTCCCTATCTTTTCTGAACACCTTGTACCCTTGAATATTAAGTGCCCAGTCCTCACCGTTTTTAAGCCACGTTTCCGTTATTGCCATAACATTATATTGCCACACAGCTAATCGTGCTTGCAGCTCACCAGCCTTATTCACCACACTTTGTGTGTTTATGTACATGCATTCTAAACCAATTTTTGAATTTTTCGTAGTCTTTCTTGGTCTTCTATCTAATATGGTACTACTACTGCCTCTAGTACTATCGTCTCTAGTACTATCCAACACACACACTTTTATGCACCTTATTCCTCTTTTCTACTCCTTTATGCTGGTGCCCATCCCTCTGCCAAGTTAGTTCAAACCCTCCCCCACAGCACTAACAAACCTCTCTATGAGAATATTGGCCCAGGCTCTGTTAAGGTGTAACCCATCCAGCTTGTACAGGTCCCACCTTCCCCAGAAACGGTCCCGATGCCTCAGGAATCTAAAGCCCTCCCTCCTGCACCATCTCTGCAGCCATGCATTCATCTGTTCTATCCTGCTATTCCTGTACTCACGAGCACGTGGCACCGGAAGTAATCCGGAGATTACTACCTTTGAGGGCCTGCTTTTTAATCTCTCTCCTAACCCCCTAAACTCTGCGTGCAAGACCTCATGCTTCTTTCTGTCTATGTGGTTAGTACAGATATGGACAACGACCTCTGGGTGTTCACCCTCCCCCCTCAGAGTCTCCTGCAGCCGCTCAGTGACATCTTTGACCCTGACACCAGGGAGGCAACTTAGCATCCTGGAGTCACGTCGACGGCCGCAGAATCGCCTGTCTGCTCCCCTAACTATCTATAATAATACTATATATTTCTTAAGGCTAAAGGGGTCAAGGGGTATGGGGAGAAAGCAGGGACAGGGTACTGAATTTGGATGATCAGCCATGTTCGCATTGAATGGCGGAGCAGGCTCGAGGGGCCGAATGGCCTACTCCTGCTCCTACCTTCTATGTTTCTATCGAATCCCCTACTACTATTGCTCTTCCACTCTTTTTCCTCCCTCCACCTGTGCAGCTGAACCACCCATGGTGCCATGGACTTGACTCTGGCAGCACTCCCCAGAGGAACCATCGTACGCACCAGTACTCAGAACAGAATACTGGTTGGAGAGTGTGATGCACTCCAGAGACTCCTGCACTACCTGCCTGGTCCTCCTCTTCTGTTTGGCGGTCACTCATTCCCTCTCTGCCTGCACACTCTTAAGCTGCGGGGTGACCACCTCTAGAAACATGCTATCCACGTAACTCTCAGCCTCGCGGATGCACCGCAGTAACTCCAGCCGCCGCTCAAGCTCTGAAACCCAGAGCTCGAGTTGCTGCAGCTGGCGACACTTCCCGCACATGTGGTCGTCCAGGCTACGCGAAGCGTCCAGGACTTCCCACATGGCACAGGATGTGCACTCCACGGGACTGAGCTGCCCTGCCATGCCTCTATTTAATAGACTAAGAACTAACCCAGCAGAAATAAACTTAAAACTTAAAAAAATACACTCCCTAGCTACTCACCAATCAGCTCCTTCCCTTATGCCGATGTCACCTTTTTTTACTCTGACGTCACTTTTTCAAAAACTGCCTCTGTTGAGTTGCTGCCACTCCATTTAACTGCTCCGCTCTCGCTGTGCTCCCTCCAGGTCTGCTCATTCCGGTCTAGTATTAGTAAAAAAATAGTACTGGAGAAATTAACGGGACTGAAAGTTGACAAATCCCCTGGACCTGATGGCCTACATCCTAGGGTTTTGAAAGAGGTGGCTATAGAGATAGTGGATGCATTGGTTGTCATTTTCCAAAATTCCATAGATTCTGGAACGGTTCCTGCGAATTGGAAGGTAGCAAATGTAACCCCTCTATTTAAGAAAGGAGGGAGAGAGAAAACAGGGAACTACAGACCAGTTAGCCTGACATCAGTAGTAGGGAAAATGCTAGAATCTATTTTTAAGAACGTGGTAATAGGGCACTTAGAAAATAATAATAGGATTGGGCAGAGTCAACACAGATTTATGAAAGGGAAATCGTGTTTGACAAATCTGTTTGAGTTTTTTGAGGTTGTAACCAGCAGAATAGATAAGGGGGAACCAGTGGATGTGGTGTATTTGGATTTTCAGAAGGCATTCGATAAGGAGTCACACAAAAGGTTACTAAACAAAATTAGGGCACATGGGATTGGGGGTAATATACTAGCATGGATTGAGGATCGGTTAATGGACAGAAAACAAAGAGTAGGAATAAATGGGTCATTTTCGGGTTGGCAGGCTGTAACTAGTGAGGTACCGCAAGGATGAGTGCTTGGGCCTCAGCTATTCACAATCTACATCAATGATTTGGATCAGGGGACCAAATGTAATGGCCCCGATTTTCTGCCAGCCGTCGGGCGGATTTTCAGGTGGCCGGGGGCCGAAAATCGCCAAAATGGGGGGTCGCGACCACCGCCCCCCCGCCTGATTCCCTGCCCCGTCCGACTTTCTGACCGCCATTTCTCCGCGACCCAAATCAGTCCCGCCCGCCGCTGGCGGGACTGGCCGTCGGGACCCTAATCACCAATTATTGGCATGTTTAATGCCATTTTAGGGGGCCCTTGTGATTTTCAGGGGTTCCACATGCTAAACACGCCTGCAGGGAACCCCGCTGATGAAGCCTGGCATGAAGCTTGCCGGCTTGCTTGCTCTCAGCTGCAGGTCATTCGGGAAAGCTGCGATTTAAACGGAGAGCATTTGTACAGGCAATCTCGGTTAACCGGCAAAATTCAGGAGTACGTTCAGGTAAGTTTTACTTCATATTACTGGCCGTTCCTCGATCTGTGGCTGTGCAATCGGGTGTGGCTGCAGCTGTTGCTAAGCAACAGGGACGCTTGGATCTTGTGGCCATTGTTCCTGCACCTGTTGCTAAGCAACAGGGAAGCCTGGATTTGTTGCTGTCTACGGAGCTCTCAGCTCTCGTACCTTTTAACTATAGCTCTCGGTACTCTGGACTTTTTGATAAACTGGCACCACGCCGGTCCCGAATAAAAAGAGTTTCCTGTATGTTGAAGGACCTTGTTGCAGGCTTGAGGCTACTTCTTCAAGGCTTAGGCACAGCTGTGGAAGGTTGGAGCCTCACACACTTCTCCAATGTGATCTCCTGGGGAGCCCCTCTCGCCACCGTCACTCCGCTTCCTCAGCGGAGGCATCTACCAGAAGCATGGGATGCCTTTTTTTCCATCCCTTCTTGCCATTAGAGGATCTCCAGCAGCAGAGGCGGCAGCAGCAGAACCAGGAACAGCAGGAAGAGCACCAGGAGCACTAGGCTGCTGCTCACTCACCTGAAGCTGCACAGGCCAGAAAGGGGCAGCGCTTGGAAGTGGCTTGAGAGCATCTTGCTGCGCTTTAGGGGGCCATGGGGACCCGTATCTGCACTGGTTTCGTACTCAGAAGGACTTCCATGACGGTCTGGTTTCTCTGTTCAATAGATGGCCAACGCTCCTCAAGAAATGTCATTCTCTTATGAGCACTCACCATGTTTTACGTACCCTGGCGAGTCATCTCCTCCATGGAGGTTGCCAACCTTTCCATGGTGATGCGTTCCTGCGCCAATGACTCCACAAAGGCTCTGCTCATGGTCGTTATGGACTCCTCCATTCGCTCCACACTCGCAGCGACCCTGGAGACAAAACCTGCCAGAGACTCCTGCATCTGTGCATGGAGATCCATCACCTCTTCTCTTGCGGATGGACCCAGAGGCAGAGGGTCAACATGCAGCGCAGCTGAGCTGAGCTGGCAGAGTCCTGCGCCCTCCGACGAGGACTCTCCACTGCTGTCCCTGTCTCCAGAATCTGCTGAGGCTCACTTGTGAGCTGAGAAACACCAGTTGACAACACTACTCTATGTCTCGAAGGTCCCCCCGAAGTGTGAGTGTCTGCGCTGGTGCTGGGTGCGCTTACTTCTGCTGATGCTGCGCCCTCAGAGGTTGGAGCTTCCTCTGAGGAGTCTGGCTGCACAGCCTCTTCCTCCTCCACAGTGGGGACAGGGGCTCTGGATGGTCCTGTGGGGGAGTGGAGGAAGGAGTTAGAGATGTGATGCCAAGGTTACATGCACATTCGAGTTGACACCTGCTGACACCTGCATCCATGCAGCCTTGGTCTCAGTGGGAGGCCTCTTCCTGCCTGACCTAGGAAAGAGGACCTCCCTGTGGGCCCTAACCCCATCCAATAATGCCTGCAGTGAAGCTTCGTCGAATTTGGAGGCAGCTCGGGATCTGGCACTGGCCACAGCTGCTGCAGGCTCCTCTGCCATCCTGTATGGTTCGTTTGGAAGCCAACAGAGGAAGCAATGCTTGCTGTGGACCCTGAAAGCACTACAAATGATGACATCATACTGTGGGGCTTCCTGACTGGAAATGGACAATTAGTAAGGCTGCCCACACGCTGGAAATTAATTGGCCACTTGAGGGAAAATTGCATGCAGCTGGCTGACCCATTTTTTTGTGGGTCAGAACCCCACATTCGGGGGAATCCGACCATTTCCCACACAATCCACAAAATCGGGCCCAATGTATCCAAATTTGCTGCTGATACAAAGCTGGGTGGGAATGTAAGTTGTGAGGAGGATGCAAAGACTCTTCAAGGGGACAGAGACAGGCTAAGTGAGTGGACAAGAACATCGCAAATGGAATATAATGTGGAGAAATGTGAAGTTACCCACTTTGGTAGGAAAAATAGAAAAGCAGAGTATTTTTTAAATGTTGTGAGATTGGGAAATGTTGGGCCCAAATTTTCTGCCAGCTGTCGGGCAGGTTTTCAGGCGGGCGGGGGCCAAAAATTGCCAAAATAGGTGGTCGCGATCCCCCCCACCTGATTCCCTGCCCCGTCCAACTTTCGGACCGCCATTTCTCCGCGAGCCGATTCAGTCCCACCCGCCGCTGGCGGGACTGGCCGTCGGGACCCTAATCACCAATTATTGGCATGTTTAATGCCATTTTAGGGGGCCCTTGCTATTTTCAAGGGTTCCCCACGCTAAACATGTCTGCGGGGAACCCCGCTGATGAAACCTGGCGTGAAGCTTGCCAGATTGCTTGCTCTCGGCTGTAAGTCATTCGGGAAAGCTGCGATTTAATCGGAAAGCATTTGTATATTGAAGGATCTTGCTGTTGAAGGCTTGGGGCTACTTCTTCAAGGCTTAGGCACAGCTGTGGAAGGTTGGAGCCTCACACACTTCTCCAATGCGATCTCCTGGGAAGCCCCTCTCCCCACTCTCACTCAGCGCTTCCTCAGCGGAGGCATCTACCAGAAGCATGGGATGCCTTTTTTTCCTTCCCTTCTTGCCATTAAAAGATCTCCAGCAGCAGAGGCAGCAGCAGCAGAACCAGGAACAGCAACAGGAGCACCAGGCTGCTGCTCACTCACCTGAAGCTGCACAGGCCAGAAGGGGCCAGCGCTTGGAAGTGGCTTGAGAGCACCTTGCTGCGCTTTAGGGGGCCATGGGGACCTGTATCTGCACTGGCAGTCCTACTCAGAAGGACTTCCATGAAGGTCTGGTTTTCCTGTTCAATAGATGGCCATCGCTCCTCAAGAGATGTCATTCTCTTATGAGCACTCACCATTGTTTTCCCTACCCTGGCGACTTATCTCCTCCATGGAGGTTGCCAGCCTTTCCATGGTGATGCGTTCATGCACCAAGATTCCACAAAGGCTCTGCTCACGGTTGCTATGGACTCCTCCATTCGCTCCACACTCGCAGCGACCCTGGAGACAAAACCTGCCAGAGACGCCTATATCTGTGCATGGAAATCCATCACCTCTTCTCTTGCGGATGGACCCAGAGGCAGAGGGTCAACATGCAGCGCAGCTGAGCTGAGCTGGCTGAGTCCTGCGCCCTCCGACGAGGACTCTCCACTGCTGTCCCTGTCTCCAGAATCTGCTGAGGCTCACTTGTGAGCTGAGGAACGCCAGGTGACAACACTACTCTATGTCTCGAAGGTCCCCCCGAAGTGAGTGTGTCTGCGCTGGTGCTGGGTGCGCTTACTTCTTCTGACGCTGTGCCCTCAGAGGTTGGAGCTTCCTCTGAGGAGTCTGGCTGCACAGCCTCTTCCTCCTCCACAGTGGGGACGGGGGCTCTGGATGGTCCTGTGGGGGAGTGGAGGAAGGAGTTAGAGATGTGATGCCAAGGTTACATGCACATTCGAGTTGACACCTGCTGACACCTGCATCCATGCAGCCTTGGTCTCAGTGGGAGGCCTCTTCCTGCCTGACCTAGGAAAGAGGACCTCCCTGTGGGCCCTAACCCCATCCAATAATGCCTGCAGTGAAGCTTCGTCGAATCATTTAACTTAAATTTACTGTATTAAGGTTTAAGTTTCTTCCAGGTTTGGGCAGGGCTAAGCAAGCTCTGTGCTGGAGAGCAGGTGAGGTTAGTTAACTAGTTAACTGGTCTGATCTGGATCTGTAGCTGCCAAACTGAGTGCAGTTTAAACAGAGTGCTGCGAGTTGGGTGAGTCAGGGAGTCAGGTGAGGAGTGGAAGGAGGAGCTCCCTTGCTTTGCCTTTGTTTTTCCTAACTTTTCACCCTGTAGGAATTGGTTCTTACTTTACACCAAGGAAAGAGTCCGAGAGCGGGAGCAGTCAAACAACAACAGCAAAACCGCTAAAGTGACATCACAACCAGGGAAGGAGCTGATTGGTAAGTAGGAACTGGTGAGTTTTTCTACAGTCCAGTCGTTAAAGTCAAAGTAAGGTCTCTAGTTCAGAGTAAGTAGTGTTTCAAGGGAAGTAAGGTCCCTAGTGTATTTAATATTCTTTAATTTAAAGAAAGTAAGGGGAGTAAATTAAGGGTAGGAAATGGCAGGGCAGCTCGGCTGTGTGGAGTGCTCCTCCTGTGCTATGTGGGACGTCAGGGACACTTTAGGTGTCCAGGGCGAACACATGTGCAGGAAGTGTCTCCAGCTGCAGCTACTCGAAATCCGAGTTTCAGAGCTGGAGCTGCGGCTGGAGTCACTGTGGTGCATCCATGAAGCTGAGATCTTTGTGGAGAGCATGTTTAACGAGGTGGTCACACCGCAGGTAAAGAGTGCACAAGCAGACAGGGAATGGGTGACCGCCAGACAGAGTAAAGAACTAGAAAGGTAGTGCAGGAGTCCCTTGGGTCCATTTCCCTCTCCAACAGATTTTCCGTTTTGGATACTGATGGGGAGATGGTTTCCTAGGGGAATGCAGCAAGAGCCAAGTCCGTGGCACTATGATTGGCTCAGCTGCACAGGAGGGGAGGAAAAAGAGTGGGAGAGCAATAGTGATAGGGGATTCTATCGTAAGGGGAACAGATAGATGTTTCTGTAGCCGCAGACATAACTCCAGGATGTTATGTTGCCTCCCTGGTGCTAGGGTCAAGGATGTCACTGAATGGCTGCAGGGCATTCTGAAGGGGGAGGGCAAACAGTCAGAGGTCATGGCTCACATTGGTACCAACGACATGGGTAGAAAGAGGGATGAGGTCCTGCAAAAAGAATTTAGGGAGCTAGGTAGCAGATTAAAAAGCAGGACCTCAAAGGTTGTAATCTCTGGATTACTCCCGGTGCCACGTGCTAGTGAATATAGGAATAGGAGGATAGGGCAGATGAATGCGTGGATAAAGAGTTGGTGCAGGAGGGAGGGCTTTAGTTTTCTGGATCACTGGGTCTGCATCTGGGGAAGGTGGGACCTGTACAAGTTGGACGAGTTGCACCTGAACCGGAACAGGACCAACATCCTTGCGGGGAGGTTTGCTGGTACTGTTGGGGGGCGGGGGGGGGTGTTAAACTAACTCGGCAGGGGGATGGGATACGGAGTGCAGCTATAGTAGTGGGTGATGCACAGCCAAAGATAGAGGAAAAAACAAGTCATCCTGGAAGGCAGAGCAAATATGTAATGGCACAAGGGAGTATGGCAAGGCTGGATGGCATTTATTTTAATACAAGGAGTCTTGCGAGTAAGGCAGATGAATTGAAGGTGTTGATGAACACAAGGGAGTATGATATTGTTGCTATCACAGAGACATGGTTGAGGGAGGGGCAGGACTGGCAGCTCAATATTCCGGGGTATAGAATCTTCAGGCGAGACAGATGGGGTTTAAAAGAGGAAGGGGTGTTGCAATACTAATCAAGGTGTCTATTACTGCTGTAAGGAGGGATGATATCTTAGCAGGTTCCTCTAATGAGGCCATATGGATAGAACTTAAAAATGAAAAGGGGGCAAGAACTATGCTGGGAGTGTACTATAGGCCCGCAAACAGTCAGGCGGAGATAGAGGAACAGATATGTTTGCAAATCTCAGAGAAGTGTAGAAATAATAGGGTAATAGTAGGGGATTTCAACTTCCCCAATATTAACTGGGATAGTCAGAGTGTGAAAGGCTTAGAGGGTGCAGAATTCTTAAAGTGCACCCAGGAGAGCTTTTTGAGCCAGCATGTAGAAAGTCCTACAAGAGAGGGGGCGGTACTGGACCTAATTCTAGGGAATGTAGCCGGGCAAGTGGTAGAAGTGTCAGTAGGAGAGCATTTTGGTGACAGTGACCATAATTCGGTGTGACTTAAGGTAGTCATGGAAAAGGACAAAGATGGACCAGAAATAAAGGTTCTAAATTGGGGGAAAGCCGATTTTAATATGATAAGGCAGGATCTGGCCAAAGTGGACTGGGATCAGCTACTTATAGGAAAATCACCATCAGAGTCTTTCAGAAAGGAAACAGAGAGAGTACAACGCCAACATGTTCTCATAAAGGTCAAGGGTAGGACCAACAAACCCAGGGAACTCTGGATGTCAAGGGATATACAAGAATGGATTAGGAAAAAAAGGGAGGCTTTTGGCAGATACAAAGGACTAAAAACAGTGGAAGTCCTAGAGGAGTATTGAAAATGCAGGGGGGTTCTTAAAAAAGAAATTAGAAGAGCGAAGAGGGGGCATGAAAAAACACTGGCGGGCAAAATAAAGGAAAATCCCACGGTGTTTTATAAGTATATTAAGGGCAAGAGGATAACCAGGGAAAGAGTAGGGCCCAAAGTGGCAATCTGTGTGTAGAGCCGGAAGATGTAGGTGAGGTTTTAAATGAATATTTTGCATCTGTGTTCACTATGGAGAAGGACGATGTAGGCATAGAAATCAGGCATCCCAGGGATTGTGATATACTTGAACAAATTAGTATTGAGGGAGGAGGAATTGGCGGTTTTAGCGGGCTTAAAAGTGGATAAATCCCCAGGCTCTGACGGGATGTATCCCAGGCTGCTGTGTGAGGCAAGGGAGGAGATTGCAGGGGCTCTGGCACAAATTTTCAGAACCTCTCTGGCCACAGGGGAGCTGCCAGAGGACTGGAGAACAGCTAACGTAGTACCATTGTTCAAGAAGGGTAGTAGGGATAAACCAGGGAATTATAGGCCAGTGAGCCTAACATCAGTGGTAGGGAAATTATTGGAAAAAGTTCTGAGGGACAGAATTAGTCTCCACTTGGAGAGGCAGGGATTAATCAGGGATAATCAGCATAGCTTTGTCAGGGGGAGATCATGTCTGACCAATTTATTGAATTTTTCGAGGGGGTGACTAGGTGTGTGGATGAGGGTAGTGCAGTTGATGTAGTCTACGTGGACTTCAGTAAGGCTTCTGACAAAGTCCCACATGGGAGACTGGTCAAGAAGATAAGAGCCCATGGGATCCAGGGCAATTTGCCACATTGGATCCAAAATTGGCTTAGTGGCAGAAGGCAGAGGGTGATGGTCGAAGGTTGTTTTTGTGACTGGAAGCCTGTGTCCAGTGGTGTACTGCAGGGATCGGTGCTGGGTCCTTTGGCGTTTGTAGTGTACATTAATGATTTAAGATATAAATGTAGGAGGTATGATCAGTAAGTTCGCAGATGACACGAAACTGGTGGCGTGGTAAATAGTGAGGAGGGAAGCCTCAGGCTACAGGACGATATAGACGTGATGGTTAGATGGGCAGAACAGTGGCAAATGGAAATTAACCCTGAAAAGTGTGAGGTGATGCATTTTGGGAAAACTAACAAGGCAAGGGAATAGACAGTGAATGGTAGGGCCCTAGGAAGGACAGAGGATCAGAGGGACCTTGGTGTGCATGTACATATCTACCTGTCCTGCTGCCTTCGGGGATCTAAGGTGGTTAAAAAGGCATTTGGGATACTTGCCTTCATTAGCCGAGGCATGGAATATAAGAGCAGGGAGGTTATGATGGAGCTGTACAAAACGCTAGTTAGGCCACAGCTGGAATACTGTGTGCAGTTCTGGTCGCCACACTATAGGAAGGATGTGATTGTATTGGAGAGGGTGCAGAGGAGATTCACCAGGATGTTACCTGGGCTGGAGCGCTTCAGGTATGAAGAGAGACTGGACAGGCTGGGGTTGTTTTCCTTAGAGCAAAGAAGGCTGAGGGGGGACCTGATTGAGGTGTGCAAAATTATGGGGGGCATAAATAGGGTAGATATAAAGGAACTTTTCCCCTTAGTAGAGGGGTCAATATCCAGGGGGCATAGTTTCAAGGTAAGGGGCAGGAGGTTTAGAGGGGATTTGAGGAAAAAAAATTCACCCAGAGGGTAGTTGGAATCTGGAACTCACTGCCTGAAAGGGTGGTAGAGGCAGGAACCCTCACAACATTCAAGAAGCATTTAGATGAGCACTTGAAATGCCATAGCATACAAGGCTACGGGCCAAGTGCTGGCAAATGGGATTAGAATAGACGGCTTGATGGCCGGCGCGGACACGATGGGCCGAAGGGCCTCTTTCTGTGCTGTAAAACTCTATGACTCAAAGAGGTGAGTCATAAATCTTAGTAGTATAACATAAGAAATAGCAGCAGGAATTGGCCACTTGGCCCCTTGAGCCTGCTCCGCCATTCAATAAGATCATGGCTGATCTTGGGCTCAAAGCCACTTCCCAGCTCGCTCCCCATAACCCTTCCCTCCCTTATCTTGCAAACATTTGTCTATCTCCACTTTACATGTATTTAATGACCCAGCCTCCACGGCTCTCTGGGGCAGAGAATTCCACAAATTTACGACATTCTGAGAGAAGAAATTCCTCCTCATCTCAGTTCTAAAAGGACGACCCTTTATTCTGAAACTATGCCCCCGAGTTCTAGATTTCCCCATGAGGGGAAACATCCTCTCTGCATCTACCCTGTTGAGCCTCCTCAGTATCTTATATGTTTTGATAAGATCACCTCTCACTCTTCTAAATTCCAATGAGTATAGTCCCAGCCTGCTCAACCTTTCCTCATAAGTCAAACCCCTCATCTCTGGAATTAACCTAGTGAATCATCTCTGAACTGCCTCCAATGCAAGTATATCCTTCCTTAAATAAGGAGACCAAAACTGTACGCAGTACTCAAGGTGTATTCTCACCAATACCCAGTACAGTTGTAGCAGGACTTCCCTGCTTTTATACTCCAACCACCTTCAAATAAAGGCCAACATTCCATTTGCCTTTTTGATTACTTGCTGTACCTGCATGCTAACTTTTCGCGTTTCATGCACAAGGAGCTCCAGGTCCCTCTGAACTGTAGCATTTTGTAATCGCTCTCTGTTGTGTATGTAATATGTATGCTACTTTAACCCTATGGCCAGGGCAGCACTACTTTGTAGGGCGTAGTGATACCGTAGTACCACTCCTGGCCATAGGGGTATAAATAGTACTGCGGGTACTGATCTCCCCTCAGTTCCCGCCTGTGGGTATGAAGTAAAGACCTAAGTTAAACCCTTCCAAGCTGTCTCTTCCTTTTTGTATCAAGTATATGCGCATACTTTACACTCTCCATTTAAATAATAGTTTGCTTTTTTATTTTTCCTGCCAAAGTGGATAACCTCGCACTTTCCCACATTATACTCCATCTGCCAAATGTTTGCCCACTCACCTAGCCTGTCTATATCCCTTTGCAGATTCTCTGAGTCCTCTGCACAACTTGCTTTCCCACCCATCTTTGTATCATTCACAAACTTGGCTACATTACACTCGATCCCTTCATCCAAGTCATTAATATGGATTGTAAATAGTTGGGGCCCCAGCACCGATCCTTGTGGCACCCCACTAGTTCCCGTTTGCGAATCAGAAAATGACCCATTTACCCCGACTCTCTGCTTTCTGTTAGTTAGCCAATTCTCTATCCATGCTAATATATTACCCCCAACTCCGTGAGCTCTTATCTTATGCAGTAACCTTTTGTGTGGCACCTTATCGAATTCCTTCTGGAAATCCAAATACACCACATCCACTGGCTCACCCTTATCCACTCTGCTTGTTACATCCTCAAAGAACTCCAGCAAATTTGTTAAACATGATTTCCCCTTCCTAATACCATGCTGACTCTGTTTGACTGCAGTATGTTTTTCTAAATGCCCTGCTACTGCTTCATTAATGAAGGACTCCAATTTTCCCAACGACAGATGTTAGGCTAACTGGTCTATAGTTTCCTGCTTTCTGTCTCCCTCCTTTCTTAAATAGCGGTGTTACATTAGTGGTTTTCCAATCTGCTGGGACCTCTCCAGAGTCCAGGGAATTTTGGTATATTGCAACCAATGCATCCACTATCTCTGCAGCCACTTCTTTTAAGACCCTGGGATGCAGGCCATCTGGTCCGGGGACTTGTCGTCTTTTAGTCCCATTATTTTACCAAGTATTATTTCCTCAATGATAGTGATTGTCTTTAGTTCCCCACTCCGTGGCCCCTTGATTATCCATTATTGGGATGTTGTTGGTGTCTTCGACAGTGAAGACAGATGCAAAATATTTGTTCAGAGTCTTTGCCATTTCCCCATTCCCCATTATTAATTCCCCAGTCTCATCCTCTAAGGGACCAACATTTACTTTAGATACCCTCTTCCTTTTTATATACCTGTAGAAGCTCTTACTATCTGTTTTAATGTTTCTTGCCAGCTTACACTCATAATTCATCTTCTCTCTCTTATTTTTTTAGTCATCCTTTGCTGGTTTTTAAAAATTTCCCAATCCTCTGGTCTCCCACCAATCTTGGCAAAATTGTCTGCCTTCGTTTTCAATTTGATACCATCCTTTACTTCCTTAGTTAGTCACAGATGGTGCTCCCTTCTCTTAAAATCTTTCTCTCTCACTGGAATATATTTTTGTTGAGAGTTATGAAATATCTCCTTAAATGTCCGCAACTGCATTTCCACTTTCTTACCCTTTAATTTATTTTTCCAGTCCACTTTAGCCAGTTCTGCCCTCATGCCATTATAATTGCCTTTGTTTAAGAAAGGGCTAGAGTGCAGTTTGTCACGGAGTGCTCCATTCTTCTTTTTCTATCTTTGTCATCCTCTAGGAGAGCAGGAGTTAAAAAAAACTGTACGAGAGGGGACGGCGAACCAGCGGGAGTTCGGCTCTGTGAAACCCCCAACTACATTCGGAGAAAAAAAGGTGACTTCACAGGGAAAAGGGTAATTGATTGGTTGTTGAGTAATTTGCTGACTTATCTTATCCTTTAAAGCCCAGGAAATTTTAGTAATTGTAAGGTTTCATTAGTATTAGTAAAGTTTACTAGCGGTAATACTTCTTATTGGGTGCAGTAGGGTTAATAAGAATAAATAACTGAAGCCACAATAAAGATGTCAGGACAGGTGATGTGTTGCAACTGCAGGATGTGGGAGCTCCTGGACGCCAGTGTGATCCAGGACAAACACGTCTGCAGTAAGTGTCTGCAGCTCGAGGAGCTTCGGCTCAGAGTTGATGAGCTGGAGGCTGAGCTGCGGACACTGCGATGCGTCAGGGAGGGGAAAGTTACCTGGACACTTTATTCCAGGAGGCAGTCACACCCCTTAGGATAGGGTCTTCTGATTTGGTCAGTGGTCAGGGACAGGAGGATGTGACTGCGAGTGAGGCAGGTATGGGGACCCAGGAGGTGGAGGAGCCTCAGCCTTTGCAATTGTCCAACAGATTTGAGGTTCTTGCAGCCTGAATGGATGAACGCGGTGGCTGCAGGGTGGATGAGCAAACTGACCATGGCACAGGATGACATTCAAGCGGGGGGAGTTAATAAGAAGGCAGTGGTAATAGAGGACAGCATAGTCAGGGGGATAGATACAGTTCTCTGCGGCCAAGAGCGAGAGTCTAGATGGCTGTGTTGGCTGCCCGGTGCCAGGGTTCAGGACATTTGCTCTGGGTTGGAGAGGAACTTGGAGGGGGAGGAGCCAGTGGTCGTGGTCCACATAGGTACCAACGATATAGGCAGAACTAGGAAAGGGGTTCTGCTGAGAGAGTGTGAGCAGCTAGGGGCTAAGTTGAAAAGCAGAACCTCAAGGCTGATAATGTCTGCATTATTACCTGAGCCACAAGCAAATTGGCATAGGGTAAATCAAATTAGAGAGATGATTGCGTGGCTCAAAGACTGGTGTGGGAGAAATGGGTTTCGATTCCTGGGGCACTGGCACCAGTACTGGGGAAAGTGGGATCTGTACCGTTGGGACGGTTTTCACCTGAACCGTGCTGGGACCAGTGTTCTGGTGAGTCGTATAACTAGGGTGGTAGAGAGGGCTTTAAACTAAATATTGGGGGCATGGGATCAAATTTGGGAAGATGTGGTAAATCAAAGAGTAGAGACAAGGCAAGAGTGAAAGGTATTAATATGGGAAATGATAAACAGACCGTGACAGGAAGGGATAGAGAGTACAAGAGTAAATCAACAGATAAGGCTAGAGGTTACAAAAATAATAAAAGGACAAAACTAAAGGCTCTGTATCTGAATGCATGTAGCATTCAAAACAAAACAGATTGTGCAAATAGAAATAAATAAGTACAATCTGACAGCCATTACAGAAACATGGCTGCATAATGACATAGATTATGACCTGAATATTGAAGGGTACATTAGATTTCGGAAGGACAGGAAGCTAGGAAAAGGTGGAGGGGTGGCTCCGTTAATTAATGATGTATTAGCACAATAGAGAGGAATGACCCAAGTTCAGGAAACCAGGAGGTAGAAGCGGTTTGGGTAGAGATGAGAATTGATAAAGGCAAGAAGTCACTTGTGGGAGTGGTGTACAGGCCCCCTAATAGTAACCACATGGCAGGATGGTGTATAAAGGGAGAAATAATGGGAGATTATCATAAAGGTGCAGCAACAGTCATGGGAGATTTTAATCTACATATAGACTGGAAAAATCAGATGGGCAAAGGTAGCCTAGATGAGGAGTTCATAGAATGTTTTCGGGATAGTTTCTTAGAACAGCACGTTCTGGAACCAACCAGAGAACAGGTTATACTAGACCTGGTATTGTGCAACGAGATAGGATTAATTAATGACCTCATAGTGAAGGCCCCCCTAGGTAGCAGCGATCATATGATTGAAATTTACATTCAGTTTGAGGGAGAGAAGAGTGGGTCCAAGGCTAGTATTTTAAACTTAAATAAGGGCAATTATGAGGGCATGAAAGCAGAGCTAGCTAAAGTGAACTGGAAATTAAGTTAAGGGATAGGTCAATAGAGTTGCAGTGGCAGACATTTAAGGGGATATTTCAGAATACACAGAATATATACATTCCAACGAGAAAGAAAAATTCCACGGGGAGGACCCACCATCCGTGGTTAACTAAAAAAGTTAAAGATAGTATTAAACTTAAAGAAAAAGCATATAATTGTGCAAAGTTTGGTGGCAGGTCAGAAGATTGGGCAGAATATAAAAAACAGCAAAGAATGACTAAAAGATTAATAAGGAGAGAAAAATTAGAGTACGAGAGTAAGCTAGCTAGAAATATAAAAACAGATAGTAAGAGTTTCCATAGAGATTTAAAAAAGAAAAGAGTTAACAAAGTGAGCCTGGGGAATTAATAATGGAAAATAAGGAGATGGCATTTGAATTGAACAGGTATTTTGCATCAGTCTTCACTATAGAGCATACAAGTAACACCCCAGAAATCGCTGTAAATCAGGAAATGGAAGGGAGGAAGGAACTCAAGAAAATTACAATCACCAGGAAAGTGGTAATGAGCAAATTGTTGGGGCTGCGGGCTGACAACTCCCCGGGACCTGATGGACTTCATCCTAGGGTCTTAAAAGAAGTGGCTAGTGAGATAGTTGATGCGTTGGTTTTAATTTTCCAAAATTCCCTAGATTTCGGGAAAGTTCCATTAGATTGGAAAATAGTGAATATAACTCCTTTATTCAAAAAGGGAGGGAGACAGAAAGCTGGAACTACAGGCCAGTTGGCTTAACATCTATCATAGGGAAGATGTTAGAAGCTATTATTAAAGACGTTATAGCAGGGCACTTAGAAAAGTTCAAAGTAATCAGGCAGACTCAACATGGTTTTGTGCAAGGGAAATCATGTTTGACCAATTTATTGAAGTTCTTTGAGGAACTAACATATGCTGTGGAACCGGTGGGTGTACTGTACTTAGATTTCCAGAAGGCATTTGATAAGGTGCCACATCAAAGGTTATTGCGGAAAATAAAAGCTCATGGTGTAGGGGGTAGAATATTGACATCGATAGAAGATTGGTTAGCTAACAGGAAACAGAGAGTAGGCATAAATAGGTCATTTTCTGGTTGGCAAGATGTAATGAGTGGTGTGCCACAGGGATGGGTGCTGGGGCTTCAACTTTTTACAATTTATATAAATGACTTGGATGACGGGGCTGAAGGTATGGTTGCTAAATTTGCTGATGACACAAAGATAGGTAGGAAAGTAAATTGTGAAGACGACATAACGAGGCTACAAAGGGATATAGATAGGTTAAGTGAGTGGGCAAACATCTGGCAAATGGAGTATAACGTGGGAAAATGTGAAATTGGCCATTTTGGCAGGAAGAATAAAAAAGAAGCATATTTTCTAAATGGTGAGAGATTACAGAGCTCTGAGATGCAGAGGGATCTGGGGGTCCTAGTGCATGAATCGCAAAATGTTAGTATGCAGGTACAACAAGTAATTAGGAGAGCTAATAGAATGTTGTGGTGGTTCGTGTAAATCGCCACCAAATAAAAGAGTTTTAACTTCGAACGATAAATAAAAGGTTTAATTACCAGAACAGAATAATTACAGCAGGTAAGGTAGCAGGTAATATGGCTGACTGCAGGAACACCATGTTGTAGGTCTTACCAGACAGGATAGTTACAGCAGGTAAGATAGCAGGTAAGATGGCTACCTGCAGGAGAACCATATTGTAGGTGTTGTCCCAGCGGGGACTCCGCAGGGACTGCGTCCCAGTCCCGTGGGGAGCGAGTCCTAAGCCTCTTCCCACTCCACTCTTTATTCCCGGGCTTAGTGTGTCACGTGACCGCGTCGTGACGTCAACACGTTCACGTACGCCCAAGCGGTCACGTGACCTGCGCCGTTATGGGTGCATCTCCCCAATACGGAAGCAGGCCTTTAAGGCCGAAGTCATTAGGCCGGGCTATGCCAGTACTTACTGCGGGAGCAGAGAATCTCTTCGTTCCCGCCTGCTGGCCAATGCAGCCGAAGTCGCGGTAGGCCGGACTATGCCGGCGGCCGCCTTGAAAGCCCGAATCGGGCCGGCAGCCAATGCGCATGCGTGGTGACGCGTGACGTCAACGCGTTAGGTCGACAGCCAACGCGCATGCGTGGTGACGCGTGACGTCAACGCGTCAGGTCGACAACCAACGCGCATGCGTCACGTGATACGTGACGTCAGCGTGTTAAGTCGGCTCTTAAAGGGGCAACGGCCTAACAGATGAATTAAAGCGGTAACAACCCTAACTGGTAAGTAATACAATTAAGCAAATTAAGTACATACAGTTAGGTAAGTTATACATGCATAAATAAGTTAGTTAAACTAAAGGAAAGTAAGTTATACATGCATAAGTTAAGTTAAAGAGAATTATGTATCTCTATGTATAGAACAATCCGTGGGACCGCTATACAGGCCCCCCCAGAATTCACTTTAACAAAAGTCCAGGAATGAGATAGTCTGATGAGCTGGTAATCACAGCGGTCATGCTGTCTCGACTTAGTAAACGAGGTATCAAAATACTGTTCGTAAGCGGATCCTTACGCACGTCATGGCGAATAAAACGTATCCGTCAGGCGAAGAACCATAGAAACGTGCGAAACAGCAGGCCTTATCAGAGTGATGGGCAGATTGGGCGGACGCGGGCGATGTCTCCGTTGACTGGTGAGCGAAACCTTCAGGAGGCTGGAACGCACGAAACAGTGCGTGCCATAATGCTATGACATTAACAGAACGGAGGGTGAAGAGTTACTGTGTTGATCTGTGATCAGAGCAACTTTCACGTGTTGATCGCGACCGCAGGATGCCCGTTGAACCCGTCCTTGATGTATACAGCTTCAATAGACATTTGCATTGGTTAAAGGAAAACTGGAGAAAGGGCGGCAATGGTCCAGGTTGTTGTTGCTTTCAGAAGAGATTAATTCTTTTAGAAAAAACAGCCAATAAGGCGGCACACTTTTGTTCACGCCGAATCATACAGCAAGCTAAAAAGCTGGTGCGTCGTCGGCGGGAAAAAAATCATCGGTTTCCACGAGGAAGGGATTCTCGATGGACGAGGTGTGCGTCCTTGTATTTTGCGGGGGTGAGTCCTCGTGGTATCCCCGCTGGGTGCGCTCCGATCTTGTGAGCCAGAACATGCTGTACCCCACGCTTGGAGAGATGTACACTTGTATAGACGTAGAGGCAAACGATCCATGAGGCGGTAGAATAGTCGAATGCGGGGACCGTATGCACATGCGTGGTCTGTACCGCATCGATGTTCTCAACGAACGGGGTTTCTACCTTCATAAAGCACGAGGGAGAACTGCAGCTCCCTAGATTGCGGTAGCAACAGCAGAACGGCTGATGCTTCCATTGCATGCTTCGTTTGTGAAAAACGTTCACAAACCCACCAATTGTAACGCTGGTGGACGACGACAGTTGCCGTTGGTCGTGCTCTACTTCTATGTAAGTGTTCATGAAAAACAGGCTCACCTCCAAGCTGTGCTTCCATTGCGAAGACGTTTGCAAAGACGGGGTCCCTTTTAGTTGCGGTTGCAATTACTGTTCCGTGTTGTTCGTCGGTTGTACATTAGTTTTCTGGAGTGCAGACGAGGTTCAGGTATGCGTTGCTACCGTGAAAATCGTTCACGGATACGGGTTCACCAATTGTAGCTTTGAAATTGATGAGCTCCAGTACTCACGTTGTAGGATCACCAATGTAGCGTTGGTAGCTTTGGAATTGATGAGCTCCAGTCTCACGTTGTAAAGTCACCAATGTAGCGTTGGAATTGATGTACTCCCGTACTCACGTCGTAGGGTCACCAATGTGGTGGTTCGTGTAAATCGCCACCAAATAAAAGAGTTTTAACTTCGACGAATGATAAATAAAAGGTTTAATTACCAGAACAGAATAATTACAGCAGGTAAGGTAGCAGGTAATATGGCTGACTGCAGGAACACCATGTTGTAGGTCTTACCAGACAGGATAGTTACAGCAGGTAAGATAGCAGGTAAGATGGCTACCTGCAGGAGCACCATATTGTAGGTGTTGTCCCAGCGGGGACTCCGCAGGGAATGCATCCCAGTCCCGTGGGGAGCGAGTCCTAAGCCTCTTCCCGCTCCACTCTTTATTCCCGGGCTTAGCGTGTCACGTGACCGCGTCGTGACGTCAACACGTTCACGTACGCCCAAGCGGTCACGTGACCTGCGCCGTTATGGGTGCATCTCCCCAATACGGAAGCAGGCCTTTAAGGCCGAAGTCATTAGGCCGGGCTATGCCAGTACTTACTGCGGGAGCAGAGAATCTCTTCGCTCCCGCCTGCTGGCCAATGCAGCCGAAGTCGCGGTAGGCCGGACTATGCCGGCGGCCGCCTTGAAAGCCCGAATCGGGCCGGCAGCCAATGCGCATGCGTGGTGACGCGTGACATCAACGCGTTAGGTCGACAGCCAACGCGCATGCGTGGTGACGCGTGACGTCAACGCGTCAGGTCGACAACCAACGCGCATGCGTCACGTGATACGTGACGTCAGCGCGTTAAGTCGGCTCTTAAAGGGGCAACGGCCTAACAGATGAATTAAAGCGGTAACAACCCTAACTGGTAAGTAATACAATTAAGTAAATTAAGTACATACAGTTAGGTAAGTTATACATGCATAAATAAGTTAGTTAAACTAAAGGAAAGTAAGTTATACATGCATAAGTTAAGTTAAAGAGAATTATGTATCTCTATTTATAGAACAACCTGTGGGACCGCTATAATGTTATCGTTTATTGCGAAGGGAATAGAGTACAAAAGTAGGGAGGTTATGCTTCAGTTATACAGGGCATTGGTGAGACCACATCTGCAGTACTGTGTACAGTATTGGTCTACTTATTTAAGGAAGGACGTAAATGCGTTGGAAGCATTTCAGAGAAAGATTATTAGTCTAATACCTGGAATGGGCGGGTTATCTTATGAGGAAAGGTTGGACAGGCTAGGCTTGTATCCGCTGGAGTTTAGAAGAGTAAGAGGTGACTTGATTGAAACATATTAGATCCTGAGGGGTCTGGACAGGGTGGATGTGGAGAGGATGTTTCCTCCTGTGGGAGAATCTAGAACTAGGGGTCACTGTTTAAAAATAAGGGGTCGCCCATTTAAGACCGAGAGGGTTGAGAGCCTTTGGAACTCTTCCTCAGAGGGCGGTGGAAGCAGAGTCTTTGAACATTTTTAAGGCAGAGGTAGATAGATTCTTGATAAGCAAGGGGGTAAAACGTTATCGGGGGTAGGCGGCAATGTGAAGTAATCAGATCAGCAATGATCTTATTGAATGGCGGAGCAGGCTCGAGGGGCTGAGTGGCCTACTCTTGCTCTTAATTCGTATGTCCTTGTACACAAATTAATGAAAGTTAACATGCAGGCACAGCAAGCAATTAGGAAAGCAAATGGTGTGTTGGCCTTTACTACAAGAGGATTTGTGTATAAGAGTAAAGACGTCTTACTGTAATTATATAGGGCCCTGGTGAGACCACACCTGGAGTATTGTGTACAGTTTTGGTCTCCTTACCTAAGGAAGGATGTTCTTGCCATAGAGGGAGTGCAACAAATGTTCCCCAGACTGGTTCCTGGGATGGGGGGATTGTCCTATGAGGAGAGATTGAGTAGACTAGGCCTATATTCTCTAGAGTTTAGAAGAATGAGAGGTGATCGCATTGAAACATACACAATTCTTACAGGGCTTGACAGGGTAGATGTTTCCCCTGGCTGGGAATCAGGAACCAGGGGTTACAGTCTCAGAATAAGGGGTCGGCCATTTAGGAATGAGATGAGGAGAAATTTTTCACTCAGAGGGTGGTGAATCTTTGGAATTTTCCACCCCAGAGGGCTGTGGAGGCTCAGTTGTTGAGTATATTCAAGACAGAGATCGATAGATTTTTGAATATTAAGAGAATCAAGGGATATGGGGCTAGTGCAGGAAAGTGGAGATGTGGTAAAAGATCAGCCATGATCTTATTGAATTGCGGAGCAGGCTCATAGGTTCAAATGGCCTACTCCTGCTGCTAGTTCTTATTTTCATATGTTACACCATATCTTGTGACCAAAAGTTGGTATGTTATGGAAGGGGGTGTAAAAAGTGAGAGTATGCTGGTGTAAAGGGGGCAGCTGGAACTTAAGACACCAAGGATCCATCCAGCGGCTGGCTGCATGGAAGTTACATGGGCCTTTCATCTTTATAATGATTGATGGGTCAATATAAGATACCGTAGAGGACAGAAAATCTGCTAAGCTAATATTTTTTAACAGAGTATTAAAGTTGCTGACAGTAGACACTCTTTAGTCAGAATCTTAACTAACAAGACAAGGTGTTGGCTAGAGTCATACAAGAGGCAGTAGTGTTACCAATTTAGCTAAGCTGATATGCTATGATCTGACTCTGGAGGAGGGAGAAATTGCACAGAACTTTCCTTCAAGTGGTTAAAGGGTAGATTCCCGCTCCCAGTGTGAATCCAGTCAAATGAAGCAGAGGCTGGAGAATCAGCATTACAGTCCTGTAGCCCTATCTCTGACCATCGCTTGTTTCAAATGGAGCTCTTCTGCTCAGAGCACGGGATTGGTGAATTTAGCCTCGAGTTAGTGGGACAATGCCCACTGCAGGGTACAGTGAATTTGCTCTGTGAAAGAATTGTGTATAATGAATGGGTTAGAGTTCAGATTCCATGCGTTCCTTGATTCTGTGTTCTTATAATTAATTCAAGGAATACCCTGCCATCTGGTGTACTAAATATTGGCCCGGAATTTGCAGTCAGCAAAGCGACAGCGCTCGCCACTGACCTCACAGAAAGCTGCCCACAAAGATATAGCGATCTCTGTGGCGAGAATTTCAGCTCTCCAGACCATAGCTCCAATCTGGCGCCAAATCAATCGAATCTCCAGCGTTCAGCAGCACTGATGTCATCAAGCAGCCTAAGCCGCCAATCACTGTAGAAATCTCCCAGACAGCAAACCAGGAAGTAAAATGCACAGATTATAATTTACTTTTTATAAATTTTACAGAGAGCAAAATAAAGATTGGGGCATACACATAGGATTAAGGTAGAAGCTGAAATAGCAAACAAACTTTTTTAAACAAATTATAATATTAAAAGTCATGTCATTCTTAGCATATTAATGGGAAAATTTGACATTCCACAAATATAAAATTAGGTTTGCTGGGCCAGAATGGATGTTCAGCAGTCAATACGCCATTAAAAACCCAGTTATACCTTTTTCAACAAGGCTTAACATTTTCGCGGGGAGTGGGAGGGGGTTTGGAATTAACAATGATATTCTAGTGTAATAGTGAAGTTTTCGTTAGGAACAGTAGCATTTTTTTTTATTCGTTCATGGGAGGTGGGTGTCACTGGCTTGCCCATCCCTAGTTGCCCTTGAGAAGGTGGTTGTGAGCCACCTTCTTGAACCACTGCAGTCCATAGTGGTTCTGTTACTGGACTAGTAATCCAGAGGCCTGGACTAATGATCTGGAAACACGAGTTCAAATCCCACCACGGCAACGGGTAAAATTTAAATTCAGTTAATTAAATCATTATACAGCTGGGATTATAAAAGGTAGTATCAATAATGACACGGCCGGATTGTTGTGAAAACCCACCTGATGGGGAGGAAATCTGCCCTCACTACCCAAGAGGCACTACCCAAGAAAATCTCACCCAGTCTGGCCTATATGTGACTCCACACCCACATCAATGAGGTTGACTTTTAATTGCCCTCTGAAATGGCCTAGCAAGCCACTGAATTGTATGAAAAATCCAAAAAAAATGATAAGAATAAAACCGGATGAGCCACCCGGCATCGACCTAGGCACCAGAAGTTGACCCCACAAAGTCCTCCTCACTAACATCTGGGGAACTGTGCCAAAATCAGAAGAGCTGTCCCACAGACTAGTCAAACAACAACCTGATGTAGTCATACTCACAGAATCATACCTTTCAGCCAAAGTCCCAGACTCTTTCATCACCATCCCTGGGTATGTCCTGTTCCCATCAGCCAGAGGTGGCACCACAGTGGTATATAGTCAGCAGGGAGTGGCCCTCAGCATTGACTCCAGAAGTCTCATGGCACTGGGCCAAACATGGGCAAGGAAACCTCCTGCTGATTACCACCTACCGCCCTCCCTCAGCTGATGAATCAGTACTCCTCCATGTTGAACACCACTTGGAAGAAGCACTGCGAGTAGGAAGGGCACAGAATGTACTCTGGGTGGAGGACATCAATGTCCACCACCAAGGGGGCAATTTTGCCAGCCCTGGGGAGGTGGGTATGGAGCCAGGACTGCCAGGAAAATGGCAGATTCTGGGAGCGGATTCCCATCCCGCCCCAGTGCTATCTTCCCAGGAGGCGGGTACGCAACCCGCGCTGGGAGCCGCCTCCGCGAGACAGGAAGGGGATTAGTGCCAATTAACTGCCTGTTAACAAGTAGTTAACAGGCAGTTTTTTGTCTAATCCCTATTGTGAGCCCTAAAGTGTGGGCTTCCCGACGGCGCCGAACCTCACCAGGGTCAGCGAGGTGAGCCGTGGGTCTGCGGGGGTCGGAGGGGCCGAGATGTCCGGTGTGCAGGTGAGTGATGGGTGCAAGTGTGGAGAGGTAAGTGTGTGAGTTGAGTCTTAAGTGTTTTAAGAAGTTTACTTACCTTTGCTTCTTCCTCCAGGCTTCAACCCTTTAGGATTCGGTGGCCCCCCATCTCACCAGCAGAGAAAGAAGAATGGCCGCTGCATTCTCAAATGCAGTAGCCTTCTGTTTTCTGCTCAGGAGAGATTTCTAAGTGAGCCTGGATCCCAGGTCTCAACTTAGAAGACAGATTGTCAGTGTTTGACAGCTTCACAGAGCAGTCAGAGTGGGAGTGGAGCGGAGAATTAAAATGACAGGCGACCGGAAGCTCAGGGTCACCCTTACGGACTGAACGGAGGTGTTCCGCAAAGCGGTCACCCAATCTGCGTTTGGTCTCCCCAATGTAGAGGAGACCGCATTGTAAGCAGCAAATACAGTATACTAAATTGCAAGAAGTACAAGTAAATCGCTGTATCACCTGGAAGGAGTGTTTGGGGCCCTGGACAGTGGGAAGGGAGGAGGTAAAATGGCATGTGATGCATCTCCTGCGCTTGCACGGGAAGATGTCAGGTGAAGGGGTGTTGGGGGTGATAGAGGAGTGGACCAGGGTGTCGCGGTGGGAGCAGTCCCTTTGGAATGATGAAAGGGGAGGTGAGGGGTAGATGTGTTTGGTGGTGGGATCAAGCTTCCTTTTCCTTTCTCTCCCCTCCTGGTCTTTCTCTGATATTTCCTTTCCTCTTGAGACTGGAGGCTTGGCTTGGTTTCCCGTTTCCTTTTTTTCTGCTACAGAGCTCAGCTACAACTTTTCCCTACTCAAGTGTAGCTGAGGCTTTTGTAGACATCATCAATGATTGTCTCCTCACACAGCATGTTGGTGAGGCAACTGGGGATCAACAAATTCTGCATCTTTTTTTAGCAGTGGCCCGAGTGCTATATCAAACCTCCCATGTGGGGGAACACCCAGCCAGCTCTGATTATAAAATAATAACGTTTAATCTTCTTGGATAATCCATGCGGCAGTGAATCTAATGCTGGTCCCAGATTTGAAGAGGGCTAACCTTACATAAATGGCTGAAGATCTGGAAAAGGTTGACTGTCTATCTAGTAGGGTTACCCAATCAAGTACTGAGGACAAGTGGGTTGTATTTAAAACTATTCTTAAACAAAATGAAGCTATGTAAGTCCCAATGGTTAAAAGTAGGCAAAACAAAACCATTATGGTTGAAGAGGAATGTACAGAGGCAAACTCGATTGAAACAGAAGGCATTCTACACACTTAAGGCACTAAGCTCACACGAGGACAGGGAAAGGTATTGCATATAATTGAGGTGACAAATATAGCCATAGGATTAGCCAAGAGATTGCTGGAAAAGATGATGGTGCACAATTGTAGCAGTGATAGTGAAAGATTTTTTAGCAATGTCAAAAGTCAGAAGACCATTAAGGGCCGTATTGGTCCACTAAAGGATACCGTGGGGCAGATTGAAACTGATGCTCAGTTTGTGGCAGAGCTGCTAAATTACTATTTTACTTCAGCCTACACTCCTGTAGAAGATGCTCAGGTTCCAGATGAGTGGTGCTCAGTATTGAATGGCATTATTAATAGACAAATAGATCGTAAAGTCATTTTTGATAGATTAGGGAAGCTTTAAATTGATAGGGCTCCAGGTCTGGCTAATATCCATCCAATGGTGATTAAGGAGACAGGACAGATGCTCTGCGAGCCCCATGTCTGTATCTTCAATAGTTCAATAGAGTCAGGGTTAGTTCCCTTAGACTGGAAGCAAACTCATGTAGTTCCCATTTTCAAAACTGGACAAATCAGAGCTAGGGAACTACAGGCCCATCAGACTAACGTCCATTATTGGGAAGATACTAGAAGGGATCATAAGAGATGCCCTTTATGATCACTGGAAAAGGGAAGGGGCCATTAGAAATTCACAACATGGCTTCTGAAAAAATAGGTCATGCCTAACAAATTTGATAAGAGTTTTTGAGGAAGTCACTAGGGTAGTGGATGGGGGAAATCCGGTAGACATTGTTTACCTGGACTTTCAGAACACCTTTGATAAGGTTCCTCACACTAGGTTACTTAAAAAGATGGTATCTTGTGGTATCATTAGAAATTCAAAATACTGGGTTAGGAATTGGCTCCAATCCCACAGACAAAAAGTTGTAGTTAATGGATGTGGTTCAGCTTGGAGACATGTTACTAGTAGTGCCCCCCAAGAGATCAGTCATAGGCCCGCTATTCTTCACAGTCTTTATTAATGACCTCGACAGTGACATTGGGAATATGGTAAGTAAATTTGAGAGGCGAGAGTGACTGCCCTTGACATCAAGGCAGCATTTGACCGACTGTGACATGAAGGAGCCCTAGTAAAAATGGGAATCGGGGGGGAAAACTCTCCACTAGCTGGAGTTATACCTAGCACAAAGGAAGATGGTTGTGGTGATTGAAGGTCAATCATCACAGCCACAGGATATTGCTGCAGGAGTTCCTCAAGGCAATGTCCTAGGCCCAACCATCTTCAGCTGCTTCATCAATGACCTTCCCTCCAACATAAGGTCAGAAATGGGGATGTTCGCTGATGACTGCACAGTGTTCAGCACCATTCACAATTCCTCAGATAATGAAGCACGCCCGCATGCAACAAGGCCTGGACGACGTTCAGGCTTGGGCTGATAAGTGGCAGGTAACAATCGCGCCACAGAAGTGCCAGGCAATGACCATCTCCAACAAGCGAGAGTCTAAACACTACCCCTTGACATTCAATGGCATTACCATCACCGAATCCCCCACCATCAACATCCTGGGGGTCACCAATGACCAGAAACATAACTGGACCAGCCACATAAATACTGTGGCAACAAGAGCAGGTCAGAGGCTAGGTATTCTGCGGCGAGTGTTTCACCTCCTGACTCCCCAAAGCCTTTCTACCATCTACAAGGCACAAGTAAGCAGTGTGATGGAATATTCTCCACTTGCCTGGATGAGTGCAGCTCCAACAACACTCAAGAAGCTCGATGCCATTCAGGACAAAGCAGCCCACTTGACTGGCACCCCCTCTTGCACCTTAAACATTCACTCCCTCCACCACTGGTGTACCTTGGCTGCAGTATGTACCATCTACAAGATGCACTGCAGCAACTCCCAAACCCGTGACCTCTTCCACCTAGAAGGACAAGGGAAGCAGACACATGGGAACACCACCAACTCCAAGTTACACATCATCCTGACTTAGAAGTATATCGCCGATCCTTCATTGTTGCTGGGTCAAAATCCTGGAACTCCCTATCTAACAGCGTTGTGGGAGTACCTTCACCACACGGACTGCAGCGGTTCAAGAAGGTGGCTCACCACCACCTTCTCAAGGGCAGTTAGGAATGGGCAATTAATGCTGGCCTTACTAGCGACGCCCACATCACATAAAAACGAATTAAAATTTTTTTTTTAAATTTGCAGATGACACCAAAATCTATGTAAGGTTTGAGATGGTAGAGGAGTGCAATCAAACCCAAAAAGATGTAGATGTGCTGGAGAAGTGGGCCAATGGCAAATGGCATTTCATTTAGATAAATATAGTGTCATGCATGTTGGGTCGGGCAAACATAGTATATACGTATCATTTGCAGGGAACAATACCAAAAGAGGTCGAGAGAGAAAAATATCTCGGTGTTATTGTGCACAGATCACTGAAGGTTCATGACCAATGTAGAGAAACTGCAGCTAAAGCTAACAAGCTATTGGATTGTATTAATAGAATCATTCAGTACAAATCAAAGGGCACCATTTTGTCACTACACAGGTCACTGGTCAGACTGCATCTAGAGTACTGTGCCCAGTCATTGTCCCCCATGTGGTGGGTGACATTGTAGCCTTGGAAACGGTCCAGAAGAGTACGACAAGAATGATTCCTAGCTTAAACAACCTCACCTAGTCAGATTGGCCCAAGGACCTTGATCTATTTACGTTAGAGCAGCGTAGACTTAGGGGTGACCTGATAGAGGTCGATGAAATCATTAAAGGGCTGGATAGCGTCCCTATTGATAGATTATTCCAGTTTAAACATTGGGGAGGATCAGGGGACATGAGTTTAAACTATGTAAGACTAGGAACAGACTGGTAATTACATGGTTCTTTTCCCAGAGAATTGTGAGCCTCTGGTGTGGTGGGTGCTGATTCTCTGCGTGCCTTCAAGAGCGAGCTAGACTGGCTCCTGACTCGGGCAGAGATTGCACCATATAGAAGAAAAGTGTCTTTATAGGTAATACTTGCTCCATGTGATCTTCTGGACTGGTTTTGATTGCCTGAGGGGGTCAGAGAGGAATGTTACAGAATATTTTTCCCCTATTGCCCTGGGAGTTTTCTGTTTTTTTGGTTCTCCCATGAGATTACATGGCTGCAATGGTGGGGGTTGGGGGCTGGTTGAGGGAGGGAAGAAGTGGCTGGACATGATGGTCCAGCCATCGTGGTGTCGGGTAGGCTTGATGGACCAGCTGACCGTTCCCTGCCCGTCATTTTCCTATGTTTTACCATAGGTGCTACTAAGTGTATGTTTACCTAGTGTGACTAATGGTTATTATATGCTTAATAAATCTGTGCACGTCTGATAGGATAGTGTTCGCAGCATATCAGTAAGAACCCCCATTCTTCTAACATGGAGATTTGCCGTCCCAAACCCCTCGGGTTGAAAAGCTTGGTTTTCTTACATGATAGTTGGTATATTTTTCAGTATTTTGGAGTCTTGTGTTACAGATAACGATAGTGGAATGTCCTTTGGGGTTTGTGTAAATGGCATAAGATGATTGGACCTTACAGATGAAGGTAGGAGAGTTTCTTTCGTCTTTTGTTTAAAGTGGATGGGAGAATGGGATCTTACAGATAAAGGTACGGCGATTGCCCTTTGGGGTTTGTGTAAAGGAGAGGATAGGATCTGACAGATAAACTTAGGGGAGTATCCCTTTGGGTTTGTGTAAAGGGGATGGGATCTTACAGATAAAGATTGGGGAATGTACTTTGGTGTTTGTGGAAAGGAGACAGAGAATGAAATCTTTCAGAAAAAGCTTGCGATTGTGTCCTTTGTGATATGTGTTTAAGAACATAAGAATTAGGAGCAGGAGTACACCATTTGGCCCTTCGAGCCTGCTCCGCCATCCAATAAGATCTTCTACCTCATCAGTTTCTTGCACTATCCCCATATCCCATTCAAAAATCTATCGATCTCTGTCTTGAATATACACAACGACTGAGCCTCTACAACCCTCTGGGATAGAGAATTCCAAAGATTCACCACCCTCTGAGTGAAGAAATTTCTCCTCATCTCAGTCCTAAATGGCCGACCCCTTATTCTGAGACTGTGACCCCTGGTTCTAGACTCCCCAGCCAGGGGAAACATCCTCCCTGCATCTACCCTGTCAAGCCCTGTAAGAATTTTGTATGTTTCAATGAGATCACCTCTTATTCTTAAAAACTCTAGAGAATATAGGGCTAGTCTACTCAATCTCTCCTTACAGGACAATCCCCCCATCCCAGAAACCAGTCTGGTGAACCTTTGTTGCACTCCTCTATGGCAAGTATGTCCTTCCTTAGGTAAGGGGACCAAAACTGTACACAATACTCCAGGGCCCTATATAATTGCAGTAAAACATCTTTACTCTTAATACTCAAATCCTCTTGTAATAAAGGCCAGCACACCATTTGCTTTCATAATTGCTTGCTGTACCTGCATGTTCAGTGATTCGTGTACAAGGACACCCAGGTCCCTCTGAACACCAACATTTCCCAATCTCTCACCATTTAAAAAAAATACCCTGCTTTTCTATTTTTTCTACCAAAGTGGATAACTTCACATTTCTCCACATTATATTCCATTTGCCATGTTCTTGCCCATTCACTTAGCTTGTCTATAGCCCCTTGAAGCCTCCTTGCATCCTCCTCACAACTTACAAAGCTGGGTGGGAATGTAAGTTCAACAAATGTGGATATATTACATTTGGTCCCCTCATCCAAATCATTGATGTAGATTGTGAATAGCTGAGGCCCAAGCACTGATCCTTGCGGTACCCCACTAGTTGCAGCCTGCCAACCTGAAAATTATTCCTACCCTCTGTTTTCTGTCAGCTAACCAACCCCAATCCCACGAGCCCTTATTTTATTTTGTTTAATAACCTCTTGCGTGGCACATTATCAAATGCCTTCTGAAAATCCAAATACACCACCTCCACTGGTTCCCCCTTATCTATTCTGCTAGTTACAACCGCAAAAAACATAAATCCATGCTGACTCTGCCCAATCCTATTATTATTTTCTAAGTGCCGTTACCACATCTTAATAATAGATTCTAGCATTTTCCCTACTACTGTCAGGCTAACTGGTCTGTAGTTCCCCATTTTCTCTCTCCCTCCTTTCCTAAATAGTAGGGTTACATTTGCTACCTTCCAATCCACGGGAACTGTTCCAGAATCTATGGAATTTTGGAAAATGACAACCAATGTATCCACTATCTCTATAACCACCTCTTTCAAAACCCTAGGATGTAGGCCATCTGGTCTAGGGTATTTATCAGCTTTCAGTCCCATTAATTTCTCCAGTATTTTTTTTACTAATACTAATTTCTTTCAGTTCCTCATTCTCGCTAGAGCCTTGGTTCTCCACTATTTCCGGGACGTTTTTTGCATCTTCTTCCATGAAGACAGACACAAAGTATTTGCTTTATTTCACTGCCATTTCCTTATTCCCCAGTTTAACTTCTCCTGTCTCAGCCTGTAAGGGACCCACATTTACTTTCGCTAATCTATTCCTTTTTACATACCTATAGAAGCTTTTACAGTCTCTTTTTATTTCTCTTGCTAGTTTACTCTCATTCTATTTTCCCCTTCTTTATCAATTTCTTGGCCCTCCTTTGCTGAATTCTAAAATCCTCCCTATCCTCAGGCTTACTACTCTTTTTGGCAAAATTATAAGCCTCTTCCTTTGATCTAATACTATCTAATACTTCTCTTGCTAGCCAGTTAGACCACTTTTCCTGTGGGGTTTTTGTGCCTTAAAAGAATGCATATTTGTTGTAATTAATGTATTAATTCTTTAAATGCTAGCCATTACTTGTCTACTGTCATACCTTTTAATGTAGTTTCCCAATCTACCGTATCTACCTCTCCTGCTACCTTCAGGGATCTGTGGACATGCACTCCAAGGTCCCTCTGTTCCTCTACACTTCTCAGTATCCTACCATTTATTGTGTATTCCCTTGCCTTGTTAGCCCTCCCCAAATGCATTACCTCATACTCCTCTGGATTTAATTTCATTTGCCACTTTTCTGCCCACCTGACCAGTCCATTGATATCTTCCTGCAGTCTACAGCTTTCTTCCTCACTATCAACCACACGGCCAATTTTTGTATCATCCGCAAACATCTTAATCATGCCCCCTACATTAACGTCTAAATCATTGATATATAGCACAAACCGCAAGGGACATAGTACTGAGCCCTGCAGAACCCCACTGGAAACAGCCTTCCAGTCACAAAAACACCCGTCGACCTTTGCTTCCTGCCACTGAGCCAATTTTGGATCCAACTTGCAACTTTCCCTTGGATCCCAAGGGCTTTTACTTTTCTGACAAGTCTGCCATGTGGGACCTTGTCAAAAGCCTTACTAAAATCCATGTAGACTACGTCAAACGTGCTACCCTCATCGACTCTCCTCATCACCTCTTCAAAAAATTCAATGAAGTCAGTCAGACACGACCTTCCCTTAACAAATCCATGCTGAATGTCCTTGATTAATCCATGCCTTTCTAAATGACAATTAATACTGTCTCTCAGAATTTCTCCCAATAATTTGCCCACCACCGAGGTTAGGCTGACTGGCCTGTAATTACTCCATCTATCCATTTCTCCCTTTTTAAACAAAGGTATGACGTTAGCAGTCCTCCAGCACCACACCTGTAGCCTGAGAGGATTGGAAAATGATAGTCAGAGCCTCTACTATTTCCTCCCTTGCTTCTCTTAAGAGCCTGGGATACATTTCATCTGGGCCTGGCAATTTATCTTCCTGTTTGTGTGATCTTTTTAGTGTTCATGTTCCTCCCCCAGTAATTGTTCTCTAATATGATACTCAGATGGGCATCAAAATGGGCGGCTGGCGCCCACCCAAAAGTAGGTGCCTGAGAAGTGATCGTAGAGATAAATAAGACAGTTAAAGGTAGAGAATAAGTTAACCCAGCACATTATTTTAAATTAAACTACAGGAGAAAACTAGTAAATGCTAATTTTAGGACTGAAATCAGGAAATTCTTCTTCAAAGCATGACTGATATGTGGAATAAACTGCAAGATAGAGCTGTGGAGGAGAGAACCCTGAAATCATTGAAGAAACAATCAGATGCTGAAATGGTGGGGACATAGGATCTCCCTTGCTGGATGGATTAAGATGGGTATAATGGTCTCCTTCATCTGCAATTCTCAGTTGGGAGGTTGACAGTCCAGCAAAATATAGGAACCTGGTACAACCGAAGATGTTCTACACAACACGATGGCTCACAGGCTGTAGAAAATCCAACATTTTAATCCAAAATCACTCTACAACAATGGGAGTTAGGGAGACACTAGTCAGTGTTCGTAAACCTTTCAGAACATTCCTGTGAACCAAAGCTCTGCTATGGGGCACAGCTGTGCAATAGTTACCCTTACGTGATGTCTTTAGCAATCCCGGTGCCCAATCAGGCACATTGCAGTTGTGAGGGTGGTCCAATAGTTAAAAAAAGACATGCATCTATATTGTGCCTTTTACAACCCCAGGACCTCCCAAAGCATTGTAGAGTCAATGAAGTACTTTTGAAGAGTAGTCACTGTTTTAATGTTGGAAACACAGCAGCCAATTTGCACACAGCAAGCTCCCACAAAGAGCAATGTAATAATAACCAGATAATCTGCTTTTGTTATGTTGATTGAAGAATAAATATTGGTCAGGACACCGGGGATTACTCCTGCTGTTCTTCAAAATAGTGCCGTGGGATCCTTTATGCCCACTTGAGAGAGCAGACGGGACCTCGGTTTAACGTCGCATCCGTAAGACGGCACCTCTGACAGTGCAGCACTCCCTCAGAACTGCACTGGAGTGTCAGCTGGGAATTTTGTGCTTAAGTCTCTGGAGTGGGATTTCAAGCTACAACCTTCTGACTCAGAGGAGACAGTGCTACCATCTGAGCCACAGCTGACAGTCCGTGCAGTGAGGCTTTTTGGTAATAGTGTTGCTTTTGTAACTAGACTCTATTCATGGCCTCCAGCTAGTGTATCCACTTTTTTTAAAGATTCAAGAATGCATGGGTTAGTATCAGAGTAAAGCTCCCTCTACACTGTCCCATCAAACACTCCCAGGACAGGTACAGCATGGGTTAGATACAGAGTAAAGCTCCCTCTACACTGCCCCATCAAACACTCCCAGGGCAGGTACAGCACAGGTTAGATACAGAGTAAAGCTCCCTCTACACTGTCCCATCAAACATTCCCAGGGCAGGTACAGCACGGGTTAGATACAGAGTAAAGCTCCCTCTACACTGTCCCACCAAACACTCCCAGGTCAGGTACAGCACGGGTTAGATACAGAGTAAAGCTCCCTCTACACTGTCCCACCAAACACTCCCAGGTCAGGCACAGCATGGGTTAGATACAGAGTTATGGTCCCTCTACACTGTCCCATTAAAACACTCCCTAGGTGAAAGGGCCAGGCAGCGACCGCCTGTGTCAAGCGGGAGCAGGAAAGCTACCCATCGATTCCAAGGCCAGCCTGAAAAAATTCACATTGGGTGGTCTTTTTTCTCTTCTTAAAAGGTGGGGGGGGGGGGGCGGGCGCCAATGGCATATGGACATTGCCCCCCTCCAAAGAGTTTCAAATAGTTATGCGTAAACACTTTTAGTGAAAGTATTGTTTAGAATTGACAAAATATCCAATGTATGTGACCAGTCACACCTCTGAAGGGAATTGGAGCATTTCACTGACACTGAGACTCGAGCTCTCAAATGGCTGCGAGATGTAGAAGTGAAACGTGCAGGTTATTCTCAGGCGTTAGGTTACTAACTGCTGGCAACAGACAACCACAACGTGTAAGCCGTGGCTCAATCGGTAGCACTCTCCCCTGAATAAGGAGGTCATACGTTCCAGTCTCACTCCAGAGACTTCAGCACAAAATGTAGTCTGTTACTCCGCATTGTTGGGAGGTGACGCCTTTCGGATGAAGCCCCATCTGCCATCTCAGGTGGGTGTAAAAGAGCCCATGGCACTAGTTCTCCCCGGTGTCATGGTCAATGATTATCCCTGAATCAACAACACAAACAGATTATCTGTCAATGCTGCATTTGGGATCTTGCTGCGAAAAAATTGGCTGCCTTGTTTTCTACATTACAACAGTGGCTATGCTTCAGATCTACTTCATTAGCTGTAAAGTGCTTTGGGACATCCTGAATTTGGGAAACTTGCTATATAATTTCAAGTTCTCTGATTGGCCATGATAAAAATTGGCCCTTAGTGTTAGGGGGGATTAAATACGTGGGGTTACGGGGTTACGGGGATAGGGCTTGGGTGGGATTGATGTTGGTGTAGGGACCGGGTGCTAGGGTTTGGATGATCAGCCATGATCTCGTTGAATGGCGGAGCAGGCTCGAAGGGCCGAATGGCCTACTCCTGCTCCTATCTTTTATGTTTCTATGTTATTTTCTCCCCTCCTTTCCTGAAGGTGCCTTGAGGTCAGATACTTCGGTAACCGGCACTGCCCAGTGCCTCACCCAAGTGAGCCCAGACAGTGTGCACGGCACGATATTCGTCACAGCCTTGCCCTCACCCAATGTCTGCACCCTCACTTTACAATAGGTGAGGGGGTCACTTGATATCGATCAGGAACAGGTGCCTGAATTTTGTGCCTCCCTAACCACAAGGTCCGAGGCCAATTGTACTGCCCTCATCGCTTGCCTTACCGGAGAGATTAGCTAGATCAGCACAGACCAATGTTTGAACGTGGCCGAGGGGGGGTGGGCAGTGCAGTAGGTCATGTTCCGGATGTCGTAATACCACAGTGGATGCTGCATTTCCCTCAATGAACCACTGGTGGAAGTGAAGTCCATTTGCTCCGAGTACCCCTGCTGTACATAGTCCTGCTGGTCAGCATCCCGTGGCCATCCTGGTGAAACGCATCAGGCGGAAGTGGCACACGGCTGCAGTCTCCTCAGTCCTTCTTTAGCTAGGAGTGGAGGGGTTGCAATCACAATAGTAGCCACACTTGCACAGATTTTAGTAGCATCTGCAAATTTGCAGATTGTGCCCCCAGCATCTACATTTTGGTCATTCATCAAAATAGTAATGAGCAACGCTTCAAGGCCTAGAAATTCAGTAGGCTGCGCCACCCGTTAGCGGCTTAAGAGGGCACTAAGTGGGTCGCAATCCACTGGCCACGCCTCCTGCTAAATTCAGCGGGACGCTAATGGTGGCGCTAGCCGTTAGCGCTGCGCCGCTACCGCCCCGGCCGCGATATTTGGAAGCGCCCCCTGATTTACCGCCGGACGCTATGTGCAGGGTGGCGTACCTGCGGCCGGGGAGGCGCAAATTAAAGGAGAGGTGCAGGGTGGCCATTTTTGCTGTTGGCCGCCTGCCAGCACCTGTCTGCACTCCCGTCCCCGGCCTCCTGACTCCCCCCCCCCCCCCCCCGCCCACAGAGTGCCGGCTGCGTTCCAAGAGCCCGGCACTTCTCCTCGGTGCCGGGCTCTTTTGCTGGCACTCGCGATCCTCGGGGGCCCAGCTGAGCCCCAGATCGCGCTGAACAAGGCCCCTCCCCTTTAAGAAGGGGAGGAAGGCCTGCAGTAATGCAGCGCGACGTGCCGCAGCGTGTGGCGCTGCGGCACGTTGCGCAACGATATTCAGTCTCAGCGCCCCAAGAGGGATGCGGGGCGCCTCCAGTAGTGCCGCGCTTCCCTTTGGGGCGCTCCAACTGAATTTCCGGCGGGCGGCCGCGAATACTTCCGGGAGCTACTTTTAGCGCCCTGGTGAGGCTATAGTCAATTTCTAGGCCCAAGTCTCTTGTGTGGTACGTTATCAAAAGATTTTTGGACAATGTCTACTGGGCTTCCCTCATCCACCATCTTGGTGGCTTCTTCAAAAATCAAATTGGTAACACATGACCTTTTTTTGAAGCAATGTTTGGTGTCCTCAATATGTACCCCTCTATGCAAGTAATCATATATTGCATCCCTAATGATTACTTCAAGAATACTGATGTCAAACTAATGGGATGAGAGATTTTTAAAATTCGTTTATGGGATGTAGGCATCGCTGGCAAGACCAGCATTTATTGCCCATCCCTAATTGCCCTTGAAAAGGTGGTGGTGAGCCGCCTTCTTGAACTGCTGCAGTCCGTGTGGTGAAGGTGCTCCCACATGGGAGGGAGTTCCAGGATTTTGACCCAGCGACGATGAAGGATCGGCGATATTCTTCAAAGTCAGGATGGTGTGTGTCTTGGAGGGGAACTTCGAAGTAGTGGTGTTCCCATGCGCCTGCTGCCCTTGTCCGTCTAGGTGGAAGTTACCCGAATCAGTCTTAGAATCATAGAATTTTACAGCACATAAGTGGTCTTTGAAAGATCTGTCCAATTTAGCCCCACAACCCAGCTTTTTCCCCACAATCCTGCAAAATAGTCCCGTCAAGTACATATATACAATAGTAAAATACCGCGGATGCTGGAAATCTGAAATAACAACAGAAAATGCTGGAAATACTCAGCAGGCCAGGCAGCATCCGTGGAGAGAGAAACAGAGTTAACGTTTCAGGTCTGGGACCCTTCATCAGAACTGGAAAAAGCTGGAGACGTAACAGATATTAAGCAGGTGCAGAGACATGTCTATTCGTCAAGTACATGTCTATTTGCCTCCCTACTTGCTCTAGCAAAACCCCTCATAAATTTTAAATACCTCGATTAGATCTCCCCTTAACCTTCCCTGCTCTAAGGAGAAAAATCCCAGCTTCTCTAATCTCTCCACATAACTGAAGTCCTCCATCCCTGGTAAACCTCCTCTGTACTCTCTCCAAAGTCTCGACATCCTTCCTAAAGTGTGCTGCCCAGAACTGTACACACTACTCCAGCTGAGGCCGAACCAGTGATTTGTAAAGGTTTAGCATGTTTTTGTACTCAATGCCCCCATTTACAAAGCCAAGTATCCCATATAATTACTTAAACACCTTATCAACTTGCCCTGTCACCTTAAAAGATTTGTGACTATGCACCCCCCAAAGCCCCTCTGCTCATGCACCCCCACAAAAAACAGTTCCATGTTGTTCCTCCAAAGTGCATCACTTCACATTTATCCACATCTGCCATGTGTATGCCCATTTCACCAGTCAGCCTCTGTCCTGCTGAAGTCTGCCACTATACTTCTCACTATTTACTATGTTGCCAAGTTTTTTATCACCCTCAAGTTTCAAAATTGTACTCTTTATACACAAGTCCAGGTCATTTATATACAACAAGAAAAGCAATGGTCTTAATACAGACCCCTGGGGTACACCCCACTGCAAACTTCTCTCCAGTCAGAAAAACATCAATTCACCTCTACTGTGCCTCCTAGCCATTATCTAATTGCGTACGCAAGTTACCACCGTTCTTTTAATACCATGCATTTTGAAAGTCTGTAGCTATCTATACACGCTTACAAATCTACTGCACTACCTTCATCAACCGTCTGTTATTTCATCAAATAACTCTAACCAGGTTAGTCCAACGCGATTTTCCTTTAACAAATCAGAGCTGGCTGTCCCATATTCACCCATGCTTCTCCAAGTGAGATTGAACTTTGTCCTCGACACTTGTCTCCGGTAGTTTTTCCACCACTTGCATCAGACTGATTGCCCTGTAGTAACCAGGTTTATCCCGCTTCACTTTTTTGAACAGGAGTGTCACATTTGCAATCCTGCAGTCCTCTGGCACCACTCCCATATCCAAGGAGGATTGAAAGATTGTGGTCAGAGATCCTGCTATCTCCACCCTAGCTTCTCTAATGCATCCCATCTGGACTGGGTGACTTGTGTTACTTTGAGTGATGGCAGCCTTTTTGGCACCTCCTTTCTATCTATTTATTTATATCTTATCCAATATATCTATTCTCCCCTCCTCTACTGTGACATTGACTTCATAATCTTCTTTCGTGAAGACATATGCAAAGTACTCATTCAGTACCTCAGTCACGCCCTCTGACTCCACAAGAAGATTTTCTTTTGTCCCTAATCGGCCCCACCATTGCTGTAACTTTTTATATGTTTCTAAAAAAATGTTGGGTTTCTTGTATGTTACCCGCTAATCGTTTCTCACACTCTTTGCACTTCTTACACAATTGTTCAGTTTCCCCCTGCACTCTGTATTCTACTCTATTTGACTATTTTGCACATTTGTCATAAACCTCCTTTTTCTGTTTTTTAACCTCTATTTCCTTGGTCATCCTTTTTATCTTGTCACCTTTATTTTAAATAAAGTTGGTAACTACAGTAGCCTCCATCCAGTTAATATTAGAATTTAATGATAACTACAGTCAAGCATCTTCTTCAAGAGTGAAGACCAATGCAAAGTACTCATTTAATATTTCTGCCATACCCAGTGAGTCCTTCGGAACCTGTTCTTGAACATCCTTCAATGGCCCAAAACAATCTTTGACAGTTCTCTCACTCTTCACATAACTGAAAAGGCTTTTCCCATTACTTCCACAATTTTCTATGATCCTCTTTTCCATTATCCTCTTAGCTGATCTAATAGCCTTAGTTTTCTCTTTAGCTGTTCCTTGTAATTAACTCTGTTTAGTTCAGATTCGTAGAAACATTTTTGTTTACATCTAATTACATGGCCAATTTCCCACCTTGGCTTTTTCTCATCACACTCCCTTCTTTTGACTTTGGGCACATAATTGCTTTTCACATTTTTTTTCTCTTGTTCTTAGAAACGTTCCATTTGTATTTTACATCGGTCTCATCACCACCCAGTAGGGTTAGACAATTAATCCATTCCAAATCATCTGCCATTTTAGCAAAGTTTGCACTTCTTAAATCTGATACGAGTTGTAGATTCTCAGCACCTTTAGTTCAAACCAGTCAATTGAAACTATATAATGTGGTATGAAAAAAAAGATTAGTGAAGACAAATGTAGATCCCTTACAGTCAGAAATGGGAGAATTTATAATGGGGAACAAGGAAATGGCAGAGCATTTAAACACCGAGACTTGGACTCTGACTCGGCAACATTTCCGGTTATTGAGGTGTTGTTTTTGGAGTATGAATTTTGCCGGTTAATAGAGAATTCTGGGTATTTAGGTGCCGTTTAAATGACAGTTTCCTGTACTAAAAGAGGTAGCCATGGAAATAGTGGATGCATTGGTTGTCATCTTCTTAAATTCCATAGATTATGGAACAGTTCCTGCAGATTGGAGGGTGGCAAATGTAACCCCACTATTTAAAAAAGGAATGAGAGAGAAAACGGGGAGCTACAGACCGGTTAGCCTAACATCAGTAGTCGGGAAAATGCTAGAGTCTATTATAAAGGATGTGATAACAGGACACTTAGAAAATATCAACGGGATTTGACAAAGTCGACATGAATTTATGAAAGGAAAATCATGTTTGACAAACCTACTGGAGCTTTTTGAGGATGTAACTGGTAGAATAGATAAGGGAGAACCAGTGAATGTGGTGTATTGGGATTTTCAGAAGGCCTTTGTAAAATTCCCACATAAGAGGTTAGTGTGCAAAATTAAAGCACATGGGATTGGGGGTAATATACTGGCATGGATTGAAAATTGGTTAACAGACAGGAAACAGAGTGTAGGAATAAATGGGTCTTTTTCGGGGTGGCAGGCGGTGACTAGTGGGGTACCGCAGGAATCAGTGCTTGGGCCCCAGCTATTCACAATATATATCAATGATTTGGATGAGGGAACCAAATGTAATATTTCCAATTTTGCTGATGACACGAAACTAAGTGGGGTTGTGAGGAGAATGCAGAGACTTCAAGGCGATTTAGACAAGTTGAGTGAGTGGGCAAATACATGGCAGATGCAGTATAAAGTGGATAAATGTGAAGTTATCCACTTCAGTAGGAAAAACAAAGGCAGAGTATTATTTAAATGGTGCTAGATTGGGAAATACTGATGTACAAAGGGACCTGGGTGTCCTTGTACACTAGTCACTGAAAGCAAACATGCAGGTGCAGCAAGCAGTTAGGAAGGCAAATGGTATGTTGGCCTTCATTGCAAGAGGATTTGAGTACAGGAGCAAGGATGTCTTACTACAGTTATACTGGGCCTTGATGAGACCACACCTGGAGTACTGTGTGCAGTTTTGGTCTCCTTACCTAAAGAAAGGATATACTTGCCATAGAGGGAGTGCAGCGAAGGTTCACCAGACTTGATTCCTGGGATGGCAGGACTGTTGTATGAGGAGAGATTGGGTCGACTAGGCCTATATTCACTAGAGTTTAGAAGAATGAGAGGGGATCTCATTGAAACGTATAAAATTCTGACTGGGCTAGATAGACTGGATGCAGAGAGAATGTTTACCCTGGCTGGGGGGGTCTAGAACGAGGGGTCACTGTCTCAGGATACGGGGTAGGACATTTAGGACTGAGATGAGGAAAAATTTCTTCACTCAGAGGGTGGTGAACCTGTGGAATTCTCAACCACAGAAGGCTGTGGAGGCCAAGTCACTGAATATATTTAAGAAGGAGATAGATCGAATTCTAGACACAAAAGGCATCAAGCGGTATAGGGTGAGAGTGGGAATATGGTATTGAGATAGAGGATTAGCCATGATCATATTGAGTGGCGGAGGAGGCATGAAGGGCCAAATGGCCTATTCCTGCTCCTGTTTTTCTATGTTCTATGTTTCTATGTCACTGTTGTCCAGATGTTCCCCTACTCGGAGGCCCGATACGAGGTCAGGCTCACTGCTAAACACTAAATCTAGCATATGATTATCCCTGGTTACTTCATTGACATGTTGAGTCTTTTATTTTTCAACAAATTTTGCAGCTGCACATCCCACCACAACAGAGGGGAAACCATCATGTCACTGAATTGTAGGAAATTAAAGTCACCCATCAAATAAAGGTGGCATACCTTTGAAGCGTTAGAATAGCAACTCATCATGTTCAAGTATCTGACCTGGGGATCTATAACAATTACCAATAATTAGCCCCTGCTCATCAGCTTGTCCACTTGAACACAAATAGGCTCAGCTGTACGTAATCAGGCAAAATCGAATCTCTCTCTCATAAAAACAGCAACCCCACCTCCTCTTTGACCTACTCTATCCCTTATCAGTCCCTTATCGCCTTTTAGATGAATTTTTGTCCCATCATTTTGATCTAGCCATGTCTCAAAAATACACCAATAATTTTTCCAACACAGCATACAATTGCACTTCTTACATTTTGTTGCTAACACTCCTTGCATTTACATGGAAAGAATTTAATAGTCTCTCAAATACTTTCTCAGAGTTATTTATTCTTGTGCCCCTACTGATTTAACTACATGTTTAGAATCTATGCGATGAGCAATTTCAGTAAACCTATCTTTAAACATATCTGCACTATCCCCCTGCTGATCTAGTTTAACTGCTTTCTGAAAGCAAGCTCAACAGCCTCTGCCTACCTCTTTGCTCCCAGGAAGTTTAGAGGCTGTCTCTCCAAAGCAACTTACCTTGTCCAGTTACCCCAATTGTTTACAAAGTGGAGCTTCTTTTTACAAAGATCCCAAAGCCAGATGTTGAACCCTATGATTCAGCTGTTCCTGTCCTGTGATCTGGACATGACTGGTAACAACCTGGAGATCCTTGCACCCTTACTCTGAAGGTCAGCAATGAGGTCCTTGTAGGAATCCTGCAAAACAAATAGATTTCTATCCATTATATCATTAGTACCAATATGTAAGCCTACTGCAGTACCTTGGCACTCAGTTTTCATTAGGTCATCCACACGATCCCGGAGATCAGCCACCTTGGACCCTGGAAGACAAAAGACCGTTCTTGACAGAGCCTCACCTCTACATAGGATGCTGCCTGCATGCCTGATAATAGACTCCCCCAAAGGGATATCACACAGATTCTCACTCTTCCTCGGCTGTGCCCCCAACGTTGTCCTTTTGATCTTTGTAGCCTTCCCCAAACCTTTTCCAGAATGCTTATATGAACATTGAGGTTGATCAGCATCACTGGTGCTAAGCTCACTGCCTGTTGTATCCTCCAAATCAAGAAGCTGGGCAAACCTATTTGGAGCAACAACAGAATCCAGAGTAGTGAAGGATCCAGTAGTACCTCTGTTAGACAATGATGACTTGCCTTTCATCCCTGTCAGGAAGTTATCAAAATCCGCATGTAAAATCCACCCCTGGCAATTAACTGTTCTAATTTCAGTGTTAAGTTGGGACAATCCACCTTAAATTTTGATATTTCCAATTTTATATCTTTCTCTAATTGAATTTCCATCCCACTGATAGGTGCTAGTGTGTTTAACTCTATCCTTGTTGTTTCATAGAATCATAGAAATTTACAGCACAGAAGGAGGCCATTCGGCCCATCCTGTCTGTGCCGACCAACAAAGAGCTCTCCACCCTAATCCCACTTTCCAGCACTTGGTCCGTAGCCTTGAAGGTTACGGCACTTCAAGTGCATATCCAAGTACTTTTTTAATGTGATGAGGGTTTTTGCCTCTACCACCCTTTCAGGCAGTGAGATCCAGACTCCCACCACCCTCTGGGGGAAAACCTCCTCAAATCCCCTCTAAACCTCCTACCAATTTCTTTAAATCTATGCCCCCCTGGTTATTGACCCTTCTGCTAGGGGAAATAGGTCCTTCCTATCCACTCTATCTCGGCCCCTCATAATTTTATACACCTCAATTAAATCTTCCCTCAGCCTCCTCTGTTCCAAAGAAAACAACCCCAGCCTATCCAATCATTCCTCATAGTTAAAATTCCCCAGCCCAGGCAACATCCTCGTAACTCTCCTCTGCACCCTCTAGTGCAATCACATCCTTCCTGTAATGTGGCGATCAGAACTGCACACAGTACTCTAGCTGTGGCCTAGCTAGTGTTTTATACAGTGCAAGTATGACATCCCTGCTCTTATATTCTAGGCCTCGGCTGATAAAGGCAAGTATCCCGTATGCCTTCTGATAGGTACTAGTGTGTTTAACTCTATCCTTGTTGTTTCATTAATATAGATTCCGAAGGTTAATTCTCTCATGGGACATTTATACACACCATGAGTGAAGGTGCTCAAATTGGTTTTGACGCAATAAATATTCTCACTCCCCAGAGCCACATTTACGATGTCACGTCGTATCCTTGTCAGCATAACTGTGTGGCTCCGGGAACAGAGACCTGTTCGTCAGTGCAGTTTCATCATGCATTCCGCATATTGGCTGTTTCACGTGTAACAGGTCACACCTGCGCACAGATCGGTATCCCAGGATGATGCAACATGTTGGGCGGGGAATTTTAACCCCAAATAATGGGTGGATTGGAGTCGGGTGGAAGGTTAAAGTGTTAAAAATGTGAATGCTTAACCCAACCCTCCTACTTCTGGTTTCCATGGAGGCAGGAAGGGGGGTGGGGGCAGGTGGTCACCCCGCTCCCAGAAAGCGGGTTGGCACTGTAAATATTATAATGAGGCTGTGTGCCTCATTTTGATCCACAATATTAAATTTAACTGTGGGCGGGCGGGTTTCCCAGGCCTTGGGAAACCCGTCAGCTAAAGGAAGGTGAGGACTGTTGTATCCAGGAGGTAGGTGCCTGTCCACTTACCTGCTGGATCCAGCGTTCTGATCTCGCCAACCCCCATGATCAGAAATCCCCCAACCTTTCCGATTTGCCTTCCCCAAGGCCTCTGATCGGCCCACCCGTTCTGGCTCCAAACGGCCTTCACCACCGAGGACTCCAATCACCCCGGAGGACTCCGATCCCGGCCTTCCTCTTCCACCAACAATCCCAGTGTTCGACCACCTCCAACGCTCCCGGTCTTCCTCCTCCACTGAAGATCTCGGCTTTCCTCCTCCTCGGATGATCCCAGTCTTCCTCGTCCTCTGACGATCCAGGCCTTCCTCATCCTCCGACTATCCCATCCTTCCTCCTCTCTGCTCCCCATGCCTACCCACCAGACAGCCAGCCAGCATTTCCATCTGGCTGGCTGCGGGCGGGAAACAGATTTTTAAAAAGTTAATCAGGCCCTGCCGTTCAATTCGGCAGGGCCTGAGGGTAACCTGTTCTCCCAGGTTTCCTGACCGCTTTGCAGCCCGAACCCCATTCCTTACCCGCCTCCAAGATAAAATTCCGGCCACTGTATCATGTTCAAACCATTCTCGTTCTTCCAGGCTATAGACCAACAGGTCAGGTGTGCTCTATGAGCACTTCCTCTTGCAGGGTCCTGATATTACGGGCAGTGGCTAGGTGGTGGAATACATCGCCTCGCTTAAACACTGGGAGTGAAATGGTCATTTCTAGAAGGAAAACTGCCTGCCTATTCTCGATTGCATTTACCAGACCTTCGAGATTTCAGGGCATGGTTTCCTTTCCTTTCGTGGATGTAGTAGAAAGCCTGGGTATGCTTAGAGTGGACAAGTTGCCTGGTCCAGATGGCTTGCATCCCAGGTTGCTAAGGGAATTGGGGGAGGAGATAGCAAAAGGACTTCCCATAATTTTCCAAACTTCCCTAGATGCGGGGGAGGTGCTTGAGGATTGGAATGTGGCAAATGTGACACCATTGTTCAAGAAAGGGTGCAAGGACAATTCCAGTAACTACAGGTTGGTCAGTTTAACATCAGTGGTGGGTAAAGTTTTAGAAACAATAATCAAGGAAAAAATTAATAGGCATTTGGAGAGGTTTAAGCTAATTAAGGAGAGCAACAGAGGTTTGTAAAAGGAAGATCGTGTTTGACTAATCTAGTTGAATTTTTTGATGAAGTAACAGAGAATTGATGAAGGGAATGCAATAGATGTTGTCCACATGGATTTTCGGAAGGCGTTTGACAAAGTACCACATATAAGGCTGGTTAACAAAATTGAGGCTCATGGAATAGGTGGGTCAGTAGCAGCTTGGATGAGGAGTTGGTTTAAGGACAGAAAACAGCAAGTTGTAGTAAATAGGAAATGGAGGTGCGGTAGCTTTACTGGTTAAAGAAGGGATTAACACAATTGTAAGGAAGGATATTAGCTCTGATGATGTGGAATCTGTATGGGTAGAACTGAGAAATTCCAAGGGGCAGAAAACATTAGTGGGCGTGGCATATAGACCTCCAAACAGTAAGGCGGAGGTTGGGGATGGCATTAAAAGGGAAGTTAAAGAAGCATGCAATAAGGGCACAGCAGTCATCATGGGTGACTTTAATCTACATATAGATTGGGCTAACCAAATTAGTAACAATACTGTGGAGGAGGAATTCCTGGAGTGTTTATGGGATGGTTTACTGGACCAATATGTCGAGGAACCAACCAGAGATCAGGCCATCTTAGACTGGGTATTATGTAACAAGAAAGGATTAATTAGCAATCTTGTTGTATGAGGCCCCTTGGGTCGGAGCGATCATAATATGATCGAATTCTTCATTAAGATGGAGAATGAAGTAGTTGACTCAGAGACTAGGGTCCTAAATTTAAATAAAGGAAACTACGATGGTCTGAGGCGCGAGTTGGGTAGGTTTGATTGGGGAATGTCACTCAAAGGGTTGACGGTGGATAGGCAATGACAAACATTCAAAGACCGAATGGATGAACTACAAAATTTGTTCATCCCAGTTTGGCATAAAAATAAAACAAAAAAGGTGACTCAACCGTGGCTAACAAGGGAAATTAGGGATAGCATAAGATCCAAGAAGAAGACATATAAATTGGCCAGAAAAAGCAATATTCCTGAGGATTGGGAACAATTTAGGATTCAACAAAGGAGGACAAAGGGGTTAATTAAGAAGGGAAAAATAGAATATGAGCGTAAGCTTGCAGAGAACATAAAAACTGATTGTAAAAGCTTTTATAAATATGTGAAGAGAAAAAGATTGGTGAAGTCAAGCGTAGGTCTCTTGCAGTCAGAATCAGGGGAATTTATAATGGGGAACAAAGAAATGGCAGACCAACTAAATACATATTTTGGTTCTATCTTCACAAAGGAGGACACAAGTAACCTCCCATAGATGCCAGGGAACATAGGGTCTGATGAAAGGGAGGCACTGAAAGAAATCAGTATTTGTAGGGAAATGGTGTTAGGGAAATTGATGGGATTGAAGGCCGATAAATCCCCAGGGCCTGATAATCTACATCCTAGGGTACTTAAGGAAGTGGCCCTAGAAATAGTAGATGCATTGCTGATCATCTTCCAACATTCAATGGAATCTGGAACAGTACCCATGGATTGGAGGGTAGCTAATGTTAACCCACTATTCAAAAAAGGTGGTAGAGAGAAAATGGGTAATTACAGACCGGAGAGCCTGACATCGGTAGTGGGGAAAATGCTAGAGTCCATTATAAAAGATGTAATAGCAGAGCACTTGGAAAACAGTGACAGGATCGGACAAAGTCAACATGGATTCACAAAAGGTAAATCGTGCTTGACTAATCGACTGGAATTTTTTAAGGATGTAACTGGTAAAATAGATAAGGGAGAACCAGTGGATGTGGTGTATCTGGACTTTCAGAAGGCCTTCGATAAGGTCCCGCATAAGAGATTAGCGTGTAAAGTTAAGGCACATGGGATTGGGGGCAAGGTATTGACTTGGATAGAGAACTGGTTGGCAAACAGAAAGCAAAGAGTTGGAATAAACTGGTCTTTTTCCGAGTGGCAGGCAGTGACTAGTGGGGTGCCGCAGGGATTGGTCCTTGGACCCCAGCTATTCACAATATATATTAATGATCTAGACAAGGGAACTAGATGTAATATCTCCAAATTTGCAGACGACACAAAGCTGGGTGGGCGTGTGTGCTGTGAGGAGGATGTCGAGAAACTCCAGGATGATTTGGACATGTTGGGTGATTGGGCAGAAACATGGCAGATGCAATATAACGTGGATAAATGTGAGGTTGTCCACTTTGGTGGCAAAAACAGGAAGGCAGATTATTATCTAAATGGCAATAGATTGGGAGAAGGGGAAGTACAATGAGACCTGGGTGTCCTTGTGCACCAGTCGCTGAAGGTAAGCATGCAGGTGCAGCAGGCGGTTAAGAAGGCAAATGGTATGTTGGCCTTCGTAGTGAGAGGGTTTGAGTACGGCAACAAGGATGTCTTGCTGCAGTTGTACAGGGCCTTGGTGAGACCACATCTTGAGTATTGTGTGCCGTTTTGGCCGCCTTATCTGAGGAAGGATGTTCTTGCCATGGAAGGAGTTCAGCGAAGATTCACCAGGCTGATACCTGGGATGGCAGGAATGACGTATGAGGAGAGATTGGGTCGATTAGGCTTATACTCACTGGAGTTTAGAAGAATGAGAGATGATCTCATTGAAACTTATACAATTCTGACAGGACTGGGCAGACTAGATGCAAGAAGGATGTTCCCAATGGTCGGGGAGTCCAGAACCAGGGGACACAGTCTAAGGATAAAGGGTAGGCCATTTAGGACAGAAATGAGGAGGAATTTCTTCACCCAGAGAGTGGTGAACCTGTGGAACTCTCTACCACAGAAGGCGGTAGAGGCCAGTTCATTAAATATATTCAAGAAGGAGTTGGATATATTTCTTAAGGCTAAAGGGATCAAGGGGTATGGGGATAAAGCAGGGACCGGGTACTGAATTTGGATGATCAGCCATGATCGCATTGAATGGCGGCGCAGACTCGAGGGGCCGAATGGCCTACTTCTGCTCCTATCTTCTATGTTTCAGACTGGAGGATGGTAAACAGTGGTGTTCCTGAAGGGTCAGTGCTGGGGCCACTGCTTTTTTTAAATATATATAAATGACCTGGATATTGGAAGGCAGAGTAGAATTTCTGAATTTGTCGATGACACCAAACTTGGGGGTGTGGCAAGCAGTGAGGATGATACCAATCGACTGCAACAGGACATAGAAAGGCTAGCAGAATGGGCAGACAAGTGGCAGATGGAATTTAATACAGAGAAGTGTGAGGTGATGCATTTTGGCAGAAGGAAAAGGGAGAGGCAATATACTCTTAATGCACAGTTTTAAAGAGTGTGCAGGGACAGAGGGACCTGGGAGTTAATGTGCATAGGTCCCTGAAGGTGGCAGGACATATTGAGAGAGTGGTTAACAAAGCATATGGGATCTTGGGCTTCCTAAATGGAGGTATTGAATACAAAAGTAGAGAAATTATGCTGAACCTTTCTAAAGTGCTGGTTAGGCCACAACTGGAGAATTGCATCCAGTTCTGGTGACCATACTTCAGGAAGGATGTGAAGGCCCTTGAGAGGGTGCAGAGGAGATTTACCAGAATGGTTCTGAGGATGGGGGATCTTAGCTGGAGAAGCTGGATTTGTTTTCATTAGAGCAAAGGATGTTGAGGGGTGATTTGATAGAGGTGTACAAGATTATGAAGGGTTTGGATAGGCTAGATGGGGAAAGGCTGTTCCCACTAGTTGATGGTTGAAGGACTAGGGGACACAGAGTTAATGTTTTGGGCAAGAGATACAGGGGGGATATGAGGAAAATCTTTTTTACACAGCGAGTGGTGATGACCTGGAATTCGCTGCCGACAGAAGTGGTGGAAGCGGAGACACTCAATGTTTTCAAGGGCAGACTGGATAGGCAATTGGAGGAAATAAACTTGCAGGGCTCTGGGGATAGAGTGGGGAAATGGGACTGACTGGATTGCTCTACAGAGAGCCAGCATGGACTTGATGGGCTGAATGGTCTCCTTCTGTGCCGTTATGACTCTATGGGGAAAAATTGAGTTGCGCTCCCTTTTGGGCGCTAACTTCGCCTCCCTCTCGGGGCATTGCGAGGGAATATGCGGCATGTAGCGCCACAGTACTACAGGCCTTCCTCCCCTTCTTAAAGGGGAGGGGCCTCGTGTAGCATGATCCGGGACCCAGCTGGGCTACCAGGGATCGGAGCACCGGCAAAAGAGCCCGGCACTCAAGAGAAGTGCCTGGCTCACAGAGCGCAGCCGGCACTCCATGGTGGGGGCTGCAGAGGAGGCTGGGGACAGCAATGGGGGCAGGTGTTGGCAGGCGGCCAGCAACAAAAATCGCCGCCTGGCACCTCGCCTTTAATTAGCGCCGCCCCGGCCACAGGTAGGCCCCCTGACCCCATCAGACATCACATCCGGTGGTAAGTCAGGGGGCGCTACCAAAGATCGCAGCCGGGGTGCTGCACACGGCGATGACATAATCGCCAGCGCCGTGGGGTACCAATGGTTATCGCCACCGCTAACCTCCCGCTGAATTTTGCGGGAGGCGTTGGCAGCACCACACCCAGGCACTAATTGCTTTACGCCCCGTTATCCCCCTCTTAGAGCGCTAACGGAAGTCGCAAAGCAAACACAATTTGCCCCCATTACTCTATGTTATCAGTCTTGTCTTGTACCTTATGTTGTGATTTCAAGTCTAGAGAGATGTACAAGGGAAAATTTATGATGCCCAAACTGCCAGTTAGGCTAACCAGAGGGTATGACAGGAAGGGACAGAGCGTATACACATAAGAGTGCATCAGAAAGAGGGGTCAGAGTAGGGAGAAATGGTAAAAAGACAAAATTAAAAACTCTATATCTGAACACACACAGCATTCATAACAAGATAGATGAGTTGACAGAGCAAACATAATTAAATGGGTATGATCTGATAGCCATTACAGAGACATGGTTGCAAGGTGACCAAGGCTGGGAACTGAATATTCAGGGATATTTGCCATTTCGTAAGATTAGACAGAAAGGAAAAGGAGGTGGTGTAGCTCTGTTAATAATGGATGAGATCAGTGCAGTAGTGAGAAATGATATTGGCTTAGAAGATCAAGATGTAGAATCAGTTTGGGTGGAGATGAGAAATAATAAGGGTAAGAAATCATTGGTGGGAGTGGTCTACAGGCCCCCAAACAATAGCCACACTGTAGGGACAGAGTGTAAATCAAGAAATAATAGAGGCTTGTAAGAAAGGTACAGCTATAATCATGGAACATTTTAATCTTCATATTGATTGGACAAAGCAAATTGGCAAAAGGTAGACTTGAGGAAGAGTTCTTAGAGTGTATACGGGATGGTTTCTTGGCACAATACATTGTGGAACCAACCAGGGAGCAGACTATTTTAGATCTGCTAATGTGTAACAAGGCTGGATTAATTCATGACCTCGAAGTGAAGGATCCTCTTGGGAAGAGTGATCATAGCATGGTAGAATTTCAACTTCAGTTTGAGGGTGAGCAAGCTAGGTTTCAAACTAGTGTCCTGAACTTTAATAAAGGTAATTACAAAGGTATGAAGGCAGACTTGGTTAAAGTAGACTGGGAAAATATATTGCAGGGTAAGACTGTAGAAAAGCAGTGGCAAACATTTAAGGAGATATTTCATAACTCTCAGCAAAGACATATTCCAGTGAGAAAGAAAGACTGTAAGAGAAGGATGAACCATCCAAGGCTAACTAAGGAAGTAAAGGATGGTATCAAATTGAAAACAAAACTATACAATGTTGTGAAGAATAGTGGAAGGCCAGATGATTGGGAAATTTTTAAAAACCAGCAAAGGACGACTAAAAAAATGAGAGAGAGAATATAGCTTATGAGAATAAGCTAGCAAAAAATATACAAACAGACAGTAAGAGCTTCTACAGGTATATGAAAAGGAAGAGAGTAGCTAAAGTAAGCATTGATCCCTTAGAGGATAAGCCTGGGGAATTAATAATGGGAACCAGGGAAATGGCGGTGACTTTGAACAAATATTTTGTATCGGTCTTCATGGTAGAAGACACTAAAAGCATCCCAATAATCGATAATGAAGGGGCTATTGGGGTGGCGGGGGGGGGAGAAGTAAAACAATCACAATCACTGGAGAAAAAGTACTAGGCAAACTAATGGGATTAAAGGTGGACAAGTCCCTTTGACCTGTTGGCCTAGGGTCTTAAAAGAAGCAGCTGCAGAGATAGTGAATGCATTGGTTGTAATCTACCAAAATTCCCTGGATTCTGGAGAGGTCCAAGTGGACTGGAAAACCACAAATGTAACGCCCCTATTTAAGAAAGGAGGGAGACAGAAAGCAGGCAACTATTGACCATTTAGCCTAACATCTGTCATTGGGAAAATGCTGGAGTCCATCATTAAGGAAGTGGCAGCAGGACATTTAGAAAATCATAATATAGTCAAGCAGAGTCAGCATGGTTTTATGAAAGGGAAATTATGTTTGACAAATTTGCTAGAGTTTTTTGAGGATGTAACGAGCAGGGTGGATAAAAGGGAACCAGTAGATGCCACGTATTTGGATTTTCAGAAGGCATTCGATAAGGTGCCACATAAAAGGTTACTGCACAAGGTAAGAGCTCACGGGGTTGGGGGTAATATATTAGCATGGATAGAGGATTGGCTAACTGACAGAAAACAGAGTGTCGGGGTAAATGGGTCATTTTCAGGTTGGCAAACTGTAACTGGTGGGGTGTCGCAGGGATCAGTGCTGGGGCCTCAACTATTTACAATCTATATTAATGACTTGGATGAAGGGACCGAATGTAATGTAACCAAATTTGCTGATGATACAAAGATAGGTGGGAAAGCAAATTGTGTGGTGGATGCAAAGAATCTCCAAAGGGATATAGACAGGCTAAGTGAGTGGGCAAAAATCTTGCAGATGGAGTATAATGTGGGAAAATGCAAGGTTATCCACTTTTGTAGGAAAAATAAAAAAGCAAATTATTATTTAAATGAGGAGAGATTACAAAATGCTGAGGGGGCTGGGGGTCCTTGTACATGAATCACAAAAAGTTAGCATGCAGGTAGAGCAAGTAATTAGGAAGGCAAATGGAATGTTGGCCTTTATTTCAAAAGGAATGGAGTGTAAAAGTAGGGAAGTCCTGTTACAACTGTTCTGTTGCTGAGACCACACCTGGAGTACTGCGTACAGTTTTGGTCTCCTTATTTAAGGGAGGATATACTTGCATTGGAGGCAGTTCAGAGAAGGTTCACGAGGTTGATTCTGGAGATGAAGGCGTTGTCTTATGAAGAAAGGTTGAGCAGGTTGGGCCTTTACTTGTTGGAGTTTAGAAGAATGAGAGGGGATCTTATTGAAACATACAAGATTCTGAAGGAGCCTGACAGGGTAGATGCAGAGAGGATGCTTCCCCTCGTGGAGGAATCTAGATCTAGGGGGCATATTTTCAGAATACGAGGGCACCAATTTAACATAGAAGATAGGAGCAGGAGTAGGCCATTCGGCCCTTCGAGCCTGCTCCGCCATTCAATGAGATCATGGCTGATCATCCGAATTCAGTATCCTGTCCCTGCCTTCTCCCCATATCCCTTGATCCCTTTAGCCTCAAGAAATATATCCAACTCTTTCTTGAATATATTTAATGAACTGGCCTCCACCGCCCTCTGTGGCAGAGAATTCCACAGGTTCACCACTCTCTGGGTGAAGAAATTCCTCCTCATTTCAGTCCTAAGTGGCTTACCCCTTATCCTTAGACTATGACCCCTGGTTCTGGACTCCCCGGCCATCAGAAACATCCTTTCTGCATCTAGTCTGTCCAGATCTGACAGAATTTTATAGGTTTCGATGAGATCCCCTCTCAATCTTCTAAACTCCAGTGAGTATAAGCCCAATTGACACAATCTCTCCTCGTACGTCATTCCTGCCATCCCAGGTATCAGCCTGGTGAATCTTCGCTGCACTCCCTCCATGGCAAGAACGTCCTTCCTCAGGTAAGGTGACCAAAACTGCACACAGTACTCAAGGTGCGGTCTCACCAAGGCCCTGTACAACTGCAGCAAGACATCCTTGTTCTTGTACTCGAACCCTCTTGCTACAAAGGCCAACATACTATTTGCCTTCTTAACCGCCTGCTGCACCTGCATGCTTACCTTCAGCGACTGGTGCACAAGAACACCCAGGTCTCTTTGCACTTCCCCTTCTCCCAATCTATTGCCATTCAAATAATAATCTGCCTTCCTGTTTTTGCCACCAAAGTGGATAACCTCACATTTATCCACATTATAGTGCATTTGCCATGTTTCTGCCCAATCACCCAACCTGTCCAAATCATACTGGAGTTTCATGACATCCTCCTCACAGCATACCCTACCACCCAGCTTTGTGTCATCTGCAAATTTGGAGATATTACATCCAATTCCCTCGTCCAAATCATTAATATATATTGTGAACAGCTGGGGTCCAAGGACCGATCCTTGCGGTACCCCACTAGCCACTGCCTGCCACTCGGAAAACGACCCGTTTATTCCAACTCTTTGCTTTCTGTCCGCCAACCAGTTCTCTATCCAAGTCAATACCTTGCCCCCAATCCCATGTGCCTTAATTTTGCACGCTAATCTCTTATGCAGGACCTTATCGAAAGCCTTCTGAAAGTCCAAATACACCACACCCACTGGTTCTCCCTTATCTATTTTACCAGTTACATCCTCAAAAAATTCCAGTAGATTAGTCAAGCATGATTTACCTTTTGTAAATCCATGTTGACTTTGTCCGATCCTGTCACTGCTTTCCAAGTGCTCTGCTATTACATCTTTTATAACGGAAATGAGGAGGAATTTATTCTCTCAGAGGGTCGTGAATCTTTGGAATTCTCTTCCCCAGACAGCTGTGGAGGCTGGGTCATTAAATATATTTAAGGTGGAGATTTGAACGATAAGGGAGTCAAGGGTTATGGGGAGCGGGCAGGGAAGTGGAGTTGAGGCCAAGATCAGATCTGCCATGATCTTACTGAATGGCGGAGCAGGCTCGAGGGACCAAGTGACCGACTCCTGCTCCTACGTCTTTTATTCTTGTGCTTCGTCAACCAACAGGTCATTCAGCTGATTGCTGTTGATGGGACCTTACTGTGTGCAAAATTGGCTGTACGTTTATCCACATAACAACAGTGACTGCTCTTCAAAAGTGATTCACTTTGAAACACTTTGGGACCTTCTGAAAGGAGCTGCCTTAATCCAAGTTCTTTTTTTCAATCTGTAAATGACGGAGAGTTTGAAGAGTGTTAGATCGAGACATTTAAGCTCCCTGATGGACTGAATGCCAATACTTTGAATATAAATAATTTAAAATAAAAGAGATGAGGCTCGAATTGCGCAATCTGTGATACTTTCACTTTCTGTTCCTGTATTCGACTGTTCACTTCCAAATTAGGACAGAGAAGAGCGAACTATAGATGTTTTACAAACCTCAATTACTCCCTGGGTGGAGCTTAGCAAATCTTATTATAAACTCCCCAATGATTCAGTGAACACCTTAGTTGCTGTGAGTGCTGGAGATAGTTGTGTGTGGTTCCGATTACCAGTACAATGGCAATATTTACTGGACTGAAAGGCTGGCTGAAGATTAACTCAGCTGGAGTCAGATTCACTGGGAGGACTGTAGTGTCTCTAATCCTTTGGGGAATTGAAGAGCTACTGGAAAAGACCATTCCGTGTCCGTGTGAGAGGGGATTGAATGATATCTACACGGGACTATTCTTCAGTTTCCCTTTCTTTTTATTGTTGTTCGTCAGTCTACTGGGGCAACTTGGATTAGGTGAATGGAAAGAGTTTAAAAACTGCTCTGTGTGTAAGACTGCAGGTACATGTGAACACTTTAAAAACTGCTCTGTGTGTAAGACTACAGGTACATGTGAACACTTTAAAAACTGCTCTGAGTGTAAGACTACAGGTATATGTGAACACTTTAAAAACTGCTCTGAGTGTAAGACTACAGGTTCATGTGAATACTTTAAAAACTGCTCTGTGTGTAAGACTACAGGTACATGTGAACACTTTAAAAACTGCTCTGTGTGTAAGACTACAGGTACATGTGAACACTTTAAAAACTGCTCTGTGTGTAAGACTACAGGTACATGTGAACACTTTAAAAACTGCTCTGTGTGTAAGACTACAGGTAAAGAGGAACACTTTAAAAACTGCTGTGTGTGTAAGACTACAGGTACATGTGAACACTTTAAAAAGTGCCCTGTGTGTAAGACTACAGGTACATGTGAACACTTTAAAAACTGCTCTGTGTGTAAGATTAATGGTACATGTGAACACTTTAAAAACTGCCCTGTGTGTAAGAGAGGTACATGTGAACAGATTATAAACAGCTCTGTGTGTAAGACTACAGGTAAAGGGGAACACTTTAAAAACTGCTCTGTGTGTAAGACTGCAGGTAAAGGGGAACAGTTTAAAAACTGCTTTATATCTATGATTCCAAAAATATATTTGTTGATTCAAGCATTGATTGTACCACTAATGTGGATCGCCATACTCTATTTCGACGGTGATTACTATGCCTGTTCAAAATTCATGAACAGTAATGAAACTTTGACTAGTAAGACGTGCAGTGAATTCAATTGCAGCCAGAAGCCCAGTAAAGTTCCAGCTGCTCTACGATATATTTGCTATAAATCACGGGTGAGTCGTGTCTTTAAAATTCTTTCTAATGAGTACTTGTAACAGAAAATACACAGCACCAACTTGCATTCACACACCTTTAATGTAGCTAAGCATCTCGAGGCATTTCAGAATTGGAGATCAGACCCAAGCTGAAGTCGAAGGGTGGACTGGGGAGGCGGCTGAAAATACTGCATATACTGTGATCTACAGGGGCCTTTGACATAAGAAATAGGAGCAGGAGTAGGCCAATCGGCCCCTCGAGCCTGCTCCACCATTCAATAAGATCATGGCTGATCTGATCCTAACCTCAAATCTACTATCACTCTGCATCCACCCGAACCCATGTGATTCACAGAAAGATTCACAGAAACCCCACAGTGCAGATAGAGGCCATGGGAGAGGCGAAAAACCATATAAAAAACCCAATGGCCAATTTGGGAGGAAAAAATCTGGGAAATTCCTCTCCGACCCATCTAGGCAATCGAAACTCATCCAAGAGATCACTGTCCCTATATTTCCTACAGTACTTACCTTCTGTAAAAGGTGATCTCCACCCCAGCCAGGAACAGGAATAGAACCATCTCCTGTCAGGAGAGCTGTAGAAACCCTAGCGTAGGGAAGAGGTGAAGTAACCCTGAGGGGTTCAGTGTGGAGGACAGATGGCTGAGAGCTCTGTCACTGGTGGGAGAACAGAGGGAGGGAAAGACGCCGTACACCAGAGTTGGAACCGAGGAGGGACATTGGGCTCGAGGAGGTTAGAGGTAGGGACGGGTGAGCTATGCAATGATTTTGAATTTGCTGTGCTGAGGGAGGATGAAGATCGGCGAGGATAAGGGGAAATGGGGAGTGGGAGTCAATGCAAGAGGGGGCATGGGTGGCAGTATGCATCAGCTGGAGTTTGTGTAGAATGGGGCTTGGGAGATCAGCGAGGAAGGTATTTGAAAAATTGAGTCTGGCGGTGGCCGAGGCATGAATGAGGGTTTCAGTAGTGAGAGTAAGAGAGGGACAGAGGTGGGTGATGTTTCAGATGAGAAAGTAGGCAACTTGGGGATGTGAGGTTTAAGCTCAGCTCAGGGTTAAGCAAGACACAGAGCTTGCATAACATCAGATTGAGTTTGAGCAAGTATCCAGAGAGAGAAATCGAAGTGGAGCAGCGCTTTGCTGTGTGTGAAATTGCTGCAACATTACCTAAATAACAACAGTGACTGCACTTCAAATGACGTTGATAGTTGGGTTATCTTGGGAGTTGTGGTGAAGGGCTATTTTAGTGCAAGTTTATTCGTAGGTCAGGGAGTATCCAGTACAGACTGAACAGGATGGGTTCTGTCTTTCCAATTTTGTGTCTAAGGCTATAAGGGTTGAGGAAGGATAGCACAACATGGTCACAGTAAAACAGAATGTTAGTAATGTTTTGACCACGATGGTTTCAATACTGTGAGCAGATCAGGTATCAGACTGAAGGGATTTGAGCAGGGAGAAGTGAAATGGGTGGGCACAGAATCTTGGATAGTGTGAAAAGTTTGGACATAGGGCAGTAGTCGGAAAGGACAGAGGAGGTTCGAGATGTGGCATTATTTGAAGTGGATGGAGGAAGTAGGCTTTGGAGATTGGAACTGGTTGGAATCATAGAAATTTACGGCACAGAAGGAGGTCATTCGGCCCATCATGTCTGTGCCGGCCGAAAAAAGCTATCCAGCCTAATCCCACTTTCCAGCTCTTGGTCTGTATCTCTTGGAGAAGATAGAGATGTTGGAGATGCATTAGTTGCACACCCACCTACACATTCTATCATACACTCACGTACTGTCTCACACACACTCTCAAACACACGTTCTGTCATATAGACACATACTGTCCCACACACACTCAGACACATTCTGTCATATAGACGCATACTGTCCCACATGCACACACACATATTCTGTCATATAGACACAATCTGTCCCACATGCACACACACACACATTCTGTCATATAGACACAATCTGTCCCACATGCACACACACACACATTCTGTCATATAGACACATACTGTCCCACATGCACACACACATTCTGTCATATAGACACATACTGTCCCACATGCACACACACACACATTCTGTCATATAGACACATACTGTCCCACATGCACACACACACACATTCTGTCATATAGACATAATCTGTCCCACATGCACACACACATTCTGTCATATAGACACATACTGTCCCACACACACTCAGACACACCGATACACACATTATGTCGACACCCACATACTGTCTACATTTGAATTGTCTCTGAGTTGCTCTGAGACGAGTAGAGCTCCCTGCCGGATGTCTCCTCTCACATAATGGACCCTTAAATCTCTAGAATGGAACAGTTCTGTTAAAGGATCAGTGTTCAAATCATTTTCTTATCTCTCCACCCATATCTTTACAGCTCATCGGTGGCATTATATTTTTCGTTGCTGGGGTTTTGCTGACGTTGAGCTACTGTATTTTTTATTGCTGCTCTGAAACGGCATTGACCAACAGGGAAGACACCCAGACACAATCTCGTGGGGCTGAACTAAGCAATCTGAACACTGAAGCGGACAATGTGGTAAGTATTATGCACGATCGAACAACCAGCTAGTGAAATGGCAATGTCAAGTTGTGAAAACAGAGCAAGTGTGATGAGTGCAGCTAAAATCAACCAGCAAAAAATTGCTTTAAAATGTTGTGGGATTTTCCACTCCAGCCCATACTGGGAGTGTGTGTCCAGAAATTATGTTTTGCTCGCCCTTGTTTTTCCAAACAATATTATGGAAAATCATGAGTTCGAGGTGTGGAATTTTTCAAATGTGCTCTTGGCATGAGCCAGGAGAGCTGAAGCAGGAAAATCCCGGACAATATTGAATTGCAGCCCTCCCAGGCACACAATTTGGCTCCTAATTGTTGATGTTATAATTTGAACTTGCCTGGAGGTGATATAACAGACACCTGCAGATTTAGTTCTCAAGCGCTGATTAGACACAATTTTCATGGAGCAGTATATGTGGGCCCCACTCACCCACTTCCACTGAATGTGTGGACAGTGCTGGCTGACACACATCGCACGTTTCAGAATGGCCCAGGGACCGGGTGAGCAGGTGCCTAGGTTCTCGAACGTGGCACTGCAGGTCCTGGTGGAGGAGGAGGGATGTTCTATACCTGCAGGAGGAAGGAATCGACCTCGCCTTCCTGTCCCTCTCTCCTGCAGCAGCTGGTGCTGCTCTGCCTGGTCGCATGTCCTCCTCCCATTCCTCCTGCGACCAAGGGAGACCCCTAGCAAGATATCAATGACTGCTGGTGTCTCCTATAAGGTGTCCAATAAGGTAGAGTAGCATAGCACTTATTCTTTTTAGGTGGAGTCCTCCAAAGAATTTCCCAAACAAATATTGATATCGTGTTGGTGAAGTCTTGGCAAACTTTCCCAGAAAGTCTTTGATGTGTTTCAAAGGCGCTCTTCAAAACTCCAGCATCAAATGAACTGTAGAAGGTGATGTACCTTTAAGTAGCGCTCAAAATCCTCTACAATGACTTATTTACTCCCAATCAGCTGAGCGCTGTTAGGAGAGGGCATCAGATTAAGCACTATCCACCAAAATGATGTGCAGACTCCTTCAGGAGTGCTAGCAGGCAATTTAATTGGCAATCAGCCCCTTAATGATCCTCGGGGCAGCTGTTCCTAGCACACCCTTCAACTCCTTTACCAAGATGGCATCTTGTGCTAAATGTGGACTAAACCGTGTTTCAGCTTAAGACCCCATCTTGGCGACCTCGGAGGCACTTTAACACCTAAAGCATCTGGGGAAATTCGCCCCCAAAGAAATTAACAACAGAAATTCAAAAATCCTCAAATCACAAACACAAGGGTAAATTTTAACTTTCAGTGATTGTGTAAAATGAGAGATATTAGATCAGCCGCCCGTTATACGCCATTGACTTGGAAAGGAAAATCAGAGGAGGTATAAAACGGACGGCTAATCTGATATAGTCCATTTTACGCAATCGTAAGAACTTAGGAAATAGGAGCATGAGTAGGCCTTTCAGCCCTTCGAGCCTGCTCCACCATTCAGTAAGATCATGGCTGATCTTCTACCTCAACTCCACCTTCCAGCCTGATCCCCATATCCCTTGATTACCTTAATATCCAAAAATCTAGCAATCTCTGTTTTGAATATACTCAATGACTGAGCATCCACAGCCCTCTTGGGTAGAGAATTCCAAAGATTCACAAACCTTTGAGTGAAGAAATTTCTCCTTATCTCATTCCTAAATGTCCGACCCTTATTCTGAGACTGTGACACCTAGTTATAGACTCCCCAGCCAGGGGCAACATCCTCCCAGCATCTACCCTGTCAAGCCCTGTAAGAATTTTATATGTTTCAATTAGATCACCTCTCATTCGTCTAAATTCTAGGGAGTATAGGCCTAGTCTCCTTAGTCTCTCCTCATAGGACAATCCCCCCATCCCAGGAATCGGTCTGGTGAACCTTCGTTGCACTCCCTCTAAGGCAAGTATATCCTTCCTTAGGTAACGAGACCAAAACTATAGACAGTACTCCGGGTGTGGTCTCACCAAGGCCCTATATATTTGCAGTAAGATTTCTTTAGTTTTACATTCCAATCCTTTTGTAATAAAGACCAGCATACCATTTTCTTTCCAAATTGCTTGCTGTTCCTGCATGTTAACTTGCAGTGACTCGTGTACAAGGCTACCCAGGTCCCTCTGAATGCCAACATTTCCCAATCTCACCACTTATTCTGATTTTCTACTTTTCCTACCAAAGTGGATAACTTCACATTTCTCCACATTATATTCCATCTGTCATGATCTTGCTCACTCACTTAACCTGTCTGTATCCCTTTGCAGCCTCTTTGCATCCTCCTCACAACTTACTTTCCCACCTAACTTTGTACCATCAGCAAAATTGGATACAATACATCTGGTCCCCTCATATAAGTCAGTGATATAGATTGTAAACAGTTGAGGCCCAAGCACTGATGCTTGTGGTACCTCACTAGTTACAGCCTGCCAACCCGAAAATGACTCGTTTATTCTTACTCTCTGTTTTCTGCCCCTTAAACAATCCTCAAACCATGCTAATATTTTACCCCAATCCCATGAGCCCTAATTTTGTGTAATAACCTCTTAAGTGGCACCTTATCGAAAGCAAGCTTTCTTAAAATCCAAATACACAACATCCACTTGTTCCCCCTTATCTACCCTGCTAGTTACAACCTCAGAAATCACTTTTAGATTCTCAGGCTAACTGGTCTGGTGTTCCCCATTTTCTCCCTCCCTCCTTTTTTGAAAGAGGGGTTACATTTGCTACCTTCTAATCTGGGGGGAGCATTTTCGAATCAAGGGAATTCTGGGAGATCAAAACCAATGCATCCACTATGTCTACAACCACCTCTTTTAAAACCCTAGGATGTAGGCTATTGGGTCCAGGGGATTAGTCTGCTTTCATTCCCATTAATTTCTCCAGTACTATTTCTTTACTAATACTAATTTCTTTAAGTTGCTCATTCGCACTCCACCTGTTGTTCCCCACTATTTCCAGAATATTTTTGTGTCTTCTTTCATGAAGACAGATGCAAAGTATTTGTTTAATATTGCTGCCAATTCTGTATTCCCCGTTATAATTTCTCCTGTCTCTGCCTGTAAGGGACCCATGTTTACTTTCACTAATCTCTTCTTTTTTTACATACCTATAGAAGCTTTTACAATCTGTTTTTATGTCTCTTGCTAGTTTTCTCTCATATTCTATTTTCTCTCTGTTTATCAATTTCTTAGTCCTCCTTTGCTGAATTCTAAAATACTCCCAATCGCCCCTTTAGGTATGTTTAATTACTTTTCTGACACACATAAGGGGGTAAATTTAACTTTGGGCAATGGTGTAAAACAGACGATATTGAATTGGCCACCCATTATACACCCAACCCGATGTTCCTTTCCATTGAAGTGAATTAAAGGAAAAATCAAGGAGAGCACATAATGGGCAGCTGATTCGATATCGCCCATTTTACACTCTCACGCAAACTAGAAATTATCCCCATTGTCTATTTGTTTCCACAAAGCCAGTTGTCTTAGATTTGGTGGTGGATCTGGTGTTGAACGCTTTGTTCGACCTGTTCCAGGCACCTTCTCCACACAGATATCACCAGGACAGGCATCTGCGATATAGAGCCATGGCTCAGCAGAGACCTTCAACGAGCAACAGGAATAATAAACTCCACGATTAGTGTAATGATTATGTTACTGGACTGGGAACCAGTGGCCTGGTCTAATAATCCAGCAAATGTTAGTTTGAAAACAGACCATGGCAGGTTGAATCTTTGAAATTGTGTTTTAAAAATCTGGAAAAAGCTGGGACCAGTAAAAGTGACCATAAAGCTGTCAGATTGTCACAAAAACACAAGTGGTTCACTAATGTCCATTAGGGAAGAAAACCTGCCGTCCTTGTTTGGTCTTGGCTCTTTGTGACTCCAGTCCCATTCGAATGTGGTTTGATTCTTAACTGCCACTCAGTTGTATCAAACTGCTACAAAGAATAACTAGAACCTCAGACTTAATTGGTTTAAGACCACCTTCTCAGGGCCACTTGGGCCGTGCATTATTGCCGGCCTTGCCCGCATCCTGAAAATGAATCATTTTCATTCCCAATCCAAGACAGGAACATTCAGCAACAGTTGGGCACTGGATATCCCAGTCTCGGGTGTGTGTTGACTGGGATCAAGGAATGAAAAGGCAGCCTGGTGAGATATTGGGAACCACGTGTCACTGTGAGCCTGCAGGTAGAGTTCTGTAGAGGCTGTCTGTCCTCCTGAAGTACAGAGACCCTTCAAGAGATAAATGGGAGGGGTGGGATGGGATTTGGGTCGGAAATTTGTGTCACGATGCACAAAACGCTTGTTATCTTTCGCACGTATGTGCAAATCGGCATTTATCCTGAGATTTAGTGTGATTTACACCTCCTGCAGCATGTGGTCCGCATCAGTGAAGTGTTCTGCTGCCCTTTGACTTGTTTTCTTTGACTCGCCTCCTTTTTTTATTTGAATAAATAACCATTATTCCCAACTAAATCATCCTTCAGTTTCTCCAAAGTGAGGCCCGCCTGATCCTTTCTTTGGCTCTCTTGTGCCGGTAAAGCAAAGTTTTATCGTGGCAGTGTGTGTGTGTGCTGCCTTGCAGCTTTGTTAATGCTATTAATCACCGTATGTTCCTAATCTACCCGACTTTGTGTCCTCCAGCCACCTAACCCTGGTCCCCAGGCACCTGACCCTGGTTCCCAGACATCAGCAAACAGAATGACAAATGAAGATGCAAACCAATCCGCTCAAAGCCCATCACAGCATTCTGGAGGTAGACAGAAGCCCTCTGTAAGTGTTACTTATAGTTTTCTTCAATGACAATCAAAAAACAAACCCTGTAAAAGAGGAACAAACCTGAAGGTTAACAGGGGACCCCAGTAAGATTACAACATCAGTGGGCCTAAAGTTAACTGCAAGCTAAATCTAAACTATCTCTGGTATTTTCACTTAGGAACACAGGCAAAGGAGGAGGCCATTCAGCCCTTCAAGCCTATTCTGCCATTCAGTCGGATCATGGCTGATCTGTATCTTAACTCTATTTAGCCGCCTTCATTCCATAACCCTTAATACCCTTACCTAACTGTAATGTCCGTGTGTAATTGAGACACGGACTGCAGGAGTTGGTTATAACAGGTGTTTACTGAATGGAGACAAAACTGGAACTACTATACAAAGTTACTACACAGGCTTATATACAGGGGTGGTCACTACTGGTACTGCAGTATACAGGGGCTGCAGAATATAGTTCCTTCTTCAAGGTACATACACTACAATTCCTTCCCTTTTAGCTAAACGGTACATAACATTCGATTAATAATTAAATAACATATTTACAATTACAGTTGCTATATACATTAGCTGAAGTTAATCAATTATAAATTCAATCTTTGAGGAGGCTTCCTGATTCTGTCCGGATAACGCCTCTTTGGGGTATCAGGTTCTTCTGGCAAAGTTGATTCGGGATCAACATCATTGTTTGGTTCGTCTGCTTCCAATATCACTGATTCTGAGGGAGATGCAATTGGTACTTCGGTTTCATCACCAGGTGTATAGGATCGTGGTGTAGATTTGATGTTTTCCAGTGACTCTAGAATCTGGTCAGCATGGCGTCTTACAATGCTCTCTCCAACATCCATGGTATACATTAGAGGTCCTTGCCGTGTGCAGATCGTTCCTGGCTGCCATTTCTCTGTGCGGTAGTCCCGGGCCAAAACTGGTTGACCTATCTTGAAACTCCTGGTTGGCCTTTCATTCATATTCTGAAACTGCCTGTTCTCCACATCTCTTCTGATGTTTGGCTTAACCAAATCCAAGTGGCATCTTAGTCCTCGATTGAAGAACATCATGGCTGGAGTTTGGTTGGTAACCGCATGTGTCGCATTCCGGTAGGCAAACAAGAAGTTATCCACCTTGTGTTGTAGGGGTATGTCTTCATTACACATTGCCTTGATAGCCTTCTTGAAGGTTTGAACGAACCTCTCAGCCAATCCATTGGTGGCTGGATGATAGGGGGCGGATGTGTAATGCTTAACACCATTGTTCTTTAAGAACCTCCGGAACTCTTCAGACACAAACTGTGGTCCATTGTCGGAGCAAATCTGTGCAGGCAGCCCATTCCTGGCGAATATGGTTCGTAAGACTGTGATAGTTTTTTCTGTGCTGGTTGAGGACATTTTTATTACCTCTGGCCACTTTGAATGTGCATCCACCGCAATTAAAAACATCGAGTCCATAAATGGACCAGCAAAATCAATGTGTACCCTTTGCTATGGAGATGAGGGCCACTCCCATGGATGTAGAGGGGCTTGTGGTGGGGCATTTTGGACCTTCTGGCATCCTGTACAGCTCTTGGTCATCTCTTCGATTTCTCTATCGATTCCCGGCCACCACACAAACGCTCTGGCTAAGTTCTTCATTTTTACCCCTCCCAGATGACCCTCATGAAGCTCATTGAGCACTCTATCCTTCAATTTGGGTGGAGTTACTACTCTGGATCCACACATCAAGGTTCCTCGGCACACTGACAGCTGTTCCCTTCTCGGCGAGAATGCTGGCAACAGTGGTTCACCATGTGCTGGCCATCCCTTCACCGTTAAATCATAGACCCTGGAGAGTGTCGGGTCATTTCGTGTTTCCTTTTCTATGTTTGCATTCGTCACAGGTAGACATTCGACTATGGTCGAGTGGAATATCTCCACAGGATCCACTGCAGGTGCTTCTTCCACCATCAGCAACGGTAGGCGCGACAATCTATCAGCATTCCCATGCTGTTTAGTTCCTTTGTACTCGATGTCATATTTGTGTGCCCCTAGGAAAAGGGACCACCTCTGTAGCCGTTGTGCTGTCATTATCGGGACGCCCTTCTTAGGGTTGAAAATGGAGACAAGAGGTTGATGATCAGTTAGTAGAGTAAATTTCTGTCCATGCAGGTAGTGATTGAACTTCTTCACTCCCCACACCAGGCTGAGGGCCTCTCTGTCAATCTGGGCGTAGTTACGCGCGGCTGCAGTTAACAAGCGTGACGCAAAAGCTATCGGCCTCTCTGAACCATCAAGGGATTTATGTGACAGTACCGCTCCAACGCCGTAGGGAGACGCATCACACGCCAGTCTTATCGGTAGTGATGGGTTGTAGTGAGCCAATACTTCTCTTGAAGTGATCAGGCCTTTACACTTCTGAAAGGCCTGCTTACATTCATCGCTCCATTTCCATGCTACTCCAGTTTGTAGCAGGGCGTTCAGTGGGTGCAGAATTGTGGACAAATTCAGCAAAAACTTATGGTAGTAATTCACCAATCCGAGGAATGACCTCAGTTGCGACACATTTTCAGGCGCTGGAGCCTTAACTACCACTTCAATTTTGTCAGGGGACTTATGTAACCCCTCTTCATCAATCAGGTGGCCACAATACAATATTTGTTTCTTAAAAAACTCGCACTTGGGGCGATTGTCTCGTAGCCCATGTTCTCTTAGTCTAGTGAGCACCTGCTCTAGGTTGGCAAGGTGTTCACTGTCATTTTCACCTGTCACTAGGATGTCGTCCAAGTAACACTGAGTCCCTGGAATCCCTTGCAGGACTTGTTCCATCGCTCTTTGCCATATAGCCGGAGCTGATGCAACTCCGAATACCAGTTGATTATACTGGTAAAGACCTTTGTGAGTGTTTATCGTGAGATATTTCCTAGAGGATTCTTCAACCTCCATCTGCAAATATGCTTGCGCTAGGTCAATTTTTGTAAAACGTTTCCCTCCAGATAGTGAGGCGAAAATATCTTCTATCCTCGGAAGAGGATACTATACTGTGTGAAGGACTGGGTTCACAGTCACCTTGAAGTCCCCACAGATGCGAACCTTCCTTGGCTCCTCAGACTTATTGTTTAACGTTTTCTTCATGACAGGAACGATGGGTGTCACCCACTCGCTCCAGTCTACCTTAGTTAACACGCCTGCATTCTCCAGCTCTGCCTCGACGGCTGGGCGAATTGCATATGGTACCGGTCTTGCTTTGAAATACTTGGGAATTGCATTCTCTTCTATTTTTATCGAGGTGGTTACGCCTTTAAGAGTTCCCAGTTCTTGTTGAAATACCTCTTTAGCGTAAGCCAAGATTTTTGACAATCGGCCAGGTGTGACGTCGTCATCCTTTTTACCAGCCACAGTCAGTGCCTGAATGGAGTGCCAGTCTAAACTTATCTTTCTGATCCATTCATGTCCCAATAACGGTGGTCCACCATCTTGCAGTATGTACAGATACAATTTCTGTATTTCCTTGCCGTTGTATTCGACAGGCACCCTTATTTTCCCTCTGGGGTATACTTTCTGCCCCGTATATGTCTTCAAGACAATGGATGTGTCTTTCAAGGGTATGTGTGAGAATAGCCGCTCGTAGTCTCGTCGATTCATGATGGTCAGGGCTGATCCTGTATCCAATTCCATTTTGACTTGGGACCCTGCTATCGTGAGGGTGACCCAAATGGTTCGGTGATCCTCTTTTGTGATTACATTGTGTAGTTTGAGACAGCTTAGTCTCTTGTTCCCGGATTCACTATCGCTCTTCTGGTCTTCGGAATTACTCTCCGTCATCTTTTGTACTTTCCTGTACTTTTCCTTAGTAGTCTTTTTGTTGTCATTAGTCTTCTTCCCGGACCTGCAAACTTGTGCAATGTGTCCCATCTTTCCGCATTGCCTGCATGTTTTGTCCTTGGACCAGCAGTCCTTCTGGTCATGGGTTGTTCTGCCGCAGCGATAACATTTTTCAAATCCCCGTGTCATTTCATGGGTGCCGTATTCCTGTGGCTTTTGCTGTATTTCTGCAGCTCCCCTTGCTGCTGCTTCGTACGATACTGCCACGCTGAAAGCCTTATCTAGCGTCAGGTCTTTCTCTGAGAGTAACCTCTTCTGGGTTCCTTCACTCAGGAGTCCACAGACAAATTTGTCCCGTAGGGTATCTGCCAGTCCTGCTCTGAACTGGCAGTGCTTTGATAGCTTGCGTAGTTCCGTAAGGCAATCAGCATTGCTCTCATCTTTATGCTGATTTCTCTTGTGGAATTTAAATCTTTCTGCTATCAGCAGCGGTGTAGGATTTAGGTGTTCCTGTAGGATATCAACAATTTCGTTAAAACTCTTCTCCATCGGTTTGACTGGAGTGATCAGGTTCCGCAATAGGCCGTACGTTCTTGTGCCAATTAAGTTTAGTAGTACCGATGCCTTTTTCTCATCGGCTACTTCATTTGCCTTGCAATATACTTCGACTCTTTCCACATACATGGTCCAGTCTTCTATTGCATTATCGAAGGCAGTGATATTGCCAGTCTTCGGCATCTTGGAGATCTAAGATGGCGCCTCCCGTGCTTTGCCTTCTTCCCGGATTGAACAAAATAGCACCTCCCGCGCTTTGCCTTCTTCCCCACTGGATTAAGATGGCGCCTCCCGCGCTTTCTGCCTTTTCCGCTGCTGCCAGTGCTGTTGCTGGTGTTTTTATGCATTGATGGCGACGCCCTATGGTCTTCGCGCACTTCCCCCCGCGCTGCTGCCAACGCCGCTCTCCGCGGTCCCCGTGGCAAACTGCAGCTCCTCGCGGTTTTCTGCGCTTCTAATTTCTTTTATTTTAATTACTGTTCCCGTCGTCAGAGCAGACCCTATGGGACACTTTCCTCCCTCTTCTTGGGTCTGTACGCTGCCCGGCTTCGTAGCACCGGCTGTGCCCTGTGTGCTCCACCCTCTCTCTCCTCTTCCCGACAATGCTGCTCGGCCCCGTTGAAAAGCCACCCGATCGAGCTCTAGCCCGCCGCAGCCCAGGAAGGATCAGTGTACTACCTGCCACCAGCCCGATTAGCTGGAACACCATAGACTGGAGAACCAAGCCCAGCTCTCGACAGCCTCTCCTGCAAATCTTCGAATTCGATGAATCAGAGGGCGGTTGCCCACGGTCGACGGCCGTTTCTTCTGTTTGTTTGTTTTTCTTTTTGGATTTCTTCCTTCTGGCCTCGACCTCTAACAACTTCACTTCAGGGATGGATCCCCGTGAGGTGGTGCAGAACTGTAGGTAAGTTCGGATCTGTTCGTCGCCAGTGTAACATCCGTGTGTAATTGAGACACGGACTGCAGAAGTTGGTTATAACAGGTGTTTACTGAATGGAGACAAAACTGGAACTAACATACAAAGTTACTACACAGGCTTATATACAGGGGTGGTCACTACTGGTACTGCAGTATACAGGGGCTGCAGAATATAGTTCCTTCTTCAAAGTACATACACTACACTAACAAAAATCTATCAGTCCCAGTTTTGAAATTTTCAATTGACCCCCAGACTCAACAGCTTTTTGGGGGACAGAGTTCCAGATTACGACTGCCCTTTGTGTGACGAAGTGCTTCCTGACACAGTATTGCCAACTCCTGCGATTGAATCACAAGAGACGCGATTTCAGAGCGAAATAAAGCTTCACTTATGATCTCACGATGGAACGCCTAAATCTCACGAGTCTTTTCTTGGGGAAATAACACTGATTTACACATGCGCGAATCTCGTGTTTTTTTTTCCGCGCATGTGTAAATCGGCTTTTATCTTGAGATTTAGGTGTTTTTGAAGGTTGTTTTACTCTAATTATTAGCAACAGTGTCGAAGTACAACATAGCCAGAATGCCACACATAAACACTAGTACTTCATCCCATTTGATGCAATGTCTTGTCCTGTTCCTCAGTGAGACTGAAACAGTAGCCTGTACAGTGCAGCAACTTCACTGAGTAACTCCTTGAGCCTGTAACTTCCATCCACAGATGGGAGAAGCTTTGAGAATTTTTTTTTAAAAAGGCCTTACTCCTGCCCAGGATCGTTCACTCCAAGTCGAGGTGCTATTTATTATTTAAGTTTTGTCTGGGAAGGATGGGGTTGGGGGCTTTGAGAGAACCTCTCTCTGTCAGGCAAATGCATTGCTGGAGAAATGGTGCCAGAGGGCGGGCTTCAGATTCCTGGGGCATTGGGACCAGTTCTAGGGCAAGTGCGACCTGTTCAAAGTGGACGGGTTGCACCCAATGTTCCATCTAAGTTTTTTTTCCATGCGCGGTCCTTTTAACTGACTGAGCGGCTATTCAGATTTTTGTGCATGCGCGGTTTCTTCGATGTAAAATCCGGTGAGCGGCCTGCGTATGACCTCCAGACCACTGCACAGCCGTGTAGTTTAGTGGGAACGCTCGTTGCTCCTCAGCAGTTCTGGGACCAGTGTCCTCGTGGGAAGCTTAACTAGTATTGCGGGGGAGGGTTTAAACTAATTTGGCAGGGGATGTGCACCGGGATGAAACATTAGAGAGCATACAAGGTGCGCAGAGGACTCAGAGAGACGAATAGCACTAGAGTAAAGAATAGTTCAGAAATAGGAAGGATCAGACAGGGGGCAAATTTGAAGCAGTCTAAGATGGGTTTGGAGTGCATGCACGTCAATGCACGGAGCATGGTAAAAAAGGTTGGTGAGCTGCAGGCACAAGTCGCCACATGGAACTATGATATAATGGCAATAACAGAGACCTGGCTCAAAGCAGGGGAGGATTAGGTACTTAATATTCCTGGCTACAAGATATTCAGGAAAGATAGGGAAGGAAAAAATGGAGGGGGTTGCAGTATAATCAAAGAGTCTATTCCAGCACTGGAGAGAGATGATTTAGTTGAGAGGCCAAAGACAGAGCCTACTGGGTGTTTACTATAAGCAACCAAACAGTGGGAAGGAGACAGAGGAACAGATTTGCAGGCAAATTACAGAAAGTAGCAAGAACTACAGAGTAGTGATAATGGGACTAACAGGGGACAAGAGAGAGTATGAGAATAGATTAATGGTTAACATAAGAGGTAACCCAAAAGTATTTTATTAACACACAAGTAATGGAAAGCTGGGCCGGTTAGGGACCAAAAAGGAGATATTCTTGTGGAGGCAGAGGGCATGGCTGAGGCACTAAATGAATACTTTGCACCTGTCTTCACTAGATAAGAGGATGCTGTCAATGTAGCAGTAAAGAAGGGGGCAGTAGCGATATTGGATAGGATAAAAATAGATGAAGAGGATTTACTTAAAAGGTTGGCAGTACTCCAAGTGAAAAGGTCTCCCGGCCTGGAAGGGATGTATCATGGGTTACTGAGGGAAGTAAGGGTGGAAATTGTGGAGGCTGTGACCACAAAGACCTTCCCTTTTGTTCTTTCCTCCCCTCCCCCCTTTCCCTACCTCTGCACTTGCTTAAAAGCTGTTGCATCTCTAACTTATTCCAATTCTGATGAAAGGTCATCGACCTGAAATGTTAACTCTGTTTCTCTCTCCACAGATGCTGCCTGACCTGCTGAATATTTCCAGCATTTTCAGTTTTTATTTCAGATTTCCAGCATCTGCAGTGCTTTGCTTTTGTATCTTTCAATTCCCCTTGGACATGGAGGTGGTGTCAGAGGATTGGAGGATTGCAAATGTTACATCCCTGCTAGTTACAACCTCAGAAAACTCTTAGATTTGTCAAACACAATTTCCCTTTCATAAATCCGTGTTGACTCTGCCAATCATAATATGATTTTGAAGTGTTCTGTTTCCACATCCCTCATAATAGATTCTAGCATTTTCCCTACTGCTGATGTCAGGCTAACTGGCCTGCAGTTCCCCATTTCCTCTCTCCCTCCTTTCTTGAATAGTGGGGTTACATTTGCGACCTTCCAATCCGCGGGAACCGTTCTAGAATCTAGAGAATTCTGGAAGATCAAAACCAATGCATCCACTATCTTTGTAGCCACCTCTTTTAAAACACTAGGAAGTAGGATATCAGGTATAGGGGTTTGTCGGCTTTTAGTCCCATTAATTTCTCCAGTACTATTTCTTTAATAATACAAATTTCTTTAAAATCCTCATTTTCACTAGACCCTCAGTTTCCCACTATTTCCAGAATATTTTTTGTGTCTTCTTCCATGAAGACAAATACAAAGTATTTGTTTAATGTCTCAGCCATTTCCTTATTCCCCATTATAATTTCTCCTGTCTTTGCCTGTAAGAGTTCCACGTTTAATTTCAGTAATCTCTTCCCTTTTACAATTTGTTTTTATGTTTCTTGGTCATTTACTCTCATATTCTATTTTCAGCCTGATCCTGGGCCTGAAGATAATGATGAGAAAGGAATTGAACTGGCTAAGTTGGTAAGTGTTATGCAAAGTCGAACCACCAGCTAGTGAAATAGTAATGCCAAGCTGTGAACAGTGAGCAAGTGTGATGAGTGCAGCTAAAATCAACCAGCAAAAATGCTTTAACTATTGTGGGATTTGTGAGTGTGTATCCAGAAAGTATGTATTGCTCGCCCTTGATTTTTCCAAACATTAATATTACTGGTTGTAAAATCATGAGCTTGAGGTGCGGAATTTTTCCCAATATGCTGTTGGTGTGAACCAGGAGAGCTGAAGCAGGAAAATCCCGGACAATATTGAGTTGCAGCCCTTCCGAGGGATAGCACAGGCAGGCCCGCCAGCGACTGACCGAAGGCGGTGCTCACAAGCAGTGAGCTGTTCCGCTGTCAAACCCACCACAAGGCAACATTGTTCCCTTATTTTAACAGAATATTGCCATCTGTATAGTTTGGGGATTATTTTGGTGAAAGGGTGGAAACAGGCGCTGTGCTAATAAGACACGCCTGCTTGAAAGTCTGGTTTTAGCACGCAATTTTGCTTCTAATTGTAGATTACCCTCATTTGAGCTTGCCTGGAGGCGCTAAAACACACACCTGCAGATTTAGCTGTCAAGCGCTGATTAGACACAATTTTCATGGAGCACTGGAGGTGTGGAGTGGACTGGCTGACACACATCGCAAGTTTCAGAATGGCCCAGGGACTGAGTAAGAGGGCGCACAGGTTCTCTGACACAGCTCAGGAGGTCCAGAGGAGGAGGGATGGCCTGTACCTGCAGGGAGGAAGGAGTCCACATCTCCCTCCTGTCCCTCTCTCCTGCAGCAGCTGGTGCTGCTCTGCCTGGCTTCATGTCCTCCTCCCATTCATCCTGCAGACCAAGGGGAGATCCCAGCAAGATGCCGATGACCAAGCACTCCCTTTCTACTGGTGATTCCTATCAGGTGTCCAATAAGGTAGAGTAGCACAGCACTCTCTTTTTAGGAGAAGTCCTTAAAGAATTTCCTGAATAAATGTTGATAGAGTGTTGGTGAAGTCTTGACATAGTGTCCCAGAAAGTCTCCTGATGTGTTTCAAAAGCCCTCTTCAAACCTCCAGCAGCAAGTGAACAGCAAAAGGTAAAAATCTTTAAGTAGCATTTTAATTCCTCAGCAACAACAATCAGCTGGTCGCTGTTAGGAGAGGGCGTTAGGTCAAGCGCTATCCACCAGCCTCCTTAATGAGCGCTAGCAGGCAATTTAAGTGGCAATCAGCCCCTTAATGAACTTCTGAACAGCAATTCCTAGCGCACCCTTCAACTCCTTTACCAAGATGCCGTCCTGCGATAAACCCGGGCCAAACTGGCGTTTCAGCTTAAGACCCCATCTTGGCCACCTCAGAGGCTCATTAGCGCCTCAAGTATCCAGGGAAAATTGCCCCCAAAGAAATTAACAACAGAAATCCAAAAATCATCAAATCAGGCACACAAGGGTAAATTTTAACTTTCGGTTCTGTGCCACGACCCGAGACTAATTTCTCAGCCAAGTATTTGTTTAATGTCTCTGCCATTTCCTTATTCCCCATTATAATTTCTCCTGTCTCTGCCTGTAAGGGACCCACATTTCCTTTCACTAACCTCTTCCTTTTTGCATACCTATAGAAGCTTTTACAATCTGTTTTTGTCGCTTGCTAATTTACACTCATTCTATTTTCCCTCTGTTTATCAATTTCTTGGTCCTCCTTTGCCGAATTCTAAAATACTCCCAATCACCCATGCAGGTCTGTTTAATTACTTTTCTGCCACACATATGGGGGTAAATTTAACTTTGGGCAATGGTGTAAAACAGACGATATTGAATTGGCCACCCATTATACACCCAACCCGATGTTCCTTTCCATTGAAGTGATTTGACAACAAATCAGGGAGAGCACATAATGGGCAGCTGATTCGATATCACCCATTTTACACTCTCATGCAAACTAGAAATTATCCCCATTGTCTATTTGTTTCCATAAAACCAGTTGTCTTAGATTTAGTGGTGGATCTGATGTTGAACGCTTTGTTCAACCTGTTCCAGGCACCTTCTCCACACAGATATCACCAGGACAGGCACCTGTGATATAGAGCCATGGCTCAGCAGGGACCTTCAACGAGCAACAGGAATAATAAACTCCATGATTAGTGTAATGATTATGTTACTGGACTGGGAACCAGTGGCCTGGTCTAATAATCCAGCAAATGTTAGTTTGAAAACAGACCATGGCAGGTTGAATCTTTGAAATCGTGTTTTAAAAATCTGGAAATAAAAAGCTGGTACCAGTAAAAGTGACCAGGAAGCTGTCAGATTGTCAGAAAAGCACAGCTAGTTCACTAATGTCCATTAGGGAAGAAAACCTGCCGTCCTTGTTTGGTCCTTGTTTGGTCTTGGCTCTTTGTGACTCCAGTCCCACACTAACGTGGTTTGACTCTTAACTGCCACCCAGTTGTATCAAACTGCTACAAAGAATAACCAGAATCGCAGACTTAATTGCTCAAGACCACCTTCTCAGGGCCACCAGGGATGCGCAATAATGCCGGCCTTGCCCACGATGCCCGCACCCTTAGAATAAATTTTAAAAATCCGGTTTGGCATTCTTTTCAATCCCAATCCAAGACGGGAACACTCAGCAACAGCTGGGCACTGGATATCCCAGTCTCGGGTGTTTCCTGACTTGGATCAAGGAATGAAAAGGCAGCCTGGTGAGAGATTGGGAACCACATGTCACTGTGAGCCTGCAGGTAGAGTTCTATAGAGGCTGTCTGTCCTCCTGAAGTACAGAGACCCTTCAAGAGATAAATGGGAGGGGAACACACCACACCTTAAAAAAAAGTGAACTTACAAAAATACATCTTATGAAATTCATACTATTCCTGTGCAGTGTGGGATGGGATTTTTTGAGGCTTCACTCCCAGTGCAGAGATTCACAAATGATCCCATGGCATTATTCAAAGAAGAGCAGGGGAGTTCTCCCTGGTGTCCTGGCCAATATTTATTCCTCAACCAACATCTAAAACAGATTATCTTGTCATTATCGCTTTGCGGTTTGTGGAAGTTTGCTGTGCACAAATTAGCCTCCACTTTTCCTGCATTACAACAGTGATTACAATTTCAAAAGTACTTAATTGGCTGTAAAGCGCTTTGGGATGAATTGTAAGGGTTTTCTGCGGGCAGAGGGTCTCCAAAAAGCGGAACTATCCGTCCGCAGAGGCCCCTCTCTAGGGCAACCGGAGGATCTGTCAAGAGCATTCTTGACAAAACGGAAATGCTGTTTTTCAGCACATGTGCTGTGCATGCCTGAAACCGGCATTTCCGATGTCCCTATGGGTGGGTACACAGTGCGTACCCACCTTAGGGATTGGAATATCTGGGCCAGTGTGTTTGTGTGTCTGTGCTGCCTTGCAGCTTTGTTAATGCTACTAATCACTGTGGGGGAGAAATTTGGTATCACCCCGTTTGAGGCGCTAGTCCTGGCGATGCGCAAAGTTTAGAGCCAGGCGCAATTTAGCGCCACCTAGCGCGATATTGGGTCGCAGCCCCCCTGAAGGTGATTGCGGTGCTAAATCAGGCGCTGCACGATACTCTTAAGGCGCTAACCCGGCGGCGCAATCCAATTTCGCGGCGGCGGGGCGCAGCGCAGGTGCTGTCAATAATCACTTACCCTGAGACACACTGGCGCCGGGCATCTCTTAAAGGGGCGGGTCAATTAGGATCACCAGACACAACACTTCCTTGCAGGCCTTAAATTCGGCGCTAACTTTCCTGAGGCGCTCCAGCCTAGCAAGACATGGAGAGGGTGAGGCAGAGGGCGGAGCATTTCACAGATTGGGCACTGAAAGCTTTGGTTGGCGCTGTGGAGTGCCGGCGTGCTGTTCTGTACCCTGAGGATGGGAGGAGGCCTCATCAAGCCAATTACCGGCGAGCTTGGAGGGAGGTATCCACCAGAGTGACCTCCAGCAGCGTGGTGCCCAGGACTCCAGTACAATGCAGAAAGAAGTTCAACGACCTCACTCGGGTTGTCAGGGTGAGTGCCTTTTCCACAATCAGCTTCCTCCCTCCATCTGCACCTGACTTTATGGCCAGAGGGTGCGCGAATCCCCTAAGGCCATCTGTCAGCCAGCACCCATGGCCCTTGCAGCTCAGTGCATGATGTAAGGGCTATTGAACCATGGGGGGCATGTAATGTCAGCTCAGTGCATGATGTAAGGGCTATTCAACCATGGGGGACAGGTGCTGTCAGCTCAGTGCATGATGTAAGCGCTATTCAACCATGGGGGACATGTAATGTCAGCTCAGTGCATGATGTAAGGGCTATTCAACCATGGGGGGCATGTAATGTCAGCTCAGTGCATGATGTAAGGGCCATTCAACCATGAGGGGCATGGAATGTCAGCTCAGTGCATGATGTAAGGGCTATTCAACCATGAGGGGCATGTAATGTCAGCTCAGTGCAGCATGTAAGGGCTATTCAACCATGAGGGGCATGTAATGTCAGCTCAGTGCATGATGTAAGGGCTATTCAACCATGGGGGGCATGTAATGTCAGCTCAGTGCATGATGTAAGGGCTATTCAACCATGAGGGGCATGTAATGTCAGCTCAGCGCATGATGTAAGGGCTATTCAACCATGGGGGGCATGTAATGTCAGCTCAGTGCATGATGCAAGGGCTATTCAACCATGGGGGGCATGTAATGTCAGCTCAGTGCATGATGTAAGGGCTATTCAACCATGGGGGGCAGGTGATGTCAGCTCAGTGCAGGATGCAAGGGCTATTCAACCATGGGGGGCAGGTGATGTCAGCTCAGTGCATGATGTAAGGGCTATTCAACCATGGGGGCATGTAATGTCAGCTCAGTGCATGATGTAAGGGCTATTCAACCATGGGGGGCATGTCATGTCAGCTCCGTGCAGGATGCAAGGGCTATTCAACCATGGGGGGCATGTAATGTCAGCTCAGTGCATGATGTAAGGGCTATTCAACCATGGGGGGCATGTAATGTCAGCTCAGTGCATGATGCAAGGGCTATTCAACCATGGGGGGCATGTAATGTCAGCTCAGTGCATGATGTAAGGGCTATTCAACCATGGGGGGCAGGTGATGTCAGCTCAGTGCAGGATGCAAGGGCTATTCAACCATGGGGGCATGTAATGTCAGCTCAGTGCATGATGTAAGGGCTATTCAACCATGGGGGGCATGTAATGTCAGCTCAGTGCATGATGTAAGGGCTATTCAACCATGGGGGGCATGTCATGTCAGCTCAGTGCAGGATGCAAGGGCTATTCAACCATGGGGGGCATGTAATGTCAGCTCAGTGCATGATGTAAGGGCTATTCAACCATAGGGGGCATGTAATGTCAGCTCAGTGCATGATGTAAGGGCTATTCAACCATGGGGGGGCATGTAATGTCAGCTCAGTGCATGATGTAAGGGCTATTCAACCATGGGGGGCATGTAATGTCAGCTCAGTGCATGATGTAAGGGCTATTCAACCATGGGGGGCATGTAATGTCAGCTCAGTGCATGATGTAAGGGCTATTCAACCATGGGGGGCAGGTGCTGTCAGCTCAGTGCATGATGTAAGGGCTATTCAACCATGGGGGGCATGTAATGTCAGCTCAGTGCATGATGTAAGGGCTATTCAACCATGAGGGGCATGTAATGTCAGCTCAGTGCATGATGTAAGCGCTATTCAACCATGGGGGACATGTAATGTCAGCTCAGTGCATGATGTAAGGGCTATTCAACCATGGGGGGCAGGTGCTGTCAGCTCAGTGCATGATGTAAGGGCTATTCAACCATGGGGGGCATGTAATGTCAGCTCAGTGCATGATGTAAGGGCTATTCAACCATGAGGGGCATGTAATGTCAGCTCAGTGCATGATGTAAGGGCTATTCAACCATGAGGGGCATGTAATGTCAGCTCAGTGCATGATGTAAGGGCTATTCAACCATGGGGGGCATGTAATGTCAGCTCAGTGCATGATGTAAGGGCTATTCAACCATGGGGGGCATGTAATGTCAGCTCAGTGCATGATGTAAGGGCTATTCAACCATGGGGGCATGTAATGTCAGCTCAGTGCATGATGTAAGGGCTATTCAACCATGGGGGGCAGGTGCTGTCAGCTCAGTGCATGATGTAAGGGCTATTCAACCATGGGGGGCATGTAATGTCAGCTCAGTGCATGATGTAAGGGCTATTCAACCATGGGGGGCATGTAATGTCAGCTCAGTGCATGATGTAAGGGCTATTGAACCATGGGGGGCATGTAATGTCAGCTCAGTGCATGATGTAAGGGCTATTCAACCATGGGGGGCATGTAATGTCAGCTCAGTGCATGATGTAAGGGCTATTGAACCATGGGGGGCATGTAATGTCAGCTCAGTGCATGATGTAAGGGCTATTCAACCATGGGGGGCAGGTGCTGTCAGCTCAGTGCATGATGTAAGCGCTATTCAACCATGGGGGGCATGTAATGTCAGCTCAGTGCATGATGTAAGGGCTATTCAACCATGGGGGGCAGGTGCTGTCAGCTCAGTGCATGATGTAAGCGCTATTCAACCATGGGGGACATGTAATGTCAGCTCAGTGCATGATGTAAGGGCTATTCAACCATGGGGGGCATGTAATGTCAGCTCAGTGCATGATGTAAGGGCTATTCAACCATGGGGGGCAGGTGATGTCAGCTCAGTGCAGGATGCAAGGGCTATTCAACCATGGGGGGCAGGTGATGTCAGCTCAGTGCATGATGTAAGGGCTATTCAACCATGGGGCGCAGGTGATGTCAGCTCAGTGCATGATGTAAGGGCTATTCAACCATGGGGGGCATGTAATGTCAGCTCAGTGCATGATGTAAGGGCTATTCAACCATGGCGGGCATGTCATGTCAGCTCAGTGCAGGATGCAAGGGCTATTCAACCATGGGGGGCATGTAATGTCAGCTCAGTGCATGATGTAAGGGCTATTCAACCATAGGGGGCATGTAATGTCAGCTCAGTGCATGATGTAAGGGCTATTCAACCATGGGGGGCATGTAATGTCAGCTCAGTGCATGATGTAAGTGCTATTCAACCATGGGGGGCATGTAATGTCAGCTCAGTGCATGATGTAAGGGCTATTCAACCATGGGGGGCATGTAATGTCAGCTCAGTGCATGATGTAAGGGCTATTCAACCATGGGGGGCAGGTGCTGTCAGCTCAGTGCATGATGTAAGGGCTGTTCAACCATGGGGGGCATGTAATGTCAGCTCAGTGCATGATGTAAGGGCTATTCAACCATGAGGGGCATGTAATGTCAGCTCAGTGCATGATGTAAGCGCTATTCAACCATGGGGGACATGTAATGTCAGCTCAGTGCATGATGTAAGGGCTATTCAACCATGGGGGGCAGGTGCTGTCAGCTCAGTGCATGATGTAAGGGCTATTCAACCATGGGGGGCATGTAATGTCAGCTCAGTGCATGATGTAAGGGCTATTCAACCATGAGGGGCATGTAATGTCAGCTCAGTGCATGATGTAAGGGCTATTCAACCATGAGGGGCATGTAATGTCAGCTCAGTGCATGATGTAAGGGCTATTCAACCATGGGGGGCAGGTGCTGTCAGCTCAGTGCATGATGTAAGGGCTATTCAACCATGGGGGGCATGTAATGTCAGCTCAGTGCATGATGTAAGGGCTATTCAACCATGAGGGGCATGTAATGTCAGCTCAGTGCATGATGTAAGGGCTATTCAACCATGAGGGGCATGTAATGTCAGCTCAGTGCATGATGTAAGGGCTATTCAACCATGGGGGGCATGTAATGTCAGCTCAGTGCATGATGTAAGGGCTATTCAACCATGGGGGGCAGGTGCTGTCAGCTCAGTGCATGATGTAAGGGCTATTCAACCATGGGGGCATGTAATGTCAGCTCAGTGCATGATGTAAGGGCTATTCAACCATGGGGGCATGTAATGTCAGCTCAGTGCATGATGTAAGGGCTATTCAACCATGAGGGGCATGTAATGTCAGCTCAGTGCATGATGTAAGGGCTATTGAACCATGGGGGGCATGTAATGTCAGCTCAGTGCATGATGTAAGGGCTATTCAACCATGGGGGGCATGTAATGTCAGCTCAGTGCATGATGTAAGGGCTATTCAACCATGGGGGGCATGTAATGTCAGCTCAGTGCATGATGTAAGGGCTATTCAACCACGGGGGGCATGTAATGTCAGCTCAGTGCATGATGTAAGGGCTATTCAACCATGGGATCATGTAATGTCAGCTCAGTGCAGCATGTTTCATCACTTCCCGTCCTTTCTCCTGCAGGCCCAGCTGGGGAGGAACCGGAGGGAACAAATCTGCACCGGTGGAGGCCGGCCTGAGCTGCACATCCTCACCGAGCTGGAGGAGAGAGTCCAGCTGATTCTGGGAAGCCGGATGAGTGGTCCTGTCGCCTCTGGAGCTGCCGACCCTATAGTGCACAGCGATGGTAAGGCTATCACCTTTTTGATCTCTCTCCTACCACTTTTTCCCCCCACCAGCATGATTTTTCACTGTCGAACCACTACAGCACATTGCAGCACTCATGTCTCCCTCGCTGCCACCCTGTCCTCACGCTAAAGCCACTCCTGTACCTCCCTGCTTTCAGATGCTGATTCGCCAGGTGAGGAGGTGGGCCCTCAAGCTGCCACTATGAGTGACTCTGGAGGCGATGAGCAGGAGGAAGCCGGACCATGCCAAATACCCTCAGGCGAGCCAGCCCATCGGCAGACTGGGGGCACAACTTCCCTGGAGGGGAGCGGGGGGCGGGACAGCTCTGAGGAGGAACCAACTCCAGGCACCAGCGGGCTGCAGCAACGCAGGGGGGGTAGGGAAGCTTGGGGGCTGTCTCCCCGGAGGGCGAGTCAGGCCGCCAGTGCTGCTGCACAGAGCGCAGAGGAGGTGTGTGCCCTCGCAGAAATGAGCGCCCAGGCTGGGCTGAGACACACTGAGCTCATGGCTGCATTGGCAAGGTTGCCTGAAACCATCGCGACACTGGCGAGGAGTGTCCAAGACTTTGACGCAGCACAGGCCTGGAGTGCGCAGGACTTCGGGTCAGCATTGGAAAGGACTGTACAGGGCTTCACCGAAGCAATGAAAAGCACTGTCCAGGGCTTTACCGAAGCAATGGAAAGGACGGTCCAAGGCTTCACCGAAGCACTGGCACCTGCCACACGAGCACTGACTGCTGCCACCCTCGATGGCTCAGGCAGGATTACCCGGGGCCCTCACAGCAGGCCAGCAATCTGTGCTCCATCAGATTGCTCCGGATGCTGAAGTGCTGCCCCGTGGGAGTGCCAGTGTGTTGGTTGAGCAGGGAGTTGCTGTCCTCTCTCAAGATGACAGCATTCCTGCTGCCACCACTGGCACTTCTCCACTGCAGCTGCCACCACCTGCAGGACAGACTGCTTCGACCCATGCACAGGTGGAGCAGTCACCAGCCGGGCCCTCTAGGCCCAGAGGTCGTCCAGGCCGCCTTCAGGGGCATCTGCGCTCAAGGACAGTCGGCAGGCCTCCCCCAGCCTTGCTGCAGCCACTGGGGTCACATTAAGGAGGAGCTGCAGGGAGGGAAGGGGCCAGAGCCGAAAGAGACCAAGATCACCATCAGGGGGCAAACAGTAAAGGGTGCTGATGAAGCCTCTGCTGAGTTGGAATCAAGGCCAAGGAAGATGGTATGATTGCTATTTATGTTTTGGCCAGTCTCCCGGGTGTGGGAGATACACTAATGTGTCAGTGTGTTAGTTTTGCTTTCTGTTGCTATTGCTTTTTCATGTTGGAAGGAAGCACATTTTGTTTAATAAAACACTTCATTCATTTACAATGGCCATGTCTGCTATTTACATGCATATTGCCCTTCACAGGCTTGGGGGTATGAGGGCGGTTCCATTCCTGTTCTTGGAATGGCAATAAGCATTCCGTGAAAGGGGCCTAGAAGCGACTTCTGATCAGCCTCTGATGCATGGCCCTTCCAGTTAGTACCTCCCTCCCATCTTGGTCCTCCTCCTCCTCGTCCTCCTCCTCCTCTGCTGGTGCTTCAATGTCTGGTGGCATTGGCTGGGTACGTAGGATAGCGAGGTTATGCAGCATGCAACAAACAACCACGAAGTGCAAGACTCGCTCAGGCGAGTACTGCAGTGCTCCACCGGAATGGTCCAGACAGCGGAACCGCTGCTTCAGCACGCCAATTGTGTGCTCCACAATGTTCCTCGTCGCCTGATGGCTCGCATTGTAGCGTTCTTCAGCAGGGGTGCTGGGCGACCGGAGCGGGGTCATCAGCCACGGGCACAGAGGATAGCCCTTGTCCCCGAGAAGCCAGCCTTCTGGGTGAGCCAGGGCCTCGAAAAGGTCTGCAACAGAAGTCTGGCACAGGATGAAGGCATCGTGGCTGCTGCCTGGGAACTGCGCATTCACTGCGAGGATCAGCTGTTGGTGGTCACAGACCAGCTGCACATTCAAGGAATGGAACCCCTTGCGGTTGCGGAACTCCTCCGGATTGAAAACAGGCGCCCGCAAAGCCACGTGCGTGCAGTCAATGGCACCCTGCACCATGGGGAAGTCCGCTATTGCCTCGAAGCCCTCTGCGCGCTCCCGCTGCTTGTCCGGGGTCACTGGGAAGGAGATGTACTGCCGCCTCCTTTTAAACAGGGCATCAGTCACTTGACGGATGCAGCAATGAACCGCAAACTGTGAGATGTTGGCTCTGTCCCCAGTTGCAGCCTGAAAAGAGCCGCTCGCGTAGAAGTTCAGGGCAACAGTCATCTTCACAGCCACCGACAGAGAGGTCCTGCACCTTATCTGAGGCTGCAGATCTGGCTGAAGCAGGTGGCACAGCTCAGTCACCACCTCCTTTTTAAAGCGCAGCCTTCTGATACACTGCTCCTCTGACATGTTCATGTAGGAAAACTGCTGTCGGAAAACCCTGCCAGCGTAAGGTCTGGTGTGGCGACGTCTGTTGGCCCTCCTCTGTCTGGCCATGCCTGCCCCTCTCTCCCTGCGTCTCAGTGCCCTTTCTAGATGATTCAGCAGCAGAACGTTCCCCTCCAATGCAGCCCCCATAATAAGTGCCCACAGGAAGTTTTCCCGTTGTAAATGCTCACCAACAACAAGGTGATGGTCAGAAGGCTGAAGTTCCTCTGCCTGCGCTAGCTCAGTGGTCAAATGGCTCTCAGTGTGCAGCTCAGCAAATCTTTGTAGCTCTCGAGGAAGTTGTGCTCCAAAAATGGCTGCCGCTTTTAAACCACACCAGTCCCCTTTAAATGACGCCCCTCCAGCCCGAGAGCGACTGGGGAACGTTCCAGGTAAGCTGTCCTTATTAGCGCCAGGCGCTACGGAGGGGGGCGCCCCTGAATTTCCAGTCCAGGGCGCCCAAAAGGCATTGCACACTCAAATGATGTCGTAATCTGCCTGCGCCCATGAGCGGGCGCTAAGATTTAGCACCGGCGCAAAATGTATGAGGCGCTAGGTTCGCTGCGCCCGGGCGCTAGCTGGTTAGCGCCCCACTTCTCAGCCTCTTTAGGCGCTAATCGGTGGCGCTACCAACCGAATTTCTCCCCCTGTGTGTTCCTAATGTACCCGATGTGTTTTCCTCCAGTCGCCTGCCGCTGGTCCCCAGACACAAGTAGCCGTTGTGCTACATGAAGAGAGCTCAAATGAAGACGTGAACCAATCCACTCAAAGCCCATTACAGCATTCTCGTAGTAGAAAGGAGCCCTCTAAGTGCTACTTAAGCTTTCTTCAACAACAATCAAAAAAAAACCCTGGAACACATGTACAGACCTGAAGATTAACAGGGAACCCCAGTAAGATCACAACATCAGTGGGCCTAAAGTTAACTGCAAGCTAAATCTGAACTATCTCTGGTATATTCACTTAGGAACACAGGCACAGTAGGAGGCCATTCAGCCCCTCAAGCCTGTTCTGCCATTCAGTCGGATCATGGCTGATCTGTATCTTAATTCCATTTACCTGCCTTCATTCCATAACCCTTAATACCCTTACCTAAGAAAAATCCATCAATCTCAATTTTGAAATTTTCAGTTGACCCCCCAGACTCAACAGCTTTTTGGTAGACAGAGTTCCAGATTAGGACTACCCTTTGTGAAAAAGTGCTTCCTGACACAGTACAGAGAGAATGGCCCGTATTTTCCGATCGGAGGCTTCCTGCGTGCGGAGGCCTCCAATCTGGAATAAATCTACGTACTTACCTGAGGGCTCCCGAAGTGCGTATACTTACTATCCTGGGCCTCTCCAACTCAAAATGCGCAGGGCCCACGTATCCCAGAGGCGCAAGCAGTTCGCAAGCGTCCCTGGGATCACTTGGGCCATGGGGAGCCAATAGGAGAAGGGAACCTCCCTTCATACACTTGACAGATAGACCTGTCAAATATATGAATGGAGATCACCCCAAAAACACTGTAAAACATTAAATAAATGTTTTAAAAAGTCACATTTTTAAAATGAGTTGAAATTACAGTAAATAAATATTTTAAACAAAAATTTAATTTTTGGAAAAAATTAATTAAAGTTTTTTTACGGGGCTAAAAGTAAACTGTGTGCCTGCAGGTGAGGTAGAGTTCTATAAAGGCTGTCTGTCCTCCTGAAGTACAGAGATGCTTCAAGAGATAAATGGGAGGGGGACACGCCTCACCTTAAAAAAAAAAGTGAACATACAAAAATACATCCTATGAAATTCATACTATTCCTGCGCAGTGTGGGATGGGATTTGTTGAGGCTTCACTCCCAGTGCAGAGATTCACTAGTGTAAGCGGGGGGCGGAAATTTGCGTCACAATGCGCGAAACATGTTTTTTTTGCACCTATGTGCAAATCGGCATTTATCCCGAGATTTAGTGTGGTTCACACCGCATCAGTGAAGTGTTCTGCTGCACATTGACTTGTTTTCTTTGACACTTTTTTTATTTGAATAAATAACCATTATTCCCAACTAACTCATCCTTCAAGTTCACGCTTTTAGCTGTGAGTGTGCTTTTCCAACAGCAATCCTCCTCCGAAACTGGTCAACTTTTACCGAAAACCGGGTCAGAGGGGCCGTGAACTGAGACCAAGCAGGAAGTCCCCGAAGTGCACAAAGTGAAGTGTAATTCAATGCAATTTATTGAACTTTTATTAATTGTTATTGTAATTTTATTCATTTAATGCAGTAGCTTAATTTTAGCAGCTAAAATTCCAGGGTAAATGCTCCCCTTCTGCCCCTCCGAGATGGGTGTGTGCAATTTTACAATCGACACTCACACCGTGAGGCCAGCGATCATACATTTGCCCCATTAGATCATACGTTTGCACTCATATAGAAAATGTAAAATTAAATCATACGTGTGCCCCGTTACACAAAATGTATCCTTACCTTACACATTTGCCCCATTCAAGAAAATGGGCCCTTAAATCAAACGACTGCCACATGCAGGCTCGATGGGCCGAAATGGCCTCTATCTGCACGGTGGGGTTTCTGTGATTCTGTGATTATAGAAAATGTACCTTTTTAAATGTATGCAGTGGCACGGGAATTTGGGGAGAGTGGGAAATCAATGCAGAGAGGGAAGTAGATGCTAAATAACGTAAACAAAAGGGCAACAGTAAATATGTAAATAATCAGAGTAATTAATTAGATCTAATGGGAATCTTTAAGCAACACGATGGGACAGCTGAGAACAGTTGCCTGCAATTCCTGTGTTATGTGGGAACTCCAGGATGCTTCATGTGTCCTGAATAACCACGTGTGCAGGAAGTGCCTCCAGTTGCTCCAACCTGAGCTCATTGTTTCTGAGCTTGAGGAGCGCTGGAGTCACTGCAGGGCATACAGGAGGCTGATAATTTCCTGGAGCACACCCACAGCTACAGAGAGTTCAGGAGAATATTAAGTGTGTGACCGCCGGCAGGGTGGGAATCTTCCAGGAGTGCGGCACTCTCAAACAGGTTTTCATGTTGAATACTAGTGAGAGTGACGACGACTCGGGAGAGTGAAGTCTGGAGCACATCCACGGCATCGTGGGGCAAATAACTGCACAGGGGGGGCACAGCAAAGTGTAGAAATGCAGTGGTCATAAGGCATTCGATAGGCAGGGGGATAGACAGGCGTTTATGCAACCGCCAACATGTGTCATACTGGTGTGGTGCCTCCCTGGTGCCAGGGAAAAGGACATCATTAAGAGGATGCAGAACATTTTGAGGGGGGAAGTGGAACAGCCAGAAGTCATAGTCCATGTGGGAAGCAATGACATAGGAAGGAAAGGGATTGAAGTCCTGCAGTCAGTGTTTAAGGAGCTGGGGAGGGAGTTATAAAGTGTAGAAATAGTAGGATAAGACAGGTTAATGTGGGCTGGAGAAATGGTGTCAGAGGGAAGGCTTCAGATTCCTGGGGCATTGGGACCAGTTCTGGAGCAAGAGGGACCTGTTCAAAGTGGACAGGTTGCACCCAATGTTTCCTCTAATTTGTTTTTGTGCGTGGTCCCTTTAACTGGCTGCATGGCCCATTCAAGTTTTCGCGCATGCGTGGTATCTACTTTGTAAAACCCAGTGAGTGGCCTACATATGACCTCCAGACCACTGCATAGCCGCGCAACTTAGCGGGAATGCTCGTTGCACCTCAGCAGATCTGGGACCAGTGTCCTCGTAGGAAGGTTAACTAGTATTGTGGGGGAGGGTGCCTGAAAGGGAGGGATGAAACATTGCAGAGAGCAAACAAGGTGCTCAGAGAGACGAATAGCACTAGAGTAAAGAATAGTTCAGAAATAGCAAGGATCAGACGGGGAAAGTTTGAAGCAGTCTAAGATGGGTTTGGAGTGCATGCACGGAGCATGGAGCATGGTAAATAAGGTTGGTGAGCTGCAGGCACATGTTGCCACATGGAACTATGATACAATGACAATAACAGACCTGGCTCAAAGTAGGGGAGGATTAGAAACTTAATGTTCCTGGCTACAAGGTATTTAGGAAAGATAAGGAAGGAAAAATTGGAGAGGGTTGCAGTATTAATCAATGAAACTATTCTAGCACTGGGGAGGGATGATTTAGTTGAGAGGCCAAAGTCTGAGTCTACTGGGTGTTTACTATAGGTGACCAAACAGTGGGAAGGAGACAGAGGAGCAGATTTGCAGGCAAATTACAGAAAGTAGCAAGAACTACAGAGTATTGATAATGGGACTAACAGGGGAAAAGAGAGTATGAGAATAGATTAGTGGTTAACATAAGAGTCCTAGAAATTAGCCTGAGGCGCCCAAGCGGCGCAAAGTTCGCCTGGGCGCTGGAATTTGCGCTGCGATCGCCGCATTAGTGATCGCCGCAAATTCAGCCTCAGCGCCCCAAGAGGGACACGGGGCGCGGCGCTCCGCGTCCCTCTTCGGGCGCTGAAAGTGAATTTCGCAGCGCAACGTGCCGCAGCGCCAGATGCTGCGGCGCGGCACACTGCGGTACTGCAGGCCTCCCTCCCACTGTTAAGGGGGAGGGGCCTGCAACAGCGCGAGCCCCGATCGCGGGTGCCGACAAAAGAGCCTGGCACCAAGGAGAAGTGCCGGGCTCTCGGGAAACAGCCGGCATTGCCGCGGGGGAGGGGGACCAGGAGGCCGGGGACGGAGGTGCTGGCAGGGGGCCGCCGAAAAAAGCGGCCGCCCCGCACCTCCACCTTAACTTGCGCCTCTGCCAGCGCAGCAAGGCCCCGGGAACCTGGCGCTGTTTGCGAGCGGCGCTACAGCGGCGTTCGCAAACAAATTTCGCGATCGGGGCGCTAATGGGGCGCTGCGCACACCAATGACATCATCGGTGGAGGCGCAGCGCAAAAGGCTAACGCCACCATTAGCGCCCCCACTGAATATGGCGGAAGGTGTAGCCAGTGGCGCTACAGCCACTGACTGCCTCTTTAGGCGCTAAAAGGTGGCACTGGCCACCCAATTTTTAGCCCATAGAGTTATACAGCACAGAAAGAGGCCCTTCGGCCCATCGCGTCCGCGCCGGCCATCAAGCCCTGTCTAATCTAATCCCATTTTCCAGCATTTGGTCCGTAGCCTTGTATGCTACGGCATTTCAAGTGCTCATCCAAATGCTTCTTGAATGTTGTGAGGGTTCCTGCCTCTACCACCCTTTCAGGCAGTGAGTTCCAGATTCCAACCACCCTCTGGGTGAAAAAGTTTTTCCTCAAATCCCCTCTAAACCTCCTGCCCCTTACCTTGAATCTATGCCCCCTTGTTATTGACCCCTCTACTAAGGGGAAAAGTTCCTTTCTATCTACCCTATCTATGTCCCTCATAATTTTGTACACCTCAATCAGGTCCCCCCCTCAGCCTTCTCTGCTCCAAGGAAAACAACCCCAGCCTGTCCAGTCTTTCTTCATAGCTGAAGCGCTCCAGCCCAGGTAACATCCTGGTAAATCTCCTCTGCACCCTCTCCAAAGCAATCACATCCTTCCTATAGTGTGGCGACCAGAACTGCACACAGTACTCCAGCTGTGGCCTTACCAGCGTTTTGTACAACTCCATCATAACCTCCCTGCTCTTATAATCTATGCCTCGGCTAATGAAGGCAAGTATCTCATATGCCTTTTTAAACACCTTATCCACCTGTTCTGCTGCCTTCAGGGATCTATGTACATGCACACCAAGGTCCCTCTGATCCTTTGTCTTTCCTAGGGTCTTACCATTCATTGTGTATTCCCTTGCCTTGTTAGTCCTTCCAAAATGCATCACCTCACACTTTTCAGGGTTAAATTCCATTTGCCACTGTTCCGCCCATCTGACCAACCCATCTATATCGTCCTGTAGCCTGAGGCTTCCCTCCTCGCTATTTACCACCCCACCAATTTTCGTGTCATCTGCGAACTTACTGGTCATGCCTTTTACATTCACATCCAAATCATTAATGTAGACCACAAACAGCAAGGGACCCAGCACCGATCCCTGCGGTACCCCACTGGACACAGGTTTCCAGTCACAAAAACAACCTTCAACCATCACCCTCTGCCTTCTGCCACGAAGCCAGTTTTGGATCCAATGTGCCAAGGCACCCTGGATCCCATGGGCTCTTACCTTCCTGACCAGTCTCCTATGCGGGACTTTATCAAAAACCTTACTGAAATCCATGTAAACCACATCCACTGCACTACCCTCATCCACACACCTAGTCACCCCCTCAAAAAATGCAATCAAATTGGTCAGACATGATCTTCCCTTGACAAAGCCATGCTGGCTATCCCTAATTAATCCTTGCCTCTCCAAGTGGAGACTAATTCTGTCCCTCAGAATTTTTTCCAATAATTTCCCTACCACTAATGTTAGGCTCACTGGCCTGTAATTCCCTGGTTTATCCCTACTACCCTTCTTGAATAATGGTATTACGTTAGCTGTTCTCCAGTCCTCTGGCACATCCCCTGTGGCCAGAGAGGTTCTGAGAATTTGTGTCAGAGCCCCTGCAATCACCTCCTTTGCCTCCCATAGCAGCCTGGGATACATCTCGTCCAGGCCTGGGGATTTATCCACTTTTAAGCCTGCTAAAACCGCAAGTACCTCCGCCCTCTCAATGCTAATATGTTCAAGTATATCACAGTCCCCCTGCCCGATTTCTATGTCCACATCGTCCTTCTCCATAGTGAACACAGATGCAAAAAATTCATTTAAAATCCCACCTACAACTTCTGGCTCTACACACAGCTTGCCACTTTGGTCCCTAATGGGCCCTACTCTTTCCCTAGTTATCCTCTTGCCCTTAATATACTTATAAAACACCTTAGGGTTTTCCTTTATTTTGCTCACCAGTGTTATTTCATGGCCCCTCCTCGCTCTCCTAATTTCTTTTTTAAGTATCCCCCTGCACTTTTTATACTCCTCTAGGGCTTCCTCTGTCTTTAGTCCTTTGTATCTGCCAAAAGCCCCCCTTTTTTCCCTAATCCATTCTCGTATATCCCTTGACATCCAAGGTTCCCTGGGCTTGTTGGTCCCACCCTTGACCTTTACGGGAACATGTTGCCATTGTACTCTCTCAATTTCCTTTCTGAAAGACTCCCATTGCTCTGATGTGGATTTTCCTTCAAGTAGCTGATCCCAGTCCACATTGGGCAGATCCTGCCTTATCATATTAAAATCGGCCTTCCCCCAATTTAGAACCTTTATTTCCGGCCCATCCTTGTCCTTTTCCATGACTACCTTAAATCTCACCGAATTATGGTCACTGTCACCAAAGTGCTCACCGACTAACACTTCTACCACTTGCCCGGCCACATTCCCTATAATGAGGTCCAGTACCGCCCCTCTCTTGTAGGACTTTCTACATGCTGGCTCAAAAAGCTCTTTTGGATGCACTTTAAGAATTCTGCACCCTCTAAGCCTTTCACACTCTGACTATCCCAGTTAATATTGGGGAAGTTGAAATCCCCCACTATTATCACCCTATTATTTGCACACTTCTCTGAGATTTGCCTACATATCTGTTCCTCTATCTCCTCCTGACTGTTTGGGGGCCTATAGTACACTCCCAGCAAAGTGCTTGCCCCCTTTTTGTTTTTAAGTTCAACCCATATGGCCTCATTAGAGGAACCTGTTAATATATCATCCCTCCTTACAGCAGTAATTGACTCCTTAATTAATATTGCGACACCCCCTCCTCTTTTACGCCCCCCCCCCCCCCCCGTCTCACCTGAAGATTCTATACCCCGGAATATTGAGCTGCCAGTCTTGCCCCTCCCTCAACCATGTCTCCGTGGTAGCAACAATATCATACTCCCATGTGTTCATCAACAACTTCAGTTCATCCACCTTATTCACAAGACTCCTTGCATAAAAATAAATAGAATTCAGCCTTGCCCCACTCCCTTGTGCCATTACATATTTGCTCTGCCTTCCAAGCTGACTTGTTTTTTCCTCTATATTTGGCTGTATATCACCCCCTATTATAGCTCCACTCTGTATCCCATTCCCCTGCCAAGTTAGTTTAAACCCCCCCCCCCCAACAGTGCTAGCAAACCTCCCCGCAAGGATATTTGTCCCGTTCTGGTTCAGGTGCAACCCGTCTGACTTGTACAAGTCCCACCTTCCCCAGAAGCAGACCCAGTGATCCAGGAAACTAAAGCCCTGCCTCCTGCACCAACTCTTTAGCCACGCATTCATCTGCTCTATCCTCCTATTTCTATACTCACTCGCACATGGCACTGGGAGTAATCCAGAGATTACAACCTTTGAGGTCCTGCTCTTTAATCTGCTACCTAGCTCCCTAAATTCTTGCTGCAGGACTTCATCCCTCTTCCTACCCATGTCGTTGGTCCCAATGTGAACCACGACCTCTGACTGTTCACCCTCCCCCTTCAGAATGCCCTGCAGCCGTTCAGTGACATCTTTGACCCTGGCACCAGGGAGGCAACAAACCATCCTGGAGTCACGTCTATGGCCACAGAAACGCCTATCTGTTCCCCTCGCGATAGAATCCCCTACCACTATTGCTCTCCCACTCTTTTTCCTCCCTTCCTGAGCAGCAGAAGCACCCCTGGTGCCAGGAAGTTGGCTGCTGCTGCCTTCCCCTGGTAAGTCATCCCGCTCAACAGTATCCAAATCGGTATACCTGTTTGAGAGGGGGATGGCCACAGGGGTCCCCTGCACTACCTGCTTCTACTGCTCTGCCTGATGGTCACCCATTTCCCTTCTGCCTGTGCAGCCCTTACCTGCGGTGTGACCAACTCACTAAACGTGTTATCCACGACCCTCTCAGCATCGCGAATGCTCCAAAACTCATCCATCCACAGCTCCAGCGCCGCAATGCGGTCTACTAGTAGCTGCAGCTGGATACATTTCTGGCACACATGGTCGTCAGGGACACAGGCAGTGTCCCTGAATTCCCACATAGAGCAAGAGGAGCATAACACGGGGCTGGGCTGTCCTGACATGACTTACCCTTTAATTAATTTAAATTAAATCAATACCACCAATTAAATGATATACTCAAGGGCGCTTGCCTGCCAGCAGTCCCCGCTACACCACAGAGACCCTAGAAACTATAAACCACAGAATTTAAATTTTGTAAAGAAGGAGAAAGAGTAAATACATACCAACCAATCACTTACCCGCTTTCTGGTGACGTCACAGTTGGATTACTTTTTACTCCTCTCCTTCCCTCGGACTTCAAAGACTGGAGATTGGTACGCCTCCCTGGACTCGGATCCACCTTTTAAAACCTCCCGCTCGCACCTCCCGCCGACTCTCACGAACTGAGGCCACCCTGGACTCGGAGCCGCCTTTTAAAACCTCCCGCTCGCGCCTCCCGCCGACTCTCGCGGACTGAGGCCTCCCTGGACTCGGAGCCGCCTTTTAAAACCTCCCGCTCGCGCCTCCTGCCGACTCTCGTGGACTGAGGCCTCCCTGGACTCGGAGCCGCCTTTAAAAACCTCCCGCTCGTGCCTCCTGCCGACTCTCGCGGACTGAGGCCTACCTGGACTCAGAGCCGCCTTTTAAAGCCCCCCGCTCGCGCCTCCCGCCGAATCTCGTGGACTGAGGCCTACCTGGACTCGGCGCCGCCTCTTAAAGCCTCTCGCGGACTGAGGCCTACCTGGACTCGGAGTCGCCTTTTAAAGCCTCCCGCTCGCGCCTCCCGCCGACTCTCGCGGACTGAGGCCTACCTGCACTCAGAGCCACCTTTTAAAGCCTCCCGCTCGCGCCTCTCGCGGACTGAGGCCTACCTGGAGTCGGAGCCGCCTTTTAAAGCCTCCCGCTCGCGCCTCCCGCTGACTCTCGTGGACTGAGGCCTACCTGGACTCGGAGCTGCCTTTTAAAGCCTCCCGCTCACGCCTCCCGCCGACTCTCACGGACTGAGGCCTACCTGCACTCGGAGCCACCTTTTAAAGCCTCCTGCTCGCGCCTCCCACCAACTCTCGCGGACTGAGGTAACCCAAAAGTCTTTTATTAACACATAAATAGTGGAAAGTTGGAGCCAATTAGGGACTAAAAAGGAGATATTCTTGTCGAGACTGAGGCACTAAATGAGTAATTTGCATCTGTCTTCACTAGAGAAGAGGATGGTGCCAATGTAGCAGTAAAGAAGGGGGCAGCAGCGATATTGGATAGGATAAAAATAGATGAAGTGGATTTAACTTAAAAGGTTGGCAGTACTCCAAGTAGAAAAGTGATTTGATGTGAATGCCAACTTTCCATGCACTGCAAAAAGCATTGAAAAAGTTAGGATTTGTTGAAGCGTATGTGAGTTTTCAATGGCATACTAAGTCATAATTACTGCGGAACAACCTCTGTGGCCTTGAAAAACTAATCTTGGAAGTGTGGAGTCTCATTCTCTCCATTCCATGATAAAAATTCCATAAAATAAAATTTTACATTTTAAAATAATAAATGTTTTATTTTTTTTAAACTTTGTTTATGATATTTCAGTTTCAACCTTAATCCCATGTGCATGTCTCAATCTTTATTTTTCTCTCTGTACAATGATTAAAAAGTGAATAATAAAACTTGCTTTTTAATTCCTGGTTTGCTCTGAGAATTCTTCAATGTGATTGGCTGCTCAGCCTGCTTGATGACTTCACTGTTCCTGGATGCCGGAGATTCCCTATAGATGGCGCCAGAATAAAATTGACGTCGTAATGCAGGAAGTGGATGCTACAGAGATCACTAAATCTTTGTGGGCAGCTTTCTTCGAGGTCAGCGGCGAGCGCCGTTCCTTCGCTGCTGACCACAAAATACAGGCCCATGAATGGTTTTGATAGAGTAAATAAGGAGAAACTGTTTCCACTGGCAGAAGGATCAGTAACCAGAAGACACTGATTTAAGATGATTGGTAAAAGAACCAGAGGTGACATGAGGAAACATTTTTTTACACAGCAAGTTGGGTGATCTGGAATGTGCTGCCTGAAAGGGTGGTGGAAACCGATTCAATGCTAACATTCAAAAGAGAATTGGATAAATATTTGAAGCTTAAAAAAATTAGAGCTACGGCAAAGGGCAGGGCAGTGGGACTAATTGAATAGCTCTACCAAAGAGCTGGCACATGAACAATGGGCTGAATAGCCTTCTGTGCTGTATGATTCTATGAAATCACACGTCCGCTGCATTGCAGTAAATGTGCCTTTAAATGCGGAGGCTGAACACCAACTATCCGACACCTCCTCCGGATCACGATTCACCACCAAACATCAAGCCATCATTCCCCAGACTGCCACTGACCTTATCTCCTTTGGCAATCTCCTCCTCCCCCCCCCCCCCGACTTGCTTTCCATGGCCTCCAACCTCATAGTCCCCCGACCCCACACATCCCACTTCTACCTTCTTCCCAAGATCCACAAACAGGACTGCCCTGGTAGACACATTGGCGTCAACTTTAACTCGGGTGCGGGGAATTGGCGGGTTCCCCGAATTTCGGGTTTCCCACACGAATCTAAATGGGTCTGTGAGAGTGATGCACTTTTAACTCAATTGGCCAATTGATTTCCCACATGTGGGAACCCTTGGCAAATGAGTATTTTCAGTCAGAAAGTCGCATAATATGTCATCATTGCTGCTGCATTTCAGGTCCACAGCAAGCCTTGCTTCTTCTGCAGGCTGCCAACCTTTTGGCATTTGATGGCACAGGGACTTGGAGTCACAATGGCCAGCGGGAGGCCAAGATCAGCTCCTAAATTTGATGAGGCATCACTGCAGGCATTGTTGGATGGGGCTAGGGCCCACAGGGAGGTCCTGTTCCCTTCTTGAGGGAGGAAGAGGCCTCCCAGTCCGACCAAGGCTGTATGGCTACAGGTGGCTGGGGAAGTCAACTCCTTGGGGCTCACAAGGCGCACCTGGATGCAGTGCAGGAAAAGATTCCATGACCTTCATCGCACTGGAAAAGTAAGTATGAAGTTTCCCTCACCCTCAATCTAATCCCCATTGCCTTTCCTCAACAGCACTCAGCTTTAGCAATCTCTTCCTCCACATCCCACTTGACACTTACATCCATGCACCCTTACCCATTCTCTCTCTCTATGCTTGCATTCACATAACTATTCGACCATGCAGCCCTCACACTCCCTCTCACTCTGATGCTTTGAACACAACTGACAACACACAGGGAGGGCCCTTGGTCTTGCAACCTCACTCCATCTTTGTCTCCTTCTAAGTATCTATGCTATGCAATCTCTACACTCCCTCATTCTCACTCATCCTCCACTTGTCTCCCTCATTGCAGGAAAAGAGAGCTCACAACAGGAGAGAGCAAGCCAGGACAGGAGGAGGGCCACCCTCATTAGCCCAGCTCACCCCCGGGAGGAAGCCGTGCTGGAGATTGTCGGGGCTGAAACAGATGTGGAAGTTGGGGAAGGACAGACAGGTGCATCCCCGCAAGCTGGTGACAGAATAGGTTTCCATCTCTCTCATTGACATTGCATGAGCCGCTGATAATGATTCTGAAGCTACATCATATGGACTTTTGATCATGTGCAAAATGCAATGTGCATGTAACCTTGGAATCACATCTCTAAGTCTTTCCATTACTCCCCCACAGGACCGTCGAGAGCCCCCGTCCCCACTGTGCAGGAGGAAGAGCCTGAGATTCCAGACTCCTCAGAGGAATCTGCAACCTCTGAGGGCGCAGCGTCAGCAGAAGTAAGCGCAGCCAGCACCAGCGCAGACACACCTCGGTGGGACCTTCGGGACATTGAGTAGTGCTGTCACCTGGTGTATCACAGCTCACAAGTGAGCATCAGCAGATTGTGGAGACAGGGACAGCAGTGGAGAGTCCTCGTCGGAGGGCGCAGGACTCTGCCAGCTCGGCTCAGCTGCATGTCAACCCTCTGCCTCTGGGTCCATCCATAAGATCAGAGGTGATGGAACTCCATGCACAGCCGCAGGAGCAGCAGACTGTTGACGAGCCCTCACAGTCTCGCCACCCCAGAGGACGCCCGCCCAAGGTGTCGACACATGAGCAGCAGGAAAGTGAGCAAGGGGCCTCCACATCTGCTGAAGCCACAGGGGAATCACTACGTAGGAGCACGCGTAGGAGGAAAATAAAGCACAAATAGTCACAAGGTTAGTCACTTGGGTGAAATGTTGTGTATATTGTAAAAGTGCCATCAGTTGGTTCTTCTGCATAAACATTCTGATGGCAACTGTTGCAGTTGTGGCGTGTGTCATTTCACGAATGGGGCTTTCACATTAAGGGCTTAGGATTACTTGCAATTGTCAGTATGCTGGACAATAGCTAGGAATCCACAGGGTCTTGGCCATTGTCGATGCTCAGTTAAGAAGCTGCGAGGCAAAAGTGTTTGATTAACTAGGCTAAGCAAATCTGGCCAGGATGATTGCGTTCCTTGCATCCTGGGCAGCAATGTTCTCGCGTAATGCTGCTGCTGGTTGATGGGCCTCTGCAAGATGTTTGTTTTCGCTCTCCTCCTCCTCATCTGAGGAGGATTTGTGAGGAGCCACTTGGTCCTCAGGAATCTGCAAGCCACGACGCTGTGCCATGTTGTGAAGTGCACAGCAAACCACGATGATTTTGGAGAGCCTGGCTGCTGAGTACTGCAGGGCTCCACCTGATCTATCCAGGCATCTGAAGCGCATCTTCAGCAAACCGATGGTTTGCTCAATAATGCATCTGGTGGAAATGTGGCTGGAGTTGTAGCGCTCCTCAGCTTTGTTGGCTGGCCTCCTCAACGGCATCATTAGCCAAGTCCTCAGGGGATAGCCCTTGTCTCCAAGTAGCCATCCGTTAAGTTGGTCTGGTGGACTGAAGAGCGGAGGCACACTAGACTGGTGCAGTATGAAGGAGTCATGGCAACTGCCAGGGTACTTGGCACAAACATGCAAAATTTCCTTCTTGTGGTCACACACCAGCTGAACGTTCAGGGAGTGGAAGCCCTTGCAGTTGACAAAAATACCTGGATTGCGATGGGGTGCCCTAAGGGCCACATGTGTGCAATCAATGACGCCCTGCACCCTTGGAAAGTCTGCCAGATGAGCTAATCCAACCACTCGTGCCGTCACACTTGCACGATCCTTGGTGAAATGGATGTGATTGTGCACGAGGGCAAAGAGGCCATCGGTTACCTGCGTGATGCAAGTGTGTGCGGCCTCCTGGGAAATGTCGCGAATGTCTGCTGCTGATCCCTGGAATGAGCCTGAGGCAAAAAGGTTGAGTGCGGTGGTGACTTTGATGGCCACTGGTAAGGAGTGTCCACCTGGTCCTCTGGGCAGCAGGTCTTGCTGTAGCATTTCGCAGATGTCAGTCACTACCTGTCGCGAAAGTCGGAGCCACCTTCGGCACTGCTGACCCTGTGTCTGTAGACTCTGTTTGGGGGGTATCTCCTGCGCCGACGGGCTTCCAGGCGCTGGCCCCTTCTGGCCTGTGCTGCCTCCGGTGGGTGAGCAGCAGCTTGGCGCTCCTGCTGCTGCTGCTGTTGCTGGTGCTGCTGTTGTTCCTGGTTCTGCTGCTGCCGCACCTGTTGCTGGTGCTCCTCTAATGCCAAGAAGGGAAGGAAAAAAAAGCCTCCCATGCTTCTGGTAGATGCCTCAGTTGAGGAAGCGCTGAGTGAGGGTGGCGAGAGGGGTTTCCCAGGAGCTCACACTGGAGATGTGTGTGAGGCTCCAACCTTCCACAGGTGTGGTTAAGCCTGGTAAAAGTTGCCCCAGGACTGAGACAACAAAGTCCTGCCACCTGCAAATGATGGCTGATCAAACCTCTTTAATTGTTGACCTGCAGCTGATAGTCAGCAAGCCACTAGTGCTTATGCCAGGTTTCACAGGCGTGCTTCCCACCAGGCGTGTTTTACGTGGGAAAAGGGTTAAAGTTGCAATGGCCTGTTACAATGGCATTATAGAGGCCAATTAGTGGTGATTAAGGGCCTTCAACACCATTCCCGCCTGTTGCAGACGGGGCGCATTTGGGTCCATCAGACACGCCTGGGTTAAAATGGCACGGGGGCGGGAACCAGGCCGGGGGGGTCCCGACCCCCATTTTTTGCGACTTTAATCCCCCGCACGCCTCAAAGCCTGCCCCGCACCTGAGTTAAAGTTGACGCCATTGTTTCAGCCTGTTCTTAGTTCTTCCTATCTTGACTCTATATTTTATCCCCTTGTCCAGTCCTTTCTGACCTACACCCACGATTCTGCCAACGCCCTCCATCACTTGAGCAGTTTCCTGACCCTAACCACTTCCTTTTCACTATGGGCGTCTAGTGCCTCCATAACTCCATCTCGCACCAGGATGGCGTGCACGCCCTCCCATTCTTTGAACGGAGATCCAACCAGTCACCATCTATCACCACCTACACCTGGCTGAACTTGTTCTTAACATTGATCAATTTCTTCTTTGACTCCACTCATTTCCTCCAAATAAAAGGTGTTTCTATGGGAACCTAGCTATGCCGGCCTTTTCGTAGGATATGTGGAACATTCTTTCTTCCATTCCTACGCTGGTCCCATTCCTCGCCTTTTGTTCCCAACAGTGATGACTGTATCAGTGCCACTTCCTGCTCTCGCCCTGAACTGGAAGATTTCCACCCCTCCCTAGCCGTCGCATGGTCCACCTGCGACTCTTCCCTTCCCTTCCTTGACTTCTCTGTCTCCATTTCTGGGCATAAACTCGCGACAAACATCCACTATAAGCCCACAGACTCCCATTGCTAAGTGGACTACACTTCTTCCCACCCACACCCTGTAAAGACTCTATTCCATTCTCCAAGTTTCTCTGTCTCCATCGTATATGTTCTGATGATGCCACTATCAACACCAGTGCTTCCAATATGTCATCGTTTTCCGTCAACCGAGGCTTCCCCTCAATTGTGGTTTACAGCACCCTCGACAGTGTCCGTCCTATTTCCTGCACTTCTGCCTTCACTTATTTCTGTCCCTCCCAGAACCACAATAGGGTTACCCTTGTTCTCATCTTCCACCACACCAGCCTCCCCATTCAACGGATCATCCTCAGCCATTTCTGCTACCTGCAGTGCGATGCCACCACCAAACACATCTTCCCCCCCCTTTCCGTTTCACCATTGTGAAGGGATCATTCCCTATCTGACACGCTGGTCCACAATTCCATCACCCTGCTGCTCACACTGCAGTCTCCTCTACATGTTCAGTCTTCTGTTCTGCGCTGAATCGTGACCCTAAGCTTCCAGTCGCTTGCCTTTTTAATTCTCCTACACTGTTCCAATGAAGCTCAATGGAAGCTTGAGAAACAGCACCTTATTAGGCGCTTTACAACCTTCCAGTCTCTACATTGAGTTCAACAATTTCAGATCATAACCATTGCTCCAATTTTTTTTTGGCAGCAACAACAACAACTTGTATTTATATAACGCCTTTAACGTAGTAAAACATCCCAAGGCACTTCACAGGAGTATTATAAGGCAAAGAATTTGACACCGAGCGACATGAGAAATTAGGGCAGATGACCAAAAATTGGTCAAAGTGGTAGGTTTTAAGGAGCATCTTAAAGGTGGAGAGGTTTAGGCAGGAAATTCCAGAGCTTAGGGCTGAGGCAACAGAAGGCACGACCACCAATGGTTGAGCGATTATAATCAGGGATGCTCAAGAGGGCAGAATTAGAGGAGCGCAGATATCTCGGTGGGGTTGTGGGGTGGAAAGAAATTACAGAGATAGGGAGGGAGCGAGGCCATGGAAGAATTTGAAAACGATGAGAATTTTGAAATCGAGGCATTGCTTAACCAGGAGCCAATGTAGGTCTGCGAGCACAGGGGTGATGAGTGAATGGGACTTGGTGCAAGTTAGGACATGGACAGCTGAGTTTAGGATCATCTCAGGTTTACATAAAGTAGAATGTGGGAGGCCAACCAGGAGTGCATTGGAATAGTCAATTCTAGAGGTAACAAAGGCATGGATGAGGGTTTCAGCAGCAGATAAGCTGAGGTAAGGGCGGAGACGGGTGATGTTATGGAGGCGGAAATAGGCGGTTTCAGTTATGCTGCGGATATGTGGTCGGAAGCTCACTTCAGGTCAAATATGACGCCAAGGTTGCGAACACTGTTGTTCAGCCTCAAGACAGATGTTACGGAAAGGGATGGAGTCAGTGGCTCGGGAACGGAGTTTGTGGTGGTGCTGATAATGTTTCTGCTGTTGCCATTTACAGCTCCTCTAGACCCATCTTTTGTTTCTTTACTTATCCCATTACCATGTCCTTTTGCTTTGCACCATCATCCCTTTTGTCTTTTAATCACTCCTGCGTTTCCCCCTATCACAGACCTTCCCTTGTTCTTTCCTCCCCTCCCCCTTTCCTTGCCTCTGTGCTTGCTTAAAAATAGTTCCATCTCTAACTTTTTCCAGTTCTGATGAAAGGTCATCAACTTGAAATGTTAACTCTGTTTCTCTCTCCACTGACCCTGCTGGCTCTACTAAATATTTCCAGCATTCTCTGTTTTCACTTCAGCTTTCTAGCATCCACAGTATTTGCTTTTATACCTTTAAATCACCTGTCTGTGCCATTTTAGAAAATATATATTTAAATCGCTTGACTGCGCCATTATAGAAAATGTACCTTTAAATTACGTCTCCAGCTCATTATAAAAATGTGCCCTTAAGTCACGTGTCTGGCCCATTATAGAAAATAAGTCACACAATTAGCCCATTGTGGAAAATGTGTCCTTTAATCAGACATCTGCCCCTTTGTGGATTGCTCACTGGTTAAGCTCAGATATGCTAAAGTGGTGAAAGGCCTGTTCACCAATAAATATGGGCTCACTGTGGTTGCTTAAAGCCTGTTAACCTCGAGCATCTTCCAGTTTTGATGAAAGATCATCGACCAGAAACGTTAACATTTTAGAGGGGAATGGTGTGTACACAATTTTAAGAAACTGAGAAAGTGGGAATGCGCAGAGCCAGAAAAGAACTTTAGGATCCTGCTGGCTGACTCGAGTGTTCAAGAACATAATATACACTTCAGAAAAAAGATAAAACTTGAATTTATATTATACATTTCACAACCTCAGGACATCCCAAAGCACTTCACAGCTGATGAAGTTCTATTGAAGTGTAGTCACTGTTGTAATGCAGGGATACTCAGCAGCAACAGTGAGGTCTTTCAAGCAGCAATGAGATAAATGACCAGATAATCTGTTCTAGTAACGTTGGTTGAGTGATAAATGTTGGCCTACACACCGGAATGAACTCCTCTGCTTCTCTTCGATATAGTGCCATGGGATCTTTTACCTGAGAGAGCAGTCTGGAGCTCGATTTAATGTCTCATCCAAAATCACAGAATCATAGAAAGTTACAACACAGAAGGAGGCCATTTCGGCCCATCGTGTCCGCTCGGGCCAACAAAGAGCTATCCAGCCTAATCCCACTTCCCAGCTCTTGGTCCGTAGCCCTGCAGGTTAGAGCATCCCAAGTGCACATCCAAGTACTTTTTAAATGTGGTTAGGGTTCCTGCCTCTACCACCCTTTCAGGCAGTGAGTTCCAGACCCCCACAACCCTCTGGATGAAGAAATTTCCCCTCAAATCCCCTCTAAACCTTCCACCAATTACTTTAAATCTGTGCCCCCTGGTTTTTGACCCCTCTGCTAAGGGAAATAGGTCCTTTCTATCCACTTTATCTAGGCCCCTCATAATTTTGTACCCCTCAATAAGGTCTCCCCTCAGCCTCCTCTGTTCCAAGGAAAACAGACCCAGTCTTTCCTCATAGCTAAGATTCTCTACTCCCAGTAACATCCTTGTAAATCTCTTCTGCACCCTCTCTAGTGCAATCACATCTTTCCTGTAATGTGGTGACCAGAACTGCACGCAGTACTCTAGCTGAGGCCTAACTAGTGTTTTTTACAATGGAAGCATAACCCCCCTGCTCTTGTATTCTATGCCACGAATAATAAAGGCATGCATTCTGTTTGCCTTCTTAACCACCTTATCTACCTGGCCTGCTACCTTCAGGGATCTGTGGACATGCACTCCAAGGTCCCTTTGTTCCTCTACACTACTCAGTGTCCTACCATTTAATGTTATTCCCTTTCCTTGTTAGCCCTCCCCAAATGCATTACCTCACAATTCTCCGGATTGAATACCATTTGCCATTGTTCTGCCCACCTGACCAATTTATTGATATCTTCCTGAAGTCTACAGCTTCCTTCTTCAGTATCAACCACACAGCCAATTTTAAAAGGCGGCACCTCTGACAGCACAGCACTCTCTACACTGGAGTGCTCAAGCCTCTGGAGTAGGACTTGAATCCACAAGCTTCTGACTCACCCAAAGGGGGTGAATTTCCATGGGAGTTACCCTGCTCATCCATGGAAAGCTCAGTGGAAGAACCACAGAAACCCCAGCAAAATGGCGCCAAAGCCTCTTTACACTCCTACATACCCTGGTTGAATTTTTCACCAAATGCTTGCACAAACCCCTCCATCACCTATCTCCCTATCTCTCTCTAACCATTCAAAATCCCCTTTTGAGCCTCATCCCATGGTCCCTCATTGTAATTCTTAGGCCCATGGTAGCCAGTTTCTCTGGATTTGACTTGTGAATACACTGTTCACTCTGACCAGCTTTTCCTTGCTCCTTTACAATTTGCTGTGTCTCCAAAGGATAATGGGGAGTTTCCAGCCCTGCAATCCTCTGAGAATTCTACGCTCCTCCAATTCTTGTCTCTTGCAAATCCCCGATTTTAATCGCTCCTCCACTGACAGTCATGCTTTCATCTACCTAGGCAATAAGCTCAGGAATTCTCTCCCGAAACCACTCCACCTCTCTCTCCTCCTTTAAGACGCTCTTTAAAACTGACCTCTTTGAGCAAGTTATTGGGTCATCTGTCCTAATATCTCCTTATGCGGCTTGGTGGCAAATTTTGATTGATAATGCTCCTGTGAAGTGCCTTGGGACGTTTTACTACATTAAAGGTGCAGGTTCTTGTTGTTCTTGTTATGTAACACACAATTCCAACTTGGACATATATTGCTGTTCCTTCATCGTCACTGGGTCAAAATTCTGGAAGTCCCTACCTAACAGAATTGTGGGAGTATCTTTACCACAAGATCTGTGGCGGTTGGGTACAGTTCCACAGCTAGTGAGCACCTACTCGTCCCTTGTTCAAGTGGCCATTTTTCACGTGTAACCCTGGACAGTGAGTAGGAGATTGCACCATGTGAGACATCAGAGCCAAGTCCTGATCCTGAGCATGCAGGTGCAGCAGGCGGTTAAGAAGGCAAATGGTATGTTGGCCTTCATAGCGAGAGGATTTGAGTACAGGAGCAAGGATGTCTTGCTGCAGTTGTACAGGGCCTTGGTGAGACCACACCTTGAGTATTGTGTGCAGTTTTGGTTGCCTTATCTGAGGAAGGATGTTCTTGCCAATGAGAGAGTGCAGCGAAGATTCACCAGACTGATACCTGGGATGGCAGGAATGACGTATGAGGAGAGATTGGATTGAAACATAGAAACATAGAGATAGGAACAGGAGTAGGCCATTCGGCCCTTCGAGCCTGCTCCGCCATTCAATGAGATCATGGCTGATCTTCGTCTGAGATCATAGCTGATCTTACCAGTTCAGTACCCCGTCCCCGCCTTTTCTCCGTAACCCTTAATCCCCTTAGCCGTCAGAAATATATCCAATTCTCTCTTGAAAATATTTATTGAATTAGCCTTCACAGCCCTCTGTGGCAGGGAATTCCACAGGCTCACCACTCTTTGAGTGAAGAAATTCTTCCTCATCTCTGTTTTAAATGATTTGCCCGCTATTTTTAGACTGTGGCCCCTGGTTCTGTGCTCCCCGGCCATTGGAAACATTCTCTCTGAATTCAGCCTGTCCAGGCCTGCCATAATTTTATATGTTTCGATGAGATCCCCTCTCAACCTTCTAAACTCCAGTGAGTACAAGCCCAAACTATTCAATCTCTCCTCGTAGGTCATTCCCGCCATTCCAGGTATCAGCCTGGTGAATCGCCGCTGCACTCTTTCCATGGCAAGAACATCCTTCCGCAGATGGGGCGACCAAAACTGTACACAATACTCCAGATGCGGTCTCACCAGCACCTTGTACAGCTGTAGTAAGGTATCCCTATTCCTATACTCGAACCCCCTTGATATGAAGGCCAACATACCATTTGCCTTCTTAATCGCCTGTTGCACCTGCATGCTCTCCTTCAGTGACTGGTGCACAAGAACACCCAGGTCCCTCTGCACTTCCCCATCTCCCAATCTATTGCCATTTAGATAATAATCTACCCTCCTGTTTTTACCCCCAAAGTGGATAACCTCGCATTTATCCACATTATAGTGCATCTGCCACGTATCCGCCCATTCCCCCAACCTGTCCAAATCGCACTGTAGCCTCCTGACATCCTCATCAGAGCCCACCCCTCCTCCTAGTTTAGTGTCGTCAGCGAATTTGGAAATATTGCATCCAATTCCCTGATCCAGATCATTTATATATATTGTGAACAGCTGGGGTCCCAGGACAGATCCTTGCGGCACCCCGCTGGTCACTGCCTGCCACTCCGAAAACGAGCCGTTTATTCCAACTCTCTGTTTTCTATCCGCCAGCCAGTTCTCCATCCACGTTAATACTTTGCCCCCAATCCCATGAGCCTTAATTTTGCATGATAATCTTTTGTGTGGAACCTTGTCGAAGGCTTTCTGGAAGTCAAGGTACACCACATCCACTGGCTCTCCCCCATCTATTTTACCAGTTACTTCCTCAAAAAATTCCAGCAGATTAGTCAAACACGATTTACCCTTTGTAAATCCATGTTGACTCTGTCCGATCCTTTCCCCATTTGTCAAGTGCTCCGCTATTTTATCCTTAATAATGGACTCTAGCATTTTGCCCACAACCGATGTAAGGCTTACTGGTCTATAATTCCCTGCTTTCTCTCTACCCCCCTTTTTAAATATTGGGGTAACATTAGCTACCCTCCAATCCACGGGTACTGTTCCCGAGTCAATGGAGTTCCGGAAGATGATCCTTAGAGCATCTGCTATCTCCAGGGCCACCTCCTTAAGTACCCTAGGATGTAGTTTATCAGGCCCCGGGGATTTGTCGGCCTTCAGTCCCCTCAACTTACCCAACACCATATCCCTAGAGATACTAATTTCTGTCAGCTCCTCCCTCTCATTAGTCCCTATGTTTGTCGATATTCCTGGGAGGTTATTTGTGTCCTCCTTTGTGAATACAGAACCAAAGTATGAGTTTAATTGGTCTGCCATTTCCTTATTCTCCATTATATATTCTCCTGAATCGGACTGCAAGGGACCGACTTGGGATTTTACCAGTCTTTTCCTCCTGATGTACCGATAAAAGCTTTTGCAGTCTGTCTTTATGTTTGCTGCAAGTTTACTTTCGTATTCTATTTTCCCCTTCCTGATTAATCCCTTTGTCCTCTTTTGCTTAGGCTTATATTCGCCAGAGTTTAGAAGAATGAGAGGGGATCTCATTGAAACTTACAAAATTCTAACAGGACTAGACAGACTAGATGCAGGAAGGATGTTCCCGATGGCGGGGAATCAAGAACCAGGGGTCACAGTCTAAGGATAAGGGGTAAGCCATTTTGGACTGAGATGAGGAGGAATTTCTTCACCTAGCGAGTGATGAACCTGTGGAATTCTCTACCACAGAAGGCAGTTGAGGCCAATTCATTAAATATATTCAAGAAGGAGTTGGAAATATTTCTTGAGGCTTAAGGGATCAAGGGGTACAGGGAGAAAGCAGGGACAGGGTACTGAATTTGGATGATCAACCATGATCTCATTAAATGGCGGAGCAGGCTCGAGGGGCCGAATGGCCTACTCCTGCTCCTATCTTCACCTTTTATGTTTCTATTGCACTTTCCAGCAAGGGTAATTAGCTAGGGTTCAGAAAGAGGAGGCCTGGCTGTTTATTTATCCTCTCTCTGGCCTTGCTGAATACTGCATGACTGAACCTAAAGTGAAGACAAATTTTGGATTAGACGTGATTTCCCCCTCAGTCAAACAGCCTTTTAACACTAACTGGACCAGCTCATTTTGAATTGTTACTTGTGTGGACCATAGGGGAGAGCCTAATGGCCCTTGGAACCTTTCGTCACCACTCCCGCAGTACTACACTAGAGTATAGCCTAGATTTTGTGATTAAGTCTCTGGAGTGTGGCTGGAGCCCATGACCTTCTGACTCTGAGGCAAGAGGGCTTCTGACTGAACCACAGCTGACACCCGAGGAGAGAGCTGTCACTACATGCGGTACACGTCGCTGTGCCCATACCAAGCGCTGGTCAACTGCATCATAAACCTCCCTCACCCCCTGGCCCAGAAATCTGCTGCAGCCCTGACTGCAGAGGTCTCCCCTTACTTCAGCACAATGACATTTCCAGTTCCCACATCAGCCTTCCTTACGGCCTCCTGAAGTGAAATATCCAAGCTTTTCCAAGTTGTACCTGTGGGCACATGCCTTTTAGGATCTTCACGTATCTTGGTCAACATTCCTCCCTCAACAAAAAGCAAACAGAATAGTGCAGATTCGCTGGTCATTCATCTCCTTGCTGCTTGTGGGAAGCTGTGTTGGCAGAGCTTTTGCTGCACACACCAGCCACACATACCTCCCACACACATATACCACACATAGACACCCCCCAAACACAACCCACAAACCCCCACCCACACATACCTCCCACACATATACACCACACATAGGCACCCCCAAACACAACCCACACCCCCCACCCACACACACCACACATACACCACACAGACACCCCCAATCACATCCCACCCCCCCACCCACACACACCTCCCACACACATACACCACACATAGACATCCCCAAGCACAACCTACACACCCCCCACCCACACATATTCCCACACACATACACCACACATAGACACCCCCCAAACACAACCCACACCCCCCGCCCACACATACCTCCCATCCACACACACATTCTCCCACCACCCGACACATCCCATAGGGCAGGGCCTGCAGTTCTTCATTTGGTGAACTGAGTCATGCAGTTGGCGACGGGAGGTCAGGCTCACGTGAAGGGGACGGGGGAACTATGGGCCAATTGTTCTACTTTAATGGGGCCCTTGTCACATACTGTATTGACTAGGAACATAGGAACAGGAGTAGGTCATTGAGCCCCTCCAGCCTGTTCCACAATTCATGGCTGATCTGCGACCTAACTCCATATACCCGCCTTTGGCCCATATCCCTTAATATCTTTAGTTAACAAAAAGATATCAATCTCTGATTTAAAATTAACAATTGACCTAGCATCAATTGCCATTTGCGGAAGAGAGTTACAAACTTCTACCATCCTTTGTGTGTAGAAGTGTTTCCTAATGTCACTCCTGAAAGGTCCAGCATTAATTTTTAGACTATGCCCCCTAGTCCTAGAATCTCCAACCAGCGGAAATAGTTCCTCTCTATCTGCCCTATCCGTTCCCCGTAATATCTTGGAAACCAGGCTATTGGTGCAATATAAATGCAAGTTGTTGTTGTTGAACAGCACCCACTCTAGATAAATACTGGGTAGGACAAACTGAGACAGCTTGTTAAAGAGACTTAACAATGGTGCGAGGAGAAAGTTAAAACGTGCTCTGAACAGATGTACAGCCCAATCTTATATTGATTTAAACTCATGGGGATAGAAGTTCGTGTTGGACAGCAGCATAAATCGGGCGGTATCGAATCAGCCACCCCTTTTTGCTCCCGCCTGATAATCAGTTTCATAAGAACATAAAATAAAAACATAAGAAATAGGAGCAGGAGTAGGCCATTTGTCTCCTCGAGCCTGCTCTGCCATTCAATAAGATCATGGCTGATCTTCTATCTCATCTCCACTTTCCTGAACTATCCCCATATCCCTTGATTCCCTTAATATTCAAAGATCTATCGATCTCTTGTCTTGAATATACTCAACGACTGAGCCTCCACAGCCCTCTGGGGTAGAGAATTCCAAAGATTCACCACCCTTTTGGTGAAGAAATTTCTCCCCATCTCAGTCCTAACTGGCCAACCCCTTATTCTGAGACTGTGACCCCTGGTTCTAGACTCCCCAGCCAGGGGAAACATCCTCCCTGCATCTACCCTGTCAAGCCCTGTAAGAATTGTGTATGTTTCAATGAGATCACCTCTCATTCTTCTAAACTCTAGAGAATATACGCCTAGTCTACTCAACCTGTCCTCATAGGACAAGCCCCCCATCCCAGGAACCAGTCTGGTGAACCTTCGTTGCACTCCCTCTATGGCAAGTACATCCTTCTTTAGGTAAGGAGACCAAAACTGTCCACAATACTCCAGGTGTGGTCTCACCAGGGCCCTATATAATTGGAGTAAGACATCTTTACTCTTATACTCAAATCCTCTTGTAATAAAGGCCTACATACCATTTGCTTTCCTAATTGCTTGCTGTACCTGCATGTTAACTTTCAGTAATTCGTGTACAAGGACACCCAGGTCCCTCTGAACGCCACCATTTCCCAATCTCTCACCATTTAAAAATACTTTGCTTTTTTATTTTTTCTACCAAAGTGGATAACTTCACATTTCTCCACATTATATTCCATTTGCGATGTTCTTGCCCACTCACTTAGCCTGTCTATATCCCCTTGAAGCCTCCTTGCATCCTCCTCACAACTTACATTCCCACCCAGCTTTGTATCATCAGCAAACTTGGGTATATTACATTTGGTCCCCTCATCCAAATCATTGATGTAGATTGTGAATGGCTGAGGCCCAAGCACTGATCCTTGTGGTAACCCACTAGTTACAGCCTGCCAACTCGAAAATGTCCCATTTATCCCTACTCTCTGTTTTCTGTCCGTTAACCAATCCTCAATACATGCTAGTATATTACCCCAAATCCCATGTGCCCTAATTTTGTTTAATAACCTCTTGTGTGGCACCTTATCGAATGTCTTCTGAAAATCCAAATACACCACATCTACTGGTTTCCCCTTATCTATTCTGCTAGTTACAACCTCAAAAACCTCCAGCAGTTTTGTCAAACACGATTTCCCTTTCATAAATCCGTATTGACACTGCCCAATCCTATTATTATTTTCTAAGTGCGCTGTTACCATGGGGGAGAAATTCAGTAGGTTGCGCCACCCATTAGCGCCTTAAGAGGGCGTTAAGTGGGTCGCAAGCCAACTGGCGCCCGGGCGCGGCACTGCCCACGCCTCCCACTAAATTCCGCGGGATGTTAGTGGTGGCGCTAACCGTTAGCGCTGCACCACTGCCGATGATGTTATTGGTGTGCGCAGCAACCCGCTGACGCCCCGGCCACGATATTTGGCAGCGCCCCCTGATTTACCGCCAGACGCTATGTCCGATGTGTTCAGGGGGGCCTACCTGTGGCCAGGGAGGCGCAAATTAAAGGCGAGGTGCGGGGCGGCCATTTTTGTTGTGGGCTGCCTGCCAGCACCTGCCTGCGCTCCCGTCCCCGGCCTCCTGAACCCCCCCCACCCCCCGCGGAGTGCCGGCTGCGCTCCAAGAGCCCGGCACTTCTCCTCGGTGCTGGGCTCTTTTGCCTGCACTCCCGATCCTTGGGGTCCCAGCTGGGCACCAGATCGCGCTGCACAAGGCCCCTCCCCTTTAAGAAGGGGAGAAAGGCCTGCAATACCGCAGCGTGACATGCCGCAGCGTGTGGCACTGCGACACGTAGTGCCACGATATTCACTCGCAGCGCCCCAAGAGGGATGCGGGGCGCCTCCAGTAGCGCCGCGCTTCCCTTTGGGGCGCAACAACTCAATTTCCGGTGCGGGGGCGTGAATGTTTCTGGGGCGCTACTTTTAGCGCCCTGGCGAGGCTGGCGCCCCAAATGGGGCTATAGTCAATTTCTCCCCCCATGTCTTTAATAATAGATTCTAGCAATTTCCCTACTTCTGATGTCAGGCTAATTGGCCTGCAGTTCCCTGTTTTCTCTCTCCCTCCTTGAATAGAGGGTTACATTTGCTACCTTCCAATCCACGGGAACCGTTCCAGAATCTATGGAATTTTGGAAAATGACAACCAATGTATCCACTATCTCTATAGCTAAATCTTTCAAAACCCTAGGATGTAGACTATCAGGTCTACCGGCATCCCATCAGGGATTTATCAGCTTTCAGTCCCATTAATATCTCCAGTACTACTTTTTTACTAATATTAATATCTTTCAGTTCCTCATTCTCGCTAGACACTTGGTTGTTCACTATTTCCGGGAAGTTTTTTGCATCTTCTTCCATTAAGATGGCATTAAGATGGCAGCACGGTGGCATAGTGGTTAGCACTGTTGCCTCACAGCGCCAGGGACCCGGGTTCGAATCTGGCCTCAGGTGACTGTCTGTGTGGAGTTTGCACATTCTCCCCGTGTTTGCGTGGGTTTCCTCCGGGTGCTCCGGTTTCCTCCCACAGTCCAAAGATGTGCGGGTTAGGTTGATTGGCTATGATAAATTGACCCTTAGTGTTAGGGGGATTAAATACGTGGGTTACGGGGATAGAGTGGGATATGTGTTGGTGTAGGGGTTACAGGGATCAGGTGGGATATGTGTCGGTGCAGGCTCGATGGGCCAAATGGCCTCTATCTGCACTGTGGGGTTTCTGTGATTCTGTGAAGATAGACTGAAAGTATTTGTCTAATTTCACTGCCATTTCCTTATTCCCTATTTTCTTTGACCTCAAATGTTGTACTGCCCATTTAGCATTACTTCCCAATCCTGGCTTCTACCCCATGATGAAAGTCTGCTCCTTGCAATTTTGAAGAGTTTCTTTGTAATGTTAATAAAGTTTTCCCATCAAATGTGATTTAAGGTTCCATCTGCCTCTGTCAGTCCAGCATTATGGCTGCCACTCCGAACACTCCACACCCCACCCCACCTTTTCCACCATTTCTGGAAACAGCTCTGCTTTTTCCTCTTCATCCCATCCTGTCATGCCCCTAGAGCTCCTTACACCAACTCAATGCTGCCCCTCAGCCTTGTCTGCTGCCAATGTCACAAGTGGAATTCTCTCAGGACTGAGCCTGCAGCCTGCCTCTGTGTCTCTCTAGTAGTCTTCACCATGGTCATTATGGCACTTCATCACTGGTCCTCCCAGTGTAAGAACACCAACTATGCACCTCTTGCTTACTGCTTCCCTTTCATGGACCGGAGTGTCAGTCTGGACTTATGTGCTTCAGTTTCTGGAGTGGGGCTTAAACCCACGACCTTCTGTCTCAGTCGCAAGAGTGTTACCACTGAGCCACAGCTGATATGAGTTTAAGTTTGCTTTAGATTAATAGCTAAGGCAGGGTTTGTCTGGCCTTTAGACACTTTAAGATGATTGACAAGTGTCGGCCTGAACTGAACTGCTGTAAATGCTTTTTGTTCTTTATCCTCAGATGGTTTTGAGATGGTAATTCTGTGAGGGAGACCGCATTTTTGAGGTGTAAATAGCACCTGTTCTGTGCAAATCATATTCAATTATCCTTGGAACAAATATGGGCAGTAAGGAAGATGAGCAAACATGATATTGTCTGTAAGACATTAGACTATGTGGAATATTAATGGATAGGGGAGTGAGGGGAATGTGGGATAGACTAGGTAGGACATTAAAGGGAGCGAGCAGGAGAGTGCATTTTGACACGAGCGTGGTGGAAGCAGATTCTATAGTCACTTTCAAAAGGGAATTGGAAATAAACTTAAAAAGGAAAAATATGCAGGTTCGGGGGGAAACGAGCAGGGGAGTGGCACTAATTTGATAGTTCTTTAAAGAGCTGGCACAGGCACGATGGTCCGAATGGCCTCCTTCTGTGCTGTGTCATTCTGTGTTAAGAAAAGCTACAGATTGGATGGGATGTGTGATAAATCCAGAAAGTGGAACAAGGAACTCAAAGAGGCTAGATGTTAGAATTAACACGAGTACTTTATTAACAACTGGGAAACACATTTACAGACAGCCTGCATCAGCATCCTGGCATTCCACCTTGTGCTGACCTTAACAGGAAGCAAACCTCTGACCTTATCAGCAGCATTGGCTACAGCACCACCTGGTGGATAACCTTAATCATAACATCCCAGATTACTATATCCCTCCCCCCTTAAGATTTCAGTATGAACTTCTTAACAAACAACCATTCCTGAGGGTTACATAAGGAGTCTCCATTCATCATGTTCCATACTTGACGAATCTAACAGTTCAGTATCAATCTCTCTGGTGGCTTGTGAGCCCTTTGTGAATGTCTAACAGTAAAGTCCCTGCTTGTTTGTGGTGAAGCCACCAGCTGCTCCTGAGCAGTGCTCAGAGTATCTGACTCTGCAACGATGGTTTCCTCTTGACAAATAGGTTCCTGTGGAATTGTCTCTGTCCCTGGTGGTGGCACCACAGATGCACTTGGATAACTGGGGGCAACCCTGTCTTCAGTCATTGCATCTGGAACCTTCATTTCAATTTCCCCTTGTCTGGGAAGTAGCTGATCTACATGTCTGCGTACTACCCTACCATCTCCCAACATGATCTTGTATGATACTGGACCTGTCATTGAGTCTATGAAGCCAGGAATCCACTTTGGTCCATAACTGAAATTCCTGGTAAGGACCGCATCTCCTTCTCCAAAACTTTGGCTCTTTGTTCTTTTGTCATGGTTCTCTTTTTGTTTGTTTTGTCTGTTTTCCATTTTCCTTTTTAGGTCTGGGTGGACAAGGTCAAGAGTGGAGCGTAGTCTATGACCTAATAACATCTCAGCAGGAGAGAGTCCTGTGGTGGAGGATTGAGGTGTTATTCTGTAGCTGAACAGAACCCATGACACTTTGGCTGCTAAACTCCCTTCTGCACTTTTTTTCATCTCCTTAAATGTTTGTACGGCTCTCTCCGCAAGTCCATTCAAGGACGGATGATATGGAGCTGAGGTCACCTGCACTATGCCATTTTTTCTCAAGAACTCTTTTGTCTCTGTACTCACAAAACAAGTAGCATTGTCACTCACCACGATCTCCGGTAGCCCTTGATTACTGAAGCTCCGACGCAGGCAGTCTATAGTAGTAGTGGCAGAAGCAGAATTTACAGGATAAACATCCATCCATTTGGAATGTGCATCAATGATTATGAGGAACATCTTCCCCATGAATGGACCCGCATAATCTAAGTGCAATCTTCTCCATGGTTTATCTGGCCACTCCCAGGGGTGGAGAGGAGCCGCTGCTGGTGCCTTCCAGTGTTCCTGACAAGTGCTGCATGTCTTGACTAGATTTTCTATCTCTTCATCTAGCTTTGGCCACCACAAGTAACTCCTAGCCAAGGCTTTCATACGCGAGACCCCCGGATGATACTGATGTAGTTGCTCTAGGATAGACTGTCATGCTGGCTGTGGAATAATCACTCGTGCTCCCCACAACACGCAACTATCCTGCACACTCAGCTCTGTTTTCCTGACACTGTAGGGTGTGAAGTCAGCCCCTTTGAAATGCTGTGGCCATCCCCTCACCACATATTCTCGAACTCTAGACAGTACTGGATCTTTACCTGTCCATGTTCTTACTTGCTCTGCAGTCACAAGTGCCGTGTCAGTGTCCTCCAACATCAAAACTCTGTCCTCTGGAGCTGCACGGATAGGTGTGCCTGGCAGTGGAAGATGGCTCAAGGCATCTGCATTCCCATGATACTTGCCCACCTTGTAGACGATGACATACTTATATGCCCTCAACGTCACTGCCCACCTCTGGATCCGGGGTGACACCATCTGTGGAACTGCTTTCATTTCATTGCAAAGAGAGAGAAGAGGTTTATGATCGGTGCATATGGTGAACTTCCTGCCATATATGTACTTGTGGAACCTCTGTAACCCAAACATTACTGCTAACCCCTCTTTGTCTAACTGGGAATAGTTTTTTTCCGCTGGTGTTAGAGTTCGGGACATAAACCCTATTGGTCTTTCAGTTCCATCTTCCATGCCGTGTGTAAGAACTGCCCCCACCCCGTAAGGTGAAGCGGCACAAGAGAGAATGATGTCTTTCTCTGCATTGTAGTGAACCAGCACATCCGACGACAGCATCAGTTTCTTGGACTGTTCAAATGAAACCCCCTGCTCCTCTCCCCACTGCCACTGTCTCTCCTTGCACAGTAGTTTGTGAAGAGCTGCTAACACAGTTGACAAGTTTGGTAAAAACCTGTTATAATAGTTTAGCAGTCCCAGGTAAGCTTTAAACTCCGCCACATTTGTAGGAGCAGGGGCGTCCTGCAGTGCTTGTACCTTCTCCTTGAGTGGATGGAGCCCGGTGGCGTCCACTCTGTGTCCCAGGAACACTGCCTCATTCCCCAGGAAAGTGCACTTACTCCTCTTGAGCCAGAACCCTGCCCTCTCCAATCTCTGTAGTACCTCTCTCAGAGTGCTCAGATGCTCCTGGTCGGTTCTTCCCATCACCAGAATGTCATCCAGATAGATGGAAACATGTGGAATCCCTTGCAGTACACCTTCGATTGTCCTCTGGAAGATAGCTGGACTAGATGAGACACCAAACGGTAAGCGGCTATATGTAAACAAGCCCTTGTGTGTATTGATGGTGACATACTTATTTGATTCGTCATCCAGTGTAATCTGCAAGTAGGCATGACTCATATCCAACTTTGTGAATTTATTTCCTCCAGCCAGGTTTGCAAAGAGATCCTCTGTTTTTGGAATCGGATACTGCTCTAGTTTGGACACCCTCATTCTGTCAATTTATAGTCTCCACAGAGTCTTACCGAATTGTCCGGTTTTAAAACAGGTACTATGGGAGCTGCCCATTTGGAACATTTCACTGGCTCCAGTATGTTCTCTCTCAATAGACGGTCAAGCTCAGCCTCTACCTTTGGCTTCATGGCATGAGGCACAGGTCGTTGTTTAAAAAACCTTGGCGGTGCCTCCTTGTCTACATAAATCTTAGCTGGGGGGCCATTAAATGTGCCAAGTTCCTCCTTAAACACATTCTCATGTTCATTCAACACTTCTTGCAAAGTCAACTGTTTGCCCGCATCTATTTAATGTACTGCTCCCCAGTCTAATTTAAGTTCTTTTATCCAGCCCCGACCTAACAGATTTGGTCCGGTACCCGATACTATAACTATAGGTAGCTGTTCCACTGTGTCCCTGTGTTGTACAGTTACATTAGCTGTAACATAGAAGATAGGAGCAGGAGTAGGCCATTCGGCCACTCAAGCCTGCTCCGCCATTCGATGTGATCATGGCTGATCATCCAAACTCAGTACCCCGTACCTGCCTTCTCCCCATATCCCTTGATACCTTTAGCTCTAAGAAATATATCTAACTCCTACTTGAATATATTTAAAGACTTGTCCTCAACCACCTTCTGTGGTAGAGAATTCCACAGGTTCACCACTCTCTGGGTGAAGAAATTCTTCCTCCTCTCTGTCCTAAATGGCATACCCCTTATCCTTAGGCTATGACCCCTGGTTCTGGACTCTCCGACCATCAGGAACATTCTACCTGCATCTAGTTTGTCCAGACCTGTCAGAATTTTATAAGTTTCGATGAGATCCCCTCTCATTCTTCTAAAATCCAGCGAGTATAAGCCCAATCGACCCAATCTCTCCTCATACATCATTCCTGCCATCCCAGGGATCAGCCTTGTGATTCCTCGCTGAACTCCTTCCATGGCAAGAACATCCTTCCTCAGATAAGGCGACCAAAACTGCACACAGTACTCAAGGTGTGGTCTCACCAAGGCCCTGTACAACTGCAGCAGGACATCCTTGCTCCTGTACTCAAACCCTTTCGCTATGAAGGCCAACATACCATTTGCCTTCTTCACTGCCTGCTGCACCTGCATGCTTACCTTCAGCGACTGGTGCACAAAGACACCCAGGTCCCGTTGCACTTCCCCTTCTCCCAATCTATTGCCATTCAGATAATAGTCTGCCTTTCTGTTTTTGACACCAAAGTGGATAACCTCGCATTTATCCACGTTATATTGCATCTGCCACGCTTCTGCCCAATCACCCAACCTGTCCAAATCATCCTTGAGTTTCTCGGTATCCTCCTCGCAGCACAAACGCCCACACAGCTTTGTGTCGTCTGAAAACTTGGAGATATTACATCTAGTTCCCTTATCTAGATCATTAATGTATATTGTGAATAGCTGGGGTCCAAGGACCGATCCCTGCGGTACCCCACTAGTCACTGCCTGCCACTCGGAAAAAGACCCGTTAATTCCTACTCTCTGCTTTCTGTCCGCCAACCAGTTCTCTATCCAAGTCAATACCTTGCCCACAATCCCATGTGCCTTAACTTTACATGCTAATCTCTTATGCGGGACCTTATCAAAAGCCTTTTGAAAGTCCAAATACACCACATCTACTGGTTCTCCCTTATCTATTTTCCCAGTTACATCCTCAAAAAATTCCAGTAGATTAGTCAAGCACGATTTACCTTTTGTAAATCCATGTTGACTTTGTCCGATCCTGTCACTGTTTTCCAAGTGCTCTGCTATTACATCTTTTATAATGGACTCCAGCATTTTCCCCACGACCGATGTCAGACTTACCAGTCTGTAATTCCCCGCTTTCTCTCTACCACCCTCTTTGAATAGTGGGGTAACATTAGCTACCCTCCAATCCATGGGTACAGTTCCAGATTCCAGTGAATTTTGGAAGATGATCAGCAATGCATCCACTATTTCTAGGGCCACCTCCTTAAGTATCCTAGGATGTAGATTATCAGGCCCTGGGGATTTATCGGCCTTCAATCCCGTCAATTTCCCTAGCACCATTTCCCTACAAATACTGATTTATTTCAGTTCCTCCCTCTCATCAGATCCTATGTTCTCCAACATCTCTGGGAGGTTATTTGTGTCCTCCTTTGTGAAGACAGAACCAAAATATACATTTAATTGGTCTGCCATTTCTTTGTTCCCCTAATGTCGCTACTCATTCACCTCTATATGTTTTAAGATGCAGGGAGCAAGGCTTTAACTCTGGAACTTTTGCACGGTTCCACAATTTTGAGTACTCTGCCTTGTTCATTATGGTCACACCGCACCCTGTATCCACTTCAAAGTTCACCTTAGCGTCATTTACTGTCAGTTGCAATGTGATAGGAGCCACTTTTGGAATGTTCTCTAACATGCTATACATTATGAACATGTCCTCTTCTTCTTCAGCTTCCCCGCTGATGTGGTGTGCTCCATGTTTTTTCACTTCTCTCCCTTGGTTTTGCTGTCCTCCCACTTTTGGTTTGGATTCCTCCACAGGTGATTTCGCCCTGCAAGCTCGTTTTATGTGTCCTTGTTTCCCACACTTGTAGCACTTTTCCTCCAGAAACCAGCATTCACTCACCAGGTGATCGCCCTTGCATCTATAACATGCCTTCACATGCTCATGTTTTGGTTTCTGACGCATGTTCAACTTGTGCACAACAACCTGACCTGCAACTTGCATAGCATTAGCCCTGTCTGAACCCTGTATTTCTTTTACATCTCGGTTCGCTGTCTCTATGGCTTGAGCAAGTTCCAATACTTTTTCATAAGTAAGCCCAGTCTCGGATAATAATCTATGCTGCATTCGGTCGTCCATAATTCCGCAAACTAGCCTATCTCGCAGCATTTCCTTCAGGTTGTTCCCATAATTGCAATCTTGTGCTAATTTACGCAACACCGCTACATAGTCCATTATGCTCTCTTCCTCTTTCCTGTTCCTTGAATTAAACTTGAACCGCTGTACAATTTCACTAGGCTTAGGGTTGAAATGTTCTTTTAGCAAAGCCACTAATTCAACAAATGATTTGTCTCCAGGCTTTTCAGGACTGAGCAGATTTTTCATCCAACTGTAGGTTTGGCTTTCCACTGAACTAAGCAGAATGGCTTTCCTTTTTCCGGCATCATTTATTTCATTTGCTTTGAAAAAATAACCCAACACTTCACAGTATTCTTCCCAGGTTTGTGCTTGAATATCAAAAGCGGAAACCATTCCTACCGTGGCAGCCATGCTCTCTTCCAGCTTGTAGCTAACTTTAGCTCGTGATTTTGTTGTTTAAATGTCCCGGCAGACTTTTCTTCTTTATGCAGGGTCCTTTAGTTGCCTCGTCGCCAAATGTGATAAATCCAGAAAGTGGAACAAGGAACTCAAAGAGGCTAGATGTTAGAATTTACACGAGTACTTTATTAACAACTGGGAAACATATTTACAGACAGCCTGCATCAGCATCCTGGCATTCCACCTTGTGCTGACCTATTCAGGAAGGGAAACCTCTGACCTTAACAGGAAGCAAACCTCTGACCTTAGCAGCAGCATTGGCTACAGCACCACCTGGTGGATAACCTTAATCATAACATCCCAGATTACTATAGGCTGAATGGCCTTTTTCTGTGTGGAACATTCTATGACATTGTGTTGCTTGTTCTGTGACCAGGAGAAAGGACTCCAGCAATTGATCCAATTCATCTAACATACTAAGGAGCCACTTCACTGAAAGCACTTATAGTGACTGGCTGTTTCAGCAATTAACATTATATGAAAAAGAACCTCATTTTGTTTGTCTATGTTTTATAACTCACAGCATTGTATTAAAAAATACTTTCATGCTTTCAGTAATGATGTATAGGAAATATTTACAAGTGTTTCTATTTCTGAAGGACATCTGCAGAACTGTTTCAGATAACTGAGAAAACAACTTGAGTACATGTTAACCACAAGCAAGCAGATTTCCTGTCCTCCACACAACTCAGGCTGTAACCAAAGCAACCGAATCAAAAATTCAGAAGGGACTGTTATTTATAAGCTAGGTAGAGGTTAGTCTAAGTGAATCAACTGATTGGCAACCTATCTGTCAGCTTAAACATCCACTCCCTCCACCACCAGCTACAGGATGCACTCCTGCAACTCACCAAGGCTTCTTCGGCAGAACCTCCCAAACCCACGACCTCCACTACTTAGAAGGACAAGGTCAGCAAGCAAATGGGAACACCGCCACCTCCAAGTTCCCCTCCAAGTCACACCCCATCCGGTCTTGGAAATATATCGCCGTGCCTTCATTGTTTCGAAAATATTGCAACTCCCTCCCTAACAGCACTGTGGGAGTACCTCCTCCACATGGACAGCAGAGGTACAAGAAGAAGGCTCGCCACCACCTTCTCAAGGCCAGCAAGGGATGGGCAATAAAGGCCAGCCTTGCCAGCGACGTACATATCACGACAATGAATATAAATAATTATTGGTACTCCTAAAAGTCAGAATCATGCCCCTCTTTCATCATAAGTCAACTAGTTTGATGCCACCAATGCCCACTCTATCTTTCGCTTGTCAAAATAACTCTACGACCCTGAATTTCCGATCGAAGACTTCCAATCAGAAAAAATTCTACGAACCTACCTGCTGGTTCCGTAGATACCGAGGCTTCCGCTCCTGGGCCTCTCCTCTTCGAAATGCACAGAGGCCCACGTATCCCAGGGTGCATGCGGTTCGCTAGCACCCCTGGGATCACATGGGCCAGCCCAACCAATGGAAGAAGGAAATCCCCATTCATGCTTTTGACAGTTCCATACGCACGGAACTGTCAAAAGTATGAATGGGATGACTGCAAAAATGCACCAACACACTGAAATAAATAAGGAAAAACCATTACATATGTAAATTTAATTAAAATGCCATTTAACTAAATATGTTAAACAAAAATTATATTTTTTGAATTTTTTTTAATATGTTTTAACGGATCTTATTGAACAGGGTTTTTAATTTATACGTGAGTGACAAAATCTTATTTTTCTATTTTTTTAAACTGAATTTACCAGGCATAAGCATTCTATGGCCTTTCAGCAGGCAGAGGTTGAGCAAATAGCGCATCTCCCCACTCACAGAGGCACTTTTCCTTTGCATGCGGATGGTCTGTCAAGAGGATTCTTGACAGATCGCAAGTTCTGGGTTTCAGCGCATCCAATTCGCATGCCTAAAGCCAGAACGTGAGGCCACTATGCACCTCGTCCACACCCGTAGAGGTCGAAAATTCAGGGCCTATGTTTGTGCGCATCAACAAAAGTATCTTGAGGCCCTCCTGCTAATAATTGTCTTTTAATTTGTTTATGGGATCAGGGCATCGCTGGCAATGCCAGTATTTATTGCCCATCCCTAGCTGCCTTTGAGAAGGTGGTGGTGAGCCACCTTCCTGAACCGCTGCAGTCCGTGTGGTGATGGTACTCCCACAGTGCTGTTAGGTAGGGAGTTCCAGGATTTTGACCCAGCGATGATGAAGGATCGGCGATATATTTATAAGTCAGGATGGTGTGTGACTTGGAGGGGAACTTGGAGGTGGTGGTGTGCCCATGCACCTGCTGCCCTTGTCCTTCTAGGTGGAAGAGGTCGCGGGTTTGGGAGGTCTGCCGAAGAAGCCTTGGCGCGTTGCTGCAGTGCATCTTGTAGATGGTACACACTGCAGCCACGGTACACCGGTGGTGAAGGGAGTGAATGTTTAAGGTGGTGGATGGAGTGCCAAACAAGCGGGCTGCTTTGTCCTGGATGGTGTCGAGCTTCTTGAGTGTTGTTGGAGCTGCACTCATCCAGGCAAGTGGAGAGTATTACATCACACTCCTTACTTGTGCCTTGTAGATGGTGGAAAGGCTTTGGGGAGTAGGGAGGTGAAACAGTCGCCGCAGAATACCCAGCCTCTGACCTGCTCTTGTTGCTACAGTATTTATGTGGCTGGTCCAGTTAAGTTTATGGTCAATGGTGACCCCCACGATGTTGATAGTGGGGGTTTCGGCGATGGTAATGCCATTGAATGTCAAGGGGAGGTGGTTAGACTCTCGCTTGTTGGAGATAGTCATTGCCTGGCACTTCTGTGGCGCAAATGTTACCTGCCACTTATCAGCCCATGCCTGAACATTGTCCAGGTCCTGCTGCATGCGGGCATGGACTGCTTCATTATCTGTGGAGTTGCGAATGGCGCTGAACACTGTGCAGTCATCAGCGAGCATCCCCATTTCTGACCTTATTTTGGAGGGAAGGTCATTGATGAAGCAGCTGAAGACGGTTGGGCCTAGGACACTGCCCTGAGGAACTCATGCAGCGATGTCCTGGGGCTGTGATGATTGACATTCAACCACCACAACCATCTTCCTTTATGCTAGGATTGACTCCAGCCAGTGGAGCATTTTCCCCCTGGTTCCCATTGACTTCAGTTTTACTAGGGCTCCTTGATGCCTGACTCGGTCAAATGCTGCCTTGATGTCAAGGGCAGTCACTCTCACCTCACCTCTGGAATTCAGCTCCTTTGTCCATGTTTGGACCAAGGCTGTAATGAGGTTGGGTGCCGAGTGGTCTTGGCTGAATACAAACTGGGCATCATTGAGCAGGTTATTGGTGAGTAAGTGCCACTTGATAGCACTGTCGATGATCCCTTCCATCACTTTGCTGATGATTGAGAGTAGACTGATGGGGCAGTAATTGGCCAGGTTGGATTTGTCCTGCTTTTTGTGGACAGGACATACCTGGGCAGTTTTCCACATTGTCGGATAGATGCCAGTGTTGTAGCTGTACTGGAACAGCTTGGCTAGAGGCGCGGCTAGTTCTGGAGCACAAGTCTTCAGCATGATAGCCGGGATATTTTCGGGGCCCATAGCCTTTGCTGTATCCAGTCCGCTCAACCGTTTCTTGATATCACGTGGAGTGATTCGAATTGGCTGAAGAATGGCTTCTGTGATGGTGGGGAACTCGGGAGTAGGCCGATATGGATCATCCACTCGGCACATCTGGCTGAAGTTGGTTGCAATCGCTTCAGCCTTGTCTTTTGCACTCACGTGCTGGGCTGCACCATCATTGAGGATGGGGCTATTCTTGGAGCCTCCTCCTCCCGTTAGTTGTTTAATGGTCCACCACCATTCACGACTGGATGTGGCAGGACTGCAGAGCTTTGATCTGATCCGTTGATTGTCGCATCGCTTAGCCTTATCTATAGCATGCTGCTTCCGCTTATTAGCATGCATGTAGTACTGTGTTGCAGCTTCCCCAGGTTGGCACCTCATTTTTAGGTACGTGCTGCTCCTGGCATGCTCTTGTACACTCGTTGTTGAACCAGGGTTGGTCCCCTGGCTTGATGGTAATGGTAGATTGAGGGATATGCCGGGCCATGAGGTTACAGATTGTGGTGGAATACAATTCCGCTGCTGCTGATGGCCCACAGTGCCTCATGGATGCCCAGTTTTGAGCTGCTAGATCTGTTCTGAATCTATCCCATTTAGCACGGTGGTAGTGCCACACAACACGATGGAGGGTGTTCTCAGTGTGAAGATGGGACTTCGTCTCCACAATGACTGTGCGGTAGTCACTGCTGCCAATGCTGTCATGGACAGATGCATCTGTGACAGGCAGATTGGTGAGGATGAGATCAAATAGGTTTTTCCCTCGTGTTGGTTCTCTCAGCACCTGTCGCAGGCTGAAACTGGCAGTTATGTCCTACAGGACAGGTCAGTAGTTGTGCTACCGAGCCACTCCTGGTGATGGACATTGAAGTCCCCCACCCAGAGTACATTCTGTACCCTTGCTACTCTCAGTGTTTCTTCCAAGTGGTGTTCAACATGGAGGAGTACTGTTTCCTCAGCTGAGGGAGGGTGGTAGGTAGTAATCAGCAGGAGGTTTCCTTGCCCATGCTTGACCTGACCTGAAGCAATGAGACTTCATGGGGTCCGGAGTCAATGTTGAGGACTCCCAGGGCCACTCCTTCCCGACTGTATACCACTGTGCCACCACCCCTGGTGGGTCTGTCCTGCCGGTGGGACAGGACAGACCCAGGGATGGTGATGGAGGAGTTCGGAACATTGGCTGAAAGCTATGATTCTGTGAGTATGACTATGTCAGGCTGTTGCTTGACTAGTCTGTGGGACAGCGGTCCCAATTTTGGCACAAGTCCCCAGATGTTGGTGAGGAGGACTTTGCAGGGTTGACTGGGCTGGGTGTGCCGTTGCCGTGTCCATAGCCGGTGCCGAGGTCGATGCTGGGTGGTGCATCCGGTTTCATTCTTATTGTTTTGTTTTGTAGCAGTTAGTTACAACTGAGTGACTTGCCAGGCCATTTCAGAGGGCAGTTAAGAGTCAATTGTGGGTCTGGAGTCACATATAGTCCAGACCCGGTAAGGACAGCAGATTTCCTTCCCTAAAGGACATTAGTGAACCAGATGGGTTTTTACGACAATACGATTTAAGGTTCCATCTGCCTCCGTCAGTCCAGCATTATGGCTGCCACTCTGAACACCCTGCACCCCACCTTTTCTGCCGTTTCTGGAAACAGCTCTGCTTTTTCCTCTTCATCCCATCCTGTCATGCCCCTAGAGCTCCTTCCACCAACTCAATGCTGCCCCTCAGCCTTTTCTCCTGCCAATGTCACAAGTTGAATTCTCTCAGGACCGAGCCTGCAGCCTGCCTCTGTGCCTCTCCAGTAGTCCTCACCATGGTCATTATGGCACTTCATCACTGGTCCTCCCAGAGTAGGAACACCAACTATGCACCTCTTGCTTACTGCTTCCCTTTCATGGACCGAAGTGTCAGTCTGGACTTATGTGCTTGAGTTTCCAGAATGGGGCTTAAACCCACGACCTTCTGTCTCAGTCGCAAGAGTGTTACCACTGAGCCACAGCTGATATGAGTTTACGTTTGCTGTAGATTAATAGCTAGGGCAAGCTTTAAAATGAGCGAGCAGGAGAGTGCATTTAGACACGAGCGTGCAGGAAGCAGATTCAATAGTCACTTTCAAAAGGGAATTGGATATAAACTTAAAAAGGAAAAATATGCAGGTTTGGGGGGAAACGATTCGGGGAGTGGGAATAATTGGATATTTCTTTAAAGAGCTGGCACAGGCACGATGGTCCGAATGGCCTCCTTCTGTGCTGTGTCATTCTGTGTGAAGAAAAGCACTGCTAGAGATTGGATGGGCTGAATGGCCTGTTTTGGTGCTGGAACTTTCTATGATTCTATGACATTGTGTTGCTTGTTCTGTGACCAGGAGTAAGTGATCCTGTTCATCTAACTTACTTAAGGAGCCACTTCACTGAAAGCACTTATAGTGACTGGCTGTTTTGTCAATTAGCATTATATGAAAAAGAACCTCATTTTATTCGTCTATGTTTTATAACTCACAGCATTGTATTAAAAACATACTTTCATGCTTTCAGTAATGATGTATAGAATAATTTACAAATATTTCTGTTTCTGAAGGAGAACTGCAGACCTGTTTAAGATAACTGAGCTAACAGCTTGAGTACATGATAACCACAAGCAAGCAGATTTCCTGTCCTCCACACAACCCAGCCCCTAACCAAAGCAACCGAGTCAAAAATACAGAAGAGACTATTATTTAGAACATAAGAAATAGGAGCAGGAGTCGGCCATTCAGCCCTTCGAGCCTGCTCCACCATTTAATAAGATCATGGCTGATCTTCAACCTCATCTCCACTTTCCTGAACTATCCCCATATGCCTTGATTCCCTTAATATTCAAAGATCTATCGATCTCTGTCTTGAATATACTCAACGACTGAGCCTCCACAGCCCTCTGGGGTAGAGAATTCCAAAGATTCGCCAACCTTTTAGTGAAGAAATTTCTCCTCATCTCAGTCCTAAATGGCCGACCCCTTATTCTGAGACTGTGACCCCTGGTTCTACACACCCCCACCAGGGGAAACATCCTCCCTGCATCTACCCTGTCAAGCCCTGTAAGAATTTTGTATGTTTCAATGAGATCACCTCTCATTCTTCTAAACATAGAAACATAGAAACATAGAAGATAGGAGCAGGAGTAGGCATTCGGCCACTAGAGCCTGCTCCACCATTCAATGCGATCATGGCTGATCATCCAAGTTCAGTACCCTGCTTTCTCCCCATACCCCTTGATCCCTTTAGCCTTAAGAAATATATCCAACTCCTTCTTGAATATATTTAATGATTTGCCCTCTACTGCCTTCTGTTGTAGAGAATTCCACAGGTTCACCACTCTCTGGGTGAAGAAATTACTCCTCATTTCTGTCCTAAAAGGCCTACCCCTTATCCTTAGACTGTGACCCCTGGTTCTGGACTCCCCGACCATCGGGAACATCCTCCCTGCATCTAGTCTGTCCAGTCCTGCCAGAATTTTATAAGTTTCAATGAGATCCCCTCTCATTCTTCTAAACTCCAGCGAGTGCAAGCCCAATCGACCCAATCTCTCTTCATACATCATTCCTGCCATCCCAGGTATCAGCCTGGTGAATCTTCGCTGAACTCCTTCCATGGCAAGAATATCCTTCCTCAGATAAGGCGACCAAAACTGCACACAGTATTCAAGATGTGGTCTCACCAAGGCCCTGTACAACTGCAGCAAGACATCCTTGTTCCTGTACTCAAACCCTCTCGCTATGAAGTCCAACATACCATTTGCCTTCTTAACCGCCTGCTGCACCTGCATTCTTACCTTCAGCGACTGGTGCACAAGGACACCCAGGACTCGTTGCACTTCCCCTTCTCCCAATCTATTGCCATTCAGATAATAATCTGCCTTCTTGTTTTTGACACCAAAGTGGATAACCTCACAGTTATCCACGTTATATTGCATCTGCCATGCTTCTGCCCAATCACCCAACCTGTCCAAATCATCCTGTCGTTTCTCGGCATCCTCCTCACAGCACACATGCCCACCCAGCTTTGTGTCGTCTGCAAATTTGGAGATATTACATCTAGTTCCCTTATCTAGATCATTTATATATATTGTGAATAGCTGGGGTCCAAGGACCAATCCCTGCGGTACCCCACTAGTCACTGCCTGCCACTCGGAAAAAGACCCGTTTATTCCAACTCTTTGCTTTCTAACTGCCAACCAGTTCTCTATCCAAGTCAATACCTTGCCGCCAATCCCATGTGACTTAACTTTACACGCTAATCTCTTATGCGGGACCTTATCGAAAGTCTTCTGAAAGTCAAAATACACCACATCCACTGGTTCTCCCTTATCTATTTTACTAGTTACATCCTCAAAAAATTCCAGTAGATTAGTCAAGCACGATTTACCTTTTGTAAATCCATGTTGACTTTGTCCGATCCTGTCACTGTTTTCCAAGTGCTCTGCTATTACATCCTTTATAATGGACTCTAGCATTTTCCCCACTACCGATGTCAGGCTTACCGGTCTGTCATTCCCCGTTTTCTCTCTACCACCTTTTTTGAATAGTGGGGTAACATTAGCTACCCTCCAATCCATGGGTACTGTTCCAGCTTCCATCGAATGTTGAACTCCAGAGAATATAGGCCTAGTCTACTCAATCTCTCCTTATGGGACAAGCCCCCCATCCCAGGAACCAGTCTGGTGAACCTTTGTTGCACTCTCTCTATGGCAAGTACATCCTTCTTTAGGTAAGGAGACCAAAACTGTACACAATACTCCAGGTGTGGTCTCACCAGGGCCCTATATAATTGCAGTAAGACGTCTTTACTCTTATACTTAAATCCTCTTGTAATAAAGGCCAACATACCATTTGCTTTCCTAATTGTTTGCTGTACCTGCATGTTAACTTTCATTAATTCGTGTACAAGGACACCCAGATCCCTCTGAACACCACCATTTCCCCATCTCTCACCATTTAAAAATACTCTGCTTTTTTATTTTTTCTACCAAAGTGGATAACTTCACATTTCTCCACATTGTATTCCATTTGCAATGTTCTTGCCCACTCACTTAGCCTGTCTATATCCCCTTGAAGCCTTCTTGCATCCTCCTCACAACTTACATTCCCACCCAGCTATGTATCATCAGCAAACTTGGATATGTTACATTTGGTCCCCTCATTCAAATAATTGATGTGGATTGTGAATGGCTGAGGCCCAAGCACTGATCCTTGCGGTAACCCACTAGTTAGAGCCTGCATACCCGAAAATGACCCATTTATTCCTACTCTCTGTTTTCTGTCTGTTAACCAATCCTCAATCCATGCTAGTATATTAGCCCCAATGTTATGAGCCCTAGGGCTCGATTTTCAATGGGCCGTGGAGGCGTGTGGGGTGTTAAAATCGCGAAAACTGGCAGGCGGGACCCCCCCCCCCGCCTGGTTCCCGATCCGAGCAACTTTAACTCAGTCGTGTCTAATGGTCCCGACTCCGTCCCGCTTCCAACAGGCGGGATAGGTCGTTAAGGCCCTATTAACAAGCACTAAATGGCCTCTATAATCCTATTTTGAAAGGCCCTTGCGAATTTAACCCTTTTCCCACATTAAACATGCCTGGTGGGAAACACGATGGTGAAACCTGGCGGGAGCACTATTGGATTGCTGACTATCAACTGCAGGTCAACCATTAAAGAGGAGATTTGATCATTTGCAGGTGGCAGGACTTAGTGGTCTCAGGTCTGGGGCAACTTTTAGAAGGCTTAACCACAGCTGTGGAAGTTTGGAGCCTGACACCCATCTCCAGTGTGACATCCTGGGAAACCCCTGTCGCCACCTTCACTGAGTGCTTCCTCAACTGAGGCATATTCGAGAAGCATGGGAGCCATTTATTTCCTTCCCTTCTGGGTATTAGATGAGCTCGAACACCAGCTGCTGCACCAGCAGAATCAGGAACAACAGCAGCAGCAATAGGAGCGCCAGGCTGCTGCTCACCCACCTGAAGCTGCACAGGCCAGAAGGGGCCAGCGCTTGGAAGTGGCTTGAGAGCACCTTGCTGCACATCAGGGGGCCATGGGGACCCGTATATGCACTGGCAGTCCTACTCAGAATGACTTCCAAGAAGGTCTGGTTTCTCTGTTCAATAGATGACCATCGCTCCTCCAGAGATGTCATTCTATTATGAACACTCACCATGTTTTCTGCACTCTGGCGACTTATCTCCTCCATGGAGGTTGCCATCCTTTCCATGGTGATGCGTTGAGGCGCCAATGACTCCACAAAGGCTCTGCTCAAGTTCGCTATGGACTCCTCCATTCGCTCCACACTCGCAGTGACCCTGGAGACAAAACCTGCCAGAGACTCCTGCATCTGTTCCTGGAGTTCCAGCACCGTTGATCTTATGGATGGACCCAGAGGCTGTGGTCGAAATGCAGCTGAGCTGAGCTGGCAGAGTCCTGCGCCCTCCGACTAGGACTCTCCACTGCTGTCCCTGTCTCCACAATCTGCTGATGCTCACTTGTGAGCTGTGATACACCAGGTGACCACACTACTCTATGTCCCGAAGGTCCCACCGAGGTGTGAGTGTCTGCGCTGGTGCTGGGTGCGCTGAATTCTGCTGACGCTGCACCCTCAGAGGTTGCAGCTTCCTCTGAGGAGTCTGTCTGCTCAGGCTGTTCCTCCTGGCTAGTGGGGACGGCTGCTTGCAATGGTCCTGTGGGGGAGTAAAGGAAAGTGTAAAAGAAAGGTTACATGCACATTGCATATTGCAGATGATCATAAGTCCATCTGTTAGAGCTTCAGAATCATTATCAGTGACTCATGCAATGTCAATGAGAGAGATGGAAAACTATTCTGTCACCAGCTTGCTGTGATGCACCCGTCTGTCCGTCCCCCAATTGCGCCTCATCCTCCAGCCCTACGATCTCCAGGACCGCCTCCTTCCAGGGGGTGAGGTGGGCTACTGATGGTGGCCCTCCTCCTGACCTCGCCCTTTCTCGCTTATTGTGAGCTCTCTTTTCCTGCAATGAGGGAGACAAGTGGAGGTTGAGTGAGAATGAAGGAGTGAGTGTAGAGATTCCATAGCATAGATACTTAGGAGACAAAGATGGAGTGAGGTGGCAAGACCAAGGGCCCTCCCTGTGTGTTGTCAGTTGTTTTCATAGCATCACAGTGATAGGGAGTGTGAGGGCTGCATAGCTGAATAGTTATGTGAATGTGACCATAGAGAGAAAGAGAATGGATAGGGGTGCATGGTTGTCAGTGTCAAGTGGGATGTGGAGGAAGCGATTGCTAAAGCTGAGTGCTGGTGAGGAAAGGCAATGGGGATCAGATTGAGGGTGATGAGAAATTCATACTCACTTTTCCAGTGCGCAGAAGGTCATGAAATCTCTTCCTGCACTGAAGCCAGGTTCTGCGGGGTACTGATAATGAGCTGACCTCCTTTGCCACCTGGATCCACACAGCCTTGGTCTGCTGGGAAGGCTTCTTCCTCCCTGAAGAAGGGAAGAGCACCTCTTTATGAGCTCTTGCTCCCTCAACTAAAGCTTGCAGTGCCACATCATCAAACCTGGGAGCAGACCTAGGTCTCTCGATGGTTATTCTGCCTCCAGGTCCCTCCAACATGAAAGGGCAAAAGGTTGGCAGTCTGCAGAAGAAGCAAGGCTTGTTGCAGATCCTAAATGCAGCAGCAATGATGATGTCATCGGAGGGGACTTTCAGTCAGGAAAAACTCAGTTGCCAAGTGTTCCCACACGTTAGAAATCAATTGGACAATTAAGTTAAAATTGTATCAATCTCCCACATCCATTTAGATTCGGGTGGATAACACGAAATGCGGATAACACGACACCATCCCGCACCTGAGTTAAAATCCAGCCCCTAGTTTTGTTTAATAACCTCTTGTGTGGCACCTTATCGAATGTCTTCTGAAAATCCAAATACACCACATCCACTGGTTTCCCCTTATCTATTCTGCTAGTTACAACCTCAAAAAACTCTAGCAGATTTGACAAACACGATTTCCCTTTCATAAATCCGTGTTGACTCTGCCCAATCCTATTATTATTTTCTAAGTGCCCTGTTACCACGTCCTTCATAATAGATTCTAGCAATTTCCCTACTTCTGATGTCAGGCTAACTGGCCTGCAGTTCCCCGTTTTCTCTCTCCCTCCTTTCTTAAATAGTGGGGTTACATTTGCTACCTTCCAATCTGTGGGAACCATTCCAGAATCTATGGAATTTTGGAAAATGACAACCAATGCATCCACTCTCTCTATAGCCAACTCTTTCAAAACCCGAGGATGTAGGCCATCAGGTCCAGAGGATTTATCGGCTTTCAGTCCCATTAATTTCTCCAGTACTACATTTTTACAAAAATTAATGGCCCAGAAATTCGGGTCGGAGGCTTCCCACGGGTGCAAGCCTCCAACCTGCACTTACCTAGCGCGCCGGCATTTGTGCTGTGGGCCCCCGTGGGATTCCGATCCTGGGCCTGCTCCAACTGCCAGCGCGCAGTGCTTGCGTATCCCAGGGGCGCAGTTAGTTCGATGCGTCCCCTGGGATCACGTCGGCCATGGAGAGCCAATGGTAGCAGGGAATCTGTATTCACAGGTTTGACAGGAAGAGCTGTCAATTCCTGTCAAACCTATGAATACAATTCAGCCCCAAAACATCAAATAATTATTTTCTTAAATCACATTTTAAAAATAACTATAAATTACATAAAATAACTGTTTTAAACAATAATTTAAATTTTTGAAAAAATTAATTATAGTTTCTAACGGGGTTAAAAATAAACTTACCTTTCTTTAAAGTATTTAAAAATAACAAACCTGTGGAAAAAATGTTTTCATTTAACTTATTTCACCACTTACCTTGTTAAAAGCAGGCCTTGCAACTGCTTTTTACAAGCGTAGCTCCGGGAGACTTACCCTCCTGGAGAAACCTGCAAAAAAACCGGAAGTTCCAGGTCTACGCACTGCCTCTCCGGCGCACACGTTCGACCTCTGAACCCCTTCCTTTAAGGGAACGGAAGTTCCGGTTTCCCGTGCATGCGCAGTGCATGCACGAAAGCGGCACTTTAGTTGGGCCTACGGGTGAGAACCCAGTGCATATTCAGCCGTGGGGACCCGTAGTTCTCAATATTATCTTTCAGTTCCTCATTCTCGCTAGACCTTTGGTTGTCGACTATTTCCAGGAAGTTTTTTGTGTCTTGTTCCATGAAGATAGACAGAAAGCATTTGTTTAATTTCGCTGCCACTTCCTTATTCCCTATTTTCGTTGACCTCAAATGTCGTACTGCCCATTTAGCATTACTTCCCAAGCCTAGTTTCTACCCCATGATGAATGTCTCCTCCTTGCAATTTTGAAGAGTTTCTTTCTAATGTTAATAATAAAGTTTTCCCATCAAATGCGATTTAAGGTTTCCTTCAGCCTCCATCCATCCAACATTATGGCTGCCACTCCGAACACTCTGCACCCCACCTTTTCCACAAACAGCTCTGCTTTTCCCTTTTCATCCCATCCTGTCATGCCCATAGAGCTCCTTCCACCAACTCAATGCTGCCCCTCAGCCTTTTCTCCTGCCAATGTCACAAGTTGAATTCTCTCAGGATCGAGCCTGCAGCCTTCCTCTGTGTCTCTCTTAGTAGTCTTCACCATGGTCCTCCCAGAGTAGGAACACCAACTATGCACCTCTTGCCTACTGCTTCCCTTTCATGGACCGGAGTGTCAGTCTGGACTTACGTGCTTGAGTTTCTGGAGTGGGGCTTGTGGAAATGTGAATAAAATGGACGATGAATTGGCTTACAAAAATGGCTTCGCACAAGGAAAGTCTAGATTAGATTAAAGAGCAGCCCCAGCTTTGCAAAGTGCAAAGCTAGCAGAAAAGAGAGACACCTGCCCCAGCCTGCGGCCAAGTGTTAACGAGCAATAAAGGTCACTGAAAGGGCTTAATTGCTAGCTAGAAGATGATTGACTAGCTATTGTGCGGTGCCCAATCACGATCTGGTACTTCAGGAAGGCATATGCAGCAGTGAGACAAGTCAGGACTTGCCCGCCAGACTGAAGACCAGATCATGGCCAAACTGAAAGGGCTTAAGTGATCCCCATTGGAGAACGCTTGTTGCCAGGGAAGTGATGTAATGACCCTTGTCCCACTGTATAAAAGGGGCTTCCCTACTGGTATTCGCTCTTAGCCAGAAGACCTCATCAAGAGAGTCAGACACCTCCCGGGGACGTAAATGCTGGCAACCCGTGCCTAACCCGGTGTGACTCTTGGGACATGAATGTACTGTAAAAGACCTCAATATACTGTGTGACCACTACGAACAGTTGGAAGTAATAAAATGTTGTTTTAACTCTCCGAACCCTCGAGCCTGAAATCATTCTTCGTACTACGGAACTCAAGACGAGGACCAGGAAAACCCGGTTCTAACAACTTGGCATAGTCGGCAGGATCGCAAGACATCAAGAAAGGGGAAAAAGGTAAGCACTATAATTTATTGTGCCCTTTTTGCACCCTGTCTCTGCGATCTTTATTGAACGAACCAATCGGGTAGCGTACCCTCTGGCTGGCGGTTAACGGAGCACAGTGTCCCATTGCTAGCACGCGACAGAGTCCGGGACTCTGATCTATCGATAAACTTATTCGTTAAGTCTACGACCTGTGGCAACATGACAGAACCAAGTAAAAAACCAACGACAGAAAAAGGAGGCAAAGCCCCTCCCGAAACCACGTTAGAAGAAATCGTAATCCAACTTAAACAGTATATAGAAAGTACATTCGATGTCCCACAACATGGATATAATATCGAACAAAAATTTGGTGCCTCAAAAGGACAATGGTCCCTTGATGATATAAAAAGAGCATGGTGCAAGACCACCCATATGAAAGGAGGGGAAAAAAAAATGGGCTGGGTATTGGCCACCTTGAAACAGTGTAGGCAGAGAGGAGAAATAACTCGGAAGGTGGCAGAGGCCAAAGAAAAAGAACAAAAAACAGCTCTCCATGAACAAATAACAAAATACAAAACCGAGTTAGAGAAACACCAAAAATGCCTTGAAAAAGCAAACGAAAGAGCAGAAAAGTGGAAGGCAAAAATCAAGAAGGCAAGGGAGGCACACAGGGAAAGCCCAAAGGTGGTGACGATTACCCCGACGCCCTTGTACCCTACCTATCCTGCAGCCCCCCCTACAGCCCCTCCGGCATATGAACAGCCCATGCCCCAACCCCGATCAAACGAAGCCCATATTGATAAAATAAATATTCCTCTTACGGACTCATCAGACGAAGAAGATATAACCGAGAAACCACCCCCACGCCTTGCCCCCATCAGGTTACAAAAACATGAAGTAGGCGGCCGAAATCTCCGAATTTATACCTATTACCCGGCCATCCCAAAAGATATAGATCAATGGGCAACTGATATGCCGCACCCAAAGAAAAGCGGAGTAAAAGCCTGGCAGTTCTTGGAACGAAAAAGAACAATCTATAACCTGCACCCATTTGATGGATGCCAGGTTATAGCAGTAGTAGTTAGCGCAAGAGAGTCGGCCGCCCTGACGGCAATAGTAAATATGGCCGTCACCAGACGAGCAAACGCCCTACTTAACGCAGCCAGACAAGCACACCAAGCGGCATTAGTGGCGCATCAAGCAGCCAACCCACCTCCAGCTGCCGGAGCCGCACTCCCTGCCGTACCACCTCCAGCTCCACCAGTCCTAATAGTCCCCCCTGACCTAGCTATGATAGAATCAGAAGCCATAGAGTCATAGATAGAGTTTTACAGCGCAGAAAGAGGCCCTTCGGCCTATCGTGTCTGCGCCGTCCATCAATCCCTGTCCAGTCTAATCCCATTTTCCAGCATTTGGTCCATAGCCTTGTATGCAATGGCATTTCAAGTGCCCATCCAAATGCTTCTTGAATGTTGTGAGGGTTCCTGCCTCTACCACCCTTTCAGGCAGTGAGTTCCAGCTTCCAACCACCCTCTGGGTGAAAAAGTTCCTCCTCAAATCCCCTCTAAATCTCCTGCCCCTTACCCTGAATCTATGCCCCCTTGTTATTGACCCCCCTACTAAGGGGAAAAGTTCCTCTTTATCTACCCTATCTATGCCCCTCATCATTTTGTACACCTCAATCAGGTCCCCCCTCAGCCTCCTTTGCTCCAAGGAAAACAACCCCAGCCTGTTTAGTCTTTCTTCATAGCTGAGGCGCTCCATCCCAGGTAACATCCTGGTGAATCTTCTCTGCACCCTCTCCAAAGCAATCACATCCTTCCTATAGTGAGGCGACCAGAACTGCACACAGTACTCCAGCTGTGGCCTCACCAGCGTTTTGTACAGCTCCATCATAACCTCCCTGCTCTTATATTCTATGCCTCTGCTAATGAAGGCAAGTATCCCATATGCCTTTTTAACCACCTTATCTACCTGTTCCGCTGCCTTCAGGGATCTATGTACATGTACACCAAGGTCCCTCTGACCCTCTGTACTTCCTAGGGTCCTACCACTCATTGTGTATTCCCTTGCCTTATTTGTCCGTCCAAAATGCATCACCTCGCACTTTTCCGGGTTAAATTCCATTTGCCACTTTTCCGCCCATCTGACCAACCCGTTAATATCGTCCTGTAGCCTGAGGCTTTCCTCCTCGCAATTCACCACCCCACCAATTTTCGTGTCATCCGCGAACTTACTGATCATACCCTTTACATTCTCATCCAAATCATTAATGTAGATCACAAACAACAAGGGACCCAGCACCGATCCCTGAGGTACCCCACTGGACACAGGCTTCCAGACACAAAAGCAACCTTCGACCATCACCCTCTGCCTCCTGCCACTCAGCCAGTTTAGGATCCAATGCGCCAAGGCCCCCTGGATCCCATGGGCTCTTACCTTCTTGACCAGTCTCCTATGCGGGACTTTGTCAAAAGCTTTACTGAAGTCCATGTAAACAACATCCACAGCATTTCCCTCATCCACACACCTAGTCACCCCCTCGAAAAATTCAATCAGATTGGTCAGACATGATTTACCCTTGACAAAGCCGATAGGACAGAAGGGTGGACGGCCATTAGAAATTGGCTACAGGAAAGGGGCCCGACCAATCCAGACTGGTCCAAAATAGCCTCCTGTGTCCAAAAAGAAAAAGAAAACCCCAATGACTTCGCTGTTCATTTCGCTAACCAGTGGGTAGAGTACTCTGGCATGGGACAGAATACCGAAGCAGAGGTGGATGCCTGCACCCATGAACCATTGAAAAACGCATTTATGAATGGTTTGAGACCTGACCTGGCAAAATTGGTAAAATTAACAATGGCAAACTGGAAAACAAACGCAGTTTCTTTTGCGAACCTGACCCAACAAGCCGTAACCCAGGATAGAGAACACTGTGCCAATCTCCGAGTCATGAAACTAAACCCCCCGGAGCGAGCAAGCTCTGCACCCCCCTCGGGAAACCCAGATAAGAAACCAGGCACTTGCTACAAATGTGGGAAAGAGGGACACTGGGCTAGAACATGCCGAGTGGGCAACAGGGGTAGAGGAAGAAGCAATAACGGAGGAAGAGGTGGGGGAGGACAATGGCAAGGACAGGCAGTCCCAGATAATCAACCCGGCACAAATCCGTGGCAGACCCTGGGCACCGCCGGACTGTATGACACCCAGACAATTACCCCCTCCCCACCGCCCTTAGCCCTGGAGAGATGGCGATGGTAGAAATGTACCGGAACTCAAACTCCACCGGAAGGGAAACCTTCGATAGCATGGCCCGACAGCAAGCAAAAAACCAATTGAAGTACCAATGTTAAAAGCACCTGCTCCGGCAGGGCCCTTCCAACATTTGCAGGTCGACTATATTTCCTTGCCAAAATGTCAGGGATATACAGATGTATTGGTGATGGTCGATCGCTTTTCACGATGGATCGAAGCCACCCCAGTTCGAAGCGCCACCGCTGCTGCAACCGCGAAAGTCTTGTGTAAAGATTACATTCCTAGATGGGGCGTGCCCTTATGTATTGACTCAGACCAAGGCACACATTTTACGGGGGAAATAATTAAAGAACTTTGTAGACTACTACAAATACAATGGTCATTGCATTGCCCATACCACCCCCAATCATCGGGACAAGTGGAAAGAGCAAACAGGACAATTAAACAATGGCTCACTAAGTATCACTCTGAAGGAGTGCCATGGCCTCAGGCCCTACCCCTCGTCCTATGTAGTATTCGAGCCACCCCGAATAGGACCACTGGACTCAGTCCCTATGAGGTCGTTACCGGTAGACCAATGTCGCTACCCGGAACAATAGATCTACGTAGGGCTGACATTCATCTTCTAAGTGATACAGTACTAAAGTATTGTAAAGATCTAACAGATGCTGTCAGTTTTGCTTCCCAACAGGTCAGCGCAGCTTGGCAAGAACCCCCACCGGGAGGACACAGTTTAGTCCCCGGGCTACAAGTTTGGGTAAAGAAAATAAAACCAGCCCCCCTGGAAGACAAGTGGGAAGGTCCGTATGTCATCCTGTTGACCACAGGAGCAGCCGTGAAAGTACAAGGAAAAAAAGCTTGGATACACGCAACACACGTGAAAAGAGATACGACAGGAGCCCCAACAGAAGAATAAAGTGGACTTATTGTGTACCATGATTCCCATCAGCATATTGCTAGCCATCTCCTTTACCCTTTTTCTAACATGGGTAAGAGGTATAGAGAATAACTTATTTTATCAGACCCACCTACAGATACACGGAGACCGGAGTGTATGCTACCCTCTGGCCACATCAGTGGAATCCTTGTTTGCAGCCACACCAGGTTGGCAACCCCTCCCACTATATACCGCTGACACAACGAAACAGACATGCGAGGGTCAGACGGGCCGATATAGCCAGGGCATTCGAGGGCGATGCGTGCAGCTAATAAGCTCAACAGACCCCGTTTGCCGAGGGCTCGTGGGTAAGAATTGCACAACGTCAGGTAGCTATCCCCTGTGTTTCACGGGTAAGGGATGGGGATGTGTATATGCCCTTGTCCCCCAGGACAATACCTGCATACAACAACAATGTGCCCGACACCACTGCCAGGCACACAGGGGCCAGCTGACCTGTACATGCGATGAACAAAGGTGCTTTAATGTCACAGCAGGAAGACAATTCATTTGTGGTCAGTGTAATGGGACCCATGTATCATCCAGTAAATGGACCTTCCCATTTGATACATTCCAGCTGTCCGGGTCTGGGGGAAACTCAAATGACCCCCTTAACTATTATTATACACAGTTTGCGAAGGTTGATAACCGGGAGGTCAAATGTTACCGAGCAAAGAACGGATTTACGTTCCTCCTCAATGGAACATACACAACAGTGACGCCAAAACTCCCCTCTCTCTTCGCAGTAGGAGTAATCACCCCCATAGCTGTTCCCTGCCCCACCAATACACCATCCAGACGGAAACTCCGGGCAGTCTCCGAGGAGTTCTGTGCAGATTGGCGGGATCCGACCACACTGGGTAGCTCAGTAGGGTGGGGTATTCTATCGGCCATATCATTGGGAGGGGGCACAGGAGTGATAGCAGCCAAGAATAGGAATTATCTAATGTGCGGAATCACCCTCCTGGGCAATAGCACCATTAAAGCATTAACCGCCATAAATAAAGAAATGGCAACCCTACGTCTTTTTAGCATGCAAAACCGATATGCTTTGGACTACCTCTTGGCACAAGAGGGAGGTGTGTGTATGATTATAGGAGACAAATGCATCACAAACGTCAATAGTGAGAAACAAAATATCCAAGACGCTATAGACAAGATTAAAAATCAACTGGCTGATTTCATTGAAGCCGGAGGGGGTGAAGGGTGGTTTGCATGGCTGAAAACATTGGGACAGAAATTACTGTATGGTTTGATTGTTATAAGTGGCGTAATTTTGGGAATTATTATTTTTGTAACTATTATCAAATGTTGTACAAGTCGTGCAGGAGCTACTATACTCCCTCGCCTCTCCCGAATTAGGGTAGAAGTAGACGCAGCAGAGGAGGGGAAACCCCCAGAGGAAGCCTGTTCGGTCCTACACAGTTATCTGTAAACTCGAAATTAAAACCCTTTTGGTTGTGTTCATGGCCAGAACACAAACAAAACGGAGCCACGGGGTATGGTCTTGATAAAGTGCACTATCAGGAGGATACCTTGTATATAATGATTCTTGGAGATTGTACAAAGAATCAAAGGGGGGAATGTGGAAATGTGAATAAAATGGATGATGAATTGGCTTACAAAAATGGCTTCGCACAAGGAAAGTCTAGATTAGATTAAAGAGCAGCCCCAGCTTTGCAAAGTGCAAAGCTAGCAGAAAAGAGAGACACCTGCCCCAGCCTGCGGCCAAGTGTTAACGAGCAATAAAGGTCACTGAAAGGGCTTAACTGCTAGCTAGAAGATGATTGACTAGCTATTGTGCGGTGCCCAATCACGATCCGGTACTTCAGGAAGGCATATGCAGCAGTGAAACAAGTCAGGACTTGCCCGCCAGACTGAAGACCAGATCATGGCCAAACTGAAAGGGCTTAAGTGATCCCCATTGGAGAATGCTTGTTGCCAGGGAAGTGATGTAATGACCCTTGTCCCACTGTATAAAAGGGGCTTCCCTACTGGTATTCGCTCTTAGCCAGAAGACCTCATCAAGAGAGTCAGACATCTCCCGGGGACGTAAATGCTGGCAACACGTGCCTAACCCGGTGTGACTCTCGGGACACGAATGTACTGTAAAAGACCTCAATATACTGTGTGACCACTGCGAACAGTTGGAAGTAATAAAATGTTGTTTTAACTCTCCGAACCCTCGAGCCTGAAATCATTCTTCGTACTACGGAACTCAAGACGAGGACCAGGAAAACCCGGTTCTAACAGGCTTAAACCCGCAACCTTCTGTCTCAGATGCAAGAGTGTTACCACTGAGCCACAGCTGACATGAGTTTAAGTTTGCTGTAGATTAATAGCTAGGGCAGGGTTTGTCTGGCTTTTAGATGCTTTAAGTTGATTGAAAGGTGTCGGCCTTAACTGAACTGCTGGAAATGCTTTCTGTTCTTTATCCTCAGACTGTTTTAAGATGGTAATTCTGTGAGGAGGCTACATTATTGAGGTGTAAATAGCACCTGTTCTGTGCAAATCATATTCAATTATCCTTGGAACCAATATGGGCAGTAAGGGAGATCAGCAAACACGATATTGTCTGTAAGACATTAGACTAGGTGGAATATTAATGGGTAGGGGAGTGAGGGGAATGTGGGATAGACTAGGTGGGACATTAAAGGGAGCGAGCAGGAGAGTGCATTTAGACACGAGTGCGGTGGAAGCAGATTCAATAGTCACTTTCAAAAGGGAATTGGATATAAACTTAAATAGGAAAAATATGCAGGTTCAGGTGGAACGAGCAGGGGAGTGGGACTAATTGGATAGTTCTTTAAAGAGCTGGCACAGGCACGATGGTCCGAATGGCCTCCTTCTGTGCAGTGTCATTCTGTGTGAAGAAAAGCACTGCTACAGATTGGATGGGCTGAATGGCCTGTTTCTGTGTGGAACATTCTATGATTCTATGACATTGTGTTGCTTGTTCTGTGACCAGGAGAAAGGACTCCAGCAATTGATCCAGTTCATCTAACATACTAAGGAGCCTCTTCACTGAAAGCACTTATAGTGACTGGCTGTTTTAACAATTAGCATTATATGAAAAAGAACCTCATTTTGTTTGTCTATGTTTTATAACTCACAGCATTGTATTAAAAAAATACTTTCATGCTTTCAGTAATGATGTATAGGAAATATTTACAAGTGTTTCTATTTCTGAAGGATATCTGCAGAATTGTTTCAGATAACTGAGAAAACAACTTGAGTACATGTTAACCTCAAGCAAGCAGATTTCCTGTCCTCCACACAAATCAGACCGTAACCAAAGCAACCGAGTCAAAAATACAGAAGGGACTGTTATTTATAAGCTAGGTAGAGGTTAGTCTAAGTGAATCAACTGATTGGCAACCTATCTGTCAGCTTAAACATCCACTCCCTCCACCACCAGCTACAGGATGCACTCCTGCAACTCAACAAGGCTTCTTCGGCAGAACCTCCCAAACCCACGACCTCCACTACTTAGAAGGACAAGGTCAGCAAGCAAATGGGAACACCGCCACCTCCAAGTTCCCCTCCAAGTCACACCCCATCCGGTCTTGGAAATATATCGCCGTGCCTTCATTGTTTCCAAAATATTGCAACTCCCTCCCTAACAGCACTGTGGGAGTACCTCCTCCACATGGACGGCAGAGGTACAAGAAGAAGGCTCGCCACCACCTTCTCAAGGCCAGCAAGGGATGGGCAATAAAGGCCAGCCTTGCCAGCGACGTACATATCATGAAAATGAATATAAAACATTATTGGTACTCCTAAAAGTCAGAATCATGCCCCTCTTTCATCATAAGTCAACTAGTTTGATGCCACCAATGCCCACTCTATCTTTCGCTTGTCAAAATAACTTATGACCCTGAATTTCCAATCGGAGGCTACCGATCAGAAAAAATTCTATGAACCTACTGGTTCCATAGATACCGAGGCTTCCGCTCCTGGGCCTCTCCTCTTCGAAATGCACAGAGGCCCACGTATCCCAGGGGCGCAGGCGGTTTGCAAGCACCCCTGGGATCACATGGGCCAGCCCAACCAATGGAAGAAGGAAATCCCCATTCACACTTTTGACAGTTCCATACGCACGGAACTGTCAAAAGTATGAATGGGGATGACTGCAAAAACGCACCAACACACTGAAATAAATAAAGAAAACCATTACAGATAAAAATGTAATTAAAATGCCATTGAACAAAAATTTAATTTATTGAACTTTTTAAAATATTTTAACGGGGCTTAATATAACCTTACCTTATTGGGCAGGGTTTTTAATTTATAAGTGAGTGATAAAATCTTATTTTTCTATTTTTCTAAACTGGTTTTACCAGGCGTAAGAATTCTATGGCTTTTCAGCAGGCAGAGGTTGAGCAAATAGCATAACTCCCCACCCACAGAGGCACTTTTCCTTTGCATGCGGATGATCTGTCAAGAGGATTCTTGACACATCGCAAGTTCTGGGTTTCAGCGCATGCGATTCATATGCCTAAAGCCGGAACTTGCGCAGCCCCTATGGGCGTACGCACCTCGTACACACCCGTAGGGGTCGAAAATTCAGGGCCTATGTTTGTGTGCATCAACAAAAGTATCTTGAGGCCCTCCTGGTAATAGCATGATTAAAGGAATACAGCAAGGCTGAATAGTTAGTCCGATGGAGAAAGAAAGTTAAAGGTTCTTTAACACCGTCTCTGCAAATATATAATACGTTGGAACATGGTGTACATTAAAAGGAGAAAAAAGAACTTGCATTTATATAGCACCTTTCACGACCACCAGATGTCCCAAAGCACTTTACAGCCAATGAAGTACTTTTGAAGTGTAGACGCTGTTGTAATGTTGGAAACACGGCAGGCAATTTGCACACAGCAAGCTCCCACAAACAGCAATGTGATAATGACCAGATAATATGATTTCTTTTTGATATTGGTTGAGGGGTAAATGTTGGCCAGGACGCCAGGGAGAACTTCTCTGCTCTTCTTTGAAATGGTGCCATGGGATCTTTCATGTTTGCCTGAGAGATGTAAGAATATATTCTTATGAGGGTATTTAGAGGGATTAGACATTGCAGGAGTTAAATTTTTGCCAGAACTATTGTTCTGAAAAATCCACTGCTTTTGGACTCTCAGCACAATACATGATCGCAATTCTCCTGGTTATTCCCTTCCCTATGATTGGATGTATTTTTCCGCAATGCCGTTTTTTGTATTATATCCGAGGGGGTTTGGGTGTCTCTCCATGTGGAAGGGCCCAGGAGGACACCAGACAGGAGATAATAGTTAATGGACCACGAATTACACTACCCAAGGATCAATGGAGTAGTGTAATTCTCAGTTGTTCCTTGTAACTGCTGCTCAAATACTGCATGTATTAAGTCATAGAGTCATAGAGCTGGATTTTACCAGCCCTGAGGAGGCGGGTTTCGAGGCGGGACTGCTGGGAAAGTCAAAAAGAATGGGAGCGGGTCCCACCCCACCTCCAACCAATCTTCCCGGGAGTCAGGTCCCTGATTTGCGCAGGGACCTGACTCCTAGCGACGGGAAGAGGATTATAGGCACTTAATTGCCTGTTAACAGGTGGTTAACAACCAGCTAAGAGGTTTTTACCAATTTTTTGACTGCTGCTGCAGGCTTCCCGACATCGGAGAACCCCGCCAGTGTAAGTGAGGCATGCTGTGGGTCTGTTTTTATGTTGGTGTTTGGATGACAGCTGTCGAAGTGGTATGAAGGATGCAATGGGACAATGGTCAATATCAGAGGTAAGGACATGTTGTGAAAGTAATTTTTAATGTGGTTAGATGTTTCTGCAGGTGAAAAGCTTTGAAGTGTTTGTGTAGCCTCATCTCATCAGGAGAAGTGACAGATGGCTTCTGCAATCTCAGCTGCAGCTGCCATTTGTTTTATCCTAAGGAGAGAGTAATTGGAGAGCCTGGATGCAAGGGCTCACCTGTGTACAGTGATTGTCAGTGTTTGACAGCACCTCAATGCTGTCAAACACTGACATTTCATCTGACAAACAATTGTGGTGCATGTGCCTTTAAGAAAACCGGCAGATGAAGCGTCATCAACTGACGTCATCTGACACCAGCTTTCCCTTAATTGGTCGGCAAGCCCACAGGGTGGGCTTAACAAGGCCAATCAGGGCAAAATAGCGTCTGTTTGTCAGACGTCGCTGGGGGCGGAGCTAGACCCTGGAAGGCAGCAGTCCCGCCCCCAGCTCATCTCGGTAATTAAAATCCAGCCCATAGAGTCATAGTCATAGAGTCATAACAGCACAGAAGGAGGCCATTCGGCCCATCAAGTCTATTCCAGCTCTCTGCAGCGCAATCGAGTCAGTCCCATTCCCCTGCTCTATCCCCATAGCCCTGCAAGTTTATTTCTCTCAAGTGCCTATGCAGTCTCCTCTTGAAAATATTGAGTGTGTCCACTTCCACCACTTCTGTCAGCAGCGAGTTCCAGGTCCTCACCACTCGCTGCGTAAAAAAGTTTTTCTTCACATCCCCCCTGTATCTCTTGCCCAAAACCTTAAATCTGTGTCCCCTAGTCCTTGTACCATCAACTAGTGGGAACAGCCTTTCCCCATCTAGCCTATCCAAACCCGTCATAATCTTGTACACCTCAATCAAATCACCCCTCAACCTCCTTTGCTCTAATGAAAACAAACCAGCTTCTCCAAGCTGTCCTTGTAGCTGAGATCCCCCAATCCCTGGAACCATTCTGGGAAATCTCCTCTGCACCCTCTCAAGGGCCTCCACATCCTTCCTAAAGTGTGTTGACCAGAACTGGATGCAATACTCCAGTTGTGGCCTAACCAGCACTTTATAAAGTTTCAGCATAACTTCTCTACTTTTGTACTCAATACCTCTATTTATGAAGCCCAAGATCCCATATGCTTTGTTAACCACTCTCTCAATATGTCCGACCACATTCAGTTATGCGTAAATAAAAATGATAATTGTTACCAATAAGGAGTCAGCTTTGAATTATTGGACAGACAGTTCAAAGGAACTTTGAATCTATTACAATGATGAGCCAGCCAGGGGCTGATTACTGGTTATTGGATCTGGACTGGAGGTGACGGAGGTTGAACAGTTTCCCGTTTGTTCTGTAGATTAGCTCCACTCCAGCGGGGAGCTTACTGAGGGTGAGATGGAGCATTGCAGCCAGGAAGATCGAGAAGAGCGTTGGGGCAATGACACAGCCTTGCATGACCCCGGTCCGTATGTGAATTGGGTCTGTGGTGGATCCATTGGTCAGGATCACAGCTTGCATATCGTCATGAAGCAGGTGGAGAATGGTGAAAAACTTTTGAGGGCAGCCGAATTTGAGGAAGACACTCCATAATCCCTCATGGTTGATGGTGTTGAAGGCCTTTGTGAGGTCAAAGAAGGCCATGTACAGCAGTTGGTGCTGTTCCCTGCATTTCTCTTGTAGTTGACGCGCGGTGAAGATCATGTCCATTGTGCACCTTAGTGGGCGGAATCCGCATTGTGACTCTGGGAGGAGCTCTTCAGCCACTGGGAGAAGGCGATTGAGGAGGATTCTTGCGATGACTTTCCCTGTGGCAGACAGCAGTGAGACGCCTCTGTAATTACCGCAATCGGACTTGTCACCTTTCTTGCAGTTGGTCATGATTACGGCATCTCTGAGATCCCCTGGCATGCTCTCCTCCTTCCAAATAAGAGAACTGAGTTCATGTATTCACACCAATAGTGCTTCTCCGCCATGTTTTTGCGCCTTGGTGAGGATTCCATCTGCTCCTGAGACCTTGTTGTTCTTCAGTTGTCGGATGGCCTTTTCAACCTCATGCTGGGCTGGGGTTGTACTGAGATGGTGGCGGGTAACATGCTGCGGGATGGAGTTGAGGACACTCACGTTGAAGACAGTCTCGGTTAAGGCGATCTTCGAAGTGCTCCTTCCAGCGGGCACTGACTGCCTTTCTGTCCTTGATGAGTACCTCTCCATTCTTGGCCTGCAGTTGGGTAGAACCTTGGGTGCTTGGGCCGTAGGTGGTCTTGACTGCGCTAAAGAATCCACGCACGTCATGGTTGTCGGCTAGCTGCTGGATCTCCTGCGATTTCTCCACCCACCATCTGTTCTTTAGTCACAAGTTCTTTGTTGGACCTCGGCCTTCAGACATCTGTAGAGCTGCTTTCTTGCTCTCGAGTTCTGTTGCTGTTTCCAGATCAGGAATGCCTTGCACTTGCGGCTTATTAGCTCCTGGATCTCCTGGTCATTCTCGTCGAACCAGTCTTGGTGTTTCCTGGTCGAGTGACCGAGCGTCTCTTCACAGGTGCTGATTATGGAGGCCTTGAGTGCAGACCAGGCGCTGTGGACACTCTGTGTCTCTGCATCACTGGGAGTCATCAGGTTGTTTGTGAGGCGCAGACTGAATAGGGCTTTCTTAGCGGGGTCCTTGAGTGCTCCAGCGTTAATTTTCCTGTGGCATTGCTTCTGTTGCCGCTGCTGTTTTGGGGCTATGTTGATGGAGATGACAGAGCGGATTAGGCGGTGGTCTGTCCAGCAGTTGTCAGCTCCTGTCATGGCGCGGGTGATGCGGACATCCATGCGGTCCCTCGCTCAGACGATGGCGTAGTCCAGCAGATGCCAGTGCTTGGAGTGAGAGTGTTGCCATGAAGCCTTGTACTTATCGCTCTGATGGAACAAGGTGTTGGTTATGACAAGGCCATGTTCTAAGCATTTTGTCAGGAGGAGGGTACCGTTGGAGTTGGCTTTCCCTACCCCCTCTCTGCCAATCACACCTCCCCAGAGGTGTGTGCCCTTTCCAACTCTGTAATGTATATACCTTTTAAGGGGGGAACTACTTTTTACAGCTCATGTATACTGTAGTACCGGCAGTGACCACACCTGTATATAGCACTGAGTAATCTGTACAGTTCAGTTCCAGAGTGAGCCACGTTGAGTAAACACCTGTTGTACCGTTCTCCTGCAGTCTTGTGTCTTACTACTGACGGACACAACATTGGCGATGAGGCAAATTCGATCCTACCTGCAACTCTGCATCACCTCCCAGGGATTCGTTCCTGGAGACCAGTAGATCGGAGGTCAAGGCCAGAGACACGGGCGTCGACCACGGGCAACAACCCAGTCATCCAGCAGAGACTCGAGAATTGCGGGGGAGGCTGTTGAGAGCCAGGCTTGGCTTTCCAGTCGCAGTGGTCCAGCGAAACGGGCTGGCAACAGGTAGTGTGCAGACCCTTCCTGGACAGCAGCGGGCTAGAGCCTGACCGAGCGGCACAGCAAAGGGCCGAGCAGCGTCGATGGGAGAGAGAGAGAGAGGGCAGAGCGCACAGGGTGCAGCCGGTGTTCAGGGGCCAAGCAGCATCGAGGAGAGGGAGAGAGACGTGCAGAAACCCGCGAGGCGCCGCCATTGCCACGAGGACCGCCGAGAGCGGCATTGGCAGCAGCGCAGGAGAAGCACGCGAAACCTACAGGGTGCCGCCATTGGCACGGGGACCACGGAGAGCGGCGTTGGCAGCAGCGGGGAAGGAAGGAAAGCCCGGGAGACGCCATTTTAAGCCATTTTCAACCACACCCAAAATGCCGAAGAGTGGCAGTATCACGGCATTTGACAATGAAGTCGAAGATTCGACTACATATGTCAAACGAATAGAGGTATACTGCAAGGCAAATGAGGTGTCAGATGACAAGAAAGCGCCGGTATTGTTAAATTTAATGGGTGCAAAGATGTATGGCTTATTACGAAATCTAGTAACACCAGCGAAGCCAGTGCAAAAGAGTTTTGGAGACATAGTGACGATACTACAGGAACATTTAAACCCCACACCGCTGCTGATAGCAGAAAGATTCAAGTTTCACAAACGGAACCAGTATAAGGATGAAAGCAATGCTGAATATTTAACAGAACTGCGCAAACTATCGAAACACTGCCAGTTTGGAACGGGACTGGCAGATACCTTAAGGGACAAGTTTGTGTGTGGGCTTCAAAGTGAAGGAACCCAGAAACGACTTTTATCTGAAAAGGACCTTATGCTGGACAAGGCTTTCAGCATTGCGGTATCATATGAAGCAGCAGCACGGGGCGCTGCAGAGATACAACAGAGACAGCAAGAATATGGCACAAGCGAAATGTCATACAGAACAGAGAAGTGCTATCGCTGCGGCAGAACAACACACGACCACAATGATTGCTGGTTCAAAGACAAAGTGTGCAGACAGTGTGGAAAAATAGAACACATAGCACGAGTCTGCAGGTCGGGAAAGAAAACCAGCAATAAGAAATCTCCAAAAGAAAAGTACAAGAAGGTACATAAGGTGACGGAGAATAGTTCAGATGAACAAAAGAGTGATAACGACTCCGAAAGCAGGGAGCTAAGTTGTCTGAAACTACATAATGTAATCAAAACGGAGGATCACCGAACCATTTGGGTCACTCTCAAGATAGCAGGAGTCCAGGTAAAAATGGAATTGGACACAGGATCAGCCCTAACAGTCATAAACCGATGGGACTACGAGCGGCTATTCTCACACATACCCTTGAGAAACACAAAAATTATTTTAAAGACGTACACGGGGCAAAAAGTCTACCCCAAAGGAAAAATAAGGGTGACCGTTATATATAACGGTAAGGAAACACCAAAACTAGACCTGTATGTATTGCAAGATGGATGACCACCATTACTGGGACGTGAATGGATCTGGAAAATACAACTGGATTGGCATTCCATACAAGCACTGACTGTGGCTGCCAAAAAGGATGACGACGTCACACCTGGGCGACTGTCAAAGATCCTAACCGACACACAAGAAGTGTTCCAGCAAGGACTCGGAACACTAAAAGGCATGACAGCAACAATTAAAATCGAAGAAAACGCAAGCCCCAAATTTTTTAATGCCAGACCGGTACCTTATGCGATCCGCCCAGCCATCGAAGCAAAGCTGGAGAGTTTGGAACGTTCAGGAGTGCTGTCCAAGGTAGACTGGAGCGAGTGGGCTACACCCATCGTCCCTGCGATGAAAACATCATTGAACAGCACACCTGGGGAACCAAGGAAGGTTCGCATCTGTGGGGACTTTAAGGTAACAGTGAACCCAGTCCTTCACACCGTGCAATATCCACTTCCGCAGATTGAAGATATTTTCGCCTCGCTATCTGGAGGGAAACGCTTCACTAAGATTGATCTGGCCCAGGCGTATCTGCAAATGGAGGTCGAAGAAGCATCAAAAAAATACCTCACAATCAACACCCATAAAGGTCTCTACCAATACAACTGGCTGGTATTCGGGGTAGCATCAGCTCCGGCTATTTGGCAAAGGGCAATGGAACAAGTCCTGCAAGGGATCCCAGGGACCCAGTGTTATTTGGACGACATCCTGGTCACGGGCGAAAATGACAGTGATCACCTCACCAACCTGGAGCAGGTGCCCACTAGATTGAAGGAATATGGGCTCCGAGCTAACCGTCCCAAATGCGAGTTTTAAAAAAAACAGATCTCATATTGTGGCCACGTTATTGATAAAGAGGGGTTACATAAGTCCCCAGAAAAGATTGAGGCAGTAGTCAAGGCTCCAGCACCGGAAAACGTGTCACAACTGAGGTCGTTCCTCGGGCTGGTAAACTACTACCATAAGTTCTTGCCAAATTTGTCTACAATACTACACCCACTGAACACCCTACTGCAAACTGGAGTGCCATGGAAGTGGAGTGACGAATGTAAACGAGCTTTCCAGAAGAGCAAAACACTAATCACATCGAAAGAGGTATTGGCCCATTTCAACCCAGCACTACCAATTCGGTTGGTGTGTGATGCGTCACCCTACGGCATTGGAGCGGTGCTGTCGCACAAATTCTCGGACAGCTCAGAGAGGCCAATAGCCTTTGCATCACGATCACTAACCTCAGCCGAGCGTAACTACGCCCAGATTGACAGGGAGGCCCTCAGCCTAGTGTGGGGAGTGAAAAAGTTCAATCACTATCTGCACGGGCAGAAATTCACCTTGCTGACTGACCACCAGCCTCTTGTCTCCATTTTTAATCTGAAGAAGGGCGTTCCGGTGATGACTGCGCAACGACTACAAAGATGGTCACTCTTTCTAGGGGCGCACCACTATGAGAGTGAATATAAGGGCACGAAACAGCATGGAAATGCTGATGGGCTATCACGCCTGCCACTGCCTACTGCGGAGGAAGCACCAGCAGTGGATCCTGTTGAAATATTTCATTCGACTATAGTTGAATACCTACCGGTAACTAACGCTCGTATAGAAAAGGAGACCCGAAATGACCCGACACTGTCTCGGGTATATGATTTGACGGTGAAGGGATGGCCAGCACATGGTGACTCACTGTTGCCAGCATTCTCGACAAGAAGAGAACAGCTGTCAGTGTGCCGGGGGACCTTGATGTGTGGATCCCGAGTGGTAATACCACCCAAGTTAAGGGATAGAGTGCTCAATGAGCTTCATGAGGGTCATCTGGGAGGGGTAAAAATGAAAAGCCTTGCCAGGGCTTATGTGTGGTGGCTGGGAATCAATAAAAAAATCGAGGACCTGACCAAGAGCTGCTCAGGATGCCAGAAAGTCCAAAATGCACCACCACATGCCCCTCTACACCCATGGGAGTGGCCCTCATCTCCATGGCAATGGGTGCATATTGATTTTGCTGGTGCATTCATGGACTCAATGTTTTTAATAGCCATGGATGCGCACTCGAAATGGCCTGAGGTCATCAAAATGTCCTCCACCACCACAGAGAAAACTATTGCAGTCCTACGGACCATTTTTGCCAGGAACGGCTTGCCAGAGCAGATTTGCTCCGATAATGGACCACAGTTTGTGTCCGAAGAATTCCGGAGGTTTAGGAAGAAGAATGGGGTAAGGCATTACACATCCGCCCCGTATCATCCAGCCACAAATGGATTGGCTGAGAGGTTCGTACAAACCTTTAAGAAGGCAATAAAGGCTATGTACAATGACAACATTCCACTGCAGCATAAGGTGGACAATTTCCTGTTCGCCTACCGGAATGCGACACATGCAGTCACCAACCAGGCCCCGGCCATGATGTTCTTTAACCGAAGGTTAAGATCTCGCCTGGATTTGCTCAGACCAAACGTACGAAGAGATGTTGAGAGTAAGCAATTCCAGCACATCCATGAGAAGCCAACAAGGAGCTTCAATGTAGGGCAACCGTCTTGGCCCGCGACTACCGAACAGAAAAATGGCAGCCAGGAACGATATGCACATGGCAGGGCCCACTAATGTACACAGTGGACGTTGGGGAGAACATCGTGAGACGCCATGCTGACCAGATCCTAGAGTCACAGGAACAAGTCAACCCCATGCCTCGCCCATACGTACCTGGTGAGGAACCCGACGTACAGGTCGCATCGACCCCAGAAACAGTAGCATCGGAAGCTGATGAACCAACCGACGACAGGGTGCCAGAATCGCCTCCGCACCAAGAGCGAGACACTCGGGAAAGGCGCTATCCAGAAAGGATCAGGAAGCCTCCCCAAAGACTGAATACATAAATGGACTATTTTCAGCTAACGTTGTATGTTAAAAGTGTTAATTGTAATTAGTGTGATATTTAATTGTTAACTGAGTGTTATGGTACTGTTAATCTAAAAGGGGAGGAATTGTAATGTATATACCTTTAAGGGGGGAACTACTTTTTACAGCTCATGTATACTGTAGTACCGGCAGTGACCACACCTGTATATAGCACTGAGTAGTGATCTGTACAGTTCAGTTCCAGAGTGAGCCACGTTGAGTAAACACCTGTTGTACCGTTCTCCTGCAGTCTTGTGTCTTACTACTGACGGACACAACAAACTCTAGCATTAAAGTCACCAAGGAGGATCAGCTTGTCACCCGTTGGGACTTGGGACAGGGATTGTTCAAGGCTGGAGTAGAATTCCTCTTTGGTCTTGTCTATGGCTTCCAGTGTTGGGGCATACGCACTGATGACCTTGATGCACTGGTTCCGGGCTAGGGTGAGCCGTAGAGTCATGAGGCGTTCGTTTATTCTACAGTATGCAAATGATGCTTGCGTCTGTGCACACTCTGAGGCCGAACTCCAAACCATCGTCAACACCTTCACTGAAGCGTACGAGAGGATGGGCCTTACACTAAGCATCTGTAAGACAAAGGTCCTCTACCAACCTGCCCCTGCCACACAGTACTGCTCCCCGATTATCAAAATTCATGACGAGACCTTGGACAACGTGGACCACTTTCCAAACCTCGGCAACCTACTGTCAACAAGGGCAGACATAGATGACGAAGTCCAACACCGCCTTCAGTGTACCAGTGCAGCCTTCGGTCACCTGAGGAAGAGAGTGTTTGAAGACCAGGACCTCAAACCCAGCACCAAGCTCATGGTCTACAGAGCAGCAGTGATACCCGCCCTGCTGTATGCCTCAGAGACATGGACCATGTACAGCAGGCACCTCAAAGCACTGGAGAGGTACCACCAATGCTGCCTCCGCAAGATCCTGCAAATCTATTGGCAGGATAGGCGGTGTTCTCATTCAGGCCAACATCCCCAGCATTGAAGCTTTGACCACGCTTGATCAGCTCCGATGGATGGGCCACATCGTCCGCATGCCTCATACGAGACTCCCAAATCAAGTGCTCTACTCGGAGCTCTGACATGGCAAGAGAGCCCCAGGTGGGCAGAGGAAATGCTCCAAGGACACCCTCAAAGCCTCCTTGAAAAAATGCAACATCCCCACTGACACCTGGGAATCCCTGGCCCAAGACTGCACAAAGTGGAGGAGAAGCATCCAGGAAGGCGCCGAACACCTCGAGTCTCTTCGCCGGGAGCAAGCGGAAGCCAAGCGCAAGGAGCACACGTCAACCCAAGCACCCCACCCACCCGCCCCTTCAACCACCGTCTGTCACACCTATGACAGAGACTGTAGGTCCCGCATTGGACTCATCAGTCACCTGCGAACTCATTTTTAATGTGGAAGCAAGTCATCCTCGGTTCCGAGGGACTGCCTAAGAAGAAGAAGAAGATTCCCTCAGTACTGCACTGGAGTATCAGCCTAGATTTATATGCTCCAAATCCCTAGGGTTGGAAGCAAGTCACCTCGGTTCCGAGGGACTGCCTAAGAAGAAGAAGAAGAATGGTTATTGATATAATTTGGCGTAATGGGACCCGAGCACTGGCATGGTTGGTGCTGCTTAGCTAGCTAAGGAAGGAAACCTTCGGGTAGTCCAGTGTATTGTGATCTACCAGTAGTATTGTAGCAACTCATTAACCAGCTCGGGTGATTTTGAGAAGGCCCAAGATAAGAAGTTTGAGAAGTTAGGGGGGGCCAGATTTTTGATCAGTCCAGAAGGAGACTCGTATCAAAAGGCGACAGAAAAGAGATTAAAGTTGAAACCGTCACTGAAACTGATGGGAAATGCTGCCAGGTTCTGTGCTGAGAAAAATGAAACATGAGCGGAAGAATTACAGAGTGAAAGGAAACTATAAAGGCTGCTGGAATTTTAGTTTGTTTGAAAGTGTGTGGAAGATTTCTGACTATAAATGTTTAAAAAGTTGCAGAATATCTTTTGTTTGAAAGATTCTCTTTGTGATTGGTTTGCCTTTGGTGTCAGCGCCACCCTCTGTTCTGTTCACAGAGCTAAAAGCCGTTTAACCCTCTGTGGTCTTGTCCTTGATGCTGAAACTATTAAGCATTAATAAACTTTGGGCCGGTTTTCCGACCCCCACGGGTGTGTACGAAGTGTGTACGCACCTGTAGGGGCCTCGCAGGTGCTGGTTTCAGACATGCGAAGCGCATGCGCTGAAAACCGGCACTTCTGATCTGTCAAGAATCCTCTTGACAGATCATCCACCTGCCCTGGAGAAGGACCTCTGCGGGGGGAGAGTTCCGCTTTCTGCACAACCTCCACCCGCTGAAAACCTTTAAAAATCTTACGCCTGGTAAAAGCGTACGGCCTGCTTTTACCAGCATAAGAGTTTAAGAAAGTAAAAAAATAATTTTTTTTTCACTCATTTATAATTTTAAAATACTTTTAAAAAGGTAAGTTTATTTTTAGCCCCGTAAAAACTTCAATTATTTTTTTCAAAAAATTAAATTTTTGTTTAAAATATTGAATTTAATGTAATTTTAACTAATTTTAAATACGTGATTTAAAAAAAATTATTTGATGTTTTAGTGTGTTTTTTGAGTGATCCCCATTCACACTTTTAACAGATCTATGCGGAGAGACCTGTCAGAAGTGTACACGGGGATTCCCTTCTTCCATTGGTTCCCCATGGCCCACCTGATCTCAGGGACGCTTGCGAACTGCCTGCACCCCTGGGATACCTGGGCCTCTGTGCGCGTGGACCAGGAGAGGCCGAGGATCAGAAGTGTTGAGACCTACGGAACCAGCAGGTAAGTTCGTAGATTTTTCCCGAATGGAGGCATCTGCATGCGGGAAGCCTCCGATCGGAAAATCCGGCCCAAAGTCTTTGCTGCAAGCATATGCTGTTTTAAGTTTGTTGATTGTTTTCTCTATGTATTATTTCTGGGATATTTGAGTCATGTTTTTGGTTATGAATGGATTTAAACTGTGAATATTTCTTGGGCTCGCGACCTGGAAATATCATGTAAAATTTGGCACTCTTTAAGTTCATAACCCATTACTGTGATTAAATCTCGAAAGAAAGAAAGACTTCAGCGCATTTCATGACCACCGAACACCTCAAAACACTTTTCAGACAATGAAGTACAGTCACTGTTGTAATGCGGGAAATGCAGCAGGCAATTTGCACACAGCAAGCTCCCACTAACAGCAATGTGATAATGACCAGATAATCTGTTTTGGTTATGTTGGTTGAGGGAGAAATATAGGCCAGGACACCGGGGATAACTCCCCTACTCTTCTTAGTGCCATGGGATCTTTTACATCCACTTGAGAGAGCAGACGGGGCCTTGATTTAACTTCTCATCTGAACAGCACCTCTGACAGTGCAGCACTCCCTCAGCACTGCACTGGAGTGTCAGCCTAGCTTTATGTGGTGAAGTCCCTGGAGTGGGACTATGAACCCACGACCTTCTGACTCAGAGGCGATGTGCTACCAATTGAGCCACAGCTGATTAAGTTGCATGAAAGTGTGAATGTGATAGTTGAGTATGTCCATTTCAATTTAAGATTGTACACCCAGAATTGGGGAAATCTTTGAATTACATTTCAAGTTAAAGATGCTGGTGTGGATTTATTTTGACTAAAGCTTACTTGTGCAACTGTGAAAAGCAGTGTGTTAGATCAATTGGAACCTTTCAAAGCACTAAATTAGTTTTAATTAGATTACAACTAAAAAATGCTCTTGCTTCATGCAGTGTAAGTTAAAAACATGTGGTCTTGTTTTAAATCAATTTGAACACTTACAAAGCACTGTTTACTTAATTCAGTTACATCAAGTTCAAGACCTGCTATTGTGATTGACTCCTCCACACCCGCTAAGGTTTTCACAAGTTTAATATTGGGCCAAAAATTGCAGTTGGGGGCGTACCTCCGGAGTAACGACATGCAAAATGAATACAGGCCTACCTGATGGCGGCCCTCCTGTGAAAACTTGCGGTCTGACGCTACGAGTAGGAAGGCAGCATAATGGCCCAGGGATGCAGACTGTGTGGAAGTGTACCTGGGATTACGTGGGCTTGGTCCGTCAATCAGAAAACAGAATTAGATATTACATCCCTTCAGAAGGAAATTCCGTAATCCGATTTAATGGAATCCCGTAATCAGATTTAATTACAATTTAATTCCTAATTAGCTTCATACCACCAACTTCACTAAAAATGTAATTTTGCTGTTACTAATTATCAACCTCATTAAAACTCCAATATTTGCAGAAACAAGAAAAACCCATTTGATACAGTTAAACTATATGGGCCCAGAAATTCAGGTCGGAGGCTTCCCGCGGGTGCAAGCCCCCGACCTGCACTTACCTTGCGTGCTGGCCATTGTGCTGTGGGCCCGCGTGGGATTCCGATCCTGGGCCTCCTCCAACTGCCGGCACACAGTGCTTGAGTATCCCAGGGGAGCAGTTAGTTCGCTGTGTCCCCTGGGATCACGTGGGCCATGGAGAGCCAATCGGAGCATGGAATGCTTCATTCATAAGTCTGACAGGAAGTGCTGTCAAAGTTATAAATACTACGAGCCCCAAAACATCACTAAATCTTCAAATAAACTTTGAAAAAACATCGCATTTTTTAAATAAACTATAAATTACATGAAATAACTATTTTAAACAATAATTTAAATTTTTGAAAAAAATAATTTTATTTTCTAACGGGGCTAAAAATAAACTTACCTTTCTTTAAAGTATTTAAAAATAATAAACCTGTGGAAAAAATGTTTTAATTTTAATTAATTCACCACTTACCTTGTAAAAAGCAGGCCTTGCGCCTGCTTTTTCACAGAATCACAGAAACCCCACAGGGCAGATAGAGGCCATTTCGGCCCATCGAGCCTGCACCAACACATATCACACCCGATCCCTGTAACCCCTACACCAACACATATCCCACCCTATCTCCGTAACCCCACAATTTATCATAGCCAATCAACCTAACCCGCACATCTTTGGACTGTGGGAGGAAACCGGAGCACCCGGAGGAAACCCACGCAAACACAGGGAGAATGTGCAAACTCCACACAGACAGTCACCCGAGGCCGGATTCGAACCCGGGTCCCTGGCGCTGTGAGGCAACAGTGCTAACCACTATGCCACCGTGCTGTAACTTCTGGAAAACCTGCAATAAAAATGTAAGTTCGATGCGCACGCTTTCAGGGGCACGGAAGTGCATGCAGGAAACCGGCACTTCCATTGCGTACTCACCCGTGGGGACCCGAAGTTCTGGGCATATATTTGCAGAAACAAGAAAAACCCATTTGATACAGTTAAACTATATGATTTCTGAGATGAGAATGTTTAAAACATGCCTGAGGTATCCCCTTATGTTGATGCAAACAGGCCCTGCACCTGTTTGCATCAACCGGAACATTTCCATATGCAATTGCTGGGCAGTTGGTGGACAAATTGCCCAAATCTGCGCCAGCAATTGATTTTTCTTGGGCCATGCAGATGGCCTGTCAACACGCACCTTGACAGACTGCAAGTTCACAATTTAGCGCATGCAGAAATCCTGAACTGGCAGTGGATTTCAAGGGAGGATGCTGGTGTACTCTGAGAGTACGCAGCCATACCCACCGCAACATCTGGGCCATTAAAAAGTTTGCTAGTCTACAGTTTTATTTCTACTCTGTTGGAATTAGGGAAAAGAAATGTTTTATTTGCAGTTAGAACTCTTGTTGCCCTCAAGCTCCAGAGGGTGTGCCATCAACTGTAGAGACAGAAAACAACCACAGAAAAAGCTGTGCTAAGAGACAAATAAGGGAGGCCCAAGGCCCCTGCCTGGGCACAGATGTGCCGGCCCTATGATTGGATGGATTTTTCCGCAGTTCCAGTTTATGGGGTATATCTTATATAAGGGTCTCTCTCAGTGTAGAAGGGCCAAGGAGGACACCAGACAGATGTACAGGCATATATGAGTAGGAGGTATGGGGAATGGGTTATGCCTTCTACCCAAGGATCAATGGAGTAGTGTAAGTTTCAGTTGCTCTTTGTAAACTGCTCCCCAAATACTGTCTGTATTGAATCTCACTTACGTTTAAATAAAAATCATAACTGTTACCAATATGGAGCCAGCTTCGAACTATTGTACAGACAGTCCAAAGGAACTTTTAATCTATTACAGAGTGCAGACGGGATCTCGGAAAATGTCTCATCAAAAGACAGCACCTCTGACAGTGCAGCACTCTCTCTCGGTACTGCACTGAACTATCAGCCTACATTATGTGCTCAAGTCTCTGGAGTGGGACTTGAACCCAAACCTGCTGACTCAGAGGCAATATTGCTAACAATAATGCAATTGCAACACAAGAAAGCTAAGTCTATCAATACATAAACCACACAAAAGTTAGTTTGACAAAATGAATAATCCATAATAATTTACTGTGCATGTGAATACAGAGAAGGCGATTGATATGAAATGTTGTCAAGAGACTATCAAACCAGACTACACCATGTGGGATGACTGGAAAGTCCATTATTTGAGAGCAAGCTAGGCACAGAGATATCATAGGTTATCTCGTACAGGATGAGGCAAAAGCCCTGGTTGATTCTTCACCTCCCTCGCCCAGAGGGGCTGAGCAAATTATAGATCCCCAACTGCTGGTTCAACTGAGATCAGGTAATTCAGGCACGTCGGAACCAGACCCAGGACCTCTTGGGTGGCTCCAGATCACATTGGCCAGTGGCTCTATCCACTGTGCCGATGGGGGAATTTGCTGCCTCATGTTACAAAGCTGGTTCAAAACCAGAAAAATGATGGAAACAAAAAGCAAAATACTGTAGTTGCTGCAGGTCAGACAGCATCAGTGGAGAAAATAAACAAGTTAACAGTCCACGCATACAAGCTCATCATCAGAACTGGAAGAAGACCAGCGTTTTTAAAAAGAAGAACAGGACAAGAAGAAGAGGGTGGGTGTGGGGCAACACAAAAGTGCTGGGGGGAAATAGAATGGCCTGTAAATTGCTTAAGTGGAAAACAGGAGATAGTTAAATGTCAAAAGTGATATAAGTAGAAGACAATAGGAGGCGTAATGAGAGAAATTAAAGACATATATGAGACATATGTGAATAGCTAAAAGCATGGAGTATAAGCAGGTGAAAGCGAGGTGTAAAAAACTGGCATGGGATTGGTTAGGAGGTAGGAATAAAGGGAATGTACTCTACTTGGCAAGATTTGACAAGTGGTGTTCCTCAGGGATTGTTACTAGGGCCTCAGATTTTCGCCATATATTTATGTATCAATGAGTTGGATGAAGGAATGGAGATTTGTATATCCAAGTTTGCAGACGCCACCAAGTTAGGAGACACGGTAAATTGTGTAGGTGGGAGCAGGATGTTACAAAGGGAGATAGACAGATTAAGTCAGTTGGCAAAACCATGGCAGATGGAGGTCAATGTGGGGAAGTGTACGGTTTGGATCTGAGAAAGACAAATCACAATCTTTTCTAAATGTTAAGAGATTAGAAACTGTGGCGGAGCAAAGGGATTTGGGTGTCCGGGTATACGAGTCACTAAAAGCTAGTGCGCATGTACCAAAATGGAATCAAAGCGACTAACGGAAATTGGCCTTTATCTCAAGGGGGGCAGAAATACCAAGGAATGTAAGTTGTGTTTCAGTTGTATGGAGCCTTGGTCAGGTCCCAACTGGACTCCTGTGTTCAGTTTTTGGGCACCGCACCTCAGGAAGGGTATCTTGGCCTTGGAGGGGGTACAGTGCCGATCCACCAGAATTATGCCAGGTCTTAAAGGGTTGAATTATGAGGACAGGATGCCTAAACGTGGCTTGTATTCCCTTGAATATAGAAGATTAAGGGGTGATCTAATTGAGGTCTTTAAAATTATAAAGGGATTTGATAAGATAGATACGGAGAAGCTATTTCCTCTGGTTGGGCAATCCAGAGCAAGGGGCGACAATCTTAAAATTAAAGTGGGGCCATTTAGGAGTGAAATCAGGAAGTATTTTTTCACAGCTGTCAGGTTGGACCCTGACACCAGCCATTGGCTGCATTTACACTAAAACTGCTGCATTGGTGTGAAGCCAAACCACTTCCCATCAATGCTATTTTACTGTAAATATACGCTTATATAAATAACTCAGCCCTTGTAACTGAATGGAGGAAGGCTCTGTAACCCACAGTGTTTTTCCAAACCATATTAAAAGTAAAAGAAAGACTTGCAATTCTATAGCGCCTTTCAGGACCTGTGAATGTCCCAAAGTGCTTTACAGTGCTTTCCAGGCAATGGGACTAACTGGGTTACTCTTCAAAAGAGCCGGCGCAGACTCAATGGGTCCAATGGCCTCCTTCTGTGCTGTACTATTCTATGATGGCTTGATACAGCCAATTAATTACTTTTGAAGTGTAGTCACTGTTGTAAAATAGGAAACACTGCAGCCAGTTTAAGATAGCAAGGTGGCACAAACAGCAATGAGATGATGACCAGATTATCTGTTTTAGTGATGTTGGTTGAGGGATAAATATTGGCCAGGACACCAGGGAGAACTTCCTTGCTATTGTTCGAATAGTGCCGTGGGATCTTTTATGTCCAGCTGAGAGGGCAGATGGGGCCTCGGTATAACGTCTCATAAACAAAATTGAGGCTCATGGAATAGGTGGGTCAGTGGCAGCTTGGATAAGGAATTGGCTTAAGGACAGAAAACAGTGGCCTAGAAATTCAGTCGCGTTTGCGCCCACTTATTGGCTATAGAGTGGTTTGCGCCGGAAGTTTTTTAGCGGCCGAAATTCAGTTGGTCCCTAACATCGGCGTTAGCCGGTAGCGCTGCGCCGGCACCGATGACGTCATCGGTGTGCGCAGCGCCCCGGTTCCAATGTTATTCCGTGCCGATGGCCAAATTCAGTTGCGGCCGCCTCGCCCGTAGCGGCCGCAAACAGCGTTTGAAAAACGGTGCCTTGCAGCTCCGAGAGGCCAGCGCATAAAGGTGGAGGGGCGGCCGGCCGCTTTCCCGGCGGCCGCCTGGCCGCACCTCCCTCCCCGGACTCCTGCACCACCCCCCCGCGGCATTGGTGTCTGACTCCCGCGAGCCCGGCTCTTCTCCGTGGTGCCGGGCTCATTTGCCGGGGGAATCCAGCGGCGATCTCACGGCTGCAGGCAGCTCCTCCTTAAGAGAAGGAGGAGGCCTGCAGTACCCCAGCCTGCCGCACTGCATCGGGTGCCGCAGCGGCAGCTGGACGCCTGAAACTGACTTTCATCGCCCCAAACGAGGCGGCCAAACCCTGCAATAGCGCCCGCCTCCGTCTTGGGGCGGCGCAACTGAATTTCAGGTGGGCGCTACAGGAATCCGGGCGAGCGCAAAATTTCGGGCACTAAAGACCTGGCGCGGCGATACCGAATTTTTAGCCCAGTGAGTTGTGGTAAATGGCTGTTTTTCAGACTGGAGGATGGTAGACAGTGGTGTTCCTCAAGGGTCAGTGCTGGGGCCACTGCTTTTTTGATATATATAAATGACCTGGATATTGGAATACAGAGTAGAATTTCTAAATTTGCCAATGACACCAAACTTGGGGGTGTGGCAAACATTGATGATGATACTGCAATAGGACATAGAAAGGCTAGCAGAATGGATAGACAAGTGACAGATGGAATTTAATACAGAGAAGTGTGAGGTGATGCATTTTGGCAGAAGGAACAGGGAGAGGCAATATACACTTAATGGCACAGTTTTAAAGAGTGTGCAGGGACAGATGGACCTGGGAGTTAATGTGCATAGGTCCCTGAAGGTGGCAGGACATATTGAAAGAGTGGTTAACAAAGCATATGGGACCTTGGGCTTCATAAATAGTGGTATTGAAGTTATGCTGAACCTTTATAAAGCGCTGGTTAGGCCACAATTGGGGTATTGCGTCCAGTTCTGGTCACCACTCTTTAGGAAGGATGTGAAGGCCCTTGAGAGGGTACAGAGGAGATTTTCCAGAATGGTTCTGGGGATGGGGGATCTCAGCTACAAGGACAGGTTGGAGAAGCTGGATTTGTTTTCATTGGAGCAAAGGAGGTTGAGGGGTGATTTGATTGAGGTGTACAAGATCATGACGGGTTTGGATAGGCTAGGCAGAGAAAGGCTGTTCCCACTAGTTGATGGTATAAGGACTAAGGGACACAGACTTAAGGTTTTGGGCAAGACATACAGAGGGGATGTGAGGAAAAACTTTGTTACGCAGTGAGTGGCGATGACCTGGAACTCGCTGCCGACGGAAGCGGTGGAAGCGGACACACTCAATGTTTTCAAGGGGAGACTGGATAGACACTTGAGGGAAATAAACTTGCAGGGCTACGGGGATAGAGCAGGGGAATGGGGCTGGCTGGATTGTTCTACAGAGAGCTGGCACAGACTTGATGGGCCGAATGGCCTCCTTCTGTCCCGTTATGACTCTATGGGGGAAAAATTTGGTTGGTTGCGCCACCCATTAGCGCCTAAAGAGGTTGAGAAGTGGGGCGCTAACCAACTAGCGCCTGGGCGCAGCGAACCCTGTGCCTCTTCCCAAATTAAGCGGAAATTTAGCGCTGGTGCTAAACTGTAGCGCCCGCTCACCGGCGCATGCAGCTCATGACATCATTTCAGTGTGCAACACCCTTGGGGCGCCCCGGACCGGAAATTCAGTGGCACCCCCCCTCCGTTCCGCCTGTCGCTACCAACGACAGGTTACCTGGAACATTTCCCAGTCGCTGTTGGGCTGGGGGGGGCGCTATTTAAAGGGGACTCTTCCTGGATTATTAGTGGTAGCCATTTTTGGACCACACCTTCTGTGAGAGAGAGAGAGAGAGTTGCTCAGAGACAAACGGAGAGCCACTTCTGCAGTGAGCCAGCGCTGGCTGAGGAACTTTAGCCTTCTGATCATAACTTTGCAGTTGGTAAGCTTCTCAACCGGCATAACTTTCAGTGCACACTTACTATGGGGGCTGCATTGGATGGGAATGTCGTCCTTCTCAATCATATTGACAGGGCGCAGAGACACAGGGATAGAGTGGCAGGCATGGCCAGACGGAGGAGGGTCAACAGGCGTTGGCACACGAGACCTTACGCTGCCAGGGTTTTCCGCCAATAGTTTTCGTATATCAACATGTCGGAGGAGCAGTGTTTCTGAAGGCTGCGCTTCAGTAACGAGGTGGTCACTGAGCTCTGCCACCTGCTTCAGCCAGATCTGCAGCCTCAACTAAGGTGCAGGACATCTCTGTCGGTGGCTGTGAAGATCACTGTGGCTCTAAACTTCTATGCCAGTGGCTCCTTTCAGGCTGCTGCTGGGGACATTGCCAACATCTCACAGTTTGCGGTGCATTGCTGCATCCATCAAGTGACTAATGCCCTCTTTAAAAGGAGACGGCAGTATATCTCCTTCCCAATGACCCCGGACAAGCAGCGAGAGCGCGCAGAGGGCTTCGCAAGGATAGCGGGCTTCGCAAGGATAGCGGGCTTCCCCATGGTGCAGGGCGCCATTGACTGCACGCATGTTCAATTCAAGATCGCGACCGAGGCGGTCCGGAGCTAAGCGCTCTCCTGCCTCGGGCGGCCCGCACCCCCTGCCGCCCACTCCCGATGCCGGAGCGATGTGTTTGGCGAGTCAGGTGGAGGCAGCGCAGCAACGGCCATGAAGACCCACTTCGGCACGTCGCCCGGCAGCTCCTCGTCGTGAATTTCTGTTTCAGACTAGGAGGAGGGGAGCCGGGCATGGCGGTTGGAGGCTGGACGTGAGCGTGAGAGGCAGGCCCTGGGCTGTTGCAAATTTGAACCAGCGACAGTGCGGGAAGCTCGCAGTTCGAGGGGAAGGAGGGAGAGCCGGGCATGGAGACCTGAGGCCAGACGGTGAGCGTGAGAAGGACACCATATTGTGGAGCCGGCAACAGGGAGGAGGAGTCCGCGGAGACGGAGCGGCTGATGGATATCGCGTTCCCACTGCCATTGGACACAATTGAATTGACTTTTATTGAACATGGCGCTGCAGAATAGCGACGTGTCTCTGTGAGCTCCCACAGCCTATTGTGGAAGTGATCGGGGAGGAAAAACATTCCATTGTAGTAATACATATGACAAATAAAATTGATTTGATTTGATGTGGCTTTGCGGGCGCCTCTAGAGAATGTGGAGGATTTCCGCAACCAAAAGGGGTTCCATTCTTTGAATGTGCAGCTGGTCTGTGACTCACTGTCAATGCCCACTTTCCAGGCAGCAGCCACGATGCCTTCATCCTGCACCAGACTTCTGTGGCAGACCTTTTCGAAGCCCCGGCTCACCCAGGAGGCTGGCTTCTCGGGGACAAGGGCTATCCTCTGTGCCCCTGGCTGCTGACCCCGCTCCGTTCACCCAGCACCCCTGCTGAAGAACGATACAACGAGAGCCATCAAGTGACCAGGAACATCGTGGAGCACACAATCAGCGTGCTGAAGCAACGGTTCAGCTGCCTGGACCATTCCGGAGGAGCCCTTCAGTACTCACCTGAGCGAGTCTCCCACTTCGTGGTTGTGTGTTGCATGCTGCATAACCTGTCAATCCTCAGGACCCAGCCAATGCCACCAGACATTGAAGGACCAGCAGAGGAGGAGGAGGAGGAGGACCAAGACGGGAGGGAGGCACAAACTGCAAGGGCCGTCCGTCAGAGGCTTATAGCAAGTCGCTTCCAGGCCCCTCTGAGGGAATGCTTTCTGCCATTCCAAGAACATGAATGGAACCGTTCTGCTACCCCTAAGCCGGTCAAGGCAACAATTTGTGCAAAGAACAGACATGGACATTGTGAATAAATAAACTTCATTATTTAACAAACTGTGTATCCTTCCCGCATGACAAAGCAATGGAAACAAACACCAAACCAAACAGACTGCCACATAATTGGCTCTCACACCGTGGAGACAATGACCAAAACATAACTGGCTCTCACACCCTGGAGACAATGTCCAAAACATAACCAACATTCAGACCAGCATCCTCGGCCTTGAATGAAAGAAATAACATAATTTAGCAACACCTCCTACTTTTTGCCCTTTGATGATGATCTGCTTCCCTTGCGGAATTGCCCCCTTCCCGCCCTGCAGCTCCTCTGTCGTGGGACCCCAGTGGCTGCAGCAAGGCTGGGGGAGGCCTGCTGACTGTCCGAAACTGAGACCGCAGATGCCCTTGAGGTACAGCCTGGACGAGCTCTGGGCCTGGAGGGCCCAGCTGATGACTGCTCCAACTCTGCATGGGCGGCAGCAGTCTGTCCTACAGGTGGTGGCAGCTGCAGTGGAGAAGTGCCAGTGGTGGCATCAGGAAGGCTGTCATCCTGAAAGCGGACAGCAGCTCCCTGGTCAGCCGACACACTGTCACTCTGATGGGGCAGCACCGCAGCATGCGCAGCAATCGGCTGGTGCACAGATAGCTGGCCTGCTGTGGCGCAGCGAGGGCCCCGGGGAATCCTGCCTGATCCAGCGAGGGTGGCAGCAGTCAGTGCTCGCGTGGCCTCAATCTGCGTCTGCATGAGACCAGCCACTGACTGCGTGGCAGCACTCAGCACTTGTGTGGCAGGTGCCAGTGCTTCGCCGAAGTCCTTGACAGTCCTTGCCAGTGCTGCGCCGAAGTCCTGCACACTCCTTGCCTGTGCCGCGCCGAAGTCCTGGACACTCCTTGCCAGTGTCTCAATGGAATCGGGCATCCTTGCCTCTGCCCAGCCTGGGCGCTCATTTCTGTGAAGGCACTCACCTCTTCTGCGCCCTGTGCAGCAGCACTCACGGCCCGACTCGCCCTCTGGGGAGACGGTGCCCCCAAGCTTCCCTAGCCCCCTCGCGTTGCTGCAGGCCATTGGGTCCTGGAGCTGCATCCTCCTCAGACCATTCCCCCCCGCTCCCCTCCAGGGAAGGCGTCTCCTCAGTCTGGACATGGGCTAGCTCACCTGAAGGTGGCGCGGATGGTCCGGCTTCCTCCTCCTCGTCGCCTCCAGAGTCACTCGCACTGGCAGCTTGAGGGCCCGCCTCCCGAGCTGGTGATGCAACATCTGAAAGCAGGGAGGTTCAAGAGTGGCTTTAGCAAAAGGACAGGGTGGCAGCAAGGGATGCATGAGTGCTGCAATGCTCTGAGTTGGTTCGAGAGTGAAAAAGCATGCTGGTGAGGGGAACAAGTGGAAGGAGAGAGGTCAAAAAGGTGATGACCTTACCATTGCTGTCCACAATGGGGTCGGCATCTCCAGAGGCGATTGGGCCAATCATCCAGCTTGCCACAATCCAATGGACTCGCTCCTCCAGGTCTGTGAGGGTCTGCAGGTGAGGCCGGCCTCCTCCGATCCGATGCTGTTGCCTTCTATTATGGGCCAGCTTGGCCTGCAAGAGAAAGGACGGGGTGTGAGGAAACCTGCAGCCCTGATCTGGGATGACATGCCTCCCATGATCGATTAGTCCTTACATTATGCTGCCCTGATCTGGGATGACATGCCTCCCATGGTCGATTAGCCCTTACATTATGCTGCTCTGATCTGGGATGACATGCCTCCCATGGTCAATTAGCCCTTACATTATGCTGCCCTGATCTGGGATGACATGCCTCCCATGGTCGATTAGCCCTTACATTATGCTGCCCTGATCTGGGATGACATGCCTCCCATGGTCGATTAGCCCTTACATTATGCTGCCCTGATCTGGGATGACATGTCTCCCATGGTCCAGGAGCCCTTACATTATGCACAGAGCTGAATGTGCATGTGTGTTTCCAGAAAGGGCCATGGGTGCTGGATGACAGCTGGCCATTGGGGCTTTGCACACCCTCTGGCCATAAAGTGAGGTCCAGATGGAGGGATGAAGATGATTCTGAAAAAGGCACTCACCCTGACGACCCGAGTGAGGTTGTTGAACTTCTTCCTGCATTGCACAGGAGTCCTGGGAACCATGCTGCAGGAGGTGACTCTGTTGGAAACCTCCCTCCAAGCTCTGCGATAGTCGCTGTGCTAAGGCCTCCTGCCATTCTCTGGGTAGAGTACAGATTGCCTGCGCTCCACCGCGCCAACCAGAGCATCCAATGCCCCCTCACTGAAGCGCTGCGCTCTCTCCCTGGCCCTCTCCATGTTCAGGCAGTTGTCGACGCCACAGGTAGGTTACCGCCGAGTTTGAGGCCTACGATGAGCAGGGTGCGGCTGGAGATGATGATCGATCCTCCCCTTTAAGAGCTGTCCGGTGCCAGCATGTCTGGCTGCACTCGATAATTGACAGCACCTGCGCTGCGCCTGCCCGCGGAGATATTGTGTGGTTAGCGCCTTAAGACTGTCATGCAGCACCTGATTTAGCGCCGTAATCACCTTCAGGGGCGCAGGTACCCAATATCGCTGGAGGTGGCGATAATTTGCGCCTGGCACTAAACTTTGCGCACCGCCAATACTAGCGCCCCAAATGGGGCGATACCGAATTTCTCCCCCTATGACTCTGACAATGCTGCGCTCTGCCAGCACGGCACTGGAGTGACTGATAAACAGAGCTGTGAGTTGCTGTGGGATGCTTACTGTGAATTACTGGGATTAAATCCTCCAGAAAGGGGGTAGCAGTCCATCCTTTCAACTCTATAACCCTTTTCCACTCAGTCTAGACTGATGGGTTGAAAAGCTTTCTGTAAATACCCTGTATGAAATTCTCAAACGCAGTTGCTGGTGGTCATGGGTTCACAGCACATATTTGATCCCAAATTGTCAGTGCCGTTGCAAGAAGCTAAAACAGCTGATGGTGTAGCGATGCAAAATAACACTGGTGCAGTGCAGAGGGCTGTCCAATGATGAGAGATTGTGTAGAATGGGCCAATACTCTCCGGAGTTTAGAAGAATGAGAGGTGATCTCAATGAAGCATACAAGATTCTGAGGCGGATTGACAGGGTAGATGCTGAGAGGTTGTTTGCCCCTGGCTGGAGTGTCTAGACCTAGGGGGCATAGTCTCAGGTTAAGGAGTTGGCCATTTAAGACTGAGATGAGGAGGAATTTCTTCACTCTGAGGGTTGTGAATCTTTGGAATTCTCTGCCCCGAAGAGCTGTGGATGCTGAGTCTTTCAGTATATTCAAGGCTGAGATAGATAGATATTTGGACTCTAAGAGAATCAAGGGTTATGGGGATCGGGCAGGAAAGTGGAGTTGAGGTCGATGATCAGCCATGATCTTATTGAATGGCAGAGCAGGCTCGAAGGGCCATATGGCCTACTTCTGCTTCTATTTCTTATTTTCTTATGTTCTTGAGACAAAGTTAGGGCAGAGGTAAGGCCATTCGCTTGGCCCACTCTCTGTGCTGCACAAGAACTCAAAGTGCTTAATGTTGGCACTTGCTGCCTGAAGTGGGGGAAGCAGTCAGTTTCCTTGCATTCCTTGACATCCGTAGCATTGATGAGTACCAGAAAACTATTGCACAAAGCTCCAGTAATCATGGGACCATTTGGAGTGAAATTATTCCACAGGGGCTGGTTAAGAAATTCCTTTATCTGCTATTTTAAGAGAGGCATTAACCTGTTTAACATAAATGATTTAGTGCCTCATTCCTAAACAGTAGACAGACGAATATCATACCAATCTCTGGCCCTCTAATTTAGCATATAGTGATTACACCCCACTCGTTCCTATTCCTCCCGAGCCCATGAATTTTGGAGCCATGCTCGCTTACATCTGCCTGAACACACTCATCCACTGACACATGTAGACTCACACCCACTGAGAGGCATGCACACCCACTCACAGGAGCCGCACACTCACTCTCACATCGCTCACATACTCTCACTGATTTGACTGATCCACGCAGACACCACTTGACTGGCAACCCATCCACCACCTTAAACATTCACTCCCTCCAACACCAGCGTACCGTGGCTGCAGTGTGTACCATCTACAAGATGCACTGCAGCAACTCGCCAAGGCTTCTTCGACAGCACCTCCCAAACCTGCGACCTCTTCCACCTAGAAGGACAAGGGCAGCAGGCGCATGGGAACACCATCACCTCCAAGTTCCCCTCCAAGTCACACACCATCCTGACTTAGAAGTATATCGCCAATCCTTCATTGTCGCTGGGGCAAAATCCTGGAACTCCCTCCCTAACAGCACTGTGGGAGCACCTTCACCGCACAGACTGCAGCGGTTCAAGAAGGCGGCTCACCACCACCTTCTCAAGGGCAATTAGTGATGGGCAATAAATGCTGGCCTTGCCAGCGACGCCCACATCCCGATAATGAAATAAAAAAGAAACTGAGCATTTGCAAGGGAGGGGGAGTTTCCCACTCTCCCTGTGACTATTTCCAACTGGGATAAGGTGAAGGGACCTGCACAAAACGAGTCCCTGCTGTCAAAGTAACAAGTAGGGGAGGGGGAGAGGGCAGAGAAGTCACCGTTGCTGCGCTGAGCTGTGCTGAGCAATATGTTGACGTCACCGTTATTTATATATTTCGCAGGGTGCGGGGCAAACTCTCCCTCATGGTGATTCGAGGAGCGGCGAGCGCTGGTTGGAATCATCTTTGGATCCCAGCACCCTACCTTACGGTTACCAAATGATATTGAGTAAGTCCCATGGCGGATGGTGGAAAGTTGTGCATTTTTGGTCATGCTTCTTGACAAGTCGGTGCTGTACATCCTACACTCCGGCTATTGATGCGTGTGTCGGTTCTGTATTCGAAAAGAGGTCGCCAGGCGAATTTAATGCAGTTTCCAGTAATTCATGAATTAATTATGGTGGCGGGAGCTCAGAGATGGTGGTGCCAACTAACTTAAAATGCCCATCTTCAAAATATCTTCCATACCTGCACAATCTGTCATAGTATGTACAAAATACTGGGGGAGCTCGACTCAGGCGCTCCCGTCAATCTTCCCACCCCAGGATAACCAACCATTCAAAGCACGGAGGTAAAAAATGTGCGGCTGAACAGTGGTTCGCTTCAGGCCCTTCTCCTTATAGTCGAGACTGCACATTGCTGGTGACTGCATGTGCTACATTTTCCTGAGTCTGTTGTTGTTTTATTTAATTGCATCTTGTTTTCGGTGTTAAATTTGTTAACGTGCAAATTTTCCAGCGAGGAAAATATAGAATGTCCTTAAATAATTAAATGTGCGAGTATTCAATAAATACATTCTATATTTATAAACACTTGGAATTGTGTCATCAGTAGCAATGACATTTTTATTTATTGTTTTCAGTTAAAAATTATTTATGTATATATACAGTGACTTATTTCTGTGAATCGTTGCTTTAAAACTAGAGCAAGCTGAAGTGGTCCCGATCATTAGAAGGGACTGGGAGTCTGGCTCAGAATTCCTGCAGCTTAGAACATTTTAGCCGTCGCTTATTTAAATAGTTATTCGTCCACTGATGAAAAGTACGCCGAGAAAGGGAAAGGCAAAAATATTGGCCCAAAAATTCGGGTCGGAGGCTTTATTTTTCTACACGAGTAAAGAGAAACAAACACTTAAATATTGGACAAAATAACTAGATTTCGCAGAGTTAGATCCCTCTCATGTAGCAACGGACTGCAGGCTGGAAAGAAAAAAGACTGGAAAATTGGAAATTATTCCCTACTTTGATAAGCTTGTATTAAATTTAAACCTGGCGCTTGAATCGGGAATGTTGTGAAGTGTGAATGAACCGGGTCAGGGTCGGTTCGTTATCATTGCATTCGGTAGATGATGATATTACTCAGACTAACTGCATGTAATTGATTGGACTTGGAGTGTGGACACCTACCTCTGCGTTTTACACCATTTTAACCAGTCACTTTAGGAAAAGCTGCAATTAGCCTGACCAGCAGAAATTCAGAAAATGGGGGAAAGCATCAATCGCCGACTGCTCAATCAAACAACGCCAAACACCTCAACGGCGCAATCCCAGCCCACGCCGACTGCTGTCGGCGCAACAGACGCAGATATCTCCAGGTATACAGGTATGCGTTGAGATTAGCGACACCGATTCGCATGCCATGTCCATTCGCCCAGCACCGAACCCTCGCTTTATTGAACACAACAGAACAATGCTAACTTAAAAAAAAAAAATTGTGTCCAATTCTGGGCACCACACTTTGAAAGAAAGAAAGTCTTGCATTTATATAGCGCCTTTCACGATTACCAGGCGCTTTACAGCCAATGATGTACTTTTGAAGTGGAGTCACTGTTCTAATGTGGGAAAACGCAGCAGCCAAATACGCGCACGGCAAGCTCCCACAAACAGCAATGTGACAATGACCAGATAATCTGTTTTTGTTATGTTGGTTGAGGGATAAATATTGGCCAGGACACCGGGGAGAACTCCCCTGCTCTTCTTCAAAACAGTGCCATAGGATATTTTACTCGAGAGAGAGAGAGAGTGAATAAGGAGAAACTGTTTCCAAAGGCAGGGGTGGTGGGGGTTCATAACCAGGCACATGTTCGAGACCATTAGCAAACTAACGAGGATGGAATAAGAGAGGTTTTTTTATTCAACGAATTGTTGTGATCTGGAATGCACTGCCTGAAAGAGCGGTGGAAGCAGGTTCAGTAGTAACTTTCAAAAGAGAATTGGATATCTACTTGAAAAGGGGGAAGAAGCAGGGGCTATGGGGAAAGAGCGGGGGAGTGGGAGTAATCGGATAGCTCTTGCAGAGAGCCGGCACAGGCTCGATGGGCCGTATGGCCTCCTTCTGTGCTGTATGAATCCACGGAAAAAACATCCCTAATTTTTTTTCATACAGACGCCTAAAAAGGACAATCTTCGTGGATATCTTTTCCGAAAAATATTTTTGCTTGCTTATTTTTTGTCCCCAATGCTTTTGGGCATTCGACATTTCGCCTCCGATCTGGCGATAGTTTAACCGCGTATAGGCTGTAACCCGGTTACAGCAACTGTAAACATAGTGGTGTGATGGAAATTGAGTGAAGATTGTGGTTGGAAACTGCAACACAGAAGTGCCTATAAAAATCATGGGCGAATGGGCATTGTGTAACCCGGTTGTGTTCTATATTTGTGTCCCAGACCGATGCACAAATGTACATCACATGTAAATTTAGACTCAGCGAGGCCAGCAACTTATTAAAGGAAACAAGGCTTCATTTATTTGACTCCCTCGTCTTCCGTTGATAAGCATAGCGGCTGCCCGGCTCCCTGTGACCAGAGCAACTAACTCTTGCCCCAAAGCTCATCTCTCTCTGCACCTGTTAGGACCGGTACATGCTCCGATCAGAACTGACAAGGCCTTGCCTGTAAATGCCATCATGTGACACAGCAATCGCAAGATCAGACCCTGACTTCCGGCTGAAGACCAGGCGGTGTCAGCCTACAGTGTTTTATGCTACTATTTTGGCCATGGGAAATGGGTTTTGAGTGTGTATCAATGCAAGGGCGATGGATAACTAAGCAAACTGCCCTGTGCGTGAGAACATTGAGCGACGACACCCCTGCAACAGGCCCCTTCCCACGGTGCAGTATAGCTCCAACCTAAATGGGTTAAGGGATAGAACAGGATTAACAAACATAAATGCATTTCCGACTTGCATTTCAAAATCCGATCAATTTATATCCCATAGACATACATTGCACTATGTAAATTCCTATAGACACAGACTACTGCATATAGATAGCTATAGACATACGGTAGTGTATAAAATTGTATACTCGTGTATTACTGCCTGTGAATTCCTTTAGATACAAATCGCCAGTGTGAATATCTATAGAGGTACAATTCTGTTATGCGATGTGCTTTTCTGTTTAAGGATATCTATAAATATAAATTAATGTATATGAATTTCTATAGACATACATGACTGAATACGAATTTCTATCGACATACAAGACTGTATATCAATTTCTAATGCCGACTATCACTATACATTGATTTCTTAGACAATGGTATGTGAATTCTTGTAGACTATATAGACTCATTGAATAATACAACACAGAAGGAGGCCATTCGGCCCATCAAATCTGCACCGGCTCTTTCGAAGAGCAATCCAGTTAGTCCCACTCCCCCGCTCTTTCCCCATATCACTGCAGTTTTTTTCCTTCAAGTATTGATCCAATTCCATTTTGAAAGCTTCCACTGAATCTCTTTCCACCACCCTGCTATCAGGCAGTGCACTCCAAATCCTAACCACTCGTTGTGTAAACGTTTTTCCTCATGTCACCTCTGGTTCTTTAGCCAATCACCTTAAATCTGTTGCCCTCTGGTTATCGACCCTTCAGCCATTGGAAACAGTTTCTGTTTATTTTCTCTATCTAAACCCTTCATGATTTGGAACGCCTCTATCAAACCTCGTCTTAGCCTTCTCTGCTCTAAGGAGAACAACCCCAGCTTCTCCAGTCTATCCACATAACTGTAATCCCTCATCCCTGGAACCATTCTAGTAAATCTCTTCTGTAGCCTCTCCAAAGTCTTCACGTCCTTCCTAAGGTGTGGTGCCCAGAATTGGACGCAATACTCCAGCTGGGGCTGAACTAGTGTTTTATATCGGTTTAGTATAACTTCCTGTCTTTTGTACACTATACCTCTATTTATAAAGCCCAGGATCCCGTATATGTTTTGTTAACCTGTCCTGCCACCTTCAAAGATTTGTGCACAAGCACCCCCAGGACTCTCTGTTCTTGCACCCCCTTTAAAATTGTACCAGTTAGTGTGTATGGTCTCTCCTCATTCTTCCTACCAAAATGTATCACCTCACATTTCTCTGCGTTGAATTTCATCTGCCAGATGTCCGCCCATTTCACCAGCCTGTCTGTCTTCTTGAAGTCTATCACACTCTTCCTCACTGTGTGCAACACTTCCAAGTTTCGTGTCATCTGCAAAATTCGAAATTGTGCTCTGTACCCCCCAAGCCCAAGTCATTAAAGTATATCAAAAACAGCAGTGGTCCTAGCACTGAACCCTGGGGAACAGCACCGCATACCTCACTCCAGTCCGAAAAACAGCCATTCACCACAACTCGCTGTTTTCTAGCCCTTAGCCATTTTTCTATCCATGGGCTTCAGTTTTGCTAACAAGCCTATGATTTTTGTAGTTATGTTTTACTGTATATGAATTCCCAGTTTATTAGTCTAAAATAAGACCTAGTTTGGAGATTTTCAAGCGCTCTCTGTTTTAACTAACACTTTCTGATAGAAAATGACATGGGAGGAAAGGGACACTGGCTGATTGAAAATGAAATTCCGATCGGCGTCGCTCTGGGGGTTGTGATCGGCATCTTGCTCTCGCCCTGCTTCTTCTTGTTTAAACGGCGAATCGGTGAGTGACTTATTTTGTAATCTGCTGTTTACCCGTCCATTGAAAGGACAATGATTAGTTTGAAGAGCTGCTTCTATTCCAGGCGGCGGGCACTGTGTACAGGCAGTAGAATGTGTGTCCACTGACAACCTGGCCGAATGTGTGCCGAAGAGAAAGAAACACACCGGGACTTACCCGTTTTCGGGAAAACTGACATGCCCGATATCGGATGTAACACAAATTACAACCTGCTTTATTAAAATCTAATCCGTGTTTAATCTCAATCTAATTACTTTGTTACAATCTAATCGGTGTTTAATCTCAATCTAATCTGTGTTAATTTCAATCTAATTACTTTGTTAGAATCTAATCTGTGTTTAATCTCAATCTAATCTGCTTTATTAAAATCTAATCTATGTTTAATCTCAATCTAATCTGCTTTATTATAATCTAATCTGTGTTTAATTTCAATCTAATTACTTTGTTAGAATCTAATCGGTGTTTAATCTCAATCTAATCTGCTTTATTACAATCTAATCTGTGTTTAATTTCAATCAAATTACTTTGTTAGAATCTAATCGGTATTTAATCTCAATCTAATCTGCTTTATTACAATCTAATCTGTGTTTAATTTCAATCAAATTACTTTGTTAGAATCGAATCTGTGTTTAATCTCAAACTAATTACTTTGTTAGAATCTAATCTGTGTTTAATCTCAAACTAATTACTTTTAGAATCTAATCTGTGTTTAATTTTAATCTAATTACGTTGTTAGAATTTAATCTGTGTTTAATCTCAATCTAATCTGCTTTATTACAATCTAATCTGTGTTAATTTCAATCTAATTACTTTGTTACAATCTAATCTGTGTTTAATTGCAATCTAATCTGCTTTGTTACAATCTAATCTGTGTTTAATTGCAGTTTAATCTGCTTTATTACAATCTAATCTGTGTTTTATTTCAATCTAATTACTTCGTTAGAATCTAATCTGTGTTTAATCTCTATCTAATCTTCGTTGTTACAATCTAATCTGTGTTTAATTGCAATCTAATCTGCTTTATTACAATCTAATCTGTTTAATTGCAATCTAACCTGCTTTGTTACAATCTGATCTGTGTTTAATTGCAATCTAATTACTTTGTTACAATCTAATCTGTGTTTAATTGGAATCTAATCTGCTTTATTACAATCTAATCGGTGTTTAATTGCAATCTAATTACTTTGTTAGAATCTAATCTGTGTTTAATCTCAATCTAATCTGCTTTATTACAATCTAATTACTTTGTTAGAATCTAATCTGTGTTTAATCTCAATCTAATCTGCTTTATTACAATCTAATCTGTGTTTAATTGCAATCTAATCTGCTTTGTTAGAATCTAATCTGTGTTTAATTGCAATCTAATTACTTTGTTAGAATCTAATCTGTGTTTAATCTCAATCTAATCTGCTTTATTACAATCTAATCTGTGTTTAATTGCAATCTAATCTGCTTTGTTAGAATCTAATCTGTGTTTAATCTCAATCTAATCTGCTTTATTACAATCTAATCTGTGTTTAATTGCAATCTAATCTGTGTTTAATTGCAATCTAATTACTTTGTTACAATCTAATCTGTGTTTAATTGCAATCTAATCTGTGTTTAATTGCAATCTAGTCTGCTTTATTACAATCTAATCGTGTTTAATTGCAATCTAATTACTTTGTTACAATCTAATCTGTGTTTAATTGCAATCTAATCTGTGTTTAATTGCAATCTAGTCTGCTTTATTACAATCTAATCGTGTTTAATTGCAATCTAATTACTTTGTTACAACCTAATCTGTGTTTCATTGCAATCTAATCTGTGTTTAATTGCAATCTAGTCTGTGTTTAATTGCAATCTAGTCTGCTTTATTACAATCTAATCGTGTTTAATTTCAATCTAATTACTTTGTTAGAATCTAATCTGTGTTTAATCTCAATCTAATCTGCTTTATTACAATCTAATCTGTGTTTAATCTCAATCGAATTACTTTGTTAGAATCTAATCTGTGTTTAATTGCAATCTAATCTGTGTTTAATTGCAATCTAATCTGCTTTGTTACAACCTTCTCTATCATTTACTATCTCGGGTCTATTTTCTGAACCGTTTTAGTACAATCTAATCTGCTTTGTTACAATCTAGTCTCTATTTTATAATTTACACATTACAAGGATTAGTTCCGAAATTCTGTTTATAATCAATACTGCGAACTCTATCCCGAAATGTACAGCGGCCTTTAGCATTTCTAATAACAAAAAATAATATTTAGAGAGTATTTGAGAATTATTTGGTAAACGCCGATGTGGATTTTACCATTCATTGTCATTCTACCTTTACATTTTCAGATGCTTGTGCCGATTCGATCTGCGTTGAACAGTCTCCCGGGTTAAACCAAGAACAAACTAGCGAGGTACATTTTAATTCTTGTTTCCCTATAAAGTTTATTCGGTTTAGTGACTGTTCATGTCGGCGGCTAGTTCTGAGGTGGGACTAATCGCTACAAGCAGCCGGTTAGAAATATTTTCTTCTCTGTAAAGACAGGGGCTGTCAGTAACAGATGGGCAGGAGTTTAGAAATGGAAACTTGGGACGAGAGAAGTTCTTGAGAGAATTAAGTGGAGACAAGCTTGCGAAGGGGAGAAATTAAATGGGTATTAAGTCTAATTAAATGGGATGTGGGAAAGGATGGAGAGTGCACACGAAATCAACAGGAATCGATGGATGAGAGTGGTACAGAATAAGTTTAAAATAATTCTAATTAATATTATACGGTCGGATACCTCATTGTGTTAAAAGGAGTGAGAGAACAGAATAATATTTTAAATACTACCCAGATGGTCCAGTAAGTGATGAGTGGAATAGAAATATCATTGAGAACGAGGAACTGACGGACGTGTTACATTTTGTTCCTGGTCGTCAGAGTAGACTCGCACAGTCTGAGAACTCTCGAACACGTTCAAGAGATCATGGAATGTGTGTGCCTTATGAGCAAACTAGGTTCCTAGAGAGCAAATAATAAAAATGACACATAGACTTAGGTAGCAGTGGGGAAATAAAAAACCAGAGCGTGTCAGGAAGGGGCAGAAGGTATGGAGTAAAAGGTAAAGTAATAAAAAGGGCAAAAGCAGGAACTAAGTGTCACAAAACATCTTTGAAAGTTCTCTATCTGAATGCACGTAGCATTCATAACAAAATAGATGAGTTAATGGCACAAATAATTACATATGGGTATGATCTTGTGGCCATTACAGAAACATGGCTGCAGGGTGACAATGCCTGGGAATTAAACATACCAGGTTATTTAACGATCAGGAAGGACAGGCAGGAAGGAAGGGGAGGTGGGGTGGCTATGTTAATAAAGGAAGGAATCACTGTAATACAGAGAAATTATATTGGGTCAAAGGATCAGGATAATGAAACAGTTTGGGTGGAGGTGAGGAATAATAAGGGGAAAAAAACACTAGTGGGCGTAGTCTATAGGCCGCCGAACAGTTGCAACTCTGTTGGACGGAGTATCAATCAGGAAATAGTTGAGGCTTGTAATAAGGGAACATCTATAATTATGGGGGATTTTAACTATCATATTAATTGGACAAATCAAATTGGGCAGGGCAGCCTTGAGGATGAGTTCATTGAGTGTATTAGGGATGGGTTTCTTGAGCAGTATGTAACTGAACCGACCAGTGGGCAAGCAACCTTAGATCTGGTCCTGTGTAATGAGACAGGATTAATTAAAAATGTCCCAGTAAAGGATCCCCTTGGAATGAGTGGCCATAACATGGTTGAATTCCATATTTAATTAGAGGATGAGACGGTTGGATCTCAAACAAGCGTGCTAAGCTTGAATAAAGGAGACTATGAAGGTATGAGAGCGGAATTGAGTAGAGTGGATTGGGAAAATAGATTAAAGGGTAAGACAATACATGATCAGTGGTGTACATTTAAGGAGTTATTTTACAACTTCCAAAAAATATATATTCCACTGAGAAGAAAAGGGTGTAAAAGAAAAGACAGCCACCCGCGGCTAAGTAAAGAAATTAAGGATAGTATTCGACTAAAAACAAGGGCATATAAGGTAGCCAAATCTAGTGGGAGGATAGAGGATTGGGAAAACTTTAAAAGACAGCAAAAAATAACAAAAAGATTGATTAAGAAAGGGAAGATAGATTATGAAAGTAAATTAGCAAAATATATAAGAACAGATAGTAAGAGTTTTTATAGTTATATAAAAAGAAAAAGGGTGGCTAAAGTAAATGTTGGTCCCTTAGAGGATGAGACCAGGAAATTAATGGTGGGAAATATGGAGATGGCAAAAACACTGAAGGAATATTTTGTATCAGTCTTTACAGTAGAGGACACTAAGAATATCCCAACACTGGACAAACAGGGGGCTATAGGGGGGGAGGAGCTAAACACGATCAAAATCACTAAGGAAGTGGTACTCGGTAAAATAATGGGACTCAAGGCGGATAAATCACCTGGACCTGATGGCTTACATCCTAGGGTCTTGAGGGAAGTGGCGGTAGGGATTGTGGATGCATTGGTAATAATTTTCCAAAACTCCCTGGACTCAGCAAAGGTCCCAGCAGACTGGAAAACTGGTAATGTAACACCCTTATTTAAAAAAGGGCAGTAGACAGAAGGCTGGAAACTATAGACCTAGCCTAACATCTGTGGTAGGTAAAATTTTGGAGTCCATTATTAAGGAGACAGTAACAGGACATTTGGATAATCATAATTTAATAGGACAAAGTCAGCATGGTTTTATGAAGGGGAAGTCATGTTTGACAAATTTGCTGGAGTTCTTTGAGGAAGTAACATATAGGGTGGATAAAGGGGAACCAGTGGACGTAGTGTATTTAGACTTCCAAAAGGCATTTGACAAGGTGCCACACAAAAGATTATTGCTTAAGATAAAAAATCACGGGATTGGGGATAATATTCTGGCATGGATAGAGGATTGGCTATCTAACAGAAGGCAGAGAGTTGGGATAAATGGTTCTTTCTCAGACTGGCAATCAGTAACTAGTGGTGTTCCGCAGGGGTCAGTGCTGGGTCCCCAACTCTTTACAATCTATATTAACGATTTGGAGGAGGGGACCGAGTGTAACATATCAAAGTTTGCAGATGATACTAAGATGGGAGGGAAAGTAGTGAGTGAGGAGGACATAAAAAACCTGCATGGGGACATAGACAGGCTAAGTAAGTGGGCAGAGATTTGGCAGATGGAATACAATACTGGAAAGTGTGAGGTTATGCACTTTGGCAGGAAAAATCGGAGCGCAAGTTATTATCTTAATGGCAAGAAACTGGAAAGTACTGAAGTACAAAGGGATCTGGGGGTCCTGGTGCATGAAACTCAAAAGGTTAGTATGCAGGTGCAGCAAGTGATTAAGAAGGCCAATGGAATGTTGGCTTTCATTGCTAGGGGGATAGAATATAAAAATAGGGAGGTATTGCTTCAGTTGTACAAGGTATTGGTGAGACCACACCTGGAATATTGCATACAGTTTTGGTGTCCATACTTAAGAAAAGACATACTTGCTCTCGAGTCAGTACAAAGAAGGTTCACTCGGTTAATCCCGGGGATGAGGGGATGGACATATGAGGAGAGGTTGAGTAGATTGGGACTCTACTAATTGGAGTTCAGAAGAATGAGAGGCGATCTTATTGAAACATATAAGATTGTGAAGGGGTTGGATCGGGTGGATGCGGGGAGGATGTTCCCGATGATGGGTGAAACTAGAACTAGGGGGCATAGTCTTAGAATAAGGGGCTGCTCTTTCAAAACTGAGATGAGGAAGAACTACTTCACTCAGAGGGTGGTAGGTCCATGGAATATGCTGCCCCAAAAAGCTGTAGAAGCTACATCATTACATAAATTTAAAACAGAAATAGACAGTTTCCTAGAAGTAAAGGGAATTAAGGGGAGCAGGCAGGAATTTGGACATGAGTCTAGGTTCGGATCAGACATGGCCCTGTGGGCAGCGGAGCGGGCCCAGGGGCCGTGTAGCCTGATCCTGCTCCTATTTCGTGTGTCTAATTCTGTTAGATTCAGGAGATGGTTCTGTGATAGTAGATTGGCGGTTAGGATCAGATCAGTCATGATCTTATTGAATGGCGGAGCAGGCTCGAGGGGCCGATTGGCCTACTCCTGCTCCTATTTCTTATGTTCTTATGTTCTTAAAACGTGATATTAATGCTCAGGATAGCAATAGCACTGTGTGATATTAATACTCAGGCTTGAAGTGACACTGTGTGATATTAATACTCAGGGTTGAAGTGACACTGTGTGATATTAATATTCAGGGTTGCAGTGGCATTGTGTGATATTAATACTCAGGGTTGAAATGACACTGTGTGATATTAATACTCAGGGTTGCAGTGGCACTGTGTGATATTAAAACTCAGGTTAGATATGGCACTGTGTGATATTAATACTCAGGGTTGCAGTGGCACTGTGTGATATTAATACTCAGGATTGAAATGGCACTGTGTGATATTGATACTCGGTTGCTGTGGCACTGGGTGATATTAATACTCAGGATTGAAATGGCACTGTGATATTACACTCTGTGATATTAATACTCAGGGTTGCAGTGGCACTGTGTGATATTAATACTTAGGATTGAACTGGCACTGTGTTATATTAATACTCGGTTGAAATGGCACTGTGTGATATTAATACTCAGGGTTGCAGTGGCACTGTGTGATATTAATACTCAGGGTTGAAATGGCACTGTGTGATATTAATACTGAGGGTTGCAGTGACACTGTGTGATATTAATACTCAGGGTTGAAATGGCACTTTGTGAAATATAATGTTGCAGTGGCACTGTGTGATATTAATACTCAGGATAGAAATGGCACTGTGTGATATTGATACTCTGGGTTGCTGTGGCACTGGGTGATATTAATACTCAGGATTGAAATGGCACTGTGTGATATTAATACTCAGGGTTGCAGTGGCACTGTGTTATATTGATACTCGGTTGAAATGGCAATGTGTGATATTAATACTCAGGGTTGCAGTGGCACTGTGTGATATTAATACTCAGCATTGAAAGGGCACTGTGTTATATTAATACTCGGTTGAAATGGCACTGTATGATATTAATACTCATGGTTGAAATGGCACGGTGTGATATTAATACTCGGTTGCAGTAGCACTGTGTGATATTAATACTCAGGGTTGAAATGGCACTGTGTGATATTAATACTCAGGGTTGAAATGGCACTTTGTGAAATATAATGCTCAGGGTTGCAGTGGGATTATTTGATTCTTATCGAACACATATTTGAACGAAATTGCTTTAACAGCTATTTTAACCACGCGTTAACCATTTAAAAGAAACACGGTAATTCACTTACTGTAAAATAGAAGACACAGGAGTTGATGACACGAGGTAGACACGCTTCATCACCCTCACTATTCTACCATGGTTTAGGTGATGGTAAAGCAACCAACCGCCCAATGCAGCTGGTCAGAGAGGTAGATCTATATTAATTTGCTGGGGCTTGATGACCTTTGGGACCAGGCAGTAGTTTCACAGAGATCCATGTTCTTGGTATTGCCTGCAGTTTGTTGTCATCTTCACATGATCGGGCCAGCTTTGCAAATAACCTGCTTTGTGTGGAAAATCCTCAATTGAAGTAACACAATTGGAACCACTGTCGTAAGGACTGTATTAACTGAGGCAGCCTTACTGCAGATGTTCTTCATGGTCTCATATTTTCTTTCTGATAGAAAGATGATGCTTCCTCACACAGTGAAGAGATTGCATATGCAGCTCTGTGCTTGGCGGCATTGCCAGCGCAGATGCACGGAGATTGCTCGGGAGATGCAATACTGATACACTCAGAAGATCTAATGCAGACACGGGGAGGTTTCTCAGGAGATCGAATACAGACACATGGAGAATTCTCAGGAGATCTAGTACAGACATGTGGAGATTTTTCAGGAGAGGCACTGACTGAATATGCTCCTGTCAAGATGATGAACAAATCTCCTTCGAGCAGAGAACGCTAAGAGGAGGTTTGAATGAATGGCAGATTTTGTATAATGGTGAGCAACTGAGAGACAACGATAAACCACCGAGTTCGCAGTAATTGTCTAATTGTGTGATATTAATACTCAGGGTTGAAATGACACTGTGATATTTATCCTACATTAAAAAGTCACGTTAAATAAAAGCTGAACTGGTACTCTTGCCTCGGATATAGTTTTTTCTCATTTGGTGACTGTGCTTAATGACCTTGAGGCTGGGTCAAACAGATGCTTCATTGCTGGGTCCCGATTGAGGATTGAAATGGCAAGTGGGAAGGTGTAGTGAGTGCCCACCACTGCCTACCCTCCCACCCCCGATGGATTTGCTTTGTAAATTGTGGCCCTGCTCTTTTCCAGTGAGTTTGATATAGGACCATGGAACATAAGATCTGGCCCTCAAGCCTGTTCCGCCATCCTTTTTTTTATTCATTCATGGGATGTGGGCATGACTGGCAAGGCCAGCATTTATTGCCCATCCCTAATTGCCCTCGAGAGGGTGGTGATGAGCCGCCTTCTTGAACCGCTGCAGTCCGTGTGCTGAAGGGATCCCCACATTGCTGTTAGGGAGGGAGTTCCAGGATTTTGACCCAGTGACGTTGAAGGAATGGTGATATATTTCCAAGTCAGGATGGTGTGTGACTTAGAGGGGAACCTGCAGGTGGTGGTGTTCCCATGCACCTGCTGCCGTTGTCGCGGGTTTGGGCGGTGCTGTCAAAGAAGCCTTGGCAAGTTGCTGCAGTACATCTTGTAGATGGTACACACTGCAACCACAGTGCGCCGGTGGTGGAGGGAGTGAATGTTAAAGTTGGTGGATGGAATGCCAATGAAGCGGGCTGCTTTATCCTGGATGGTGTCGAACTTCTTGAGTGTTGTTGGAGCTGCACTCATCCAGGCCATTCAATTAGTTCATGACTGATCTGTATCTCAACTCTATTTATCTGCCTTCACCTCATATCTCTTGATACCATTACCTACCAAAATTCTATTGATCTTTGTCTTGAACATTACAATTGACCCCAGCATCCATAGCCTTTGGGGGAGCGAGTTCCAGATTTCTACAAGCCTTTGTGTGAAAAAGTGTTTCCTGATTACAATCTTAAATTTTACAATAAAACCAACTTGTTCTGGATTGCTCCACCAGAGGAAATAGTTTCTCTATATTTACCTATTGAATCCCTTTGTCATTTTAAAGACCTTGATTGGGTCACCTATCAACCATCTAAACTCAAGGGAATGAAAACTAAATGTATGCCAGTCTTCTGCCCACGTTACAGCAGGGTACCAGTGGAATCCCATGGATTTTTGGAGCCTAGCTATTTTATGAACATTTTGCATCTAAAATGCCTTGCTGAGGAAATATGTATTTATAATTTCCAGCATTCTTCATGTCACCCATGCATTATTATAGTTGTATGCTTACTCAGTGCCCAGTTTAGCTCTGTCTTTGTAAACTACTGTCACATCACCAACTTCCAGCTATACAGAACCCTGGTTAGACCACACCTGGAGTACTGTGAGCAGTTCTGGACACCACAGCTTAGGATGAATATATTGGCCTTGGAGGGAGTGCAACGTAGGTTTACCAGAATGATACCCGGACTTCAAGGGTTAAGTTACGAGGAGAGATTACACAAATTAGGGTTGTATTCCCTGGAATTTAGCCGGTTAAGTGGTGGTCTGATCGAAGTTTTTAAGATAGTAAGGGGAACTGTTGGAGTAGATAGAGAGAAACTATTTCCACTGGTTGGGGATTCTAGGACTAGGGGGCAGAGTCTAAAAATTAAAGCCAGACCTTTCAGGAGTGAAATTAGGAAACACTTCTACATGTAACATTTGGTAGAATATTGATGCTAGGTCAATTGTTAATTTTAAATTGGAGATTGATAGCTTTTTGTTAACTAAAGGTATTAAGGGATATGGACCAAAGGCGGGGATATGCAGCTAGGTCGCAGTTCAGCCATGATCTCATTGAGTGGCGGAACAAGCTCAAGGGGCTCAATGGCCTACTCACATTCCTATGTTCCCTTTCCTCTCCAAAGACCTTAAATGCGCCATAAAGGAAGAAAACAGAGAGTAGCCGGTGTGATGCCTTGCCTGTCCTGGTGAGTTCATTGAAGTTGCAGCACTGGTCTGCAATGCTGGGGGCGAGTGAGTTGGCACTAAGTGCCAGTGTAATTTCCATCCAGGTGGCATGAGTGATATTTCTGGCAAGTTTTCTGCCATGGACACTGTGATAAAAATGCTAACTTCCGAGAAGTTATGTCATCACTTCCTGTGAACTATGAACTATGAACTATGAACTGTGTACATACCTCACTTCCTGTAAATGTCACTTCCTGTTGGACTGGTATAAATACTGGTCTGTTCAGTATTGTAAGAGGCTTCTACCAGAGGCATGGTAAAGACCTCTCTTGTGTATAGTGTGTTTATAAGTTACTTAAAGCTTACTTTAAAGTTACTTGATGGTAAGTCTCCTTTTTCTTACATCAATTTAAGTAACTTAGTATTTACACTGACAAATACTAGACCTTCAGTCAAACTCGGAAGTTAAGGATCCAGGGAACCACCCATCATGGAGAAAATCCTTAGACCTATTCGTCTGGACTTGGACCCGAATACACCAGCAGCTGGCAGGGTATGGAAGCATTGGTATCGTACTTTTGAGAATTTTCTGGATGAATGTAAAGTGGATGCTCCTGCTAAATTGAAGATACTTGTCAATTATGTGACCCCAAAAGTGTTCGAATATGTTGATGACTGGGATAATTACGAAGAGGTGATTTGGGCACTTAAGAAACTGTATGCGAAGACCCCAAATGAGGTCTATGCTAGACATCTACTGGCCACAGCCCGACAAGGGCCAGGGGAATCAATTGACGAATTCCTGCAAGAACTTCGCAGGCTCAGCGTAGATTGTAACTTTCAGGCAGCCTCAGCTGAGCTGTACCGCCAAGAAATGATTCGTGATGCTTTCATCTGCGGGATTGCCTCTCCATTTATACGCCAGCGTCTACTAGAAAGTAAAACACTTGAGCTACAAAAAGCTTTTGAACTAGCTTGTTCACTGGATTTGGCAAAGAGAAATGCAGACCTCTATCAGCTGCCCAGATCTCGATCTGCTGCTGTAGCTGCAACCAGACAATTCAAGCGGTCTCAGGTGAACCCTATCATGGGGGAATCTAATTCTGATAATTCTGATGAAGAAGAGGAGGACGACCCCACTTTAGCAGCCTCTTGGCAATCTAGGAAGGAATGCTTCTTTTGTGGAGATGCTTTTCACCCTAGGAAAACCTGCCCTGCTCGCAATGCAATCTGCAGTTATTGCGGGAAAAAAGGACACTTTGCTAAAGTTTGCCTATCAAGGGCCTCTACGAGGGCCAATCCAGCTAAGGCCTACCGAACTGCCCCAATTAGGGCCTATCAAGATGCTCCAGCTAGGACCTATCAAGCTTCCTCTCGAGCTCTCTCCCGAAGAAGCACACCGAGAGTTTTAGCCACTCTCTGTGCAACGACACCAATTACAGCTGCTTGCCCACAGAACCTGTCTCAGGCAGCCACAAAAATTTCAATTAAAGGGCATACCTTAGATGCCTTAATTGACTCAGGAAGTACTGATAGTTTCATTAAGGAACAGATTGTTGCGAAATTGAAACTACATGTCTTCCCATCGGACCAGGCAATTGCGATGGCCCAGTCATCACTTAATACCAGAATCTCCGGCTTTTGTGTTGTTGATATGACACTTCATGGTCGTATGTATCCCTCCACCCGACTTTCAGTGCTCAAAGACTTATGTAGTGATCTCCTCTTAGGGCTGGACTTCCAAAAACAGCATAAGAAACTCACCATTGAGTTTGGTGGATCCAAACCCGGACTTACTATTTCTAATATACCATCTAAATTACCATTTTGTGCATTATCAGCAGCTTCACTTGATGAACCCTCATTATTTGCCAGTATTCCGCCTCAATGCCAACCGATAATAACGAAATCGCGGCGCTTTAATCAGGGAGACCAATCTTTTATTGCGGCTGAAATCTCTCGACTTCTAGCAGAGGATATCATTGAACCATGTTCGTCGCCCTGGCGGGCTCAAGTCGTCATTGTCAAGAACCCTCTAAAACCTCACAAACAGCGACTATGCATCGATTATTCGCAAACCATCAATCAATATACCGACTTGGACGCCTACCCATTGCCACGCATTGATGATATGGTTAATAAACTGGCCGAATACAAAGTGTTCTCAACTTACGATTTAAAAAGTGCCTATCATCAGTTACCCTTAAAGGTCTCAGATAAGCAGTACACAGCCTTTGAGGCTAATGGACGGCTGTACCAATTTCGTCGCCTCCCATTCGGGGTTACTAATGGAGTGGCTGTCTTTCAACGGGCAATGGATGGCCTGGTTAAGCAGGAAAACCTAAGGGACACTTTTCCCTATCTTGATAACATTACCATTGCAGGTCACGATCAACAGGAACACGACTCCAACCTCCAAAAATTTCGGGATGCCCTCCATCGCCGTAATTTGACCCTGAATGAATCCAAATCTGTTGAGTCGCAACCGACCATCAACATCCTTGGCTACTGCGTAGGCAATGGTATCATTAAGCCAGACCCAGAAAGACTTCGCCCGCTCCAAGAGCTCCCGTCACCTAAGAATCCGGCTTCTTTACGTCGGGCTCTCGGTCTGTTTGCATACTACGCTAAATGGATTCCTCATTTTTCGGACAAAATCCAACCCTTGCTGCATGCTAGATCATTTCCACTGGGAACAGCGGCTGTTGCAGCCTTTAACCTTCTCAAAAAACAGTTGGAGAAAGCGGCTCTTCACTCCATCGATGAGAATCTCCCTTTCGTGGTTGAATGTGATGCCTCGGAGGTGGCGATCTCGGCTACTCTGAATCAGGAAGGTCGTCCTGTAGCATTTATGTCCAGGACCTTACAAGGTGCCGAGCTACATTATCCTCCGGTTGAGAAAGAAGCCACAGCCATCATAGAGGCAGTACGGAAGTGGAACCATTTTCTAGCTCGCCAGCACTTTACATTGATCACGGACCAACGATCAGTCGCCTTCATGCTCGATAATCGAAAACGAACCAAAATTAAGAATAATAAAATACAACTTTGGAGGCTGGAACTGGCCTCTTTTGGTTATACCATTCTCTATCGGCCTGGCAAGGAGAATGTGGCCCCGGACACCCTCACACGGGCATTCTGCTCCACTATGTCATCCTCCACTCTCATGGATGTCCACAATGGTTTGTGTCATCCTGGCGTTACGCGCATGCTACATTTCGTACGATCACGGAATCTCCCTTTTTCCACTGGAGATGTAAAAAAAATATGCTCAGAATGCCGGCTTTGTGCGGAATTAAAACCTCAGTTCTTCCGCCCCTCAGATGGTATACTCATACATGCAACCCAACCGATGCAACGACTTAGCATCGATTTTAAGGGCCCAGTGCCCTCTTCAACTCGGAACACATATTTGCTCACCATGATCGACGAATATTCACGTTTTCCGTTTGCCTTCCCCTGCTCCAATATGCTGGCGTCCACAGTAATCTGCTGCCTTGAGCAGGTATTTTCTCTCTGTGGCATGCCGGCTTATATTCACTCAGATCGGGGTCCATCCTTTATGTCAAGGGAACTCAAGGACTACCTCTCAGAACGGGGAATTGCTACAAGCAAAACAACACCATACCATCCCATCGAAAATGGGCAGGTAGAGAGGTATAACGGTATCATCTGGAATTCCGTACGTCTCGCTTTAAGATCTCGGGGCCTACCAGACCAGCAATGGGAAACAGTGCTTCCGGATGCATTGCACTCTATACGGTCCCTGCTTTCTACAGCCACAAATACTACACCTCATGAGCGGTTCTTTGGATTCCAGCGTCGCTCATCTCATGGAACATCACTCCCGTCATGGCTAACTACTCCTGGACCTGTATTACTCCGAAGATACGTTCGGACGTCTAAAAATGACCCTCTTGTAGACGAGGTCGAACTAACCGATGCCAACCCCACCTATGCAAACATACGATATTCCGACGGCCGAGAATCTACCGTATCATTACGGGATCTGGCTCCCTGCCCACCAGGACCTAGTGGGACATCGGGTGATGGCATTTCACCAGGAAACTCTTGGGACCTATCGGGTACCCCTCTCCAGGATCCTGATCGGACACCAACTAGCTTGGTGCCGGTAGAACCCCGTGCTCAAGGTTGCGACCCTCCCAGTACCGTGCATGAAAGTACTGATCCGCCACAGACCAGCTCTGCACCTCCCTCTGAACAGAGGCAGTCCGACTTTGAACCTATTGGGGCTCGTACTCGAAGCCATGATCTCCCCGACCCTTCACAGGGCAATCCAGGCCACACAGACTCTGACCAATGGCCAACCGCATGTAAGCGGACCAGCGACCCTCTACGACGGGAATCCAAACGGGTGCGACTCTTCCTTGTTCGGCGGCTACGGACCAAAAGGTAGACCACAGCCTCCTAATCCTGCAGGAGGGAAGAATGTGATAAAAATGCTAACTTCCGAGAAGTTATGTCATCACTTCCTGTGAACTATGAACTATGAACTATGAACTGTGTACATACCTCACTTCCTGTAAATGTCACTTCCTGTTGGACTGGTATAAATACTGGTCTGTTCAGTATTGTAAGAGGCTTCTACCAGAGGCATGGTAAAGACCTCTCTTGTGTATAGTGTGTTTATAAGTTACTTAAAGCTTACTTTAAAGTTACTTGATGGTAAGTCTCCTTTTTCTTACATCAGACACCCAGTAGTCCGTGCCTCCTGGTGTCAATTTGCATAAAGAGGGCTTTGCAGGTAAGACTCTAAAACTGTCTTCTGCTCTTGTGTGACATGCCCTATTATCTTGTGTGGTTGAGTGAGCCAGCTGCCCCTGTAGTAGATTCAGAGGTGCGAGCACTACCATGGAGAAACAGGGAGCATTAACTTGTAAATGGATGCCATCCCTAAATGCTTATCAATCTGCACTTAACTGATGTACCGTGTCCTAGCATAATATGAAACATTTCAATAATACAATGCAATCAAAATTTAATGAATATGTAACAAAACAACAAGTTACCTAACCCAGTACAATCTGTCCTTAGAAAAGAGAAAGGTCACACTGTGCTGACATTTCTGTTAATATTTCAAACAAAATTGACTGGACTAAGGTGGCTCAGTTGGTAGCACTCTGGCCTCTGAGCCAGAGGATTGTGGGTTCATGTCCCACTTGAAACTTACATGTAAAATCTAGGCTGATGCTCCATGTAGTACTCAGGGAGTGCTGCACTGTTAGAAGTGCCACCTGTCCTCTCAGGTGAACGTACAAGATCCCATGGGACTATTCTGAAGGATAGAAGGGGCATGCTCCCTGGTGTGCTGGCCAATATTTATCCCTCGACATCACTAAAACAGATGATCTAGTCATTTGCTCATTGTTGCTTGTGGGAGCTTGCTGAGCGCAAATTGGCTGCCGCGTTTCATACATTCAAACAGTGACTGCGCATCAAAAGTACTTCATTGGCTGTAAAGCGCTTTGGGACATCCTGAGGTCATGAAAGGCGCTATCAAAATGCAAATTCTTTATTTTTAAACCCGTGACAAAGTGTAAACCTTTGGGTTCCCCAGAGAGGTGAGGGTTGTCTGCCATCTGATAGTTTAAACAAACCTTTATAATTTCTTGTTACAGTAGCTTTAAGTAAACTAGACTATGTGATTCAGCCCTTCATGTCTGTGAAAATTAGAAAGTCTTGCATTTATATAGCGCCTTTCATGATCACCGGACGTCCCAAAACGCTTTCCAGCCAAAGAAGTACATTTGGAGTGTAGCCACTGTTGTAATGTAGGAAGTTAGTTCCACTCCTCTTGCTCTTTCCCCATAGTCCTACATTTTTTCCTTCCCTTTCAAATATATATCCAATTCCCTTTTGGAAGTTTCTAATGAATCTACTACTACAACCCTTTTAGGCAGCGCATTCTACATCATTGCAACTCGCTGTGGAAATAAAAATTCTCCTCATCTCTCCCTCTGTCATGGGGCCGTGCATTCACGGGGCCGTTTTGCTAGGGTTTTCGGTAGTGGACCCAAGCGCAGGAAACCTATCCAAGGACTCGAGACCGGGTAGAACGCGAAAGATGCTTAACTTGATACTCGAAAACACAGAGACATGGTAACACTCGAGAGATGGTTCCTTGAGACTCAAGAACATAGAGACAGGGTAACACTCGAAAGGCGATTCACTTGAGACTCGAAAACGTACATAGTAACACTCAAAAGGAGATTCCTTGAAACTCGAAAACACAGAGACTCAAGAAAGCTGCTACCTGCAGGCAGGCGAACCCAGGACTGAGCAAAGAGGACAGGAAACAGGAAGCTTAAATACAGGCCAGAGTGGTCACGTGACATAATTATTCAAATGAGACAGGAGACAAATACTTTAACAACACACAGGTGAGGCCAGAGGCACAGAGGCAAAACAGGGACAACTTTATTAACTAGCCTGATTACTCTGATGAGATCAATTACTCAAGAAACAGGTGAGGAGAGGGGCCCAGAAGGCACGGCAGCAGTGCACCGAGGCCTCAAAAACCGCCCTCAGGCGGCGAGCAGAGGGAAGTGCCGCTGCAGCCGTTACACCCTCTGGTTCTTTTGCAGATCTTTAATCTGTGTCTTCTTGTCACTGGAAGCACAATGCAGTGGGATAGACTGAACAGAATTAACTGCCGGTTCAGATTTTATTCCACTCCACAGACGCACACAAGAAAGAATGTGTTTGTATGTGTCCTGTTCTAGTGACTGGTGCTATTGGATTGCCTGGGGTCAATTTTGACTTTTGGGCTTCCAACTGGTGGAGTGCGCCAACTGGCCACCTACATCCATGGCAAAAGGAGTCTCTGTGATTTTGAGGCCCCAGCCTCATTAACATCAGGCCATCGAGCTGTGGACCATCAAGCAGGTATCCCAATGCAGTTCACCAGGCTGAGACCACCAATAAGGTGGGTGGCGGGGAGGGGGGTGTTGTGATCATGGAGGATGTGGATTCCCAGGCTAGCAGTGGCCCAGAATATGTTTGTGGGCCCTAGAGTAGCCTCTTCGGCTCCATTGCCCGCGGAACTGGTCAATGAGCATGGCGCAGGCTCTGGCCTGAAATGGCAATTGGGGTCATATTTATGCCATAAAACCTCAATTTCCATATCAAAAAGGGACACAAAATGGGGCCGTCAATATCTTCGATGCTAACGGGCAGTAAGGCTACCGACCCCATTTTGAGGCCTTTTACGCCAGCTGATAGAAGTGAAAATCGGCCCCATTGGGTGCAAGTAGTTCAGGAAAATGGGGCAGGAGCAGTGCATGCCCCTAATAGAGCCTGTTCGAGTTTCCATCCAGTTAAATGAATGGGCAGAAAATCAAGCAGGCTCTGCCTCCCTGTCTCATTTTCCTAAATGTGGTACTGTGTTCAGTTCTGGTCTCCATATTATAAAAAGGATATAAAGGCACTGGAGAAGGTCCAAAACATTGATTTACAAGGATGATACCAGAACTGAGAGGTTATAACTATCAGGAAAGACTGACCATGCTAGAAAAGAGAAGGCTGAGGGGTGTCCTGATAGAGGTCTTTAAAACTATAAAGGGGTTCGGTAGGGTAGATGTAGAACAAAAATGTTTCCACTTGTGGGGGAGTCCAAAACTAGGGGTCATCAATATAAGATAGTCACGAATAAATCCAATAAGGAATTCAGGAGAAACTTCTTTACTCAGAGAGTGGTTAAAATGTGGAACTTGCTGCCACATGGAATAGTTGAAGTGAATAGCACAGATGCTTTTAAGGGGAAGCTAGACATGTATATGAGGGAGAATAGAATAGAAGGATATGCTGATAGGGTTAGATGAGGTAGGGTGGGACGAGGCTCGTGTGGAGCATAAACACCGGCATAGACCAGTTGGGCCGAATGACCTGTTTCTGTGCTGTAAATTATATGTAATTCTATGTGGTGAACCCGGGCAATGTAAAAGTTCCTGTGTCAGGAATAAGGAAATGTGCCCCATTGGTACCTTATATAAAATACTAGCTGGGGGAGCCCGGCGGTGCCGAGGCTTTCTCGAGGGCATGTTGTTGTTGGAAGAGAGAGAGGGAGCGACTGGGGGGAAGAGAGAGAGGGAAGGAGAGAGAGGGAAGGAGAGAGAGAGAGAGGGAAGGAGAGAGAGAGAGGGGGGGAAGGAGAGAGAGAGAGAGAGATGGAAGGAAAGAGAGAGAGATGGAAGGAGAGAGAGAGAGAGGGAAGGAGAGAGAGGGAAGGAGAAAGAGAGGGAAGGAGAGACAGAGAGAGGGAAGGAGAGAGAGAGAGCGAGGGAAGGAGAGAGAGATTGGGAGTGTGAGAGAGAGAGAGATTGGGAGTGTGAGAGAGATTGGGAGTGAGAGAGAGATTGGGAGTGTGAGAGAGAGAGAGAGATTGGGAGTGTGAGAGAGAGAGAGAGATTGGGAGTGTGAGAGAGAGAGAGAGATTGGGAGTGTGAGAGACATTGGGAGTGAGAGAGAGAGAGAGATTGGGAGTGAGAGAGAGATTGGGAGTGTGAGAGAGAGAGAGAGATTGGGAGTGTGAGAGAGAGAGAGAGATTGGGAGTGTGAGAGAGAGAGAGAAATTGGGAGTGTGAGAGAGAGAGATTGGGAATGTGAGAGAGAGAGAGAGACTGGGAGTGTGAGAGAGAGAGATTGGGAATGTGAGAGAGAGAGACTGGGAGTGAGAGAGAGAGAGAGATTGGGAGTGAGAGAGAGAGAGAAAGATTGGGAGTGAGAGAGAGAGAGATTGGGAGTGTGTGAGAGAGAGAGATTGGGAGTGTGTGAGAGAGAGATTGGGAGTGTGAGAGAGAGAGAGAGATTGGGAGTGTGTGAGAGAGAGAGAGATTGGGAGTGTGTGAGAGAGAGAGATTGGGAGTGTGAGAGAGAGAGATTGGGAGTGTGATAGAGAGATTGGGTGTGTGAGAGAGAGAGATTGGGAGTGTGTGAAAGAGAGAGACTGGGAGTGTGAGAGAGATTGGGAGTGTGAGAGAGAGAGAGATTGGGAGTGTGTGAGAGAGAGAGATTGGGAGTGTGAGAGAGAGAGAGATTGGGAGTGTGTGAGAGAGAGAGATTGGGAGTGTGTGTGAGAGAGAGATTGGGAGTGTGTGAGAGAGAGAGATTGGGAGTGTGTGAGAGAGAGAGATTGGGAGTGAGAGAGAGAGAGATTGGGAGTGACAGAGAGAGAGATTGGGAGTGTGAGAGAGATTGGGAGTGTGAGAGAGAGAGAGATTGGGAGTGTGAGAGAGAGAGAGATTGGGAGTGTGAGAGAGAGAGATTGGGAGTGTGAGAGAGAGAGAGATTGGGAGTGTGAGAGAGAGAGATTGGGAGTGTGAGAGAGAGAGAGATTGGGAGTGTGAGAGACAGGGAGAGATTGAGAGTGTGAGAGAGAGAGATTGGGAGTGTGAGAGAGAGAGACTGGGAGTGAGAGAGAGAGAGATTGGGAATGTGAGAGAGAGAGAGATTGGGAGTGAGAGAGAGAGAGATTGGGAATGTGAGAGAGAGAGAGATTGGGAGTGAGAGAGAGAGAGATTGGGAGTGTGAGAGAGAGAGACTGGGAGTGTGAGAGAGAGATTGGGAGTGTGTGAGAGAGAGAGATTGGGAGTGTGAGAGAGAGAGACTGGGAGTGTGAGAGAGAGACTGGGAGTGTGAGAGAGAGAGATTGGGAGTGTGAGAGACAGAGATTGGGAGTGTGAGAGAGAGACTGGGAGTGTGAGAGAGAGAGATTGGGAGTGTGAGAGAGAGAGACTGGGGAGAGAGAGAGAGAATGGGGAGATAGAGAGAGAGAGCGACTGAGGGGGAGAGAGAGAGCGACTGAGGGGTGAGAGAGAGAGATGTGGAGAGAGAGAGAGGGAGAGACTGGGGAGATAGAGAGAGAGACTGAGGGGGGAGAGAGAGAGAGACTGAGGGGGGAGAGACAGAGCGACTGAGGGAGAGAGAGAGGGAGACTGGGGGAGAGAGAGAGAGATGGGGAAGAGAGAGAGAGACGGGGGAGAGAGAGGAGAGAGACTTTTTCGAGGGCATGTTGTTGTTGGAAGAGAGAGAGCAAGTGGGGGGGGAAGAGAGAGAGAGAGAGTGAGTGGGGGGGGCGGTGCAGAGGCTTTTTTGAGGGCATGTTGTTGGAAGAGAGAGGGAGCGACTGGGGGGAGAAGAGAGAGAACGACTGGGGGGGAAGCGAGAGAACGACGGGGGGGGAAGCGAGAGAGCGACTTGGGGGAAGAGAGAGAGCGACTGGGGGGGAGAGAGAGAGCGACTGGGGGGAAGAGAGAGAGCGACTGGGGGGGAAGAGAGAGAGCGACTGGGGGGGAAGTGAGAGAGCGACGGGGGGAAGTGAGAGAGCGACGGGGGGGAAGAGAGAGAGCGACGGGGGGGAAGAGAGAGAGCGACGGGGGGGAAGAGAGAGAGCGACGGGGTGGAAGAGAGAGAGCGACGGGGGGGGAAGAGAGAGCGCGACGGGGGGGGGAAGAGAGAGCGCGACGGGGGGGGAAGAGAGAGCGCGACGGGGGGGAAGAGAGAGAGCGCGACGGGGGGGAAGAGAGAGAGCGCGACGGGGGGGAAGAGAGAGAGCGCGACGGGGGGAAGAGAACGCGACGGGGGGAAGAGAGAGAGCGCGACGGGGGGAAGAGAACGCGACGGGGGGAAGAGAGCGCGACGGGGGAAGAGAGAGAGCGCGACGGGGGGAAGAGAGAGAGCGCGACGGGGGGAAGAGAGAGAGCGCGACGGGGGGAAGAGAGAGAGCGCGACGGGGGAAGAGAGAGAGCGCGACGGGGGGAAGAGAGAGAGCGCGACGGGGGGAAGAGAGAGAGCGCGACGGGGGGGAAGAGAGAGAGCGACAGGGTGGAAGAGAGAGAGCGACTGGGGGGAAGAGAGAGAGCGCGACGGGGGGAAGAGAGAGAGCACTCGGAAAGTTCTCAGAAGTCTCACGTTGTGCCTGCCCTAATTCTGGCCCCTCCCTAGTACATGTGATACATGTCTGCTGCCCTTAGATTGTTTGCATGGATTCATGTCGGTGGTATCGATTCTCAGTGTGTGCTATTTTCAGCACCCTGGTTAATACCTTTGCGTTATTTTAGTGGCTGCATTGACTTATTTCGAATAAGAGCTTCTGGCTGCCGCTCCCATCAATGGTGATATTAGCTTCGGCCTCAATAGCATCAAAATGATTTTCTGGAATCAGAGCTAGAAGCAGACAAAGCGGAGCACACAAATGAGGAGCAGCAACAGGAATCCAGAGTAAGTGGCTGTCCTTGGGTCTATAATGGCCCAGAATTTACAGTCAGCGGTGAAGGGATGGCACTCGCCGCTGACCTGGAAGAAAGCTCCCCACAAAGACCTAGCCATCTCTCTGGCGTGAATTTCAGTTCTCCCGGCCTTAGTTTGAATCTGGTGCCAAATCAAACGAATCTCCAGCATCCAGCAACAGTGATGTCATCAAGCAGGCTGTGCAGCCAATCACATTGAAGAATTCTCACACACAGCAAACCAGGAAGTAAAATGCACAGATTCTAATTTACTTATTATAAATTTAACAGAATGCAAAATAAAGATTGGGACATACACATAGGCTTAAGGTAGGAGCTGAAATATCATGAACAAACTTTTTATTATTAAAAAAACATGTAATTAACAAAATCATATTAATGGCAAATTTGACATTCCATAAATGTAAAAATTGTTTTTCAGGGCCGGAACAGTTACTCTGCAGTCAATATGCCATTAAAACCCCAGTTATGCCTCTTTCAACAAGGCTTAATGTTTTCAGCGGGGGTCTGGTTGACAGCGATATTCCAGCGCAATCAGGGACATTTTCATCCTGCAGTGTGATTTGAATTGATTGCCAGCTCTGGGAAATTCCACAGCACAACCTGTGGCAGAGCAGGGAATGACTGACTGCAACTTCTGGATTTCTGCCTTTATCTACGCACATGCTAAATCCCGAAGTTGCTCTCTGTTTCAGAGGGGTAATGACAGTTTTGCCGTCATTACACCACAAAATCCAGGCCATTGTGGTGATCAATCTACTCAAAATGCTGTAATCTTGAACATTTTAAGGAGAATTTCTTCAAGTGTTGGAAAACAGTTTGCCACGGTAATCGCTGTACTATTTTTTTTGTAGTTCCTTCTTTTTTTAATTACACACAAACATTCGCACGCACACACTAACATACACTGACTCATTAACACACACTAACATACACTTATTCATTAACACACACGTATTCATTAACACACACTAACATACACCGACTCATTAACACACGCTAACCATACACTGACTCATTAACACACACACTAACATACACTGACTCATTAACATGCACTAACATACACACTAACATACACTTATTCATTAACACACACTAACATACACTGACTCATTAACACACACACTAACATACACTGACTCATTAACACGCACTAACATACACTGACTCATTAACACACACACTAACATACACTGACTCATTAACACACACTAACATACACTGACTCATTAACACACACACTAACATACACTGACTCATTAACACACATACTAACATACAGTGACTCATTTACACACACACTAACATACACTTATTCATTAACACACACACTAACATACAGTGACTCATTAACACACACAAACATACACTGACTCATTAACACACACACTAACATACACTGACTCATTAACACACACTAACATACACTGACTCATTAACACACACTAACATACACTGACTCATTAACACACACTAACATACACAGACTCATTAACACACACACTAACATACACTGATTCATTAACACACACGAACATACACTGACTCATTAACACATACATTAATATACACACACACATACACTAACGTACATACTAAGAAACAAAATCCTACTGCTCTCTGCAACGGAGATTCACATTGGGCACTAAATAACCACACTGTGCAAACATTGGGCCAGAACTTCGGGTCCCCACAGGTGAGTACGCGCTGGGTACTCACGCGTAGGCCCAACGAAAGTGCCAGTTTCGTGCATGCACTGCGCATGTGCGGGAAACCGGAACTTCTGCTCCCTTAAACAAACGGGTTCACTGGTCGAACACGTGCACCAGAGAGGCAGCGCATACGCCTGGAACTTCCGTTTTTTTTGCAGGTTTCTCCAGGAGGGTAAGTCTCCAGGAGCTACACTTGTAAAAAGCAAGGCCTGCTTTTAACAAGGTAAGTGGTGAATTAAGTTAAATTAAAACATTTTTTCCACAGGTTTATTATTTTTAAATACTTTAAAGAAAGCTAAGTTTATTTTTAGCCCCGTTAGAAACTGTAATTAATTTTTTTTTAAATTTAAATTATTGTTTAAAATAGTTATTTTATGTAATTTATAGTTATTTTTAAAATGTGAAGTTTTTTTTTTATTTATTTGAAGTTTTAGTTATGTTTTGGGGCTGAATTGTATTCATAGATTTGACAGGTCTTCCTGTCAAATCTATGAATACAGATTCCCTGCTACCATTGGCTCTCCATGGCCCACATGATCCCAGGGGACGCTTCGAACTAACTGCGCCCCTGGGATACGCAAGCACTGCGCGCCGGCAGTTGGAGCAGGCCCAGGATCAGAATCCTACGCGGGCCCACAGCACAACAGCCAGCGCGCTAGGTAAGTGCAGGTCAGAGGCTTGCACACGCGGGAAGCCCCCGACCCAAATTTCTGGGCCTTTATTGCATCGGCTTGCAGCCATATGTGGAAGTTCATTCTATGTGGCTAGAGCTGTCTCTGTTTTGTTTAAATACAACAAATGCGCTTTGCACAAGGGGGAGTGGTGTTGTAGATTTGGTACTTGGCGCATTTTTACCCAACAAGAGATGACATAATTGCAAAATACTGTGGATGCTGGAAATCTGAAATAACAACAGAAAATGCTGGAAATACTCAGCAGGCCAGGCAGCATCCGTGGAGAGAGAAACAGAGTTAACGTTTCAGGTCTGGGACCCTTCATCAGAACTGGAAAAAGCTGGAGATGGCAACCGCTTTGCGGAACACCTCCGTTCAGTCCGTATGGGTGACCCTGAGCTTCCGGTCACCTGTCACTTTAATTCACCGCTTTACTCCCACTCTGATCTCTCTGTCCTCGGGCTATTGCATTGTTCCAATGAAGCTCAACGTAAGCTCGAGGAACAGCACCTCGGCCTAGAAATTCAGTGGGTTGCGCCAGCCGCTAACGCCATAAAAGGGCTATATTTCCGGCGCTAGACACTTAGTGCCTGAACGCAGTCCGATCTGCGCCGACGCCCAAATTCAGTTGACATTTAGCGCCGGCGCAAAGTGTTTGCGCCCGCTCAGGTGCGCGCGCAGCTTATGACGTCATATCGTCGCGCAACGCTGTTTGTGCACCCCAAACCGGAAATTCAGTGGCGCCCGCCCAATGTGGGCGTGGCGCTGCTAAGAACTGTGAGGTGGAACGCAAAAGAGGCCCTGTGGGCCTCGGGGAGCGCAAATTAAAGGGCACTTACACTGACCTATAAAGCCCAGCCATTTTGCTGCAATGACTTTACTGCTTTGGATTTCTGGACAGAGACCAAGGGACAGAGGTTACAGATTTGGGACAACATAGGAGAGGTATTTTTGGCTTCTGGCCAGTGCTTTGACATTTGATTCATTGTGATTTATCTGTTCTCAACTTTATTATGGGGGCTGTATGAGGGGCCAACCCTCAGTTGCAGCATTATGTGCGAAGGGCTCGCAGACGCTGTGAGAGAGGGCCAGCCATGCCTAGACACAGAGGGGCCATCAGGCGTCAACAACGTAGGCCTTACCCACTCAGGCAATACCGGCAGCAGGTGTCCTATCTCACTATGACTGCGGTGCATTGTGTGAAGAGGCTGCGCTTCAGAAGGGAGCTGGTTGCAGAGATCTGCCAGCTGCTTCACACAGATCTGCGTCCACAGCTGATGTGCAGGACGTCTCTCTCGGTGGAAGTGAAGGTCACGGTGGCTCTGAACTTTTATGCAAGCGGCTCCTTCCAAGCCGCTGCTGCGGACATAGCGAACATCTCCCAGTTCGCCGTGCATCGCTGCATCCGGCAGGTCACCGATGCACTTTACGCAAGGAGACACCAATTCATCTCCTTCCCCATGACCCGACAGAGGCAGGAGCAGCGTGCAGTTGGATTTGGCAGGATCGCGGGCTTCCCCATGGTGCAGGGCGCCATTGACTGCACGCATGTGGCTATGCGGGCACCTATCCACAATGCCGAGGATTACCACAACCGGAAGGGCTACCATTCCCTAAATGTACAGCTGGTGTGTGACCACAGGCAGCGCATCCTAGCTGTCAATGCCCGCTTCCCAGGAAGCAGCCACGATGCATTTATCCTGCGCCAGACTACTGTGGCTGACATGTTCGAGGCACAGCCTCCACCAAGGGGATGGCTTATCGGGGACAAGGGCTACCCTTTGTGTACATGGCTCATGGCCCCGCTCCGCGCGCCCAGGACCCCAGCGGAGGAGGCATACAACGAAAGCCATCAAGCCACAAGGAACATCATCGAGCAAACGATAGGCGTCCTCAAGCAACGGTTCCGCTGCCTGGATCGTTCCGGAGGATCTCTTCAGTATTCACCGGATAGAGTCTCCCAGTTCGTCATCGTGTGCTGCATGCTGCACAACCTGGCTATCCGCAGGACTCAGGCACTGCCACCTGGCATTGCACCACCACCTCAGGAGGACGAGCAGGAGGAGGAGGAGGAGGAGGACCAGCCCAGGAGGGAGCGACAAGGGACAAGGGCCGTCCGCCGGGGGCTTATTGATTGACACTTCTAGGCCCCCTGTCAGGGAATGGCCTGTGGCAATGAACGCACCTGAGGCAGCCGCTCCGCAAGCCCTCAGCCGGTTAACGCAACAACCACTTCAAACATGACACCTGGACATGCTGAATAAATCAAAAGCTTTATTTCACAAACTCAGGGCCCTTCCCACATGAAACAGAAAAACAGACAAGACCCCCAAAAAACAGTCAAAAACATCTGTCACTCCCAAAACCTGGGGAGGACTAACAAAACTTGCCCATCCAAAAGGCCTTCAACAGCGGCCTTACAAAAATAAGCGCCCCCCCCCACAACAGAGACACCCCCATGAAAACAAAAAATGCCTTGATCCTCGGCCTTAACAAAATAATGCCCCCCACAACACAAGCCCCCCAATATAAAAGAAACCGCTCTCACCACACTCTAATGGGTGTGCCGAGAGGGCGAGTCCTTAGACAGGCTTCTCCGGCCCCTGGCCGACCTGCTGCTCCGCCTCAACCTGGGCCCTGCGGGTGTGGCGAGGCTGGGGGAAGGCTCGTGAGGGCCACAAAGCGTGTCGGCAGATGCCCTTCGGGGTCGGCCTAGACGAGGCCTGGCCCGGGAGGGGCCGGCTGCTGACTGCTGCAGCTGTGGCTGGGCAGCATCAGTCTTAGCAGCAGCTCATCGCACCTTGGCTGGGGGAGTGGCAGTGTCGGCAGCACCATTGGGGGCAAGCTGGCTGATGGCAGGTGCGCGCTGCTCACCAGAGACACTGGCACTCGGCCGGGCTGGCAGTGTAGCAAGCGCAGCAATCTGGGGGAGGCCAGACCGCTGTGCTGCAGCAGGGCGGCGGGTGCCATGGCGATGCCTCCGTGCCACAGCGAGTGTGGCAGAAGTGAGTGCCCGAACTGCCCTGGTATGTGCCCGCATCAGCTCTGCCAGTGTGTGGATGGCACCACTCATCTCGCGAGTCGCGTCCTGCGCTGTCGCCAGTTGCTGCACACCCGCGTCCTGCACTGCCGCGAGTTGCTGCACACCCCTGTCATGCGCTGCGGCCAGTTGCTGGACACCCCTGTCGTGCGCTGCCGTGAGTTGTTCGAACCCCCTGGCCTGTGATTCCCCGAAAGCCACCACACTCTGAGCCAGGGACTCAATGGCGTGAGGCATCTGTTCGACCACCCCCATGAACTCTTGGTGGCGCCGCTCAGACGCCGCCGACATCTCATCGAGGACGCGCACCTCCTGGGCGAGGACCGTGTCCGGACTGGAGGGCGGACTCTCCCTCCGGGGAGAAGGCCGCCGAGCTGGCCGACCCTTCCCGCGTGCGTCGACCCCACTTGGGCCAGGTTCTGCCCTCCCCTCCAACACCTCCCCCCTCTGGGCAGAAGGCCGGCGTGCTGCCGGACCCTTCCCGCGTGCATCCACCCTACTGGGACCAGCTTCGGCCCTCCCCTCCAACACCTCCCCCTGGCTCTCCTGCAGGCCAGACGTCTCCCCTCCATTGCCATCCCCTGGCGTGGAGGAGGGTTCCCCCAATGTGCCGCCTTCCTCCTGGTCCTCGACGTCCTCCTCCTCCAAGGGCCTGGCTCTCTGCGCTTCAGGGACCACCTCCTCCTCACCAGCTGAAAGCTGGAAGGCACAAGAGTAGCTTTAGAGTGAGGACAGGCCGTCAGCGAGGGAGGCCTGAGTGGTGCATTATGCGCATTTGTCGGTCAGTGGGAAAGGATGTAGATCTGAAGCGCGAGGGCAACGAGAGATGTGCAACCGGTCATGTCCTTACCAGTGGGTACCAGTACAGGGTCCGCCTCGCCGATCGCGACAGGGCCAGTCACCCGGCCACGCATGAGTCGTGCCACGCTCTCCTCCAGACCAGTGAGCGCCTGGTACTCGGGACGGCCTCCACCAGTGACAGCCTGGCTCCTTACATTGCTCGCCAGCTTGGCCTGCAAGAGAAAGGACGGCCTCTAAGTACAGTGTGGTGCCCTGTCGCTGGGTGCACTGCCTCCCATGGTGGAATAGCTTGGCCAGTGTGGTGCCCTGTTGCTGGGTGCACTGCCTCCCATGGTCGAATAGCTTGGCCAGTGTGTTAAGTGCAGAAAGTGCTATTGATGAACATGCAAGTGTCATTGCTGCGGGAGGAGGGCTGCCCATTAGGCCTTTGAGGTCCCTTTGCCCATAATGTGAGGTGCACATGCAAGGATGAGGGGGACACTGGAAAGGGTACTCACCTTCACCATCCGAGTGAGGTCGTTGAACTTCTTGCGGCATTGGTCCGCACTCCTGGGGACATCACAGGTGGATGACACCCTGCGGGCGATTTTGCCCCAGGCTCTCCTGTACTGGCTCCTGGGAGCCTTCCTGCCACTGTCCGGGCACAGGATCTCTCTTCTCTTCTCCACACCATGAATGAGCACACTCAGAGCATGCTCTGAGAAGCGCTGCGCTCGCTCACGGGCCCTCTCCATTGCTCCAGGCGCTATTTTGGCACACCAGTAGTGCTGAGGCCTAGCTGCAGGGCTCCAGTATGCAGGGCGTGGCAGCAGTCAAAGTTGACCCTTCCCCCTTTAAGAGCTGGCCGGCGGCAGGGTGTCTGCTGTCAATCAAAACATGACCGCACCTGCGCTGCGCCCGGCTTCGGCGTTATTAGGCCGCATCGCCGGCTTAGCGCCGGAACACAGCATTTCAATGCCAGTTTCAGCGCTCGGCCAAACTTAGGGCCAACTCTACTGAATTTCGGCAATGTGGCCTACACTTTCCGGCGGCCGCTAACTTTAGCGAGCGCCCGACTTTAGCGCCCCAAAAGTGTCCAGACTGAATTTCTAGGCCCTCATCTTTCGATGGGGCACTTAGCAGCCTGCCGGACTCAACATTGAGTTCAACAATTTCAGATAATTATCCCTGTTGTGTATGTACCTTTAAGAGAGAACTGCTTTTATACTGTAGTACCGACAGTGACCACACCTGTATATAAAGCCGTAACAGGCTTCTGTACTTTCAGTTCCAGCATACCCTCTGTTCAGTAAACACCTGTTATTACCATTCTCCTGCAGTCCGTGTGTTATTGATACGCGAACACTACAGTGGCGATGAGCAGGTTCGAACTCACCTGCAGTACTGCATCACCTCACGGGGATCCATCCCTGAAAAGAAGCTTCTTGGAGGTCGAAGCCAGAGCAACGGGCGTCGACCGTGGGCAACCGCTCAGTGATCCATCGGAGTTCAGTGAATCGCAGGGGAAGCTGTGGAGAGCTGGGCTTGGCTCCCCAGTCAAGGTGTTCCAGCAAATCGTGCTGGTAGCAGGTAGTGTGCTGACCCTTCCGGACTGCGGCGGGCTTGAGCTCAATCGAGCGGCTCTACAAGGGGACCGTGCAGCGTCGTCGGGAAGGAAAAGAGAGAGAGGGTGGAGCGCACAGGGCGCGGTCGGTGCTAAAGAGCCGGGCAGCGTTAGAGAAAATAAAAGAGGGGAAGGAAAAGAGACGCACAGTGGACAGCGTCGAAGAAGAATAAAACTAAGGAATTTAACTAACAAAAGAGAGACGCGCCGAAGCCACGGGTCGCTGCCATTACTATTTAGAATGCTAGGAGCAGCATTGGCAGCAAGGGGAAGAAGGAAAAGTGCGGGAGGTGCCATTTTAATCCATTGGGGAAGAAGGAAAAGCGCGGGAGGCGCCATTTTAAACCACCCAAGATGCCGAAGAGTGGCAGTATCACTGCTTTCGACAACGAAATAGAAGACTGGACCACGTATGTGGAAAGAATTGAAGTGTACTGCAAGGCGAATGGGGTGGCCGCTGAAAAGAAGGCGTCGGTATTATTAAATTTGATGGGCGCGAGAACGTACGGCCTATTGCGGAATTTAATTACCCCAGCTAAACCAATGGAGAAAAGCTTTGAAGAGATTGTCAATATCTTACAGGAACATCTAAACCCTACACCGCTGCTGATAGCAGAAAGATTCAAGTTCCATAAAAGAAACCAGCACAAAGATGAGAGTAATGCTGACTATCTTACGGAACTACGCAAGTTATCGAAGCACTGCCAGTTCGGAGCAGGACTGGCAGATACCTTAAGGGATAAGTTTGACTGCGGGCTCCAGAGTGAAGGAACCCAGAAATGACTACTTTCGGAAAAGGAGCTTACGCTAGAAAAGGCTTTCAGCGTGGCAGTATCCTACGAAGCAGCAGCACGGGGAGCTGCGGAAATACAACAGAAACCGCAAAAATATAGCACCAACGAAATGGCATATGGAGCAGAAAAGTGCTATCGCTGCGGCAGAACAACCCATGACCAGAAGGACTGCTGGTTTAAGGACAAAGTATGCAGGCAATGTGGAAAAGTGGGACATATAGCACGAGTCTGCAGGTCGGGAAAGAAAACCAACACTAAAAGAACTACTAAGGAAAAGTACAAGAAAGAAAAAAAAATGACAGACAGTAGTTCAGAAGATCAGGAGAGTGATAATGACTCCGGGAGCAGGAGACTAAGTTGTCTAAAGTTACACAACATGATCGCAAAGGAGGATCACTGAACCATTTGGGTCACCCTCATGATAGCAGGGTCCCAAGTAAAGATGGAATTGGACACAGGATCAGCCCTAACAGTCATGAATCGACGAGACTATGAGCGGCTATTCTCACACATACCCTTGAAGGACACGTCCATTGTATTGAAGACATATACAGGGCAAAAAGTCTACCCCAGAGGAAAAATAAGGGTGCCCATTAAATACAACGGCAAGGAAACACAGAAACTGTATCTATATATACTACAAGATGGAGGACCACCATTATTGGGACGTGAATGGATCCGAAAAATACAATTCGATTGGCATTCCATTCAGGCGCTAACTGTGGCTGACAAAGAGGATGACGACGTCACACCTGGACGACTGTCAAAAATTCTAACTGACACGAAAGAGGTGTTCCAGCAAGGACTTGGGACTCTAAAAGGAGTAACGGCAATGATAAAAATTGAAGATAACACAAACCCAAAATTTTTTAAGGCCAGACCGGTACCGTACGCGATCCGCCCAGCCGTCGAAGCAGAGCTGGAGAGTCTGGAGCGTTCGGGTGTGCTGTCCAAGGTGGACTGGAGAGAGTGGGCCACACCCATCATTCCTGTAATGAAGAAATCATTGAGCAGCACGCCTGGGGAGCCAAAGAAGGTTCGCATCTGTGGGGACTTTAAGGTAACTGTGAATCCAGTCCTGCACACAGTACAATATCAACTTCCGCGGATAGAAGATATTTTCGCCTCACTATCTGGAGGGAAACGCTTTACAAAGATTGATCTGGCCCAAGCGTATCTACAAATGGAGGTAGAAGAAGCATCTAGAAAATACCTCACGATAAACACTCACAAAGGTCTTTACCAGTACAACCGACTGGTATTCGGGGTAGCATCAGCTCCGGCTATTTGGCAGAGGGCGATGCAACAAGTCCTGCAAGGGATCCCGGGGACCCAGTGTTATTTGGACGACATCCTGGTTACGGGCGAAAATGACAGTGAACACCTTGCCAACCTGGAGCAGGTGCTCACTAGATTACAAGAATATGGGCTACGAGCCAACCGCCCCAAATGCGAGTTTTTCAGGAAACAAATCTCGTATTGTGGCCACATGATTGATGAAGAGGGGTTACATAAGTCCCCAGACAAGATTGAGGCAGTAGTCAAGGCTCCAGCACCAGAAAATGTGTCGCAACTGAAGTCGTTCCTCGGGTTGCTGAACTACTACCATAAGTTCTTGCCAAATTTATCTACAATTCTGCACCCACTGAACGCCCTGCTGCAAACTGGAGTAGCATGGAAATGGAGTGATGAGTGTAAGCGTGCCTTTCAGAAATGTAAATGCCTAATCACTTCAAAAGAAGTATTGGCCCACTACAATCCAACACTACCGATTCGGTTGGCATGTGATGCGTCTCCCTACGGCATTGGAGCGGTGCTGTCACACAAATTCCTTGACGGTTCAGAGAGGCCAATAGCCTGTGCGTCGCGCTCGTTAACCTCAGCCGAGCGCAACTACGTCCAGATTGACAGGGAGGCCCTCAGCCTGGTGTGGGGGGTGAAGAAGTTCAATCACTATCTGCACGGGCAGAAATTCACCCTACTGACTGATCACCAGCCTCTTGTCTCCATTTTTAACCCAAAGAAGGGCGTTCCGGCGATGACGGCGCAACGGCTGCAAAGATGGTCCCTTTTTCTAGGGGCACATCAATACCACATAGAGTACAAGGGTACGAAACAGCATGGAAATGCTGATGGGCTGTCACGCCTGCTGTTGCCTACAGTGGAGGAAGCACCTGCAGTGGACCCTGTTGAGATATTCCATTCGACCATAGTCGAATGCCTACCTGTTACAAACTCAAGTATAGAGAAGGAAACCCGAAATGACCCGACACTCTCTCGGGTCTATGATTTGACGGTGAAGGGATGGCCAGCACATGGTGACTCACTGTTGCCAGCATTCTCGCCAAGGAGAGAACAGCTGTCAGTGTGCCGGGGGACCTTGATGTGTGGATCCCGAGTGGTAATTCCACCCAAGTTGAGAGATAGAGTGCTCAATGAGCTTCATGTGGGTCATCTGGGAGGGGTAAAAATGAAGAGCCTAGCCAGGGCGTTTGTGTGGTGGCCGAGAATCGATAAAGAAATTGAGGATATGACCAAGAGATGCACAGGATGCCAGAAAGTCCAAAACGCTCCACCACAGGCCCCGCTACACCCATGGGAGTGGCCCTCATCTCCATGGCAACGGGTACACATTGATTTTGCTGGTCCATTTATGGACTCAATGTTTTTAATCGCCATGGATGCACGTTCAAAATGGCCAGAGGTCATCAAAATGTCCTCCACCACCACGGAGAAAACTATTGCAGTCCTATGGACCATCTTCGCTAGGAATGGCTTGCCAGAACAGATTTGCTCCAACAATGGACCACAGTTTGTGTCCGAGGATTTCCGGGGGTTTTTGAGGAACAATGGGGTAAAACATTACACATCTGCCCCATATCATCCAGCCACAAATGGATTGGCTGAGAGGTTTGTTCAGACCTTTAAAGAAGCAATAAAGGCAATGTATAATGACGACATACCACTACAACACAAGGTGGATAACTTCCTGTTTGCTTACCGGAATGCGACACACGCAGTCACCAACCAAGCTCCAGCCATAATGTTCTTCAACCGAAGGCTAAGATGTCGCCTGGATTTGCTCAAACCAAACATAAGATGAGATGTTGAGGATAAGCAATTCCAGCACATCAATGAGAAGCCAACCAGGAGCTTCAAGATAGGGCAACCAGTCTTGGTCCGCGACTACTGAACAGAAAAATGGCAGCCAGGAACGATATGCACACAGCAGGGACCACTAATGTACACAGTGGACATTGGAGAGAGCATCGTGAGATGCCATGCTGACCAGATTCTAGAGTCACAGGAACAAGTCAAACCCATACCACGAGCATGCGCACCTGGTGATGAACCCGAAGTACAGATTGCATCTACCTCAGAATCAGTGGTATTGGAAGCTGACGAACCAACCAATGACAATGAGCCAGAATCGACTCCGCCGCAAGAACAGGATACTCAAGAAAGGCGCTATGCAGACAGGTTCAGGAAGCCTCCTCAAAGACTGAATTTATAAATGATTACTTCAGTTGATGTATATAGTACAGAGAAAATTGTAATTGTAATTAGTTATTATTTAATTGTTAAATGAATGTTATGTACTGTTTATCTAAAAGGGGAGGAATTGTTGTGTATGTACCTTTAAGAGAGAACTGCTTTTATACTGTAGTACCGGCAGTGACCACACCTGTATATAAAGCCGTAGCAGGCTTCTGTACTTTCAGTTCCAGCATACCCTCTGTTCAGTAAACACCTGTTATTACCATTCTCCTGCAGTCCGTGTGTTATTGATACGCGGACACTACAATCCCTGCCCCCATTTTTCATGTAGTATGATTTTTGCCATTCCCATTTGCAACATTTTATCTTTCCTGCCTCTTACAAAAGTACAGGATGTTCTTTCAATTCCTTCCTCCCCTCCTAACCCCCCCCCCCCCCTGTCTCTGCACCTGCTTAATATCTGTTACATCTCCAGCTTTTTCCAGTTCTGATGAAGGGTCCCAGACCTGAAACGTTAACTCTGTTTCTCTCTCCACGGATGCTGCCTGGCCTGCTGAGTATTTCCAGCATTTTCTGTTGTTATTTAAGAGATGACATAACTCGGTCCAAATCTGCGGACTGTCTGGGCGATGTCACTCCTCTGATCAATTTCCCATCAACCAGGTCAGGTGGCCGCAGTTTCTGAAGGGGGAAAAAGGTCCCATCGCGGGTGATTGCACAACTGCAGAAAGTACTATTCGAAGGCAAATATGTCACAGACCCTGGGATTAAAAATGAGTTTACACCAGGAGCCACGAGTCGCAAAGCTGGACACAGAGCATTGATGTTTCCGCTTGTGCTCCCTTCTCCTGGTTAAAGATAGATTTTATTTCATGGACCTGGGACCGCCGGTGGCGGTGCCGAGTGGACATTGCGGGCTCTTTATTCGGGAGGATTTTGTGGGACTGACTTGCTGGGGTCGCGTGGCGTTCACTGTCCCAGGTGGTAAGCAGCGCCTGGGCGCGGAGCAGAGAGGTAAACGCGGGCAGGAATGTCGCAGCTCCCTTGTTACTTTCAATGACAGGAAATCACGTGGCTTCGGCACATATGGCCCAGATATTCCGATCCCTATGGGTGGGTACGCGCTGTGTACACACCCGTAGGGACATCGGAAATACCGGTTTCAGGCATGCACAGCGCATGCGCTGAAAACCGGCATTCCCGATCTGGCAAGAATGCTCTTGACAGATCCTCCGGCTGCCTGGGAGAACGTCCTCTGCGGGCGGATAGTTCCGCTTTTTGGAGACCCTCCACCCGCAGAAAACCCTTACAATTCTTACCGTAAGGCCGTTGCTTTTACCAGGATAAGAGTTGAAAAAAGTTTAAAAAAATGTTTTCACTGATTTAGCATTTAAAAATACTTTAAAAAAGGTAAGTTTATTTTTAGCCCTGTAAAAAACTTTAATTATTTTTTTCAAAAAATTAAATTTTTGTTTAAAATACTTAATTTCAAGTCATTTTTTAAAAATTTATTTAAAGTTTTTTCATTGCTCTCCATTCATGTATTTGACAGGTCTTCCTGTCAAATGTATGAAGGGAGATTCCCTTCTTTGATTGGCTCCCCATGGCCCACGTGATCCCCGGGACGCTTGCGAACCGCATGTGTCTCTGTGATATGTGGGCCCTGTGCATTTCGACTGTGGAGAGGCCCAGGATCGGAAATGGCCGGACCTCGGGAGCCCTCAGCTAAGAGCATAGATTTTTTTCCGATAGGAGGCATTCGCAAGCAGGAAGCCTCCTATTGGAAATTATGGGCCATTATTTTAAGAGTCAGAATAAAAGGTGGCAGGAAAACAGAAACAAGCAAACAGGATATATAGAAATTGCAAAACAGGATGTTAATGGGCGAACAGTCTGCAACCTGCTCCGACGAAAGAGATTGTTAAGTGATGTAAGGGATCCCCTCAGACAGACAACAGACAGATGCTGAAGGAACAATATAATTTGCAAATAGCTAAGTTAGTTAGAAGCCCATCCTTGGAAAAAGGGCAAAAAAGGGTGGATTTTTTTTTAATTGAGGGAAAATACAGGTCTGGATTACTCCCAGTGCCACGTGCTAGTAAGTATAGGAATGGGAGGATAGAGCAGATGAATGCGTGGCTAAAGAGTTGGTGTAGGGGGGAGGGTTTTACTTTCCTGGATCACTGGGCCTGCTTCTGGGAAAGGTGGGACTTGTACAAGTCGGACGGGTTGCACCTGAACCAGAGCGGGACAAATATCCTTGCGGGGAGGTTTGCTAGCACTGTCGGGGGGGGTTTAAACTAACTTGGCAGGGGGATGGGATACAGGGGGGAGCTGAAGTAGGGGGGGATGTGCTGCCAATTATGGAGGAAAAAACAAGTCAGCTTGGTAGGCAGGGCAAATATATAAGGGCAAGGCTGGATGGCATCTATTTTAATGCAAGGAGCCTTGCAAATAAGGTGGATGAACTGAAGGTGTTGATAAACACATGGGAGTATGATATTGTTGCTATCACTGAGACATGGTTGAGGGAGGGGCAAGACTGGCAGCTCAATATTCCGGGGTACAGAATCTTCAGGCGAGACAGAGGGGGAGGTATAAGAGGAGGGGGTGTCGCAATATTAATTAAGGAGTCAATTACTGCAGTAAGGAGGGATGATATATTAGCTGGGTCCTCTAATGAGGCCATATGGGTGGAGCTTAAAAACAAAAAGGGGGCAAGCACTTTGCTGGGAGTGTACTATAGGCCTCCAAACAGTCAGGGGGAGATAGAGGAACAGATATGTAGGCAAATCTCAGAGAAATGTGCAAATAATAGGGTAATAATAATGGGGGATTTCAACTTCCCCAATATTAACTGGGATAGTCAAAGTGTGAAAGGCTCAGAGGGTGTAGAATTCTTAAAGTGCATCCAGGAGAGCTTTTTGAGCCAGCATGTAGAAAGTCCTACAAGAGAGGGGGCGGTACTGGACCTAATTCTAGGGAATGTGGCCGGCCAAGTGGAAAAAGTGCTAGTAGGTGAGCACTTTGGTGATAGTGACCATAATATGGTAAGATTTAAGGTGGTCATGGAAAAGGACAGGGATGGGCCGGAAATAAAGGTTCTAAATTGGGGGAAGGCCGATTTTAATAGGATAAGGCAGGATCTGGCCAAAATGGACTGGGATCAGCTACTTGTAGGAAAATCCGCATCGGAGCAATGGGAGGCTTTCAGAAGGGAGATTGAGATCATACAAGGGCAACATGTTCCCATAAAGGTCAAGAGTGGTTCCAAAAACCACAGGGAACCGTGGATGTCAGGGGATATACGGGAATGGATTAGGAAAAAAAGGAGGGCTTTTGGTAGATACAAAAGGCTAAAGACGGAGGAAGCCCTAGAGGAGTACAAAAAGTGCAGGGGGATACTTAAAAAAGAAATTAGGAGATCAAGGAGGGGCCATGAAATAACACTGGCGAGCAAAATAAAGGAAAATCCGAAGATGTTTTATAAGTATATTAAGGGTAAAAGGATAACTAGGGAAAAAATAGGGCCCATTAGGGACAAAAGTGGCAATCTGTGTGTGGAGCCGGAAGATGTAGGAGGGGTTCTAAATGAATTTTTTGCATCTGTTTTCACTATGGAGAAGGACGATGTAGACATAGAAATAGGGCGGGGGGACTGTGATATGCTCGAACATATTAACATCGAGAGGGAGGAGGTATTGGCGGTTTTAGCTGGCCTAAAAATGGATAAATCCCCAGGCCCCGATGAAATGTACCCCAGGCTGCTGTGTGAGGCAAAGGAGGAGATTGCGGGGGCTCTAACACATATATTCAGGACCTCTCTGGCCACAGGGGATGTGCCAGAGGACTGGAGAACCGCTAATGTAGTACCATTATTCAAGAAGGGTAGTAGGGAAAAACCGGGGAACTACAGGCCAGTGAGCCTAACATCAGTGGTAGGAAAATTACTGGAAAAAATCCTGAGGGACAAAATTTGTCTCCACTTGGAGAGGCAAGGATTAATCAGGGATAGTCAACATGGCTTTGTCAAGGGAAGATCATGTCTGACTAATTTGATTGAATTTTTTGAGGGGGTGACTAGGTGTGTGGATGAGGGTAACGCAGTGGATGTGGTATACATGGATTTCAGTAAGGCCTTCGATAAAGTCCCGCACAGGAGACTGGTCAAGAAGGTAAGAGCCCATGGAATCCAGGGTGCCTTGGCACATTGGATACAAAACTGGCTTAGTGGCAGAAGGCAGAGGGTGATGGTCGAAGGTTGTTTTTGTGACTGGAAACCTGTGGCCAGTGGGGTACCACAGGGATCGGTGCTGGGTCCCTTGCTGTTTGTGGTCTACATTAATGACTTGGATATGAATGTAAAGGGTATGATCAGTAAATTCGCGGATGATACTAAAATTGGTAGGGTGGTAAATAGCGAGGAGGGTAGCCTCAGTCTGCAGAACGATATAGATGGGTTGGTCAGATGGGCGGAACAGTGGCAAATGGAATTTAACCCGGAAAAGTGCGAGGTGATGCACTTTGGGGGGTCTAACAAGGCAAGGGAATACACAATGAATGGTAAGACCCTAGGCAAGACGGAGGGTCAGAGGGATCTGGGTGTGCAGGTACACAGATCCCTGAAGGCGGCGGAACAGGTGGATAAGGTGGTAAAAAAGGCATATGGGATACTTGCCTTCATTAGCCGAGGCATAGAATATAAGAGCAAGGAGGTTATGATGGAGCTGTATAAAACACTGGTTAGGCCACAGCTGGAATACTGTGTGCAGTTCTGGTCGCCACACTACAGGAAAGATGTGATCGCGTTAGAGAGGGTGCAGAGGAGGTTCACCAGGATGTTACCAGGGCTGGAGCGCTTCAGCTATGAAGAGAGACTGGGCAGATTGGGTTTGTTTTCCTTGGAGCAGAGGAGGCTGAGGGGGGACATGATTGAGGTGTACAAAATTGTGAGGGGCATAGATAGGATGGATGCTGAGGAGCTTTTCCCCTTAGTAGAGGGGTCAATAACTAGGGGGCATAGATTCAAGGTAAAGGGAGGGAGGTTTAGAGGGGATTTGAGAAAGAACTTTTTCACCCAGAGGGTGGTTGGAGTCTGGAACTCACTGCCTGAAAGGGTTGTGGAGGCAGAAACCCTCACAACATTTAAGAAGCATTTGGATGAGCATTTGAAATGCCATAGCATACAAGGCTACGGGCCAAATGCTGGAATATGGGATTAGATTAGACAGGGCTTGATGGCCGGCATGGACACGATGGGCCGAAGGGCCTCTATCTGTGCTGTATTACTCTATGACTCTATGACTCTAAAACCGAAATGCTGGAGAGTGGAGGATATAGTTAAGGTTCAAAAGTTACTGCAGTCGATATTCCGACCAGAACATGCGAGCAAGAATGAGCAATCTTACATTCATGAATTACATAGAATTCACAACACCAAAACAGGCCATTCTGCTCAACTGCTGCTTGCTCCTCTCACCCTACCTCATCTAACCCTATCTGCACAATCTACCATTTCTTTCTCCTCATGTACTTGCCTAACTTCCTCTTAAAGGCCTCTATGTATTTGCCTCAACAATTCCATGTGGCAGCAAGTTCTAACCGCTTTCTGAGTAAGAAGTTCCTCCTGACGTCTTTACTGGATTTATTTGTGACTATTTTGTATTTCCCCACCACTGTAGACAAATATCCCTCAACCAACCCCACAAAAAAACCAAATAAACTGGTCATGACTAAGGTCAGAGTATGTGGAGTCAGGGGACAAGTAGCAGAATGGATAGCAAGCTGGCTACAGAACGGAAAGCAGAGAGTAGGGGTTACAGGTAATTACTCAGACTGGCATAATGTGCGAAGTGGTGTTCCACAAGGACCGGTGCTGGGACCACTGCGGTTCACCATTTACATAATCGGTTTGGACTCGGGAATCGGAAGTACGATTTCAAAATTTGCAGATGACATCAAATTGGGGGGTGTGGTTAATACAGAGGAAGACTGCGACAAAATACAAGAAGACGTTAATAAACTTGCAGAATGGGTGTGTAAATGTCAAATGAACTTCAATATAGACAAGCGTGAGGTAGTGCATTTTGGTAGGAGGAATAAGGAGGCCACGTACTCCTTAGAAAATAAGAGTCTAAATGGGCTAGAGGAGCAAAGGGATCTAGGGGTACACCTTCACAAATGATTAAAAGTCACAACACAAGACAACAAGGCCATAAAAATGCAAACAAAGCATTGGGGTTCATTTCTAGAGAAATAGAATTGAAAAGCAGGTGTGTTATGTTAACTTGTATAGAATCTTTGTTAGACCACGCTTAGAGTACTGTGAACAGTTCTGGTCTCCATATTCCAAAAAGGCACTGGAGTAGGTGCAGAAAAGATTTACATGGATGATACCAGAACTGAGTGGTTATAACCATAGCAGGAAAGACTGAACATGCTGGGGCTCTTTTCTCTAGAAAAGAGAAGACTGAGGGGGGACCTGATAGAGGTCTTTAAAATTACGAAGGGGTTTGACGTAGAGAAAGTGTTGCCATTTGTGGGGGAGTCCAAAACTAGGGCCCATAAAATTGCTGACCCTGTGTGGGGGTGTCTTTCATTCTTTGGATACCATGGCTGATTAGGGATGGGCAATAAATGCTGGCCTTGTCAGCGATGCCCACATCACATAAACGAATAATAAAAAAATTACAGGGCGAGAGACTGATCACATTACCACCAGATGGCAGCATGAGTCAATACTGAAGTAGGCCTCGAGCCTGTTCTGCCGTTCAATTCGGTTATGAGTATGACTGATCTGTGCATCAACTCCAGTTACCCACCTTCACTCCATACCCCTTGATACCGTTATCTAACAAAAATATATCAATCTCAGTCTGGAAAATTTCAAATGTCCCAGCATCCACAGCCTTTTGGGGGAGAGAGTTCCAGATTTCTACTACCCTTTGTGTGAACAAGGGCTTCCTGATTCTACTCCTGAATGACGCAGTTTAATTTTAAGACCCCTTGTTCTTGATTCACCCACCAGAGGAAATAGTTTCTCCGTGTCTACCTTGTTGAATCCTTTTAACATTTTGAACACTTTGATCAGATCACCCCTCAATCTTCTATATTCAAGGGAATATAAGCCAGGTTTACGTAACCTAGCCTCATAATTTAACCCTTTAAGCCCCGGTATCATTCTGGTGAATCTGCACGGCACCCCCGCCAAGGCCAATGTATCTTTCCTGAGATGCAGTAGCCCAAGACTGAACGCAGTGCTCCAGATTGGGGACTGGCCAAGGCTCTGTACGAGTGAAAGAGGTTCCCAACAGCACAAGATCAGTAACTTACCCTATAGTTCCCACAGCCCCTCCTCTACTGCCCACCCGCACTCCCACCCCCCTCAATCCGCATCCTAATGTTCTCATTTTTTTATCTTCAGAAAGGCAGAGTGAAACCTGCGGTGACTGAAACCATGGACACTTTGAACCCTAGTCCACTGCTCAACGAGCCAAGCTGCCTGATGATCATTGAGATGATCATACTCCCCACTAGAATTGGCTGCCACCTGCCCTCTCTGCACGGCAACAAGTCTCTCAAGTGATGACTTCCCTTATAAGGTGCTTTTGCCTCATTCGATTCCCCTCCCAACCCCCCTTGCCCAAGTGTAGTATAACATTTCTGTAAGCCAAAGAGCTTACATTTTTACTCCAAAGCAGCCCAGGAAGGGGGTGAATGAGTAACCAAACAGGCTCCTCAGAGCTGACTGGTATTGGAGGAGCTCTCTTCTTTCTCTGGGAATCTCTCGGTGCCAGTTGGTGTGGACTGGCAAGCAGAGGTGAACAGCATTACCTAATTCATTCTAACGTACACATCAGGGCGAAGGCAGGACTGCAACCCTTGGGATTGGACAGGACCAAAGAATGTCTCCAGCTGACATCATTCAGTGACGACAGCATGGACCACCAGGCCCTGATACCATCAGCGCATCTCCACTTTCCCTTTGACCTTCAATGGCAACACGATTACCGCGTCTCCCCCTCCCCCCACCATCATCAACATCTTGGGTGGTCACTACTGATCAGAACCTTGGTGCTCTGCGACAAACTGCTCACCTCCTGACCCCTCAAAGCCTCTCCACCATCTACAATACTCAAGGTCAGGGGTGTGATGGTATAACCACCACTCGCCTAGATGGGTGCAGCCGCAACAACACTCAAGAAGCTTGATACCATCCAGGACAGAGCAGATCACTTGATTGGTGCCCCTGCCACTGGACTCAATATCACACCATTCAATGGAATTAGATATATTTCTTAAGGCTAAAGGGATCAAGGGATATGGGGAGAAGGCAGGGACCGGGTACTGAATTTGGATGATCAGCCATGATCTCATTGAATGGCGGAGCAGGCTCGAGGGGCCAAATGGCCTACTCCTGCTCCTATCTTCTATGTTTCTATTAATTGGATCGTGACTGATCTGCACCCCAAATCCATTTACCCACCTTTGCTCCATATCGCATAGGAACATGGGTTCAAGAAGGCACACCAGCACCTCCTCAGGGCAACCAGGGATGCATAATAAATGCGACCTTGCCAGTGTCACCCACATCCTTAGAACCCATTTAAAAAAAGCTAAGTCCAAGTGGTGCGGAGACGGCTAGACTTGAAGGTGCCAGGTGAGGTGGTGTGGACAAATTAAAAATACAGGTAGAGTCAGCAGTCCTGGTACAGCCGGAAGACTCGATGCATTTGGATGTTTGGATTGGACTCAGGATGGGTTGGCGCTACATGGTGTCAGCAGAGTGATGGTGCTGACAGGTGGGGGGGAGAGAACCAGTTGAGGAAGGTGCTATGGTTTTGGCTGGCCAGCTTATTTACTTTAATAATCAGAGTCAACATCAAGTTAGCTGCTAACTTTTACTTTTGTAAGAAGTCACACAACACCAGGTTATAGTCCAACAGCTTTATTTGAAATCACAAGCTTTCGGAGCGCTGCTCCTTCTTCAGGTGAAGTGGAGAAATGCATAAAGACACAGCTTATATAGTCAGAGAATCATGTCAGATGATTGCAGGTAACCTTTCCAACTGCCATTTATTACACCTCGGCAGAGAGATAATCACAGCAGTCAAAGGTGTGAATGGTGTCCAAACAGGTCAGTCAGGGAAACATTACATCAAAGAACAATGAGGTGGGGTCACAAGGGGTCAAATATTGCAGATGCTGGGGTCTGTATGAAAAACAAAAAAACAGACAAAAAACATTTTTTTTGGCTGGAAGTCACAGCAGGTCCGGCCGCATCTGTGTAGAGAGAACAAGCCAATGTCGACTCAAGTCTGGATGACCCTGCATCAGGTGGGGTTACATGTAGCGTGACATGAACCCAAGATCTCGGTTGAGGCCGTCCTCATGGGTGCGGAACTTGGCTATCAGTTTCTGCTCGACGATTTTGTGTTGTCGTGTGTCTCGAAGGCCACACGACAACGCTACATGTAACCCCACCTGATGCAGGGTCATCCAGTCTCGAGTCGACATTGGCTTGTTCTCTCTACACAGGTGCGGCCGGACCTGCTGTGATTTCCAGCCAAAAAAAATGTTTTTTGTCTGTTTTTTTGTTTTTCATACAGACCCCAGCATCTGCAATATTTGACCCCTTGTGACCCCACCTCATTGTTCTTTGATGTAATGTTTCCCTGACTGACCTGTTTGGACACCATTCACACCTTTGACTGCTGTGATTATCTCTCTGCCGAGGTGTGATAAATGGCAGTTGGAAAGGTTACCTGTAAACATCTGACATGATTCTCTGACTATATAAGCTGTGTCTTTATGCATTTCTCCACTTCACCTGAAGAAGGAGCAGCGCTCCGAAAGCTTGTGATTTCAAATAAAGCTGTTGGACTATAATCTGGTGTTGTGTGACTTCTTACATTTGTCCACCCCAGTCCAACTCCGGCATCTCCACACCTTTTACTTTTGCGTTTGATTAACTTACTCGGAGCAGCTGCTAACTTTTATTTCTGGGGTCTCTCTTATTGCAGGTGAACCCTCCCGATGGTAGTAAAAAGTGTCAGCCTTCACCCAGTTGGTAGCACTATCGCCTCAGAGTCAGAAGGTGCAGGTTCAAATCCCACCTCCGCATCTTTCTCTAGTTTCTCTCCTATCTCCCCTCATGCCCTCTCCGAGCTCATCTTGTCCACGAGACCCACCTCCTGTCCCCTCTGTACTATTCCCACTAAACTGCTGACCTTCATTACAAGAGGATTTGAGAACAGGAGTAAAGAAGTCTTCCTCCAATTATATAGGGCCTTGGTGAGACCACACCTGGAGTACTGTGTACAGTTTTGGTCTCCTTACTTGCCATAGAGGGAGTGCAACGAAGGTTCGTGAGACTGATTCCTGGGATGGCGGGACTGTCGTATGAGAAGAGATTGAGTAGACTAGGCCTGTATTCTCTTGAATTCAGAAGAATGAGAGGGGATCTCATTGAAGCATACAAAATTATTACAGGGCTTGATAGGATGGATGCTGGGAGAATGTTTCCCTTGGCTAGGAAGTTTAGAACCAGGGGCCACAGCCTCAAGATAAAGGGTAGGCCATTCAGGACTGAGATGAGAAGAAATTTCTTCACACAGAGGGTGGTGAATCTTTGGAATTCTCTACCCCAGAGGGCTGTGGAGGTTCAGTCATTGGGTATATTCAAAACAGAAGTTGATAGATTTCTGACTAGTAAGGGCATCAAGGGATATGGCGATAGGGCCGGTGAATGGAGTTGAGGCAGAAGATCAGCCATGATCTCATTGAATGGCGGAGCAGGCTCGTAGGGCCGAATGGCCGACTCCTGCTCCTATTTCTTATGTTCTTATGACCACGCAGCTTCCCTTCCTGGCTCCCATGTTAGCTGATATTGTTAACAGTTTGCTCTCCTCAGGTACTGTCCCCCTCTCCTTCAAATCTGCCGTCATCACCCCCTCCTCAAAAAACTAAGCCTTGACCAATGGCCCCTTTAAGCTGCGTGGCTACATGGCTCTGCATCTCCCATGCAGCTGGTTCACTGTCTTTTAAACAGGAAAAAACCACCCATGTGCGGTATTTTGAATGGGCCGCTGCCTCGCACCCAAAAAAATTAAAGGGAGCACTGCCCTTGACCCCTTCGTCCTTGCAAACCACCGCCCCATCAACGACCTCCCTTTCCTCTCCAAAGTCCTTGAATGTGCTGGAGCCTCCCAAATCCGTGCCTATCATTCCCGGAACTCCATGTTCGAATCCCTGCAATCAGGTTTCTGTGCCGTTACATAAAGAAAGACTTGCATTTATATAGCGCCTTTCACGAGCACTAGACATCTCATAAGTGCTTTACAGCCAATGAAGTACTTTTGAAGTGCAGTCACTGTTGTAATGTAAGAAACACGACAGCCAATTTGCGCACAGCAAGGTCCCGCAAACAGCAATATGATAATGACCAGATAATCATTTTTTTTAATGTTGATTAGGGGATAAATATTGGCCAGGACACTGGGGATAACTCCCCTGCTCTTCTTCGAAATATTGCCATGGGATATTTTACATCCACCTGAAAGAGCAGACGGGGCCTCGGTTTAATGTCTCATTCACAGACGGAACCTCCAACAGTGCAGCACTCCCTCAGCACTGCATTGGAGCTTCAGCCTAGCTTTATATGCTCAAGTCCCTGGGGTGGGACTATGAACCCACAACCTTTTAACTCTAGAGGTGAGTGTGCTATCCACTGAGCTACAGCTGACACTGTGCTGAAACAGCTCTTATCAAAGTCACAAATGTCATCCTATATGACTGTGAGAAAGGTAACTTATCCTTCCTCGTCCTTCTCGACCTGTCTGCAGCCTTTGACACATTTGACCACACCATCCTTCTTCAAAGCCTCTCCACCATCGTCCAACTGGGTATGACTGCACTGCCACTTTCCATTCTTATCTATCCAGTCGTAGCCAGAGAATCACCTGCAATGGCATCTCTTCTTGCTTCCGGACCATTACCTCTGGTGTCCCCCAACCACTCCTATTTCTCATCCACATGCTGCCCCTTGGTGACATCATCCGAAAACACTGCATCAGTTTCCGCACGTGCTTCCTACATTACAACAGTGACTACATTTCAAAAAGTACTTTATTGGCTGTAAAGCAATTTGGGATGTCCAGTGATCATGAAAGGTGCTATATAAATGCAAGTCTTTCTTTTTTTTACGTACACTGATGACACCCAGCTCTACCTCACCACCACCTCTCTGTCCCCTCCACTGTCTCTAAATTGTCAGACTGCTTGTCTGACATCCAGTACTGGAGGAGCAGAAATTCCCTCCAGCTAAATATTGGGAAGACCAAAGCCATTGTCTTCGGTCGTGACACAAACTCCGTTCCCCAGACACTGACTGCATCCCTCTCCCTGGCAACTGTCTGAGGCTGAACCAGACTGTTCGCAACCTTGGTGTCATATTTCACCCTGGGATGAGCTTCCGACCACATATCTGCACCATCCCTAAGACCGCCTATTTCCACCTCGGTAACATTGCCCGACTCTGCCCTGCCTCAGCTCATCTGCTGCTGAAACCCTCATCCATACCTCTGTTACCTCTAGACTTGACTATTCCAACACTCTCCTGGCCACCCTCCCTATGGAAACTTGAGGTCAACCAAATCTCTGCTGTCCATGTCGTAACTCGCACCAAGTACCATTCACCCATCAGCCCTGTGCTTGCTGACCTACACTGGCTCCCAGTTAAGCAACACCTCGATTTTAAAATTCTCAACCTTGTTTTCAAATCCCCACAAGACCTCACCCCTCTGTAATCTCCTGCAGCCCTACAACCTTCCGAGATATCCGTGCTCCTTCAATTCTTGCCTCTTGAGCATCCCTGATTATATTCGCTCAACCATTGGTGGCCGTGCCTTCAGCTGCCTAGGCCCTAAGCTCTGGAATTCCCTCCTAAAACTTCTCCGCCTCTCCTTCCTCCTTTAAGACGCTCCTTAAAACTTAGCTCTTTGACCAAGCTTTTGGTCATCTGCCCCAATATCTCCTTATGTGGCTCTGTGTCAAATTTTGTTTGGTAATGTGCCTGTGAAGCACCTTGGGACATTTTACTACGTTAAAAGTGCTATATAAATACGGGTTGCTGTTGTTGTTGTAATTCTAGCATTCAACACACTGGCCTAGAAATTTGTTTGACCCAAAAAATGGGCAGGGGGATCAGGATGCGTGATTACCCCGTACCCATTCAAAGGAATGCAGGCAGCACTCTAACTTTGTGCTGCCCGCTGATTATCATGATTGTAGCATTCAGCCAGTGCTGAACGTGCTGCTGAGTGGCTGAACGCTCAGCAAGGGCCCAAGTTCATGCGAGGCTAGCTACAATGAAAGCTAGCCTGCACTTCTTAAAGGCAGTCTGCACCTCTTCAAGGGGATGTTTATTCTTCATGCAGCATCTCATTCAACTGGCTGGGAAAGAGAGTGAGCGGAAGTAAAAAAACAATGATGTCACAACAGGGGAGAGAGTGTGCGCCAAGGTTCTCTGATGCAACACTGGAGGCCTTGGTGCAGGAGGTTAGCTCGAGGAGAGAGGTCTTGTTTCCACAGGGGGCCAGGAGGCCCTCCAGGCAAATGGGTTAAAAATCCAATGGGAACAGAATGCCGGTGTGGTGAATACCAGCAGCATAGCCCCGAGGACCTGGACACAGTGCGGGAAGAAGATTAATGACCTCACACGAGTGGTCAAGGTCAGTGAATTCAGTTTTAAGTGCCATATCCCACCATCTACATAACAACATAAGAAAGAGGAGCTGGTGTAGGCCATTTGGCCCTTCGAGCCTGCTCCGTTATTCAACAGGATCATGGCTGATCTTCTACCTCAACTCCACGTTCCTGCACTATCCCCATTCCTTTAGTTCCCAAAATTTCTCGACCACTGTCTTGAATATACTCAACAACTGAGCATCCACAGCTCTCTGGGGTAGAGAATTCCAAAGATTCAGAACCCTTTAAGCGAAGAAACTTCTCCTCATCTTAGTCCTAAATGGCGACCCCTTATTCTGAGACTGTAACCCCGTGTTCTAGATTCCCCAGCGAGGGGAAACATTTTCTCAGCATTAACCCTGTCAAGCCCTGTAAGAATTTTATATGTTTCAATTAGATCACCTCTCATTCTTTTAAACTCCAGTGAATATAGGCCTAGTCTACTCAATCTCTCCTCATAGCGCAATCCCTTCATCCCAGGAACCAGTCTGGTGAACCTTCGTTGCACTCCCTCTAAGGCAAGTATGTCTTTCCTTAGGTAAGGAGACCAGAACTGTAACACAGTACTCCAGGTGTGGTCTCACCAATGCCCTGTATAATTGTAGTAAGACTTCTTTACCCTTATACTCTAATCCCTTTGTAACAAAAGCTAATGTATCATTTGCTTTCCTAATTGCTTGCTGTACCTGCATGTTAACTTTCTGTGATTCATGTACAAGGACACCCAGGTCCCTCTGAATGCAAACATTTCCCAGTCTCTCACCATTCAAAAAATATTCTGCTTTTCTGTTTTTCCTACCAAAGTGGATAACTTCACACTTCCCCACATTGTGTTCCATTTGCCATGTTCTTGCCCAGTCAGTCAACCTGTCTTTATCTCTCTGCAACCACTTTGCGTTCTCCTCACAGCTTACTTTCCCACCTAACTTTGTGTCATCAGCAAACTTGGATACGTTACACTCAGTCCCTTCATTTAAGTCATTAATATCGATTGTAAATAGCTAAGGCCCAAGCACTGATCCTTGTTGTACCCCACTAGTTACAGCATGCCAACCCGAAAAAGTCCCGTTTATTCCTATTCTCTGTTTTCTGTCCATTAACCAATCCTCAATCCATGCTAATATATTACCGCCAGATGAGTCCTAATTTTGTGTAATAACCTCTAGTGTGGCACCTTATCGAATGCTGTTTGAAAATCCAAATACACTACATCCACTGGTTCCCTCTTATCCATCATAAGAACATAAGAAATAGGATCAGGAGTAGGCCATTTGGCCCCTCGAGCCTGCTCCACCATTCAATAAGATCATGGCTGATCTGATCTTGGCCTCAACTCCACTTCCCTGCCCACTCCCCATAACCCTTGACTCCTTTACCATTCAAAAATCTGTCTATCACCACCTTAAATATATTCAATGACCCAGCCTCTACAGTTCTCTGGGGTAGAGAATTCCACAGATTCAGAACCCTTTAAGCGAAGAAACTTCTCCTCATCTTAGTCCTAAATGGCGACCCCTTATTCTGAGACTGTAACCCCGTGTTCTAGATTCCCCAGCGAGGGGAAACATTTTCTCAGCATTAACCCTGTCAAGCCCTGTAAGAATTTTATATGTTTCAATTAGATCACCTCTCATTCTTTTAAACTCCAGTGAATATAGGCCTAGTCTACTCAATCTCTCCTCATAGCGCAATCCCTTCATCCCAGGAACCAGTCTGGTGAACCTTCGTTGCACTCCCTCTAAGGCAAGTATGTCTTTCCTTAGGTAAGGAGACCAGAACTGTAACACAGTACTCCAGGTGTGGTCTCACCAATGCCCTGTATAATTGTAGTAAGACTTCTTTACCCTTATACTCTAATCCCTTTGTAACAAAAGCTAATGTATCATTTGCTTTCCTAATTGCTTGCTGTACCTGCATGTTAACTTTCTGTGATTCATGTACAAGGACACCCAGGTCCCTCTGAATGCAAACATTTCCCAGTCTCTCACCATTCAAAAAATATTCTGCTTTTCTGTTTTTCCTACCAAAGTGGATAACTTCACACTTCCCCACATTGTGTTCCATTTGCCATGTTCTTGCCCAGTCAGTCAACCTGTCTTTATCTCTCTGCAACCACTTTGCGTTCTCCTCACAGCTTACTTTCCCACCTAACTTTGTGTCATCAGCAAACTTGGATACGTTACACTCAGTCCCTTCATTTAAGTCATTAATATCGATTGTAAATAGCTAAGGCCCAAGCACTGATCCTTGTTGTACCCCACTAGTTACAGCATGCCAACCCGAAAAAGTCCCGTTTATTCCTATTCTCTGTTTTCTGTCCATTAACCAATCCTCAATCCATGCTAATATATTACCGCCAGATGAGTCCTAATTTTGTGTAATAACCTCTAGTGTGGCACCTTATCGAATGCTGTTTGAAAATCCAAATACACTACATCCACTGGTTCCCTCTTATCCATCATAAGAACATAAGAAATAGGATCAGGAGTAGGCCATTTGGCCCCTCGAGCCTGCTCCACCATTCAATAAGATCATGGCTGATCTGATCTTGGCCTCAACTCCACTTCCCTGCCCACTCCCCATAACCCTTGACTCCTTTACCATTCAAAAATCTGTCTATCACCACCTTAAATATATTCAATGACCCAGCCTCTACAGTTCTCTGGGGTAGAGAATTCCACAGATTCACGACCCTCTGAGAGAAGAAATTCCTCCTCATCTCCGTTCTAAAAGGGTGACCCCTTATTCTGAAACAATGCCCCCTAGTTCTAGATTCCCCCACGAGGGGAAACAGCCTCTCTGTATCTACCCTGTCGAGCCCCCTCAGCATCTTATATGTTTCAATAAGATCACCTCTCATTCTTCTAAACTCCAATGAGTATAGGCCCAACCTTTCTTCATAAGACACCCCTTCATCTCAGGAATCAACCTAATGCACCTTCTCTGAACTGCCTCCAATGCAAGTATATCCCTCCTTAAATAAGAAGACCAAAACTGTATGCAGTACTCCAGGTGTGGTCTCACCAACGCCCTGTACAGTTGTAGCAGGACTTCCCTACTTTTATACTCCATCCCCCTTTGCAATAAAGGCCAACATTCCATTTGCCTTCCTAATTACTTGCTGTACCTGCAAGCTAATTTTTTGTGTTTCATGTACAAGGACCCCCAGATCCCTCTGTACTGCAGCACTTTGTAATCTCTCTCCATTTAAATAATCATTTGCTTCTTTATTTTTCCTGCCAAAGTGGATAACCTCATATTTTCCCACATTATACTCCATCTGCCAAATTTTTGCCCACTCACTTAGCCTATCTATATCCCTTTGAAGATTCTTTGTGTCCTCTTCACAACTTGCTTTCCCACCTATCTTTTTGGCTACATTATACACGGTCCCTTCATCCAAGTCATTAATATAGATTGTAAATAATTGAGGCCCCAGCACTGATCCCTGTGGCATCCCACTAGTTACAGTTTGCCAACCGGAAAATGACCCATTTATCCCGACTCTCTGTTTTCTGTTAGTTAGCCAATTCTCTATCCATGCTAATGTATTACCCCCAACCCCGTGAGCACTTATCTTGTGCAGTAATCTTTTATGTGGCACCTTATCAAATGCCTTCTGGAAATCCAAATACACTACATCTACTGGTTCTCCTTAATCCACCCTGCTTATTACATCCACATAGAACTCCAGCAAATTTGTCAAACATGATTTCCCTTTTATAAAACCATGCTGACTCTGCCTGACTGTATTATGATTTTCTAAATGTCCTGCTACTTCGATAATAATGGACTCCAGCATTTTCCCAACTACAGGTGTTAGGCTAATTGGTTTATAGTATCCTGCTTTCTGTCTCCCTCCTTTCTTAAATAGGCATGTTACATTTGCGGTTTTCCAATCCGCTGGGACCTCTCCAGAATCCAGGGCATTTTGGTAGATTGCAACCAATGCATCCACTATCTCTGCAGCCACTTCTTTTAAGATCCTAGGATGCAGGCCATCGGGTCCAGGGGACTTATCTACCTTTCATCCCATTATTTTACCAAGTACATTTTCTCTAGTGATAGTGATTGTTTTAAGTTCCCCCCTCCCTATACCCTCTTGATTATCTATTATTGGGATGCTTTTAGTGTCTTCTAATGTGAAGTTCGATACAAAATATTTGTTCAAAGTCTCTGCCATTTCCCTGTTTTCCATTATTAATTCCCCAGTCTCATCCTCTAAGGGACCAACGTTTACTTTAGCTGCTCTCTTCCTTTTTATATGCCTGTAGAAGCTCTTACTGTCTGTTTTTATATTTCTTGCTAGTTTACTCTCATAATCCATCTTCTCTCACTTTATTATTTTTTTAGTCATCCTTTGCTGGTTTCTAAAAATTTCCCAATCGTCTGGCCTACCACCAATCTTTGCAACAATGTATGCCTTTGTTTTCAATTTGATACCATCCTTTACTTCCTTAGTTAGCCACAGATGGTTCATCCTTCCCTTAGAGTCTTTCCTTCTCACTGGAATATATCTTTGCTGAGAGTTATGAAATATCTCCTTAAATGTCTGCCACTGCTGATCTACCGTCTTACCCTTTAATCTATTTTCTCAGTCAACTTTAGCCAACTCGGCCTCATACCTTTGTAATTGCCTTTATTTAAGTTCAGGACACTGGCTTGAGACCCAACTTTCTCACCCTCAAACTGAATTTGAAATTCTATCATGCTATGATCACTCTTTCCTAGAGGATCCTTTACTATGAGATCATTAATGAATCCTGTCTCATTATACAGTACCAGATCTAAGGTAGCCTGCTCCCTGGTTGGTTCCACAACATATTGTTCTAAGAAACCATGCTGAATACACTCAATGAACTCTTCCTCAAGGCTACCTTGGCCAATTTGATTTGTCCAATCAATATGAAGATTAAAATCGCCCATGATTATTGCAGTACCTTTCCTACAAGCCTCCATTATTTCTTGATTTATGCTCTGTCCTACAGTGTAGCCACTGTTAGGGGGCCTATAGACTACTCCCACCACTGACTTCTTTCCCTTATTATTTCTTATCTCCACCCAAACTGATTCTACATCTTGATCTTCTGAGCCAATATAATTTCTCACTATTGCACTGATCTCATCCTTTATTAACAGAGCTACCCCACTTCCTTTTCCTTTCTGCCTATCCTTCCAAAATGTCAAATACCCCTGAATATTCAGTTCCCAGCCTTGATCACCTTGCAACCACGTCTCTGTAATGGCTATCAGATCATACCCATTTACTTCTATTTGTGCCGACAAATCATCTATCTTTATATGAATGCTGCGTGCATTCAGATAAAGTGCTTTTAATTTTGTCTTTTTACCATTTTTCCCTACTCTGACCTCACTTTCTGATGCACTCTTATGTTTATAAGCTCTGTCCCTTCCTCTGGTTATCATTACCCCTATCGCTACCCTGCACTATTGCCTTCTCCTTTCTTTTTGACTATTTAAATTTCCGCTCACCTGACCCTCCCTCCCCCACCACCCCCACTATTTAGTTTACAGCCCTATCTGCAGCCCTAGTTATTCGATTCACCAGGACACTAGTCCCAGCAGAGTTCAAGTGAAGCCAATCCCAATGGAACAGCTCCCTCTTACCCCAGTACTGGTACCAGTGCCCCATGAATCGAAAGCCACACTGTCGTGCTGTTTTGCACTCTGGCTTCTCCCGCTCTCGCACCATTTTGAACTTCCTGGTGGCAACCTCCAGCGGTCTCTGGCTGCCAAGCTCCTGAGAACACTGACTAGTTACATTGTCAAAAATCTCTGCCTAATCATATCTGCACCAGTAGCCTCACACACTGCTCAATGCACCACACACCATCACCCACCTACCAACAATCTCTACCAAACATGACTCATACCTCACATTCATAGCTTCACCTCGCCCTCACACACTTACTGCTGCTGTAAGTCTCACACCCACATCTCACACCTCGCACACACATCAGTGATTCAATCATGACAGACATATCACCCAAACACATTGCACCACATTCACTAACACACTTCCCTTGCTCTTGCAAGAAGAGATGGCTCACAGCTGGCACCAGCAAGACCTAACTAGCAGGGGACAGGCGCACCTGCATAACCTGACCCCCATGGAGGAGATGGTGCTGACCATTATTGGGAGGGGCATCGCCGAGCCGGTTGGCCAGCAGCGGGGCTGAAAGAATACAAGATGCCGGTATCCTGATACGTAAAACTTCTTCTCACATCCCACTTCCCCTTCATCCCACAATCTCTTCTGATTGACAAGCTGCACATGGTGTAAGCATGCACTTTTTGCTCCCCCCCCCACCCCCACCACAACCTTGCCCCTGGGCCTTTCTCTTTTCAGATAGCCAAGAACCGACACCTGGCCAGAGACGGATAGAGGAGCACGAAATAGAACAACACCAAGGTGCTGATGATGAAGACACAGCAGCATTGCTCGATTTCACACTCGCAGCCAGCGGCTCAGATACTGATACTCCACGTAGTTTAGAGGATAGGTTTGAGGCAGGATCTGCATGTCATGAGACACTGGACATGAGTAGGCTGCAGCCAGGGCAGGGAGTGTAAGATATAACTTACCTGCATGTTATGATAATGTTTTAAACATGTAATAATGTTTTTAAATATTATATGATAAAAGTAACTACAATGTATGTTAAGCCTAGCTAAAAAGGCCGAGAAGTAAAGCATGATGGTAAAATTAAGCCAGCATTATGTTAACTGCAAGAATAGTACTGAAGTAGATAGAATTTCTGTTATGTTAAAAACAAGAAGCCAGTGAAGGACAAACATTAATTAAGTTTCAAAGGATGATAGAGGGTTCTCAACACCGAACATTCCTTCTCACTGAAGTTACAGACCAGGCTAGGTAATGAGCTATGCGAAAGGCAAAAGACATCTGTCACAACCTGTGGGAAGTTTGTTTGTGTAAAAGATCTTAGAGAAAAGCTCATTCAGCAACAGGGAGGGAATCATAGACCATACAATTGAAGGCAACAAGAATGGTGAGACAGCCCAAGCAGCTGCAAGCTACCAAGTATTTTGAGAGGGTAAAAGATATTTAAAAAAGCAGCAATTGAACACTGGAGGCAGCGCAGAAAACCTAGAAGAGAGGAAGAAAGACTATGGTCAACAAAACACAGCAAAAAGAAAGAGACCGCACCGCAGTCACTCGGACTGCGTCCACCAACGTTCTAAGGAACAGACTGTCGACTATCGTCTTGTGAAGTATTACTCTTTTGTACTGGATGTAAAGTACTTAATAAATCTGTTGTGCTTATACATGTCAAGGGATATACAAGAATGGATTAGGAAAAAAAGGGAGGCTTTTGGCATATACAAAGGACTAAAAACAGTGGAAGCCCTAGAGGAATATAGAAAGTGCAGGGAGGTACTTAAAAAAGAAATTAGGAGAGCGAAGAGCGGGCATTAAAAAACACTGGTGGGCAAAATAAAGGAAAATCCCATGGTGTTTTATAAGTATATCAAGGGTAAGAGGATAACCAGGGAAAGAGTAGAGCCCATTAGGGACGAAAGTGGCAATCTGTGTGTAGAGCCGGAAGATGTAGGTGAGGTTTTAAATGAATATTTTGCATTTGTGTTCACTATGGAGAAGGACGATGTAGGCATAGAAATCAGGCAGGGGGATTCTGCTATATTTGAACAAATAAGCATTGAGAGGGAGGAGGTACTAGCGGTTTTAGTGGGCTTTGAAGGGGTTAAAATGAACCCTCTCAGAATTCAGACAGCTGAGGTAACCACTAATTAGGTGATGCCAGCAAAATTAAAATCAGAACAAAGGAGTGGGGTCATGTGAAGGTGAACTAAAAGGAACCAGGTGGCGATAAAAAGTCTCATACAAACAACTTTCTTATGTGAAAAACAAAGATAAGACAGTACAGATTGGAAAAGTGCTACGCTCGCTAGTCTTGCACAAAGGACAGTGTGTAAAGTAGCTTTGAAAAACAAAGATAAGACGCAGCTGTGGGACAAGACTAATTAGGCCTAGAAATTCGGTGGGCTGTGCCGCCAGTTAGCGCCTAAAGAGGGCACTCAGTGGCTTTAGCGCCACTGGCCATGCCTCCCGTGATATTTAGCTGGGGCGCTAATGGCGGCATTAACTTGTTGCGCTGTGCCGCCTCCGATGACATCATCGGTGTGCGCAGCGCCCCGCTACTGCCCCGATCTTGATATTTGGCAGCGACCGCCTCTGTAGCGCCGTTCGCAAATGGCGCCCAGTTCACGGGGCCTTCCTGTGGCGGGAGTGGCGCAAATTAAGGTGGAGGTGCGGGGCGGCCGTTTTTTCCGGCGGCCGCCTGCCAGCGCCTCCGTCCCCAGCCTCCTGATCGCCCCCCGCGGCATTGCCGGCTGTTTTCCGAGAACCCGGCACTTCTCCTCGGTGCCGGGCTCTTTTGCCGGCACTCACGATCTCTGATCGCGCTGGTGCAGGCCCCTCCCGCTTAAGAATGGGAGGAAGGCCTGCAGTACCGCAGCGCGCCGTGCTGCAGCGTGTGGCGCTGCGGCACGTTGTGCTGCGATATTCAGTTTCAGCGCCCTAAGAGGGACGCGGAGCGCCTCGAGCCTTGCCCCGTGTCCCTCTTGGCGCGCTCAAGCTGAATTTCCAGCAGTCGCTACTGCTCCAAACGCTGCGCTAAATCCGGCGCCCAGGCGAGCTTGGTGCCCCATTTGCGGCTCCACCCAATTTCTCCCCCTAAATGTGTGTGTTTAATGTAACAAAAAACATTTTAGAAGCTTTCTGAGTAAGCGATAAGGAATGTGCTGCTTTAGCTAAAAATTGTAGACACAGTAGGGGTCATGGGAATTTGACCTGTGACCAAAGGCATAGTAAGAAGTAACTAACCTTTACAAATACTGAAAAGAACAAATAAGCCATATGTGATCAGGTGATTATTGTAATACAATGTGATTGGATGAAAATGGAATAAAAAGCAGTACCAACCAAGAGAGAACGAGAAGGGTATCACTAGACTGCAGGGTCTATGACCTTCTCCCAGAACGTTCTGTTAATAAACTGTGTAGTTTTACTTTAAGACAGACTCGAGTGAACTTATATTTCACCAACAGCTTAAAAGTGGATAAATCCCCAGGCCCGGACGAGATGTATCCCAGGCTGCTGTGTGAGGCAAGGGAGGAGATTGCAGGGGCTCTGACACAAATTTTCAGAACCTCTCTGGCCACAGGGGAGGTGACAGAGGACTGGAAGACAGCTAACATAGTACCATTTTTCAAGAAGGGTAGTAGGGATAAACCAGGGAATTACAGGCCAGTGAGCCTAACATCAGTAGTAGAGAAATTATTGACAAAAATTCTGAGGAACAGAATTAGTGTCCATTTGGAGAGGCAAGGATTAATCAAGGATAGTCAGCATGGCTTTGTCAGGGGGAGATCATGTCTAACCAATTTGATTGAATTTTTTCGAGGGGGTGACTAGGTGTGTGGATGAGGGTAGTGCAGTTGATTTAGTCTACATGGACTTCAGTAAGGCTTTTGCCAAAGTCCCACATGGGAGACTGGTCAAGAAGGTAAGAGCCCATGGGAACCAGGGCAATTTGGCACATTGGATCCAAAATTGGCTTAGTGGCAGGAGGCAGAGGGCAATGGTCGAAGGTTGTTTTTGTGACTGGAAGCCTGTGTCCAGTGGTGTACCGCAGGGATTGGTGCTGGGTCTCTTGCTGTTTGTAGTGTACATTAATGATTTAGATATGAATGTAGGAGGTATGATCGGTAAGTTCGCAGATGACACGAAAATTGGTGAAACATAGAAACATTGAAGATAGGAGCAGGAGTAGGCCATTCGGCCCCTCGAGCCTGCTCCACCATTTAATGAGATCATGGCTGATCATCCAAATTCAGTACCCTGTCCCTGCTTTCTCCCCATACCCCTTGATCCCTTTAGCCTTAAGAAATATATCCAACTCCTTCTTGAATATATTTAATGAATTGGACTCTACTGCCTTCTGTGGTAGAGAATTCCACAGGTTCACCACTCTCTGGGTGAAGAAATTCCTCCTCATTTCTGTCCTAAATGGCTTACCCATTATCCTTAGGCTGTGAGCCCTGGTTCAGGACTCCCCGACCATCGGGAACATCCTTCCTGCATCTAGTCTGTCCAGTCCTGTCAGAATTTTATAAGTTTCAATGAGATCCCCTCTCATTCTTCTAAACTCCAGTGAGTATAAGCCCAATCGACCCAATCTCTCCTCATACATCATTCATGCCATCCCAGGTATCAGCCTGGTGAATCTTCGCTGAACTCCTTCCATGGCAAGAACATCCTTCCTCAGATAAGGCGACCAAAACTGCACATAATACTCAAGATGTGGTCTCACCAAGGCCCTGTACAACTGCAGCAAGACATCCTTGTTCCTATACTCAAACCCTCTCGCTACGAAGGCCAACATACCATTTGCCTTCTTAACCGCCTGCTGCACCTGCATGCTTACCTTCAGCGACTGGTGCACAAGGACACCCAGGTCTCGTTGCACTTCCCCTACTCCCAATCTATTGCCATTCAGATAATAATCTGCCTTCCTGTTTTTGTCACCAAAGTGGATAACCTCACATTTATCCATGTTATATTGCATCTGCCATGCTTTTGCCTAATCACCCAACCTGTCCAAATCATCCTGGAGTTTCTCAGCATCCTCCTCACAGCACACACGCCCACCCAGCTTTGTGTCGTCTGCAAACTTGGAGATATTACATCTAGTTCCCTTGTCTAGATCTTTTATATATATTGTGAATAGCTGGGGTCCGAGGACCGATCCCTGCGGTACCCCACTAGTCACTGCCTGCCACTCGGAAAAAGACCCGTTTATTCCAACTCTTTGCTTCCTGTCTGCCAACCAGTTCTCTATCCAAGTCAATACCTTGCCCCCAATCCCATGTGCCTTAACTTTACATGCTGATCTCTTATGCGGGACCTTATCGAAAGCCTTCTGAAAGTCCAAATACAGCACATCCACTGGTTCTCCCTGATCTGTTTTAACAGTTACATCCTCAAAAAATTCTAGTAGATTAGTCAAGCATGATTTACCTTTTGTAAATCCATGTTGACTTTGTTCGATCCTGTCACTGTTTTCTCAAGTGCTCTGCTATTACATCTTTTATAATGGACTCTAGCATTTTCCCCAATACCGATGTCAGGCCTACTGGTCTGTAATTCCCCATTTTCTCTCTACCACCTTTTTTGAATAGTGGGGTAACATTAGCTACCCTCCAATCCATGGGTACTGTTCCAGATTCCATCGAATGTTGGAAGATGACCAGCAATGCATCTACTATTTCTAGGGCCACTTCCTTAAGTACCCTAGGATGTAGATTATCAGGCCCTGGGGATTTACCGGCCTTCAATCCCATCAATTTCCCTAACACCATTTCCCTACAAATACTGATTTCTTTCAGTGCCTCCCTTTCATCAGACCCTATGTTCCCCGACATCTCTGGGAGGTTATTTGTGTCCTCCTTTGTGAAGACAGAACCAAAATATGTATTTAATTGGTCTACCATTTCTTTGTTCCCCATTATAAATTCCCCTGATTCTGACTGCAAGGGACCTATGCTTGACTTCACCAATCTTTTTCTCTTCACATATCTATAAAAGCTTTTACAGTCAGTTTTTATGTTCCCTGCTAGCTTACTCTCATATTCTATTTTCCCCTTCTTAATTAATCCCTTTGTCCTCCTTTGTTGAATCCTAAACTGCTCCCAGTCCTCAGGTTTACTGCTTTTTCTGGCCAATTTATATGGCCTCCCCTTGGATCTTATGCTATCCCTAATTTCCCTTGTTAGCCATGGTTGAGTCACCTTTTTTGTTTTATTTTTATGCCAAACTGGGATGAACAAATTCTGTAGTTCATCCATGTGGTCTTTGAAAGTTTGCCATTGCCTAGCCACCATCAACCCTTTGAGTGACATTCCCCAATCAATCCTACCCAACTTGCGCCTCAGACCATCGTAGTTTCCTTTATTTAAATTCAGGACCCTAGTCTCTGAGTCAACTACTTCATTCTCCATCTTAATGAAGAATTCTATGAAATTATGATCGCTCCGACCCAAGGGGCCTCGTACAACAAGATTGCTAATTAATCCTTTCTCATTACACAATACCCAGTCTAAGATGGCCTGATCTCTGGTTGGTTCCTCGACATATTGGTCCAGGAAACCATCCCGTAAACACTCCAGGAATTCCTCCTCCACAGTATTGTTACTAATTTGGTTAGCCCAATCTATATGTAGATTAAAGTCACCCATGATGACTGCTGTGCCCTTATTGCACGCTTCTCTAATTTCCCTTTTAATGCCATCCCCAACCTCCGCATTACTGTGTGGAGTGGTAAATAGTTAGGAGGGAAGCCTCCGGCTACAGGACGATATAGACGGGTTGGTCAGATGGGCAGAACAGTGGCAAATGGAATTTAACCCTGAAAAGTGTGAGGTGATGCATTTTGGGAGGACTAACAAGGCAAGGGAATACACAATGAATGTTAGGGCCCTAGGAAGGACAGAGGATCAGAGGGACCTTTGTGTGCATGTACATAGATCCCTGAAGGCAGCAGGACAGGTAGATAAGGAAGGCATATGAGATACTTGCCTTCATTAGCCGAGGCATAAAATATAAGATCAGGGAGGTTATGATGGAGCTGTACAAAACGCTAGTTAGGCCACTGCTGGAATACTGTGTGCAGTTCTGGTCACCACACCATAGGAAGGATGTGATTGCATTAGAGAGGGTGCAGAGGAGATTCACCAGGATGTTACCTGGGCTGGAGCATTTCAGGTATGAAGAGAGACTGGACAGGCTGGGGTTGTTTTCCTTAGAGCAGAGAAGGCTGAGGGGGGACCTGATTGAGGTGTACAAAATTATGAGGGGCATAAATAGGGTAGATAGAAAGGAACTTTTCCCCTTAGTAGAGGGGTCAATAACCGGGGGGCATAGTTTCAAGGTAAGGGGCAGGAGGTTTAGAGGGGATTTGAGGAGAAACTTTTTCACCCGGAGGGTGGGTGGAATCTGGAACTCACTGCCTGAAAGGGTGGTAGGAGGCAGGAACCCTCACAACATTCAAGAAGCATTTAGATGAGCACTTGAAACGCCATAGCATACAAGGCTACGGACCAAGTGCTGGAAAATATGATTAGAATAGACAGGGTTTGATGGCCGGCGCAGATATGATGGGCCGAAGGGCCTCTTTCTGTGCTGTATAACTCTATGATTCTATAAACAATATACCTGTACCCAGAGTGGTTTGTTGTAGTCACAAACGAGTCTCTTTGTCAGATTAAAGTGACGGATTTACAGGGGAAATGGTAGCCCAGGTGCCATCTCCCCGGAGGGTGAGGTCGCACACGAGGTCTGCTGCAGAGGACTCAGGTGAGGACTTTGATGGGATGGCCTACAGAAGAACACTGGTGGGTAGGCCCGCCAAAAAGGAGCATGGAGGAGTCTGGCACCAACCTTGAACAGGGCTTTGCGCAGAGCTTGGAGCCCACGATTGCCAGCATGGAAATTATGGGCAACTCCATTAGAGCACTTGTGGACCCAACCATGATGCAGCGTCTGATGGCTGATGTCTCAGCTTCCATTGTAACACAAGCAGAAGCTACCCAATGTCTGAGTACTGCAGTGGAAGCTCAGACATCTGCCACGCAAGCTCAGACTGTTGCCATCGTGGCTGCGTTTACCAGTGTGGAAAGGGGCTTGCAGGGTGTCACAGCAGTCCAGCAATATGTCCTCCAACAAATTACTAGGAATGCTGAGGCGCTGGTCCAGGGGAGTGGCAGTGACAGTGGCTTCATGGAGCGCGAACCTGCTGTCCTCTCAGGGTGACAGCATTCCTCCTCCCACCACTGCCACTCCGCCAGTGCCCTTGCTGTTGCCTGTCAAAGCAGCTCAGACTGCTGCAGTGCATGCCAAGGTGGTGTAGTCTACAGTCGGGCCAACTAGGCCCAGAGCTGCTCGAGGTCATCCTTCAAGGCCATCTGTAATCTCCCCCACTGAAATCAGCAGCCTTCCACCAGCCATGCTGCATCCACTGGAGTAGCACTTCATAGGAGCGAAGACAGGCTCTAAGGGAATGCTCAAGGGCGATTAGTTGACTTTGTTATGTAATTTGGATGGATTGATATATAAAGTTGGATTGGAATGTTTCTTTTGTGGTGGCTTTTATTTCAGCATTGTGGCTGCGATGGTCAGTGACAGAGGGAAAGAAAGGTGTGGGACTATTGTTGAATAGGGAATTGGAGTTGCGTTCACTGGTACCTCAGTCGGATGAGTTGATCACGGAAAGCCCGGGCAGACAGGGGCTGTCTGGGTTGCCTCCTGCCTTCTGCTATCTCCTTCTCCTCTTCTTCCTCCTCCTCAGCTGGTTGCTGTGCGCGTCATGGCATGGCTGTGAACCACAACGAATCTTGAGACGTGCTCTGGCGAGTACTGCAGGGCTCCTCCAGAGCAGTCCAAGCAGCAGAAGCGTTGTTTCAGGATGCCAATGGTCTGCTCTATCAGATTCCATGTGGCAGAAGGGTTTTCATTCTACGCATGCTGCCCATGTGTGCATGGATTGCGCGGTGGAGTATTGAGCCTGGTGGTCAGCGGATAGTCCTTGGTGCCCTGTAGCCGCCCTCTGGTTGTCCGTGGTGGCTCAAAGATTGAGGGAACAGCAGACTGGCGCAAATAAAAACATTATGTCTTCTGCCAGGATACCGGGCATTCACCATCATGATGTGCTGAGCATGGTCGCACAGCAACTGCACATTCAGCGAGTGTTAACCTTTGTGGTCACGGTATATCTCAGCATTTAGATGCAGCACCGCAAAGCCAATTGGGTGCAATTGATGGCGCCCTGCACCATGGGGAAGCCCGCCATCCTGATAAAGCCACGTGCAGGCTCAGCCTGTGACTCTCTGGTCAGAGAGAAGACAATGAACTCCCCTCTCCTGGCATGAAGAGCGCCTGTCACCTCTCTTATGCAGCAGTGGACAGCGAACTGGGAGATGTTACAGATGTCACCTGCTCCAGCCTGGAAGGATCCCGACGCAAAGAAATTCAGGGCCACGGTCACCTTCACAGCCACTGGTGTGAGGCTGCAGGTCTGGCTGCAACAGGTGGCAGAGTTCTGTGAGCACCTCTTTCGTAAAGCACAGATGCCTCACATGCTGCTCTGGGCTCAGGCTGAGAATTGCTCTCAGTAGACCCTCGGTGGATAAGGCCTCCTGCTGGGAGCCCTCCTCCACCTCCTCCTCCTCCTCCCTCTGCGAGCAGCTTGTCCTCTTCTTTACTGCCTCTGCTCCAGCTCCCTGTCATGCTGCAGGCCAAGGGGGCTGACAACTAGAGCACCCATGACTGGGAGCAAGTGGTCTGACCAAAACTCTAGAAGTCAGAACCAAGGATTTCTTCACTTTCAGCACCACTTCCTGTCACCTCACCAACCTTAAACAACTCTGGAAAGCCCCAAACACTTCCACAAACTTACACAGAGCCAGTAGAAATCAATCAGCATCTAACGTGTAAGTAGGTGCTGATCCCTTTAAATATCGTGGATGGTAGCATAGTGGTAACGTTACTGGGATAGTAATCCAGAAGTCTGGACTAATGATCGAGGGGCATGAGTTCAAATCCCACCTGGGAATTTAAATTGACTTAATTAAATACATCTGGAATAAAAAGCTAGTATCAGTAATGATAACCCTGAAACTGTCGGATTGTCATAAAACCCATCTGGTTCAATAATGACCTAGGGAAGGAAATCTGCCGTTGTTGCCTGGTCTGGCCTATATGTGACTCCTGACCCACAGCAGATTCCTAATTGCCCTTGGAAATGGCCTAGCAAGACACTCAGTTGTAAAAAAACACAAGAACAAGAATAAAACCGGATGGACCACCTGGCACCACACCTAACCCAGTCGACCCTGCAAAGTCCTCCTCACCAACATATGGGGACTTGTCAAGCAACAAACTGACATAGTCATACTCACAAAATCAAACCTTTCAGCCAACATCCCAAACTCTTCCATCACCATCCTTGGGTATGTCCTGACCCCCAAGCAGGACAGACCCATCAGGGGTGGTGGCATAGAGAGGGACGTCAATGTTCATCACCAAGAGTATCGCGGTAGCACCACTACTGGCTGAGTCCTGAAGGATATAGCTGCCAGTCTGGGCCTGCGACAGGTGGTGAGAGGACCTCATCCTCACCAACCTACCTGTCGTAGCAGTGACCACCACACAGCCATTATGGAGACAAAGTCTTGTATTCACACTGAAGCCACTATCACAGTGGTAAATGGGATAGATTCAGAACAGATCTAGCAGCTCAAAACTGGGCATCTATGAGGCAGCAGGATTATATTCCACCACAATCGGTAACCTCATGACCTGGCATATCAAGCCAGGGGACCAACTCTGGTTCAATAAAGAATGTCGAAGAGCATGCCAGGCATACCTAAAAATGAGCTGCCATCCTGGGGAAACTGCAACACAGGACAATATGCATGCGAAAAAGCAGAAGCAGCATGCTAGAGACAGGGCTAAGTGATCCCACAACAGCTCTGCAGTCCTACCATGGCCAGTCATGAATGGTGGTGGACCATTAAACAGCTAACGGAAGGAGGAGGCTCTATGAATATCCCCATCCTCAATGATGGTGAAGCCCAGCAGGTGAGTGCAAAAGACAAGGCTGAAGCATTTGCAGCCAGAAGTGCCGAGTGGATGATCCATATCGGCCTCCTCCTGAGGTTCCTACTATCACAGAAACCAGTCTTCAGCCAATTCGATTCACTCCAGGTGCTATCAAGAAACGGCTGAGCTCACTGGATACAGCAAAAGCTATAGGTCCCGGCTGTCGTGCTGAAGACTTGCGCTCCAGAACTAGCTGGACCTCTAGCCAAGCTGTTCCAGTACAGCTGCAACACTGGCATCTATCCGACAATATGGAAAACTGCCCAGGTATGTCCTGTCCACAAAAAGCAGGACAAATCCAAACCGGCCAACTACCGCCCCTTCAGTCTACTCTCAATCATCAGCAAAGTAATGGAAGGTGTCATCGACAGTGCTATCAAGTGGCACCAATAACCTGCTCACTGATGCCCAGTTTCGGTTCCGCCAAGACCACTCGGCTCCCGGCCTCATTACAGCCTTGGTCCAAAAATGGACAAAGGAGCTGAATTCCAGACGGGAGGTGAGAGTGGCTGCCCTTGACATCAAGGCAGCATGACCGAGTGTGGCATCAAGGAGCCCTAGTAAAACTGAAGTCAATGGGAATTGGGGGGAAAACTCTCCACTGGCTGGAGTCATACCTAGCACAAAGGAAGATGGTTGTGGTGGTTGAAGGTCAATCATCTCAGCCCCAGGACATCACTGCAGGAGTTCCTCAGGGGAGTGTCCTAGTCCCAACCTGCTTCAGCAATGACCTTCCCTCCAACATAAGGTCCAGAATGGGGATGTTTGCTGATGACTGCATAATGTTCAGTGCCATTCACAACTCCTCAGATAAGGAAACAGTCCATGCCCGCATGCAACAAGACCTGGACAACGTTCAGGCTTGGGATAAGTGGCAGGTAACATTCACACCACACAAGTGCCAGGCAATGACTATCTCCAACAACCGAGAGTCTTACCCCTGCCCCTTGACAATTAATGGCATTACCATAGCCGAATCCCCCACCATCAACATCCTGGGGGTCACCATTGACCAGAAACTTAACTGGACCAGCCACATAAATGCTGTGGCAACAAGAGCAGGTCAGAGGTTAGGTATTCTGTGATGAATGTCTCACCTCCTGAGTCCCCAAAGCCTTTCCACCATCTACAAGGCACAAGCAAGGAGTGTGATGGAATACTCTCCACTTGCCTGGATGAGTGCAGCTCCAACAACACTCAAGAAGCTCGACACCATCCAGGACAAAGCAGCCCGCTTGATTGGCACCCCATCCACTACCTTAAACATTCACTCCCTCCACCACCGGCATACCGTGGCTGCAGTGTGTACCACCTACAAGATGCACTGCAGAAACTCACCAAGGCTTCTTCGGCAGCACCTCCCAAACCCGCAACCTCTACCACATAGAAGAACAAGGGCAGCAGGCGCATGGGAACACCACCACCTCCAAGATCCCCTCCAAGTCACACACCACTCTGACTCGGAAGTGTATCACCAATCCTTCATCGTCGCTGGGTCAAAATCTTGGAACTACCGCCATAACAGCGCTGTGGGAGCACCTTCACCGCACGGACTGCTGCGGTTCAAGAAGGCGGATCACCACCACCTTCTCAAGGGCAACTAGGGATGATCCTTGCTGCTGTTGAACGCATGTTCAGCTGCGTGCGGTTATCACAAGGCGTTAGCTCCAGTGTTGAGGACAAAATTGGCAGCGCTGGCATCAAATCAGCGTTGCACGCTGACTGACATCATGATCTGCTTAATCTACATATTTCTGGTGCACGCTCCCAGCGCTAATGTCAACGCTCTCACCAAGATAGCATCTGGCACGGCTTGGGAGTCATTTTTAACCCAAATTGGCACTGTAGCACCCAAACAATGAGCACTACGCAATCGAATTTTTAGTCTTTGCCTTGCAGCATCATCCCTTTTCATCTTTTAATCTCTCCTGCCTTCCACCCTATCACAGACCTTCCCTTTTGTTCCTTCCTCCCTTCTTCCCCTTACCCTGCCCCTGCACTTGCTTAAAATCTGTTACATCTCTCACCTTTTCCAGTTCTGACGAAGGGTCATCGACCTGAAACATTAACTCTGTTTCTCTCTCCACAGATGCTGCCCTGACCTGCTGAGTATTTCCAGCATTTCCTGTTTTTATTTTTCTTACTTTTGATTTGTCAGAATTTTCGTTTTTTGTCTTCTAATACTCGTATGCTTGTATTTATATAGCGCCTTGGGACATTTGACGACGCTAAAGGCGCTATATAAATACAAGTTGTTGTTGTTATTTCAAATTTTTAGCCCAGTTACTCATACAATCATAAAAGTTACAGCACGGAAGGAGGTAATTTCGGTCCATCGTGTCAGCTCCGGCCAACAAAGAGCTATCCAGCCTAATCCCACTTCCCAGTTCTTGGTCCGTAGGCTGCAGGTTACAGCATCCCAAGTGCACATCCAAGTACTTTTTAAAGGTAGTTAGGGTTCCTGCCTCTACCACCCTTTCAGGCAGTGAGTTCCAGACCCCCACAGCCCTCTGGGTGAAGAAATTTCCCCTCAAATCCCATCTAAATCTTCCACCAATTACTTTAAATATGTGCCCCCTGGTTTTTGACCACTCTGCTAAGGTCCTTTCTATCCACTTTATCTATGACCCTCATAATTTTATACACCTCAATAAGGTCTCCCCTCAGCCTCCTCTGTTCCAAGGAAAACAGACCTAGGCTATCCAGTCTTTCCTCACTGCTAAGATTCTCTACTCCCGGCAACATCCTTGTAAATCTCCTTTGTACTCTCTCTAGCGGAATCACATCTTTCCTGTAATGTGGTGACCAGAACTGCACGCAATACTCTAGCTGAGGCCTAACTAGTGTTTCATACAGTTGAAGCATAACCCCCCTGCTCTTGTATTCTATGCCACGGCTAATAAAGGCAAGCATTCCGTATGCCTTTTTAACCACCTTATCTACTTGGCCTGCTACCTTCAGGGATCTGTGGACATGCACTCCAAGGTCCCTTTGTTCCTCTAAACTACTCAGTGTCCTACCATTTAATGTGTATTCCCTTTCCTTTTTAGCCCTCTCCAAATGCATTACCTCACACTTCTCCAGACTGAATTCCATTTGCCACTGTTCTGCCCACATGACCAATTTATTGATATCTTCCTGCAGTCTACAGCTTCCTTCTTCAGTATCAACCGCACAGCCGATTTTAGTATCATCTGCAAACTTCTTAATCATACCCCCTATATTCAAAAAGAAAATACTGCAGATGCTGGAAATCTGAAATAAAAACAGAAAATGCTGGTGATACTCAGCAGGTCAGGCAGCATCTGTGAAGAGAGAAACAGAGTTAACGTTTCAAGTCGATGACCTTTCGTCGGAAAATATTTTTTCCCCCTATATTCAAGTCTAGTTTACTGTCTTTCATGAAAGGCACCGCCCTATTAGAAAGATACGATAGCAAGATACTGTAGATGCTGGAAATCCAAAATAACAACAGAAAACGGCAGCACGGTGGCATAGTGGTTAGCACTGTTGCCTCACAGCGCCAGGGACCCGGGTTCGAATCCAGCCTCGGGTGACTGTCTGTGTGGAGTTTGCACGTTCTCCCCGTGTTTGCGTGGGTTTCCTCCGGGTGCTCCGGTTTCCTCCCACAGTCCAAAGATGTGCGGGTTAGGTTGATTGGCTATGATAAATTGACCCTTAGTGTTAGGGGGATTAAATACGTGGTGTTACGGGGATAGGGTGGGCTATGTGTTGGTATAGGGGTTACGGGGATCGGGTGGGATATGTGTCGGTGCAGGCTTGATGGGCCGAAATGGCCTCTATCTGCACTGTGGGGTTTCTGTGATTCTGTGATTCTGTGAAAATGCTGAAAAAACTCAGCAGGCCAGGCAACATCCGTGGAGAGAAATTAGAGTCGATGTTTCGGGTCTAACCCTTTTTCAAAACTGGAAAGGAAATGAAATAGATCGAAGGCAGGGCTGCGATAGAACAAAAGAAGTAAAGAGACATTAAGAGGTATTCAAAACCAGACGAGATGGTAATAGGACAAGTGGAGACTCAGATTAGGTGTGAAGTGTACTGGCAGAGAGACAGCTGCCATGTGGGAGAGAGAAAAAAAGGAAAGGGGGGGGAGGGAAAACCCAAAACAAAGGGGTGGAAAAAAATATAAGTGAAAATGTAATAGGGGCCAAGGTTATGATCTGAAATTGTTGAACTCGATATTGAGTCTGGAAGGCTGCAAAGTGCCTAATCGGAAGATGAGGTGCTGGTCCTCGAGTTTACGTTGAGCTTCCGTGGGACAATGCAAGAGGCCAAGGATGGTGAGGTCCGAGTGGGAATGGAGCAGTGAATTAAAATGACAGGCGACCGGAAGCTCAGGGTCACCCTTACGGACAGAACGGCTGTGTTCCGCAAAGCGGTCACCCAATCTGCGTTTGGTCTCCCCAATGTAGAGGAGACCGCATCGTGAGCAGCGAATACAGTATACTAGATTGCAAGAAGTAAAAGTAAATCGCTGTTTCACCTGGAAGGGGTGTTTGGGGCCCTGGACAGTGGGAAGGTGGGAGGTGCCATGACATCGGCCGTCTCCATTTCTCTGCTCCCCTCACTCACTCCAACCTACCTCCCTCTGAACTTGCAGGACTCCATTCTCTTAGATCCAACCCTGACATTGTCATTAAACCCGCTGACAAGGGTGGTGCTGTTGTTGTTTGGCGAACTGACCTCTGCCTAGCGGAAGCTGAACGCCAACTCTCCGACACCTCCTCCTGCCTCCACCTGGACCATGACCCCACTACCGAACATCAAACTACCGTTTCCAAGACTGTCACTGACCTCATCTCCTCTGGAGATCTTCCCCCCGCAGCCACCAACCTCATAGTTCCCCAACCCCGCACAGCCCGCTTCTACCTCCTTCCCAAGGTCCACAAACAGGACTGCCCTGGTAGACCCATCGTTTCAGCCTGTTCTTGCACCATGGAACTTATCTCTTCCTATCTCAACTCTATCTTTTATCCCCTTGTCCAGTCTCTTCCCACCTACATCTGCGACTGTTCGGACGCCCTCCGCCACTTTAACAGTTTCCAGTTTCCTGGCCCCAAACGCTTCCTTTTTACCGTGGACATACAATCCCTCTACACCTCCATCCCCCACCAGGATGGCCTGAGGGCGCTCCGCTTCTTCCTTGAACAGAGGCCCGACCAGTCCCCATCCACCACCACCCTCCTCTGCCTGGCTGAACTTGTTCTCACATTGAACAACTTCTCCTTTAACTCCACACATTTCCTCCAAATCAAAGGTGTTGCTATGGGTACCCGCATGGGTCCTAGCTATGCCTGCCTTTTCGTGGGATATGTGGAACACTCTTTGTTCCAGTTCTACTCAGGTCCCCTCCCTCACCTTTTTTTCCGATACATTGATGACTGTATCAGTGCCGTTTCCTGCTCTCACCCCGAACTAGACAATTTCATTCACTTTGCCTCCAATTTCCACCCTTCCATCACCTTCACGTGGTCCATCTCTGACTCTTCCCTTCCCTTCCTCGACTTCTCTGTCTCCATCTCTGGTTATCGACCAATATTCACTACAAGCCCACTGACTCCCACAGCTACCTGGACTACACTTCCTCCCACCCTGCCTCCTGTAAGGACTCTATTCTATTCTCCCAGTTTCTCCATCTCCGCCGTATCTGCTCCGACGATGCCACCTTCCACACCAGTGCTTCCGACATGTCTTCCTTTTTCCTCAACCGAGGATTCCCCTCCACCGTGGTTGACACGGCCATCGACCGTGTCCGTTCTATCTCCTGCACTTCTGCCCTCACCCCTGCCTCTCCCTCCCGGAACCACGATAGGGTTCCCCTTGTCCTCACCTTTCACCCCACCAGCCTCCACATTCAATGGATCATCCTCCGCCATTTCTGCTACCTCCAAAGTGATCCCACCACCAAACACATCTTCCCCTCCCCTCCCCTTTCAGCATTCTGTAGGGACCGCTCCCTCCAAGACACCCTAGTCCACTCCTCTATCACCCCCAACAACCCGTCCCCTGGCACCTTCCTGTGCAAGCGCAGGAGATGTAACACCTGCCCCTATACCTCCCCCCTTCCCACTGTCCAGGGCCCCAAACACCCCTTCCAGGTGAAACAGCGATTTACTTGTACTTCTTGCAATCTAGTATACTGTATTTGCTGCTCACAATGCAGTCTCCTCTACATTGGGGAGACCAAACGCAGATTGGGTGACCGCTTTGCGGAACAGCTCCGTTCAGTCTGTAAGGGTGACCCCGAGCTTCCGGTCGCCTGTCATTTTAATTCACTGCTCCATTCCCACTTGGAGCTCACCGTCCTTGGCCTCTTGCATTGTTCCACGGAAGCTCAACGTAAACTCGAGGAACAGCACCTCATCTTCCGATTAGGCACTTTGCAGCCTTCCGGACTCAATATCGAGTTCAACAATTTCAGATCATAACCTCAGCCCCTATTACATTTTCACTTATATATTTTTTCCACCCCTTTGTTTTGGGTTTTCCCTGCCCCCCTTTCCTTTTTTTCTCTCTCCCACATGGCAGCTGTCTCTCATTCTGCCAGTACACTTCACACCTAATCTGAGCAGTCTTTTGTCTCCACTAGTCCTATTACCATCTCGTCTGGTTTTGAATACCTCTTAATGTCTCTTTACTTCTTTTGTTCTATCGCAGCCCTGCCTTCGATCTATTTCATTTCTTTTACAGATTTGAAAAAGGGTTCACCCAAAACGTCGACTCTAATTTCTCTCCAGGATGTTGCCTGGCCTGCTGAGTTTTTTTTCCGGCATTTTCTGTTGCCCTATTAGAAAGGCCACGCCCCCATGCGTGTGAGAGTCTTTTAGCAACGGAGCCTTCTTAACAAAGGAAATGTTCACTCCGGGCTCTAAATATCCACCCAGGATAGCTATCAGCTGGTTACTTCTTGCACTCCTAAACGACCTAGGGCACGGTGAGTTGATATTTTTAGTTTATGGGGACATCCCCGAAATTAAGGATAGAGGAGACACTATTGAATGCGTCGGATACGATGTCTTTGTTAGCTTGGATTAAGCGATGTCTCCCTCCCTTTTACTCCTTCACCCATCTGTGTGTCGAGTATCCGTGCAGGCGTTGAGTGAGAAACACTCTCATCTCAAAAATTCTGAGTTTATTGTTTCTGACCCGCTCTGATAAAATGGTGCAAAATGCATGCATGCATGTCTCACTGTAGATGCGTCATCGGGGTCCTTGTAAAACAATGTAGCCGTTTAATTGAATATTATGAAGTAGGATTAGGACCACATAAGATGTGTTTGTTCTCCGGGTTCTCTGAGTAGCGTTTGTTTGTGTGCAATGCGGAACCGACGGCAGGGTCGAGACAGTACCACACCCTGGTCTTTCCACAATACTGTTAATTATATCTCCTTTACAATTGCTTTTTTCCCTGTGGATGACATCCAGCGCCACACTCGTTGATCATAAAATGACTCTGGCAGTTAACAGAGCACTTGGGCATGGGGAGTGGATGGTGGCAGCTATCTAGGCTGCAAAATACTTGATCGCAAGTGTTCTGATCAAACAAGAAAAGGGATCATATGAAACAGTTCTGAAGAAGGGTTTCGATCTGAAACGTTAACTCTGTATCTCTCTCCACGGATGTTGCCTGGCCTGCTGAGTTTTTTCAGCATTTTCTTTTGTTATTTCGGATTTCCAGCATCCGCAGTATTGTGCTATCCGATCATATGAAGCAACCGTTTTAGGCACAGATCAATCTAACAGTGCGCAGAGGCCTGAACTGCCTTCGGCGTCGAAAACGCAAAGGGGAGAATTAGAAGCGCTGGGCATCATGATCACACAAGGAAACCGGTTTCAGAGCCGCAGAACATAATAAGAGTGCCGAACACCACCCCTCAAATTGGGGCCGGTAGTCTGTAGCACATACCACGGCAAGTCACTGCAGTAAAATCCTAAATAATAGATTTTTTTTTGAATGTGTTCATGGGATGTGGGCGAGACCTGCATTTATTGCCCATCCCCAACTGCCCTTGAGAAGGTGGTGGTGAGCTGCCTTCTTGAACCGCCGCAGTCCCTGTGGTGAAGGTGCTCCCACAGTGCTGTTAGGGAGGGAGTTCCAGGATTTTGACCCAGCGACGATGACAGAAAAGCGATATAATTCCAAGTCAGGGTGGTGTGTGACTCGGAGGGGAACTTGGAGGTGGTGGTGTTCCCCTGCGCCTGCTGCCCTTGTCCTTTTGGCAGTAGCGGTCGCGGGTTTGGGAGGTGCTGCCGAAGAAATCTCACCATATTTTTTTTAATGAAATGGAATTCCTCGCCACTCCAGCCCGGTTGTCCATTTTATTTGCAAACTCTCAGCATTCAATAGTTACGGGCTAACTCAAAACATACAGTATCAGCCTATAAAACAAGTCGAACACTTTCAAATTAAAATAATGTAACTCTGATAACTGGAGTACGAGTGGGGAGGGGGGTCCCTGCAATAATGGAAAATTATTCCGAAAAAGAGTCTCTGTTACCTGTCTTTATAGGGAAGATCAATGCTGGGCAGAGCAGATCCCCTGCTACCCTCCATAATGGGGAGGAGGTAAGGTTGGCTTCCCGAGTGATCTAATGCCACCTGTAACATATGTTGCAATTGAGATCCCTGGCCCCCACACCCTGGCTGTAATTGATGTGAGTGAGCCCTCACTGGGGGGGATAATGTACGCAGCCAAATAAATTATGCTGGCACAACAGGACACAAAACCTGTTCAACTTATTTTCTTACAATAAGACATGGATATTGACATGCAAAGCAGCAGCAAAGTCAGTTAAAGGACAGGGATGAGATCATTTAAAGAGACATATCCTTTAAATGATTTTTGGTTTGGGAACCTGCGCACAGTGGCCCGGGAATGTGCGGTGGGTAATAACGCTGTTATCAGTTTTTTTATTCGCTTATGGGATGTGAGCGTCGCTGGCAAGGCCAGCATTTATTGCCCATCCCTAGTTGCCCTTGAGAAGGTGGTGGTGAGTAGCCTTCTTGAACTGCTGCAGTCCCTGTGGTGAAGGTACTCCCACAGTGCTGTTAGTTAAGGAGTTCCATGATTTTGACCCAGCGACAATGAAGGGTCGGCGATATATTTCCAAGTCAGGATGGTGTGTGACTTGGAGGGGAACTTGGAGGTGGTGGTGTTCCCATGCGCCTGCTGCCCTTGTCCTTCTAGGTGGAAGAGGTCGCGGGTTTGGGAGGTGCTGCCGAAGCAGCCTTGGCGAGTTGCTGCAGTGCATCTTGTAAATGGTACACACTGCAGCCACGGTACACCGGTGGTGGAGGGAGTGAATGTTTAAGGTGGTGGATGGGGTGCCAACCAAACGGGCTGCTTTGTCCTGGATGGTGTTGAGCCTCTTGAGTGTTGTTGAGCTGCACCTATCCAGGCAAGTGGAGAGTATTACATCACACTCCTAACTTGTGCCTTGTAGATGGTGGAAAGGCTTTGGGGAGTCACGAGGTGAGACACTCGCAGCAGAATACCTAGCCTCTGACCTGCTCTTGTTGCCACAGAATTTATGTGGCTGGTCCAGTTAAGTTTGGTGACCCCCCAGGATGTTGATGGTGGGGGATTTGGCGATGGTAATGCCGTTGGATGTCAAGGGGAGGTGGTTAGATTCTTGCTTGTTGGAGATAGTCATTGCCTGGCACTTGTGTGGCGAGAATGTTACCTACCACTTATCAGCCCAAGCCTGAACATTACCCCTTTGAAGCTGACCACAACTTCAGGATGTAGTCCATCCGAACGTGGAAATGTTGAAGTTGTGGTCAGTCCTTCATTGCTCCGATACTGGCTGCGCTGTGAACCGTGCCCCCTCCCCCCCCCCCCCCCCCCCACAGTCGGCAATCAGTGTAATCTGTGAAATTAGGGAAACTGGCCAAAACTTTGGCTCTTCCGTGGTAATTCCGCCATTAAAAACCCCATTAAAAGTTAGACCCTTTTGTATTAGGTGTAACTGGGGTTTTAACAGCGTATTGACTGCTAAACACACGTTACAGCCCTAAAAAAAAACTAATACAAATTTTGTGGAGTGTCAAATTTATCCATTTTAATTAAATTAAAAATTTTAAGAAACATTTTTTTAAAAACTTTGTTCGTCTTTATTTCAGGTTTATCTTTTCCCCATGTGAGAGCCTCAGAAGGCAGTAGAGGCCAATTCATTAAATATATTCAAGAAGGAGTTGGATATATTCCTTAAGGCTAAAGGGATCAAGGGATATGGGGAGAAAGCAGGGACAGGGTACTGAATTTGGATGATCAGCCATGATCTCATTGAATGGCGGAGCAGGCTCGAGGGGCCGAATGGCCTACTCCTGCTCCTATCTTCTATGTTTCAGTCTTGTTTTTGCTCTCTATAACATTTTTGGAAAAAGTTAGATTCAAAGGAGATTACTCACTTCCTGCTTCGCGGTCTGTGAGAATTCTGCATTGTGATTGGCTGCTTAGAGAGCTTGTTAGAGTCACAGCAGCTCGCGCTGATTTCACCGGCACGTCGGAAAAGCCGAACTCCTCGCCACGGAGCTGGCGAGATCTTTGTGGGGAGCTTACTTCGAGGCCAACGGCACACACCTTTGCTTTGCCGCTGACCGCTAATTATGGGCTAGTGTGGTTAATGTTTTTATATTGATGATATGTTCACAGTTTGAAAGTCCCCTGGGGGAAACTCCTTAATGTAGAGTCCCTGAGGGTAATTTTGACTTTGGCCGATAGTCTTAAACAGGTGAGATCGGATTGGCCGACAACCAATAGAAATGAAAATCAGGAGAGCGGTACAGTGGGTGGCTGATCCGATATCGCTCGTTTAATCCATCGGCCAAAGTTAAAATTACCCTCCATACATTCTTTAACTCATCATCACTTTTCTGTCAATCCTGTACTAGATTGGCACAAGTTACCCTCAGATCAGGGGCTTTTTCTGGGCTTGTGTTTTCCCTATGTAACTATGTACAGCACACAAACACTGAAAGCAAGGTTGCTCATCTAATGTTCTGCTTAAACAGCTGCTTGAGTTATGACGGCCTATTTTATTACTTTGTAAATATTAAAATAATCACGGGAGGGGAGAAAGGTGTGTAATAAAGGTTTCGAGGGTGGGCAGGCATAATGCATGAGGCTGGATTAGTTTTGGGCTTTAATGAACATTTTTACGGAACCTTCAAGAGATTTGATGAGTTGGGATAGAGTGCACCCCAGGACCGTGAAAGAAGTGGGCTCGGTGGGCTTGTCGCTCATTCTATGCTTTCTTCCATCTCAGCCTGATGCTGTACAGGGGGAAGAGACCAGCCATGGGTAATATTAGTTTGAGTGATGTTCCGAGCTGGTGGGGCCATGCTGGTAGATTTGAGATTCTTTCATTGTTTTATTCTAACTTTTTGGCCACAGTGGAGTTTAGCTGTTGGACTGTGAAACTGGAAATGGGATTTAAATCAGGAGGTAGATTCCCAGCTCCTGCAGTGATATATAAGGAGTGCAGGGATGCAGGCTCAGGGCTGTATAGCAAAGTACCACCCCAGGCAGTGCCTTCACCTACTGAGCCATCAGGGCTGGCTGATGATTTATTCTCTGGGGGTCCACCCTGTGACCTGGGCATGGAGTCATCCTTTGGCCTTTTTTTAAAAACCCATTTCCTAATAACAGCCTTCTCATTTCCTGAACTTGATCCGTGCCAAAATGTGGTGTTATTCTCGAACCATCGGAGCAGGTCCGTGCTCCCCAGCTTTTCCGTTACTCACTGCTCGGTCAATGGGGTCATTCAGTCACTAATTATTAATGCAGTCCCATAGTATACGTGGCATTGATCCATTACACTTCAAGATGGCCAATGACTGCACCCAACGGGGTTGAAATTGGACATGAGTGGATACGCAAATAGGCGGAATCGCTCACGTTTGCCACTCGTTGCACGCCTGATAGTCGGTTCTGTTGTAGTCAGTGGAAGCAGTTGAAGCGTCTGTGTCACTGCCTCCTTCGCGATTTGAAGCATCTTCTGGCGTAGCTCCTCTGGCGTTCCATGCAATTGTACCACTGCCTGTACATGTGCTCCCAACATGCATATACCCATTCGTGAGAGCTCACAGAACAAGAAGGGCTTGCGTCGATCTTTCTGCACATCATTGCCTCAGAAGGCTGTGCTTCTCCCAGAGGCTATTGGGCAGACATGTTAGCTACTCACGACCTCCACCAGGAGAACAGTGTTCTCTGCAGTAGTTAAAGTCACCAATGCCTTTAATTTCTTTGCCACTGGATCATACCAGGCAGCTTAAAACCTAAGAATTAGGAGCAGGAGTAGGCCATACGGCCCCCTGAGCCTGCTCCGTCATTCAATAAGATCATGGCTGATCTTCTGCCTCAACTCTCTCCACTTTCCCGGCCTATCCTTTGATTCCGTAATACCCAAAAATCGATCGATCTCAGTCTTGAATATACTCATCAACTGAGCATCCGCAGCCCTCTGGGGGTAGAGAATTCCAAAGATTCACAACCCTCTGAGTGAAGAAACTTCTCCTCGTCTCAGTCCTAAATGGCCAACTCCTTATCCTGAGACTCCTAGTTCTAGACTCCCCAGCCAGGGTAAAAAGGCTCTCAGCATCTACTCTGACAAGCCGTCTAAGAATTTTATACTTTTCAATGAGATCCCCTCTCATTCTTCTAAACTCCGGAGAGTATAGGCCCATTCTACTCAATTTCTCATCATAGGACAGCCCTCTCATCCCAGGGATCAATCGAGTGAATCTGCATTGCACCCTCTCCAAGGCAAGTATATCCTTCCTTGGGTAAGGAGACCAAAACCATACACAGTACTCTAGGTGTGGTCTCACCAAAGCCCTATATAATAGATTCCTTACTCTATACTCCAGCCCCCTTGCAATAAAGGCTAACATACCATTCACCTTCCTATTTGCTTGCTGTACCTGCATGTTAACTTCCTGTGATTCGTGTACAAGGACCCCCAAATTCCTCTGAATACCAATATTTACTAGTCCCTCACCTTTTTAAAAAAAAAACATTCTGCTTTTCTATTCTTCCTACCAAAGCGGATAATTTCACTCTTCCCCACATTATACTCCATCTACCACCATCTACCACCTTCTTGCCCAATCACTCAACCTGTCTAAATCACTTTGCAGCCTCTTTGCGTCCTCCTCACAGCTTACTTTCCACCTAGCTTTGTATCGTCAGCAAACTTGAATATATTACACTCAGTCCCCTCGTCTAAGTCATTGATATCCTTCCCAATGTAATCAGAGAAACAAAGAGAGTGAGAAATTCAATTTTACAGATGGGGCGGTGTTTTCAAGGTCCAAAGAGCCTGTGGCACGCAAAGCTCCATCTGACCCTGACTTCAATTTCATGAACAGGAAAGGATTTCATTCAATTAATGTGCAGCTAGTGTGCGAAGCCACTCACCTTATCCTGTATGTCCATACCCACTAATCGGGACGATGTCACGATGCTTTCATTATGTGATACTCTACCATTCTAGCTCTGATGACTCAAAGCCATGTATCAGGATTGTTGATCAGGACTGTCCTTGCAATCATGGCTGATGACTGCACTAAGGCCTGGACAGACAGAGAGGAATGACAGATATATTGAGGCTCATGACAGTACAATAAGCATGGGATAGCAGACAATAAGGGCAGGAATTTAACTTTCGGGGTTGTAGTCCCACCTCCATCGAGTTGTGGCCAATCCATGCGATTTTCTCTTGATTGACCTTGTTGAGCCCGCCCAGCGGGCTCAGCAGGCCAATTAAGGGCCAGCCGGCAACAGGTGACGTCACAGACTGAAATTTCATCTGTCAAGAGCTTTTGACAGATGAAATATCAGAGTTTCACAGCTGTTTGAAGCTGTCAAACACTGACAGTCTTACTTCTAACCTGAGTCCTTCTCCACAAACTCAGTTAGAAATCGCTCCTGCACAGTAAGCTGAAGGCTGTCACTTTTGATAGTTCGCAGCCATTCTGCTTTCTGGGCCGGTGAGATGAGGGACTCCCGGAACCTAAAGGAAGGAAGGCTGAAAAGGTAAGTAAAACTTATTTAATCACTTTAGACACACCAAACACACTTACCTTTGCACTCATGCACACATCACTTACCTGAACACTGACATCTCGACCCCTCCAAGTCCTTCAACCCGACGGCCCGCCTCCTCTAATTTGCCGTGGTTTGAAGCTATCGGGAATCCCATCCTTCAACATCAAAAATAGGGATTAGGCTAAAAACTGCCTGTTAACTACCTGTTAACAGACAGTTAATTGGCACTAATCCCTTCCTGCCTTGGGTAGGCAGGTCCCAGTGCGGTGTGGGTACCCGCCTCCTTTGAAACTAGCATGGAGGCGGGTTTGGGTGCGGGAAGGGGTCGGGACCCCTGATTTCAGGATTTTAACCCGCCCCCCCCCACGCCGCCAATCCCGACTCCATGGCACAATGAAAATTCTGCCCTAAGCATTCTAAAGTCTCGTTTTATGGGCCTGGATAAATCTGGTGCCCAGCGAGAGACTTCAGAATCATTGTAGCTCGCTGCGTACGGCATAACATCACGATGGAGAAATGTTTGCTGCTTTCAGAAGGTGAAGGGGATGACAATAAACACAAGGGAGGGCCTCTACCTGCGCAGCATGAGGAGTGTGCATGGAAAGGGGAGGGGGGTGGAACAGGACAGCCCGCGGCCAGAGAAAGGAGACAACTTACAGCCCATTGCTTTCAATGAAAAGTTGACACATCAAATAAAGACACTCAAATAAAGGTGCTCTATGAATGAGTGGTGGGTGGTTGGGATGATTCCCCTGGAGTCTTTAAAGCCCAAGGTGACTCTCATCTCAGGGAAGCAGGTGTCCCAGACGGACCAGCTTCTATCGGCCTTTCTCCAGCAGTGCCTAGGGGAGGCCTGGCCAATGTCTAAAGCTCCCTCATGCACACATGCTGAGGGGGCCTCAAGGAAGCAGATTCATTGGCATTCAGTGTCAGCTGTGGCTCAGTGGGTAGCACACTCGCCTCTGAGTCAGAAGGTTGTGGGTTCAAGTCCCACTCCAGGGACTTGAGCACATAAAGCTAGGCTGACACTCCAGTGCAGTGCTGAGGGAGCGCCGCACTGTTGGAGGTGCCGTCCTTCGGATGAAACGTGAAACCGAGGCCCCGTCTGCTCTCTCAGGTGGACGTAAAGGATGTCATGACACTATTTCGAAGAAGAGCAGGGGAGTCATCCCTGGTGTCCTGGGCCAATATTTATCCCTCAACCAGCATAACAAAAACAGATTATCTGGTCATTATCGCATTGCTGTTTGGGGGAGCTTGCTGTGCGCAAATTGGCTGCCATGTTTCCTACATTACAACAGTGACTACACTTCAAAAGTACTTCATTGGCTGTAAATTGCTTTGAGACGTCCGGTGGTTGTGAAAGGCGCTATATAAATGTAAGTCTTTCTTTCTCTGGAGAGATAGCAACATCTGTGATCGCTGGCGCAGGACACAGGCTCAGAGGTACCGCTGGTCGGTGCCATTACAGCCCGAATACTTCCAATCAGTTCTTGAAGCTCTGTGCAGACGTGAGGCCCGCTGGTACCCTAACCCACCCGGCAAGGACGGGGTGGGGTCGGGTCAGACATCTGGTTTCTACCCCTCTCGATTATCCACTCCACTGAACCCCCAACCCCCGTCTTCGCCGAGCGGGTTAGGTTAAAATTGGGGATCTGGTGTTCAGGCTGACCCTCAAGGCATCGACTGCCACCGGTGTCCTTTCTACCTTCTGCTGGCACTGTATTGCTGCAGAGAGCTCCTGGAGCATCACGCGCCCCAGAGTGTTTTGCAAGTGGTGAGAAACTTCCTGTAATGTAGTGAGAAACTTCCTGTAATGTAGTGAGAAACTTCCTGTAATGTATTGCAGATACGTGTCGTGGACTCCTCAGTTCTCCATCGCTTCAACCATGTGTGTGAAATGACCTCCGCTGCCCACACGTGAGAGCGATGCTCCTTAATCATTGTTCTTTTGAAGAATGGGCCCCTGAGGTGCGGGTACCGGGGCTCTTCAGCTGAGCATAACTGTTTCTTCATCCTCTGTTGAGGAACAACACTTTCTGTCTCTCTCTCCCACTCTCAGATCCTCCACTGGTGCTCGAAACCGCATCCGGACTTCGGACTCACTAGCTGGTTTCTCTCGAGTGGGTGTTGTTGGGCTGGTGCTTACGCTGCTAAGGTGCAGTGGTGGAGTTGGTGAGGACGTGGCAGGAATATAGACGTAGAAGCATTTGGTAGCTCTGGAAGTGCCCAACGACTCCATGGCGTGACTGCCTGGCCTCTTCCTCCAAGGCACCCTACAGTGTGAAACAGAGAACAGTTTGTTTGGCTGTGCACACTGTGACACTTGCCTTGGTAGAAATAGCGGCTGAGTATAAGGACATTGCAATACTTTAAGAAGCCACATGAGGCTAACACTACGCACGAGGAGCCTTACCAACCTTCGCTTGTCATCTCGCCTCTAACCTCATTGTCTCCCACAGCCTCTCCTGTACTGTCTGCCTAGTCTCTGCAGATCTTCCTGTTTGTGCGGACTCAGCCAGTTTAGTCTTGATGTTCCTCCCCCAGTCATTGTTCTCTGTGGTGTGTTGTGTGCGCAACAATTTCCTTTCAAGGAAGAGAACACAATGTTGAAAGAATGTGATTCTCCTGGACACGTCTTTTCCCCCGTAAGAGTGCATACAACCCAGAAGATGAGGAGTAGGTACATTGTCCCTTTCAATAAACTGTCCTTCAAGACTAGCAGCACCCCATGTGGCAGGTTACACGAGTTCCCCAGAGTGGTTGTGAATTAAGATGGTGCTTGCGTTTTTGCAGAAGTTGCTCTTTTCCCTGACAGCCTGCTAATGACAGAAAATTTATAGGGGCAATTTTCCACTTTTGAGAACTCAATTTTTTGCTGGAAAATGGGGAGGCTGGCAGCTGAAAATTGAAGAATTGCCCACCAGATATGATTTTCAGATGGGCATCAAAATGAGCGGCTGGTGCCCACCCAAATGTAGATGCCTGAGAAGTGATTGTAGAGATAAATAAGATAGTTAAAGGTAGAGAATAAGTTAACCCAGCACATTATTTTAAATTAAACCAAGGGAGAAAACTAGTAAGCGCTCATTTTAGGACTAATATCAGAAAATTCTTCTTCACACAAAGGATGATTGATGTGTGGAATAAACTTGCAGATGGAGAGAAGGAGAGAACCCTGAAATAATTTAGGAAACAATTGGATGCTGTAACGGTGGAGACATAGGCTCTCCCTGGCTGGATGGATTAAGATGGGCCGAATGTTCTGCCTTCTCTGCAATTATCCAGTCCTCTGGCACCACCCCGATATCCAAGGAGGATTGGAAGATTGTGGTCAGAGCCTCCATAATTTCCACCCTTACCTCCTTCAGTAACCTAGGATGCACCCCATCCAGACTGGGTGACTTTTCTACTTTGAATACTGACAACCTTTTAAGTAAATCCACTTCATCTATTTTTATCCATCCAATATCACTACTGCCCCCTTCTTTACTGCTACATTGGCACCATCCTCTTCTCTAGTGAAGACAGATGCAAAGTATTCATTTAGTGCCTCAGCCATGCCCTCTGCCTCCACAAGAATATCTCCTTTTTGGTCCCTAATCGGCCCCATCCTTCCTTTGACTACCCTTTAACTATAAGGGTTTTTTCAATAGTGGGGCTAATGTAACCCCACTATTCAAAAAAGGTGGTAGAGAGAAAATGAGGAATTATAGGCCAGTAAGCCTGACATCGGTAGTGGGGAAAATGCTAGAGTCCATTATAAAAGATGTAATAGCAGAGCACTTGGAAAACAGTGACAGGATCAGACAAAGTCAACATGGATTTACAAAAGGTAAATCGTGCTTGACTAATCTACTGGAATTTTTTGAGGATGTAACTGGTAGAATAGATAAGGGAGAACCAGTGGATGTGGTGTATTTGGACTTTCATAAGGCTTTCAATAAGGTCCCGCATAAGAGATTAGCGTGTACAGTTAAGGCACATGGGATCAGGGGCAAGGTACTGACTTGGATAGAGAACTGGTTGGCAGACAGGAAGCAAAGAGTTGGAATAAACGGGTCTTTCTCCGAGTGGCAGGCAGTGACTAGTGGGGTACCGCAGGGATCGGTGCTAGGACCCCAGCTATTCACAATATATATTAATGATCTAGACGAGGGAACTAGATGTAATATCTCCAAGTTTGCAGAAGACACAAAGCTGGGTGGGCGTGTGTACTGTGAGGAGGATGCCGAGAAACTCCAGTATGATTTGGACAGGTTAGGTGATTGGGCAGATGCATGGCAGATGCAGTATAATGTGGATAAATGCGAGGTTATCCACTTTGGTGACAAAAACAGGAAGACAGATTATTATCTGAATGGCAATAGATTGGGAGAAGGGGAAGTGCAACGAGACCTGGGTGTCCTTGTGCACCAGTCGCTGAAGGTAAGCATGCAAGTGCAGCAGGCGGTTAAGAAGGCAAATGATATGCTGGCCTTCATAGCGAGAGGATTCGCGTACAGGAGCAAGGATGCCTTGCTGCAGTTGTACAGGGCCTTGGTGAGACCACACCTTGAGTATTGTGTATAGTTTTGGTCGCCTTATCTGAGGAAGGATGTTCTTGCCATGGAGGGAGTGTAGCGAAGATTCACCAGACTGATACCTGGGATGGCAGGAATGATGTATGAGGAGAGATTAGGTCGATTGGGCTTATATTCGCTGGAGTTTAGATGAATGAGAGGGGATCTCATTGAAACTTATAAAATTCTAACAGGACTAGACAGACTAGATGCAGGAAGGATGTTCCCGATGGCGGGGGAGTCCAGAACCAGGGGTCACAGTCTAAGGATAAGGGGTAAGGCATTTAGGACAGAGATGAGGAGGAATTTCTTTACCCAGAGAGTGGTGAACCTGTGGAATTCTCTACCACAGAAGGCAGCTGAGGCCAATTCATTAAATATATTCAAGAAGGAGTTGGATATATTTCTTAAGGCTAAAGGGATCAAGGGATATGGGGAGAAAGCACGGACAGGGTACTGAACTTGGATGATCAGCCATGATGTCATTAAATGGCGGAGCAAGCTCGAGGGGCCGAATGGCCTACTCCTGCTCCTATCTTCTATGTTTCTATATACGTGTTTCTAAAATACTTTTGAGTTCCCTTTTATGTGAGCCTCTAATCTATTCCACTCTGCCATTTCTATTTTTAAACCTTTTTCTTTGATGAACTTCAACACTAAAAGCACTCTGGGGGCGATTTTGTTAATGGGGGTGCGTTGGAGGCGGGACTGCTGCTTGTCGAGTTTTAGTTCCACCTCCGTCGACTTCTGGCCAACCCACGCTATTTTCCCTTGATTGACCTTGTTAAGCCCGCCCAGCGGGCTTAGCAGGCTAATTAAGGGGAAGCCGGTTACAGAGAATGTCAGCGTATGACAGATAAATTGTCCATCGTTTGACAGCCCTGTGAAGCTGTCAAACACTGACATTCTATGTTGTTTGATGAGTCCTTGTATTCAAGACTCATTAAACCTCTTTTGTGAGCAGAAATTAGATGGTTGCATCAGAGAATGCAGCAGCCATCTGTCATCTCTGCTGGTGAGATGCGAGACTCTCCGCATCCCCAACTGTTGAAGCCTGCAGGAAGAAACAAAGGTAAGTAAACATTTTCTATCACTTTCCACTTACCTCACATACTTACCTCTCCACACTTGCTCCCATCACTCACCTTCACAGCGCACTTTTGCACCCCGCAGACCCACTGCTCGCCTCGGTGACCCTGGCGGGGTTTCCCGACATCGGGAAGCCCGCGCCTCTGTTGGAAAAATGGGGATAATCCTCTTAACTGCCTGTTAACTACCTGTTAACAGGCAGTTATAAGTGGCTGTAACCCCTTCCCGCCTCCAGGAGGCGTGGTTCGGCTACACGCCTCCTGGGAAGATGGCACGGAGGCGGGATGGGTACCCGCCTCCAGATTCTGTCATTTTCCCGGCAGTCCCACCTCCAAACCCGCCTCCTCAGGGCTGGCAAAATCATGCCCTCAGTTTCTAGGTCACATACGGTAGGGGTAAAATACAGAGTAAAACTCCCTCTATACTGTCCCTTCAAACACACACAGGTCAGGTACAGCACTGGGTTAGAGACAGAGGCCTACAAATTCAGTTGGTTGCGCCAGCAGTTAGCGCCTTAAGAGAAGTGAATTTCGGGCGCTATGCGTGTAGCGCCCGGGCGCAGCGCAGTTTGCGCCTCGCCCCAAATTAAGTGGACCCTTAGCGCCGGCGTAAAGTTTAGCACCCGCCCGGCTGCGCGCGCAGAAAATGATGTCACATCCTCGTGCAACGCCCTTTGCGCGCCCCGATTCCAAACTTCAGTCAGACCGCCCCATTGTGCGGCTGGCGGCCAGAGCATTTGTAAAATGGAACGCAACACAGCCGACGCGGGCCTCGGGGAGCGCAAATTAAAGGGCACGTACCCTGCAGTATAAAGGGCAGCCATTTTGCAGCAAACACTCTTGTGCAACGGATTTCTGGACACACAACAAGGAGGAGAGCTAACTGGTTTCGTGCAGCAATAGCTCAGGTATTTTTGGACTCAGGCCAAAGCGCTGCAAGCGCCCTGTTGGAAATTTGACTGTTTGCCAGCATTTGATGGGGGCTGCATGGGGTGCCAACGCGGAGTTTCAGCGCCATGTGCGTAGGGCTCGCAGACGCGGGGTCAGAGGGGCAGCCCTGGCTAGAGGCAGAGGGGGCAACAGGCGTCGGCAACATAGGCCTTACCCAGTCAGGGTATACCGCCAGCAGCGCTCCTACCTCACCATGAGTGGCGCGCGATGTGTAAGAAGGCTGAGATTCCGAAAGGAGGTGGTTGCAGAGATCTGCCACCTGCTTCGCAGAGATCTGCGTCCAAAGCTCAGGTGCAGGACGTCTCTGTCGGTGGAAGTGAAGGTGACGGTGGCATTGAACTTCTATGCCACCGGCTCCTTCCAATCCGCTGTTGGGGACATAGCGAACATATCCCAGTTCGGCGTGCATCGCTGCATCCGCCAGGTGACCGATGCCCTTTTCAGAAGGAGACGCCAATTCATCTCCTTCCCCATGGCCCTGGAGAGCCAGCATCAGCGTGCAGTGGGATTTGCTAGACTCGCGGCCTTCCCCTTGGTGCAGGGCGCCATTGACTGTACGCATGTGGCTTTGCGGGCACCTCTGGAGCATGGCGAGCAGTATCGCAACCGGAAGGGCTACCATTCTCTCAATGTGCAGCTGGTGTGTGACCACAAGCAGCGCATCCTGGCTGTCAATGCCTGCTTTCCAGGCAGCTGCCACGATGCCTTTATCCTGCGGCAGAGTACTGTGCATGACATGTTCGAGGCACAGCCTCCCCCAAGAGGATGGCTACTCGGGGACAAAGGCTATCCTTTGTGTACCTGGCTCATGACCCCGCTCCGTGCGCCCAGGACCGCTGCTGAAGAGGCATACAACGAGAGCCATCAAAGGAGCAGAAACATCATCGAGCAAACTATTGGGGTCCTCAAGCAGCGGTTCCGCTGCCTTGATCGTTCCGGCGGATCTCTGCAGTATTCGCCGCAACGGGTCTCCCAATTTGTCGTAGTTTGCTGCATGCTACACAACCTGGCTCTCCGCAGGATTCAGGCACTGCCACCTGACGTTGGACCACCACCTCAGGAGGAGGAGGAGGAGGAGTACGTTCCCAGGAGGAAGCGACAAGGTCCAAGGGCCGTCCGTCGCCAGCTTATTGAACGTAACTTCTAAGCCCCCTGTCAGGGAATGCCTTGTGGCCATGAAGCAAGATGAATGCAGCCGCTCCGCAAGCCCTCAGCCGGCGAAGGCAACAAAGACTAACAAGAACAACCATGGACACTGTCTGAATAAAGATAAATTTATATTTGACAAAAATGAAACCCCTTCCCACATTAATCCCAAAAACAATCAACGGCCCCCACAAAAAGTGCAACAAACGACTCACTCCCACAACCTGGGGAGGAGTAACTCCACATTTGAACAAACCAGGCCTCAACCTCGGCCTTAACGCAAAAAACATACCCATAAACAAAACAACCATGGGCAAAATATAGATGTCCACCGCCATATAAAATGAAAGCTGGCCACACCCTCTACTTAGTGGCCCGCGAGGGCGAGACCTTGTCCAGCCTTTTGGCGCCCCTGCCCGGCCTGCTGCTCCTCCGCAAGCTCTGCCCAGTGGCTGCTGCGAGGCTGGGGGAAGGCGCCTGAGGGTCAGATGTCCTTCCGCCAGATGGCCTTGGGGGGCGGCCTACACGGGCTTTGGGCCTTGAGGGGCCGGCTGTTGATTGGCGCACATGTGCATGGCCACCATCAGCTCCAGCCGCTTGCCGTTGACGCTCCACTGGGGGAGTGGCGGCGACGGATGGCGCAATGTGGGCAAGCTGGCGTATTGGAGGCGCTGGCTGGTGATGTCGCACGCTGGCACTCGCCCGGGCACGCACTGCACGATCCGCACCAATCAGCCGAAGGGCGGATCGCTGTGCTGCTGCAGCGCGGCGGGTGTCCTGGCAATGCCTGGCTGAGGCAGCGCGTGTGGCAGCAGTGAGTGCCCCTGTTGCCCTGGTCTGCGCCCGCATCACATCCGCCACTGACTTGACGGCATCAGCCATCGCCGGAGGCATCCGTTCCACTACCTCCATCATCATCCGGCCATTCTCGGCATTTGATGCCCCAAACGCCCGCACAATGGTCGCCAGCGACTCGATGGCCTCAGGCATCCGTCCCACCACCTGCATGAGCTCTGTGTGGCGGCGGTCCGAATCCTCGGCCATTTGGTCCAGCTGGCGCACCTCCTCCGAGGTGAAGGTGGCCGGACTGGAGGCGGGACTCTCCCGCTGGGGAGCAGGGGTCCGAGCTAGGCAACCCTTGGCACGTTGCTGGCGCCGAATGTCCGCAGCAACTGCACTCCCCTCCGATCCTTCCCCCCTCTGGGGGGAAGGCCGCGGCCCACCCGCAGCCCTCCTGGGTGGCTGGACGCCACTGGTCCCAGCAGCTGCACTCCCCTCCGAAAGTTGCTCCAGGCTCTCGTCCAGGGAAGACGTGTCCAACACTTCGCCCTCTGCTGCGGGACCTGAGTCCTCCCCTGATGGTCCGGGTTGCTCTTCCTCCTCCTCCTCCTGTTCGGAGGGGCTGTCACTGGCAGCTTCAGGGAGCTCTTCGTCACCAGCTGAAAGCAGGAAGGCACAAGAGTAGCTTCAGAGTGAGGAGAGGGCGTCAGCGAGGGAGTCATGACTGGTGGCATTCAGCGCATTGGTGGCACAGTGGCAAAGGAGGTAGCTCGTAGCTCGGATGCGCAAGTGTGACGAGAGAGGGCCAAAAGGCGAGGTCCTTACCATTGCCGGGCAGCGGAGGGTCGGCTTCTCTGCACGCTCTGGGCACAATCACGCGGCCTCCCATGAGGCCACTCACGCGCTCCTCCAGGGGAGTGAGCTTCTGGAACTTGGCGCGGCCTCCCCCGGTGGTGTCGCGGCGCTTGCGATTATTCGCAAGTTTAGCCTGCAAGAGAAAAGACGGGCTCTAAGTATGGTGTGTAGCCGTGACGTAGTGTGCACTGCCTCCCATGGTGGAATAGCTTGGCCAGAGTGTAGCCCTGATCTAGTGTGCACTGCCTCTCATGGTGGAATAGCTTGGCCAGTGTGTAAAGTGCAGAATGTGCAATTGATGCTCATGACTATCCCAAAGCTGCTGGCTGAGGGCTGCCCATTAGGCCTTTCAGGTCCCTTTGCCCATCATGTCAGGTGTACATGCAAGAATGAGGAGGAGGGTGGAAAGGGTACTCACCCTGACAATCCTGGTCAGGTCATTGTATTTCTTCCGACATTGCACCTTGTCCCTGGGGGCATCGCCGTAGGACGACACCCTGGTGGCGATCTCCCTCCAGGCTTTGGTGTAGACGCGGTGGGTGGGATTCCTGCCATTGTCTGGGAACAAGATCCTGCGCCTCTTCTCCAATGCTGTCAGCATGATATCCAGATCACGCTCTGAGAAGCACAGGGCACGCTCACGGGCCTTATCATGCGTTGCCATGGCTCCTTGGGCTCAGCAGCAGTGTTGAGGCCTAGCTTGAAAGCTGCAGTGTGCAGGGCGTGGCAGCAGACCAAATCGTCCCTTCCTCCTTTAAGAGCTGGCCGGCGCCAAGGGGTCTGCTGTCAATCAAAAAATGACCGCACCCGCGCTGCGCCCCGCCTCGGCGCTATCCCTCTGCACCGCCGGCTTAGCGCCTAAAGATAGTCGTGTAACGCCTCTTTTAGCGCTCCAGCAACCTCTTAGGGCGAAGCAACTGAATTTCGGCGAAGGGGGCGCAACTTTGGGGCGGGCGCTAAAGTCAGGCGGGCGCTAACGTTAGCGCCCCAAAACTGGCAAAACTGAATTTCTAGGCCAGAGTAAAGCTTCCTCTACACTGTCCCATCAAACACTCCCAGTGCAGGTACAACACAGGGTTAGATACATAGTAAAGCTCCCTCTACACTGTCCCATCAAACATTCCCAGGGCAGGTACAGCATGGGTTAGATACAGAGTAAAGCTCCCACTACACTGTCCCATCAAACACTCCCAGGGCAGGTACAGCACGGGTTAGATACAGAATAAAGCTCCCTCTACACTGTCCCTAGGTGAACGGGTAGAGCTTTGGATGACTACTTCCCCCTGTCCCCTCACCAATATAGGTGCAAGGGTGGAGTTGGGCCTCCTTCACCCTGTCCCACGAATCATGTTGAAGAAAGGGCTGAGCTCTGACCAACTACTGCATTGGGCCCCCCCTTGTAAAAGTCGTATAGCCAGCTGGTGAAGCGTAGAACGCTAGAGCCTAGTCTTCAGTCGCTTAAAAGCCTTTATTTACAGAGACACACATTAGATACCGTGCACCCGCAAGATAAACTTCCCCCACTTCCCTAGCCTGCTCCCATATATAGGAGCACAAGAGAATTCCCAATTAGTAACATAGAAACAGAAAAATAGGAGCAGGAGTAGGCAATTCGGCCCTTCGAGCCTGCTCCGCCATTCAATGTGATCATAGCTGATCCTCTATCTCAATACCATATTCCTGCTCTCTCCCCATACCCCTTGACGCCTTTTGCGTCTAGAAATCTATCTATCTCCTTCTTAAATATATTCTTAAATTAATACCCACCACCTGAATACGTTTAACACCCCCGCCTGTTCAGGATTTAAAGGGGGCTAATTTTCAACTGGAGCACTCATTGGGTGGGCCGAGCATGTGTGCTGTGCCTGCCCGATGGCTCCGGCCGAAAGGCCCAAACCATTATCACAGTTGGGCTTTGTCTAAATATTTCGGGTGAGTTGCCAGGGTTTTGGCGAGGGCACACAGGCAGCTCGCCATCGGGGCCGAAAAGTCTGATGTCTCCTCCATCGAGCCGAACCAAATGTTAAGCGGTGAGGGTGGGTGGGGGGGGGCACCTAAGCAAAACAAAAAAAGAAAATCACTGTTTCAAAAAAATAAATCTTTTGGGGATGTTTTTTGAGCGGCCTCCAGCGGTCCCTTTAAGGAGAGCCGGTTAGGCAGCTCAGCGCCTGGTTCCAATGGGTGGAGTGTGTGTTTGTGATGCACTCTGCGATTGGCACAAGAAAAATGGAATTGTGTTCCTACAATTGGCATAAGACCCTGATTTTAAGATTTTAATAAGGCTCTCGGCGTGTCAGGATCGCCAGCCGCCATTGCTAGGCCCGCTTGAAAAAATTCACCTCGGGCGGGTCTTGGGCTGTCATTTTTAATCCAGCTTAAACTGCGTGTGGGGTGGGAGGGGGGTTGGCAGTTGAAAATCTTGCGCCCCCCCCACCGCCCACAAAAGAGTTTGAAATAGTTTTGTGTAAACCTGTTTAGTGAAAGCATTTTTCTTCTTGCTGACTCTGAAGGGAATTGGAGCATTTCACTGACACTCGGACTCGAGCCGTCATATGGCTAGGAGATGCAGAAGTGAAGCTTGCAAGTTATTATCTGGGCTGAAGTTTCTAACTACGTGTGACAGATGACCACAATTACACAGCAATACGTGGGTCTCGGTAGTTAAGCGCGATCCCTGTCAGCGCTAGATCTTGTGCTCCTGGTTTATCTGCTTCAGCACTGCACGTTTCAACTCCCCACCCTCCCCCCGCTCTCTGTGGGCAGGAACTGCTTAGTTCTCACACTATCGAGTTTCTTGTTTTAGGCGTCAGTCGTGGCTCGTTGGGTAGCACTCTCGCCTCTTGAGTCAGAAGGTCGTGGGTTCAAATCCCACTCTAGAGACTGCAGCACAAAAATCTAGGTTGTCGGAGGTGCCGTCTTTCAGATGACACGTTAAACCGAGGCCCCCGTCTGCCCTCTCAGGTGGGTGTAAAAGATCCCATGGCAACTATTTCGAAGGAGAGCAGGGGAGTTCTCCCCGGTGTCCTGGCCAATCGCTCAACCATCATCACTAACACAGATTATCTGGTCATTACCTCACTGCTGTTGGTGGATCTTGCTGTTCACAAATTGACTGCTGCATTTGCTACATTACAACAGTGACTACACTTCAAAAAGTACTTAATTGTCTGTAAAGCGCTTTGGGACATCCTGAAATCATGAAAGGTGCTGTATAAGAACATAAGAAATAGGAGCAGGAGCAGGCCATTTGGCCCTTCGAGCCTGCTCCGCCATTCAATAAGATCATGGCTGATCTTCTACCTCATCTCCACTTTCCTGCACGAGCCTCATATCCCTTGATTCCCTTAATATTCAAAAATCTATCGATCTCTGTCTTGAATATACTCAACGACTGAGCCTCCACAGCCCTCTGGGGTGGAGAATTCCAAAGATTCACCACCCTCTGAGTGAAGAAATTTCTCTTCATCTCAGTCTTAAATGGTCAACCCCTTATTCTGAGGCTGTGACCCCTGGTTCCAGACTCCCCAGCCAGGGGGAAACCTCCTCACTGCATATACCCTGTCAAGCCCTGTAAGAATTTTGTATGTAAAGGCAAGGTCTTTGTTATTTTCATTTCTCCTCTCCTGAAGGCGCGATGAGGCCTGATACTTCACCCAAGTGAGAACAGAGAGTGAGCACGGCAGGATATTGGTCACAGCTAAGCCCAACCTTGTCCATCCCCCCAAAGTCCACTCCCTCACTTTCCAATAGGGCAGGGGGAGGGGCGGTCACTTGATACCGATCAGAAGCAGGAGCCTGAATTTTGATTATGGGTCTGTATTTCAGTGACAACTTTAGCTAAGAAGCCAGAGTTAGGCCCTCTTTAAAAAGCAGGACCGCAAAGGTTGTAATCTCTGGATTACTCCCGATGCCACGTGCTAGTGAGTAGAGGAACAGGAGGATAGAGCAGATGAATGCGTGGCTAAAGAGTTGGTGCAGGAGGGAGGGCTTTAGTTTCCTGGATCACTGGGTCTGCTTCTGGGGAAGGTGGGACCTGTACAAGTCGGACGGGTTGCACCTGAACTGGAACGGGACCAACATCCTTGCGGGGAGGTTTGCTAGTACTGTTGCAGGGGGTTTAAACTAGCTTGGCAGGGGGATGGGATACGGAGTGGAGCTATAGTAGGGGGTGATGCACAGCCAAATATAGAGGAAAAAACAAGTCAGCCTGGAAGGCAGAGCAAATATGTAATGGCACAAGGGAGTATGGCAAGGCTGGATGGCATTTATTTTAATGCAAGGAGTCTTGTGAGTAAGGCAGATGAATTGAAGGTGTTGATGAACACATGGGAGTATGATATTGTTGCTACCACTGAGACATGGTTGAGGGAGGAGCAGGACTGGCAGCTCAATATTCCAGGGTATAGAATCTTCAGGCGAGACAGAGGTGGGTGTAAAAGAGGAAGGGGTGTCGCAATATTAATCAAGGAGTCAATTACTGCTGTAAGGAGGGATGATATCTTAGCAGTTTCCTCTAATGAGGCCATATGGGTAGAACTTAAAAACAAAAAAGGGGCAAGCACTTTGCTGGGAGTGTACTATAGGCCCCCAAACAGTCAGGGGGAGATAGAGGAACAGATATGTAGGCAAATCTCAGAGGTGTAAAAATAATAGGGTAATAATAGTAGGGGATTTCATCTTCCCCAATATTATCTGGGATAGTCAGGGTGTGAAAGGCTTAGAGGGTGCAGAATTCTAAAAGTGCATCCAGGAGAGCTTTTTGAGCCAGCATGTAGAAAGTTCTACAAGAGAGGGTGCGGCACTGGACCTAATTCTAGGGAATGTAGCTGGGCAAGTGGTAGAAGTGTCAGTAGGAGAGCATTTTGGTGACAGTGACCATAATTCGGTGAGATTTAAGATAGTCATGGAAAAGGACAAAGATGGGCCAGAAATAAAGGTTCTAAATTGGGGGAAGGCCAATTTTAATATGATAAGGCAGGATCTGGCCAAAGTGGACTGGGATCAGCTACTTGTAGGAAAATCCACATCAGAGCAGTGGCAGTCTTTCAAAAAGGAAATGGAGAGATTACAACGCCAACATGTTCCCGTAAAGGTCAAGGGTGGGACCAACAAGCCCAGGGAACCCTGGATGTCAAGGGATATACAAGAATGGATTAGGAAAAAAAGGGAGGCTTTTGGCATATACAAAGGATTAAAACAGTGGAAGCCCTAGAGGAGTATAGAAAATGCAGGGGGGTACTTAAAAAAGAAATTAGGAGAGCGAAGAGGGGGCATGAAAAAACACTGGCGGGCAAAATAAAGGAAAATCTCATGGTGTTTTAGAAGTATATTAAGGGCAAGAGTAGGGCCCATTAGGGACCAAAGTGGCAATCTGTGTGTAGAGCCGTAAGATGTAGGTGAGGTTTTAAATGAATATTTTGCATCTGTGTTCACTATGGAGAAGGAAGATGTAGGCATAGAAATCAGGCAGGGGGAGTGTGATATACTTGAACAAATTAGTGTTGAGAGGGAGGAGGTACTAGCGGTTTTAGCAGGCTTAAAAGTGGATAAATCCCCAAGCCCAGACGAGATGTATCCCAGGCTGCTGTGTGAGGCAAGGGAGGAGATTGCAGGGGCTCTGACACAAATTTTCAGAACCTCTCTGACCACAGGTTAGGTGCCAGAGAACTGGAGAACAGCTAAAGTAGTACCATTATTCAAGAAGGGTAGTAGGGATAAACCAGGGAATTACAGGCCAGTGAGCCTAACATCAGCGGTAGGGAAATTATTGGAAAAAATTCTACGGGATAGAATTAGTCTCCACTTGGAGAGGCAAGGATTAATCAAGGATAGTCAGCGTGGCTTTGTCAGGGGGAGATCATGTCTAACCAATTTGAATTTTTCGAGGGGGTGACTAGGTGTGTGGATGAGGGTAGTGCAGTTGATGTAGTCTACATGGACTTCGGTAAGGCTTTTGACAAAGTCCCGCATGGGAGACTGGTCAAGAAGGTAAGAGCCCATGGGATCCAGGGCAATTTGGCACATTGGATCCAAAATTGGCTAAGTGGCAGGAGGCAGAGGGTGATGGTCGAAGGTTGTTTTTGTGACTGGAAGCCTGTGTCCAGTGGTGTACCGCAGGAATTGGTGCTGGGTCCTTTGCTGTTTGTAGTATACATTAATGATTTAGATATGAATGTAGGAGATATGATCAGTGAGTTTGCTGATGACACGAAAATTGGTGGAGTGGTAAATAGTGAGGAGGGAATCCTCAGGCTACAGGATGATATAGACGGGTTGGTCAGATGGGCAGAACAGTGGCAAATGGAATTTAACCCTGAAAAGTGTGATGTGATGCATTTTGGGAGGACTAACAAGGCAAGGGAATACACAAGGAATGGTAGGACCCTAGGAAGGACAGAGGATCAGAGGGGAGCTTGGTGTGCATGTACATAGATCCCTGAAGGCAGCAGGACAGGTAGATAAGGTGGTTAAGAAGGCATATGGGATACTTGCCTTCATTCGCCGAGGCATAGAATATAAGAGCAGGGAGGTTATGATGGAGCTGTACAAAACGCTAGTTAGGCCACAGCTGGAATACTGTGTGCAGTTCTGGCTGCCACACTAGGAAGGATGTGATTGCATTAGAGAGAGTGCAGAGGAGCTTCACCAGGATGTTACCTGGGCTGGAGCGCTTCAGCTATGAAGAGACTGGACAGGCTGGGGTTGTTTTCCTTAGAGCAGAGAAGGCTGAGGGGGGGACCTGATTGAGGTGTACAAAATTATGAGGGGCATAGATAGGGTAGTTAGAAAGGAACTTTTCCCCTTAGTAGAGGGGTCAATAACAAGGGGGCATAGTTTCAAGGTAAGGGGCAGGAGGTTTAGAGGGGATTTGAGGAAAAACTTTTTCATCCAGAGTATGGTTGGAATCTGGAACTCACTGCCTGAAAAGGTGGTAGAGGCAGGAACCCTCACAACATTGTAGAAGCATTTAGATGAGCACCTGAAACGCCATAGCATACAAGGCTACGGACCAAGTGCTGGAAAATGGGATTAGAATAGACAGGGCTTGATGGCCGGTGCGGGCACGATGGGCCGAAGAGCCTCTTTTTGTGCTGTATGACTCTATGAATGGCCACGGTTCCTTGAGAAGGCCTCACGCTGCATTACTATCACTGCACTTCTCAGTAGAAACCTTCATTTTCTTTCTGCCTCTTAACCATTTTCAGGATCTGTTTTCATCATGACACTTCCTTCCTTGCTTCAATCGGCCAGTTTCTGTATGCAAAACAGAACACAAAAGAATGGGGTTGTAATGGAAACAATATCACTGTGTCTACGTAGTAACAGGGTTGTAGATTACACCATGAGCCTTTCACCAGGTACAGAAGTGAGACTGTTTTAATGGAATATTATTGACCCAAACATCTGCTTTTCCAATTGATTCCTGCTATTAAGTTCTTCTTCCTTACTTCCCTGTGTTGAAAGCTTTTATGAAACATAATAATTCACTTCTCCTTCAGCAAACGAGAAATATCGCTAATCATCTCCAGGGTGCTTTCCTTGACGGTTGAGTGGGTAAATGCATCACCCTGGGTTTTGGTGAAGTAATTCAGCTCAGTCAGGACAGCAGTAGGGGCAGTGAAATGGTCCTGGGTTACAGAGTAGAAAGTCATCCAGGGTTCCTGCCCCTGGTCACTGTCCAGTGATCCCTACTGCAAAGTGCCTGTGTTGGCACTGCGTAAAGACTGGGATCGGGCTAAGCTGCAGATCCTCTGCCGTGGTCGAATATTCTGGCGACATTCAGTGTTTGGGAACACACACAAAGTGCTGGAAAGGTGGCGATTGTCTGTGTAACCTGTACCCCAGCATGAGCTGACCCCTTCATGAGAAGAAGAGGAAAATCATAATTCTTTGTGAGTTAACAGACCCTCAGTGATGGGGTCTGCGGTTAATAGACCCCTACTGATTGACTCCGAGAGTGGACAGACCCTCACTGACTGGCTGTGAGAGGGGGCAGACCCTCACTGACTGGCTGTGAGAGGGGGCAGACCCTCACTGACTGGCTGTGAGAGGGGACAGACCCTCACTATTGGCACTGGCCCAGTGTGTCACACAAATTAAAATCCTGCAGCTCCTCAAAGGCCGAGAGGACAGATTTCAGCCCACACAGAGACTGTTGCTGGTGAAACGCAAAAAGTGAAGTTGTTTTGACTAAAATATTTGTAAAAGCATAGACGACCGTCCACCTTTAAAGGGTCTCTAGCACTGTGGGGAGTGATGTTTAAAGGGTCTCTAGCACTGTGGGGAGTGATGTTTAAAGGGTCCCGGCTGCTGCACTGTGGGGAGTGATGTTTAAAGGGTCCCGGCTGCTGCACTGAGTGCGGTTAAAGGGATTTGGTGGGCACAGCTAAAAGGGCCGCACACGTAGATGAGTAAAGTTTAAAGGGTTTTGGATTGGGAGGGTGGTGGGCGTAGGGAGTTTGGCTTAAAGTGTCTCAGACACAGGGGTGGGCGGGGGTTAAAAGCAAGGCCTTGGATAGATGAGCTGGGGTGAGCCAAATAACGTTCCTCATCGTAATATCCAAATTTGCCAATGACGCAAAGATAGTGTAGATGAAGGCATAAAATTACAAAGAGCTATTGATAGATTATGTAAATGGGTAAAACTGGCAAATGAATTTCAAGAAAAGCAAATGTGAGGTCATCCACTTTGGACTTAAAAAGGATAGAACAGAGTACTTTCTAAATGGTAAAAAGCTAAAAACAGTGGATGTCCAAAGAGACTTGGAGGCTCAGGTACATAGATCATTAAAATGTCATGAACGTACAGAAAATAATCAAAATGGTTAATGGAATGCTGGCCTTTATATCTAGAGGACTGGAATACAAGGGGGTGGAAGTTATGCTGCAGCTGTACAAAACTCTGGTTAGACCACACCTGGAGTACTGTGAGCAATTCTGGGCACCACACCATAGAAAGGATATATTGGCCTTGGAGGGAGTGCAGCGTAGGTTTACCAGAATGACACCCGGACTTCAAGGGTTAAGTTACAAGGAAAGATTAAGAAAGACTTGCATTTATATAGCGCCTTTCACGACCACCGGACATCTCAAAGCGCTTTACAGCCAATGAAGTACTTTTGGAGTGTCAATTTGCGCACAGCAAGCTCCCACAAACAGCAACATGATAATGACCAGATAATCTGTTTTTGTGATATCGATTGAGGGATAAATATTGGCCAGGACACCGGGAAATAACTCCCCTGCTCTTCTTCGAAATAGTGCCATGGGATCTTTTACGTCCACCTGAGAGAGCAGACATGGCCTCGGTTTAACGTCTCATCCGAAAGACGGCACCTCCGACAGTGCGGCACTGGGAGTGTCAGCCTAGATTTATGTGTTGGAAGTCCCGTGGAGTGGGACTTGAATCCACCACCTTCTGACTCAGAGGCAAGTGTGCTACCCACTGAGCCACAGCTGACATTAGGGTACACAAATTAGGGTTGTATTCCCTAGAATTTAGAAGGTGAAGGGGTGATCTGATCGAAGTTTTCAGGATATTAAGGGGAACAGATAGGGTAGGTAGAGAGAAACTATTTCCGCTGGTTGGGGATTCTAGGACTAGGGGGGCATAGTCTAAAAATGAGAGCCAGACCTTTCAGGAGTGAAATTAGGAAACAATTCTACACACAAAGGGTGGTAGAAGTTTGGAACTCTCTTCTGCAAATGGCAATTGATGCTGGGTCAATTGTTAGTTTTATATCAGAGATTGATAGTTTTTTGTTAACCAAAGGTATTAAGGGATATGGAGTTAGGTCGCAGATCAGCCATGATCTCATTGAGTGGCGGAACAGGCTCGAGGGGCTGAATGGCCTTCTCCTGTTCCTATGTTTCCTAATTACCTGTGATCTTGTGCAGTGTTGACACTGAACTTGCCCGAAAGCTGAGAGACCTAACAGATGTTAGTTATCAGATTGCCCTGGAGCAGCAGCAGTTCCATTCCAGTTTTACGATACCTGTTTATTTATTAAAGAGGAATATAAAGCTTCTTTACGTTGAGCATTGCCTGGACCAAGTGCAGAAGGGAAATTCGGGAGCATCGCACTCTGGTCTAAAAACCCCGCTATTTAAATTAATGGGAGAAAAATCCAGCAGGTTCTGTTTTCCTTTTTGTACTCCGGAGCCTGGCGGTGCTCAATGCCCAGGCAGTAATGACAAAAATCTACCCCAGCATCACCCTGCTTTCTGTTGCTGTATGCATCATGGGTATCCGAGTAAAATAATAAAAGAATTACAACAGGTGTTTTTTCTTTTAATTTAAATTTATTATTATTGAACAATTTATTTACAGTTAATGACATTACAGAGCCCAGGTCTCAGCTCTTTGTACAAAGTCACAAGCCATCATTCCCGACAAGGTAGGGGTCTCGCACATAATTATATAAACACGAGTACTAAACACAATAAGCTTGATCCCAGTAGTCACTTGAATCGCTCTCTCCCAGAGTGAGTTTGTCAAACAGGTACTCTCCCATGCCATTCTCAGGGGTTCCCAGTCTCTTCAAGTTGGTGATGTGATCTCCAAGCTTCTTGATCATCTTCACTTGTTCATCCAAATAGTGGGTCTCCAGGAAGTCACACAAAGGAGGGTCGGTGCTCCCAGTAGAGAGTTTGTGCAGATCCAGCAGACTCTGGTTGACATTCTTCTCCATCTGCAAAGCTCTCTGCATCGCCTCCAGACCATTGCTCCACTCATCCTGCTCTGGTTTCTTGATGGCCACCAAGATGATTCGGCCTCCACGCCGATTCTGGAACTTCATCAGTTTCTCAGCGTTCTCCCGTTTCTCATGTGACTGCTCCTCGAAGAACTCGGCAAAGTGACGCAGGGCAACGTCATCCCGTTAGGTTGGCTCCAGTTGGTGGCACTTTGCACCTGTGATTCAATGGGTTGTAGATTCAAGTCTCACTACACTATTGTGATATTGGTTTAGTAGTGCAATTCTTCAGTTGAGATGATAAATCAGGTTCCTACCTGACAGAGCAGATGGATATTAAAGATCCCGTGGCCCCATTTAAATAAGAGCAGGGAGTTCTCCCACTCGCCTAGCCAACACTCTTCCCTCCACAACCAGCATCGCCAAAAACAGGTCCTTCATCTCATTGCTGTCTCAGAGATCTTCGAATGACCCGTCCCTTTTAATCTTTCATTATTTAACAAGGTCCAAAATTAAGATTTGTAAACACCCATCACTGCACTTCTACCCCTTGTTAGGAGAGGTGCCGGGGAGCATCTCTTAAACAGAGGCTCGCAGCCTCATTGTGCCACTCTGGCCTGCCTCCGTTCTAATCAGTGGTCATCGAAGGCTGGAAACCTGTGGCACACAAAATTAAAATAAAGGAATTCCAGCGTTGTGCTGTTTGGTTTAACTGGAGACCGAACAGCGAGGCCCACAAAAATGGGTCTTTGATTCCATTGGGTGTCAGATCTGTCAATGGGAGTGGCATTTCAGTGGTAGTATTGAGAGAATGCTGCATTGTCAGAGGTGCGCTCTCTCTCTCAGACAAGACGTTGAAGTAAGGCCCCAGCTGCCTGTTCAGAGAGCTATAAAACATCACGTGATGCTATTCAAAGATAAGCAGCTAGTTCTGCAGCTGCCCTGAGCAACATGTCCCTGAATCAACACTACCAAAAACGGTTTAGCTTGGCATCATCCCATCTGCTGTTTACTGGAGCTTGCTGCTGTGTTTGCCGACAAAGCAACAGTGTGAAAAATAATTAACTGGATGCGAGGCATGTTGGAACATCCTGAGGGCTGTAAGGTGCTGTACAAATGTACCTAAGTTGTTTCCTGAACATCTGTTCTATTCACAGAATGTTCCAGGAGCTGGCGTGCATTTCCGTCGTATCGCAGCTGCCCATATTTAACTGACCTGTAGGCGGGGAGCAGATTGCGAGCAATAGAATAGATGTCACAGAGTCTGCCGCCTGACACTGACCGCAGCTCATATTGGGCCTCTCGTGATTCCAGCGCCTGCGGACTTGGTGACTCAGCGGTTTGATGTCTCAGTGGCCCTTTATAGTGCCTCATTGCGATTGTGTCTAGATTACCAAGCTCTTTTCTAGTTGTCTCTCACATTTGCACGTCTGCTCTAACCTCTGCCTAAAGGTTGATGATAAGATAGGCGGCAAACACAACAGTCCCGCCGCACCAGCCGGATACAGACCAGCGTGCACAGGGGTATGAGAACAGGCCACCTTGTACACTCTCTTGGCAATGCCAGGGCTTGGGAGCAGACCGGACTCAACAGCTGGAAGTAGATTCGGAGGGTACGGCACATTTGGACTGCCCACTTGATATCCTTTACTGCGCATTCCCATGTGTAGCATCTGACCGACGCAAACCACCCACAGTCTAATAGCATTGAAAGTACAAATTTGCGGATGACACCAAATTGGGGGGTGCAGTTAACATTGAGGACTACAGAAAAATACAGGAAGACATTAATAAACTTGCAGAATGGGCATGTAATTGGCAAATGAACTTCAATATACACACCCAAGTCACACGTCATCCTGACTTAGAAGTATATCGCCGATCCTTCATCGTCGCTGGGTCAAAACCCTGGGACTCCCTCCCTAACAGCACTGTGGGAGTACCTTCACCACACGGACTGCAGCGGCTCAAGAAGGCGGCTCACCACCACCTTCTCAAAGGCAATTAGGGATGGGCAATAAATGCTGGCTTTGCCAGCGATGCCCACATCCCATAAAAACAAATTTTTAAAAAGTGTGAGGTGTTATAGTTTAGTCGGAAGAATAAGGAGGCCACATATTCCTTGGAAAAAAGTATCCAAATGGGGTAGGTGAGCAAAGGGATCTGGGGGTACAGATACACAGATCACTAAAAGTAACGACGAAGATTAATAAGGCCATTTAAAAAAAGCAAATAAAGCACTGGGGTTCATTTCTAGAGGGATAGAATTGAAAAGCAGAGAAGTTGTGTTAAATTTGTATAGAACCTTGGTTAGACCACACTTGGGGTACAGTGAACAGATCTGGTCTCCCCATTATAAAAATGATAGAGGCACTGGAGAAGGTGCAAAAAAGATTTACTGGAATGAAACGAGAACTGAGAGGTTATACCTATCAGGAAAGATTGAACAGGCTGGGGCTCTTTTCTCTAGAAAAGAGAAGACTGAGGGGTGACCTCTAAGATTATGAAAGGGTTTGACAGGGTAGATGTAGATAAGATATTTCCACTTGCGGGGGAGACCAGAATGAGGAGCCATAAATATAAGATCGTCACTAATAAATCCAGTAGGGAATTCAGGAGAAACTTATTTACCAGAGAGTGGTTAGAATGTGAAACTCGCTACAAGGAGTAGTTGAGGCAACTACAATACATGCATTTAAGAGGAAGCTATATAAACACATGAGGGAAAAAGGAATAGCAGGATATGTTGATGGGGTCAGAGGAAAAATTGGTGGGAAGAGGCTCGGGTGGAGCATAAACACCGGCATGGACCAGTTGGGCCAAACGGCCTGTTTCTGTGCTGTAATTATTATCTAGGACTATGTGGGCTCAGTAATGCCAACAAATTAATCACGAGACATGCGATTTTTAAAAATTGCACCAACTCGCAATCTCGTGAGTCAGCTGTAAAAGGTCATGTAAGAGGTCAAAATAACTTTCCTGTTATTGCCCAGTCAAGTCCACTCGAAAGAAAGCCTGAGGTACGCCCATGAGGTATTCGAGGTTCGGGATGATGTTTTCGTTGTCGCTTACCCCAAATCACGTGGATCTGGGGTCGGGAGTGCTCAGGGCAGGGGTGAAACGGGCTACTTCCAGCTAACTCTCAGCAATCTGCCAACGTACTACTCACTTCTAAGTAGACTGAAATGGTATTATTTTCAATAAGCAATCGTTAACTGCATAAATGCGCTCCCTTTTTTTCCGTTTATGGGTTTCGGTACAATCGCGAATTCTGAAGTGCAAACTCGAAGTAAAACCCTTTTGCAGTTGCGTTGCTGGCAAATCCCTATAACCCTATAAAGTATTGCGGTTACTCGTGTGTGTGTGTGTGTGTGTGCGCGCGCATGTGAGAACACGAGTCTGCAAAGGGATATAGATAAAGTAAGTGGGCAGTAAGGTGGCAGATGGAGTATAATGTAGGGAAATGTGAGGTTATTCACTTTGGTAGGAAGAATAGAAAAACAGAATATTTTTTAAATGGTGAGAAACTTTCAAATGTTGGTGTTCAGAGAGATTTGGGTGTCCTCATGTAAGAAACACGGAAAGCTAGTATGCAGGTACAGCAAGCAATAAGGAAGGCAAATGGCATGTTGGCTTTTATGGCAAGGGGGTTGGAGTATAAGAGTAAGGATGTCATGCTACAATTGTACAGGGCCTTGGTGAGACCACACCCTGGAGTACTGTGCACAGTTTTGGTCTCCTTATCTAAGGAAAGATATACTTGCCTTGGAGGCGGTGCAACGAAGGTTCACTAAATTGATTCCTGGGATGAGAGGGCTGTCCTATGATGAGAGATTGTGTAGAATGGGCCTATACTCTCTGGAGTTTAGAAGAATGAGAGGTGATCTCATTGAAACATACAAGATTCTGAGGGGGATTGACAGGGTAGATGCTGAGAGGTTGTTTCCCCTGGCTGGAGAGTCTAGAACTAGGGGGCATAGTCTCAGGATAAGGGGTCGGCCATTTAAGACTGACATGAGGAGGAATTTCTTCACTCAGAGGGTTGTGAATCTTTGGAATTCTCTGCCCCAGAGGGCTGTGAATGCTCAGTCTTTGAGTATATTCAAGGCTGAGATAGATAGATTTTTGGACTCTATGGGGATCGGGCAGGAAAGTGGAGATGAGGTCGATGATCAGCCCTGATCTTATTGAATAGGCTCGAGGGGCCGTATGGCCTACTCCTGCTCTTATTTCTTATGTTCTTAAAAGGGGAAGGAAAGTACACATTGTGCGGATTATCTCTGCTTTCTTTGTGTTTGAATAGACCTGTACGAGTATTTCTGGTCTGGCACCAAGTGCAGCCTGATTATTAAGTATACCACAACTGAGGCTTGAGTATTGCCATAGATTTTTCTTTTGGGTTACTTCAACTTTCGTCGTTTCCCCTTTCCCTTGAAGACCTTGCCGCTCCTCTGAGGAAATGGCTGCTCTTTGGTCGACCCACTTTATAGCATAGTTGAGATCAGAAACTGGAAACGGGAACCTACATCCTACAGTTTAATCAAATGTTGGAAGCCTGCCCTGTTTTCAGTTGAAATAATATGCCATATACTCATGGTACGTTTACCCCAAATCAGGCGGGTCTAGGGCCGCACGGGAGGGTGAAACGGGCCACCTCCAGCTAACTCTCAGCAATCCTTATCTGTGATTAAAATAATGCATGGGGCGTTTCATAAAAACCTATGGGAGGAATTTTAGAATGATGCATTTTCTGTGACAATATTAACTGTAATATCTTCCCATTACAGCACCCAGCTATGTTTTGAATGACCCCAGTTTCCTGCCCTTATACACGGTTCCTGGCAACTTTCTGCAGCCGTTGCTCACCCTCTGTAATGTGGTAGTTTGTGTTTTTCGTCAATTCCAATCAGACTCAATATTTTTGGTCGTTTATGAGAATGGATTCTTCTCCCCCGCCGACCACTTCCTGTAAATGGTCAAATGGCACGAACTGAATCAGGCTCTGGTGATACGACCACATCTAAAGGAATTTGTTTATGTGCAAATCTGGACAGTGCGTAATGGCAGGACTCAGAGACATCGTAAAGAGATCACCGAATAAATGAAGTAGTAGGCCCTTCAGCCAATTTGATTATGTCCTGCCAAAACATCAACACTACAGTCTTCCCATTGAAAGATTGCGACCTTGTGAACTCTGTGCAGTCACGGTGAAGTCAAGGATAGTACAAGAAATGCATATCTGAAATGTGCTTTCCTGTTTTAACTGGCGCCTCTCCCCTGTCACTGAGTAGAATCTAAGCATTCAACAACCACCCAGCTCCCTCCTCCAACCTCTATCATTGGACAGGAAATGGACACATGAGACAGGAAACACACCCAAGACAGGAAACTCACACATGAGACCTCACTCCCCCTCCCTGACTATTGTAAGTTCCACTCCTCTAATTAGCAGCATTCCTCTCACTAGACAGCAAGGGAAAGAGACAACAGCAGGGTACATTTTCAAATTGCTACACAGGCAAAAATCTGGTGTTGTGGATCAGCTACCGCTTGGGGTAAATTTGTCTCTGGGCGATAGTGCAAAACGGGTGATAGCGAATCGGCAGCACGTTCTACATCTCTCCTGCTATTTATTTCCATTGACTTCAGGTGGCCGTTCCACAATACCGGTCTTACACCTGAGCGGAAAGTTGAAAATGTACCCCAGCTATGAGGGTGGGGCTATCCAAGCATTCAAAGCAGCAGCAAAATTCCTCTGTTCAATTCAATAGGCCCACACTCGCCAATCTCACACCCAGGCAGACAGATTGTAAAGGGGGGTGGGGGGGTGTGGAGAAAGGAATAGGTAAATTTGCTGGGCTATGGGGTAAGGGCAGGGGAGTGGGTCTAATTGGATAGCGCTTTCAAAGAGCCGGCACAGGCACCATGGGCCAAATGGCCTCCTTCTGTGCTGTAAGATTCTATGAGTAAAATGAGGCATTAAGAGGATAAGAGAGAGAATACTATGATTCTATGAATACACTTATGTCATCTGTTTGTCCATTGTGGCCCACAGTCTCCTGCTCTAACCTGTGTTGGGTGTGTCAGCCGTGGTAGCACTCTTGTCTCCATGCCAGAAGGTGGTGGGTACAAGCCCCACTCCAGGGACTTGAGCAGAATCATCCAGGCTGACGCTCCAGTGCAGTGCTGAGGGAGTGCTGCATTGTCGGAGGTGCCGTCTTTCGGATGAGACGTTAAACCAAGGCCCCGTCTGCTCTCTCAGGTGGATGTAAAATATCTCATGGCATTATTTTGAAGAAGAGCAGGGGAGTTATCCCCGGTGTCCTGGCCAATATTTATCCCTCAACCATCATCACTAAAACAGATTATTTGGTCATCATCTCGTTGCTGTTAGTGGGAGCTTGCTGTGCGTAAACTGGCTGCCGCGTTTCCTACATAACAGTAACTACACTTCAAAAAATATTTTGTTGCCGATAAAGCGCTTTCGGACGTCCTGAGGTTGTGAAAGGCCCTATAGAAATGCAAGTCCTTCTTTATTTTTCTGTTTATGTCTTTGCTGTGAGTTGATGTCTCAGGCACATGGATCATGAGGGAAACTCCCACACTGAGCATTTCTGACTTTAAAAGCTCTGGCTTCTGATTGTTGCTATATTAGTGTTTGTGCAGCTCTATGTGATGTGATTCCCAATCAGGGTGGGGAACAGACTTCACAGGGATGTTTATTAAAGAGCCCGAGATGGTTCTTCCTATGCGGTGGTCCTGGGGAGACGTAGGGCAGGATTTTCATTGGGCCGTGGAGGTGGGATTGGAGGCGTGTGGGGGGTTAAAATTGCAAAAACTGGCGTGCGGGCCCAACCCTGCCTCCAAGCAATTTTCATTAATTCGTGTCTAATGGTCCCATCTGGAGGCGAGATAGGCCATTAAGGCCCTTAACAAGCACTAAATTGCCTCTATAATGCCATTTTGAAAGGTCTTTGCGATTTTAACCCTTTTCCCACGTGAAACCTGCCTGTTCTGAAACACGACGGTGAAACCTGGCGGGAGCACAATTGGATTGCCGACTATCAGCTGCAGCTCAACCATTAAAGAGGAGATTTGATCAGCCATCATTTGCAGGTGGCAGGACTTTGTAGTCTCCGGTCTGGGGGAACTTTTAGAAGGCATAACCACAGCTGTGGAAGTTTGGAGCCTGACACCCATCTCCAGTGTGACCTCCTGGGAAACCCCTCTCGCCACCTTCACGGAGCGCTTCCTCAACTGAGGCATATACCAGAAGCATGGGAGCCATTTATTTCCTTCCCTTCTGGACATTAGATGAGGACGAAGACCAGCCACGGCACCAGCAGAATCAGGAACAACAGCAGCACCAACAGCAGCAGCAACAACAGGAGCGCCAAGCTGCTGCTCACCAACCTGAAGCTGCACAGGCCAGAAGGGGTCCAGCGCATGGAAGCCCGTCGGCGCAGGAGATACCCCCCAAACAGGGTCTATGGACACAGGGTCAGCTACCTCAACATGTCTGAGCAGCAGTGCCAAAGGCGGCTCCGACTTTTGCGAGAGGTAGTGGGTGACATCTGTGCAATGCTGCAACAAGACCTGCAGGCCAGAGGACCAGGTGGACAACCCTTACCAGTGGCCGTCAAAGTCACCACCGCACTCAACTTTTTTGCCTCAGGCTCATTCCAGGGATCAGCGGCAGACATCAGTGGCATCTCCCAGGCGGCCACACACACTTGCATCACGCAGGTAACCGATGCCCTCTTTGCCATCGCGCACAATCACATCCATTTCACCAAGGATCAAGCAAGTGTCACGGCGCATGCGGTTGGATTAGCTAATCTGGCAGGCTTTCCAAGGGTGCAGGGCGTCGTTGACTGCACACATGTGGCCCTTAAGGCACCCCATCGCAATCCAGGTATTTTTGTCAACCGCAAGGGCTTCCACTCCCTTAACGTTCAGCTGGTGTGTACCCACAAGAAGGAAATTTTGCATGTTTGTGCCAAGTACCCTTATAGTTGCCATGACTCCTTCATACTGTGCCAGTCTAGTGTGCCTCCGCTATTCAGTCCGCCAGACCAACTTAACGGATGGCTATTTGGAGACAAGGGCTATCGCCTGAAGACGTGGCTAATGACGTCATTGAGGAGACCATCCAACGAAGCTGAGGAGAGCTACAACTCCAGCCACATGTCCACCAGAGCCATAATTGAGCAAACCATCGGTTTGCTGAAGATGCGCTTCAGATGCCTGGATCGATCAGGTGGAGCCCTGCAGTACTCAGCAGCCAGGGTGTCCAGTATCGTCGTGGTTTGCAGATTCACAACATGGCACAGTGTCGTGGCTTGCAGATTCCTGAGGACCAAGTGGCTCGTCACATATCCTCCTCAGATGAGGAGGAGGAGGAGAGCGAAAACGAACATCTTGCAGAGGCCCATCAACCAGCAGCAGCAGTACGCAAGAACATTGCTGCCCGTGATGCAAGGAACGCACTCATCTTGGCCAGATTTGCTTAGCCTAGCCAATCAAGCACTTTTGCCTCGCAGCTTCTTACTTGAGCATCGACAATGGCCAAGGACCAGCGGATTCCTAGCAATTTGACCACCATACTGACTATTGCAAGTAATCCTAAGCCCTCAATGTTAAAGTCCCATTCGCGAAATGACACACGCCACAACTACAGCAGTAGCCATCAGAGTTTTTATTTACATTATTCATCTGATGGCTTTTTCACAGAAAACATCAAATTTCACCCAAATGACTACCCTTGTGACTATTTGCACAGTATCTTTCTCTTACGCGTGCTCGTACGTGGTGCTTCCCCTGTGGCTTCAGCAGATGTGGAGGCCCCTTGCTCACTTTCCTGCTGCTCCTGTCTCGACACCTTTGGTGGGCGTCCTCTGGGGTTGGAAACCTGTGAGGGCTCTGCAACAGTCTACTGCTCCTGCGGCTGTGCAGGGGTTGAGATGCCAATCTCAGATGGGTGTGGACTCTGGTGGGGCTCTGACCGAGGGCTCTGCAGTGGCATGGAAGTGTGAGCGCTTGGAGAGGAGCCCCCACTTCCTTGATGTCTGCCACCAACTTCCCTCACATGGGTCAGGTCCCCCTCAGCGCTTGCAAGTGGCTTGAGAGCACCTTGCTGCACATCAGGGGGGCCATGGGGACCCGTATCTGCACTGGCAGTCCTACTCAGAAGGACTTCCATGAAGGTCTGGTTTCTAAGAACATAAGAACATAAGAAATAGGAGCAGGAGTAGGCCAATCGGCCCCTCGAGCCTGCTCCACCATTCAATAAGATCATGGCTGATCTGATCCTAACCTCAAATCTTCTACCACTCTCCATCCACCCAAACCCATGTGATCTCCCGGGAGAGGCGAAAAACCAGATTAAAAAACCCAATGGCCAATTTGGGAGGAAAAATCTGGGAAATTCCTCTCCGACCCATCTAGGCGATCGAAACTCGTCCAGGAGATCACTCTGTCCCTATATTTTCAACAGTACTTACCTTCTGTAAAGGCGATCTCCACCCAGCCAGGAACAGGAATAAAACCATCTCCTGAAATCTAACACAGAATTAGAACACAAGAACTAGGAGCAGAACCAGGCTACACGGCCCCTGGGCCCACTCCACTATCCACAGGGCCATGACCATTCCGAACCTAGACTCATGTTCAATTTCCTGCCCGCTCCCCGTAACCCTTAATTCCCTTTACTTCTAGGAAACTATCTATTTCTGTTTTAAATTTATTTAATGATGTAGCTTCCACAGCTTTCTGGGGCAGCAAATTCCACAAACCTACCACCCTCTGAGTGAAGAAATTGCTCATCTCAGTTTTGAAAGAGCATCATCCCCTTATTCTAAGATTATGCCCCCTAGTTCTAGTTTCACCCATCATTGGGAACATCCTCACCGCATCCACCCGATCAAGCCCCTTCACAATCTTATATGTTTCAATAAGATCGCCTCTCATTCTTCTGAACTCCAATGAGTAGAGTCCCAATCTACCCAACCTCTCCTCATATGACCACCCCCTCATCCCCGGGATTAACCGAGTGAACCTTCTTTGTACTGACCATCGCTCCTCCAGAGATGTCATTCTATTATGAACATTCACCATGTTTTCTGCACTCTGGCGATTTATCACCTCCATAGAGGTTGCCATCCTTTCCATGGTGATGCGTTCATGTGCCAATGACTCCACAAAGGCTCTGCTCATGTTTGCTAAGGACTCCTCCATTCGCTCCACACTCGCAGCGACCCTGGAGACACAACCTGCCAGAGACTCCTGCATCTGTTCCTGGAGTTCCAGCACCGCTGATCTTATGGATGGACCCAGAGGCAGAGGGTCGACTTGCAGCAGAGCCGAGCTGGCAGAATCCTGCGTCCTCCGACTAGGACTCTCCACTGCTGTCCCTGTCTCCACAATCTGGTGATGCTCACTTGTGAGCTGTGATACACCAGGTGACAACACTACTCTATGTCCCGAAGGTCCCACCGAGGTGTGTGTCTGCGCTGGTGCTGGGTGTGCTGAATTCTGCTGACGCTGTGCCCTCAGAGGTTGCAACTTCCTCTGAGGAGTCTTCAGGCTCATGCTCTTCCTCCTGGGACGGGTGCTTGTGATGGTCCTGTGGGGGAGTAAAGGAAAGAGTCAGAGATGTGATGCCAAGGTTACATGCACATTGCATATTGCAGATGATCATAAGTCCATCTGTTAGAGCTTCAGAATCATTATCAGCAACTCATGCAATGTCAATGAGATGGAAAACTATTCTGTCACCAGCTTGCTGTGATGCACCCCTCTGCCTGTCCCCCACTTGCGCATCTTCCTCCACTCCTAAGATCTCCGAGACCGCCTCCTCCCAGGGGGTGAGGTGGGCTACTGAGGGTGGCCCTCCTCCTGTCCTCGCTCTTTCTCGCTTATTGTGAGCTCTCTTTTCCTGCAATGAGGGAGACAAGTGGAAGTTGAGTGAGAATGAAGGAGTGAGTGTAGAGATTCCATAGCATAGATACTTAGGAGACAAATATGGAGTGAGGTGGCAAGACCAAGGGCCCTCCCTGTGTGTTGTCAGTTGTTTTCATAGCATCACAGTGATAGGGAGTGCGAGGGCTGCATAGTCGAATAGTTAGGTGAATGTGACCATAGAGAGAGAGGGAATAGGTAAGGGTGTATGGATGTCAGTGTCAAGTGGGATGTGGAGGAAGAGATTGCTAAAGCTGAGTGCTGGTGAGGAAAGGCAATGGGGATCAGATTGAGGGTGATGGGAAATTCATACTCACTTTTCCAGTGCGCAGAAGGTCATGAAATCTCTTCCTGCATTGAATCCAGGTTCTGTGGGTTACTGATAATGAGTTGACCTCCTCTGCCACCTGGATCCACACAGCCTTGGTCTGCTGGGGAGGCTTCTTCCTCCCTGAAGAAGGGAAGAGCACCTCTTTATGAGCTCTTGCTCCCTCAACTAAAGCCTGCAAGGCAACGTCATCAAACTTCGGAGCAGCCCCAGGTCTCCGGCTGGCCATTCTTCCTCCAGGTCCCTGTAGCATGAAAGGCCAAAAGGTTGGCAGGCTGCAGAAGAAGCAAGGCTTGTTGCAGACCTTAAATGCAGCAGCAATGATGATGTCATCGGAGGCGACTTTCAGACTGGGAAAAACTCATTGGCCATGGGTTCTCGCACGTTGGAATTCAATTGGCCAATTAAGTTAAAATCGCATCATTTTCCCACATCAATTTAGATTCGGGTGGATAACACGAAATGCAGATTACACGACCCCAGCCCGCCCCTGAATTAAAATCCAGCCCATAATGTCTGAGGGATCTTGTTAAAAGGCAGCTGCTCCCCACAAAAATGAGCTTCAGTGCTGGAGAACATGTTTTGAAATGTTCGGCATCAGTTTAAAAAGCTCAACAGATGTCAGACTGTAAAAACACAGACACCAACACATCAGAACTAAAGACACTAACGGGCTTGTCCTTCTGTTTCTGTTTCAGGTCTGGGAGAGGCTGTGGGTAATCCAGTCCCTCGACGCCTGGTGAATGGGACTCTGGGACAGTCAGTTAATTTACCAGTAAATATACCAGGAACAGGACCTGAGACAATTACCTGGGACTTCAGAAAGTCAATAACTGGGAGAAAGATTCAAGTATGTAGGAGATTGCTAAAGAACCCAGTAGACTGTGACAGTGAGCTTGGAGACAGGTTCAGGTTAAACCTCAACGACTACAGCCTGGAAATACAGAGCCTGATAAAAAATGACCAAGGTCTGTATGAAGTTAATGCAAGATCAGGACAAGGTGTACACGAAGAAGTGGTGGAACTGCAAGTTTACGGTAATCTCACTTTAATTAAAGAGCATTTTCTGATCTACCAATCTTTGTGGTTAAAGATGATAGGGGAGATCTTCCTGGGTCTGTGCCCAAGTGCCCTGGGTCATGTGGGCACGGTGAGTACTGGAAAATCAGACGGGTTGGAGCGCTTGCCTGTCGAACCTGCCATATTTTTCTCTGTATTTAAATTAATGGAGGAAAATTGGGCTGGTTCCTCTAAGGGAGTGCGCTCCAACCCGTCCGATTTTCTGTTGTGTTTGGGTCAGACCCAGGATACTGTAAATATCGTGGAAGGACGTCACTCAGTTTTATCATTATCTTCTGTTCATATGAAGGGCAACAGAAAACCTGAGGGCAGGGGGACCTCGACCAGTTGTACCATCACTTCATGCATCAGGGGGCCGAATTTCCTGAAGGGCCGCTTCGCTGCCAGAGGTGCGTCGGGGTGATTTTCCTGGCAGTGATTCCGTCCCAAATCTTGGGAACGGGCTCATTGGCATAAAAGAGGTAGCCGCTCATGCCATTTACAGCACTGTGTGGATGTTGGACCTGCGAGAGGCCAGGAATATCAGAGCAGCATCCAGCTGCTCTTGCGGGGGGGCGCTGCAGATGGAGATCATTTTTTTCCCCCAAGATTATAGAATCACAGAATGATACAGAATTGGAGGCAGCCATTTGGCCCATCGTGCCTGTGCCGGAATACTGCTGGAAATGCTCCACTGATCCACGTTTCCCAGTTAGGTCTCCAAACTCAACCAAGCATGTTATACTTTTGCCCCAGTAAAGGAAGAGCTGGCAGGATTCCTGGTGGGAGCATGTCATCCGACCAATCCTGCCTTTTTTGATTATGTCTCAATGGATGTGGGCAGCTGCTTCTTGCATCAGAATTTCCCAACTTAAAAAAAAGAGTTGCAGAACTGACAGGATAATTTCCCCAACCCCAGATTCAAATGAATTTTTTTAATTCATTCTTGGGATATGGGCGTCGCTAGCAAGGCCAGCATTTATTACCCATCCGTAGTTAAGAACATAAGAAATAGGAGCAGGAGTCGGCCATTTGGCCCATCGAGCCTGCTGCACCATTCAATAAGATCATGGCTGATCTTCTACCTCATCGCCACTTTCCTCCACTATCCCCATATCCCGATTTTCTTAATATTCAAAAAACTAATCGATCTCTATCTTGCATATACTCAACGACTGAGCCTCCACAGCCCTCGGGTAGAGAATTCCAAAGATTCACCACCCTCTGAGTGAAGACATTTCTCCTCATCTCAGTCCTAAATGGCCGACCCCTTATTCTGAGACTGTGACCCCTGGTTCTGGACTCCCCAGCCAGGGGAAACATCCTCCCTGCATCTACCCTGTCAAGCCCTATAAGAATGTTGTATGTTTCAGTGAGATCACCTCTCATTCTTCTAAACTCTAGAGAACATAGGCCTAGTCTACTCAATCTCTCCTCATAGGACAATCCCCCCTATCCCAGGAACCAGTCTGGTGAATCTTTGTTGCACTCCCTCTGTAGTTGCCCTTGAGAAGGTGTGGTGAACCCTCTTCTCGTACCGCAGCAGTCCTTGTGGTGAAGGTGCTGCCACAATGCTGAGGCTGGGAGTTCCAGGATTTTGACCCAGCATTGTAGAAGGTCTCATAAAGCAGGTGGGTTGTTGCTGCAATCTGTGGGCTCCTGCATTTTTCTGAAGTAGCAGTTCCCAGCTTCCCATTGCAAGGCTCACTGGCTACTGAGGGAGTCAGCAGCATCCAGCTTCTGTTGCTTAGTATTCGCAAGGGGTATTCCATGTTGCGAAGCATACGAAAATGAAGGACAGGGGGGAAAAAAACCAGCCGGTCTATTGAGCCTGTCCTATATTGTTATTGAGAGGCAAAAGAAACTTAGGGCAACTTAGGAAAGAAACTTTAGGAAATTGTTCTGTGATGCACAAAGGCGATCAAACAAGTTCCAGGATACCATGGTGACTGGGAAACACATCCCCGATACCCACCTACCTTCTATATGTTGTTATATTATGATCTTTATTCATGCTTTTCTTTTTAAACAGAACGTGCATCAATTCCAAGAATACAGATCAGCAATGTCTCCTCTGATGAGATCTGTAATGTTACCCTGAGCTGTTCAGTGGAGAGCGGCAGTGACCTGATCTACAGCTGGTGGAGAGGAGGAGGGAAGGTCACAGATGACGGGTCACACAGTGTGACTGACGGTGGGAGGAGACTGGGAGTGTCCTTAAGCCCACACGATACCAGCACAGTGTACAACTGCACAGTGAGAAACCCTGTTAGTGAGAAGACTGGGAGCGTGGACCTCGCAGGCTCCTGTAACATCACAGCAGCAGGAGGTTTGTGCTATATCTTTTTACCCCCGTTTCCAGAAATATTGAGTGTTATTTTTTTCCCATTTTCTCCCCTTCTATCCTGATAGCACTGACTCTTGGGTGCTGACCTAGAATTAAAATTTTCAGGTCTCAGATGGACTGGTGCTTGCAGAGAGGTTTTGTAGGAATCTGCAGTCTAAGTGTAAATCTTCAATGTTTACTTTGCTGCCTCTCTCCATTTTGCACCATCTGTTGGTCAGTCAGAGCTTGGCTCTGGGAGGTGGGATTTATTAAGTTTGACACCATTGATGCAGTGATAGAACTGCTGTGTAAGATTGCGGCACCCTCTCCGCCCCGCCCAATCACACACATTTTCCCTGATAGCTCCATTGATAAATGCATTCATAAATACACTGCCTGGTGTACAAGTGAGCCGTACAGACAAGGATGGTCACAGGACAGTGGGAAGGGCACTATAAATGGCTTCGGTTTCCCTGTGCTAGGGAGGGGAAAAACCAGCAAGTGCTCTTGCTTCTGATCATTTTCCAGAGACCCCCTGCTAGGAAATGTGCACCTGGATGGACATCGGGTGATAGCCTGCTGATACTCAAAATGGGGGGACGGGGACATAATTTTAACCTAACCCACCCGTCGGGAAATTGAGGAGATCGGATGCATCCAACCGATTTTACTCACCAATGAAGACCTACTGTGCGGCGTGTAAAACCAGTGTTTCACTCGATCCTGTGAGTTTCCTACCCGGCGGGTTCAGATGAAATTATCCTCTCACTGTCTAGATGACTTTGCTACTGGAATGTGGCTGAGATCCATGGAACTGTACTCCTGCATAAGTCAGTGTCTTTAGAAGAAGGGAGTTATACTGCAGTCATACTCAGTGAGCTGGTAATGAAAATGTCTCAGTGTAGGGCATAAGGCAGCTTCCTTGCCAAGCCATACACCCTTAACTGACTTCCTAAACTTTCAGTTTTAAAATTAATGGCTTTATCTTTGTCCCAGTCAGAGCTGCAGGAGTTAGGCTATCGACGACTGTAATTGGCCCATTATCATTTACGTGTGCTTAAGCCTTCAGATTTGCAGTTTTATTGTTTTTTTCCTGAACTTGGGCCAAAATATCGCATGAAATTAGTTGCAAGCAAGTAAAGGCTAAAAATAAAACCGAGCTCCTGAATCAGAAAACTTCGGGTTTAATCTGAAAAATCACATCAAGTCAAAAAAAAAAAGCAGAGAACGAGGGATCGTCCGAATCATTGAGCAGGAATCGATCGAAAAGAGAAGAGATGTGCTGTGTGCCATCGGCCATTGCACACATCGATGGCCAGGCTTGTGTTTAGGATTAATCTGGTGTAACAAGAATTTTGGAATTCATCAGTAGGGCGAAGGGGTCATTATCAGGGTGAACACTAAAATCAGAGGCCAATGTATGCTTATTGTATTGAGATTTTCACATCTAGGCCTGGACCACAATGCTTTCTTCGGCCACTCTTGTTCCCAAAGGTTAGTTCTCTGAACATCTCATGGGCACAGGATCTTATATTTGTTCTCTTTATAAAAAAAAAAAAAAATGTGGAGAAAATGCAAGTTTATTATAAATTTTTTGACGGTATGTTCATTTAGCATTCCTATGTGTTAACACATGAATAGAATCTTCACAGTGCAAATGTCTTTCTCTTCTCAGGTGACAAGGGACAAAGTTCCCCAGCATTCCACAACAGCCTAATTGCTGGGACTATTGCAGTTATTTTCATCCTGATTGTGATTTTCATAGTCTGGCTGTGGAAAAAGAAACAGCCCAAGCCCGATGAAGGCAGGTACTCTTGATTGTTCACCTTCTTGGGTTTAATCCCAGTGGCCAATGATTGCTAACCATAATTGGATCTCGGTTTTTAGCTCCTATCTCATCCTTGTTGATTGTTGGTAAAGCACTAGTGGAGTGAGACTATACAACCTCCTGAGCAGGATTTGAACGCAAGTCCCAGAAGTAAACGGACAGTGTCTTAACACACTTTGGTACTCGGTCCATATGGACTGGATTTGAAACCAAGTCCCAGAGGTGAAAGGACAGTGTTGAATGCACTGTGGCACCTTCACAGAAATCACAGAAACCTCACAGTACAGATAGAGGCCATTTCCCACATATCCCACCCGATCCCTGTAACCCCACGTATTTAATCCCCCTAACACTAAGGGTCAATTTTTATCATAGCCAATCAACCTAACCCGCACATCTTTGGACTTATCTACTACACCTTATCCTACACAAGCTGGATGTGAGGTGAAAGGACACTTGGCTGACAGTGTTGTATTGCAGAAAGCAAATGGCTGTTGGCTCAAAGAGAAATGTGATTCAACAATCTTAAAAGGTTTAATAGGTGCTATTCAGCCTGTGCACTGATTGTATAGAATGAAAGGATTTTAAAACTCTTAAACTGGAACCATTCGCCTAACAGCGGATTCCATTTATAGCATGCAACTCATTGTAGTAGTGGTGACATGTCAACTGATTGTCATGACTGATTTCACCTCCTTACCTATAGTATGCGGGTCTCCTATCAACTGCAAAGATTAGAAACACATTATCTGTGAGGCACTAACTCACACTACATATAAAATATCACAACAACAACTGAGACATTTCTTGGATGCTGTGGAATGAGACCTCCCCCCACCGCCGTCCCCGTATGTATAAACAACCAGTGTCCTATGAGCTAGCACCTTCGCATATCTGCAGTATATAGAATCCGCAGAGCGGAGTGACTGATGGTGAGCTGATGGTATACTGACTAGATGCCCAAAGTGAGATCTTGAAGGAGTGCGAGTGGACAGGAGGGGAGGAGAGGGCGGGGAAGCGCTGCATCCAGTGTTAGATCTATCAGTGTGTCCTCATGAACAATTAGTATTTCAATTGGAAAGGAACCAAAATGTCCAAACACCACTTGAAGGTTCGTGCAGTATTGCTGTTTGCCATTATATGTTACCAGCATCTTTAGTGAACACTGTATCACAGCAGAATTACACAGCGAGCTGGACAACCAAGGGCAACATAACTGGGCAAGATCTGCCACCACCTTTGTCACACTGCTGGACACGATAAAATAAAAACTTGTTTGATAGGGATACCGTCTCTTACCTCTAGGTCCAATCCCTCCCTTCTTTCTATTTGAACCATGCTATAACAGCCAGTGCTTTCTTGTTCTCTATTTGAACCATGCTATAACAGCCAGTGCTTTCTTGTTCTCTATTTGAACCATGCTATAACAGCCAGTGCTTTCTTGTTCTCTATTTGAACCATGCTATAACAGCCAGTGCTTTCTTGTTCTCTAAATCTCCAAATATGCTGTCCTACCTACTTTTGCTCCTCCCTCTATCCCTATGCTCTTCCAGTATAATGATTATACTTTGAATGGGAGAAGGTTGGCTGATGTGGAAGAGCAGAGGGTTTTGTGGGGGGGGGGAGGTTATGTTCCTAAGACATTAAAAGCAGCACCTCCAAGTAAGTTAGGCCACAAGGAAAGCTAATGGAATAATGGGCTTTATGGCAAGAGGTAATGGAATATAAAAGTCCAGATGTAATGGTGAATCTATATAAAGCATTAGCAAGACCAGTTAAAGTGCTGTGCGCAGCTTTAGTTCCGCAGAAGGGAAGGATGTTGAGGCAATTGAGTACAGCGCAGATTCACTATGATGCTGCCTGATATGAGGAAATACAGAAAGGAAAGCCTTGAAAAATTGGGGCTATTTTTCTTAGAGCAGAGGAGATTAAGGGGCGATTTAGAAGTGTTTAAAATTACGAAGGGATGGTATAGTAAGTAGAAGCAGACTGTTTCCAGTGATTCAAGGGTATAGAATAAGGGGATATAAAATACAAGATTGAAAGACAGAGAGCAGGAGAACGTTGTTGCACAGAAGGTTGTGAGGCTGCGAATTGCAATTCCAGAGTTAGTGACTGAAGCAGAGACCATGGGGGCAAATTTCATACATAGGATATACGTCACAGAAACAGGCCATTCGGCCCAACTAGTCCATGCCAGTGTTTATGCTCTACTCGAGCCTCCTCCCGACTTTCCTCATCTAAATCTATCAGCATAACCCTCTATATTCCCTTCTCCCTCATATGTTTGTCCAGCCTCCCCTTAAATGCATCTATACTATTTGCTTCAACCACTCCCTGTGGTAGCAAGTTCCACATTCTCACCCCTCTTTGGGTAAAGAAGCTTCTTCTGAATTTCCCATTGGTTTTCTTGGTGACTATCTCATGTTGATGGCCTCTAGTTATGCTCTTCCCCACAAGTGGAAACATTCTCTCTGTATCCACTCTAACAAAACCTTTCATAATTTTATAGACCTCCTTGGGGCTTCTCCTGCTCCCCCCTGCTGCAACTTTGGTGGAGGTTCGGCAGAAACCCCATCTACACGTGTAAATAGAGTCTCAGCCGATCTTCCGCTAAAGTTACAGCGGCAGGAAACCTGACGAAATTTAAGCCTCAAGTCAACTTTTAGGAATAGGATAGAGAGGTGGAAAGGGGGATAAAGGGATACAGGAACAGGGCAAGCACATGGGCTAAGGACCACTGCTCATGTAGAGGATAAACACCAACACGGACTGGTTCGACTGAATGGCCTGTTGCGGCACTGTAGCTTCCGTGTAACCAAAGGCTCTGCACATTGTCTCCAAGTCTTAAATCATTCTTTTCCAGAACGTAAACAACCCCTTTAGATTGCTCTTCCTCCTACAATCTACAACCTTGGCACCACCAACAAAATATTACTTTCCGATTCATCAAATCTTCTCTCCTATCCATTTCAGCTTTGATGCAGTCCTGCACTGTGTACCTTGGCACTTCGCCTGGGTTTCTCAACAAAAATGCTACATTAACTCCTTCTCTACTTTAGCACACTGAATTTAGTATTGCACTTGTGAAGTTTGTCTGAATGGACTGCTGATCTTAGAAAATTCTAGATCCAACTTTGGTTGTGCGATTTCTTTTGGAGTAGTTCGAGATGCACCACTGAGGCCAATCAATAATTCCCTCCAAAAGAAATATCTGGGCGGCCAATGTCACGATGAGACTGTCATTCCTCCCAACGGGGGCAGCCAAGGGTGGTCACTACTTGAGTTGTATCAGTTCAAAAAAGTTATAATTTTATTCCACCCCACGCTTTGCTTTACCTTGAATAACGGAGGACTCTCAATTTGAAATAGCGTTAGTTTTATCCAAGAGGACAGCTTAGGACTCTCTCTGACTGATCACCAATATCAAGTCACATAGAGCTATGTGACTAAATTAGAATAACTGGACACCACTCCCCTAATGACAGTCTATGAACGGGCCTGGTCAGTGAAGGGGAATATCAATCAGCCTTTGCGGGAGTTCCTGCTGGGGGAAGGATCAGGCTCAGTTGAGATGTCCTCCGTGGTTGCGTCACCAGACAGCACTTGCATCTAGGCTTTCACACGGAGAAGGCTCACCTGGATGAGCTGTTGGTCGTAGGGTGCCTTTAGCACAGGAAAGAGGGAAGGAAATTGGAGGGATTTTCTTTTTACAAAACGAGCATCCAGACATGGTTCCAACGGCAATTGTTTTTATTTAAAGCTCCTAACACTGAGGGGGCAAGTGAACCAGTACTGTACGCTGAGATCAGGAGACCGAGCAGTGCCAGGGACCAGGTTAGTACAACCAGCAGTACAAGCAGCAAAGCCATGTTGGATCTATTCACTCTCATTCGCTACAGTTTCCTCTATGTTAACAATTAACTTCATCTGGCTGTTTTAATGGGGAAAAGAGACATTATTTAAAGCTGCAGATCCCACATTCATTCCAAATAATTCAAACCTTTGGTAATGGAAGTGCCAATTAGTCATGGTGCATCATGCGGTGACTACTCCAAAGACTCAGTGGTGAGGTTTCTAACACTAACACAAAGCTGCTGATTTCCTAATGTGTTTCCTTTTAATGTGCATGAACTCTGTTCCCATATCTTGGCGGTGGGGGGGATTTCTAATACTTGTCTCACACTTCATACAAGAAAAAGTATGTTATCGGATCACCAACCTCTAATTTCCAACTTGTCCTGTCTCTTCCTATTTTATCGACGCGACTCTACAGTGCCTTCTCTTGTTTCTCCTAAGCTCCAAAGAATCAGTCTTCTTTCTTCCTCACTGTGTTGTAATCATCACACTCTTCCACTCTTAACTCATTCTTTTTCAGAACCTGAAAGCTATGGAGCTCCTTTCCTCCCTCAGCCTTCCCTTCCTCCTACAATCTACAGTGAGAATAAAAACCTACGCTTGACATTGTCTAACCACTGCTTCCTGATTAACCTTGTCTTCTCTTCTGCTCTTTCCAGCCACGGTGGACTTTGGTCCTTCACCTGGGTTTCTCAGTGAACAATAACAAGATGGAGATGTACAGTCCTGGTATCTAACTGTGACTCTAATCTCCTATTTCTTTTACTCTATTTCCCTTTCAGCCAGTTTCTCCCCAGTCCCCAATGAGGCCTCCGGGCAGCGCACAGCAACCCCAGCCACGAGCACAGATGGATAAGCTTCTCCCAGCTTCTGTCAATGGCCCGTTAAAGCTGCTCCAGGCCATACCTGAGTGCTGCCTGGGATTGATTCTCTATCCCATTTTCTTCCTTCCTGCCCTCTGAGGAATTGCTTGGCCGTGTCTCCTTGGGGAAGATCTGTGGAATTAAAAGTCAGCCGGTTGAGAATCAGAGACCTGAACCCAGATCTACCAGCTGCTTGACACACTAAACAAACTTTGAGAATGGATCTCAGGTGCAACTCTTAACAAGAATAATTCTGGCTGCACCATGCTTGGATTGAAGCACACTCTAACAAACTGTAACCCTGTCATGAAAGTAGCTTTAAACATGACTGTGCTTTTAAGTGTCTGCATTTGTCCTAGCCACATGCTTGTGTCCGCTGAGCATTGTTCTCTGGCGTCTGTATCTGGTTTGCATTGCATCATTCCCAAGATGGATTTTGGCAACACATTGCTTTCCAAAGCAGCACCCTTACTCTAATTCTGATGTACAATTCCCTGGAGTTACAGGATTAATGACAGATGTTCTCCCCTCCACTCACTGAGACATAAATGGACAAAGTGGTAATATAATACTTGAGGCCGACAGCCATTGTTGGAGCTGTCAGACAAGTTGTTTCGTGTACAACAGAGGCTGGTGGGCGGTATCGCTGATAGAGCTTCCCTGTTTCATTCCGCTTTCAAGGGCAGTGCTGAATTCTACAGTCTTCCATGAACGACAGTAGTGTCAGAGTTGGGAAGGGAGGGGTTCATCTGATCGTGATCCTGCTGGCGTTCACACCAGACTTGTGGATTACTCCTGATGTAACTACTGCCCATCACGGTATGGCACCCAGATATTTGTTTTTGGTGCCTGGGCTCAATTGAGAGCACCTATCGCGAATTTGGGAACAGGCTGCCCACAATTTTACCCCCACCCCCCTTCAAGTCATTGGAGAATTTTGACTTGGAATCATCCCTAAGTAAGTGGGAAATTCAGAATCCAAGATCCAGTTGCAATGAATGGGTCTACATTGAAACGTGAGGCTGGGAACCATGCATTGAAGCCGGGTATAACGGGCCCTATGGTAATGGGGAAGAATCCTACGTTGAACTCTGCACCTCGCTGAAGTGTAATTCTAATCTGCAGTGCCCAGCAAACCTCTCCTATTTATTGTGTTTGTATTTATGGATAAGAATTGTCGCTATTTTCATTCTATAAAGAATGTATTCCCAACGTCTTTGCATTGTGTTGTCACTGCCTTGCTGTGTTATTGCTGTCTCACCAATTTATTATTGTTTTACTGCTGCCTCTGTGTGCTAGCATTATCCCGTTAAAGCCTTAAAAGTTGTATTTATATATCCGGACCAAGCTATCCTCTTCCCATGTATCATTGCTCTTTATCATGGGGTTGTCCTTGTACTAATACTGCCTCACCGATGTCTTCCATTGCATTCTATCATTTTGCCAGCCTCTTCTATTGTCCTCTGACTGCCACACCAAGGGCTTCCATTACATTTATACTTATTTGCCAAGTTTTTCATGTCACGTTGTTCTGATGCTAACAGCTTTTGCCTTGTCTCTCCAAGGCATTGTCTTATAACTATCGCACCAACATCTTGGCATTGCTCCCCTCACCAAGGTTGGTCTTTGACCAGGGCCAGCTCAAATGGTCTAAATGCTGCTTGCAAGATCTGCTCTATTGGCCCCATGCCTGAGCTGTAGCAGTCAAGGACTGAAGGAGCACAGGAACAGGAGTAGGCCATTCAGCCCCTCGAGCCTGTTCTGTCATTCAATTACATCATGGCTGGTCTGTAGCTCGAGGAGCGTTGTTATTCATGCAAACCCTGAAAGAATTCTGAAAGTGACATCTAAAATGGTACAGTCTGCCTGTTGCGTTTACTTATTCTTTTAATTAATTAATTTTTGTTCCACAGCATAAGAGTTCAAATAAGATCCCCTTGCCCATTCATCGATCCTACTGGGGTCTGATGGACCACCACCTCAGTTCCTTTTTTTTTTGGAGTGATGAGGTCAATAAAAGTATCGCTTTCTGTTACTCTTTCCCTGTGTCATGGTTACTCTCACACTGTGGGGGTAATTTTAACCCAATCCAACTGTCGAGAAACTGACTAGATCAAGTGCAACGCTGGTTTTATACCCCGTCTGATTTTACTCTCCATTGAAGTCAGTGGAGAGCAATATCGGGCGGGGTGTAAAACCGGTGTTCCACCCGAGCCCGTGGGATTCCCGCCCGATGCGTTCAGTTAAAATTACCCCTTGTGTCTCTATTCCTCTCCTGATGTCTGTTACTTCCCCTCTTCTGTCTTACTCTCCCCCTTTTTTCTTTGTCATGGTGTGGAGATGCCGGTGTTGGACTGGGGTGAACAAATGTAAGAAGTCACACAACACCAGGTTATAGTCCAACAGCTTTATTTGAAATCACAAGCTTTCTGGCATTATTCTCTGACTATATAATCTGTGTCTTTATGCATTTCTCCACTTCACCTGACGAAGGAGCAGCGCTCCGAAAGCTTGTGATTTCAAATAAAGCTGTTGGACTATAACCTGGTGTTGTGTGACTTCTTACATTTTTTCTTTGTGATTTTCTCCGTTTTACCCACCTTCTGTCTGCTACTCTCCTTTGTTCTTTTGCTGTTTCTCTCTCTCTTACTCTCTCATTATGGCTCTGTTACTATCCTCATGATTTTTTGTTTCCTGTTAATTTCCCCCTGGTTTCTGTTACTTTCTCCCTGTGTCTGTCTGCCCTGAGCATCCTTTCTGTCTATGGTCTCTCCCTCTCTGCTATGTTCTGACTGCTTCTATTGTTATTTTTGTTATTCCAGTGATTATGTGAATCTAACTGCATCCATTTCAATCTTACTAAAAACTCACTTCTAACCAATATCAGAAAATCGAGGCTTTACTGTCTAGGCTACTTGAGCGAGGTACCACGGGGACACTTTTAAGAGACAAGAGAGGGTAAAATTGAAGGCAACATACAAAGAATTCAAAAATACACCCCAAACTTGGTCCCATCAGCTTGGGTCCGGGTATAGGCTCTGCAGCATGCTGTGGTTCAAACCCCGGCTGCAGAATCTGCTGCACGCTAACTCCAAGTGGTCTCACAAGTGAAGTGGGTCTGACTATTAATAGTGTGAGCCATCTGATAAGAGAATGGACAGAAACGAGAAAGGGTGCAAACAACAGTGGGAGCAGGCAGTACTCAGAATTGCCAAACCACATCGTGCTTAAAGCGCACTGGAGGGGCCTTGTGGTTACTTCCGGTGTTGACTGTTCAGTCTTTAGTCCGTTGGTATTTTTCCAAATTAAAATGAAATGTCACGTTGGTGAGGGCTAAGGAAAATTCAGAGCTCCACCCTCATCACCCTGACATTACAGAGCTCCCTCTATAATACCCTGACATTGGAGCTCCCTCTGCATACTATACAGCACAAAACTCCTTCTACATTACCCTGCACCGCAGAGCTTCCTCAAAATTATTCCAGTGTGGAGCACCCCTGCATTACCATACAGCGCAGAAATCCCTCTCCATGACCCTGACATTACAGAGCTCCCTCTGCGTACCTTACAGTACAAAACTCCCTTTACATTACAAAACTCCCCCTACATTACTGTATAGTACAAAACTCCCCTACATTACAAAATTCCCCCTACATTACTGTATAGTACAAAACTCCCCAACATTACAAAACTCCCTCGATATTGCCCTGCACTGCAGAGCCACCTCTACATTATTCCACAGTATGGAACTCCCCTGCATTACCATTCGGTGCAGAAATCTCTCTTCATGACATTACAGAGCTCTCCTACATTACGCTGCCGGTAAAACAATCCTCTGCATTATCCCGATGCATTCCAATTATGAATCACATAATCAAAAGTTCAACTTCCGATACTAAAGAACATATTACACTGAAATTATTTTCTTTCAAGTCCCAGGGACATTTACGTCAACTGGATGCCAGCGAAGGGCAGCAAAGTTGTGGAGTTCAGCTCGTCACAATATACGATGAGATAAAATTCAACCCTGATGTGGCCACACCAACGACGGCGGCGAAGAAAGGACAGGAAGCGAGTGCCAACGCCTGACTCTTATCCTCTGCCACATGAACGACAACAGCTGGCCTGAACTGTGTTTAATGATTCCCAGTGCTCGCTCGCCGCTCTCTTCCTTTTACAGCTGGCTTGGATCAGCTTGCTTGTGTGAGAAAGCGGACCGAGTGTCAGAGAAGGCCGCAAAGGTTCAACGTTTGGGCCAGGCCATGTGAGGAAATACTAACAGAAAATGTTGGAAATACACAGCAATGGCCATCAGCATGAGGAAAAGCGAACACGCTGGGTAAAACAAAAAAAAGAGAGAAGGGGAGGAACATAGGTGACGGCAAGGCTCAGATATACTGGATGGTCATACAAAGGAGCAGGTGATGGGTTCAACTGCCTAGAAACAGAATTCATTAAAGAGCTGGAAAGGGTTGTTGCGTGCAAGCTGAAAATTGCTGTGCATTTTTACCATTTCCTGTGTTTATTTCTAGATGCCACTGTTCTGAAAGTGAAACAGTAAAAGAAAATGGGAACGCATTCAATATTAGCATGTCCTGGGGATCTGAGGGAGGGAGGCAGACAGTGGATTGGGGAAACTCCTATTTAGTAAGTAGCTGATTCACTATGTATTTCTTTATAGTGTCAGCTGTGGCTCAGTGGGTAGCACTCCACCCTCTGAGGCAGAAGGTTGTGGGTTCAAGTCCCACTCCAGAGACTTGAGCACAAAAATCTAGGCTGACACGCCCAGTGCACTACTCAGAGGTGCTGTCTTTCGGATGAGACAATAAACCCATACCCCGGCTGCTATCTCAGGTGGACGTAAAACATCCCATGGCGCTTTTTTGAAGAAGAGCAGGGGAATTATCCCCCGGTGTCCTGGCCAATATTTATCCCTCAGGCAACATAGCAAAAAACAAATACTTGGTCATTCTCACACTGCTGTTTGTGGGAGCTTGCTGTGCGCAAATTGGCTGCTGCGTTTCCTACATTAGAGGAAAAGGACTGCAGGGAGGATGGGCAAACTGACCACGGCACTGTGGTACAGGGGGCCATCCAAGTGGGGGGAGAAGGAAGGAATGTGGTAGTAGTAGGGGGGGGCAGTATAGTCAGGGGATAGATACTGTTCTCTGCAGCCACGAAAGAGAGTCCCGAAGGCTGTGTTGCCTGCCCGGTGTCAGGGTTAAGGAAATGTCCTCGCGGCTGGAGAAGAACTTGGAGTGGGAGGGGGGAGGATCCAGTTGTCGTGGTCCATGTAGGAACCAACAACATAGGTAGAACTAAGAATGAGGTTCTACTGAGGGAGTTTGAGGAGCTAGGGTCTAAATTAATAAGCAGAACCACAAGAGTAATAATCTCTGGATTACTACCTGAGCCACGTGCAAATTGGCATAGGGTCAAGCAGATCAGAGAGTAATGCGTGGCTCAAAGAGTGGTGTGGGAAAATGGGGTTTCAATTCATGGGCATTGCCACCAGTACTGGGGAAAGAGGGAGCTATTCCGTCGGGTTGGGCTCCACTTAAACCGGGCTGGGACCAACGTCCAGGCAAATCGAATAACTAGGGCTGTAGATAGGGCTTTAAACTAAAAAAGGGGGGGAGGAGTCACGTGAGGGGAAATTGAGAAATGTCAAGGCAATAGAGCAGTGTAGCGATTTGGATGAAAATAAGCAGAGTGTGACAGGAAAGAGAGTTTAATGGTAGCAGTGCAGCAGAGAATAAGGTCAAAGCAGGGAATAATGGTAAAAAAATTAAATTAAAGATTCTTTATCTGAATGCATGAAACATTCGTAACAAGATAGATAAACTAGTGGCACAAATAGAGATAAATGGCTTTGATCTAATAGCCATTACAGAGACATGGTTGCAAGATGGCCAAGGTTGGGAATTAAATATTCCAGGGTACTTGACGTTTCGAAAAGACAGGCAGAATGGAAAAGGAGGGGGAGTAGCCCTGATAATAAAGGATGACATAAGGATAGTAGTGAGAAAGGATCTCGGCTCGGAAGATCAGGAAGTAGAATCATTATGGGTGGAGATAAGGAATAACAAGAGGCAGAAAACACTTTGGCGTAGTATATAGGCCCCCTAGCAGCAGCTATACCAGTGGACAGAATATTAATCAAGAAATAGTAGGAGCTTGCAACAAAGGTAATGCAATAATCTTGGGGGAGCTTAATCTTTAAATATTTCACAAAAATACATTTCATTGAGAAACAAAAACTCCACAGGAAAAGTGATCCAACCGTGACTAACTAAAGAAGTTAAGGATAGCATTAGATTGAAAGAAGAAGCTTATAATGTTGCAAAGAATAATAGTAAGCCTGAGGATTGGGAGAGTTTCAGAAATCAGCAAAGGTTGACCAAAAAAATTGATAAGGGAAAAAATAGAGTGAGAGAAAACTAGCAAGAAATGTAAAAGCAGACTGTAAGAGTTTCTACAAGCATGTAAAAAGGAAAAGAGTAGCAAAAGTAAACATTGGTCCATTAGAGGCTGAGATAAGAGAAATTATTATGGGGAATAAGGAAATGGCAGAAACGTTAAACAAATATTTTGTATCTGTCTTCACAGTAGAAGACACAAAAAGCATACCAAAAATGGTGGGGAACCAAGGGTCTAATGAGGGTGAGGAACTTAACGTAATTAATATAAGTAGAGAAAAAGTACTAGAGAAACTAATAGGACTAAAAGCCGACAAATCCCCTGGACCTGACGGCCTACATCCTAGGGTTCTAAAAGAGGTGGCTGAAGAGATAGTGGATGCATTGGTTTTGATCTTCCAAAATTCCCTAGGTTCTGGAATGGTCCCAGCGGATTGGAAGGTCACAAATGTAACACTGCTATTCAAGAAAGGAGGAAGAGAAAAAACAGGGAACTACAGGCCAGTTAGCCTGACATCAGTCGTCGGGAAAATGCTGGAATCCATTGTTAAGGAAGTGCTTTCAGGGCACTTAGAAAATCATAACATGGTTAGGCAGAGTCAATATGGTTTTATGAAAGGTAAATCGTGTTTGACAAATTTATTAGAGTTTTTTGAGGATGTAACCAGCAGGGTAGAATAAAGGGGAACCAGTGGATGTAGTATATTTGGATTTCCAAAAGGCATTCGATAAGGTGCCACATAAAAGGTTATTACACAAGATTAGGACTCATGGGGTTGGGGGTAATATAGTAGCATGGATAGAGGATTGGTTAACGGACAGAAAACAGAGATGGGATAAATGGATCTTTTTCAGGTTGGAGGCCAAAACTAGTAGGGTGCCACAAGGATCAGTGTTGGGGCCTCAGCTATTTACAATCTAAATTAATGACCTAGATGAAGGGACTGAGTGTAATGTATCCGAGTTTGCTGATGATACAAAGCCAAGTGGGACAGTAAGCTGTGAGGAGAACATAAAGATCCTGCAATGGGATATAGATAGACTACGTGAGTGGGCAGTAAGGTGGCAGATGTAGTATAATGTAGGGAAATGTGAGGTTATTCACTTTGGTAAGAAGAATAGAAAAACATTATTTTTTAAATGGTGAGAAACTTTCAAATGTTGGTGTTCATAGAGATTTGAGTGTCCTCGTGCAAGAAACTCAGAAAGCTAGCATGCAGGTACAGCAAGCAATAAGGAAGGCAAATGGCATGTTGGCCTTTATGGCAAGGGGGTTGGAGTATAAGAGTAAGGATGTCTTGCTACAATTGTACAGGGCCTTGGTGAGACCACACCTGGAGTACTGTGCACAGTCTTGGTCTTTTTATCTAAAGAAGGATATACTTGCCTTGGAGGCGGTGCAATGAAGGTTCACTAGATTGATTCCTGGGATGAGAGGGCTGTCCTATGATGAGAGATTGTGTAGAATGGGCCTATATTCTCTGGAGTTTAGAAGAATGAGAGGTGATCTCATTGAAACATACAAGATTCTGAAGGGGATTGACAGGTTAGATGCTGAGAGGTTGTTTCCCCTGGCTGAAGTGTCTAGGACTAGGGGGCATAGTCTCAGGTTAAGGGGTAGGCCATTTAACACTGAGATGAGGAGGAATTTCTTCTCTCAGAGGGTTGTGAATCTTTGGAATTCTCTGCCCCAGAGGGCTGTGAATGCTGAGTCTTTGAGTATATTCAAGGCTGAGATAGATAGATTTTTGGACTCTAGGGGAATCGAGGGATATGGAGATCGGGCGGGAAAGTGGAGTTGAAGTCGATGATCAGCCCTGATCTTATTGAATGGCGGAGCAGGCTCGAGGGGCCATATGGCCGACTCCTGCTCTTATTTCTTATGTTCTTATTACAACAGTGACTACACTTCAAAAAAATTACTTCATTGGGTGTAAAGTGCTTTGGGGCGTCCTCAGGTCGTGAAAGGTGCTGTATAAATGCAAGTCTTTCTTTGACCTGTAGTTATCTTGTGTAAGAAGGCACTCTCCTTCTTGGCCTGCATGAATGTGTTCCCATGTTCTTCTACTGCTTCACTTTGACAATAGTGGCATTGAGAATCAGCTAGACATTTAACAAAAGAGGTTTTACCAATCTGATACAGAAAATTGGATCCATTAACAATACTATACCATTAACTATTGGTTAAAGAACTGCAGAAAATACAACGTTCCCTCTAAGCTGCGTGGCCATGCAGCTCCGTAGCTCTCTGTCGGTTCCACACAGCCCGGTGACCAGTTTCGCGCAACTGTGAATAGGCCATGCTGCCCCTTAAAAGGGCCACGCACCCAAAAAAAGGGGAACATTGCATATGACTGTGAATCATAGTGCCTTTGACTAGCTTTAATTTTCTTTCTTCCCTCTAGTTTGTTTACTGACACAGCGTCACAGCTATTTTTAATGAATACTGCTTTGATTTCAGAGTCTCAGGTCCAGAAATTTGTCTCGGGCGTTGTCGCAAATGGGCGGTATCAGATCGGCCGCCTATCAATGCAACTGAATGTCAGGCACTGCGTATAACGGGCGCCGATGTGGTAACGCCCGTTTTGATACAAAGCACGAGACAAATTTCTAGGCCTCAGTGTCAAGATAGGTGCGTTTCTAGGTCAGTCACGTGTCTTTCCTGATTTTTCTCAGTTTTGATTTTAGTATTTATTTCACCCCATCTCTCCTGAAGGCACTAACTCTTCCTGGAGTACAGCTCCTTGGGCACTCTTCAGTATCTCACACAAACGGCCAATTTTAACATGCAAGACCAAAGAGTGAGTGTCTGCAGGATATTTGGTATCATAATGAGTACTAACCTGTCCTCACTCAATGTTCACACACATGCACTTTGCACCAGGAATCAGAGGATAGCAATCAGGAATGGGAATTCCTGGCTGGCTATTTCCTCCCTAATTTGGGAGTACCGAAGCCAATCATAGCACTCCTACTGCCGTCAGACTAAGATTAGTTAATCCTAGATAGAACCAGATTGTTCCTGGTCTGTACTGGTCAGCAGCACACCAGACTGTGCATTGACCCAGCAGAGCAACAGGAGCATGGCCCTGGTTTTACAGCCAATGAAGTACTTTTGAAGTATAGTTACTGTTATAATGTAGGAAACACGGCAGAGAATTTGCACCCAGCAAGCTCCCACAAACAGCAGTGAGATAATGACCAGATAATCTGTTTTTTAGAAATGTTGGCTGAGGGGTAAATATTGACCAGAACTCCGGGGAGAATTCCCCAGCTCGTGCCATGGGATCTTTTACGTCCACCTGAGAGGGCAGACATCGGTTTAACGTCTCATCCAAGAGACGGCACACCTCTGACAGTGCAGCACTCCCTCAGTACTGCACTGAAGTGGCAGCCTAGATTCTATGCTCAAGCTATAAATCACTGGTTAGGCCTCAGCTGGAGTATTGTATCCAATTCTGGGCACCACACTTTAGGAAGGCTATCAATGCCTTGGAGAGGGTGCAGAGGTGATTTACTAGAATGGCACCATGGATGAGGGACTTCAGTTATATGGAGAGACGAGAGACGCTGGGATTATTCTCCTTAAAGCAGACAAGATTAAGGGGAGTTTTAATAGAAGTGTTCAAAATTATGAGAGGTTTTGATAAGAGTAGATAGGGAGAAACTGTTTCCACTGGCAGGAGAGTCGGTAACCAGAGGACACAGATCTAAGATAATTGGCTTGAGAACCTGGGAGGAGATGAGGAGATCTCTTTTAATGCAGTGAGTTATGATGATCTGGAATAGTTACTTTCAAAAGGGAATTGGATATAAACTTGAAAAGGAATAATTTGCAGGGCTATGGGGAAAGAGCAGGGGAGTGGGACTAATTGGACAGCTCTTTCAAAGAGCCGGCACAGGCAGGAAGGGCCGAATGGATTCCTTCTGTGATGTATAACTCTATGTCGCTGGAATGGGACTTGAACCTACAACCTTCTGACTCCGAGGCGAGAGTGCTACAATTGAGCCTTGGCTGACAGCTACATATCTATAATATAATGTGCTTTCTGGAGACCCTCTGCCCGCAGAAAACCCTTACAATTCTTGCGCCTGGTAAAAGCAGGTCTTCCTGTCAAATGTATGAAGGGAGATTCCCTTCTGTGATTGACTCCCCGTGGCCCACGTGATCCCAGGGACACTGCAAACTACCTGCGCCCCTGGGATACGTGGGCCCTGTACACCGGCAGTTTGGAGAGGCCCAGCAGTGGAATTGTGCGCGTCCTGGGAGCCCTCAGGTAAGGGCGCAGATTTTACCAGATCGCAGCCCTCCGCCCGCGGGAGGCCTGCGATCGGAATATCTGGGCCAATAAAAATCCTACATCTGCACACAGCTTTCTGTCTACCAAACCTTACCGTCAGTTGTTGCATCTTAGTCACACTTCTTTATTGGTTTTTTCTGTTATAAATTCCTACGTCCACATTTGTAGTAGAAGCTACTCGTTACGGTCTAATCACACTAACCCACCAGTGGCAGTGCTGTAGCACCTCAGGATGCATCTCCCAGCTCACCAGTCTGTACTGGAGAGAAACGGCTATATTCCAATCTATTCTACATCTCTGCTTCCCAAACTACCATAATTATTGCTCTACAACAGAAAAATAATAAAAAGCAAAAGAAAAACCCCGACAGAATGTATAGCTTGAAAATGGGGACTGAAATACATCTGCAAACTCTGGTCCAATTATTCCTCACCCTCCAACCCCTCCTAACCAAAGATTCCACTTGGTCTTGACTGCTATGTGTGCGGCGGCGCCTCAGGAAATAGACTGGTATGTACATAAAATATAAACAGTGACATTAACTCAGGTTAAAATGGAAGCTTTCCCTTCTCCGAGTTTAAAATGGAAGGCCACAAGACAGCCACAATCGGCTTACAACAGAAGCAGCTTCAGGATATCACATTGCTCAATTGATGTCATGGGAGTGATGGAGAGATCACGTGTGGTATTGGATAACCACAGCATAACAAGCTCATCCCTAAATATAATTATCCTGTTTTGTACTGAATGAGCCTGTGTTCTGTACAGAGACTTTGATGACACATCAGCGAAAGCCAGCATGTTTATCGGAGTGGGTGGGGGGGTCGGGGGGATGCAAAGTAAAACTCCCTCAATACCGCGTCATCGGGTCAGATGCAGCAGGGATTAGATACATACATGCCAAACTACAAAGCTCAAAAGGTCCATGAGAGGTGACAACTTAAACAAAAAATTTGAACTGGAACACGGTCCTCCGACCAAGGCGACTGAATGACTTAAATTCCTTTTTACCTCATTAGATTTCAGGACTTTAATTACTGTTTTGAGGTCACATTTCACAACTCAGGCTCCTTTTTCATGAAAACTGAAACCCAGCGGCCTCACTTATGACATAATTAGTTTATCAAATTGAAAACAAAGCCATACAATGTTGCGAAGAACAGTGGAAGGCCAGAGGATTGGGGATTTTTTAAAAACCAGCAAAGGATGACTAAAAAAAATGACAAAGAGAGAAGATAGCATATGAGAGTAAGCTAGCAAGAAATATAAAAACAGACAGCAAGAGCTTCTACAGGTATATAAAAAGGAAGAGAGTAACCAAAGTAAACTTTGGTCCCCTAGAGGAAGAGTCTGGGGAATTAATAATGGGAAACAGGGAAATGGCGGAGACTTTGAACAAATATTTTGTATCGGTCTTCACGGTAGAAGACACTAAAAGCATCCCAATAATGGATAATAAAGGGGCTAATTGGGATGGGGAGGAACTTAAAACAATCACCATCACTAGAAAGTACTAGGCAAACTAATGGGACTAAAGGTGGACAAGCCCCTGGACCCAATGGTCTGCATCCTAGAGTCTTAAAAGAGGTGGCTACAGAGATAGTGGATGCATTGGCTGTAATCTACCAAAATTCCCTGGATTCTGGAGAGGTCCTAGCGGACTGGAAAACTGCAAATGTAATGCCCCTATTTAAGAAAGGAAGGAGAAAGAAACCAGGCAATTATTGACCAGTTAGCCTAACATCTGTCATTGGGGAAAATGCTGGAGTCCATCATTAAGGAAGTGGTAGCAGGACATTTAGAAAATCATAATCGTCAAGCAGAGTCAGCATGGTTTTATGAAAGGGAAATCATGTTTGACAAATTTGCTGGAGTTCTTTGAGGATGTAATGAGCAGGGTGGATAAAGGGGAACCAGTAGATGTCGTGTAATTGGATTTCCAGAAGGCATTTGATAAGGTGCCACATAAAAGATTACTACACAAGATAAGAGCTTACCGGGCTGGGGGTAATATATTAGCATGGATAGAGGATTGGCTAACTAACAGAAAACAGAGAGTCGGGATATATGGATCATTTTCCGGTTGGCAAATGACTTGGATGAAGGGACCGAGTGTAATGTAGCCAAATTTGCTGATGATACAAAGATAGGTGGGAAAGCAAATTGTGTGCAGGACGTAAAGAATCTTCAAAGAGATATAGATAGGCTAAGTGAGTGGGCAAAAATCTGGCAGATGGAGTATAATGTGGGAAAATGCGAGGTTATCCACTTTGGTAGGAAAAATAAAATAGCAAATTATTATTTAAATGGGGAGAGATTACAAAATGCTGAGGTACAGAGGGATCTGGGGGTCCTTGTACATGAATCACACAAAGTTAGAATGCAGGTACAGCAAGTAATTGGGAAGACAAATGGAGTGTTGGCCTTCATTGCAAAGGGAATGGAGTATAACAGTAGGGAAGTCCTGTTACAACTGTACAGGGCATTGGTGAGTCCACACCTGGAGTACTGCGTACAGTTTTGGTCACCTTATTTAAGGAAGGATATACTTGCATTGGAGGCAGTTCAGAGAAGGTTCACGAGGTTGATTCCGGAGATGAAGGGGTTATCTTATGAAGAAAGGTTGAGCAGGTTGGGCCGATACTCATTGGAGTTTAGAAGAATGAGAGGGGATCTTATTGAAACATATAAAATTCTGAAGGGGCTTGACAGGGTAGATGCAGAGAGGATGTTTCCCCTCGTGGGGGAATCTAGACCTAGAGGGCATAATTTCAGAATAAGGGGGCACCCATTTAAAACAGAAATGAGGAGGAATTTCTTCTCTCAGAGGGTCGTGAATCTTTGAAATTCTCTTCCCCAGAGAGCTGTGGAGGCGGAGTCATCGAATATATTTAAGGTGGAGATAGACGGATTTTTGAATAGTAACGGAGTCAAGGGTTATGGGGAGCGGGCAGGGAAGTGGAGTTGAGGCCAAGATCAGATCAGCCATGATCTTATTGAATGGCGGAGTAAGCTCGAGGGGCCAAATGACCTACTCCTGTTCCTATGTCTTATGTTTATGATGAGAGTGCACTTGACATGGCTTAAATGGCAGCTATATCCTTGTACTGTATTATAAGGGTGGGGTGGGGAAACTGAAATACACAAAAGTGCATGTTGTGCATTGATGAACCTAGACATTTTTGAAGGGGGAATTGAGTTCTGATGGAATAAATTTTATTTCCTAGAGGGAATCTGACAGCATGCCCCTTCCAGGAAATGGAAACTAAAATGGGGAGGGTTCTATAATGGACGGCCAATCTGCAACGCCGGCAGATTTCATAGGTGAGGCCATTGGGTTTCAGCTTTCGCAAGGGATGGTTTACATCTATAGTACCGCACTGAAGCGAAGCAATGGTTAGTAACCATACTTGGTGGTGACTTTGCATCCGAACAGGTTAAAAAGGCACATACCAATAAGCGGGAGTCAATGATTGCTTATCCTTACTGTTCATCATAAGGCATGAAATAATGCTCAGACAATGGACAGCACTCAGCCAGATTGAAATAGATAGCACTCAGCCAGACTGTAGCAAACAGAAGGTATTGCAAAATATTTGAAAGACTGTTTAATATCACCTAGGGATGTAGCCACACTTCCATCCCACAATTAGTACACACACAGACCTTTTCTCCCACATGATTTGTGATACAACTGCAAAGCAGTGATGTACTGAGGGTTATTGACGTCACCTGAACTAACAGTTTGCGAATCTGCAGCTCTTGCAGAATAATCATTTTACATTTGTACCTATCGATGTTATCCAAAAAGACAGATAAATTGCCTAAGACAGAAAATGCTGGAAATACTCAGCAGGTCAGGCAGCATCTGTAGAGAGAGAAACAGAGTTAACATTTCAGGTCGATGACCCTTCGTCAGAACTAATGTAAAGATTGCCTTCTGCTGCAGCAATAACTTACCACATACTCTCACAAAATAGGAGCAACATTTCTCTAACGTAGAGATTAGCTCTCAATGAACAGTAAGAGGGCCCAGCGGTCTGCCACAGGAGTAGGTCCAATTCTGAGCTGAGGTGCATGAAGTCTCTGATGAGCACAGCTTGTTTTTTGCACAGCATTAAAAAAAACAGTAACAGGAAATGGCAGCCTCGTACTTTACCAATCTATGAGAAACTACTGTAATCTGTACAGATTGATGAGTCTAACTGCCCTAAGCAAATATGTACGGCCGTGTTTGAAATAAAGCAGTTTTCTAAGAATTTCACAATTGTTATTTATCATCATTCTCGAACAGTCAAAATGCCTATGTTTTTCAAAATCTTATAATTTGAGAGCACAAATGCAAATGTTTCACCTTGGGTTAGTCTTCTGAACTATTTTTTCCATCTTCCTCTTCTATGATTACTCCAGAGAGTTTTGGAATATTAATTATCAGTACATGCAGTTTAATCAGATCACAACCAGGTAACTGGGGGCTGAGACCCACCTCAGCTGATAGTGGAAACAGAAAGTCCATTTGGAGACTTTTCGATCCTGGAAAACAGCATGACTGTTTGCCTTCACTATGCAGTCCCTCAAAATACTCCCTCTCACTTTTCATCTCCTGATACTTCATTTCAGAAGAAATTTAAATCGAATATTGGAACTTATTTTTTTAAATATATTGCGGTGCTTTCCAGTGCATCACTGCATGTTCCTGAAATGCTCCCCTTTTTTGTAATTTGCCATAGACCTGGCACACAGAGGGAGCGAATATCGGCAAATTCCATACCGCAGCAAGTGATTTCCAGACTTTGTGTTTTTTAAACCCTTAAAACACAAGGCCAGACATTACCGCTGGTAACACTATTGTACGGGGTGTGGTGGTGTAATGCTTATGTTATTGGATTGATAATTCAGAGAACACAAATTCAATTTCCACTTTAAAAATCTGGAAACAAAAAGCTGGGATCAGTAGAAGTGACCTTTTGGATTGTCATAAAAACCCAACTGGTTCACTAATGCTCTTTAGGGAAGGAAACCTGCCGTCCTTAACCGGTCTGGCCTATTTGTGACTCCAGTCCCACACCGATGTGTTTGACTCTTAACTGCTCCCTGAATTGGCCTGCAAGTCACCCAGTTAAGGGCAACCAGGGATGGGCAATGAATGCTGGTCTTGCCAGCAATGCCCACATCCCAAGAATGATTATAAACAACAGCGAATGCTTAACACACGATCTGATAGTTTCACAGAGACATTAATCATTTAAAGTAAACACTGATTTCATTGGTTTTAACAGTCTGTCCTCTGACTGATAAGACTGGCAAACAAGGGATGAAAAATTGTCAAGCTTAAAATGGATCTCGCGGGTTAGATGTAAAAAGTGTTGCGCTTTACATCTAACTCATGCTGTCTGTACCTGACCTGGGAGTGCTGGACGGGAAAGTGTGAGAGAAGTTAGTGCTGGGGGGGTTGGATCACTTTCCATTTCTGGCATCCAATTCCAGCATCAGAAGTTCCCAGGTAGCTGGGGGGACAATGCAGAGGGAGCTTTACTCTGCATCATATGTCAACTGAGAGCCAGCAATGAGCAGCAAGGATAAAGACCCGAGCCCACCATTAGATATGGCAAAATGAAGCTCAATACTGATGTGACCACATCAACGACAAGAATGAAGAACATATGGAAAGCAAATGCAAGCATCTGATAATTATTAGTTGCACCATAAAAGACACCAACACATCCTCACCTGTGTGTGAAGCTTCTCGATGCTCGCCGCCGTCTATTTCTGTCAGCGTTGATGTGAATCAATTCAGGTGTGTGAGAAAAATGTCACAGAGCATTGCTGAGGTCGATTTCACCATCAGAATGTTAAATGTGGGCGCCTGCATGTGACGGAGTAGGTCTGCCGGGGAATATAAACAAAAATATTGGAAATACCCCAGCACAGGATTTGTAAACTAATTTTCTATGGTGGGTCTGATCCGATATCCTGGCACATGCTGTGGGCCACATTCAGCAAGAGCTATTAACTAGAAGTAGATGAAGATAAACTATATTGGTACTTAATTACATTAAGATTTGAATTGCTGCTACTGCCGCTCCCCGGTACCTGACACCTCTTAGCTTGAACCACTGCATCAACATTTGAAAGAAAGAAAGACTTGCATTTCTATGGTGGTTTTCACGACCACCGGGCGTCTCAAAGCACTTCACAGTCAATGAAGTACCTTTGAAGTGGAGTCACTGTTGTATTGTGAGAAACGCGGCAGCCAATTTGCACACAGCAAGGTTCCACAAACAGCAATGTGATAATGACCAGATAATCTGTTTTTGTTATGTTGATTGAGGGATAAATATTGGCCAGGACACGGGTGATAACTCCCCTGCTCGTCTTCGAAATAGTGCCATGGGATCATTTACGTCCACCTGAGAGAGCAGACAGGGCCTCGGTTTAACGTCTCATCCGAAAGACAGCACCTCCAACAGTGCAACGCTCCCTCAGCACTGCACTGGAGTGTCAGCCTAGCTTTATGTGCTCACAACCTTCTGACTGAGAGAGGAGTGTGCTACCCACTGAGTCACAGCTGACAGCTGACACAATTTGGAGCAAAAGACTGGGCTGAGGCCTGTCTTGGATAAAAACATGAGGACCACTTGTCACTACAGAACTTTGTGCCCCAATCACTAACCCTGGAAGTGAATTCCACAGCCTCACAACTCTCTGTGTAAAGAGGTTTTTCTTGATCACTGTTCTAAATCGCTTATATTTAATCTTGTATCTATGGTTCCTCATCTTGACCGCACAACCACTGGTAGCAGCCTGCTTCTATCCACCACATCCCAGCTTTCATCATTTTAAAAATTTCTATCATATCGCAATGGAATATGTGTTGAATGAGAAGGATGAGTCCTAATCGAAAAGTGCACAAAAGTCAGAATAGGCCCGAGACTGAGCCGTCTACCTTTCTGGTGAGGAATACAGCTGTCTTGTTTGGCTTCCTGTACTCCTAATCTGTTAGACAACCACAACTGGCTGCCTTAGTGATTATTAGCTTTAAACCACAAGCACATAATACTTTCTGCTGCACAAGCATTGGGCCATAATTAGCTGTTAAACTAACGATGAAGCTAATGGCATCGCCGTTATTTATATGCAAATAGCACAGCAACTTCAGGCAAGAGGCAAGAGGTTAAACTAAAATATAGTTTCTGTCCGAGATTCGTCACTCCTACGTTAGCTTCGCGAAAACGGCATCTCGCTGTCTGGCTCACCATCTGAACGTATGAAACGGCATGAAGTTGCTGTATTTGTTTGGCAGATACAAACTAAACTCGCCCCAGATAGTTAAGTCTTGTTCATTTCAGTCGAAGAACCCTTTTAATGATGTGATAAGTATTAATTATTGCCAGTCAACCTTTCTGGGGCTGAAAATGAACTATTACAAGTGTGGAGTCTCGTTCCTTCAGGTTTTCATTGTTGGAGATTTTAAAAATGTAAAATTTAATTTTTTTTTACTTTTCCTTTCTGTTCTTTTTTTCTCTCTCTTAATCTATTCTTTCTTTCCCTACCTGTAGCTGATTTGACATTGAATTCACCCACTCTATTTTACACTTCCTTCTCAGTCCTTGCACTGTTAATTTCTCTGTAAAAGCTTTTATAGATATGTGAAGAGAAAAAGATTGGTGAAGTCAAGCGTAGGTCCCTTGCAGTCAGAATCAGGGGAATTTATAATGGGGAACAAAGAAATGGCAGGCCAATTAAATACATATTTTGGTTCTGTCTTCACAAAGGAGGACACAAATAACCTCCCAGAGATGTCGGGGAACATAGGGTCTGATGAAAGGGAGGAACGGAAAGAAATCAGTATTTGTAGGGAAATGGTGTTAGGGAAATTGATGGCATTGAAGGCCGATAAATCCCCAGGGCCTGATAATCTACATCCTAGGGTACTTAAGGAAATGGCCCTAGAAATAGTAGACCTACATTGCTGATCATCTTCCAACATTCGATGGAATCTGGAACAGTTCCCATGGATTGGAGGGTAGCTAATGTTACCCCACTATTCAAAAAAGGTGGTAGAGAGAAAATGGGGAATTACAGACCGGTAAGCCTGACATCGGTAGTGGGGAAAATGCTAGAGTCCATTATAAAAGATGTAATAGCAGAGCACTTGGAAAAAAGTGACAGGATCGGACAAAGTCAACATGGATTTACAAAAGGTAAATCGTGCTTGACTAATCTACTGGAATTCTTTGAGGATGTAACTGGTAAAATAGATAAGGGAGAACCAGTGGATGTGGTGTATTTGGACTTTCAGAAGGCTTTCGATAAGGTCCCGCATAAGAGATTAGCGTGTAAAGTTAAGGCACATGGGATTGGGGGCAAGGTATTGACTTGGATAGAGAACTGGTTGGCAGACAGAAAGCAAAGAGTTGGAATAAACGGCTCTTTTTCCGAGTGGCAGGCAGTGACTAGTGGGGTACCGCAGGGATCGGTCCTTGGGACCCAGCTATTCACAATATATATTAACGATCTAGACAAGGGAACTAGATGTAATATCTCCAAATTTGCAGACGACACAAAGCTGGGTGGGTGTGTGTGCTGTGAGGAGGATGCCGAGAAACTACAGGATGATTTGGACAGGTTGGGTGATTGGGCAGAAGCATGGCAGATGCAATATAATGTGGATAAATGTGAGGTTATCCACTTTGGAGGCAAAAACAGGAAGGCAGATTATTATCTGAATAGCAATAGATTGGGAGAAGGGGAAGTGCAACGAGACCTGGGTGTCATTGTGCACCAGTCGCTGAAGGTAAGCATGCAGGTGCAGCAGGCGGTTAAGAAGGCAAATGGTATGTTGGCCTTCGGAGCGAGAGGGTTTGAGTACAGGAACAAGGATGTCTTGCTGCAGTTGTACAGGGCCTTGGTGAGACCACATCTTGAGTACTGTGTGCAGTTTTGGTCGCCTTATCTGAGGAAGGATGTTCTTGCCATGGAAGGAGTTCAGCGAAGATTCACCAGGCTGATGCCTGGGATGGCAGGAATGACATATGAGGAGAGATTGGGTCGATTAGGCTTGTACTCGCTGGAGTTTAGAAGAATGAGAGGGGATCTCATTGAAACGATAAAATTCTGACAGGACTGGACTGACTAGATGCAGGAAGGATATTCCCGATGGTCGGGGAGTCCAGAACCAGGGGTCACAGTCTAAGGATAAAGGGTAGGCCATTTAGGACAGAAATGAGGGGGAATTTCTTCACCCAGAGAGTGGTGAACCTGTGGAATTCTCTACCACAGAAGGCAGTAGAGGCCAATACATTAAATATATTCAAGAAGGAGTTGGATATATTTCTTAAGGCTAAAGGGATCAAGGGATATGGGGAGAAAGCAGGGACTGGGTACTGAATTTGGATGATCAGCCATGATCACATTGAATGGCGGAGCAGGCTCGAGGGGCCGAACGGCCTACCCCTGCTCCTATCTTCTATGTTTCTATGTTTCTCAATCTTTCAATCTGATTGGTTAAGGAGATACACAGTTGATTACCATGTTCACTCAGGTCCCAGATACTTCACTGCGACGTTATCAGCTCACACTTTCAGCAGCTTGCCACGTAAAACTTTTAAAACCTAAAGAAGTCTAACTAATGGCAGATGCCATTAGGTGCCCGGCCACAGCAAATTATGGTCTAAAATTGAACTGCATCATTGGGGACATCACAATGGCTTACTGACATCACAACACAGCCGTGCATTTTGACACTGCACAGTTTAGGGCTAGTGGTTAGGATTGGGGCTAGTTGTTAGGGTTAGGGGCTGGGGGTTAGGATCTTAGGCTTCAGGGGTTAGTGGTCAGGATTAGGGTATTGGGTTAAGGTGTTAAGGAAATGGCAAACTTGCTGAATAATTACATTGGGCCGGGTATTCCGATCCCTATGGATGTGCATGTGCTGTATACCCACCCGTAGGGACATCGGAAATGCCGGTTTCAGGCATGCACTGCGCATGCCATGGAAACCGGCATTTCCGATCTGTCAAGACAACAGATCCTCCGGCTGTCCGGGAGAAGGGCCTCTGCGGGCAGATAGTTCCGCTTTTTGGAGACCCTCCGCTCGCAGAAAACCCTTACATAGAAACATAGAAGATAGGAGCAGGAGTAGGCCAATCGGCCCCTCGAGCCTGTTCCGCCATTTAATGAGATCATGGCTGATCATCCAAATTCAGTACCCTGTCCCTGCTTTCTCCCCATATCCCTTGATCCCTTTAGCCATAAGAGACAAATCTAACTCCTTCTTGAATATATTTAATAAGTTGGCCTCAACTGCCTTCTGTGGTAGAGAATTCCACAGGTTCACCACTCTCTGGGTGAAGAAATTCCTCCTCATCTCAGTCCTAAATGGCTTACCCCTTATCCTTAGACTGCGACCCCTGGTCCTGGACACCCCCGCCATCGGGAACATCCTTCCTGCATCGAGTCTGTCTAGTCCTGTTAGAATTTTATAAGTTTCAATGAGATCCCCTCTCATTCTTCTAAACTCTAGCGAATATAAGCCTAATCGACCCAATCTCTCTTCATACGTCATTCCTGCCATCCCAGGGATCAGTCTGGTGAATCTTCGCTGCACTCCCTCCATGGCAAGAACATCCTTCCTCAGATAAGGCGACCAAAATTGCACACAATACTCAAGGTGTGGTCTTACCAAGGCCCTGTAGAACTGCAGCAAGACATCCTTGCTCCTGTACTCGAATCCTGTCGCTAAGAAGGCCAACATACCATTTGCCTTCTTAACAGTCTGCTGCACCTGCATGCTTACCTTCAGCGACTGGTGCACAAGGACACCCAGGTCTCGTTGCACTTCCCCTTTTCCCAATCTATTGCCGTTCAGATAATAATCTGTCTTCCTGTTTTTGCCACCAAAGTGGATAACCTCGCATTTATCCACATTATACTGCATCTGCCATGCATCTGCCCAATCACCAACCCTGTCCAAATCATTCTGGAGTTTCTCTGCATCTTCCTCACAGCACACACGCCCACCCAGCTTTGTGTCGTCTGCAAACTTGGAGATATTACATCTAGTTCCCTCGTCTAGATCATTAATATATATTGTGAATAGCTGGGGTCCGAGGACCGATCTCTGCGGTACCCCACTAGTCACTGCCTGCCACTCGGAAAAAGACCTGCTGCCCAGAAAGCTGTGGAAGCTACATCATTAAATAAATTTAAAACAGAAATAGATAGTTTCCTAGAAGTAAAGGGAATTAAGGGTTATGGGGAGCGGGCAGGAAATTGGACATGAGTCTAGGTTCGGAATGGTCATGGCCCTGTCGGTAGTGGAGTGGGCCCAGGGGCCGTGTAGCCTGGTTCTGCTCCTACTTGTGTTCTAATTCTGTGTTAGATATCAGGAGATGGTTTTATTCCTGTTCCTGGCTGGGGTGGAGATCGCCTTTACAGAAGATAAGTACTGTAGAAAATATAGGGACAGAGTGATCTCCTGGATGAGTTTCGATCGCCTAGATGGGTCGGAGAGGAATTTCCCAGATTTTTTCTCCCAAATTGGCCATTGGGTTTTTTATCTGGTTTTTCGCCTCTCCCGGGAGATCACATGGGTTCGGGTGGATGGAGAGTGATAGAAGATTTGAGGTTAGGATCAGATCAGCCATGATCTTATTGAATGGTGGAGCAGGCTCGAGGGGCCGATTGGCCTACTCCTGCTCCTACTTCTTATGTTCTTATGTTCTTATGTTCAAACTCTTTGCTTCCTGTCTGCCAACCAGTTCTCTATCCAAGTCGGTACCTTACCCCCAATCCCATGTGTTTTAAAGTTACACGCCAAAATCTTATGCGCGGCCTTATCGAAAGCCTTCTGAAAGTCCAAATACACCACATCCACTGGTTCTCCCTTATCTGTTCTACCAGTTACATCCTCAAAAAATTCCAGTAGATTAGTCAAGCATGATTTACCTTTTGTAAATCCATGTTGACTTTGTCCAATCCTGTCACTGTTTTCCAAGTGCTCTGCTATTACATCTTTTATAATGGACTCCAGCATTTTCCCCACTATCGATGTCAGGCTTACCGGTCTATAATTCCCCGTTTTCTCTCTACCACCTTTTTTAAATAGTGGGGTTACATTAGCTACCCTCCAATCTATGGGAAGTATTCCAGAGTCTATAGAATTTTGGAAGATGACCAGCAATGCATCTACTATTTCTACGGCCACTTCCTTAAGTACCCTAAGATGTAGATTATCAGGACCTGGGGATTTATCGGCCTTCAATCGGTAGTGGGGAAAATATATATTCCACTGAGAAGAAAAGGGTGTAAAAGAAAAGACAGCCATCCGTGGCTAAGTAAAGAAATTAAGGATAGTATTCGATTAAAAACAAGGGCATATAAGGTACCAAATCTAGTGGGAGGATAGAGGATTGGGAAAACTTTAAAAGACAGCAAAAAATAACAAAAAGATTGATTAAGAAAGGGAAGGTAGATTATGAAAGTAAATTAGCAAAAAATATAAAAACAGATAGTAAGGCCTAGAAATTGAGTTTGCGCTGCGCCAGGGCTTTAGCGCTGGAAGTTAGCGCCGGCGCTAAGTCCCTTTGCGCGCGCCAAAAATTCAGTAGCGCCGTGCCCAAACAGCTGCCGGCGCTACTGAAGGGTTTTAGCGCCTGAAAACTGGCGCAACGCGCCGCATTGCGGCGCTATTCCGGCGCTGCGGCGCCCGCTGCGGTGCGGCAGGCTCGGGAAGCGCAGGCCTCCTCCTTCCGTTAAGGAGGAGCTGCCTGCACCCGGCCGCGGCCCGCGCAAATCTCTTCAAAAATGAGCCCGGCACCTCGGACAAGTGCCGGGCTTGCATCTGTTCCGGGGGGGGGGGGAGAAGTCCGGGGAGGGAGCTGCGGGCAGGCGGCCGGCGGGATAGCGGCCGGCCGCCACACCTCCTTAAAGCGCCGGCGCAGACTCCGGCAACACTCGTTTGCCGGAGTCTTAGTTGCGGCTGCCACTGGCGAGGCGGCCGCAACTGAATTTCGGCTTGGGGCCGGGTTACCACGGCAACCGGGACGCTGCGCACACCGATGACGTCATTGGTGCTGGCGCAGCGCTACTGGTCTACCGCCACGGAAGGGCGCCAGGCAATTTAGGAACCGGCGCCAATTGCAGCGCTAGGCCCTCTAGCGCCGCAAAATCGGTGCTAAGGGCACTGAATTTCTAGGCCTAAGAGTTTTTATAGTTATATAAAAAGAAAAAGGGTGGCTAAAGTAAATGTTGGTCCCTTAGAGGATGAGACCGGGAAATTAATGGTGGGAAATATGGAGATGGCAAAAACACTGAATGAATATTTTGTATCAGTCTTTACAGTAGAGGACACTAAGAATATCCCAACACTGGACAAACAGGGGGCTATAGGGGGGGAGGAGCTAAACACGATCAAAATCACTAAGGAAGCGGTACTCGGTAAAATAATGGGACTCAAGGCGGATAAATCACCTGGACGGATGGCTTACATCCTAGGGTCTTGAGGGAAGTGGCGGTAGGGATTGTGGATGCATTGGTAATAATTTTCCAAAACTCCCTGGACTCAGCAAAGGTCCCGGCAGACTGGAAAACTGCTGATGTAACACCCTTATTTAAAAAGGGCAGTAGACAGAAGGCTGGAAACTATAGACCGGTTAGCCTAACATCTGTGGTAGGTAAAATTTTGGAGTCCATTATTAAGGAGACAGTAACAGGACATTTGGATAATCATAATTTAATAGGACAAAGTCAGCATGGTTTTATGAAGGGGAAGTCATGTTTGACAAATTTGCTGGAGTTCTTTGAGGAAGTAACATATAGGGTGGATAAAGGGGAACTAGTGGATGTAGTGTATTTAGACTTCCAAAAGGCATTTGACAAGGTGCCACACAAAAGATTATTGCTTAAGATAAAAAATCACGGGATTGGGGGTAATATTCTGGCATGGATAGAGGATTGGCTATCTAACAGAAGGCAGAGAGTTGGGATATATGGTTCATTCTCAGACTGGCAATCAGTAGCTAGTGGTGTTCCGCAGGGGTCAGTGCTGGGTCCCCAACTCTTTACAATCTATATTAACGATTTGGAGGAGGGGACCGAGTGTAACATATCAAAGTTTGCAGATGACACTAAGATGGGGGGGAAAGTAGTGAGTGAGGAGGACATAAAAAACCTGCAAGGGGACATAGACAGGCTAAGTAAGTGGGCAGAGATTTGGCAGATGGTACTGAAGTACAAAGGGATCTGGGGGTCCTGGTGCACGAAACTCAAAAGGTTAGTATGCAGGTGCAGCAAGTCATTAAGAAGGCCAATGGAATGTTGGCTTTCATTGCTAGGGGGATAGAATATAAAAATAGGGAGGTATTGCTTCAGTTGTACAAGGTATTGGTGAGACCGCACCTGGAATACTGCATACAGTTTTGGTGTCCATACTTAAAAAAAGACATACTTGCTTTCGAGTCAGTACAAAGAAGGTTCACTCGGTTAATCCCGGGGATGAGGGGATGGACATATGAGGAGAGGTTGAGTAGATTGGGACTCTACTCATTGGAGCTCAGAAGAATGAGAGGCGATCTTATTGAAACATATAAGATTGTGAAGGGGTTGGATCGGGTGGATGCGGGGAGGGTGTTCCCGATGATGGGTGAAACTAGAACTAGGGGGCATAGTCTTAGAATAAGGGGCTGCTCTTTCAAAACTGAGATGAGGAGGAACTACTTCACTCAGAGGGTGGTAGGTCCATGGAATATGCTGCCCCAAAAAGCTGTAGAAGCTACATCATTACATAAATTTAAAACAGAAATAGACAGTTTCCTAGAAGTAAAGGGAATTAAGGGTTACGGGGAGTGGGCAGGAATTTGGACATGAGTCTAGGTTCGGATCGGTCATGGCCCTGTGGGTAGCGGAGCGGGCCCAGGGGCCGTGTAGCCTGATCCTGCTCCTATTTCGTGTGTCTAATTCTGTTAGATTCAGGAGATGGTTCTGTGATAGTAGATTGGCGGTTAGGATCAGATCAGCCATGATCTTGTTGAATGGCGGAGCAGGCTCGAGGGGCCGATTGGCCTACTCCTGCTCCTATTTCTTATGTTCTTATGTTCTTATGTAAGTACCCTAGGATGTAGATTATCAGGCCCTGGGGATTTATCGGCCTTCAATGCCATCAATTTCCCTAACACCATTTTCCTACAAATACTGATTTCATTCAATTCCTCCCTCTCATTAGACCCTATGTTCCCCGACATCTCTGGAAGGTTATTTGTGTCTTCCTTTGTGAAGACAGAACCAAAATATGTATTTAATTGGTCAGCCATTTCTTTGTTCCCCATTATAAATTCCCCTGATTCTGACTGCAAGGGACCTACGCTTGACTTCACCAATCTTTTTCTCTTCACATATCTATAAAAGCTTTTACAGTCAGTTTTTATGTTCCCTGCAAGCTTACTCTCATATTCAATTTTCCCCTTGTTAATTAATCCCTTTGTCCTCCTTTGTTGAATCCTAAACTGCTCCCAACCCTCAGGTTTACTGCTTTTTCTGGCTAATTTATATGTCCTCTCCTTGGATCTTATGCTATCCCTAATTTCCCTTGTTAGCCACGGTTGAGTCACCTTTTTTGTTTTATTTTTATGCCAAACTGGGATAAACAAATTCTGTAGTTCATCCATGCGGTCTTTGAATGTTTGCCATTGCCCAATCCCCAATGGTAAAAACGCGAGCGGCTTGAGGGAGAGAGCGGGGAAAAGGTTAAGCTTTAATTGGAGTGGGGAGTGCAAAGCTGGAGGGGCTGAAGGGAGCGTGAGCTGATCATCAATCAAGAGCAGCTTGCATTTATATAGCGCCTTTAATGTCGTAAAACGTCCCAAGGCGCTTCACAGCAGCGTTGTCAAACATAATTTGACACCGAGCCATATAAGAAGATATTAGGGCAGATGACCAAAGGCCTGGTCAAAGAGGTAGGTTTTAAGGAGCGTCTTAAAGGAGGAAAGGTGGAGAGGCAGTGAGGTTTATGGAGGGAATTCCAGAGCTGAGGGCCTCGGCAGCTGAAGGCTCAGTCGCCAATAGTGGAGCAATTAACATCAGGGATACGCAAGAGGCATTAATTGGAAGAGTGCAGATATCTCGGAGGAATGTAGGGCTGGATTGTAGGAGGTTACAGAGATAGGGAGGGGAGAGGCCATGGAGGGATTTGAAAACAAGGATGAGAATTTTAAAAGAGGAATTGCTCAACCGGGAGCCAATGTAGGTCAGCGAGCAGAGGGGGTGATGGATGAGCGAGACTTGGTGCGAGTTAGGATACAGGCAGCAGAGTTTTGGATGAGCTTAAGTTTATGGAGGGTGGTTCTGCTGCACAGGACGGAAGGAAAGAGTGGGAGAGCTACAGTAATAGGGGATTCTATTGCAAGGGGAATAGATAGGCGTTTCTGCGGCCGCAAACGAGACTCCAAGATGGTGTGTTGCCTCCCTGGTGCAAGGGTCAAGGATGTCTCAGAACGGCTGCAGAACATTTTGGAAGGGGAGGGTGAACAGCCAGTTGTCGTGGTGCATATAGGTACCAACGATATAGGTAAAAAACGGGATGAGGTCCTAAAAGCTGAATATAGGGAGTTAGGGAGGTAAATTAAAAAATTAGGACCTCAAAGGTAGTAATCTCAGGATTGCTACCAGTGCCACGTGCTAGTCAGAGTAGAAATAGAAGGATATTTCAGATGAATACGTGGCTAGAGGAATGGTGCAATGGGGAGGGATTCAAATTCCTGGGACATTGGAACCGGTTCTGGAGAAGGTGGGACCAGTACAAACCGGACGGTTTGCACCTGGGCAGGACCGGGACTGATGTCCAAGGGGGAGTGTTTGCAAGTGCTCTGGGGGAGGGTTTAAACTAAAATGGCAGGGGGTTGGGACCCTGAGCAGGGAGACAGAGGAAAGTGAAACAAGAATAGAAGCAAAGGAAAGGAAGGAGAAAAACAAAGGTGGCAGTCAGAGAAATCAAGGGTGTAAATCAAACAGGGCTACAGTAAATAATAATTCTAAAAGGACTAAGCCTGAAGGCTTTGTGTCTTAATGCGAGGAGCATTCGTGATAAGGTGGATGAATTAGCTGCGCAAATAGAGGTAAACGGATATGATATGATTGGGATTACGGAGACATGGCTCCAGGGTGACCAAGGCTGGGAACTCAACATCCAGGGGTATTCAATATTCAGGAAAGATAGGCAAAAAGGAAAAGGAGGTGGGGTAGCATTGCTGGTTAAAGAGGGGATTAAAACATTTGAAAGGAAGGATATTAGCTCTGATGATGCGGAATCTGTATGGGTAGAACTGAGAAATACCATGGGACAGAAAACGTTAGTGGGAGTGGTATACAGACCTCCAAACAGTAATGCGGAGGTCGGGGATGACATTAAACGGGAAATTAGAGACGCGTGCAATAAGGGCACAGCAGTTATCATGGGTGACTTTAATCTACATATGGATTGGGCTAACCAAATTAGTAACAATACTGTGGAGGAGGAATTCCTGGAGTGTATACGAGATGGTTTCCTGGACCAATATGTCGAGGAACCAACTAGAGATCAGGCCATCTTAGACTGGGTATTATGTAATGAGAAAGGGTTAATTAGCAATCTTGTTGTGCCACGCCCTTTGGGTCGGAGCGATCATAATATGATAGAATTCTTCATTAAGATGGAGAGTGAAGTAGTTGACTCAGAGACTAGGGTCCTGAATTTAAATAAAGGAAACTACGATGGTATGAGGCGCGAGTTGGTTAGGATTGATTGGGGAATGTTACTCAAAGGGTTAACGGTGGATAGGCAATGGCAAACATTCAAAGATTGCATGGATGAACTACAGAATTTGTTAATCCCTGTTTGGCATAAAAATAAAACAAAAAAGGTGACTCAACCATGGCGAACAAGGGAAATTAGGGATAGCATAAGATCCAAGGAGAAGACATATAAATTGGCCAGAAAAAGCAGTAAACCTGAGGATTGGGAGCAGTTTAGGATTGAGCAAAGGAGGACAAAGGGATTAATTATGAGGGGGGAAATAGAGAATGAGAGTAAGCTTGCAGGTAACATAAAAACTGACTGTAAAAGCTGTTGTAGATATGTGGAGAAAAAGATTGGTGAACTCAAGCGTAGGACCCTTGCAGTCAGAATCAGGGGAATTTATAATGGGGAACAAAGAAATGGCAGACCAATTAAATACATACTTTGGTTCTGTCTTCACAAAGGAGGACACAAATAACCTCCCAGAGATGTCGGGGGACATAGGGTCTAATGAGAGGGAGGATCTGAAAGAAATCAGTATTTGTAGGGAAATGGTGTTAGGGAAATTGATGGGATTGAAACATAGGAACTTGGAAGATAGGAGCAGGAGTAGGCCATTCAGCCCCTCGAGCCTGCTCCGCCATTCAATGAGATCATGGCTGATCATCCAAATTCAGTACCCTGTCCTTGCCTTCTCTCCATATCCCTTGATCCCTTTAGCCTTAAGAAATATATCTAACTCCTTCTTGAATATATTTAATGAATTGGCCTCTACTGCCTTCTGTGGTGGAGAATTCCACAGGTTCACCACTCTCTGGGTGAAGAAATTCCTCCTCATCTCAGTCCTAAATGGCTTACCCCTTATCCTTAGACTGTGACCCCTGGTTCTGGACTCCCCTGCCATCGGGAACATCCTTCCTGCATCTAGTCTGTCTAGTCCTGTTAGAATTTTATAAGTTTCAATGAGATCCCCTCTCATTCTTCTAAACTCCAGTGAGTATAAGCCCAATCGACCCAATCTCTCCTCATACGTCATTCCTGCCATCCCAGGTATCAGCCTGGTGAATCTTCGCTGCACTCCTTCCATGGCAAGAACATCCTTCCTCAGATAAGGCGACCAAAACTACGCACAATACTCAAGATGTGGTCTCACCAAGGCCCTGTACAACTGCAGCAAAACATCCTTGTTCCTGTACTCAAACCCTCTCACTACAAAGGCCAACATACCATTTGCCTTCTTAACCGCCTGCTGCACCTGCATGCTTACCTTAAGCGACTGGTGCACAAGGACACCCAGGTCTCGTTGCACTTCCCCTTCTCCCAATCTATTGCCATTCAGATAATAATCTGCCTTCCTGTTTTTGACACCAAAGTGGAAAACCTCGCATTTATCCACATTATATTGCATCTGCCATGCTTCTGCCCAATCACCCAACCTGTCCAAATCATACTGGAGTTTCTCAGCATCCTCCTCACAGCACACATGCCCACCCAGCTTTGTGTCGTCTGCAAACTTGGAGATATTACATCTAGTTCCCTCGTCTAGATCATTAATATATACTGTGAATAGCTGGGGTCCTAGGACCGATCCCTGCGGTACCCAACTAGTCACTGCCTGCCACTCGGAAAAAGGCCAGTTTATTCCAACTCTTTGCTTTCTGTCTGCTAACCAGTTCTCTATCCAAGTCAATACCTTGCCCCCAATCCCATGTGTCTTAACTTTACACGCTAATCTCTTATGCGGGACCTTATCGAAAGCCTTCTGAAAGTCCAAATACGCCACATCCACTGGTTCTCCCTTATCTATTTTACCAGTTGCATCCTCAAAAAATTCCAGTAGATTAGTCAAGCATGATTTACCTTTTGTAAATCCATGTTGACTTTGTTCAATCCTGTCACTGTTTTCCAAGTGCTCTGCTATTACATCTTTGAGAATGGACTCTAGCATTTTCCCCACTACCGATTGAAGGCCGATAAATCCCCAGGTCCTGATAATCTACATCCTAGGGTACTTAAGGATGTGGCCCTAGAAATAGTAGATGCATTGCTGGTCATCTTCCAAAATTCTATAGACTCTGGAACAGTTCCCATGGATTGGAGGGTAGCTAATGTTACCCCACTATTCAAAAAAGGTGGTAGAGAGAAAACGGGGAATTACAGACCGGTAAGCCTGACATCGGTACTGGATTTCGGACAAACAGTCTGACAATGTAGAGACAGTGGAGGGGTCGAGAGAGGTGGTGGTGAGGTAGAGCTTGGCATCGTCAGCGTACATGGGAAACCCCAATGGTAAGAGTATAAGCGGCTTGAGAGAGAGCAGGAAAAAGGTGAAGGTTTGATTGGAGGAGTGGAGAGCGCGAGCAGGGCCCGGACGGGGGGATGGGTGGAGGAGGAGGCGTGCACCGAACTCAGCAGCGAGTGGCAAGAAAGGGGGGGGGGGCCCGGGAAAGGTCTCAGTGCCCAGGGAAAGACCGGTTTTAGAAAATTCCAGTGCTCCGGATTAGGGTTGCAAAGGGGTGGAAAGTTTCCGGTAAATTTCCGGAAATTTTCCACGGGAAGTTTAGCTTCGGAATTTTGCCCAAAAGAGCACATGTTAGCATAATATTGTTTTTTTTGTATTTCTTTCTTTTTTTTCCACAGGTCCTCTCTTAAAATTACTAACAGAGATGGAATCTTAATTATTAAGGAATTTCTTAATCAATATATGTTTATCTTCTTACTTGGCTTGTTTTAATAATTACAAGTTTTGTGTGTGACTGTGAACAAGTGTGTTCTGATTGGTTGGATGAGTGGATGAGCGATTAGCTCCCTCTATTTGTAATATTTGCATATCGAATTGTGATTGGCCTGCAGGCATCTGTAAGACTGCTATAGTTTTTTTAAGATCCAGGTTAGGGGTCCTGAGGGAAGTCATTTTGTTTTCTGCTGATGTTGTGATGATGGCATTAAAGATGGAAAGACTGTGTACATGTGCAAACACTGTAGAAAGCCATATGTAAAGAATGCCACAAAGATGCAGCAGCATTTATCCAAATGCAACAACTTCACTCAAAGCTCACAGCAGTCAGCCCAGAGTTCCTCTGCTTCCATTCAAGAAGATGATGGTTCTCATTCAGCATCAGGCTCCTTATCATCAGCAACTCCTGGCCCACTTGGAAGGTTCTTTGATACAATGGATAACCATAGCCAGAAGAATGCAGATGAGTGCCTTGCTCGAGCTGTATATGCAACAGGCTCACCCCTCATGCTCACAGCCAATGTGTACTGGAAGAGATTTTTCAATGTTATTCGCCCTGCATACTGCCCTCCCACCAGACATGCTTTGTCTACTTATTTGCTGGAGGCTGAGTATAACAGAGTCCAAGGAAAGCTCAAAGAAACGATAGCGATGGCAGACTGTGTTGCAGTTATCTCAGATGGGTGGTCAAATGTACGAGGGGAGGGCATCATAAACAACATCATCTCCACTCCTCTCCCAGTGTTCTTCAAGAGCACAGACACGAAGGACAACAGACACACAGGCACACACATTGCTGATGAGCTGAAAGCGGTCATCAACGATCTTGGATCACAAAAGGTCTTTGCAGTAGTTACTGACAATGCTGCGAATATGAAGGCTGCTTGGGCTCAAGTGGAGGAGGCCTACCCTCATATTACGTCTATTGGGTGCGCAGCTCATGGGCTTAACCTGCTCCTCAAGGACATCATGGGTTTGAGAACCATGGAAGCACTGTACATGAGAGCCAAGCAAGTTGTTAAGTATGTCAGGGGAAAACAGGTAGTTGCAGCAACCTACAACTCCAAGCAAATGACAAAGAACAAGAACACCACACTGAAGCTGCCCAACAACACTAGATGGGGTGGTGTTGTCATAATGTACAACAGCCTTCTGGAGGGTAAGGAGTCGCTGCAAGAAATGGCAATATCCCAGTCTGGGGATATGGAAACCACCATCAAGAAAATACTGCTGGATGATGTGTTTTGGGAGAGAGTGGTTAGCAGCCTTAAACTACTCTCACCAGTAGCATCTGCAATTGCTCAGATTGAAGGAGATGACGCTGTCTTGTCAGATGTTCTCAGGCTTTTTACTGATTTAAAAGAACAAATCAGCATTGCCCTACCCACATCCCTGCTGCTCAAAGCAGAGGAGAAGGCAATTGTTCAATTCATACAGACGCGTCAAGAATTTTGTGTCAAGCCGATTCATGCTGCAGCATACATGCTGGACCCAAAGCATGTTGGGAGGCCAATACTTTCTGGAGAACAGATCAACAGCGCTTACAGTGTGATTTCTACCCTCTCACACCATCTCAATCTGGATGTGGGCAAAGTTCTGGGAAGTCTGGCAAAGTTCTCTACTAAGCAAGGTCTTTGGAATGGGGATGGGATATGGGAATCATGCAAGCATATCAGTGCACATACCTGGTGGAAGGGACTTTGTGCATCTGAGGTCCTGTCACCTATTGCATCGGTGATACTCCAAATCCCACCTTCATCAGCGGCCTCTGAACGAAACTGGTCACTTTTTGGGAATACGCATACAAAGGTGCGCAACAGGCTGACTAACAAGAGAGTGGAGAAACTGGTGGCTATCCGGGCGAACCTACAACTTATTGAGCCAGATACAGAAGTGTCCACCACACAGCTAGACACTGACACAGAGGAGGAAATGGACATGTCAGAGCCAGAGTCAGAGAATCAGGAGGAGCAATGAGGAGTAGAAGACTCAGAAGACTCATGAGTAGAAGACTCAAAGGGACAAAATAAGGACAAATTACAGGCTAAATAAGCTGACGCTCTTTTTATTTTATTTCAGATGGGTCTTTTTTGTGGGGGTTCAATAAAGTTCAAAATTATAACCTAAATAAAGTTTTGAAAGCCTGTTTTTATTTGTATGGAACAGTATGTCTATTTTGACGACAAAGATAATATAAGGGTCAGAGACAAAAACCATCAGTGTGCAAAAAAACTCAAAATTCCCATAAATTCCCATAAATTCCCGAAAATTCCCATGGAAAGTTTCCTCTTTTAAAAATTCCCAGAATTTTGCAACCCTACTCCAGATTCACCTATCTCGGTTTGGGTGGAGGCACTTAGGAAAATTTCCCAATTGGCAATCCGGCCTCTCGGGAAATCCGTTGGCCAGATCCGATCCGCTTATCGTATGTTTGACATCCCTGATACAGCATGTCCAGAAGCATCCGGAAAAAAATCAGTCCTTGGTGAGACCACATCTTGAGTATTGTGTGCAGTTTTGGTCGCCTTATCTGAGGAAGGATGTTCTTGCCATGGAAGGCGTTCAGCGTACATTCACCAGGCTGATACCTGGGATGGCAGGAATGACGTATGAGGAGGGATTGGATCGACTGGGCTTGTACTCGCTGGAGTTTAGAAGAATGAGAGGGGATCTCATCAAAACTTGTAAAATTCTAACAGGACTAGACAGACTAGATGCTGGAAGGATGCTCCTGATGGTCGGGGAGTCCAGAACCAGGGGTCACAGTCTAAGGATAAAGGGGTAAGCCATTTAGGACAGAAATGAGGAGGAATTTCTTCACCCAGAGAGTGGTGAACCTGTGGAATTCTCTACCACAGAAGGCAGTAGAGGCCAATTCATTAAATATATTCAAGAGGGAGTTGGATATATTTCTCAAGGCTAAAGGGATCAAGGGATATGGGGAGAAAGCAGGGACCGGGTACTGAATTTGGATGATCAGCCATGATCGCATTGAATGGCGGAGCAGGCTCGAGGGGCCGAATGGCCTCCTCCTGCTCCTATCTTCTATGTTTCTATCTATGTTTCAGTCAATATTGTGGGTAGAAACTCTTCATTGCAGGTGACAGCGAGTCTCTGAAATTGGCAATTTTTTTGTCTTAATTTGTGCAGTTTTTCATTTTGTTAAACACCCAGAAACACGCCAATTAGCACTCGGCTCAGTTGGTTGCACTCTTGTCTCTGACTCAGAAGGTTGTGGGTTCAAGTCCCCCTCCAGAGACTTGAGCACAAAAATCTAGGCTGACACTTCAGTGCAGTACTGAGGGAGTGCTGCATTGTCTGAGGTGCCGTCTTTTGGATGAGACGTTAAACCGAGGCCCCGTCTGCTCTCTCAGGTGAACGTAAAAGATCCCATGGCACTATTTCGAAGAGCAGGGGAATTCTCCCCAGTGTCCAGGCCAATATTTATCTCTCAAATCAACATCACTAAAATAACATTACCTGGTCATTGTCATATTACTATTTGTGGCAGCTTGCTGTGCGCAAATTGGCTGCAGTGTTTCCTACATTACAACTGTGACTACACTTTAAAAGTACTTCACTGGCTGTAAAGCACTTTGGGACATCTTAAGTTCATGAAAGGCGCTATATAAATGCAAGTTCTTTCTTTAAAACAGTTGTCGGGCCACTGCCTTGTGATGCAACACTGCCACACACTGGATGGTTCTGCATCTCAGATTCTACTCGGAACTCCAACACGGCAAGAGAGCCCCAGGTGGGCAGAGGAAACGCTTCAAGGATACCCTCAAAGCCTCCTTGAAAAAGTGTAACATCCCTATCGACATCTGGGAATCCCTGGCCCAAGATCGCACAAAGTGGAGGAGAAGCATCCGGGAAGGCGCCAAACACCTCGCGTCTCTTCGCCGGGAGCAAGCGGAAGCCAAGCGTAGGCAGCAGAAGGAGCGCACATCAACCCAAGCACCCCACTCACCCACCACTTCAACCACCGTCTGCCCCACCTGTGACAGAGACTGTAGGTCCCACATTGGACTCCTCAGTCACCTGCTGTGGTAAACCACTGTTGTTAGTATTGTTGTTCACCACTGTTGTTAGTACTGTTGTTCACTGTTAGTACTGTTGTTCACTCTTGCATATTGTTGTACTTGTCTGTGCATGCCTCAGCTGACTCCGCCCCTGGCTCCACCCTCATGGCTGGGTATAAAGGTCGCTGCTCGGCAGCCCCCGGCCCTTTTGGATACCAGGCAACCACAAGAGGCATGCTCTGTTCTTTGGTAATAAAAGCCTGTTTATTACTTTCTCAATTTCCAGTCTTTTGTAGCAATTGATAGTGCATCAATTTTATTACCAAAGTTAAATGTTGGCTGCGGATGCTGATCAACCGATGGCGCAAAACGCTGAGCAGCAGGCGCTGCTGCGAGCCCTCAGACCAACATGCCTGGACCTAGACCCCCAAGAAGCGGGTTCGTCGACTAAATTCGCACAATGGCTGCGTTGCTTTGAGGCGTATCTGGAAGCCTCGACCGTGACTCTTGATGAAAATAAACTGAAAATCCTGGCCTCGAAGGTGAGCCACCAAGTCTATACTTTAATCCAAGATGCGACGACCTATGCGGCGGCTATCGACCTACTGAAAGGGCAGTATGCACGCCCGGTTAACACGGTCTATGCCAGGCACCTTTTAAGATCTCGCAGACAGCAGCCCGGGGAATCGGTGGAGGCCTTCCTACGGGCACTGCGGGTACTTGGACGCGGCTGCGACTGCAAGGAAGTATCAGCCGCGGCACATGCGGAGGGACTGATACGAGACGCTTTCGTTGCGGGTCTAAGGTCCGACTACTCCCGGCAGAGGCTGCTGGAGAAGGGTGAAATAGACCTGACAAAGGCAGTGTCCCTCGCGCTCTCGCTCGACGCGGCCCACAGAAATATGGACGCTTTCTCCCCTAATCGCCGTGGACGCCGCAATCTTGGGCCATGGGACCGCCACCTCCGACTGCTGCAGCGATGTCCAAGGCACAAAAATGCTATTTTTGTGGCCAAGCTAAACACCCTAGAGCACGATGCCCCGCGAAGAATGCTACCTGCTCCAGCTGCGGGAAGAAAGGTCACTACGTTAGCGCCTGCAAAGGGAAGACCGCTAACGCCAGCAGCGCCGCGTGCGAACCGTGGGCGCAGCCATCTTGCCCGCCATCTTGGGCTCCCTCAGCCGCGTGGGGATCGGGACCGTGGGCGCCGCCATTTTGTCCGCCATCTTGGACGCCTCCGACTTCGGTTACGGGGGACACGGACTCCACCGCCGCCTCATCGGACGACCGCATCGACGCGCTTGAACATACGCTGGCTTCCGTGACGCTGGATCAATCTCTCCCGCATCAACTGTCCAGGTCCATGATGGACATTACGGTAAACGGCCGCGCCACTACCTGCCTTTTTGACAGCGGGAGCACGGAGAGTTTTATACACCCCGACACGGTGCGCAGTTACTCTCTCCCGGTCCTGCCGACGCGTCATCGCATCTCTATGGCTTCCAAAGCCCAGTCAGCGGAAGTCGGTGGCTACTGTATGGTGACTCTTTCAGTGCGGGGTACTGAATACAAAAATTTTAAACTTCTGGTCCTGCCCGATCTCTGCGCTGCCGTCCTACTGGGGTTGGATTTTCAGTGCCACCTTAAAGAGTGTCACTTTAGCGTACGGTGGACCCCTCCCCCCTCTCACGGTCTGCAGCCAGCAGTTTTTAAATCGCCCGCCGCGCGCCATTTGCAGCCTCTCCACCCTTAAAGATCACCCCCCCCCTTGTTCGCTAACCTCACCCGCGACTGTAAGCCCATCGCTACCAAAAGTAGGCGTTACAGTGCCGGGGATAGGGGTTTCATTAAATCCGAGGTAGCGAGACTCCTGAAGGAAGGGATTATTGAGAGCAACAATAGCCCATGGCGAGCACAAGTGGTGGTGGTGAAGACTGGCGGAAAACAGCGCATAGTTATTGACTACAGCCAGACGATCAATCGCTACACCCAGTTGGATGCATACCCACTCCCCAGCATATCTGGCATGGTCAATCAGATAGCACAATACCAGGTGTTCTCGACGATTGATCTGAAGTCGGCATACCACCAGCTCCCCATCAGGGCTGAGGACCGCCAGTACACAGCTTTTGAAGCTGACGGTCGGCTCTATCACTTTCTCAGAGTTCCCTTCGGCGTCACCAACGGAGTTTCTGTCTTCCAACGGGAGATGGACCGGATGGTTGACCAGAACGCGCTCCAGGCCACTTTCCCATATCTAGACAACGTCACCATCTGCGGCCACGACCAGCAGGACCACGACGTTAATCTAGGGAAATTCCTCCAGACGGCCCAGCGGCTGAATCTCACATACAACAAAGACAAATGTATGTTTCGTACTAAGCGCCTTGCTATTCTTGGCTGCGTAGTGGAGAACGGAGTCATCGGCCCAGACCCCGATAGAATGCGCCCTCTTATGGAGCTCCCCCTCCCCCACTGCCAGAAAGCACTGAAGAGATGCCTGGGGTTTTTCTCTTACTATGCTCAGTGGGTGCCCAACTATGCGGATAAAGCCCGACCCCTCATCAAGTCCGCCTCCTTCCCCCTGACAGCAGAGGCCTGTGCAGCCTTCACTCTCATAAAAAGCGATATTGCGAAGGCCACAATGCATGCTGTGGATGAGTCCCTCCCTTTTCAAGTGGAGAGCGACGCATCCGACTTTGCCCTAGCTGCAACCCTTAACCAGGCGGGGAGACCCGTGGCCTTTTTCTCAAGGACTCTCCAGGGCCCCGAGATTCGACACTCCTCTGTCGAAAAGGAGGCCCAGGCCATTGTGGAAGCCGTGCGACATTGGCGGCATTACCTGGCCGGAAAACGATTTACCCTGCTCACTGACCAGCGTTCAGTAGCTTTTATGTTTCATAATAAGCAGCGGGGCAAAATCAAGAATGACAAGATATTAAGGTGGAGAATCGAACTCTCCACCTACAATTACGGTATCTTGTACCGGCCCGGGAAACTCAATGAGCCCCCAGATGCCCTATCACGTGGTACGTGCGCCAACGCGCAGGTTGATAGATTACAGACCCTCCACAATGACCTCTGCCACCCGGGGGTCACCAGGTTCTTCCATTTTATCAAATCCCGTAACCTGCCCTACTCCATCGAGGAGGTCAGGACCATGACCAGGAACTGCCAGATCTGTGCCGAGTGCAAGCCGCATTTTTATAGGCCAGACAGAGCGAGCCTGATCAAAGCCACGCGCCCCTTCGAGCGGCTGAGCATCGATTTTAAAGGGCCCCTCCCCTCCTCTGACCGCAATGTGTACTTCCTCAATATAATTGATGAGTACTCCCGTTTCCCGTTTGCCATCCCTTGCTCGGACATGACCAGTACCACGGTCATTAAATGTCTGAATGACCTCTTCGCATTGTTCGGTTTCCCTAGCTATATCCATAGCGACAGGGGCTCATCTTTTATGAGCGACGAACTTCGGCAGTACCTGCTCGCGAGAGGCATTGCTACAAGCAGGACCACCAGCTACAACCCCCGGGGTAACGGCCAGGTGGAAAGGGAGAATGCGACAGTCTGGAAGGCAGTCCTTTTAAACTTAAAATCTAAGGGCCTTCCGACCTCCCGCTGGCAGGAGGTCCTCCCTGCGGCGCTCCATTCCATTCGGTCGCTGCTCTGTACACCCACCAATGCCACTCCTCACAAGAGAATGTTCTCGTTCCCCAGGAAGTCCATGTCGGGGATTTTGCTACCAACATGGCTGACTTCTCCAGGCCCCGTCCTACTGCGGAAGTACGTGAGGACCCATAAGGCGGACCCCCTGGTCAAGAGGGTGAGCCTCCTCCACGCCAACCCGCAGTATGCTTACGTGGTGTACCCGGACGGGCGGGAGGACACAGTCTCCATTCGAGGCCTCGCACCTGCGGGTGCTCCTGAAACACCCTCTTCGCCACCCACCGCTACTCCTGCCTACCCCCAGGACACAGTCCCCGCACGAGATCTCGCACCTTCGGGTGCCTCTGAGAGACCACCATCGCTAACTCCCATTACCCATGCTCTGACCCCTGTAGACGGCATGCAGCAGCCCCAGGGTCCGCCACCTGCTACTCCTCCTCTGAACGAGACACCGGGTTCAACGTTGGATGCTGCACCATCACCGCCGCTGCTGCGACGCTCAGGATGGCTTACATGGCCTCCTGATAGACTTCAGTACACAAATTTTTAGTGCACTTCACCCTGCCGGACTCAATTCTAAACAAGGGGTGAATGTGGTAAACCACTGTTGTTAGTATTGTTGTTCACCACTGTTGTTAGTACTGTTGTTCACTGTTAGTACTGTTGTTCACTCTTGCATATTGTTGTACTTGTCTGTGCATGCCTCAGCTGACTCCGCCCCTGGCTCCACCCTCATGGCTGGGTATAAAGGTCGCTGCTCGGCAGCCCCCGGCCCTTTTGGATACCAGGCAACCACAAGAGGCATGCTCTGTTCTTTGGTAATAAAAGCCTGTTTATTACTTTCTCAATTTCCAGTCTTTTGTAGCAATTGATAGTGCATCACCTGCAAACTCATTTTTAATGTGGAAGCAAGTCATCCTCGGTTCCAAGGGATTGCCTAAGAAGAAAAGATCTCAGATTACACAAGCTCCACCTGCAGCCAGGCAGTGGTTCTACAGTGGACACCCACAGCTACCTGGACTGCACTTCCACCCACCCCACTTCCTGTAAATAATCTGTTCCGTTCTCCCAGTTTCTCTGTCTCCACTGCATCTGTTCTGATGATGCTACCTTCCATACGAGTGCTTCCAATATAAAGTCATAACGGCACAGAAGGAGGCCATTCAGCCCATCGAGTCCATGTCGGCCCTTTGTAGAGCAATCCAGTCAGTCCCATTCCCCCGCTCTATTCCCGTAGCCCTGCAAGTTTATTTCCCTCAAGTGCCTATCCAGTCTCCCCTTGAAAACATTGAGTGTCTCCGCTTCCACCACTTCCGTCGGCAGCGAGTTCCAGGTCATAGCCACTTGCTCTGTAGAAAAGTTTTTCCTCACATCCCCTCTGTATCTCTTGCCCAAAACTTTAAATCTGTGTCCCCTAGTCCTTGTACCATCAAATAGTGGGAACAGCCTTTCCCCATCTAACCTATCCAAACCCGTCATAATCTTGTACACCTCTATCAAATCACCCCTCAACCTCCTTTGCTTTAATGAAAACAAATCTTCCTTTTTCCTCAACCGAGGATTTCCCTCTTGATACGCTTATCAATTAATCCATAAAAAGCGATGAATTAGGATAGTAATGAAAAGCCACCTTTATACCAGGTCATGTAGGCGGAGCCATGGGTGGAGCCAGCTGAGGCATGCATTGGTACACAGTGAGTAGCAAGAGGTAACAATGTGCAATAACGATAACAGTGGTGAACAACAATGAAAACGATAACAGTGGTTTACCACATTCACCCCTTGTTTAAAATTGAGTCCGGCGGGGTGAAGTGTACTAAAAGTTTGTGTAGGTAAGTCTATCAGGAGGCCTTGTATGCCGTCCTGATCGTCGTAGCAGCAGCGGCGGTGGTGCAGTATCCAACGTCGAATCTGGTGTCTGAGTGGTCAACGAAGGATCCTGGGGCTCCGGCATGCCGTCTACAGGGGTTGGGTTGGGAGAAGTGGTGGAGAATAACGGTGGTGATTCAGGGGCGCCCGAGGGTGCGAGGTCTCGTATGGAGACCGTGTCCTCCCGCCCGTCTGGGTATGCCACGTAGGCATACTGGGGGTTGGCGTGTAGGAGGTTCACCCTCTCGACCAGGGGGTCCATTTTATGGGTCCTCACGTGCCTCTGCAGTAGGACAGGCCCAGGAGAAGTCAGCCATGTCGGTAGCGAGGTTCCCGATGTGGACTTCCTGGGGAAAACGAACATTTGCTCATGAGGGGTGGCATTAGTGGCAGTACAGAGCAGTGACCGGATGGAGTGGAGCACCGCAGGGAGGACCTCCTGCCAGCGAGAGGTCGGAAGGCCCTTAGATTTTAAGGCTAAGAGGACGGCCTTCCAAACCGTCGCGTTCTCTCTTTCCACCTGGCCGTTCCCCCGGGGGTTGTAGCTGGTGGTCCTGCTCGTAGCAATACCTCTCGCGAGCAGGTACTGACAAAGTTCGTCGCTCATGAAAGATGAGCCCCGGTCGCTATGTATATAGCTAGGGAACCCGAACAAGGCGAAGAGGTCATTCAGACATTTGATGACCGTGGTACTGGTCATGTCTGGGCAAGGGATGGCAAATGGGAAACGGGAGTACTCATCAACTATGCTGAGGAAGTACACGTTGCGGTCAGAGGGAGAGGCCCCTTAAAGTCGATGCTCAAGCGCTCAAAGGGGCGAGTGGCCTTGATCAGGCGTGCTCTGAATGAATGCAGTTTGCATTCGGCACAGATTTGGCAGTTCCTGGTCCTCGATGGAGTAGGGCAGGTTGCGGGCCTTAATGAAGTGGCAGAATCTGGTGACCCCGGGGTGGCAGAGGTCATTGTGGGGGGTCCGCAGTCTATCAACTTGCGCGTTGGCGCATGTACCTCGTGATAGAGCATCTGGGGGCTCATTGAGTTTCCCGGGCCGGTACAAGATATCGTAATTGTAGGTGGAGAGTTCAATTCTCCACCTCAAGATCTTGTCATTCTTGATTTTGCCCCTCTGATTATTATTGAACATAAAAGCAACTGAACGCTGGTCAGTGAGAAGGGTAAATCGTTTTCCGGCCAGGTAATGCCTCCAGTGTCGCACCGCTTCCACAATAGCCTGGGCCTCCTTTTCGACAGAGTGTCGAATCTCGGGGCCCTGGAGGGTCCTTGAGAAAAAGGCCACGGGTCTCCCCGCCTGGTTAAGGGTTGCAGCTAGGGCGAAGTCGGATGCATCGCTCTCCACTTGGAAAGGGATGGACTCATCCACTGCGTGCATTGTGGCCTTCGCAATATCACTCTTAATAAGAGTGAAGGCTGCACACGCCTCTGATGTCAGGGGGAAGGAGGTGGACTTGATGAGGGGTCTGGCTTTGTCCGCATAGTTGGGCACCCACTGAGCATAGTAAGAGAAAAACCCCAGGCATCTCTTCAGTGCTTTTTGGCAGTGGGGGAGGGGGAGCTCCATAAGGGGGCGCATTCTGTCGGGGTCGGGGTCGATGACTCCGTTCTCCACTACGCAGCCGAGAATGGCAAGGCGCGTGTTGCGAAACATACATTTCTCCTTATTGTATGTTAGATTCAGCCGCTGGGCCATACGGAGGAATTTCTCTAGATTAACGTCATGGTCCTGCTGGTCGTGGCCGCAGATGGTGACTTTATCCAGATAGGGAAAGGTGGCCTGCAGCGCGTTCTGGTCAACCATCCGGTCCATCTCCCTTTGGAAGACCGAAACCCCGTTGGTGACGCCGAAGGGAACCCTAAGGAAGTGGTAGAGGCGGTCGTTTGCCTCGAAGGCAGTATACTGGCGGTCCTCAGGGCGGATAGGGAGTTGGTGGTATGCTGACTTAAGGTCAATGGTGAAGAATACCCTGTATTGCACAATCTGATTGACCATATCAGATATGCGGGGAAGGGGGTACGCGTCCAGCTGAGTGTACCGGTTTATGGTTTGGCTGTAGTCAATGACCAGGCGGTGTTTATTGCCGGTCTTAACGACTACAACCTGGGCTCGCCAGGGGCTGGTGCTCCCTTCGATAATGCCCTCCTTCAGGAGCCGCTCCACCTCAGAGCTAATAAAAGCTCTGTCCCCGGCGCTGTACCGCCTGCTCTTGGTAGCGATGGGTTTACAGTCGCGGGTGAGATTAGCGAACAAGGGGGGGGGGGGAGACTTTGAGTGTGGAAAGACTGCAAATGGTGCGCGGCGGGCGATTTAAAAGCTGTTGGTTGCAGACTGTGAGTGGGGGGAGGGGTCCACCGTATGCCAATGTGACACTTTTAAGGTGGCACTGAAAATCCACCCTAGCAGAACGGCAGCGCAAAGACGGGGCAGGACAAGAAGTTTAAAATTTTTATATTCTGTGCCCCTAACCGAAAGGGTCACCACACAGTAGCCGCCGACGTCCGTTGAATGGGACTTGGACGCCATAGAAATCCGATGGCGCGTTGGCAGGACCGTGAGGGAGTGGCTACGCACCGTGTCGGGGTGAATAAAACTCTCCGTGCTCCCGCTGTCAAACAGGCAAGTGGTGGCGCGGCCGCTTACCGTAATGTCCATCATGGACCTGGACAGGTGATGAGGGAGAGCTTGATCCAGCGTAACGGAGGCCAGTGTATGGCTGAGTGAGCCGATGTGGTCGTCAGACGAGACAGTGGTCGAGTCCGGAGACAAAATGGCGGTTGAGTGCGGCGGACAAAATGGCGGCGGCCATGATTCCGATCCCCACGCGGCCGGAGGTGCACAAAATGGCGGATAAGATGGCTGCCCCCACGGTTCACACGCGGCGCTGCTGGCGTTCGTGGGTTTCCCTCTGCAGGCGTTGGCGTAATGGCCTTTCTTCCCACAGCCAGAGCAGGTAGCAGTCTTCGCCGGGCAGCGCGCTCTAGGGTGTTTTAACTGGCCACAGAAATAGCATTTTTGGGCCTGGTTACGGGACATCGCTGCAGTAGTTGGTACCGGGGGCGGCGGTCCCAGTTGATTTCGGGACATCGCTGCGGTAGTTGGTACCGGGGGCGGCGGTCCCATGTCCCAAGGTCGCGATGACCATGGCGCGGCACCGTTACGTGAGTATGATTCGAGGTTTCGGTGGGCCGCATCTAATGAGAGCGCGAGGGCTACGGCCGTCTTCAGGTCGAGCTCCCTGCTTTTGAGCAGTCTCTGCCGGGAGTAGTCGGACTGGAGGCCCTTAACGAAGGCATCACAGATAAGTCCCTCTGCGTGCGCCGCAGCCGATACCGCCTTACAGTCGCAGTCCCTGCAGAGTGTCTGTAACGCCCGTAAAAATGCCTCTACCGATTCCCCCGGTTGCTGCCTGCGGGATCCCAGATGTCTGGCGTAAATCATATTCACTGGGCGCGTGTATTGCCCTTTTAGCAGGTCGAGAGCCGCCGTGTACGTAGTAGCGCCCCGGATGAGTGTATATACTTGAGGGCTCACCTGGGCGGTCAGAACTTTTAATTTGTTCTCCTCCGATATCACGGCGGAGGCTTCTAGGAAGGATTCAAAGCAGCTCAGCCAGTGTTCGAAATTGGTAGATGAACCCGCCGCTTGAGGGTCGAGGTCCAGGCATGCTGGTCTGAGGGCTCGCAGCAACGCCTGCTGTTGTTGCTGTTGTTGCTGCTCAGGTGCCGACATTTTGACTTTAGTTAATAAAATTGATACGCTTATCAATTAATCCATAAAAAGCGATGTATTAGGATAGTAATGAAAAGGTTTTTATTAACTAAAGAACAGAGCATGCCTCTCGTGGACGACTGGTTCCAAGAAGGAAGTGGGTTGCCGAGCAGCCACCTTTATACCAGGTCATGTAGGCGGAGCCATGGGTGGAGCCAGCTGAGGCATGCATTGGTACACAGTGAGTAGCAAGAGGTAACAATGTGCAATAACGATAACAGTAGTGAACAACAATGAAAACGATAACAGTGGTTTACCACACCTCTACCGTGGTTGACATGCCCCTCCATGTCCGTTCCATTTCCCACACTTCTGCTATCACCCCTTCCCCTCCCTCCCAGAACCACGACAGGGTTCCCCTTATCCTCACCTTTCACCCCACCAGTCTCCACATTCAACGGATTATCCTCCGCCATTTCCGTTAGCTCCAGCGTGATCCCACCAGCAAACACATCTTCCCCTCTCCTCCCCTTTCATCATTCTAAAGGTACCGCTCCCTCCGTGACACCCTGGTCCACTCCTCAATTACCCCAACACCCGCTCCCTGTCCCACGGCACCTTGCCATGCAAGCGCAGGAGATGCAACACCTGTCCTTTTACCTCCTCCCTTCCCACCGTCCAGGGCCCCAAACACTCCTTCCAGGTGAAACAGCGATTTACTTGTACTTCTTGCAATTTAGTACACTGTATTCGCTGCTCACGATGCGGTCTCCTCTACACTGGGGAGACCAAACGCAGATTGGGTGACTGCTTTGCGGGACACCTCCGTTCAGTATATAAGCGTAACACGGAGCTTCCGGTCACCTGACACTTCAATTCTCAGCTCCACTCCCACTCTGATCTCTCCATCCTCGGCATCTTACACTGTTCCAACAAAGCTCGAGGAATAGCACCTCATCTTTCGATTAGGCACTTGACAGCATTCTGGACTCAACATCGAGTTCAACAATTTCAGACTATAGCCTCGGTTTTCTTTTTTCTCTCACATGGCAGCTGTTGATGATTCAGCCATTTACACCTCATCTAGAGTCATCTTTTGTTTCTTAACTTGTCCTATTACCATCTCCTTTTGCCTTGCACCATCATCCCTTTTGTCTTTCAATCTCTCCTGCCTTCCATCCTATCACAGACCTTCCGTTGTTCTTTCCTCCCCTCCCCCCTTTCCCTGCCCCTGCACTTGCTTAAAAATCTGTTACATCTCTAACTTTTTCCAGTTCTGACGAAGGGTCTCCGACCTGAAACGTTAACTCGGTTTCTCTCTCCACGATGTTTCCTGACCTGCTGAGTATTTCCAGCATTTTCTGCTGTTATTTCAGTGCTTCTACAGTATTGATGTATCATTGCTACATTTTCAACAACTACTTGCATTTATAAAGTGCCTTTCATGTCGTAAAACGTCCCAAGTCGCGTCACAGGTGCGTTATCAAACAAAGCTTGACACCATGGCACATAAGGAGATATTAGGACTGGTGACTAAAAGCTTGATCAAAGAGGTAGGTTTCAAGGAGCATCTGAAAGGAGGGGAGGCAGAGAGGCGGAGAGGATTAGGGAGGGAATTCCGGAGCTTTAGGCCTAGGTAGCTGAAGGCACGGCCGCCAATGTTGGGGTGAGAAAATCAGGGATGTGCAAGAGGCCAGAATTGGAGGAGCGCAAAGATTTCAGGTGGTTGTAGGACTGGAGGAGGTTACAGGGATAGGGAGGGGCGAGAACATGGAGGGAGTGGAAGACAAGGATGAAAATTTTAAAACTGAGGTGTTACCGGACCAGGAGCCAATGTAACGCAGCGAGCACAGGTGTGATGGGAGAAGGGACTTGGTGTGATTTAGGAGACGGGCAGCAGAATTTTGAGCTCAAGCTTATGAAGCTTGTGGCGGGGACCAAAGACGATGGCTTCGGTGTTCCCAATATTTAGTCGGAGGAAGTTTCTGCTGGTCGAGCAAGCAGTGTGACAAAGCAGAGACAGTGGAGGAGTCGGGACTGGTGGTGATTCCCAATGCACGATGGGGACGCAGATCACAGAACTGCCCAACCCAAAGAGAGGAACGCCAACCATAAAGAAATTTATCTAAGCAACTTTCTATCTTTGAGATAATGGGAAGAATCACAGAGGTCAATCACTTATAGCCAGAGGCTTCTCATTCACTGTGCCCAGTAGGGCTTAGCTGAGCAGACCTTTCTATATCCCAAGCTCCTACATCAAAAATGAAATAACTGAATCAGAGTGGTAAATCCGATTGATGGCTTGGCCAAACTCCACAATCTTAAAGGGAGTTTTGTTCTCTCTCTTTTAGAGGAACACCAACATGACAGAGGAAGTCAATGCAACTGGTAACAGTAAACACAGAACCAGTCTGGATCAACTAGCTTGAAAGTTAGTTTTCACTCACAATGTCAATAGAGTGTGCATTTGTTATTTTGCATGGTACGAGGAGTGGTATGAAATTGAGAGGTCTCACTGTGAGAACAGCACTCTGCTCGATCACAGATTTCATGTAAAATAACCCTGTTTATTGGTTTTCAATTGTGCCTCATTTTGCGAGAGTGCTTTTCCGTCTGCCTTCCATAAAACAAAACCATTTCAACAACATCCTACAACAGAGTGGAGATATGGCCAATTTAAAGAGCCGGGTTCTTGCAGGGTTTATTTTTAGTGCAAAAATCCAGGAGAAAAGCAGTGGGGAAAACTGGACACCCCAAAAATGCCCATGTAAATTTGGGAAGTAAGGGTCTCAAAAATATAGTCAAGCTGATTGACAACTGTTATTTACACATGGTGAGGAGATGCCGGAGTTGGACTGGGGTGGACAAATGTAAGAAGTCACACAACACCAGGTTATAGTCCAACAGCTTTATTTGAAATCACAAGCTTTCGGAGCGCTGCTCCTTCTTCAGGTGAAGTGGAGAAATGCATAAAGACACAGCTTATATAGTCAGAGAATCATGTCAGATGTTTACAGGTAACCTTTCCAACTGCCATTTATCACACCTCGGCAGAGAGATAATCACAGCAGTCAAAGGTGTGAATGGTGTCCAAACAGGTCAGTCAGGGAAACATTACATCAAAGAACAATGAGGTGGGGTCACAAGGGGTCAAATATTGCAGATGCTGGGGTCTGTATGAAAAACAAAAAAAGACAAAAAACATTTTTTTTGGCTGGAAATCACAGCAGGTCCGGCCGCATCTGTGTAGAGAGAACAAGCCAATGTCGACTCGAGTCTGGATGACCCTGCGTCAGGTGGGGTTACATGTAACGTGACATGATCGACAGTTCCGACGGGCCACAGCGAAAAATCGCATAGACCTCCTCAGAAGACAAACACGGGACACAACCAACAGAGTACCCTTCGTCGTCCAGTACTTCCCCGGAGCGGAGAAACTACGCCATGTTCTTCGCAGCCTTCAACATGTCATCGATGACGACGAACACCTCGCTAAGGCCATCCCCACGCCTCCACTACTCGCTTTCAAACAGCCGCCTAACCTCAAACAGACCATCGTTTGCAGCAAATTACCCAGCTTTCAGGAGAACAGCGACCACGACACCACACAACCCTGCCACAGCAACCTCTGCAAAACATGCCAGATCATCAACACAGATACCATCATCACACGTGAGGACACCACCCACCAGGTACATGGTACATACTCATGTGACTCGGCCAACGTTGTCTACCTCATACGTTGCAGGAAAGGATGCCCCGGAGCATGGTACATCGGCGAGACCATGCAGACACTGCGACAACGGATGAACGGACACCGCGCCACAATCACCAGGCAGGAGTGTTCCCTCCCAGTCGGGGAACACTTCAGCAGTCAAGGACATTCAGCCTCCGATCTTCGAGTAAGCATTCTCCAAGGTGGCCTTCGAGACACACGACAACGCAAAATCGTCGAGCAGAAACTGATAGCCAAGTTCCGCACCCATGAGGACGGCCTCAACAGAGATCTTGGGTTCATGTCACGTTACATGTAACCCCACCTGACGCAGGGTCATCCAGACTCGAGTCGACATTGGCTTGTTCTCTCTACACAGATGCGGCCGGACCTGCTGTGATTTCCAGCCCAAAAAAATGTTTTTTGTCTGTTTTTTTGTTTTTCATACAGACCCCAGCATCTGCAATATTTGACCCCTTGTGACCCCACCTCATTGTTCTTTGATGTAATGTTTCCCTGACTGACCTGTTTGGACACCATTCACACCTTTGACTGCTGTGATTATCTCTCTGCCGAGGTGTGATAAATGGCAGTTGGAAAGGTTACCTGTAAACATCTGACATGATTCTCTGACTATATAAGCTGTGTCTTTATGCATTTCTCCACTTCACCTGAAGAAGGAGCAGCGCTCCGAAAGCTTGTGATTTCAAATAAAGCGGTTGGACTATAACCTGGTGTTGTGTGACTTCTTACAGTTATTTACACAGTTCAGCGACACCACTTTTATGCGGCTCATTATCTAACTCCCACTTAACCCGTACATAGATTTTTTTTAAACTAAAAGTAAAATTGAGGAATCTATGTTTACAGCTGTGGCTCCAGTTCACTATGATGGTGGGATGTTAAAAATTGTTGGAGATTATGCAGAGCGGAATAGTTGCAATCTTGCTTTCAGTAAACGATGCTTTTGGTGTGTGCCCGGTGTCAGCCTTTGATTGGTGACCTGAGGCTTGAAGGGACTAATATTTATGCTACCTAGCAGTACACTGCTGTCCTTGCTCCATGCCTGACTAGGAATGAAAGACTGACATTTCATGTAGTGTAAAGAACAAAGTCCTCACAGCAACATGTGAAGTTCATCGAGGTCTCCTTAAAAACATCAAATTGCACAGCCTTCCATTTGTTTTCCTGGTGAAAATTGGACCCAGAGATGCACGGGCATCACATCACTGCACTCTGCATGACACAGACAGCATGCGGTGTGCACACGTGAACAGGAGTGGGCCATTCAGCCCCTTCGAGCCTGCTCCGCCAATGGCTCATCTGTGCCTCAACTCCATTGTCCCGCCTTAGCTCCATGTCCCTTGACAGTTGACAACCTTAACAACTGAGCGACTTGTGCATATTTCTAGATCTAATTTTTAGCAAAACAGAAGATGGGGAGGAATTTCTGTTTCTTTTTCCCCCCAACAGGAAGTCAGTTTTCACAGATCCTAAAAAATAACTCAGAATTTATCAGTGGAAGTCAGTAAAAGTCCCGAAATATTAGCCATAACACCAGAAGTGTTCCATACACATCTTCAAATGGTGCCATTACATCTTTAATGTCCACCTGAACCCTCAGGGCCTCAGTGTAGCATCTCATCGAAGGACGATGTACAGTACAGCACTAGACCTAGAGTATAAGCACAAGTCCAGGAGCTGGCTTTCTCTAACTCACAAGGATCACAATACAATCAGTAACAGGCGACGTGCTCTAGTTTAAAATAACTAACAGCATGGATGTCCCCATTCTGCACCTCAGTAGCCTGTTGAGTTAAGCTCTCGTGCAAACGGCCAAACATGTAGAAACCCAACCAGTTCACTGACCATTTCAGGGAATGGGTAAGGAAACAGGTTTAGTCTGAAATATTCTGCGGTTTCTGATATCCTGTTCAATAATGCCTTTTACAGAAGTAAAAACAAAAGGAAGGGCTTGTGATGCTGAGCTGCGGCTCTCGGTGAATGTTGGGTGGCGCTAACTCTGGTGACCATCACCGATTATCTTGACTGTGGCTGGTCCTTTTCCTGCTTGCACAAGCTGCAGGAAATGACCAGCTTCACCCCACCCATCTGCTGCTGGTCAGTGCAGTAAATAGTTACCAAGTATAGCGAGAGAAACACAGGCCAGATGGGCTGTGATGGATTTCCAGTGAAACCAGATCAACACCCATAGGATGCGGTACTGGATCCGATTGGGGTCATATTGTGAAGGATCCTGTTCAGTACAACGTGATTTCAGATCTCACCCTGTCTGGAGAGACTGGATGATCCCTGCGTACTTGATGTGCATCGAGGTTGTCTGATCATCTTCCAACAGAGCAGCACCCCTTGTAAACTTGGAGCCATTAGGTAAGACCTTATTCTACTTTCTTTGTTTCAATCTGTTGAGAAGTTTCCGTTTCAGTTCAATATCTCTTGTCACTGATGAATAGAGTCCATGTCACTTTAGAGTGAATTCGGCCTTTCTCTCTTCCTTCTCATGGGTTTAATTATTCCTGTTCAAGATTTAACAATAATAATTCCACTATCAGTTCAGGTCGCTGCTTCTGGTGGGGAAACCTCCCTCTTACTGCCTCCTAATGTTTGCTTTCCAACTCTTTAAGGTAATTTTAATCTAACTCGCCAGACAGGATACCCACGGGATCGGGGAGAACGCTGGTTATAAACCCAGCCCAATATTACTCTCCACTTACGTCGAATATCGATGGCCATCAAATACCACCTCGTCTAACTTTCCGGTTAACATGGGCGTTTGCTAAAAACAAAATCAGAGAGTACATGTGCACCAGTCCAATTATACACGGCTCAAAGGGGAATGCACAATTCTCCCTTCGGAGGAACGAGGGATGATTGCAGTGATCAGGAGCTTCCGGGCAGGGTGGGCAACACAGCCCATAATATTGCAATCGTTAAAAATTGGACATTGGACAGAAAATCCTGAGTTACTGCCCCGCGAGTTTCTGATCTGTGCTCCCAGCCATCACCGACCCTGGCCGCGAGTGAGCAGTCAATGTACACGAACCAGCCAATCGACTCTGACATCAGACACTATTTCAACAGTAAGTTGGAGGAAATGCTCGCTACAGACCCTACCAAGGCACTCCACTAATAAACCAATTGTTTTATACTACATCCTTTCTGTCCAATACCTGTACATTAAACGTGATTAATCTTTTGACAATTCATGTCTGATTTCTTCACACCCAGGAGATTTATTAAACTGTGTATTAGACTGTGGGAGACCCGTGGTTTCACAGTACCTTGTGTCAGCTGTGGCACCCTCGCCTCTGAGTCAGAAGGTTCGGGGTTCAAGTCCCAGTCCAGAGACACTCCAGTGCAGTGCTGAGGGAGTGCTGCATTGTCGGAGGTGCCGTCTTTCGGGTGAGACGTTAAACCGAGGCCCCGTCTGCTCTCTCACGTGGACGTAAAAGATCCCATGGCACTATTTCGAAGAAGAGCAGGGGAGGTATCTCCGGTGTTCTGGGCCAATATTTATCCCTCAATCAACATAACAAAGCAGATTATCTGGTCATTATCACATTGCTGTTTGTGGGAGCTTGCTGTGCGCAAATTGGCTGCCGTGTTTCCCACATTACAAGAGACTACACTTCAAAAATTACTTCATTATCTGTAAAGCGCTTTGAGACGTCCGGTGGTCGTGAAAGGCGCTATATAAATGCAAGTCTTTCATTCTTTCTTCCTCTGATCTGATGAGCTTATGTCCTTTCTCTCCTAGAACATGTTTTTATTCCACTCACATTCCCTCACAGAGCAGTCCTGGTTAATACTGTTCCTGTTCATCACTGACCCAGGTAGGAAAATGTCTGCTTAATATCATTAGCACAATCATCAGAATACAACAGGGGTGAGTTACATTAAAATGTCTGTCTTGTCTGTTTAAAACAGTCAGCGATCGGGGACAAGATGTAGGTTTATTAATAAAAATTCAAGTGATTCTATCTCTATCTCAGTCTCCATCTCCCCATACGTTGTAACTGTGTTAATGATCTGTTTGTCTTCTTTACTTTTTCAGTACAACAGATGGCCTTTCAGCCCATCATGCCCGTTCTATCTCGAATCCCATTTCTTTGCTCTATCCCGATACCTTTACACTTTTCAAATGTTTACTTCTGCCTTAAAGGTCATGACGACTTTTATACATTTATTATCTGTGTGTGTGTGCATGTACTTACGTAGCTATCATTGTTTGTGGCCTTATTCGTGTGTCTGTCTACTGATCTGTGTATCTGTTTGTCACTCTTTTTGTACCTGCCCATCTCTCTCTGTTTATGTGTCAATTAAATATGTGTTCGTTAAATATTGAACTTTACTTCTATTTGAATTTATTTGGGGACAATTGATGAGAAAATTAAGAAAGGTATAGGTAGAGCAAGAGTAGTACAGTTAAAGAGTGAATGGTGCCCAGTTAGTTCTAGGGCAATAATGAGAGGTCAGTTTGGGAGACGCCACAGACTGATTGGATGGTGATTACAATGTACAAGACCAGGAATATGGGCTGTAATCACACTCTCCCCAACAACAACAACAACTTGTATTTATATAGCGCCTTTAACGTAGTAAAACATCCCAAGGCGCTGCACAGGAGTATTATAAAACAACAAATTTGACACCGATCCACATAAGGATAAATTAGGGCAGATGACCAAAAGCTTGGTCAAAGAGATAGGTTTTAAGGAGCGTCTTAAAGGAGGAAAGAGAGGTAGCAAGGCGGACAGGTTTAGGTGGGGAATTACAGAGCTTAGGACCTAGGCAACAGGAGGCACGGCCACCAATGGTTGAGCGATTACAATCAGAGATGCTCAAGAGGGGAGAATTAGAGGAGCGCAGCTATCTCGGGGGGGGGGGGGTGGGGTGGGGGGTTATGGGGCTGAAGGAGATTACAGAGATAGGGAGGGGTGAGGCCATGGAGGGATTTGAAAACAAGGATGAGAATTTTGAAATCGAGGCGCTGCTTAACCAGGAGCCAATGTAGGTCCAGAACTTTACCGACAGTTTGTTGGTCTCTGACAAAGGTCAAAGGGAATCCGAGCCCTCGGCACCTGGTGAATGGGAATCTGGGACAGTCAGTAACATTACCATCAATGAGAGCCGAAGCCGAACCGCTGATAATTACTTGGCACTTCTGCGCTCATCTACAGCCGCTGCAGCTCTATGAGATGTGACTCCCAATCAGGATAGAGAACAGACTTCACAGGGCTGTTTATTAAAGAGCCCCAGGTTCTCCTTCCCATGTAATGATCCTGGGAAGGGGGAAGGTCTGAGGGGTCTTGTCAAAAGGCAGCTGCTCCCCACAAAAAGAGGCTTCACAAAATGTGCTGCACAAAGTTACTGGAGAATATATTCTGAAATGTTCGACATCAATTTAAAAATCGCAACAGATATCACACGGTAAAACCACAGACACCAACACACCAGAACTAAAGACACTAACGGGCTTGTCCTTCTGTTTCTGTTCCAGGTCTGGGAGAGGCTGTGGGTAATCCAGTCCCTCGACACCTGGTGAATGGGACTCTGGGACAGTCAGTTACTTTAACATCAAACATATCAGAAGTCGAACCTTTGATAATTACTTGGGACTTCAGAACCTCAGCTATTGCGAACAAGATTCAAGTATGTACCAAAGCACGAAACAACCCAGCAGACTGTAACAGTGAGCTGGGAGAGAGAGTCAGGTTAAACCTCAATGACTACAGCCTGGAAATAAAACCCCTGATAAAAAGTGACCAAGGTCTGTATGATGTTAATGCAAGATCAGGACAGTACCTGCACGTAGAAACGGTGGAACTGCGAGTTTACGGTAATCACCTGTTCAGTAACGCGGGGGTTCCTTGTGTCAGATCATTGCCCTTCTCCATCAATTGCGGGAGGGTAAAAGTTACAGACAATGCAAATGTCAGTGAGGAAACACTAGAAATGAGTGTGACGTCAATTTGTAATTATTTAATTTAAAGTGACCACGCATTAAAAAAAACAGGCCGCACAGAACAAAGCGCAGCTTACAGCAAACATTGGATAGGGGATATTTACAGGCGGGAACATTGACAGCATCATTGTAAGAATATAAGAAATAGGAGCAGGAGTAGGCCATTTGGCCCTTCGAGCCTGCTCCGCCATTCAATAAGATCATGGCTGATCTTCTGTCACATCTCCACTTTCCTGCACTATTGTGTCTATCTGTTCAGTAGTTTGACAGACTGTCAGATTGATCGATTTCTGTGGTTCTTTACTGTTGAAACAGCGAGAACAGAGAGTGACTCCAAGTCACTGTTTATTAAACAGGTATCCCACACACTCACGTGACATGAATTTGAAGTCAGGACAGAAGGGGAGCAAGATTATTATTTTGCCCTCTATTGCCTAATTAGATTTAAACATGGGCCCTGCCTGCCTGGTCTGGTGTTAAGGTGGATGTTAAAGTTCCCACTAGACTATTTGAAGAAGAGCAAAGAACACGTGTGATATTCTGGCCAATATTCCTCCTTAAACCAACATCCCCAAAATCAGGTTAATTAGTTACTTACCTCGTTTGTGGGCTCCTGCTGTATCCAAATTAGCTGCAGTGTTTACCTGAATAACAACAGTGACTGCACTTCAAAGACAATTATCTCTTTGGGGTCGGAGAGGAATTTCCCAAATTTTGTTCCCCCAAAATTGGCCTGGGTGTTTAATGTTTTTTGCCTCTCCCAGGAGATCACATGGCTTTAGGTGGGGTGGAGAGTGTATATATTGCGATGCACAAGATATCACAGTTGTGTGGGATGGGTCGGATGGACCAGAGGGTTTTTTTCCTGTCTGGCATTGTTCGTATGTTCATAAGTACTTTGAGACATTTCTGGAAATAAGTAACGAGGTGCTGGATGCAAAAGTTGTTATTTTAAAACAAGTTTCTTCAAAGTCTGTTCACTAAACATGTGGGCCACTACACCTATGTTAACAAGATTTCATTCATTTACAGAACGTGTGTCAAGTCCAAGAATACAGATCAGCAATGTCTCCTCTGATGGGATCTGTAATGTTGCCCTGAGCTGTTCAGTGGAGAGCGGCAGTGACCTGATCTACAGCTGGTGGAGAGGAGGAGGGGAGGTCACAGATGACGGGTCACACAGTGTGACTGACAGTGGGAGGAGACTGGGAGTGTCCTTAAGCCCACACGATACCACCACAGTTTACAACTGCACAGTGAGAAACCCTGTTAGTGAGGAGACTGGGAGCATGAACATCGCAGGCCCCTGTAACTATACCAATAAAGGTTATTGTATCGGAGTTAATAGAGAAGTTACTCCAATTAATAATTAAAATGCAGGAATGGTTGTCTGCTGTAATGGGAGCTGATAATAAATCTTCTTACTCGAAGGGTTAGATTAACAGCACCTTTCAAATTAGAATTCTACCCAATTTAAACAGGTGAGGGTAGAAATTCGCCGTGGGCAGATTTGCAAAGCGGGCGATATCACATCCATTATAGGTCCCGTTTGATACCGAGTTCAATTAAAGTCAATACATAGAATTACACAATATTTACAGCACAAAAACAGACCATTCAGCCCAAAATATCTATGCTGATGTTTATGCTTCATACAAGCCTCCTCCCACCCTACTACATCTCACCCTTTCAGCATATCCTTCTATTCCTTTCTCCCGCATGTTCCTTCCCCATGAATGCATCTACGCTATTCGCCTCAACTGCTCCATGTGGTAACGAGTTCCACATTCTCACCGCTCTCTGGGTAAAAAAAATAGAACTGATTATTAAGCGGGACGTGTAACGGGCAGGCAAAGCGATACTGCCCGATTTGCACAACCGGCTAAGATGAATTTCCACCTTGCTGTAAATGTTTCCAGGTTATTCAATAAAAAGTAACATTGGACAGTGTGTACAACAGGTAGACGATCCACTACCGCCACTTTTCCACCCGACGGAGAAAGTTACAATTACCCCCTCTTAGAGTGTTTGCAATGAAAACATTCATTATAGAGTTTTTTAGTAGATATATCAATATTACATCAAATATTGCAGTAATATTAAGCTTGATTGCTGATCCCACAACAAGGGGTTGAAAGCAGAGAGTAAGTTATTGTTTGTTTCTGTATGTTTCTAGGCAGTGGAAGAGAGAAGGGAGACGGCACTCTGCACTCGGCTCAGATCCTGGGAATACGAACTGTGATATTCATTGCTGCTGTCATTACCACTATCACGGGAGTTTACATCTGGGAGCAAAGAACAGTTAAAGGAAACTGAGAGACTGTTTACAGCTTTGTACGGCAACAATCTAGTCTTTCAGACAACAGAAGGGAAAATTACAGTCACCGCTGAGGGTCAGCGTTCAAAGACGCTGACAATAGGATTAATGCAGCCACACGTCCAAGTTCATTCTTTATACTTCAGCTGTCCTTGATCTCTGAGCCGGGAGACCACTTGAACCTGATTCCCACGTGTCATATCCAAAAAACAATGGAGCATTGGAAGATGGAGAGCAGAAAAAAATTATGAAGCAAGAACAAAGTTGTTCAGCCAACCCAGTGTGCTCGCTCCACAGACCCGGTATAATCGACCCTCTCATGGTCTCTACTCGAATCCATTCCAATTCCTTTGGGAAGGTCCTGTAGTTGGTCCCTGCTTAACCATCAAAATGGCAAGTTTTTTTTCATGTTTATACCATCTGGACAGGAACCCGTGTCAAGATTCATTGTTGGTGTACAATCTGATAATAATTTGTAGTTAAAATTCTACAGTCAGTGAGATACGTTGTACAATATAAATTCACTTAACTTTGGACTGTGCAGAGACAAATGAGTTTGCTTTCCTCTCGGCAAAGAAGTGAAAGATCATCACTGCTTGTTCAGTACAATTTCTTACTGTTGTGTGCAGTAAATGTATTCCAGCCTTCCTGGCGATCTGGTACATCAGCAATAAGAAGACATTTACACTTTCACGGTTATCGCTTTACAACTCAGAGCACGGAGTGGCCTTTAAAGAAAGACTTGCATTTATATAGCACCCTTCCCGACCACAGGATGTCCCAAAGCGCTTTACAGCCAATGAAGTATTTTTGAAGTGTAGCCACTGTTGTAATGTAGGGAACGTGCAGCAAGGTTCCAAAAACAGCCATGTGATAATAACCAGTTAATCTGTTTTTTAAAGTGATGTTGGTTGAGGTGTAAATATTGGTACAGGACACCAGGGAGAACGCCCCTGCTCTTCTTCAAAAGTGTGTCATGGGAACTTTTACGCCCACTTTGAGGGGGTAGACAGGACCTCGGTTTAACATCTCATTCCAGATTTTGTGCTGAAGTCTCTGGAGTGGGACTTGAACCTACAACCTTCTGAACGAGAGGCGAGAGTGCTACCAGCTGAGCCCCGCCTCCAACACCTTTAAAAATCTGGATATTTATATCTATCTTAGAGACGAGTAAATCAAACGTTCACCTGTTGGAGTCACACTTACAAAGTGTAACTTTCAACTGATCTTTAAGCTTAGTTTTAAACTTAAAAACTTGCAAGTCAGTTGTCAGTTAACGGTCAGTGAGCTGTAAGTAGGTCAGCTGTTAAGTACACATTGTGTGGTTGGGGGCTGGCTAATCAGTTGAGATTGGTTTGTGTCTGAAAGGTATAGAAAGGGGGATATTTGCAAGAGCCCAGCAGTGAGTGGGAACGGAGTGAGGACTTCTAAAACGGGAATTTGATGAGAGTGGCAATTCAGTACAGAAGGGGAGGGAGGTACTCAGAAAATGAACCGAGGAACAAAACCTAAGTTTTCTCCTTTTATTCACACTTTAATAAAGGGTGTCAAACTCAATTTACATGTCGGGCCAGATTAGACGTCCTGGAACTTAGCGTGGGCTACACTAGGGTAGAAATTGTTGTACGTTTGGCCCATTTGTTGGGCGCAATGTATACCAATTTCTGGGCATGAGGTCCTGCACCTATTCTGCGCTGGCAGCATGGCCACTGCCATATTGGTCCTCACTGTTTTTAGGTTGCCCGAGATCAGCGGTGGATCAATTTAAATAGGAACATAGGAACAAAAGTAGGCCATTCAGCCCCTCGATCTTGTTCTACCATTCAATGAGATCATGGCTGGTCTCTATCCTAACTCCATCCACCTGCCTTGGTTCCATATCCCTTACTACCCTTGGCTAGCAAAGATTTATCGATCTCAGATTAAAAATTATTGGCCTGGATTTTGCAGTCGGCGGCATAACTACAGATTACACGCTGGCATCTGAATGCGAACTTACCTGATGAGAGACCCTCCTCTGTGAACTTGCTGGCAGACGCTGCGTAGTAGAGGGCAGCGTACTGGCCCACAGATCCCAGGAGCGCACCGTGTGCGGAAGTGTACCTGGGATCACGAGGGCCGGTGCTAAAATCAGCAAATAGGAGAGGCCTATCATTAGTTACAACATAGATGTTATACACATTAAATTCCGGCTGGCTCAAGTAATGAGGATTTTTTTTCCCACTTTCTGCATGGATTTCTTTTAAGCTTATGCTCCACGTAGATGCAAAAAAAACTCGTCAATGTAGCAACCACTTCCACCGAACTTTTCACGGACAAAAAATACCTTTCATGTACAAAATCCTAAAATGCTTCCATCTCCGGCCTCATATAGCTTTTTAAATTACTTGGATTTGTCAGGAGGTATCCCCTTATGCTATGTAAATAGGCCCTGTGCCTGTGTGCACCAGCCGCAAAATGTTCAGGCGTAATTGCTGGGCAGTTGGTGGGCAATTAGCCCAACTCTGCGTCAGCAATTAGAGTTTCCCCGTCGGTACGGATCATTTGTCAAGTTGTAACTTGACAGATCGCAAGTTCGGGATTTAGCGCAGGAAACCGCAAACTTGCCGTCCATTTCTAAGGCAGCATGATGGTGTATTCCCAAGAGTACACTGTCATACCGACCGCAAAATCTGGGCCATTAATTGAGCTAGCATCTACTGCTTTTAGTGGGAGAGTTCCACACTTCTACCACCCGTTGGCGTGTAGAAGTGTTTCCTAACTTCTCTCCTGAATGGCCTGGCTCTGATTTTAAGGTTAAGTCCCCTTGTCCGAGACTCCCCCATCAGCGGAAATAAATAAATAAGTCATTAATAATAATAGTGAATAGCTGAGGGTGCAGCACAGATCCTTGTCAGACACCACTAGTCACTTCCTTCCAATTTGAGTACATACCCATTATCCCTACCCTCTGTCTTCTACTGCCTTACGAGTCTCCTAAGCAGGTCAATAAATTGCTTCCATTCCATGAAGTTTAATTTTAGCTACTAGTCTCTTATGTATCACCTGCAGTCCCGCATGACTGTCCAGGAGGGCGTATTACCCGATGCCAGAATAAAGGATATCTCGAAGCACAAGAAAGGAATTTGTAAAGGGAGTGGGAAGAACCAGTTGTCCTGATCCACGTCAGACACAGCGACATGGAAAGAACAACGAGTAGGTCGTTAAGGGAGTATCAGGAGCGAGGAGCTCAATTAAAAAGCAGGACCTCGAGAGTGATGATCTCCGGAGTCTAAACAAGTGGTGTGACGAGTTGTGGCGCCAGTACTGGAACAGGAAGGAGCTGGGATGGGCTGCACCCGAGACCAAGGTCCTCGTGGAAAGGATAAACAGGACTATAGAATGGACTTTAAACCAGCATGGCATCTAACGGCATCTCTGGTCCTTATTGCAGAAGATGTTAGAGGCTTAAATTTTCTTCTGCTACCTCACTGGTGCATCCCATGTACAAATCCCAAGCATTGTGGAGCCTCACATCCAGCTCTGTAAGGTAGTTACGCCTGCTTCATGCAGTCATAGTTACTACTGGTAGGATCCCACTAGTCGTGCCCTCAGAAAGTGACGGCAGGACACAGGAAATAATGAACAGAAGAAGCAGCCCCCGCGCTCCTCTGTTGGAAGTTCTCATCGGGGCAGAAATCTGCTCCTGCCCCTTCTCTCGCACTACACCAGACTTCTTCCCCGCAGAGCAGTGAAACTTTTAGTCTGTTTCCTCTAGCTACAGCTCCTGATCACCCACCCCATCCATCCTCACTAGACTAATGAACATTAATCCACCAGGTCCCTCTACCCCTCCATTCTAAGTTTCACGTCCCTCACACAGCCCCATCTCACTTCTGGTACTTGTACCAGTCAAAGCTCAGTGCCCCATGTAGACGTTTACTCTGTATCAGTCTTATTCCATTTTCCACTCATTTCTGTGCCAGCTTCCTCTCCTGTGTATAGCTCTGTCCTACCTACATTTGTGACCTCTCCAACCTAGCAACGTTAACACGTTTGTCCAGAGCTGCTGGCTGAAGGCCCTAGCCAATGTGCCTGGAGTATCTTACTTTGCATGAGCAACAGTGATTTTCTGCAATCTTGGTGGTGTAAGGTAATAGTAAAATTTGTCCAACAAATATTGGTATTTCCAATATTCATTATAACATATGTTGAAGGCTATTGGATCAAGCTCGGTCCCTTTTTCCTGATATACAGGGAACATTCGTTTATCCGGAGGTTAAATGTCCGGAAAGCTCTATCCACCGGCAAAATTCAGGAGTCGGTTCAGATAAGTTTTTTTTCTTTTCGTTGCTTTTTTTCTGCAGTCGTGGCTCTGCAAGGTCTAGCTGAAGCTGTTGCTTAGCTACAGAGATGCTTGGAAGCTGCAGCCGACTGTTTTGAAGCAAGCAACAGGGTTTGTTGCTTCACACGGAGCTCAGAAGCTCCGTATGTTTTAACATTAGCGCTGGTTTCTACGGCAGTTTTGATGGGACGGCACCAGCTTGGTCCCGTCAGTGCCGGATACCAGAAAGTTTCCTGTATGCACAAGGGAACTGAACAAAATGCTACCATACATGGCTATGGTGATTGTGCACTGTCGAAGGTGTCATGTTTCGGATGAGACGTTAAACCGAGGCCACATCTGCACGGTCGCAGGTGCCATCTTTCGGATGAGACGTTAAACTGAGGCCCCATCTGCCCTCTCAGGTGGTGTAAAAGATCCCATGACACTATTTCAAAGAAGAGCAGGGGAGATCGCCTAGCTAATATTTATCTGTCATCCAACATTACTACAAAAAAGATTATCGGCCCCGTTTCGTACATAACAACAGTGACTATACTTCAAAAGTATTTAATTGGCTGTAAAGCCCTTTGGGACGTTGTGAGGTCGCGGAAGGCGCTATATAAATGCAAGTTCCTTCTTTTCTTTTATGATGAACTGTCTTACAAGTACAATCCAGCGTAATTTGTTATTTAACTCCACTGCAATCACCATATGATTGCAGTACAACCGTTACTAGCACAGACATAATTTAAGGGTATCGTAGTATCTCAGCTTTGGCTTGGTTCGCTTGATTACAGTGTAGCAAAGATTAATGTGCATGCCATATTTCAGGATTTTTCTTGTCTATTTTGATAGGGCGGTGGGGGGAAGATGGTGTTTCTTTAAGCAAAGAATATTTTCAGAACTTCAAAAGAAAATCACCTGGCTGAAAGGTGGTTATAATACACTAAGTGGAAGTGGCTTTCCCCAAGAGACTAAATAATAAGGCATATCTTAGCATAACTAGGTAATCAAAAAACAGCTTGACCCATTGCGCTGGGAAGCCCTTTAATCTCTGTCTGCCTGGATACAGGGGGAGCTAAAAAGAAAGAGACAGGCTTTTTGAAACAGGAAGGTTGCAAGGGCAGTCCAATTTTATTCAAGGGAAAATTGAGGGCTTTCACTGAATGAGGCAAAGAGGTTCGAAATGCTGGAGGCTAGTGAGCAGCCAGCTTGTTCAAGTCAACCAAGACAAGCCACTGATGTCATCCTGCATGCCATGTTCTTTATTTTGTATTATTACACAAAGATAAATTTTACGGATTGAATTAATTATGTCTGATTGATCATAAAGACTGTTCTGTATGCTCAACTTTCTATGAAATAAAGCAGCTTAAAAATTCACATCTGGCCTCATCTTACCAAGTGTTTGTTCAATCCGACTTCAGAAAAATTGAAGAGGTGCACGTGGAAATGACAATAATTTCCATTTCAGGTCGCAATAGGTACTTATGCCCATGTACAAACAGATACAGGGCAATAGGAGTCAACTCACACAAAAGTAAAAATAAAAACAGAAAATGTTGGAGATACTCAGCAGGTCAGGCAGCATCTGTGAAGAGAGAAACAGAGTTAACGCTTCAGGTCGATGACCTTTCGTCAGAACTGAAAAAAGCAGGAAATGGAACAGAATTTTAAGCAAGTGCAGGGGCTGGGAAAGGGGGGAGGGGATGAAAGAACAAAAGGGAAGGTCTGTGATAGGATAGAAGGCAGGAGAGGTTAAGAGACATTGGGCTAGAAATTCGGTATCGCCCCGTTTGGGGCGCTAGTCCTGGCGATGCGCAAAGTTTAGCGCCAGGCGCAATTTAGCGCCACCTAGCGCGATATTGGGTAGTTGCGCCCCTGATGGTGATTACGGCGTTAAATCAGGCGCTGCACGAGACTCCTAAGGCACTAACCCGGCGGCGCAACCCAATTTCGCGGCGGCGGGGCGCAGCGCAGGTGCTGTCAATAATCACTTACCCCGAGACACACTGGCGCCGGACAGCTCTTAAAGGGGCGGGTCAATTAGGATCACCAGACACAGCACTTCCTGGCACGCCTTAAATTCGGCGCTGACTTACCAGAGGCGCTCCAGCCTGTGAAGACATGCAGAGGGTGAGGCAGAGGGCAGAGCGCTTCTCCGAACTGGCCCTGGAAACTTTAGTTGGCGCTGTGGAGCGCCGCCGTGAGACTCTGTACCCTGAGGATGGGAGGAGGGTGCCACATGCTGATTACCGGCGAGCCTGGAGGGAAGTGGCCACCAGAGTGGCCTCCAGAAGCGTGGTCCCCAGGAGTGCCGTCCAGTGCAGGAAGAAGTTCAACGACCTCACTCGGGTTGTCAGGGTGAGTGCCTTTTCCATGATCATCTTCATCCCTCCATCTGCACCTGACTTTATGGCTACAGGGTGCCCGAACCCCCAAAGGCCATCAGTCAGCCAGCACCCATGGCCCTTTCAGGAAACCCACATGCACATGCTACTGAGTGCAGGATGCAAGGGCTATTCAACAATGGGGGGCAGCTGATGTCTGCTCAGTGCAGGATGCAAGGGCTATTCAACCATGGGGGGCAGCTGATGTCTGCTCAGTGCAGGATGCAAGGGCTATTCAACCATGGGGGGCAGCTGATGTCTGCTCAGTGCAGGATGCAAGGACTATTCAACCATGGGGGGCAGCTGATGTTTGCTCAGTGCAGGATGCAAGGGCTATTCAACCATGGGGGGCAGCTGATGTCTGCTCAGTGCAGGATGCAAGGGCTATTCAACCATGGGGGGCAGCTGATGTCTGCTCAGTGCAGGATGCAAGGGCTATTCAACCATGGGGGGCAGCTGATGTCTGCTCAGTGCAGGATGTTTCATCACTTCCCATCCTTTCTCCTGCAGGCGAAGCTGGCCAGCAACAGGTGCGAGCAGATGCGAACCGGAGGAGGCCGGCCTGACCTCCACATCCTGAGCGACCTGGAGGAGAGGGTGCAGAGGATAATGGGAAACCGGTTGACTGGGCCTGTCGCCTCTGGAGCTGCCGACCCCATAGTGGCCTACGATGGTAAGGCTATCACCTTTTTGATCTTTCTCCTACCACTTGCTCCCCCCACCAGCATGATTTTTGACTGTCGAACCACTACAGTACATTGCAGCACTCATGCCTCCCTCGCTGCCAACCTGTCCTCATGCTAAAGCCACTCCTGTACCTCCCTGCTTTCAGATGCTGACTCGTCCGGTGAGGAGGCGGGCCTTCAAGCTGCCACTATGAGTGACTCTGGAGGCGACGATCGGGAGGAAGCCGGCCCATCAGAACCAGCCTCAGGCGAGCCAGCGCAACGGCGGACTGGGGGCACACCTTCCCTGGAGGGGAGTGGGGGGTCCAGCTCGGAGGAGGAGCCAATTGCAGGCACCAGCGGGCTGCAGCAACGCAGGGGGTGTAGGGAAGCTCGGGGGCCGTCTCCCCAGAGGGCGAGTCAGGCCGCCAGTGCTGCTGCAGAGAGCGCGGAGGAGGTGCGTGCACTCACTGAAATGTGAACCCAGGCTGGCCGGAGGCACACTGAGCTCATGGCTGCAGTGGCAAGGTGGCCTGAAACCATCGAGACACTGGCGAGGAGTGTCCAAGACATCGGCGCAGCACAGGCCCGGAGTGCGCAGGACTTCGGGTCAGCATTGGAAAGGTCTGTCCAGGGCTTCAGCGGAGCAATGGAAAGGACTGTCCAGGGCTTCACCAAAGCAATGGAAAGGACTGTCCAGGGCTTCGCCGAAACACTGGGACCTGCCACGTGATGCGCTATCAATTACTGAGAAAGACTGGAAGTTAAGAGTAACAAACAGGCTTTTATTAGCTAAAGAACGAAGGCATGCCTCTAGTGGTCGACCAGTCCTGAATGCCTGGGGAACTGCAGAGCAGCCGCCTTTATACCAGGGCATACGGGTGGAGCCAGGGGCGGAGCCAGCTGAGGCATGCACAGACAGGTACAACAATGGGCAAGAGTGAACAACAGTGAAGTGAACAACAGTGAAGTGAACAACAGTGGTTTACCACATTCACCCCTTGCTTAAAAAATGAGTCCGACGGGGTGAAGTGTATTAAAAGTTCGTATAATTAAGTCTTTCTGGGGGTCTTGTGTGCCGTCGTGATCGTCGTGGCGACGGCTGAGGTGGTGCAGCTTCCGACGCCGAGTCCCGCGTGGGCCGGAGCACTGGCGTGTCGTCCTCATAGGTGTTGAGTTGGTTGGTGATCAATGGCGGGTCACGGGGCCACGGCGTGCCGTCTACAGGGGTTAGGTATGGGTCCATTGCCGCCGGTGCATTGTGGGTAGCGGTGATGTTGGTTTCAGGGGCCCCCGAGGGTGCGAGGTCTCGTATGGAGACTGTGTCCTCCCGCCCGTCCGGGTATGCAATGTAAGCATACTGGGGGTTGGCGTGGAGGAGGTCGACCCTCTCGACCAGGGGGTCTGTTTTATGGGTCCTCACGTGTCTTCTCAGTAGGACCGGCCCTGGGGACATCAGCCATGGCGGTAGCGATGTCCCCGATGTGGACTTCCTTGGGAAGACAAACATTTTCTCATGAGGGGTGGCGTTAGTGGCAGTGCAGAGCAGTGACCGAATAGAGTGGAGCGCATCGGGGAGCACATCCTGCCAGCGGGAGGTCGGAAGGCCCCTAGACTTTAAGGCTAGCAGGGCGGCCTTCCAAACTGTCGCATCCTCTCTTTCCACCTGTCCGTTCCCCCGGGGGTTGTAACTGGTGGTCCTGCTTGTAGCAATACCCCTAGCGAGCAGGTACTGACGGAGTTCGTCGCTCATAAACGATGAGCCCCGGTCGCTATGGATATAGCTGGGGAAACCGAACAGGGTGAAGAGGTCGTTCAGACATTTAATAACCGTGGCACTGGTCATGTCCGGGCAGGGGATGGCGAACGGGAAATGGGAGTACTCATCAATAACGTTGAGGAAGTACACATTGCGGTCGGAGGAGGGGAGAGGCCCTTTAAAATCAACGCTCAGGCGCTCGAAGGGGCGAGTAGCTTTTATCAGGTGAGCCCTGTCTGGTCTATAAAAGTGCGGTTTGCACTCAGCGCAGACTTGGCAGTTCCTGGTCATGGTCCTGACCTCCTCAATGGAGTAAGGCAGGTTGCGGGCCTTGATGAAATGGAAGAACCTGGTGACCCCCGGGTGGCAGAGGTCATTGTGGAGGGCCCGCAGTCTATCAACCTGTGCGTTGGCACATGTTTCTCGCGATAGAGCATCCGGGGGCTCATTGAGTTTCCCGGGCCGGTACAAGATATCGTAATTGTAGGTGGAAAGTTCAATTCTCCACCTCAAAATCTTGTCGTTTTTGATTTTGCCCCTCTGCTTGTTATTAAACATAAAAGCAACTGAACGCTGGTCAGTGAGTAGGGTGAATCGTTTTCCGGCCAGGTAATGCCTCCAATGTCGCACAGCTTCCACAATGGCCTGGGCCTCCTTTTCGACAGAGGAGTGTCTGATTTCGGAGCCTTGGAGGGTTCGTGAAAAGAAGGCCACGGGCCTTCCCGCCTGGTTAAGGGTAGCGGCCAGGGCAAAGTCGGACGCATCGCTCTCCACCTGGAAAGGGATGGACTCGTCCACCGCGTGCATGGTGGCTTTAGCAATGTCCTCTTTGATACGGTGGAAGGCTAAGCCGGCCTCTGCCGCCAGGGGAAAAGAGGTGGACTTGATAAGTGGACGGGCTTTGTCCGCATAATTAGGGACCCACTGGGCGTAGTAGGAGAAAAACCCCAGGCATCTCTTCAGGGCCTTGAGGCAGTGGGGCAGGGGAAGGTCCATAAGGGGACGGATCCGGTCGGGGTCGGGGCCGGGGCCGATGACTCCGTGTTCCACAACACAGCCAAGGATAGCGAGGCGGGTTGTGCAGAATATGCACTTCTCCTTGTTATACGTAAGGTTTAGGAGTTGGGCAGTGCGGAGGAATTTGTCGAGGTTGGCGTCATGGTCCTGCAGGTCATGGCCGCAGATGGTCACATTGTCCAGGTAGGGAAAAGTGGCCTGCAACGCATTCTGGTCGACCATCCGGTCCATCTCCCTTTGGAAAACGGAGACCCCGTTGGTGACGCCGAAGGGAACCCGAAGGAAGTGGTAGAGGCGGCCGTTTGCCTCGAAGGCAGTATACTGGCGGTCCTCATAGCGGATAGGGAGTTGGTGATATGCTGACTTAAGGTCAATGGTGGAGAATACGCGGTATTGTGCGATCTGATTGACCATATCAGATATGCGGGGGAGGGGGTATGCGTCCAGTTGGGTATATCGATTAATTGTTTGGCTGTAGTCAATGACCAGGTGCTGCTTCTCGCCGGTCTTGACGACCACAACCTGGGCTCGCCAGGGGCTGGTGCTAGCTTCAATAATCCCCTCCTTCAGGAGCTGCTCCACCTCAGATTTAATAAAAACTCTGTCACCAGCGCTGTATCGCCTGCTTTTGGTGGCGATGGGCTTACAGTCGTGGGCGAGGTTAGTGAACAACGGGGGGGGTGACTTTAAGCGTGGAGAGGCTGCAAAAGGTGCGCGGCGGGCAATTTGAAAACTGCTGGTTGCAGACTGTGAGTGGGGTAAGGGGTCCACCGTACGCCATCGTGACACTCTTAAGGTGGCACTGAAAATCCAACCCCAGTAGAACGGCAGCGCAGAGATGGGGCAGGACAAGCAGTTTAAAGTTTCTGTACTCTGTGCCCCTCACCGAAAGGGTCACCATGCAGTAGCCGCCGACGTCCGCTGAATGGGACTTGGAGGCCATAGAGACCCGGTGGCGCGCTGGCAGGACCGGGAGAGAGTAACGCCGGACCGTGTCGGGGTGGATAAAGCTCTCCGTGCTCCCGCAGTCGAAAAGGCAGGTCATGGCGCGGCCGTTTACCTTAATGTCCATCATGGACCTGGCTAGTTGGCGAGGTCTAGATTGGTCCAGTGTAACGGAGGCCAGCGTAGGGTCAGGCGTGTCGCTGCAGTCATCAGGTGAGGCGGTGGGTGAGTCGGGGGCCCGTTGCAAAAATGGCGGCCGGAACGGATCACCCATGGTCGAAGGCATCCAAGATGGCATCCAAGATGGCGGCGTCCAAGATGGCGGCCCGCTCGGCCCACACGCAGCACTGCTGGAGTTGGGGTAGGTTTAGCCTTGCAGACGCTGGTGTAGTGCCCTTTCTTCCCACAACCAGAGCAAGTAGCGTTTTTCGTCGGGCAGCGCGCTCTGGGGTGTTTGGCTTGGCCACAGAAGTAACACTTCGGGCCCCAGGACATCGCTGCAGAAGTTGGGCCATTGGCGGGATGTGACGGGGGTGGCGCGGCGCAGGGTGGCGGTCCTACCGTGTCCCAGGATGGCGGCGCCCGTGCCATCCACGATGCGGCCGCGCGGTCAGGTGAGTAGGCATCCATATTCCGGTGGGCCACGTCTAGCGAGAGTGCGAGGGCCGTGGCCTTCTTCAGGTCGAGTTCGCCCTGCTCCAACAGTCTCTGCCGGGTGTAGTTGGACCTGAGGCCCGCGACGAAGGCGTCCCGGACAAGTTCCTCCGTGTACACCGCGGCCGACACCTCTTTACATTTGCAGGCCCGGCCGAGCACCTTCAGCGCCCGTAGGTATACCTCCATCGATTCCCCGGGTTGCTGTTTGCGGGACCCCAGGAGGTGTCTGGCGTAAACCTCATTTACCGGGTGTGCGTACTGTTCTTTAAGGAGGTCGAGAGCACCCTTGTAGGTAGTCGCATCTTGGATGAGCGAATAAGCTTGGTGGTTCACCTTGGAGGTCACAACCCTTAGTTTGTCGCCATCGTTTTGAACAGTTTCGACGGAGGCTTCTAGGAAAAATTCGAAGCATCGCAGCCAGTGTGCGAACTTGGTAGATGAATCCGCCTCTTGAGGGTCTAGTTCCAGGCGTGCTGGTTTGAGGATTTGCTCCATCGAAAAAAAGTTTAGCTAATAAAATTGATGCGCTATCAATTACTGAGAAAGACTGGAAGTTAAGAGAGTAACAAACAGGCTTTTATTAGCTAAAGAACGAAGGCATGCCTCTAGTGGTCGACTGGTCCTGAATGCCTGGGGAACTGCAGAGCAGCCGCCTTTATACCAGGGCATATGGGTGGAGCCAGGGGCGGAGTCAGCTGAGGCATGCACAGACAGGTACAACAATGGGCAAGAGTGAACAACAGTGAAGTGAACAACAGTGAACAACAGTGAAGTGAACAACAGTGGTTTACCACACCACGCAAGTGCTAAGTGCTGCCGCGCAGTCACTCGCTGGTCTCCTGCATACGCAAATTGAGGCCACGCGACCAGTGACTGCTGCCACCCTCGATGGCTCAGGCAGGATTACCCGGGGCCCTCACAGCACCACAGCAGGTCAGCAATCTGTGCTCCATCAGATTGCTCCGGATGCTGAAGTGCTGCCCCGTGGGAGTGCCAGTGTGTTGGTGGAGCAGGGAGGTGCTGTCCTCTCTCAAGATGACAGCATTCCTGCTGCCACCACTGGCACTTCTCTGCTGCAGCTGCCACCACCTGCAGGACAGACTGCTTCCACCCATGCACAGGTGGAGCAGTCAGCAGCTGGGCCCTCTAGGCCCAGAGGTCGTCCAAGCCGCATCTCAGGGGCATCTGCGCTCAGGGACAGTCAGCAGGCCTCCCCCAGCCTTGCTGCAGCCAGTGGGGTCCTCTTAAGGAGGAGCTGCAGGGAGGCACGGGACGAGACTCGTAAGAGACCAAGATCCCCATCAGGGGGCAAAAAGTGAAGGGTGGTCCTGAAGCCTCTGTTGCGGTCGAATCCAGCCCAAGGAACCTGTTTGTATTATTATTTATCATTTGACCAGTCTCACGGGAGGGAGAGGCTAATGCTGTTTGTACTATTATTTATCATTTGACCAGTCTCACGGGAGGGAGAGACTAATGTGTCTGTGTCTGTGTGTTAGTTTAGATTTCTGATCGTCTTGTTTTATCATGTTGGAAGGAAGCACATTTTTTGAAATAAAACACTTTATTCATTTACAATGGCCATGTCTGCTATTTACATGCACCTTGCCCTTCACAAGCTTGGGGGTATGAGGTTGGTTCCATTCCTGTTCTTGGAATGGCTACAAGCATTCCGTGAGAGGGGCCTAGAAGCGACTTCTGATCAGCCTCAGATGCACGGCCCTTCCAGTTAGGACCTCCCTCCCATCTTGGTCCTCCTCCTCCTCCTCCTCCTCCTCTGCTGGTGCATCAATGTCTGCAGGCATTGGCTGGGTACGTAGGATAGCGAGGTTATGGAGCATGCGGCAAACAACCGCGAAGTGCGAGACTCGCTCAGGCGAGTACTGCAGTGCTCCTCCGGAATGGTCCAGACAGCGGAACCGCTGCTTCAGCACGCCGATTGTGTGTTCCACAATGTTCCTCGTCGCCTAATGGCTCACATTGTAGCATTCTTCAGCAGGGGTACTGGGCATCCGGAGCGGGGTCATCAGCCACGGGCACAGAGGATAGCCCTTGTCCCCGAGAAGCCAGCCTTCTGGGTGAGCCGGGGCCTCGAAAAGGTCTGCTACAGAAGTCTGGTGCAGCATGAAGGCGTCGTGGCTGCTGCCTGGAACTGCGCATTCACTGCGAGGATCTGCTGTCGGTGGTCACAGACCAGCTGGACATTCAAGGGATGGTACCCCTTGCAGTGGCGGAACTCCTCCGGATTGAAAACAGGTGTCCGCAAAGCCACGTGCGTGCAGTCAATGTCACCCTGCACCATGGGGAAGTGCGCTATTGCAGCAAAGCCCTCTGCGCGCTCCCGCTGCTTGTCCGGGGTCATTGGGAAGGCGATGTACTGCCGCCTCCTTTTAAACAGGGCATCAGTCACTTGACAGATGCAGCAATGCACCGCAAACTGCGAGATGCTGGCTATGTCCCCAGATGCAGCCTGAAAAGAGCCGCTCACGTAGAAGCTCAGGGCAACAGTCATCTTCACAGCCACCGACAGAGATGTCCTGCACCTTATCTGAGGCTGCAGATCTGTCCGAAGCAGGTGGCACAGCTCAGTAACCACCTCCTTTCTAAATCGCAGCCTTCTGACACACTTCTCCTCCAACATGTTCATGTAGGAAAAGTGCGGTCGGAAAACTCTGGCAGTGTAAGGTCTGGTGTGGCGACGTCTGTTGGCCCTCCTCCATCTGGCCATGCCTGCCCCTCTCTCCCTGCGTCTCAGTGCCCTTTGCAGATGATACAGCAGCAGGACGTTCCCCTCCAATGCAGCCCCCATAATAAGTGCCTACAGGAAGGTTCCCCATTGTTAAGGCTCAGCAACAGCAAGGTGATGGTCAGAAGGCTGAAGTTCGTCTGCCTGCGCTGGCTCAGTGGTCAAATGGCTTTCAGTGTGCAGCTCAGCAACTCTTTGTAGCTCTCGAGGAAGTTGTGCTCCAAAAATGGCTGCCGCTTTTAAACCACACCAGTCCCCTTTAAATAACGCTCCTCCAGCCCGAGAGCGACTTGGTAAGGTTCCAGGTAAGCTGTCACTATTAGCGCCAGGCGCTACGGAGGGAGGCGCCACTGAATTTCCGGTCCGGGGCGCCCAAAGGGCGTTGCACACTCAAATGACGTCATAATCTGCCTGCGCCCATGAGCGGGCGCTAAGAGTTAGCGCCGGCGCTAAATGCATGCTCAATATGGGGCGAGGCACTACGCGCCCTGCGCCCCCCCGGAAATTGGCTAGTGCCCCACTTCTCGGCCTCTTTAGGCGTTAATCGGTGGCGCTAACAGCCGAATTTCTAGAGATATTCAAGGCAAAAGGAGATGGTAATGGGACAGGTTAAGAAACACAAAAGTAAGATGCTCGCACCACTAACAGGAGCAAATTATGTCACTATACCCTAGAAGGGATCTATGGCGGACTTGATATCTAAAATCCCACTTACAAAATAAACCTTTTTGTAACCAAATCTGAGCAATAGAGTTAGAAAGGATTATCTGTCATAGGGATCCCTTCGGAAATGCTAATCAGTTGGATAGGCATGTGTCAAATTATGACAGCCACATTAGAAAACTTTTTGTCAAAAACCAAATCTTGGTCCGTTTGTATTGTTTAACAGTCCATAGCAATTAGCTACAGCTATACACCACTATGCTGAGAGTGACATCATCTTAAAAGCCCCTCTGTTTACCTCAGAGCCATGTTCCCAAACAAGTTGACTCATCAATGTCCATTTCAGGCTGTTACAGGACAATTTAAATCTCTCAAAATGGTTCCCACCCCCGCCAAAGCACCGAATCAAAGTCACAAATGACATGCAATGTTGCATACCAGTGCTTCCGATATGTCTTCCTTTTTCTGCAATTGAGGATTCCCCTCTACCATGGTTGACATGGCCCTCCGTGTCCATTCCATTTCCCGCACTTCTGCTCTCACCCCTTCCCCTCCCTCCCAGAACCACGATAGGGTTCCCCTTGTCCTCACCTTTCACCCCACCAGCCTCCACATTCAATGGATCATCCTCCGCCATTTCCGCTACCTCCAGCGTGATCCCACCAGCAAACACATCTTCCCCTCCCCTTTCAGCATTCTGAGGGTACCGCTCCCTCTGTGACACCCTGGTCCAATCCTCAACCACCCCCAACACCCGCTCCCTGTCCCACGGCACCTTCCCGCGCAAGCGCAGGAGATGCAACACCTGCTGTTTTACCTCCTCCTTTCCTACCGTCCAGGGCCCCAAACACTCCTCCCTGGAGAAACAGCGAATTACATGCACTTCTTGCAAATTAGTATACTGTATTCGCTGCTCATGATGCGGACACATCTACATTAGGGAGACCAAAACACAGATAGGGTGACTGCTTTGTGGGACACCTCCGTTCAGTATATAAGCGTAACCCTGAGCTTCCGGTCACCTGACACTTCAATTCTCAGCTCCACTCCCACTCTGATCTCTCCATCCTCGGCCTCTTACACTGTTCCAACAAAGCTCGAGGAACAGCACCTCATCTTTCGATTAGGCACTTGACAGCCTTCTGGACTCAACATCGAGTTCAACAATTTCAGATTATAGCCTCGGTTTTCTTCTTTCTCTCACATGGCGGCTGTTGATGATTCAGCCATTGTCATTTACACTTCATCTAGTGTCGTCTTTTGTTTCTTAACTTGTCCTATTACCATCTCCTTTTGCCTTGCACCATCATCCCTTTTGTCTTTCAATCTCTTCTGCCTTCCATCCTATCACAGACCTTCCCTTTGTTCTTTCCGCCCCTCCCCCCTTTCCCTGCCCCTGCACTTGCTTAAAAATCTGTTACATCTCTAACTTTTTCCAGTTCTGACGAAGGGTCAGTGACCTGAAACGTTAACTCCGTTTCTCTCTCCACGATGCTTCCCGACCTGCTGAGTGTTTCCAGCATTTTCTACTGTTATTTCAGTGGTTCTACAGTATTGATGTATCATTGCTACGTTTTCAACAACTACTTGCATTTATAAAGCGCCTTTCATGTCGTAAAACGTCCCAAGGCCCTTCACAGGTGCGTTATCAAACAAAGCTTGACAGCAAGCCACATAAGGAGATATTAAATATTAGGACATAGACCTTTCTTTGTCTCACGCTCCTACATCAAAAATGAAATAACTGAATCAGAGTGGTAAATCTGATTGATGGCTTGGCGGGCCAAACTCCACAATCTTACAGGGAGTAAGATCTCTTTTAGAGGAACACCAACATGACAGAGGAAGTCAATGCAACTGGTAACAGTAAACACAGAACCAGTCTGGATCAACTAGCTTGAAAGTTAGTTTTCACTCACAATGTCAATAGAGTGTGCGTTTGTTATTTTGCATGGTACGAGGAGTGGTATGAAATTGAGAGGTCTCACTGTGAGAACAGCACTCTGCTCGATCACAGATTTCATGTAAAATAACCCCGTTTATTGGTTTTCAATTGTGCCTCATTTTGCGAGAGTGCTTTTCCGTCTGCCTTCCATAAAACAAAACCATTTCAACAACATCCTACAACAGAGTGGAGATATGGCCAATTTAAAGAGCCGGGTTCGTGCAGGGTTTATTTTTAGTGCAAAAATCCAGGAGAAAAGCAGTGGGGAAAACCGGACACCCCAAAAATGCCCATGTAAATTTGGGAAGTAAGGGTCTCAAAAATATACAGTCAAGCTGATTGACAACTGTTATTTACACAGTTCAGCAACACCACTTTTATGCGGCTCACTGTCTAACTCCCACTTAACCCGTACATAGATTTTTTTTAAACTAAAAGTAAAATTGAGGAATCTATGTTTACAGCTGTGGCTCCAGTTCACTATGATGGTGGGATGTTAAAAATTGTTGGAGATTATGCAGAGCGGAATAGTTGCAATCTTGCTTTCAGTAAACAATGCTTTTGGTGTGTGCCCGGTGTCAGCCTTTGATTGGTGACCTGAGGCTTGAAGGGACTAATATTTATGCTACCTAGCAGTACACTGCTGTCCTTGCTCCATGCCTGACTAGGAATGAAAGACTGACATTTCATGTAGTGTAAAGAATAAAGTCCTCACAGCAACATGTGAAGTTCATCGAGGTCTCCTTAAAAACATCAAATTGCACAGCCTTCCATTTGTTTTCCTGGTGAAAATTGGACCCAGAGATGCATGTGCATCACATCACTGCACTCTGCATGACACAGACAGCATGCGGTGTGCACACATGAACAGGAGTGGGCCATTCAGCCCCCTCGAGCCTGCTCCGCCAATGGCTCATCTGTGCCTCAACTCCATTGTCCCGCCTTAGCTCCATGTCCCTTGACAGTTGACACACTTACAAACTGAGCGATTTGTGCATATTTCTAGATCTAATTTTTAGCAAAACAGAAGATGGGGAGGAATTTCTGTTTCTTTTTCCCCAACTGGAAGTCAGTTTTCACAGATCCTAAAAAATAACTCAGAATTTATCAGTGGATGTCGGTAAAAGTCCCTAAATATTAGCCATAACACCAGAAGTGTTCCATACACATCTTCAAATGGTGCCATTACATCTTTAATGTCCACCTGAACCCTCAGGGTAGCATCTCATCGAAGGACGATGTACAGTACAGCACTAGACCTAGAGTATAAGCACAAGTCCAGGAGCTGGCTTTCTCTAACTCACAAGGATCACAATACAATCAGTAACAGGCGACGTGCTCTAGTTTAAAATAACTAACAGCGTGGTGGATGTCCCCATTCTGCACCTCAGTAGCCTGTTGAGGGTTAAGCTCTCATGCAAACGGCCAAACATGTAGAAACCCAACCAGCTCACTGACCATTTCAGGGAATGAATAAGGAAACAGGTTTAGTCTGAAATATTCTGCGGTTTCTGATATCCTGTTCAACAATGCCTTTTACAGAAGTAAAAACAAAAGGAAGGGCTTGTGATGCTGAGCTGCGGCTCTCGGTGAATGTTGGGTGGCGCTAACTCTGGTGACCATCACCGATTATCTTGACTGTGGTTTGTCCTTTTCCTGCTTGCACAAGCTGCAGGAAATGACCAGCTTCAACCCACCCATCTGCTGCTGGTCAATGCAGTAAATAGTTGCCAAGTATAGCGAGAGAAACACAGGCCAGATGGGCTGTGATGGATTTCCAGTGAAACCAGATCAACACCCATAGGATGCGGTACTGGATCTGATTGGGGTCATATTGTGAAGGATCCTGTTCAGTACAACGTGATTCCAGATCTCACCCTGTCTGGAGAGACCGGATGATCCCTGTGTACTTGATGTGCATCGAGGTTGTCTGATCATCTTCCAACAGAGCAGCACCCCTTGTAAACTTGGAGCCATTAGGTAAGACCTTATTGTACTTTCTTTGTTTCAATCTGTTGAGAAGAACAGTTTCCGTTTGAGTTCAAGTATCTCTTGTCACTGATGAATAGAGTCCATGTCACTTTAGAGTGAATTCGGCCTTTCTCTCTTCCTTCTCATGAGTTTAATTATTCCTGATCGAGGTTTAACAATAATAATTCCACTATCAGTTCAGGTCGCTGCTTCTGGTGGGGAAACCTCCCTCTTACTGCCTCCTAATGTTTGCTTTCCAACTCTTTAAGGTAATTTTAATCTAACTCGCCAGACAGGATACCCACGGGATCGGGGAAGAATGCTGGTTTTAAACCCAGCCCAATATTACTCTCCACTTACGTCGAATATCGGTGGCCATCAAATACCACCTCGTCCAATCTTCCAGTTAACATGGGCGTTTGCTAAAAACAAATCAGACAGTACATGTGCACCAGTCCAATTATACACGGCTCAAAGGGAAATGCACAATTCACCCTTCGGAGAAATGAGGGATGAATGCAGCGATCGGGAGCTTCCGGGCAGGGTGGGCAACACAGCCCATAATATTGCAATCGTTAAAAATTGGAAAATGGACGGAAAATCTGAGTTACTGCCCCGCGAGTTTCTGATCTGTGCTCCCAGCCATCACCGACCCTGGCCGCGAGTGAGCAGTCAATGTACACGAACCAGCCAATCGGCTCTGACATCAGACACTATTTCAACAGTAAGTTGGAGGAAATGCTCGCTACAGACCCTACCAAGGCACTCCACTAATAAACCAATTGTTTTATACTAAATCCTTTCTGTCCAATACCTGTACATTAAACGTGATTAATCTTTTGACAATTCATGTCTGATTTCTTCACACCCAGGAGATTTATTAAACTGTGTATTAGACTGTGGGAGACCCGTGGTTTCACAGTACCTTGTGTCAGCTGTGGCACCCTCGCCTCTGAGTCAGAAGGTTCGGGGTTCAAGTCCCAGTCCAGAGACACTCCAGTGCAGTGCTGAGGGAGTGCTGCATTGTCGGAGGTGCCGTCTTTCGGATGAGACTTTAAACCGAGTCCCCGTCTGCTCTCTCACGTGGACGTAAAAGATCCCATGGCACTATTTCAAAGAAGAGCAGGGGAGGTATCTCCGGTGTTCTGGGCCAATATTTATCCCTCAATCAACATAACAAAACAGATTATCTGGTCATTATCACATTGCTGTTTGTGGGAGCTTGCTGTGCGCAAATTGGCTGCCGTGTTTCCCACATTACAAGAGACTACACTTCAAAAATTACTTCATTATCTGTAAAGCGCTTTGAGACGTCCGGTGGTCGTGAAAGGCGCTATATAAATGCAAGTCTTTCATTCTTTCTTCCTCTGATCTGATGAGCTTATGTCCTTTCTCTCCTAGAACATGTTTTTATTCCACTCACATTCCCTCACAGAGCAGTCCTGGTTAATACTGTTCCTGTTCATCACTGACCCAGGTAGGAAAATGTCTGCTTAATATCATTAGCACAATCATCAGAATACAACAGGGGTGAGTTACATTAAAATGTCTGTCTTGTCTGTTTAAAACAGTCAGCGATCGGGGACAAGATGTAGGTTTATTAATAAAAATTCAAGTGATTCTATCTCTATCTCAGTCTCCATCTCCCCATACGTTGTAACTGTGTTAATGATCTATTTGTCTTCTTTACTTTTTCAGTACAACAGATGGCCTTTCAGCCCATCATGCCCGTTCTATCTCGAATCCCATTTCTTTGCTCTATCCCGATACCTTTACACTTTTCAAATGTTTACTTCTGCCTTAAAGGTCATGACGACTTTTATACATTTATTATCTGTGTGTGTGTGCATGTACTTACGTAGCTATCATTGTTTGTGGCCTTATTCGTGTGTCTGTCTACTGATCTGTGTATCTGTTTGTCACTCTTTTTGTACCTGCCCATCTCTCTCTGTTTATGTGTCAATTAAATATGTGTTCGTTAAATATTGAACTTTACTTCTATTTGAATTTATTTGGGGACAATTGATGAGAAAATTAAGAAAGGTATAGGTAGAGCAAGAGTAGTACAGTTAAAGAGTGAATGGTGCCCAGTTAGTTCTAGGGCAATAATGAGAGGTCAGTTTGGGAGACGCCACAGACTGATTGGATGGTGATTACAATGTACAAGACCAGGAATATGGGCTGTAATCACACTCTCCCCAACAACGACAACAACTTGTATTTATATAGCGCCTTTAACGTAGTAAAACATCCCAAGGCGCTGCACAGGAGTATTATAAAACAACAAATTTGACACCGATCCACATAACGATAAATTAGGGCAGATGACCAAAAGCTTGGTCAAAGAGATAGGTTTTAAGGAGCGTCTTAAAGGAGGAAAGAGAGGTAGCAAGGCGGACAGGTTTAGGTGGGGAATTACAGAGCTTAGGACCTAGGCAACAGGAGGCACGGCCACCAATGGTTGAGCGATTACAATCAGAGATGCTCAAGAGGGGAGAATTAGAGGAGCGCAGCTATCTCGGCGGGGGGTGGGGTGGGGGGTTATGGGGCTGAAGGAGATTACAGAGATAGGGAGGGGTGAGGCCATGGAGGGATTTGAAAACAAGGATGAGAATTTTGAAATCGAGGCGCTGCTTAACCAGGAGCCAATGTAGGTCCAGAACTTTACCGACAGTTTGTTGGTCTCTGACAAAGGTCAAAGGGAATCCGGCCCCTCGGCACCTGGTGAATGGGAATCTGGGACAGTCAGTAACATTACCATCAATGAGAGCCGAAGCCGAACCGCTGATAATTACTTGGCACTTCTGCGCTCATCTACAGCCGCTGCAGCTCTATGAGATGTGACTCCCAATCAGGATAGAGAACAGACTTCACAGGGCTGTTTATTAAAGAGCCCCAGGTTCTCCTTCCCATGTAATGATCCTGGGAAGGGGAAAGGTCTGAGGGGTCTTGTCAAAAGGCAGCTGCTCCCCACAAAAAGAGGCTTCACAAAATGTGCTGCACAAAGTTACTGGAGAATATATTCTGAAATGTTCGACATCAATTTAAAAATCGCAACAGATATCACACGGTAAAACCACAGACACCAACACACCAGAACTAAAGACACTAACGGGCTTGTCCTTCTGTTTCTGTTTCAGGTCTGGGAGAGGCTGTGGGTAATCCAGTCCCTCGACACCTGGTGAATGGGACTCTGGGACAGTCAGTTAATTTACCAGTAAATATACCAGGAACAGAACTTGAGACAATTACCTGGGACTTCAGAAACTTAGCCACTGGGAGAAAGATTCAAGTATGTAGGAGATTGCTAAAGAACCCAGTAGACTGTGACAGTGAGCTTGGAGACAGGTTCAGGTTAAACCTCAACGACTACAGCCTGGAAATACAGAGCCTGATAAAAAGTGACCAAGGTCTGTATGATGTTAATGCAAGATCAGGACAGGGCGTGCATGAAGTACTGGTAGAACTGCAAGTTTACGGTAATCACCTGTTCAGTAACGCGGGGATTCCTTGTGTCAGATCATTGCCCTTCTCCATCAATTGCGGGAGGGTAAAAGTTACAGACAATGCAAATGTCAGTGAGGAAACACTAGAAATGAGTGTGAAGTTAATTTGTAATCATTTAATTTAACTGTTATTAATTACAGTTATACGTTTAACAACTGGGATTAAAAATCACTAATGATGCAACTCACAGGCAGTTTCCATATTGGGGTAGTTATGGGCAATGTTCCCGCTGAGGTGCGTGGGTATGGAGTAATCCGAAAGGTCCCGCGCAGGCCGCTCACTGGCTTTTACATTGCAAAAACCGCGCATGCGCAGAAATTTAAAGTGACCACACGTTAAAAGAAACAGGCCGCACAGAACAAAGCGCAGCTTACAGTGAACATTGGATTGGGGATATTTCCAGGCGGGAACATCGACAGCATCATTGCAAGAAAATAAGAAATAGGAGCAGGAGTAGACCATTTGGCCCTGCGAGCCTGCTCCGCCATTCAATAAGATCATGGCTGATCTTCCACCTCATCTCCACTTTCCTGAACTATTGTGTCTATCTGTACAGTAGTTTGACAGACTGTCAGATTAGTCGGTCTCAGTGGGTCTTGTTAAGTCTGTGTGTTCCAGTTGTATTAAGATTAATTACTGACACAGACTACAAGAATAAAGTTCAACAGGTCTTTACTAGTTGGAGGTCAGGACTATACTAAATACAATATCACTACACAGTACTTATATACCGGTGGTCACCACCGGTATTACATATACAGCAGCCAGAGAAAGTAGTACATCTCTTAAGGTGGAACAGGCTTAAGTTCTCTTAAGGTGGAACAGGTTACATACACCACAATCCTCCCTTTTTAGCTTAACAGTCATATCCCCATTTAACATAACATCATAACATATATACATATATAACTTCAGGTATAAACAGTTCAAAGGTTCAGTCTCTCAGGAGGCCTTCTGATTCGGTTTGGATAACGCCTTTCAGTGGTCTCTGATTCTTGTTGCTGAGGTGACTCTTCTTGTTGGTTTCCTATGTATTGGACGTCATCATCAGGTACAGTCCCTGCCGAGGTAGATGCTTCAGGTTCATTAACGTCTTCCACAGTTGACTCTGTCGCAACCATGGGTTCGACCCTTGCTCTTGATTCTACCAGTTGATCCGCATGACGCCTTATCACATTGTTACCAATATCTACTGTGTACATCAGAGGTCCTTGTCTGGCCCGAATTGTTCCGGACTGCCATTTTTCGTTTCCATAGCCCCTTGCCAACACTGGTTGTCCTACGTCGAAACTTCGAGTGGACTTGTTATTAATATGCCGGAACTGTTTGTTTTCCACTTCCCTCAGGACATTTGGTTTTAACAAGTCCAACCTGGACCGCAACCTCCTGTTATAAAACATCATGGCAGGACTTTGGTTAGTCACTGCATGAGCGGCGTTTCGATATGCCATTAGGAAATTGTCCACCTTGTGTTGTAACGGAATCTGATCATCGTTCATGGCCTTTATTGCCTTTTTGAATGTTTGGACAAATCTCTCGGCCAACCCGTTTGTCGCCGGATGATATGGGGCAGAGGTATAATGTTTCACCCCATTCTTCTTTATGAATTTTTGGAATTCTTCCGACACGAACTGTGGTCCGTTGTCCAAACATATCTGTTCTGGCAATCCGTTCCTTGCGAATATTGTTCTTAACACCGCAATTGTCTTTTCTGAAGTAGTGGTATTCATCTTGATCACTTCTGGCCATTTGGAATGTGCGTCCACCGCAATTAGGAACATGGAGTCCATGAATGGACCAGCAAAGTCAATATGTACGCGTTGCCATGGGGCTGAAGGCCATTCCCATGGGTGTAGCGGTGCGATCGGAGGTGCATTTTGCACTTTTTGGCACCCAGCGCAGCTTTTTGTCAACTCCTCCATCTGTTGGTCAATGCCCGGCCACCATACATAAGCCCTAGCAAGACTTTTCATCTTAACTCCCCCCAGATGACCTTCATGCAGTTCCTTTAGAACTCTTTCCCGTAACTTGGGAGGAATAATCACTCTTGTCCCGTACATCAAAGTACCATGGCAGACGGACAGCTGGTCTCGCCTTGCCGAGAATGCCGGTAACAGAGGATCACCATGTGTTGGCCATCCCTTCACTGTCACCTCGTAAGCTTGGGACAGTGTCGGGTCGTTCCTGGTTTCTCTTTCAATACTTGCATTGGTGACTGGTAAACACTCGATGATGGTCGAATGAAATAACTCAACAGGGTCAACTTTCGTCGTCTCTTCTGCTTCAGGTAGTGGCAGGCGCGACAGCCCATCAGCATTGCCATGCTGCTTTGTACCTTTGAATTCTATTTGATATTGATGTGCCCTTAGGAAAAGGGACCATCTCTGGAGTTGCTGTGCTGTCATCACCGAAACACCCTTCTTAGGGTTAAAAATGGATACCAACGGCTGATGGTCTGTCAGAAGTGTGAATTTTTGGCCCTGCAGGTAATGATTAAACTTCTTCACTCCCCATACAAGGCTGAGAGCCTCCCTATCGATCTGCGCATAGTTGCGCTCAGCAGAGGTCAATGATCTGGATGCAAACGCGACTGGCCTTTCCGTGCCATTTGGCAACTTGTGTGAGAGTACTGCCCCAATACCATATGGAGAAGCATCACAAGCCAACCGAATAGGCAGTGTCGGGTTGAAGTGAGCCAACACTTCCTCTGAGGTGATCAATTCTTTGCTTTTGCGAAATGCCTTCTTACAGTTTTCGCTCCATTCCCATGGTACCCCCTTCTGTAAAAGAGCGTTCAGCGGGTGCAGTACCGTGGATAGATTCGGTAGAAACTTATGGTAATAGTTAATCAATCCCAGAAACGACCTCAACTGAGAGACATTATCCGGAGCGGGAGCCTTTACAACTGCCTCTATCTTGTCAGGAGACTTATGAAGCCCCTCCCGGTCAATGACATGACCACAGTACGAGATCCGCTTCTGAAAGAACTCACATTTCTGCCGATTAACTCTAAGTCCATACTCTTTCAGTCTGTTGAGCACCAGTTCCAAGTTTGCGAGGTGTTCTTCATCACCATCACCTGTAATCAGAATATCGTCCAGGTAACATTGTGTGCCTGGAATTCCCTGTAATACCTGCTCCATGGCCCTCTACCAAATTGCCGGAGCCGATGCCACTCCAAAAAACAGCCTATTATACCGGTACAAACCTCTATGCATGTTGATCGTGAGGTACTGGCGTGACTCTTCATCAACATCCATCTGCAAGTACGCCTGCGCCAGGTCTATCTTGGTGAGGTGTTTCCCGCCAGACAACGAAGCAAAAATATCCTCAATCCGCGGAAGCGGATACTGCACCATGTGAAGCACCGGATTAACGGTGATCTTGAAATCTCCACAGATGCGAACCTTCCCTGGTTCTCCTGGCTTGTTGCTCGAAGGACGTTTCATAACGGGAACAATGGGCGTAGCCCACTCACTCCAATCTACCTTAGACAGTACACCTGAACGTTCTAGCGCTTCCAGTTCTGCTTCTACAGTAGGTCGTATTGCATAGGGTACCGGTCTGGCTTTGAAAAATTTTGGTTGTGCATGTTCATCAATCTTGATGTTTGCCGTAATTCCTTTCAGTGTTCCCAGTCCTTGCTGGAACACCTCTTTAGCATCATCCAATATTTTGGACAATCGTTTAGGTTTGACATCTGTTTCCCCGGAATCTACCTGTAAAGTCTGTGGGTTGTACTGTTAATAACGACACAGACTTCAGGAGTAACAAACAAACGGGTCTTTACTATTCGAAGGTCAGGGCGAATCTGCCCCAGCAATCCTGCCACAACACTTATATACTGGTGTGGTCACTGTCGGTATTACAGTATACAGAAGCCAAACAAGTAGTGCCACACCTAAAGTAGTTCTCTTAAAGGTGAACGGTTACATACAATAGTTTCCTTAAAGGTAGACGGGTACATACACTACACTACCGTTAGTGCTTTTAAGGAGTGCCAGTCCATATTCATTTTCCTAATCCACTCCCATCCCAGTAGTGGTGGACCTCCTTCAGGTAGCACATATAAGTCCATTACTTGGCTTTCTTCGCCCTTGTGGACCACTTTTACCTCTATCTTTCCGATGGGGTACACTCTTTGCCCTGTGTATGTTTTCAATATAATCTCCGTATCCCGTAGGGGAATATGTTGGAATAACCTTTTGTAATCTTTCTTATTCATGACCGTCAATGCCGATCCAGTGTCCAATTCCATCTTTACTTGGACTCCTGCTATCTGAAGAGTGACCCAAATTGTCTGGAGATCTGCATCCTTACCAATGTTGTGTACTCTTAAGCTACCCAGTTCATTACTGCTAGCGTCTGAATCTGACTTCTGTTCGTTCGAACTGGTCTTTGTCACCTTGTGCACCTTTATGTATTTTCCTTGCGGTGACTTTTTGTTGCTGGTCTTCTTTCCTGACCGGCATACTTTAGCTATGTGGCCAAGCCTGCCACACGTTCTGCATTCTTGGTTTTTAAACCAAAACTGGTTCTGATCATGTGTTGTCTTTCCACAACGATAACATTTTACAGTACTCAAACCCAATTTATTTGTACTGTGTTCCGATGACCGTAGCTGCATTACTGCTGTGCCTCTCGCTGCGGCTTCGTGTGCTGCTGCCATAGTGACCGCTTTCTCAAGCGTCAGCTCATTCTCCTCGAGCAGTCGCTTTTGTGTATCTTCTTTTAATAATCCACACACAAATTTATCTCTTAGCGCGTCTGTTATTCCCGTTCCAAACTGACAGTACTTTGCTAGCTTACGCAATTCCATTAAATATTCAGCATTGCTTTCATCCTTCAGCTGCCTTCTGTTGTAAAATTTAAATCGTTCCGCTAGCATCAGCGGCGTGGGGTTTAGATGATTTTTCAGGACAGTAACAATCTCCTCGAACGTCTTATCCGCTGGTTCATCTGGTGATAAAAGGTGTTTCAATTGCCCGTATGTCTTCGCACCCATTAAGTTCAATAACGTTAGTGCTTTCTCTGCATCTGGGATTTTATTTGCTTTACAATAATTTTGTATGCGTTCTACATACATGGCCCAATCTTCGATGTCGCCATCAAAGGTATCAATGTTCCCATGTTTAGGCATCGTTGCAATTTATTTTATCCTAAGATGGCGGCTTCCCGCTCTTGTCTTCGTCCTCCGCCTACAAAATGGCGGTTTTCCCACGCTTGGCGGTCTTCACCCACTGGCTGCAATGGCGTTTGGCGTGCCGCTGCTGCTCCCCTTTCCCAGCGGTTAGTAACTCCCCCGACGCTGTCTCCGATTCACCGCGGCTCCTTCGGGCATTCGCGCTTCCCCGATGTCGCGCCTCGCAGCCCTTCTTGCAGCCCAGTTATTAGCACCGGCTGCGTTCGCCTTCACCGCGGCTCTCGCGCCTTCAGTCGCCCCAGACGCTGCGCCTTTTTGTCCCGAAAGCGGCCCAGCCCTTATCACCAGCCGCGATCGATGTCCCCGCGCTGCGCCTTTCGGCCCGAATGCGGCCCGGCCCTTATCTCCGGTCGCGATCGATCTCACCGCCCTTATTCCTCCGTCTTCCTCCCCCCGTCTGTACAGCCAACGCGGCCGACTTTCTGCTCACGTCGCTGACCGGCTTACCCACCACTGAGGTAGAAAGAAGATAGCTGACTGCCGCTGATGGAGGCTTCGAGTTCAGGATGTCTTCTGCACTCCGGGTTCTCGATGCCTGCCGCGCGACGTGTCTTCCAGCAGGGTGATGAGGGTAGATGCCTCTCTTCGACGCCCGTTCTCTGGACGAAGCCGCCGTGGATATAAACTGCCGCAGGGTAAGAATCGGACTCGTCGCCACTGTTAAGTCTGTGTTCCAGTTGTATTAAGATTAATTACTGACACAGGCTACAAGAATAAAGTTCAACAGGTCTTTACTAGTTGGAGGTCAGGACTATACTAAATACAATATCACTACACAGTACTTATATACCGGTGGTCACCACCGGTATTATGTATACAGCAGCCAGAGAAAGTAGTACATCTCTTAAGGTGGAACAGGCTTAAGTTCTCTTAAGGTGGAACAGGTTACATACACCACAGATCTTTACTGTTGAAACAGTGAAAACGGAGAGCGACTTCAAGTCGCTGTTTATTAAACAGGAATCCCACACACTCACGTGACATGAATTTGAAATCAGGACAGAAGGGGAGCAAGATTATTATTTTGCCCTCTATTGTCTAATTAGATTTAAACATGGGCCCAGCCGGCCTGGTCTGGTGTTAAGGTGGATGTTAAAGTTCCCACTAGACTATTTGAAGAAGAGCAAAGAACTCATGTGATATTCTGGCCAATATTCCTCCTAAGCCAACATCTCCAAAATCAGATTAACTAGTTACATACCTCATTTGAGTACAGGAGCAAGGAAGTCTTGCTGCAGTTGTACAGGGCCTTGGTGAGACCACACCTTGAGTATTGTGTGCAGTTTTGTTCGCCTTATCTGAGGAAGGATATTCTTGCCATGGAAGGAGTTCAGCGAAGATTCACCAGACTGATACCTGGGATGGCAGGAATGACGTACGAGGAGAGATTGGGTTCGATTGGGCTTATATTCGCTAGAGTTTAGAAGAATGAGAGGGGATCTCATTGAAACTTATAAAATTCTAACAGGACTAGACAGACTAGATGCAGGAAGGATGTTCCCGATGGCGGGGGAGTCCAGAACCAGGGGTCACAGTCTAAGAATAAGGGGTAAGCCATTTAGGACTGAGATGAGGAGGAATTTCTTCACCCAGAGAGTGGTGAACCTGTGGAATTCTCTGCCACACAAGGCAGTTGAGGCCAATTCATTAAATATATTCAAGAAGGAGTTGGATATATTTCTTGAGGCTAAAGGGATCAAGGGATATGGGGAGAAAGCAGGGACAGGGTACTGAATTTGGATGATCAGTCATGATCTCATTAAATGGCGGTGTAGGGGGTGGCGTGTGTGCAGTCAGCTTGAATCTGACTGGGTTCCTGAGTGGTTCGAATCGCTCCCACACCCCAGGGTTCTAGACACCGGACTTAGGTACAGGCGGCGATACAGAATTGGAGTAGACAACTGGTTTGGTACAAGAAAACTGTATTTTATTAAAAGGCACAATAAATATTACAACACTGAGAATTACTAGAATGGTTACAGGCATACACGAGTATGCTTAATTAGGAATGGGGAACACACGGCACAGCGAGGGAAAAATCACAGTATTAATCCCCCTACCCTTGTCTCACCCCCAATATCTAACTAATTGTGCTGTGAGGGGCCAGGGATTATGCTCACCAATAAGGGTTTCTGGACAGGTCGGATACTGTTGATTAAGCCGGTTGAGGTTTTGGGGTTCGCTCTTTGTATCCTTTGGGACCTACCGTCGTCACGTGGTCCCAGAGCGTGGTGGTGGAGTCGTCTGAGTAAAGTACCCTCTTTTCTCCATTAGATATTGGGAGTAAAGTCTTCGTTAGGTACTTTACCTTGTAGAGTGGAAAACTTCGGGTTTTGTTCTTCTGGTGGTGGTCTGGTCGTCGAAGTTTTGTTGCGGTTGGGTTGGCGGTCTTCAGTGTTGGCTCGGTCGCGGTGGCCTAGATCACTACCTGTGCAGTGGTAATGATCTGAAGGTATGGTTTACCCGGCCCTTTGTTACCGCGGTGCTCGTGGTCAATCCTCGTGTAATGCTGCGGTTGCGGCCTGGTCATCTTCGGTCGGGCCTGCCACACCGTGCCCATCTACTTCTTTGAGTTCCGAGTATCCCTGGACCTGAGCGCGTGCCTGCTCGTCCCCAACGCTTCTCCACGCTGCCCTTCTCTGCCTGCTTAGTTACTGCACGCCTTAGTCTTCGTCTCCCTTGGTTACCGGTGGGCCTACAGTTATACTATTTCGGAGGTTCGTTATCTGCGTGCGAATTCAGGGTTAGTTCGTTGTCCGATTTTTGGCAGGCTCGTTGAAGTGATTATAGTCGTTCACCTTAACTGTTTTTTGGGTGGTTGCCCCATTGCTAAACGCTCTTTAATGTCTCGGTGTTTGTTATTCATAACGTGAATCGGTATCTTCCTGGCTCGGTAGCCAGCTTAAACTGTAAGCGATTATTTATGCAAAGGTTTGATGGGTTCAAGATTAAGTCTTTTCCTGAGTTGATTGAGGATGCATATTCTGCATTGTCTACTTGTCTGGCTCTCAGAAATAACAAGTCTTTCACAGGCCCAGGCATGTCAGGGTTTTCAAAAGTCCTTTTGAATTGACCTGCCGTTTCTGCAGGGCTCTGCTTTCCAATCTTGCAGGCTTCTGCCACGAGGTCCAGAAGCCATTTTGTTTAGGGTTCCCTTATCACTTTGTCCTTCAGGGCCCCTTTATTAATAACTCTGAGGAATGTGGGAATTTTGAGAACCTTACACTCCCCCCTGTTGATACGAAGGTGAGCAAAATTCCGACCCTCCACAGCCAATCTTCTCCGTAATTACTTATCTATAATCCCATGACACATGCATTTCCCATTCTTCGAAAATTAGCATACACAAGCATACATAGGCAAAATACAATTATTTACACACATCCAAGCATGGAGGGGTTCCAACACCCCTGCACCACTTGGTACACACACATCTTTATTAAAAATAACACGCCAAAATCTTTATTGAAAATAAAAAAACGCAAAAAAAAAACAATCTTTATTCAAAAATACAAAATAAAAAGATTCAAACAGGTGTATCTCCCTCCACCTTACCATAATGCTTCTTCCAAGTCCTTGGGTTTCGGTATTCTAGTGTTTGTCCTTTTCCCTTGCACTGAGTGCACACTAGGTCCAATACTATTCCTGTTGTGTCTGTGTGTTGATAGAGACACTGAAGACAGGAGTTGGTTTGATAGGTGTTTACTAAACAAAGTCTGGAGGGGAACTAACGGATACAACACAATACTCAGGCTTATATAGCCCGAGTGACCATTACCGGCATTACAGTACACATGGGGCTCTTAAAGGCACATACACTACAATTCCTCCCCTTTTAGCTAACCAGTACATAATATTTTAAGTAATTATTAATTACATGTTACAAGAAAAATAATCTATACATTGCTGCAGTTAATTAATTATAAGTCAGTCTCTCTGGAGGCTTCCTGACTCGGTCCGGATAACGCCTCGGTGGTGTTGTAGTTTCTGGTGGTGTAGTAGGTTCTTTTGGCAAGGCTGATTCGGCTTGAATGCCAGTGTCGGGTTCATCGGGTTCCAGTATCACCGGATCGGAGGTAGATATAGGTATCTCTACTTCATCGTTAGGCGTATAGAGTTGTGGTGTAGGTTGTCCCTTTTCGGATGACTCTATGACTTGGTCAGCATGGCGCCTTATTATGCTTTCTCTGATGTCCACGGTATACATCAGCGGTCCTAGTTGTGTGCAGATAGTTCCAGGCTGCCATTTCTCGGTACGGTAGTCCCGGGCCAAAACTTGTTGACCTATCTGGAAGGTTCTAGTTGGTCTTTCATTCATGCCTTGAAATTGCCGGTTCTCCACGTCCCTTCTGATGTTGGGCTTGATCAAATCCAGCCGGCATCTTAGGCTTCTATTGAAGAACATCATGGTGGGAGTTTGGTTTGTAACCATATGTGTTGCATTCCTGTATGCGAACAAGAAGTTATCCACCTTGTGCTGAAGTTTTATGTCTTCATTACCCATGGCCTTTATGGCCTTCTTGAAGGTCTGGACAAACCTTTCAGCCAATCCATTGGTGGCGGGATGGTATGGGGCGGACGTGTAGTGCTTAACCCCATTGTTTTTTAAGAACTTCCTGAATTCTTCGGACACAAATTGCGGTCCATTATCAGAACAGTTCTGTTCCGGCAGCCCATTCCTGGCAAATATGGTCCTTAATACTGTGATGGTTTTTTCCGTGGTGGTAGAGGACATCTTTATTACCTCCGGTCACTTGGAGTGTGCATCAACCGCGATTAAGAACATTGAGTCCATAAATGGACCAGCAACGTCGATGTGTACCCTTTGCCAGGGAGATGAGGGCCACTCCCGTGGATGTAGAGGGGCTTGGGGTAGAGCATTTTGGACCTTCTGGCATTCTAGGCAGCTCTTGGTCATTTCTTCGATGTCTCCATCGATACCTGGCCACCATACAAACGCTCTGGCTAGGTTCTTCTTCATTCCACCCAGATGCCCCTCGTGAAGCTCCTTTAGCACTTTATCCTGGAGTTTGGGTGGAATCACCACTCTGGATCCACACATCAAGGTTCCTCGGCACACTGACAGTTCACAGAATTTTTCACAGAATTCACAGAATCCCTACAGTGCAGATAGAGGCTATTTCGGCCCATCGAGCCTGCACCGACACACATCCCACCCGATCCCTGTAACCCCTATACCAACACATATCCCACCCTATCCCCGTATTAATCCCCCTAACACTAAGGGTCAATTTGTCATAGCCAATCAACCTAACTCGCACATCTTTGGACTGTGGGAGGAAACCGGAGCACCCGGAGGAAACCCACGCAAACACAGGGAGAATGTGCAAACTCCACACAGACAGTCGCCCGAGGTCGGATTCGAACCCGGGTCCCTGGCGCTGTGAGGCAACAGTGCTAACCACTATGTTCTCTTCTTTGCGAGAATGCTGGCAACAGTGGTTCGCCATGTGCTGGTCATTCCTTCACCGTTAAGTCGTAGACTCATGAGAGAGTTGGGTCATTTCTCGTTTCCTTTTCAATGGTAGAATTTGTTACTGGTGGACATTCCACTATGGTAGAGTGGAACATCTCCACTGGGTCTACTGTAGGTGCCTCTTCTACCATTGGCAACGGTAGGCGCGATAACCCGTCAGCATTCCCATGCTGTTTTGATCCTTTGTATTCTATGTTGTATTGGTGTGCCCCTAGAAAAAGGGACCACCTTTGTAGCCTTTGCGCTGTCATAATGGGTGGAGTGAAGAAGAACCTAGCCAGAGCGTTTGTATGGTGGCCAGGTATCGATGGAGACATCGAAGAAATGACCAATAGCTGCCTAGAATGCCAGAAGGTCCAAAATGCTCTACCCCAAGCCCCTCTACATCCACGGGAGTGGCCCTCATCTCCCTGGCAAAGGGTACACATCGACGTTGCTGGTCCATTTATGGACTCAATGTTCTTAACCCTTTTTAGGGTTGAATATGGAGATGAGGGGTTGATGGTCAGTCAACAAGGTAAATTTTTGTCCATGTAGGTAATGGTTGAATTTCTTCACTCCCCATACCAGGCTGAGTGCTTCCCTGTCGATTTGGGCATAGTTACGCTCAGCTGAGTTCAATGAGCGTGACGCAAAAGTTATCGGCCGTTCCGAGCCATCAGGGAATTTATGCGATAATACTGCTCCTATGCCGTAAGGGGATGCATCGCACGCCAGTCTGATTGGCAGTGATGGGTTGTAATGAGCTAAAACTTCTTTGGACGTGATTAAGTCTTTGCATTTATGGAAGGCACGTTTACAGTCTTCGCTCCATTTCCAAATTACTCCTGTTTGTAGCAGTTCATTAAGAGGGTGTAGAAGAGTTGATAAGCTCGGTAAAAATTTATGATAGTAATTTATTAATCCCAGGATCGACCTTAATTGTGAAACATTTTCAGGTGCTGGGGCTTTTATGACCGCTTCAATTTTTTCAGGTGACTTATGCAACCCTTCCTTATTAATTATGTGGCCACAATATATTTGATTTTGGAAAAATTCGCACTTGGGGCGATTTGCTCGTAGGCCCCGTTCTCTCAGCCTAGTGAGCACCTGCTCCAAGTTGGCAAGGTGCTCGTTGTCGTTTTCTCCTGTTACAAGGATGTCGTCTAGGTAGCATTGAGTCCCCGGAATCCCTTGGAGGACTTGCTCCATAGCTCTTTGCCAGATAGCTGGAGCGGATGCTACTCCGAAAACCAGTCGATTGTACTGGTACAGACCTTTGTGTGTATTTATCGTGAGATTTTTTAGAGGCCTCTTCAACCTCCATCTGTAGATATGCCTGTCCCAAGTCAATTTTGGTGAAATGTTTCCCTCCGGATAGTGAGGCGAAAATATCTTCTATCCTCGGAAGAGGATACTGTACCGTGTGAAGGACCGGGTTTACAGTCACCTTGAAGTCTCCACAGATGCGACTTTTTCTCTGTTCTTCAGATTTATCATTCTTCAAAGCTTTCTTCATGACTGGGACGATGGGTGTTGCCCACTCGCTCCAATCTATTTTAGATAATACGCATGCCTTTTCCAAATTCTCCAGCTCTGCCTCGACTGCTGGACGAATTGCGTATGGCACCGGTCTTGCCTTAAAAAACTTGGGAATTGCTGCATCTTCCACTTTTATTGAGGCGGTGATGCCTTTCAAGGTTCCTAGTTTCTCTTCAAACACTTCCTTGGCGTTGGCCAAGATGTCTTTTAATCGTTCAGGTATGACGTCATCATCATTTTTTTCCTTACTGGTCACCGCAGTGCTTGAATGGAGTGCCAGTCTAAACGTATTTTCCTGATCCATTCACGTCCCAACAGCGGTGGACCACCATCTTGTAGAACATATAAATACAACTTCTGTATTTCCTTGCCGTTGTATACAACAGGTACCCTTATTTTTCCTTTGGGGTATACTTTCTGCCCCGTATATGTTTTCAAGATAATAGATGTGTTTTTTTAAAGGTATATGCGGAAATAGCCGCTCGTAATCCCGTCGATTTATTACGGTCAGAGCTGATCCTGTATCTAGCTCCATTTTAACTGGGGACTCTGCTATTGTGAGGGTAACCCAAATGGTCTGGTAATCTTCTTTGGCAATTACATTATGTAATTTGAGAGAGCTTAGTCTCTTGTTCCCGGAGTCGCTATCGCTCTCCTGGTCTTCGGAGCTACTGTCCATCATCATTTGTACCTTTCTGTGCTTTTCCTTATTGATTTTTTTCCTGTTAGTGGATTTTTTGTTTCCGGATCGGCATACACGTGTAATGTGTCCCATCTTTCCGCATTGCCTGCATGCTTTGTCCTTGAACCAGCAGTCCCTCTGGTCATGGGTGGATCTGCCGCAGCGATAACATCTCTCGAAACCCCGTGTCAGTTCATGGGTGCCGAAGTCCTGTGGCTTTTGCTGTATCTCTGCAGCTCCTCTTGCACTGAAAGCCTTGTCCAGTGTTAAATCTTTCTCAGAAAATAGCCTTTTTTGTGTTCCTACACTTAGGAGACCGTAGACGCATTTGTCTCGTAGAGAATCTGCCAGTCCTGCCTCGAATTGGCAGTGTAGGGTATCAACAATCTCCTTAAAATTCTTGTCCATCAGTTCGGCTGGAGTGATTAAGTTTCGTAACAGCTTGTATGTCTTTGCGCCCATTAGATTTAGAAGTACTGAAGCTTTTTTTCCATCTTCTATTCCATTTGCGGTGCAATATACCTCCACTCTTTCCACATGTGGTCCAATCCTCTATCTCGTTATCAAAAGCATCAATATTGCCAGAATTAGGCATCTTAGAAAAGATATGGCGCTTCCCGTGCTTTTCTTTCTTTTCTGCAGAAAAGATATGACGCTTCCCGCGCTTTCCCGCCGCTGCTGCCGATGACAACACTGTTTCCCGCGGTTTCCGTTCTTTTTTATTTATTTATTTATTTAGTTGGAGACTCTTTCCCGCTGGACTCTCTCTCTAGGTCTGAACGCCGACCTGCTTGCAGCGCCGGCCGTCTCCCGCGTGCTCCCTCCCCGTCTGTTACTGCTTGCCTCCGCTTTCGCTGCTTGGCCCAGCTGTAGAGCCAGCCGCTGGAGCCCCAGCCTGACGCCCAGGAAGGATTACCGCAGTACCTGCCACCAGCTTGGCCAGCTGGTGAAACAGCTTCTTTCACTTCTTGATTCTTCTGGACGCCAGAGGAATCGATGTCCTTGAGGTGCCGCCGAATTGTAGGTAAGTCTGTTTCCACTTCGTCGCCACTGTTGTCTGTGTGTTGATAGAGACACTGAAGACAGGAGTTGGTTTGATAGGTGTTTACTAAACAAAGTCTGGAGGGGAACTAATGGATACAACACAACACTCAGGCTTATATAGCCCGAGTGGCCATTACCAGCATTACAGTACACATGGAGCTCTTAAAGGCACATACACTACAATTCCCAGCTGGCAAACCACGAGGATGTGGGAAGCCATTCTAACCCATGAAGAGACCTCTATATTTTCAAAGATGTCCCACCAGGGTGGAACTACAATGTTCAATATCTTGGCCCTATCTCTACTGTCTTCTGCTCTAACGTGTAAAAATGTTTCTGTGAGACGATTACTGCTTTTAGTATCTTGGTAAGATGTTCTGGGAGAGGGGGGATTTCGTAGCCGAAATGTGCTACATATTTCTGCAGGTTGGTGAAATTCTCTTTTACAGTGAGGTGAACAGTGGAGGGTTCAGGAATGGGGACAATTCGTTCCTGGGCCACTTGAACTTCTGCCTCGGGTTTAAAGCAGAAACCGCTGTCACTTACCGGACACCAGCTATGCTGTCCATGCTGGTAGTGGGGCGCACCTGTGGTGACACAATATGTCCCACCGCCTATATATGCTACCTGTGGGGGAACATGGTGTTGTGCCATTACCTCCATGGTACAGTTTATAGGTTTTGCGCCAGCAGCTTTAAACCCCCACTGTGGTTTTGAATAGGCGTTCCAGTGCTGGGGACACAGTATTATGTGTGCTCCCCGGCTCCGGCACCCCGAGAGGTCAGTACGTGTCATAGCGTGCTCCCACTTTATGACATAAGGTGGGACCGCTGTGAAACGGATGTGTGCACCCCCTTGAATGACTCCAATGTTCTCTACCCTGTATACCGGTGCGGGTCGGGCTGTCCCACCATGACCAGCATCCTCACTACTATCCCCATGATAGTGTGGTTAGAGCGTCCACAATCTACTGGGACAGGGTAGGCCTCAGAAGCTAGCCGGAGTTGACACGGGCTCAATGCATTCTCAAATGGGTGGAGGGCTGAGAGGTGCTTGTTGCTGAACCAGGAGGGGACTAAACCCTGTTTTAAATCCTGCAAGTTACTGCGGCCCTCGCCCAGCAACCATGCCCCGTACAGTACGCACACCGCGTTCTGTGCAGCCTGATCTGAAGCATTTCTGTCCTCTCTTATAAGAGCATTTACAGTCTTTGAGTGCCTCTCCAGTTCAGCAATGATCTCTTTTAAATGGACCGTCATAGCCTGGTCCTCGTGTAACTCTGAGCCTACTACTGTATTTTCATCCATTAAGGTTTTTCGCAACTGTGTTTCTAAACCGTTTATCTGTGTCTGCAATTCTATGTCATCCAGGCTGTTTATAACAGAGGATCCTGTGTTAAACGCTGTGAAAACTTCATTCCAGGCTCCCCTTCTTTGTCTCCCCGCGTTACCAAAATACTCCCTGTGTGTAGTGTACAGTTCTGTCTTGTCTACATTGGCAAAATCGAACTCGTAGAATTTCCTAAACATTTCTCTTAACAAGGCCTGGTATAGCTGTTCTGTCTCTTTGGGGCACCACTCAGGTAAGTGTACCTCGGTGAGGTTTAGAATCACGGAAGCTACCGCGTAGTGTACCCCCTGGTATAGTACCTGTTCCGTCGGCACTAGTACCAGCCTATTCCCTGGTCTCTTGGTGGTGGCAGGGCACCCCTCTCTGGGTGTCCTTGATGCCTGGGCCGTGGGCAGGGGCTTTCGGGCACGTGCCACGAGTTCAGTGGCTTTAACTGGGGCTGGGTAGTGTGGGACTATGCAAGTATGTAGGTGGAAATCCCATTCCACCCCCTCCCCCTTATCCTGCCATGATGCGGAGAAGATGATGGATATGCCTGTGGGGCAGGCCCTTTGCGACCCCCACATGCAGACATAAATTCCCTGTTCCGATTCCCACCACTTATCCCAGCATACACTAGTCCCCCCTTGGGTCCCTGTGACCATCCGGTAGGTGTCGTTCCCCATTCGGCTGTACGGTCCCCCGTGTCTCTGCTCAGCTTTCTGAGCCACCACCACCTTCCCAGGGGAATCTGTCCTCTGCAAGTCAGGCACACGTGTTTCCCCTCAGTGACCCCGACCCGTGAGGCCACAACCTGTACGCTGGGGCAGGGGCGGGAGGCCTCCCCGTAGGTGAACCCGGTCTGGCTGGAGTACCGGGTGGAGTTAGATCCCAGCCACCCTGGCCATCTTCCCTCATGGGAATAGATAGCGAGCACCTCCACGCCTCGTTCGCCGCCCCCAGCAGTCACGATCGGTGCTCTCTCTCCTGAGCACCCATAAATGTTGGAGTCCTCCACGTCACCTCGGTTCCCAGTGCTCATTCCTATCAGGGTGAGTAGGAGTATGCCACCCTTCATTTCGAAATCCCAATAAGGGTTTCTGTAAAGAGACACAAGAGCATATAGCCAGTTCCCGAGAAGATTCTCTGGCTTGGGTAAAGCATAGTCGGGTCTTGCAACCTCAACTCAATACAAACATTCTTTAACAATAACACTTAAACTACCAATCACCTCGTATTAACTTAAACTAACACCCAAACTTAACAATAACTAAAATTACATTACAGAAACTAAGTACATCCGCCGCCCGTCTCCGGGCGGCCAGGCTAACCCCTGTTCGGGCTGCAGCACACTACTCCCTTCGGTGTGGCTGCTCTGTCCTGTTCCTTTGGTCCCTCGCAGCCTGTGGCTGCTGGCTGGGGACCTCTGCCCTCAGACCGATCCCTGACTCGAGAGGCTGCCCTTTTAAACTGGGGAGCCGGTGACGACGGTTTCCTTGGCTGTGGCATTCATGGGGACTTTGGCGGGTGGGGGTTTTCTGACTGGTGGTTCTTTAACACGAGCCACTGCCCCCTCCGGTGCGGTCTGTGGGCTTTCCACTGCCGCTGGCTGGGGATTTTCATCCTCAGGCTTTACCTCTCCTAAACCTGTGCTAGGGGCAGGTAACTCTTCGCAGCCTGGTGCTGCAGGCTGAGGGTCCTCGCCCTCAGGTCCCAAATCTGGGTCAGGGGCAGGGTCTTCGCCCTCAGGTCCCACCTCCTCTAAGTCACAGAGGAATGGGGGAGTGTCCCAAATGGTGGGCGGGATGGCTCCTCCCCTAAAACAAGCCACTGCATCTGCCTGTGCAGTCTGTGGGTTTTCCCCTGCTGCAGGCTGAGGATTTCTATCCTCAGACCTTCCTCCAACTGGCTGTTCTCTTTTCTCGGGCTTAAACAATTTGCATTGATTAATGTGGAACCATTTGATGCGCCGAGGCATCTTTATGGCGTATACCATGGGGCTTGCCTTGTCTACAATGCTGTAAGGCCCCATGTATCACGGTTCTAGACTTCCTACCCGAGCAAAATTCCTCACCATAACCTGATCCCCTATCTCCCACTCGTGGTGTTTTCGGGGTTCTAACAGCAATCAGTTACTCCGATGCTGCTTTCCCATGTTCCTAGCCGCCTGCCCGTGGACCTGTTTAAGGTGCTCGAAGAGGTTCCTGGTGAACCTGTCCCGGTTTACCTCCCTGAGCTGACCTTCTGTGAACACCGGGGCTAGTACATGGGTGGGGGGCCGCATAACTCGGCCAGTCATCAGCTCGTGCGGGGAGTACCCTGTGCTTTTTGACTGGCTGGCTCGGATCCCCATCAGGACCAATGGTAGGACCTCTGCCCATTTTCTAGGTGAGTCCACCGTCTCTTTCCTCAACCTTTCCTTCAAGGTCCTGTTCATCCTCTCCACAATTCCTGACGACTGTGGGTTGTGCGCAACGTGCCACTTCCCCTCAACATAAGGGTATTCTGCATTACCTGTCCGGTAAAGTGACTCCCTTGGTCGGACTCCACATACTGTGGGAGCCCCCATCGCGAGACCAGGATCCTGGCTGTACCCAGAGCTGTGGCTGTTCTGCAGGGGAAGGCTTCTACCCATTTCGTGAACACATCTACCAGGACTAGGCAGTACTTATAGCCTCCCTGGGCGGTGGGTAGGGGCCCGATGTAGTCGACCTGGATCGACTGCCATGGTCCCTCTACCCTACTGATGTGTCCCATAGGTACCTTCCTTTTGTGGGGGTCAGAGTTGTTAGTAGCACACACCAGACAGTTGGCACAGAACTTGCGGACATCTTCCGAGTCCTGGCCACCATCCTGCCTGTTCCACCCGCTGCCAGGTGGTCTCCGGCCCAGGATGCCCCGCTCCTGGACCCTCATGGGCCAGTTGAAGGAATTCCCTCCGGTGCTGCTGTAATACCACCCATTGTTCTCCCCTAAACAGCATGCCTTCGTTCACAGAGAGGGCTGCTGTGCCATAAGGGCCCTCTACCCTTTTTCCCTCAGTCACTGCACTGAGGACTGCCTTGAGGACGGGGTCTTGGGTTTGGACCGTCTTAGTCGGCCTGCTGGTTGCCCTGACTACGGGGTTCTGCGGAGGAATGGGCTTTCACCTTATGGATGAAAACCTCCCCTTCCTCCCCTACTGCTGCTAAGATTTTCTCCAGCAGGTGTTTCACCGTGAGGGGTCTCCCGTCAGCGGAGGTGTATCCGCGGCGGGACCAGATGGCCAAGTACTCCATACACGAATTGCACGTGAACATGCTGTCTGAGCAAATCGTGTATGGGGTGGGGGAAGATTTCGGGGTGTGTAATGACGTACCCTACCGCGGACAGTTCAGCCTGCTGGGCACTCATGGTGCTGGGGAGCTTAATTGCCAAGGCAATGTTGCCGCTGGGTCATAAACTCCACACCCTGTGAGTCGCTCACCAGCAGATACCGTGCTGGAGCCATCCACATAGATTTCGCGGCCTGTGGGGTGTATCCCAGCCCATAAACCTATGTCCACTTCCCAAACTCCTTCCATGGAACACCGGTGGGCTGTTCCAGGATATACCAGGTTAGCTGCGAGCTTTGGCTCGCAGAGCCCTTTCACCTTTAGGTCCATCTGTGAGAGAAGCAGGGTCCAGCGAGCAATGCGGGCACTGCTCACTGTCCCATCCTTGATTCTCCCGTCCAGGAGCATCTGGGTGGGCGTGTGATGGGTGAGGAGGGTGAAGATCAGCGATCTTTTGACAGCCCAATGTGTGGCCAAGAGGTGCCTCTCACAATTGGAGTAGCTCTTCTCCACATCCGGGAGTATCCTGGAGGAGTAGAGCACTGGCCTCAGCCTGCCATGCCGCTCTTGGAGCAGCACAGCACTCAGGCTGTCCCCGCTGGCTACCACCTCCAGGAAGAACTCTTTCCCCCCATCTATGGCCCCTAGAGCTGGTGCGGTCTGCAGATCTTCCTTGAGCCTGACAAATGCTGCCTGGCAACCCTCGTCCCAAGCCCACTGCACTCCCTTGTGTAGGAGTCGGAGCAGAGGGGCTGCTGTGGCTGCATAGTCCTCAATGAAGTCTCTGCAGTACCCGGTTAGCCCTAGAAAAGATCGCACTCCCGTGACTGTGTTGGGGACTGGTAACTCCTGTACCGCTTCCCTTCTAGCTTTGTCTATGGCCTTTTCCCCAGCGCATACGGTCAGGCCCAGGAATTTCACCTCCTGCTGGCCGAACTGCACTTTCTTTGGGTTTACTTTAAAACCCTCCTGCCTGAGCAGTTCCAGCAGTTTGGCCAGTAGTGGGCCATGCTCCTCTCTCGAATCCGTGAATAGGAGCAGGTCATCCACATACTGTACCAGCTGCCTGGGCTGGCTGAAGCCCTTTAAACTGTTTGCCATGCATTGATGGAAAATGCTAGGGCTATTGTGGAAGCCCTGAGGCAAACAGTTCCAGGTATACTGTTGCCCTTTAAAAGTAAAGGCAAACTTGTACTGGTCCTCTCTCCTTAAAGGGATGAACCAAAACCCATTGGAAATATCCAGCACCGTGAAAGTGGTCGCGGATGCTGGGATACGTCCTATCAGGTCGGCAACTGCTGCTACCGTGGGTGCACAGGCTGGGATGTTACTGTTGAGCACCCGATAGTACACCTTGGCCCTCCAGGAGTTGTCTGGCTTTCTAATCGGCCACAGTGGAGAGTTTACGTGGGTGGCTATCGGTCTCAGGACCCCCTGTTGTACTAAAGAGGACATGGCTGCTTCCATGTCTGGCTCCGCTTCCCTGGGGAAGTTATACTGTTTCTGTGGTCAGGCCATGGTGTCCCCGTCTACGCTGACCTTGAACCTGTTGACCCTCCCACAGTCGTGCTTGTGTGTGGCAAATGTGGCTAGGTGGGCTCGCTCAAATGCCTGGAACTCCTTTGGGGTATTACTGACCATGAGCTCGAGGTTATAACCCTCTTTGGGCTTCATGGTGCACAGGGTCCCCTTCCCCTCTTTCCCTGGGATGACTACTACTCCGCCTTCCTTTCCTGTACTTGCCCCCCATAGGCAATGATTCCTTAAATCCACTAGGATCCCATGGCCCACAATAAAGTCAACTCCCAGGATCCCCTTTCCACCTTCCACTTCATTAGGATACAGGTCCACTTAGAGCAGAGTGTTCCCAAACGAATGGACAGGGGGATGGAAAATAAGTCAGCCTGTTCTTTACCAGTGAATCCCGACAGACTGTATGGGACCCCGCTAGATAGAGGTGAGGTGGTGGGGTTATCTGAATGGATCACGGTGCATGATGCCCCCGTATCCAACAGATAGGTCCCCTTTACCTTTTCGACCTCCATCTCAACGAGGGGTCTCTTCCACAAGTCATACTGCAGGGAGCACAGGTAAACAGGCTGCACTCGCTCTAGTCAGGGCTGTGGGTTGGATGGGGCTGAGGGGGTCAGCGCACCTGTAGTGGCTGCTACCCTCCCTGGGCCAGTCAAAAGGGTCCTCATCGCGTCCAAAAATGACTCGACCGTGGCGGGAGGGATCCCTAACTCTGTCTTTTGAGCTGGGGCTGAGGAATTCATTCCCTTGTTATCCTTCCAAAGGCTTTTGCACTCCTTCCTCCAGTGTCCATCCTTCCCACACCCGTAACAATTAAGCTTCGTGCTGGAAGGGTTATTCCCTTCCTGATGCCACGCCTTCCTACCCTCTCCGGGTTATACTTCATGCACCTTCCCCTTAGCTGGGTGTGCATCGATTCCGCTACCATTCCTGTAGGCTAGGGTCAACTGTCTGATCACCGTGAGTTCGGTAGTCAAGGGATTCTTAGGGTCAAACCAGACTTCCGCCTTGGCCCTGACCTGGGGCAAGCTGTTTGCCACCAGGCAACGGAGCCAGTGGGCCAGCTGATCCCGGTCCAGGTACGCCCGGTTAGGTGCCCCTGTGTAGGCACTCCTGTACACCGGCCACAACCTGTCTGCGAAAGCCTGCGGGGATTCCCCTGTGATCTGCACTGTCTTCTCCACTCGGGAGAAAGGACTTCCCTCATTCATCCCCATGGCCTCAACAACATCCTCCTTGAGTTCCCCATACTCGCACTGTCCCTTCTTACACTGGTCAGAAAGGGACTGGAGGAGCTTACCCTCCAGGGAGAACAGCAGCATTTTGGCCTGTTCGGCATCATTGCACTCGCTGATGCTGGCTGCCTGTTCCACTTCCCTGAAGTGGACCGAGGGTCCCTTTTTTCTGTGAGCTTTGGTATGTGGCTCACCATAGCTCTAAGCTGTTGGGTGCCGTAGGGAACTACGAACTGGTTTTGGAGGGGTCCCTCTTCCCCGTCATGAGCAGGTGGGCCCAACCTTCGCTGCCGGGCACATCGGCCCCGGTTCCAACTTCTCTTGCGGGGGTTGTTCCATCTTCGCTTCTACTCCTAACTCCACCCCCCCTGCTGCCAGACCTCGCTAAAACCTGGCGCTACGGGTGGTGGTCGTGGGACCTCCCGTTCCTCAACCGGGTCATCCCTTGGCACTACCACTGGTGTCTGAACCGTTCTCCCCTTGTTCCCTGTAAAATCCACCGGGGCTGCCTTCGGGCTTATGAGGCACACCATGCCCTTTGCCTTCCTTAGGGCAAGGCTCAGATTCTCTATCTGTTCCTCGCAGGGGCCATGATCTGCATCCTCAAACCCCTGTTCGCTCACTAACTTATAGGTTGCCTTTATGTCTTTTAATTTCTCCTCCTGCTCTCTTACTTGTCTCGCTAGGCGGGCATTCTTTTCCCGCAACCTCAGCTCATTGTTCTTGGCCTTGGTGACCTGGCACTGTAGATATTCCAGCCTGGCCTTATGCTCCCCTATTAACTGTACCCTTTCCTGGTTTAGGGCCTGCAATGCTACCAGTAAATTCTCCCCTGCTGGAGTCCTGTCTTGGACATCCAGGGCTGACTCCCGTATCTCGGCTGCCTGTGCTTCAATGAGCCTGTCCAGAAGCTGGATCTGTTTCTTGAAGCACATCAGCCAGACTGCCTTTTCTATGGATTTCCTATGATCCTTTCCTTCTGTCCATTTAGCTGCAGCATCTACCGGACGCCCAGCCTTTAACAGATTAGTGATCCACTTCTTAGTGATATTCACTTTACTGAATACATAATCAGAAATCCTCACTTCCATCACGGTGTGCTCTCCCGAACCAGTGTCTACTGTATCGCAACCCTGTTGCCGGTGTCCAGCCGTGGTCGCCATTTCTGTAGGGGGGGGGAAAGAGTGTGTGCAGTCAGCTTCCCTCTGACTGGGTTCCGTAGCGGTTCGAATCACTCCCACACCCCTGGGTTCTAGACACCGGACTTAGGTACAGGTGGTGATACAAAATTGGAGTAGACAACTGGTTTGGTACAGGAAAACTGTATTTTATTAAAAGGCACAATAAATATTACAACACTGAGAATTACTAGAATGGTTACAGGCACACAAGAGTACACTTCATTAGGAATGGGGAACACAGCACATCGAGGGAAAAATCACAGTATTAATCCCCCTACCCTTGTCCCACCCCCAATATCTAACTAATTGTGCTGTGAGGGGCCAGGGATTATGCTCACCAATAAGGGTTTCTGGACAGGTCGGATCCTGTCGATTAAGCAGGTTGAGGTTTTGGGGTTCGCTCTTTGTGTCCTTTGGGGCCTGCCGTCGTCACGTGGTCCCAGGGCGCGGTGCTGGAGTCGTCTGAGTAAAGTACCCTCTTTTCTCCGTTAGATATAGGGAGTAAAGTCTTTGTTGGGTACTTTACCTTGTAGAGTGGAAAACTTCGGGTTTTGTTCTTCTGGTGGTGGTCTGGTCGTCGAAGTTTTGTTGCGGTTGGGGTTTGGTTGGCGGTCTTCGGTGTTGGCTCGGTCGCGGTGGCCTAGATCACTACCTGTGCAGTGGTAATGATCCGAAGGTATGGTTTACCCGGCCCTTTGTTACCGCGGTGCTCGTGGTCGTTCCTCGTGTAAGGCTGCGGTTGCGGCCTAGTCGTCTTCAGTCGGGCCTGCCCCACCGTGCCCGTCTACTTCTTTGAGTTCCGAGTATCCCTGGACATGAGCGCGTGCCTGCTCGTCCCCAACGCTTCTCCACGCTGCCCTTCTCTGCCTGCTTCGTTACTGCACGCCTTAGTCTTCGTCTCCCTTGGTTACCGGTGGGCCTACAGTTATACTATTTCGGAGGTTCGTTATCTGCGCGCCAAATCAGGGTTAGTTCTTTGTCTGATTTTTGGCGGGCTCATTAAAGTGATTATAGTCGTTCACCTTAACTGCTTTTTGGGTGGTTGCCCCATTGCTAAACGCTCTTTAATGTCTCAGTGATGGTTATGCATAACGTGAATCGGTATCTTCCTGGCCCGGTAGCCAGTTTAAACTGTAAGCGATTATTTATGCAAAGGTTTGATGGGTTCAAGATTAAGTCTTTTCCTGAGTTGATTGAGGATGCGTATTCTGCATTGTCTACTTGTCTGGCTCTCAGAAATAACAAGTCTTTCACAGGCCCAGGCATGTCAGGGTTTTCAAGTCCTTTTGAATTGACCTGCCGTTTCTGCAGGGCCTTCTTTTCCGATCTTGCAGGCTTCTGCCATGAAGTCCAGAAGCTGTTTTGTCTAGGGTTCCCTTATCACTTCGTCCTTCAGGGCCTCTTTATTAATAACTCTGGGGAATGTGGGAATTTTGAGAACCCTACAGCGGAGCGGTCTCGAGGGGCCGAATGGTCTACTCCTGCTCCTATCTTCTATCTGTGGGCTCCTGCTGTAGCCAAATTAGCTGCAGTCTTTACCTGAATAACAACAGTGACTGCACTTCAAAGACATTTATCTCTTTGGGGTCGGAGAGGAATTTCCCAGATTTTGTTCCCCCAAAATTGGCCTGGGTTTTTAATGTTTTTTTTGCCTCTCCCAAGAGATCACATGGCTTTGGGTGGGGTGGAGAGTGTATATATTGCGATGCACAAGCTATCACAGTTGTGTGGGATGGGTTGGATGGAACAGAGGTTTTTTTTCCTATCTGGCATTGTTCGTATGTTCATAAGTACTTTGAGACCTTTCTGGAGAGAAATAACGAGGTGCTGGATATATGCAAAACTTATTATTTTAAAACAAGTTTCTTCAAAGTCTGTTCACCAAATATGTGGGCCACTGCACCTATGTTAACAAGATTTCATTCATTTACAGAACGTGTGTCAAGTCCAAGAATACAGATCAGCCACTTCTCCTCTGATGGGATCTGTAATGTTGCCCTGAGCTGTTCAGTGGAGAGCGGCAGTGACCTGATCTACAGCTGGTGGAGAGGAGGAGGGAAGGTCACAGATGACGGGTCACACAGTGTGACTGATGGTGGGAGGAGACTAGGAGTGTCCTTAAGCCCACATGATACCAGCACAGTTTACAACTGCACAGTGAGAAACCCAGTGAGCGAGAAGACTGGTAGCATCGACATCGCAGGCCCCTGTAACCGCACCAATAAAGGTTATTGTATCGGAGCTAATAGAGAGGTTACTCCAATTAATAACTAAAATGCAGGAATGGTTGTCTGCTGTAATGGGAGCTGATAATAAATCTTCTTACTCGTAGGGTTAGGTTAACAGCACCTTTCAAATTAGAGTTCGACCCAATTTAAACAGGTGGGGGTAGAAATTCGCTGTGGGCAGATTTGCAAAGCGGGCGATATCACATCCGTTATAGGTCCCGTTTGATACCGAGTTCAATTAAAGTCAATACATAGAATTACACAGTATTTACAGCACAAAAACAGACCATTCAGCCCAAAATATCTATGCCGATCTTTATGCTTCATACAAGCCTCCTCCCACCCTACTACATCTCACCCTTTCAGCATATCCTTCTATTCCTTTCTCCCTCATGTGCTTTCCCCATGAATGCATCTACGCTATTCGCCTCAACTGCTCCATGTGGTAACAAGTTCCACATTCTCACCGCTCTCTGGGTAAAAAAATAGAACTGATTATTAAGCGGGGCGTGTAACGGGCAGGCAAAGCGATACCGTCCGATTTGCACAACCGGCTAAGATGAATTTCCACCTTGTGGTAAATGTTTCCAGGTTCTTCAATGGAAAGTAACATTGGACAGTGTGTACAACAGGTAGACGATCCACTACCGCCACTTTTCCACCCGACGGAGAAAGTTAAAATTGCCCCCTCTTTGGGTGTTTGCAATGAAAACATTCATTATGGATTTTTTTAGTAGATACATCAATATTACACCAAATATTGCAGTAATATTAAGCTTGATTGTTGATCCCACAGCAAGGGATTGAAAGCAGAGAGTAAGTTATTGTTTGTTTCTGTATGTTTCCAGGCAGTGGAAGAGAGAAGGGAGACGGCACTCTGCACTCGGCTCAGATCCTGGGAATACGAGCTGTGATATTCATTGCTGCTGTCATTACCACCATCACGGGAGTTTACATCTGGGAGCAAAGAACAGTTAAAGGAAACTGAGAGACTGTTTACAGAGGGATCTCTGGACACTGCAACAGGTGGGGAAATTACAGTCACCGCTGAGGGTCAACGTTCAAAGACACTGACAATAGGATTAATGCAGCCACACGTCCAAGTTAATTCTTTATACTTCAGCTGTCCTTGATCTCTGAGCCGGGAGACCACTTGAACCCGATTCCCATGTGTCATATCAAAAAACAATGGAGTATTGGAAGATGGAGAGCATAAAAAAATCATGAAGCAAGAACAAAGTTGTTCAGCCAACCCAGTGTGCTCGCTCCACAGACCCAGTATCATCTACCCTTTCATGGTCTCTACTCGAATCCATTCCAATTCCTTTGGGAAGGTTGGTCCCTACTTAACCATCAAAATGGCAAGCTTTTTTTCATGTTTATACCATCTGGACAGGAACCCATGTCAAGATGCATTGTTGGTGTATAATTTGATAATAATTTGTAGTTAAAATTTTAGTCAGTGAGATACCTTGTACAATATAAATTCACTTAACTTTGGACTGTGCAGACAAATGAGTTTGCTTTCCTCTCGGCAATGAAGTGAACGATCATCACTGCTTGTTCAGTACAATTTCTTACTGTTGTGTGCAGCAAATGTATTCCAGCCTTCCTGGCGATCTGGCACCTCAGCAATAAGATGACATTTACACTTTCACGGTTATCTGAGGAAGGATGTTCTTGCCATGGAAGGAGTTCAGCGACGATTCACCAGGCCGATACCTGGGATGGCAGGAATGACGTATGAGGAGAGATTGGGTCGATTGGGCTTGTACTCGCTGGAGTTTAGAAGAATGAGAGGGGATCTCATTGAAACTTATAAAATTCTGACAGGACTGGACAGACTAGATGCAGGAAGGATGTTCCCGATGGTCGGGGAGTCCAGAACCAGGGGTCACAGTCTAAGGATAAGGGGTAGGCCATTTAGGACAGAAATGAGGAGGAATTTCTTCACCCAGAGAGTGGTGAACCTGTGGAATTCTCTACCACAGAAGGCAGTAGCGGCCAATATATTAAATATATTCAAGGAGTTGGATATATTTCTTAAGGCTAAAGGGATCAAGGGGTATGGGGAGAAAGCAGGGACAGGGTACTGAATTTGGATGATCAGCCACGATCGTATTGAATGGCGGAGCAGGCTCGAGGGGCCGAATGGCCTACTTCTGCTCCTATCTTCTATGTTTCTATGTTAACGCTTTACAACTTAGTGCACGGAGTGGCCTTTAAAGAAAGACTTGCATTATACAGCACCTTTCACGACCACAGGACGTCCTAAAGCGCTTTACAGCCAATTAAGTATTTTTGAAGTGTAGCCACTGTTGTAATGTAGGAAACGTGCAGCAAGGTTCCAAAAACAGCCAATTGATAATAACCAGTTAATCTGTTTTTAAAGTGATGTTGGTTGAGGTGTAAATATTGGTCAGGACACCAGGGAGAACGCCCCTGCTCTTCTTCAAAAGTGTGTCATGGGATCTTTTACGCCCACTTTGAGGGGGTAGACAGGGCCTCGGTTTAACATCTCATCCTAGATTTTGTGCTGAAGTCTCTGGAGTGGGACTTGAACCTACAACCTTCTGACCCAGAGGTGAGAGTGCTACCAGCTGAGCCACGCCTCCAACACCTTTAAAAATCTGGATATTTATATCTATCTTACAGACGAGTAAATCAAACGTTTACCTGTTGGAGTCACACTTACAAAGTGTAACTTTCAACTGATGTTGAAGCTTAGTTTTAAACTTAAAAACTTGCAAGTCAGTTGGCAGTTAACAGTCAGTGAGCTGTAAGTAGGTCAGCTGTTTAGTCAGCCCCCAACCACACAATGTGTACTTATCAGTTGAGATTGGTTTGTGTCTGAAAGGTATAGAAAGGGGGATATTTGCAAGAGCCCAGCAGTGAGTGGGAATGGAGTGAGGACTTCCAAAACGGGAATTTGATGAGAGTGGCAATTCAACAGAAGGGGACGGAGGTACTCAGTAAATTAACCGAGAAACAAAAGCTAAGTTTTCTCCTTTTATTCCCACTTTAATAAAGGGTGTCAAACTCAATTTCCATGGCGGGCCAGATCAGACGTCCTGGAACTTAGCATGGGCTACACTAGGGTAGAAATTGTTGTGCATTTTTGCCCATTTGTTGGGCGCAATGTGTACCAATTTCTGGGCACGAGGTCCGGCACCTATTCTGCGCTGGCAGCATGGCCACTGCCATATTGGTCCTGTTTTTAGGTTGCCCGAGATCAGCGGTGGGTCAATTTAAATAGGAACATAGGAACAAGAGTCGGTCATTCAGCCCCGCAATCTTGTTCCGCCATTCAGTGAGATCATGGCTGATCTCTATCCTAACTCCATCCACCTGCCTGGGCTCCATATCCCTTACTACCCTTGGCTAGCAAAGATTTATCGATCTCAGATTAAAAATTATTGGCCTGGATTTTGCAGTCGGCGGCATAACTACGGATTACACGCCGGCATCTGAATGCAAACTTACCTGATGGAGACCCTCCTCCGTGAACTTGCTGGCAGATGCTACGTAGTAGAGGGCAGCGTACTGGCCCACAGATCCCAGGAGTGCACAGTGTGCGGAAGTGTACCTGGGATCCTGTGGGCCGGTGCTAAAATCAGCAAATGGAGAGGCCTATCATTGTTTACAATATAGATGTTTATACACATTAAATCCCGGAAGGCTCTAGTAATGAGTGTTTTTTTTCCTTTCCTCCACTTTCTGCACGGATTTCTTTTAAGCTTATGCTCCACGTAGATGCAACAAAAAAAACCCTCAATGTAGCAACCACTTCCACCGAACTTTTCACGGACAATAAATAACTTTCATGTACAAAATCCTAAAATGTTTCCATTTCCGGCCTCATATAGCTTTTTAAATTACTTGGATTTGTCAGGAGGTATCCCCTTAAGCTGTGTAAACAGGCCCTGCGCCTGTTTGCACCAGCCGCAAAATGTTCAGACGTAATTGCTGAGCAATTAGCCCAACTCTGCGAAAGCAATTAGAGTTTCCCCGTCGGTACGGATCATTTGTCAAGTTGTAACTTGACAGATCGCAAGTTCGAGACTTAGTGCAGAAAACACAAACTTGCTGTCCATTTCTAAGGCGGCATGATGCTGCACTCCAGAGAGTATGCTGTCATACTGACCGCAAAATCTGGGCCATTAATTGAGCTAGCATCTACTGCTTTTTGTCGGAGAGTTCTGCACTTCTACCACCCGTTGGCGTGTAGAAGTGTTTCCTAACTTCTCTCCTGAATGGCCTGGCTCTGATTTTAAGGTTAGGTCCCCTTGTCCGAGACTACCCCATCAGCGGAAATAAATAAATAAGTCATTAATAATAAGTGAATAGCTGAGGGTGCAGCACAGATCCTCGTCAGACACCACTACTCACTTCCTTCCAATTTGAGTACATACCCATTATCCCTACCCTCTGTCTTCTACTGCCTTACGAGTCTCCTAAGCAGGTCAAAAAATTGTTTCCATTCAATGAAGTTTAATTTTAGCTACTAGTCTCTTATGTATCACCTGCAGTCCCGCATGACTGTCCAGGAGGGCGTATTACCCGATGCCAGAGTAAAGGATATCTCGAAGCACAAGAAAGGAATTTGTAAAGGGAGTGGGAAGAACCAGTTGTCCTGATCCACGTCAGACACAACGACATGGAAAGAACAACGAGTAGGTTGTTGAGGGAGTATCAGGAGCGAGGAGCTCAATTAAAAAGCAGGACCTCGAGGGTGATGATCTCCGGAGTCTAAACAAGTGGTGTGATGAGTTGTGGCGCCAGTACTGGGACAGGAAGGAGCTGGGATGGGCTGCACCCGAGACCAAGGTCCTCGTGGAAAGGATAAACAGGACTATAGAATGGACTTTAAACCAGCATGGCATCTAACGGCATCTCTGGTCCTTATTGCGAAAGATGTTAGAGGCTTAAATTTTCTCCTCTGCTACCTCACTGGTGTATCCCATGTACAAATCCCAAGCATTGTGGAGACTCACATCCAGCTCTGTAAGGTAGTTACACCTGCTTCATGCAGTCATAGTTACCACTGGTAGGATCCCACTAGTCGTGCCCTCAGAAACTGATGGCAGGATACAGGAAGTAATGAACGGAAGAAGCAGCCCCCGCGCTCCTCTGTTGAAAGTTCTCGTCGGGGCAGAAAGCGGCTCCTGCCCCTTCTCTCGCACTACACCAGACTTCTTCCCCGCAGAAGTGAAACTTTTCGTTTGTTTCCTCTAGCTCCAGTTCCTGACCACCCACCCCATCCATCCTCACTAGACTAATGAACATTAATCCACCAGGTCTCTCTACCCCTCCATTCTGAGTTTCACGTCCTTCACACAGCCCCATCTCCCTTCTGGTATTTGTACCAGTCAAAGCTCAGTGCCCCATGTAGACTTTTATTCTGTATCAGTCTTCTTCCATTTTCCACTCATTTCTGTGCCAGCTTCCTCTCCTGTGTATAGCTCTGTCCTACCTACATTTGTGACCTCTCCAACCTTGCAACGTTAACACGTTTGTCCAGAGCTGCTGGCTGAAGACCTTAGCCAATGTGCCTGGAGTATCTTACTTTGCATGAGCAACTGCGATTTTCTGCAATCTTGGTGGTGTAAGGGAATAGTAAAACTTGTCCAGTATTCATTCATTATACATATGTTGAAGGCTATTGGATCAAGCTCTGTCCCTTTTTTCTGATATATGCACAAGGGAACTGAACAGAATGCTACCATATACGGCTATGGCGATTGTGCGCTGTCGGAGGTGCCATCTTTCGGATGAGACGTTAAACTGCGGCCCCATCTGCCCTCTCAGGTGGTGTAAAAGATCCCATGACACTATTTCAAAGAAGAGCAGGGGAGATCGCCCCCCAGTGTCCTGGCTAATATTTATCTGTCATCCAACATTGCTACAAAAAAGGTTATCTGCCATGTTTCCTACATAACAGCAGTGACTATACTTCAAAAGTACTTAATTGGCTGTAAAGATCTTTGGGACGTTGTGAGGTTGCAGGAGGCGCTATATAAAAGCAAGTTCCTTCTTTTCTTTTAAGATGAACTGTCTTACAAGTACAGTCCAGCGTAATTTGTTATTTAACTCCACTGCAATCACCATATGATTGCAGTGCAACCGTTACTAGCACAGACATAACGTAAGGGTATCGTAGTATCTCAGCTTTGGCTTGGTTCGCTTGATTACAGTGTAGCAAAGATTAATGTGCATGCCATATTTCAGGATTTTTCTTGTCTATTTTGACAGGGCGGTGGGGGCGGGGGAAGATGGTGTTTCTTTAAGCAAAGAATATGTTCAGAACTTCAAAAGAAAATCACCTGGATGAAAGGTGGTTATAATATACTAAGTGGAAGTGGCTTTTCCTGAGAGACTAAATAATAAGCCATGTCTTAGCATATCTAGGTAATCAAAAAACAGCTTGACCCATTGCGCTGGGAAGCCCTTTAATCTCTGTCTGCCTGGATACAGGGGGAGCTAAAAAGAGACAGGCTTTTTGAAACAGGAAGGTTGCAAGGGCAGTCCAATTTTATTCAAGGGAAAACTGAGGGCTTTCACTGAATTAGGCAAAGAGGTTCAAAATGCTGGAGGTTAGTAAGCAGCCAGCTTGTTCAAGCCAACCAAGACAAGCCACTGATGTCGTCCTGCATGCCATGTTTTTTATTTTGTATTATTACACAAAGATAAATTTTATGGAAATTATGTCTGATTGATCATAAAGGCTGTTCTGTATGCTCAACTTTCTATGAAATAAAGCAGCTTAAAAATTCACATCTGGCCTCATCTTACCAAGTGTTTGTTCAATCCAACTTCAGAAAAATTGAAGAGATGCACGTGCAAATGACAATAATTTCCATTTCAGGTCGCAATGGGTACTATTATTATGCCCATGTACAAACAGATACAGGGCAATAGGAATCAACTCACACAAAAGTAAAAATAAAAACAGAAAATGTTGGAGATACTCAGCAGGTCAGGCAGCATCTGTAAAGAGAGAAACAGAGTTAACGTTTCAGGTCGATGACCTTTCGTCAGAACTGAAAAAAGCAGGAAATGGAACAGAATTTTAAGCAAGTGCAGGGGCTGGGAAAGGGGGGAGGGGATGAAAGAACAAAAGGGAAGGTCTGTGATAGGATAGAAGGCAGGAGAGATTAAGAGATACTCAAGGCAAAAGGAGATGGCAATGGGACAGGTTAAGAAACACGTAAGTAAGATGCTCGCACCACTAACAGGAGCAAATTATGTCACTATACCCCAGAAGGGATCTATGGCGGACTTGTTGCAGTCCAAGGCTACCATATGGCTCAGTGAGGTTTAGGATTGCAGTTCTTATTTAATGATTTGCTGACAAGTTAACGGCTTCGAACACACGGACTGTTCCTGTGATGTGAATGCAGAGATACCTGCTCGCTCAGGTAGATTGAATGACTACCGGGGGGGTTCTACACTTCTGGAAATACCAAAGGCAGGTTTGCAGCCTTCTTTGTTCAGTGGTCTTCTTCGCATCCAGGGTCTTAGCTAACCTTGCACACGCACATTTTTCTGTATTGCTATACGGTCAATAAAATCTCACAGTGCTCAGAAACATGAGTGATTAAATACAGTGGGAATACACTTCACAAATTACGTTTACCAGTTTTTAATCTTACAGTTTCACTCTTAATCCTCTTTCTCCAGAACTATTTTGAGGACTCATTACATCCAACCTAACTTCTGTACTTTCTAGAAGTTCAGGTCACTCTTTGGAAACTATCTCGATCGCTCCTTCGCTCTTTATCTCTCCTGCTCTCTTCTTTCCTTCTAACTTTTCTCTTCCTTTCTGCCTCAGTTTCTATGATTTTGGGGTGGTGAATAGCACAGGTTTGATATCTAAAATCCCACTTACAAAACAAACCTTTTTGTAACCAAATCTGAGCAATAGATTTAAAAAGGATTATCTGTCATAGGGATCCCTTCGGAAATGCTAATCAATTGGATAGGCATGTGTCAAATTATGACAGCCACATTTGAAAACTTTGTCAAAAACCAAATCTTGGTCCGTTTGTATTGTTTAACAGTCCATAGCAATTAGCTACAGCTATACACCGCCATGCTGAGAGTGACATCATCTTAAAAGCCCCTCTGTTTACCTCAGAGCCATGTTCCCAAACAAGTTGACTCATCAATGTCCATTTCAGGCTGTTACAGGACAATTTAAATCTCTCAAAATGGTTCCCACCCCCGCCAAAGCACCCAATCAAAGTCACAAATGACATGCAATGTTGCATACCAGTGCTTCCAATATGTCTTCCTTTTTCTGCAATTGAGGAATCCCCTCTACCGTGGTTGACGTGGCCCTCCGTGTCCATTCCATTTCCCGCACTTCTGCTCTCACCCCTTCCCCTCCCTCCCAGAACCACGATAGGGTTCCCCTTGTCCTCACCTTTCACCCCACCAGCCTCCACATTCAACGGATCATCCTCCACCATTTCCGCTACCTCCAGCGTGATCCCACCAGCAAACACATCTTCCCCTCCCCTTTCAGCATTCTGAGGGTACCGCTCCCTCCGTGACACCCTGGTCCAATCCTCAACCACCCCCAACACCCGCTCCCTGTCCCACGGCACCTTCCCGCGCAAGCGCAGGAGATGCAACACCTGCTGTTTTATTTCCTCCCTTCCTACCGTCCAGAGCCCCAAACACTCTTTCCTGGTGAAAGAGCGAATTACTTGTACTTCTTGCAATTTAGTATACTGTATTTGCTGCTCACGATGCAGACTCATCTACATTAGGGAGACCAAAACACAGATAGGGTGACTGCTTTGCGGGACACCTCCGTTCAGTCTGTAAGCGTGACACGGAGCTTCTGGTCACCTGACACTTCAATTCTCAGCTTGACTCCCACTCTGATCTCTCCATCCTCGGCCTCTTACACTGTTCCAACAAAGCTGGAGGAACAGCACCTCATCTTTCGATTAGGCACTTGACAGCCTTCTGGACTCAACATCGAGTTCAACAATTTCAGATTATAGCCTCGGTTTTCTTTTTTCCCCTCACATGGCGGCTGTTGATGATTCAGCCATTGTCATTTACACTTCATCTAGTGTCGTCTTTTGTTTCTTAACTTGTCCTATTACCATTTCCTTTTGCCTTGCACCATCATCCCTTTTGTCTTTCAATCTCTCCTGCCTTCCATCCTATCACAGACCTTCCCTTTGTTCTTTCCGCCCCTCCCCCTGCACTTGCTTAAAAATCTGTTCCATCGCTAACTTTCTCCAGTTCTGACGAAGGGTCAGTGACCTGAAACGTTAACTCTGTTTCTCTCTCCACGATGCTTCCAGATCTGCTGAGTGTTTCCAGCATTTTCTGCTGTTGTTTCAGTGGTTCTACAGTATTGATGTATCATTGCTACATTTTCAACAACAACATTTATAAAGCGCTTTTCATGTCATGAAACGTCCCAAGTCGCGTCACAGGTGCGTTATCAAACAAAGCTTGACACCATGGCACATAAGGAGATATTAGGACAGGTGACTAAAAGCTTGAGCAAAGAGGTTTCAAGGAGCGTCTGAAAGGAGGGGTGGCAGAGTGCTGGAGAGGTTTAGGGAGGGAATTCCGGAGCTTTAGGCCTCGGCAGCTGAAGGCACGGCCGCCAATGGTGGGGCGAGAAAATCAGGGATGCGCAAGAGGCCAGAATTGGAGGAGCGCAAAGATTTCAGGTGGTTGTAGGACTGGAGGAGGTAACAGGGATAGGGAGGGGCGAGAACATGGAGGGAGTGGAAGACAAGGATGAAAATTTTAAAACTGAGGTGTTACCGGACCAGGAGCCAATGTAACGCAGCGAGCACAGGTGTGATGGGAGAAGGGACTTGGTGTGATTTAGGAGACGGGCAGCAGAATTTTGGATGAGCTCAAGCTTATGAAGGGTAGAAGATAGGAGGCCGGCCAGGGGAGCATTGGAATAGTCAAGTCTAGAGGTAACAAAGGTGTAGATGATGGTTTCAGCAGATGAGCTGAGGCAGGAGCGGAGACGGGCAGTTAAACAGAGGTGGAGGTAGGTGGTCTAGGTGATGGAGCAGACACGTGGTCGGAAGATCTCGGTGTCAAATAGGACGCCAAGGTTGCAAACGGTCTGATTCAGCCTCAGACGGTGGCTAGGAAGAGGGATGGAGTTGGTGGTTAGGTAACAGAGTTTGTGGCAGGGACCAAAGACAATGGCTTCGGTGTTCCCAATATTTAGTCGGAGGAAATTTCTGCTGGTCAAACAAACAGCGTGACAAATCAGAGACAGTGGAGGAGTCGGGACTGGTGGTGATTCCCATCACAGAACTGCCCAACCCAAAGAGAGGAACGCCAACCATAAAAAAATTCATCTATGCAACTTTCTATCTCTGAGATAATGGGAAGAATCACAGAGGTCAATCACTTATAGCCAGAGGCTTCTCATTCACTGTGCCCAGTAGGGCTTAGCTGAGCAGACCTTGCTATATCCCAGGCTCCTACATCAAAAATGAGATAACTCAGAGTGGTAAATCCGATTGATGGCTTGGCGGGCCAAACTCCACAATCTTACAGGGAGTAAGATCTCTTTTAGAGGAACACCAACATGACAGAGGAAGTCAATGCAACTGGTAACAGTAAACACAGAACCAGTCTGGATCAACTAGCTTGAAAGTTAGTTTTCACTCACAATGTCAATAGAGTGTGCGTTTGTTATTTTGCATGGTACGAGGAGTGGTATGAAATTGAGAGGTCTCACTGTGAGAACAGCACTCTGCTCGATCACAGATTTCATGTAAAATAACCCCGTTTATTGGTTTTCAATTGTGCCTCGTTTTGCGAGAGTGCTTTTCCGTCTGCCTTCCATAAAACAAAACCATTTCAACAACATCCTACAACAGAGTGGAGATATGGCCAATTTAAAGAGCCGGGTTCTTGCAGGGTTTATTTTTAGCGCAAAAATCCAGGAGAAAACCTATGGCGAAAACCGGACCCCACAAAAAAATGCCCAGGTAAATTTGGGAAGTAAAGGGTCTCAAAAATATACAGTCAAACTGATTGACAACTGTTATTTACACAGTTCAGCGACACCACTTTTATGCGGCTCACTGTCTAACTCCCACTTAACCCGTAGATAGATTTTTTTTAAACTAAAAGTAAAATTGAGGAATCTATGTTTACAGCTGTGGCTCCAGTTCACTATGATGGTGGGATGTTAAAAATTGTTGGAGATTATGCAGAGCGGAATAGTTGCAATCTTGCTTTCAGTAAACGATGCCTTTGGTGTGTGCCCGGTGTCAGCCTTTGATTGGTGACCTGAGGCTTGAAGGGACTAATATTTATGCTACCTAGCAGTGCACTGCTGTCCTTGCTCCATGCCTGACTAGGAATGAAAGACTGACATTTCATGTAGTGTAAAGAATAAAGTCCTCACAGCAACATGTGAAGTTCATCGAGCTCTCCTTAAAACCATCAAATTGCACAGCCTTCCATTTGTTTTCCTGGTGAAAATTGGACCCAGAGATGCACGGGCATCACATCACTGCACTCTGCATGACACAGACAGCATGCGGTGTGCACACGTGAACAGGAGTGGGCCATTCAGCCCCCTCGAGTCTGCTCCGCCAATGGCTCATCTGTGCCTCATCTCCATTGTCCCGCCTTAGCTCCATGTCCCTTGACAGTTGACAACCTTACAAACTGAGCGATTTGTGCATATTTCTAGATCTAATTTTTAGCAAAACAGAAGATGGGGAGGAATTTGTTTCCTTTTCCCCCAACAGGAAGTCAGTTTTCACAGATCCTAAAAAATAACTCAGAATTTATCAGTGGAAATCGGTAAAAATCCCGAAATATTAGCCATAACACCAGAAGTGTTCCATACACATCTTCAAATGGTGCCATTACATCTTTAATGTCCACCTGAACCCTCAGGGCCTCAGTGTAGCATCTCATCGAAGGACGATGTACAGTACAGCACTAGACCTAGAGTAGAAGCACAAGTCCAGGAGCTGGCTTTCTAACTCACAAGGATCACAATACAATCAGTAACAGGCGACGTGCTCTAGTTTAAAATAACTAACAGCATGGATGTCCCCATTCTGCACCTCAGTAGCCTGTTGAGTTAAGCTCTCGTGCAAAAGGCCAAACATGTAGAAACCCAACCAGCTCACTGACCATTTCAGGGAATGGGTAAGGAAACAGGTTTAGTCTGAAATATTCTGCGGTTTCTGATATCCTGCTCAGTAATGCCTTTTACCGAAGTAAAAACAAAAGGAAGGGCTCGTGATACTGAGCTTCGGCTCTCGGTGAATGTTGGGTGACGCTAACTCTGGTGACCATCACCGATTATCTTGCTTGTGGCTGGTCCTTTCCCTGCTTGCAGAAGCTGCAGGAAATGACCAGCTTCAACCCACCCATCTGCTGCTGGTCAATGCAGTAAATAGTTGCCAAGTATAGCGAGAGAAACACAGGCCAGATGGGCTGTGATGGATTTCCAGTGAAACCAGATCAACACCCATAGGATGCGGTACTGGATCTGATTGGGGTCATATTGTGAAGGATCCTGTTCAGTACAACGTGATTTCAGATCTCACCCTGTCTGGAGAGACCGGATGATCCCTGTGTACTTGATGTGCATCGAGGTTGTCTGATCATCTTCCAACAGAGCAGCACCCCTTGTAAACTTGGAGCCATTAGGTAAGACCTTATTCTACTTTCTTTGTTTCAATCTGTTGAGAAGAACAGTTTCCGTTTGAGTTCAAGTATCTCTTGTCACTGATGAATAGAGTCCACGTCACTTTAGAGTGAATTCGGCCTTTCTCTCTTCCTTCTCATGAGTTTAATTATTCCTGGTCGAGGTTTAACAATAATAATTCCACTATCAGTTCAGGTCGCTGCTTCTGGTGGGGAAACCTCCCTCTTACTGCCTCCTAATGTTTGCTTTCCAACTCTTTAAGGTAATTTTAATCTAACTCGCCAGACAGGATACCCACGGGATCGGGGAGAACGCTGGTTTTTAACCCAGCCCAATATTACTCTCCACTTACGTCGAATATCGGTGGCCATCAAATACCACCTCGTCCAATCTTCCGGTTAACATGGGTGTTTGCTAAAAACAAATCAAACAGTACATGTGCACCAGTCCAATTATACACGGCTCAAAGGGGATCGCACAATTCACCCTTCGGAGGAACGAGGGATGATTGTAGCGACCAGGAGCTCCCGGGCAGGGTGGGCAACACAGCCCATAATATTGCAATCGTTAAAAATTGGAAAGGGGACGGAAAATCTGAGTTACTGCCTCGCGAGTTTCTGATCTGTGCTGCTAGCCATCACCGACCCTGGCCGCGAGTGAGCAGTCAATGTACATGAACCAGCCAATCGGCTGTGACATCAGACACTATTTCAACAGTAAGTTGGAGGAAATGCTCGCTACATCGGTGCGGCATCGGCAGCGGGTGGAGGCGGAGCAGCGCGACTACAAGAGGCCCCAGAGGCTCAGGTAGGCCTCACCAATCTCCAATCTCAGGCAAGAGGAGAGGTAAAAAGTATTCAAGGTGTGACGTCACCACAAAACAGGTAGGTGATTGGTTGGAGTATTTCTCTCGTTTTAAAACTTTAAGTCTGTGGTTTATAGTTTTTACGATTGCTGTGGTGTACCAAGGCCTTTCTGGTGCAGAGTGACTGTTGGTAAACCATTTAACTGGTGTAGCTAGAGGGATTGATTTAATTTAAATCCAATTAATTAAAGGGGATACTAGCATCTAAAATCGGGCAGAGGGTGTCCATAACTAACAATAAAAAATTTAATTAATTACATAGAATGGAGCAGGTGATGTGTTACTGTTGCGAGATGTGGGAGCCGGTGAACCCCATTGAGGCTCACGGTGATTACGTCTGTGACAAGTGTCTGCTGCTACAGGAACTCCAGCTCCGTGTTGATGAGCTGGAGTCTGAGCTTCAGACACTGCGACACATCAGGGAGGGGGAGAAGTACCTGGACTCTATCAGGAGGTGGTCACACCTATGAAGTTAAGTAATTCAGATGTAGCCCATGGTCAAGGACAGGACGGTGTGACTACGAGTGAGGCAGGTACGGGGATCCAGGAGGCAGAGCTGGAGGAGCCGCAGCCCTTGCTCTTGACCAACAGGTTCGAGGTTCTTACTCCCTGTGGGGACAGGAGCAGGGACTGCAGGGAGGATGAGCAACCTGGCCACAGAACCGTGGAACGGGGGGCCATTCAAGAGGGGGGAGTAAATAGAAATGTTGTAGTGGTAGGGGATAGTATTATTAGGGGGATAGATAGAGTTCTCTGCAGCCGAGAGCGAGAGTCCCGAAGGCTGTGTTGCCTACCCGGTGCCAGGGTTAAGGACATCTCCTCTGGGCTGGAAAGAAACTTGCAGTGGGAGGGGGTGGATCCAGTTGTCGTGGTCCATGTTGGTACAAACGACGTAGATAGGACTAGGAAGCCGGTTCTGTTAAAGGAGTATGAGCAGCTAGGGGTCAAATTAAAAAACAGAACCTCAAGGGTAATAATCTCTGGATTATTACCTGAGCCACGAGCGAATTTGGCTAGGACAAATAAAATTAGAGAGTTAAATGCGTGGCTCAAAGACTGGTGTGGGAGAAATGAGTTTTCCTTCCTGGGACACTGGCACCAGTACTGGGGCAGAAGGGAGCTGTTCCGTTGGGACGGGCTTCACTTGGCCAGTGCTGGGACTAGAGTCCTGGCGGATCATATAACTAGGGCTGTAGAGAGGGCTTTAAACTAACTAGTGGGGGGGGAGGTTCCTAGAGAGCAAATAATAAAAATGACAACAGAGAAGGTCATAGACTTAGGTAGCAGTGGGGAAATTAAAAACCAGAGCGTGTCAGGAAGGGGCAGAAGGTAAGGAGCAAAAGGTAAAGTAATAAAAAGGGCAAAAGCAGGAACTAAGTGTCACAAAACATATTTGAAAGTTCTCTATCTGAATGCACGTAGCATTCGTAACAAAATAGACGAGTTAATGGCACAAATAACTACATATGGGTGTGATCTTGTGGCCATTACAGAAACATGGTTGCAGGGTGACAATGCCTGGGAATTAAACATACCAGGTTATTTAACGATCAGGAAGGACAGGCAGGAAGGAAGGGGAGGTGGGGTGGCTATGTTAATAAAGGAAGGAATCACTGTAATACAGAGAAATTATATTGGGTCAAAAGATCAGGATAATGAAACAGTTTGAGTGGAGGTAAGGAATAACAAGGGGGAAAAAACACTAGCGGGCATAGTCTATAGGCCTCCGAACTGTTGCAACTCTGTTGGACGGAGTATCAATCAGGAAATAGTTGAGGCTTGCAATAAGGGAACATCTATAATTATGGGGGATTTTAACTATCATATTAATTGGACAAATCAAATTGGGCAGGGCTGCCTTGAGGATGAGTTCATTGAGTGTATTAGGGATGGGTTTCTTGAGCAGTATGTAACTGAGCCGACCAGGGGGCAAGCAACCTTAGATCTGGTCCTGTGTAACGAGACAGGATTAATTAAAAATGTCCTAGTAAAGGATCCCCTTGGAATGAGTGACCAAAACATGGTTGAATTCCATATTCAATTCGAGGGTGAGAAGGTTGGATCTCAAACAAGCGTGCTAAGCTTGAATAAAGGAGACTATGAAGGTATGAGAGCAGAATTGAGTAGAGTGGATTGGGAAAATAGATTAAAGGGTAAGACGATACATGATCAGTGGTGTACATTTAAGGAGTTATTTTACAACTTCCAAAAAATATATATTCCACTGAGAAGAAAAGGGTGTAAAAGAAAAGACAGCCATCCGTGGCTAAGTAAAGAAATTAAGGATAGTATTCAACTAAAAACAAGGGCATATAAGGTAGCCAAATCTAGTGAGAGGATTGGGAAAACTTTAAAAGACAGCAAAAAATAACAAAAAGATTGATTAAGAAAGGGAAGATAGATTATGAAAGTAAATTAGCAAAAAATATAAAAACAGATAGTAAGAGTTTTTATAGTTATATAAAAAGAAAAAGGGTGGCTAAAGTAAATGTTGGTCCCTTAGAGGATGAGACCGGGAAATTAATGGTGGGAAATATGGAGATGGCAAAAACACAATGAATATTTTGTATCAGTCTTTACAGTAGAGGACACTAAGAATATCCCAACACTGGACAAACAGGGGGCTATGGGGGGGGGGGGGAGGAGCTAAACACGATCAAAATCACTAAGGAAGTGGTACTCGGTAAAATAATGGGACTCAAGGCGGATAAATCACCTGGACCTGATGGCTTACATCCTAGGGTCTTGAGGGAAGTGGCGGTAGGGATTGTGGATGCATTGGTAATAATTTTCCAAAACTCCCTGGACTCAGCAAAGGTCCCGGCAGACTGGAAAACTGCTAATGTAACGCCCTTATTTAAAAAGGGCAGTAGACAGAAGGCTGGAAACTATAGACCGGTTAGCCTAACATCTGTGGTAGGTAAAATATTGGAGTCCATTATTAAGGAGACAGTAACAGGACATTTGGATAATCATAATTTAATAGGACAAAGTCAGCATGGTTTTATGAAGGGGAAGTCATGTTTGACAAATTTGCTGGAGTTCTTTGAGGAAGTAACATATAGGGTGGATAAAGGGGAACCAGTGGACGTAGTGTATTTAGACTTCCAAAAGGCATTTGACAAGGTGCCACACAAGATTATTGCTTAAGATAAAAAATCACGGGATTGGGGGTAATATTCTGGCATGGATAGAGGATTGGCTATCTAACAGAAGGCAGAGAGTTGGGATAAATGGTTCATTCTCAGACTGGCAATCAGTAACTAGTGGTGTTCCACAGGAGTCAGTGCTGGGTCCCCAACTCTTTACAATCTATATTAACGATTTGGAGGAGGGGACCGAGTGTAACATATCAAAGTTTGCAGATGATACTAAGATGGGAGGGAAAGTAGTGAGTGAGGAGGACATAAAAAACCTGCAAGGGGACATAGACAGGCTAAGTAAGTGGGCAGAGATTTGGCAGATGGAATACAATACTGGAAAGTGTGAGGTTATGCACTTTGGCAGGAAAAATCGTAGAGCAAGTTATTATCTTAATGGCAAGAAACTGGAAAGTACTGAAGTACAAAGGGATCTGGGGGTCCTGGTGCACGAAACTCAAAAGGTTAGTATGCAGGTGCAGCAAGTGATTAAGAAGGCCAATGGAATGTTGGCTTTCATTGCTAGGGGGATAGAATATAAAAATAGGGAGGTAGTTTCAGTTGTACAAGGTATTGGTGAGACCGCACCTGGAGTACTGCATACAGTTTTGGTGTCCATACTTAAGAAAGGACATACTTGCTCTCGAGTCAGTACAAAGAAGGTTCACTCGGTTAATCCCGGGGATGAGGGGATGGACATATGAGGAGAGGTTGAGTAGATTGGGACTCTACTCATTGGAGTTCAGAAGAATGAGAGGCGATCTTATTGAAACATATAAGATTGTGAAGGGGTTGGATCGGGTGGATGCGGGGAGGATGTTCCCGATGATGGGTGAAACTAGAACTAGGGGGCATAGTCTTAGAACAAGGGGCTGCTCCTTAAAACTGAGATGAGGAGGAACTACTTCACTCAGAGGGTGGTAGGTCCATGGAATATGCTGCCCCAAAAAGCTGTAGAAGCTACATCATTACATAAATTTAAAACAGAAATAGACAGTTTCCTAGAAGTAAAGGGAATAAAGGGTTATGGGGAGCGGGCAGGAATTTGGACACGAGTCTAGGTTCGGATCGGTCATGGCCCTGTGGGTAGCGGAGTGGGCCCAGGGGCCGTGTAGCCTGATCCTGCTCCTATTTCGTCTGTCTAATTCTGTTAGATTCAGGAGATGGTTCTGTGATAGTAGATTGGCGGTTAGGATCAGATCAGCCATGATCTTATTGCATGGCGGAGCAGGCTCGAGGGGCCGATTGGCCTACTCCTGCTCCTATTTCTTATGTTCTTATGTTCTACCAAGGCACTCCACTAATAAAGCAATTGTTTTATACTAAATCCTCTCTGTCCAATACCTGTACATTAAATGTGATTAATTTTGACAATTCATATCTGATTTCTTCACGCCCAGGCGATTTATTAAACTGTGTATTAGACTGTGGGAGACCCGTGGTTTCAGCTGTGGCACCCTCGCCTCGGAGTCAGAAGTTTCGGGGTTCAAGTCCCAGTCCAGAGACGCTCCAGTGCAGTGCTGAGGGACTGCTGCATTGCCGGAGGTGCCGTCTTTCAGATGAGACGTTAAACCGAGGCCCCGTCTGCTCTCTCAGGTGGATGTAAAAGATCCCAAGGCACTATTTCAAACAAGAGCAGGGGAGGTATTCCCGGTGTCCTGGACAATATTTATCCCTCAATCAACATAACAATGCAGATTATCTGGTCATCATCACATTGCTGTTTGTGGGAGCTTGCTGTGTGCAAATTAGCTGCCGTGTTTCCCTCATTACAAGAGACTACACTTCAAAAATTACTGCATTATCCGTAAAGCGCTTTGCGATGTTCAGTGGTCGTGAAAGGCGCTATATAAATACAAGTATTTCTTTCTTTCTTCCTCTGATCTCTCACTGATGAGCTTATGTCGTTTCTCTCCTAGAACATGTTTTTATTCCACTTACATTCCCTCACAGAGCAGTCCTGGTTAATACTGTTCCTGTTCATCACTGACCCAGGTAGGAAAATGTCTGCTTAATATCATTAGCACAATCATCAGAATGGTGAGTTACATTAAAATGTCTGTCTTGTCTGTTTAAAACAGTCAGCGATCGGGGACAAGATGTAGGTTTATTAATAAAAATTCAAGTGATTCTATCTCTATCTCAGTCTCCGTCTCCCCATATGTTGTAACTGCGTTAATGATCTGTTTGTCTTCTTTACTTTTTCAGTATAACAGATGGCCTTTCAGCCCATTCTATCTCGAATCCCATTTCTTTGCTCTGTCCCCATACCTTTACACTTTTTCAAATGTTAACTTCTGCCTTAAAGGTCATGACCACTTTTATACATTTATAATCTGTGTGTGTGTGCATGTACTTATGCAACTATCGTTGTTTGTGGCCTTTCCGTGGTCTGTCTACTGATCTGTGTATCTGTTTGTCGCCCTTTTTGTACCTGCCCATGTCTCTGTTTATGTGTTAATTAAATATGTGTTAGTCAAATATTGAACTTTACATCTATTTGAATTTATTTGGGGCCAATTGATGAGAAAATTAAGAAAGGTATAGGTAGAGCAAGAGTAGTACAGTTAAAGAGTGAATAGTGCCCAGTTAGTTCTAGGGCAATAATGAGAGGTCAGTTTGGGAGACGCCACAGACTGATTGGATGGTGATTACAATGTACAAGACCAGGAATATGGGCTGTAATCACACTCTCCCCAACAACAACAACTTGTATTTATATAGCGCCTTTATCGTAGTAAAACGTCCCAAGGTGCTGCACAGGAGTATTTTACGACAAAAAATTTGACAGCGATCATATAAAGATAAATTAGGGCAGAGATCGGTTTTAAGGAGGACAGAGAGGTAGCGAGGCAGAGAGGTTCAGGCAGGGAATTCCCGAGCTTAGCACCTAGGCAACAGGAGGCACGGCCACCAAAGGTTGAGCGATTATGATCAGGGATGCACAAGAGGGCAGAATTAGAGGAGCGCAGATATCTCGGGGGGGGGGGGGGGGGGGGGGTTATGGGGCTGAAGGAAATTACAGAGATAGGAAGAGGCGAGGCCATGGAGGGATTCGAAAACAAGGATGAGAATTTTGAAATCGAGGTGCTGCTTAACCGGGAGCCAATGTAGGTCCAGAACTTTACCGACAGTTTGTTGGTCTCTGACAAAGGTCAAAGGGAATCCGGCCCCTCGGCAAATGGGACAGTCAGTAACATTACCATCAATGATAGCCGAAGCCGAACCGCTGATAATTACTTGGCAATTCTGCCCTCATCTACAGCCTCTGCAGCTCTATGAGATGTGACTCCCAATCAGGATAGAGAACAGACTTCACAGGGCTGTTTATTAAAGAGCCCCAGGTTCTCCTTCCCATGCAATGATCCTGGGAAGGGGAAAGGTCTGAGGGGTCTTGTCAAAAGGCAGCTGCTCCCCACAAAAAGAGTGTTGTGTCTCCTTGTGTTCTTATACTATAAATAATAGACACTTTTAGCTCATTTTTAGTTACTGCTTTTACTTAGCTGTATTGCTGCTTTGTCCCAGTGCTGCCGCATGGTGCGGAGTGATACAAGATGTCCGACGCTGCACTGTGCACTACCCGTGCACAGTGTGCCACATAATATAACTACACCATACCAAAGTAGTTCCATACCAAAGTAGTTCCATTTAACGATGTGATACTATAACAATGTAACAACCCTCTTTCTCAGAAAACTAAAACATGAAATTTAACAATTTAAATTAACAAATATTATATCTAAACTATTATCATCAACTACAAAGATTCGTGAGTTTTTTTTTATTCGCGATATCGCTCAGGTGGTTAGATGTTGTCCCTCCATCTTGTGGATTTGGTGGTGACCATTCCTCTGTGGTGTTTTGGTGTGTTCCGCTCTCGTTGTTGTTGTTGTTTCTGTCGCCTTTGGAGTTGGAGTGTGCATGCTCGTGGTTGTTTGATTTGTAGCGCTTGTTTCTGGTGTTGTACTGCTTGTGGTAGCTGGTGTTGTCAATGTTGCTGATGTTGTCTGCTGCTTATCCAGTTCAGGTGAAGCTCTGATGTGGAGTCTGTTCCGTCTGTATTGGTTACCAGGTTCAGTCTCTACGAAGTAGGATCTTGGAGTATCAGCTTTTCCAATGACCTTGGCTGGATTCCAGGTTTTCAACACCGGGTCTTGCATATGCACTGGTTGTCCATTCAGCAATTCTGGTAGCGTCTTTGCATGTTTATCGTAATGTTTGCTTCCTACGATTTGTGCTTCTGCCAGCTTTTGTCTGAAGTCCTCCTGGTCCTGGGGAGGATGTATTTTTGCTGGTAGTGTAGTCTTAAACTTCCTCCCATTCAGCAATTCCAGTGATTTCATGTCTGCTTTCAGTGGTGTTGATCTGAGTGATAGGAGGGCACGGTCTTGGTCTTCCCCCATCTCACTACTTTTGATGAGAGTTCTCTTGGTAGTCTGGATCTGTCTTTCGATGAACTCGTGTCCCCTTGGGAAATGTGGGGATGAGGTTACTATTTTGAACCCATACTTTTCTGCCAGAGCTCTGAATTCACTCGATGTGAACTGGGTTCCATTGTCACAGATTACCTTTTCCGGGATTCCTTGTTCAGCAAACAAGCTCTTTGCAATCCTGGTGGTAGTTGTGGCTCTCAAGTCCTTCATCCTTCTCACAAAAGGAAACCTGGAATAGTAATCTGCCACGATGAGATACCATTCTTGATTGCACATGAAGCGATCTGCCTCAACAGTGTGCCATGGTCTTGACGGTATTTTACTAGGTATCATCTCCTCTTTCTGTTGTGTATTTCTGTATTTCTGGCATATACCACATGCAGAGACCATCTGTTCGATATTTTTGTACATGCCTATCCAGTATACAGCTGATCTGGCTCTCAGCTTCCATTTCTCCATTCCCATGTGGCCTTCATGTAGGAGATGGAGAAGTTGTGTCTGCATAGTCTTTGGCACCATGATCCTCGATCCAGCAAAGAGAATACCGTCTTCTACTGCAATATCGTCTTTAATCGTCCAGTATTGACGAATTGCCGCCTGTACCTGCTGGATTCTCTCCGGCCACCCCTGTATTACTTATTGTGTGAGTAGTTGCAACTACTCATCTTTGCTAGTTTCATCTCTGATTTGACTGAGCTTTGTAGGGGTAACATTCACTAGGTGGTGGATTTTTACTGTTAGGCCCTCCACCTCGTGTTTCTCATATGGTGACAATCGAGACAACGCATCTGCTAGCACCATTTCCTTTCCTGGCTTATATTTAAGCGTGAAGTCATAGCTTTGGATCCTTAGAAGTAGTCTTTGCAGTCTTGCAGGCGCTTTGCACAGATTCTTCTTATAGATCTGTTCTAGTGGACGATGGTCACTCTATTGTAAATCGCCTGCCATATAGGTATGTATGGAATTTCTCGCATCCGTACACGACTGCTAATAGTTCTCTTTCTATGTTGGCGTATCTCGTCTCAGCTGACGTCAAGGCCTTTGATGCGAAAGCTATCGGCTTTCCTTCCTGCACTAGAGCTGCCCCTAGTCCTCTGGTAGAAGCGTCTACTTGCAGAGTGACTGGTTTTCTTCTGTCATAATATGACAGACTTGTTTCTTTGCACAACAGTTCTTTAAGTTGTTTGAAATTCCTTTCGTGTGATTCAGACCACTGGTATTCGGCATCTTCTTTCAATAGCTCTCTGAGATTTGTTGTATGTTCCGACATGTTTGGGATGAAAGAACTCATGTATTGGACCAAGCCGAGGTAACTCCTCAGCTCTTTCTTGTCTTTGGGTGGTTTCATTTCAGCAATCGCCGCAATCTTCTCTGGATTTGGCTTGAATCCCTCTGGTGTATAAATCATACCGAAGAATTGGCATTCCTTGACTTTAATTATGCACTTATCTGCATTTAACTTGATGCCAGCCTTCCTGGTACTCTCCATGGCCTCATGTAGGTGCATGTCATGGTCTCTTTCATCTGCTACATAGATCTGAATATCATCAGCTATTCCTATAGCTCCTTCACAGCCTCTGTATGTCTCGTCTATTTTCTGTTGAAAGATATCTTGACTGACCTTTAGCCCGAATGGTAGCCGCAGGAATTTGTAACGCCCAAATGGTGTGTTGAATGTTGTCAGTGTTGTTGATTCCTCATCCAACTTCACGTTCCAATATCCATTTCTGGCATCTAGTTGAGAAAACCTTGGCTTCTGCCAGTGATGGCGCAATCTCCTCTAGCGTTGGGGTGGGATAGTGGTCCCTCTTTATCGCCTGGTTTAGATCTTTGGGGTCCAAACATATTCTGAGATGCCCGTTTGGCTTTTCTCATACCACAATTGAGTTTACCCAGTCTGTGGGTTCAGTGACCTTTACGATCACTCCCTTTTCTTCCATCTCCTTTAGCTCTCTTTCAAGCTTTGTCTTCAGCTCGATGGGTACTTTTCGTGGAGCATGGATAACTGGCTTTACCTCTGGATCGATGGCAATGTGGTATTGGAAATCTCCGAAACATCCCACTGTATCATCGAAACATTCCGGATACATGTTTATCAAGTCTTTTTTACTCTTGATTTGTGGGCGGTTCTCCAGTGGGGTGTTGCTGTCTATCCTTAGTGACGTTTCCGTCAGCTCGTGATGCACTGAGATCAATCTCAACTTCTCGCAGCTGTTTTATTTTAATTCATTGATGGGATGTGGGCGTCGCTGGCTGGCTAGGCCTGCATTTAGTGCCCATCCCTAATTGCCCTGGAGAAGATGGTGGTGAGCCGCCTTCTTGAACTGCTGCAGTCCATATGGTGTAGGTACACCCACAATGCTGTTAGGAAGGGAGTTCCAGGATTTTGGCCCAGCGACAGTGAAGGAACGGCGATACAGGTCCAAGTCAGGATGGTGTGTGGCTTGGAGGGGAACTTGTAGGTGGTGATGTTCCCATGCGTCTGCTGCCCTTGTCCTTCTAAGTGGTAGAGGTCGCAGGTTTGGAAGGTGCTGTTGAAGGAGCTTTGGCGAGTTGCTGCAGTGCATCTTGTAGATGGTACACACTGCAGCCGGTGGTGGAGGGAGTGAATGTTGAAGGTGGTGGATGGAGTGCCAATCAAGCGGGCTACTTTATCCTGAATGGTGTCGAGCTTCATGTGTTGTTGGAGCTGCACTCATCCAGGCAAGTGGAGAGTATTCCATCACACTCCTGGCTTGTGCCTTGTAGATGGTGGAAAGGCTTTGGGGAGTCAGGAGGAGAGACACTCGCCGCAGAATTCCCAGCCTCTGGCCTGCTCTTGTAGCCACAGTATTTATATGGCTGGTCCAGTTCAGTTTCTGATCAATGGTAACCCCCAGGATGTTGATTGTGGGGGATTCAGCTATGGTAATGCCATTGAATGTCAAGGGGAGATGGTTAGAGTCTCGCTTGTTGGAGATGGTCATTGCCTGGCACTTGTGTGGTGCGAATGTTACTTGCCACTTGTCAGCCCAAGTCTGAATGTTGTCCAGGTCTTGCTGCATATGGACACGGACTGCGTCAGTGCCTGACAGTGTGCAATCATCAGCGAACATCCCCACTTCTGACCTTATGATGGAGGGAAGGTCATTGATGAAACAGCTGAAGATGGTTGGGCCTAGGACACTGCCCTGAGGAACTCCTGCAGTGATGTCATGTGATTGAGATGAATGACCTCCAATAACCACAGCCAACTTCCTTTGTGCTAGGTATGATTCCAACCAATGGAGAGTTTTCCCCTTGATTCCCATTGACTTCAGTTTTGCTAGGGCTCCTTGATGCCACACTCGATCAAATGCTGCCTTGATGTCAAGGGCAGTCACTCTCACCTCACCTCTTGAGTTCAGTTCTTTTGTCCATGTTTGGACCAAGGCTGTAATGAGTTCTTTTGTCCATGTTTGGACCAAGGCTGTAATGAGGTCTTTTGTCCATGTTTGGACCAAGGCTGTAATCCCAGGATCGCTGGCCTCTCAGTGTCGGTGACATAGAACATGCAGTTGATGTTCTTTCTTTTATGTGTCCCCTTGATAAGGGTTATTCCGAGTTGTTTAATCTCACTCCCCCCGTATGCTGTCAGCGTGACATTACTTGCCTTTAAACAACCATTTTTAGGGTAGCCATCTTCTCTCAGGTTTTCGGGAAAGATCTGCTGGTAGTCTCAATGGGAGAATGTTGCTCTGAGCCCGTGTCCAGCTTCAACTTTAAGTTGATGGTTGTGGGCCGACCTTTGACCTTTTTTTTTGATTTGGATGATGGTGTGCAATTCTCTCCTCGGAGTATTTTCCGCTCTGGACATCTCGTGAAGCTGTATCTTTATGGTTTCGATGTTTAGTGCATTGTCGTGATCACCATCATCATCCTGCTCATCCATGGCATGGATATTGTGTTTCTTTCTCTGGTTCTGCTGTCCGCCTTTGTTTTTGATGTTTGTTCCTTCTTTCTTTGTTCGACACACCTTTTCCGAGTGGTTTAGTTTGCCACATGCATTGCAGCTTGTTCCATATGCTGGACATTTCCTCTTGTCTGTGTAATCGTGCGGTCTTCCACAATTTCTGCACGTTTCCCCCGTTGTCATGTGCATGTCTTTGTGTTTTATACTTTTCTCTCACTGCATCCACTCTGTTGTCCGTCTCAGAAGCCGTCCGCCTGTCAGCCGTTTGAGAAATCAGCGTTTTCATTTGCTGCTTCATGAGCTCTCGCAGTATCTATAGCTTCTGTTGTTCCGAGCTTTTCTTTTCCTATCAGGGCTTTTTGTACCTCTACATGCGCTGACCCCCATATCAGCTGGTCCACAAGCCTTTCCTCCATTTCATAGAAACATAGAAGATAGGAGCAGGAGTAGGCCATTCGGCCCTTCGAGCCTGCTCTGCCATTCAATGAGATCACAGCTGATCATCCAAGTTCAGTACCCTGTCCCTGCCTTCTCCCCATATCCCTTGATCCCTTTAGCCTTAAGAAATATATCCAACTCTTTCTTGAATATATTTAATGAACTGGCCTCCACCACCCTCTGTGGCAGAGAATTCCACAGGTTCACCACTCTCTGGGTGAAGAAATTCCTCCTCATTTCAGTCCAAAATGGCTTACCCCTTATCCTTAGACAATGACCCCTGGTTCTGGACTCCCCAGCCATCAGAAACATCCTTCCTGCATCTAGTCTGTCCAGGCCTGACAGAATATTATAGGTTTCGATGAGATCCCCTCAATCTTCTAAACTCCAGCGAGTAGAAGCCCAATCGACACAATCTCTCCTCATACGTCATTCCTGCCATCCCAGGTATCAGCCTGGTGAATCTTCGCTGCACTCCCTCCATGGCAAGAACGTCCTTCCTCAGGTAAGGTGACCAAAACTGCACACAATACTCAAGGTGCGGTCTCACCAAGGCCCTGTACAACTGTAGCAAGACATCCTTGTTCCTGTACTCGAACCCTCTTGCTACAAAGGCCAACATACCATTTGCCTTCTTAACCGCCTGCCGCACCTGCATGCTTACCTTCAGCGACTGCTGCACAAGAACACCCAGGTCTCTTTGCACTTCCCCTTCTCCCAATCTATTGCCATTCAAATAATAATCTGCCTTCCTGTTTTTGCCACCAAAGTGGATAACCTCATATTTATCCACATTATAGTGCATTTGCCATTTTTCTGCCCAATCACCCAACCTGTCCAAATCGTACTGGAGTTTCACGACATCCTCCTCACAGCTTACCCTCCCACCCAGCTTTGTGTCGTCTGCAAATTTGGAGATATTACATGCAAATCCCTTGTCCAGATCATTAATATATATTGTGAACAGCTGGGGTCCTAGGACCGATCCTTGCGGTACCCCACTAGTCACTGCCTGCCACTCGGAAAAAGAGCCGTTTATTCCAACTCTTTGCTTTCTGTCCGCCAGCCAGTTCGCTATCCAAGTCAATACCTTGCCGCCAATCCCATGTGCCTTAATTTTGCACGCTAATCTCTTATGTGGGACCTTATCGAAAGCCTTCTGAAAGTCCAAATACACCACATCCACTGGTTCTCCCCTATCTATTTTACCAGTTACATCCTCAAAAAATTCCAGATTAGTCAAGCATAATTTACCTTTCGTAAATCCATGTTCACTTTGTCCGATCCTGTCACTGCTTTCCAAGTGCTCTGCTATTACATCTTTTATAATGGACTCTAGCATTTTCCCCACTACCGATGTCAGGCTTACCGATCTATAATTCCCCGCTTTTTCTCTATCACCTTTTTTGAATAGTGGGGTAACATTAGCTACCTTCCAATCCATGGGTACTGTTCCAGAGTCTATCGAGTTCTGGAAGATGACCAGCAATGCATCTACTATTTCTAGGGCCACTTCCTTAAGTACCCTGGGATGTAGATTATCAGGCCCTGGGGATTTATCGGCCTTCAGTCCCATCAATTTTCCTAACACCATTTCCCTACAAATACTGATTTTTTTCAGTTCCACCCTTTCATCAGACCCTATGTTCCCCGGCATCTCTGGGAGGTTATTTGTGTCCTCCTTTGTGAAGACAGAACCAAAGTATGAATTTAGTTGGTCTGCCATTTCTTTGTTTCCCATTATAAATTCCCCTGATTCTGACTGCAAGGGACCTACGCTTGATTTCACCAATCTTTTTCTCTTCACATATCTGTAAAAGCTTTTACAGTCAGTTTTTATGTTCCCTGCTAGCTTACTCTCATTCTATTTTCCCTTTCTTAATTAACCCCTTTGTCCTCCTTTGTTGAATCCTAAACTGCTCCCAATCCTCAGGATTATTGCTTTTCCTGGCCAATTTATATGTCATCTCCTTGGATCTTATGCTATGCCTAATTTCCCTTGTTAGCCACGGTTGAGTCACCTTTTTTGTTTTATTTTTATGCCAAACTGGGATGAACAAATTCTGTAGCTCATCCATTCGGTCTTTGAATGTTTGCCATTGCCTATCCACCGTCAACCCTTTGAGTGCCATTCCCAATCAATCCTACCCAACTCGCTCCTCAGACCATCGTAGTTTCCTTTATTTAAATTGAGGACCCTAGTCTCTGAGTCAACTACTTCTTTCTCCATCTTAATGAAGAATTCGATCATATTATGATCGCTCCGACCCAAGGGGCCTCGTACAACAAGATTGCTAATTAATCCTTTCTCGTTACATAATACCCAATCTAAGATGGCCTGATCTCTGGTTGGTTCCTCGACATATTGGTCCAGGAAACCATCCCGTAAACACCCCAGGAATTCCTCCTACACAGTATTGTTACTAATTTATTTGGCCCAATCTATATGTAGATTAAAGTCACCCATGATGACTGCTGTGCCCTTATTGCACGCTTCTTTCATTTCCCTTTTAATGCCATCCCCAACCTTCGCCTTACTGTTGGCAGGTCTATATACCACTCCCACTAATGTTTTTTTCCCCTTAGTATTTCTCAATTCTACCCATACAGATTCCACATCATCGGAGCTAATATCCTTCATTACAATTGTATTAATCCCTTCTTTAACCAGTAATGTTACCCCACCTCCCTTTCCTTTTTGCCTATCTTTCCTGAATATCGAATACCCCTGGATGTTGAGTTCCCAGTCTTGGCCATCCTTGAGCCACATTTCCGTAATCCCAACCAAATCATATTCGTTTACCTCTATTTGCGCAGCCAATTCGTCCACCTTATTACAAATGTTCCTCGCATTAAGACACAAAGCCTTCAGGCTTGTTTTTTTAACGCTCTTAGACCTATTAGAATTATTATTTACTGTGGCCACATTTGATTTAAACCGTTGATTTCTCTGACTGCCACTTTTGTTTTTCTCCTTCCTATCTTTTGCTTTTATCCCTGTTTCCCTTTCCTCTGTCTCCCTCCTCAGGTTCCCAACCCCCTGCCATTTTAGTTTAAACCCCCCCGAACTGTGCTAGCAAACCTCCCCGCAAGGATATTTGTCCCGTTCTGGTTCAGGTGCAACCCGTCCGACTTGTACAAGTTCCACCTTCCCCAGAAGCAGGCCCAGTGATCCAGGAAACGAAAGCCCTCCCTCCTGCACCAACTCTTTAGCCACGCATTCATCTGCTCTATCCTCCTATTCCTATACTCACTAGCACGTGGCACCGGGAGTAATCCAGAGATTACAACCTTTGAGGTCCTGCTCTTTAATCTGCTACCTAGCTCCCTAAATTCTTGCTGCAGGACCTCATCCCTCTTCCTACCCATGTCATTGGTCCCAATGTGAACCACGACCTCTGACTGTTCACCCTCCCCCTTCAGAATGCCCTGCAGCCGTTCAGTGACATCCTTAACCCTGGCACCAGGGAGGCAACAAACCATCCTGGAGTCACGTCTACGGCCACAGAAACGCCTATCTGTTCCCCTTACGATGGAATTCCCTACCACTATTGCTCTCCCACTCTTTTTCCTCCCTTCCTGAGCAGGCTTCATTTCTCAGCCTTGTCAGGAAATTGTCAGCTGTTTCACCGGGTTCCTGTCTTAGACTCTGGAATTTGTATCTGTGTATACGGTGATTGGATTTAGGCTCTAGATGGTTGCTGAATTTATCAAAAATTGTCGCAGGGTTTTCCTTTTCCTCTTCAGTCAAGCTCCAGCTATTATACAAATCTAGACCTTTTTCTCCTGTCCACAACAGAATGTAACTAACCTTTTCCTCATTGGTAGTACCCTTCAGGAAGCTTTTGAATGTATGCTCACATTTCTGTTTGAACTTGCGGAATGCTTCTACTATATCGTCAGCTTCCCAGTTCATGAGGGGTTGAGCCGTCATTTTAGTTTCCCATACGATTCACTTTCAATCACCGCAGACACCGGGACTCAATCAGCTCACAAAATCACTTAGTCTTATTCGTAGAGCACAATTTTGTACTCACTTATACCGCTGCCACCATGATGTGTCTCCTTGTGTTCTTATACTATAAGTAATACAGACACTTTTAGCTCATTTTTAGTTACTGCTTTTACTTTGCTGTATTTCTGCTTTGTCCCAGTGCTGCCGCATGGTGCGGAGTGATACAAGATGTCTGACGCTGCACTGTGCACCGCCCGTGCACAGTGTGCCACATAGCAATGTAACTACACCATACCAAAGTAGTTCCATACCAAAGTAGTTCCATTTAACGATGTGATACTATAACAATGTAACAAAGAGGCTTCACAAAATGTGCTGCACAAAGTTACTGGAGAATATGTTCTGAAATGTTGGGCATCGGTTTAAAAAGTGCAGCAATAGATATCACACGGTAAAACCAACACACCAGAACTAAAGACACTAACGGGCTTGTCCTTCTGTTTTTGTTCCAGGTCTGGGAGAGGCTGTGGGTAATCCAGTCCCTCGACACCTGGTGAATGGGACTCTGGGACAGTCAGTTACTTTACCAACAAATATACCAGGAACAGAACTTGAGACATTTACCGGAGACTTCACAAAATTAACCACTGGGAGAAAGATTCAAGTATGTAGGAAAGTCCTAAACAACCCAGCAAAATGTAACAATGCGCTGGGAGAGATTCAGGTTAAACCTCAACGACCACAGTGACCAAGGTCTGTATGAGGTTAATGCAAGATCAGAATCGGACGTGCACGCAGAAGTGGTGGGAACTGCTTGTTTACGGTAATCACCTGTTCAGTAACGCGGTTATTCCTTGTGTCAGATCATTGCACTTCTCCATCAATTGCGGGAGGGTAAAAGTTACAGACAATGCAAATGTCAGTGAGGAAACACTAAAAATGAGTGTGAAGTCAATTTGTAATTATTTAATTTAACTGTTATTAATTACAGATTTACGTTTAACAATTGGGATTAAAAATCACTAACGATGCAACTCACAGGCAGTTTCCATATTGGGGTAGTTATGGGCAATGTTCCCGCTGAGGTGCGCGGGTGTGGAGTAATCCGAAAGGTCCCGCGCAGGCCGCTCACTGGCTTTTACATTGCAAAAACCGCGCATACGCAGTAATTTAAATTCACCACACATTAAAAGAAACAGGCCGCACAGAACAAAGCGCAGCTTACAGTGAACATTGGATAGAGGATATTTCCAGGCGGGAACATTGACAGCATCACTGTAGGAACATAAGATATAGGAGCAGGAGTAGGCCATTTGGCCCTGCGAGCCTGCTCCGCCATTCAATAAGATCATGGCTGATCTTCGACCTCATCTCCACTTTCCTGAACTATTGTGTCTATCTGTACAGTAGTTCGACAGACTGTCAGATTAGTCGATTTCAGTGGATCTTTACTGTTGAAACAGTGAAAACGGAGAGTGACTCCAAGTCACTGTTTATTAAACAGGAATCCCACACACCCACGTGACATGAATTTGAAGTCAGGACAAAAGGGGAGCAAGATTATTATTTTGCCCCTCTATTGCCTAATTAGATTTAAACATGGGTCCAGCCTGCCTGGTCTGGCATTAAGGTGGATGTTAAAGTTCCCACTAGACTATTTGAAGAGCAAAGAACTCGCGTGATATTCTGGCCAATATTCCTCCTTAAGCCAACATCTCCAAAATCAGATTGAGTTACTTACCTCATTTGTGGGCTCCTGCTGTATCCAAATGAACTGCAGTCTTTACTTGAATAACAACAGTGACTGCACTTCAAAGCCATTTATCTCTTTGGGGTCGGAGAAGAATTTCCCAGATTTTGTTCCCCCAAAATTGGCCTGGGTTTTTAATGTTTTTTTGCCTCTCCCAGGAGATCACATGGCTTTGGGTGGGGTGGAGAGTATATATTGCATTGCACAAGGTGTCACATTTGTGTGGGATTGGTTGGATGGAACAGAGGGTTTTTTTCCTGTCTGGCATTGTTCGTATGCTCATTAAGTACGTTGAGACGTTTCTGGAGAGAAGTAACGAGGTGCTGGATATATGCAAAACTTATTATTTTAAAACCAGTTTATTCAAAGTCTGTTCACCAAATATGTGGGCCACTACACCTATGTTAACAATATTTCATTCATTTACAGAACATGTGTCAAGCCCAAGGATACAGATCAGCAACGTCTCCTCTGATGGGATCTGTAATGTTGCCCTGAGCTGTTCAGTGGAGATCGGCGATGACCTGATCTACAGCTGGTGGAGGGGAGGTCACAGATGACGAGTCACACAGTGTGACTGACGGTGGGAGGAGACTGGGAGTGTCCTTAAGCCCACACGATACCAGCACAGTTTACAACTGCAGTGAGAAACCCCGTTAGTGAGGAGATGGGAGCGTGAACATCGCAGACCCCTGTAACCGCACCAATAAAGGTTATTGTATCGGAGCTAATAGAGAGGTTACTCCAATTAATAATTAAAATGCAGGAATGGTTGGCTGCTGTAATGGGAGCTGATAATAAATCTTCTTACTCGTAGGGTTAGGTTAACAGCACCTTTCAAATTAGAATTCTACCCAATTTATACAGGTGGGGGTAGAAATTCGCCGTGGGCAGATTTGCAAAGCGGGCGATATCACATCCGTTATAGGTCCCGTTTGATACTGAGTTCAATTAAAGTCAATACATAGAATTACACAGGATTTACAGCACAGAAACAGACCAAAACATCTATGCCGATCTTTATGCTTCATACGAGCCTCCTCCCACCCTACTACATCTCACTCTTTCAGCATATCCTTCTATTCCTTTCTCCCTCATGTGCCTTCCCCTTGAATGCATCTACGCCATTCGCCTCAACTGCTCCATGTGGTAACGAGTTCCACATTCTCACCACTCTCTGGGTAAAAAAATAGAAGTGATTATTAAGCGGGGTGTGTAACGGGCGGACAATGCGATACCGCCCGATTTGCACAACCGGCTAAGATGAATTTCCACCTTGTGGTAAATGTTTCCAGGTTATTCAATGGAAAGTAACATTGGACAGTGTGTACAACAGGTAGACGATCCACTACCGCCACTTTTCCACCTGACGGAGAAAGTTACAATTACCCCCTCAAGAGTGTTTGCAATGAAAACATTCATTATAGATTTTTTTAGTAGATACATCAATATCACACCAAGTATTGCAGTAATATTAAGCTTGATTACTTTCAACCCCTTGTTGTGGGATCAGCAGAGAGTAAGTTATTGTTTGTTTCTGTATGTTTCTAGGCAGTGGAAGAGAGAAGGGAGACGGCACTCTGCATTCGGCTCAGATCCTGGGATTACGAGCTGCGATATTCATTGCTGCTGTCATTACCACCATCACGGGAGTTTACATCTGGGAGCAAAGAACAGTTAAAGGAAACTGAGAGACTGTTTACAGCTTTGTACGGCAACAATCTATTCAGACAACAGAAGGGAAAATTACAGTCACCGCTGAGGGTCAACGTTCAAAGACACTGACAATAGGATTAACACAGCCACACGTCCAAGTTCATTCTTTATACTTCAGCTGTCCTTGATCTCTGAGCCGGGAGACCACTTGAACCCGATTCCCACCGTGTCATATCAAAAAACAATGGAGCATTGGAAGATGGAGAGCATAAAAAATCATGAAGCAAGTACAAAGTTGTTCAGCCAACCCAGTGTGCTCGCTCCACAGACCCGGTATAATCTACCCTCTCATGGTCTCTACTCGAATCCATTCCAATTCCTTTGGGAAGGTCCTGTAGTTGGTCCCTGCTTAACCATCAAAATGGCAAGTTTTTTTCATGTTTATACCATCTGGACAGGAACCCGTGTCAAGATGCATTGTTGGTGTATAATCTGATAATAATTTGTAGTTAAAATTCTACAGTCAGTGAGATACGTTGTACAATATAAATTCACTTAACTTTGGACTGTGCAGAGACAAATGAGTTTGCTTTCCTCTCGGCAAAGAAGTGAAAGATCATCACTGCTTGTTCAGTACAATTTCTTACTGTTGTGTGCAGTAAATGTATTCCAGCCTTCCTGGCGATCTGGTACATCAGCAATAAGAAGACATTTACACTTTCACGGTTATCGCTTTACAACTCAGAGCACGGAGTGGCCTTTAAAGAAAGACTTGCATTTATATAGCACCCTTCCCGACCACAGGATGTCCCAAAGCGCTTTACAGCCAATGAAGTACTTTTGAAGTGTAGCCACTGTTGTAATGTAGGAAACGTAAAAACAGGAAGGCAGATTATTATCTGAATGGCAATAGATTGGGAGAAGGGGAAGTGCAACGAGACCTGGGCATCCTTGTGCACCAGTCGCTGAAGGTAAGCATGCAGGTGCAGCAGGTGGTTAAGAAGGCAAATGGTATGTTGGCCTTTGTAGCGAGAGGGTTTGAGTACAGGAACAAGGATGTCTTGCTGCAGTTGTACAGGGCCTTGGTGAGACCACATTTTGAGTATTGTGTGCAGTTTTGGTCGCCTTATCTGAGGAAGGATGTTCTTGCCATGGAAGGAGTGCAGCGAAGATTCACCAGGCTGATACCTGGGATGGCAGGATTGACGTATGAGGAGAGATTGGATCGATTGGGCTTGTACTCGCTGGAGTTTAGAAGAATGAGAGGGGATCTCATTGAAACTTACAAAATTCTAACAGGACTAGACACAGGAGGGATGTTCCCGATGGTCGGGGAGTCCAGAACCAGGGGTCACAGTCTAAGGATAAGGGGTAAGCCATTTAGGACAGAGATGAGGAAGAATTTCTTCACCCAGAGAGTGGTGAACCTGTGGAATTCTCTACCAAACAAGGCAGTAGAGGCCAATTCATTAAATATATTCAAGAAGGAGTTAGATATATTTCTTAAGGCTAAAGGAATCAAGGGATATGGGGAGAAGGCAGGGACAGGGTACTGAATTTGGATGATCAGCCATGATCTCATTGAATGGCAGAGCAGGCTCAAGGGGCCGAATGGCCGACTCCTGCTCCTATCTTCTATGTTTCTATGTGCAGCAAGGTTCCAAAAACAGCCATGTGATAATAACCAGTTAATCTGTTTTTTAAAGTGATGTTGGTTGAGGTGTAAATATTGGCCAGGACACCAGGGAGAACGCCCCTGCTCTTCTTCAAAATAGTGTCATGGAATTTTTTACGCCCAATTTGAGGGGACAGGCAGGACCTCGGTTTAACATCTCATTATAGATTTTTTACTCAAGTCTCTGGAGTGGGACTTGAACCTACAACCTTCTGACCCAGAGGTGAGAGTGCTACCAGCTGAGCCACGCCTCCAACACCTTTAAAAATCTAGATATTTATATCTATCTTAGAGACGAGTAAATCAAACTTTCACCTGTTGGAGTCACACTTACAAAGTGTAACTTTCAACTGATGTTGAAGCTTAGTTTTAAAGTTAAAAACTTGCAAGTCAGTTGGCAGTTAACGGTCAGTGAGCTGTAAGTAGGTCAGCTGTTTAGTCAGCCCCCAACCACACAATGTGTACTTATCAGTTGAGATTGGTTTGTGTCTGAAAGGTATAGAAAGGGGGATATTTGCAAGAACCCAGCGGTGAGTGGGAACGGAGTGAGGACTTCCAAAACGGGAATTTGATGAGAGTGGCAATTCAGTGCAGAAGGGGAGGGAGGTGCTCAGTAAATTAACCGAGGAACAAAAGCTAAGTTTCCTCCTTTTATTCACACTTTAATAAAGGGTGTCAAACTCAATTTACATGGCGGGCCAGATCAGACATCCTGGAAGTTAGCGTGAGCTACATGGGGTAGAAATTGTTGTACGTTTGGCCCATTTGTTAGGCGCAATGTGTACCAATTTCTGGGCACGAGGTCCGGCACCTATTCTGCGCTGGCAGCATGGCCACTGCCATATTGGTCCTGTTTTTAGGTGTCCCTGGCGGTTGCCCGAGATCAGCGGTGGGTCAATTTAAATACGAACATAGGAACAAGAGTCGGCCATTCAGCCCCGCAATCTTGTTCCGCCATTCAACGAGATCATGGCTGGTCTGTATCCTAACTCCATCCACCTGCCTTGGCTCAATATCCTTTACTACCCTTGGTTGGCAAAGATTTATCGATCTCAAATTAAAAATTATGGGCTTGGATTTTGCAGTCGGTGGCATCTGAATGCGAACTTACCTGATAGAGACCCTCCTCCGTGAACTTGCTGGCAGGCGCTGCGTAGTAGAGGGCAGCGTATTGGCCCACAGATCACAGGGGCGCACCGTGTGCGAAAATGTACCTGGGTTCCTGTGGGCCGGTGCTAAAATCAGCAAATGGAGAGGCCTATCATTATTTACAACATAGATATTTATATACATTAAACCCCGGAAAGCTCAAGTAATGAGGGATGTTTTCCATTTCCTCCACTTTCTGCACGGATTTCTTTTAAGCTTATGCTCCACGTAGATGTAAAACATAAGAACATAAAAAGTAGGAGCAGGAGTAGGCCATACGGCTCCTCGGGCCTGCTCCGCCATTCAATAGGATCATGGCTGATCCGAACCTAGACTCACGTCCACTTCCCTGCCCGCTCCTCGTAATTCCTAATTCCCTTATCAGCTAGGAAACTGTCTATGTCCATTTTAAATTTATTTAATGTTGCAGCTTCCACAGCTCTGAGGTAGCAAATTCCATAGATTTACTACCCTCTGAGTGAAGAAGTTTCTCCTCATCTCAGTTTTGAAACGGCAACCCCTTATTCTAAGATTATGCCCCCTAGTTCTAGTCTCACCCATCAGTGGAAACATCCTCCCCGCATCCACCCGATCAAGCCCCCTCACAATCTTATATGTTTTGATAAGATCGCCTCTCATTCTTCTGAATTCCAATGAGTAGAGGCCCAACCTACTCAACCTTTCCTCGTAAGCCAACCCCCTCATCTCCGGAATCAACCGAGTGAACCTTCTCTGAACTGCCTCGAGAGCAAGTATATCTTTTCTTAAATATGGAAACCAAAACTGTACGCAATATTCCAGGTGTGGCCTCACCAGTACCCTGTATAACTGAAGCAAGACTTCCCTGCTTTTATACTCCATCCCCCTTGCAATAAAAGCCAAGATTCCACTGGCCTTCCTGATCACCTGCTGTACCTGCATACTAACCTTGTGTTTCATGCACCAGGACCCCCCAGATCCCTTTGTACTGCAGCAGTTTCTCTCCATTTAGATAATAACTTGCTCTTTGATTTTTTCTGCCAAAGTGCATAACCTCACACTTTCCAACATTATATTCCACCTGCCAAATTTCTGCCCACTTACTTCGCCTGTCTATGTCCTTTTGCAGGTTTTTTATGTCCTCCTCACTCACTGCTTTCCCTCCCATCTTTGTATCGTCGGCAAACTTGGTCCCCTCCTCCAAATCGTTAATATAGATTGTAAAGAGTTGGGGACCCAGCACTGACCCCTGCGGAACACCACTAGTTACTGATTGCCAACCCGAGAATGAACCATTTATCCCAACTCTCTGTTTTCTGTTAGATAGCCAATCTTCCACCCATGCCAGTATATTGCCCCCAATCCCATGATTTTTTATCTTGTGCAGTAATCTTTTGTGTGGCACCTTGTCAAATGCCTTTTGGAAGTCCAAATACACCACAGCCACTGGTTCCCCTTTATCCACCCTGTTTGTTACATCCTCAAAGAATTCGAGCAAATTTGTCAAAGATGACTTCCCCTTCATAAAACCATGCTGACTCTGTCCGATTAAATTATGCTTATCCAAATGTCCTGTTACTGCTTCCTTAATAATGGACTCCAACATTTTACCAACCACAGATGTTAGGCTAACTGGTCTATAGTTTCCAGCCTTTTGTCTACCTCCCTTTTTAAATAAGGGCGTTACATTAGCAGTTTTCCAATCTGCTGGGACCTTTCCTGAATCCAGGGAGTTTTGGAAAATTACCACTAATGCATTTGCAATCCCTACCGCTACTTCTCTCAAGACCCTAGGATGTAAGCCATCAGGTCCAGGGGATTTATCCGCCTTAAGTCCCATTATCTTACCGAGTACCATCTCCTTAGTGATTTTAATCGTGTTTCGCTCTTCCCCCCCCCTATAGCCCCCCGTTTGTCCAGTGTTGGGATATTTTTAGTGTCCTCTACTGTAAAGACTGATACAAAATATTTGTTCAGCGTTTCTGCCATCTCCATGTTCCCCACCACTAATTTCCCGGTCTCGTCCTCTAAGGGACCAACATTCACTTTAGCCACTCTTTTTCTTTTTATATAACTGTAGAAACTCTTGCTATCTGTTTTTATATTTTTGCTAGTTTACTTTCATAATCTATCTTCCCTTTCTTAATTAATCTTTTAGTTATTCTTTGCTGGCTTTTAAATGCTTCCCAATCTTCTATCCTCCCACTAGATTTGGCTACTTTATATGCCCTTGTTTTCAGTCGGATACTATCCTTTATTACTTTACTTACCCACGGATGGCTGTCTTTACTTTTACACCCCTTTTTCCTCAGTGGAATATATTTTTCTTGAAAGTTGTGAAATATCTCCTTGAATGTACACCACTGCTCATGTACCGTCTTACACCGTAATCTATTTTCCCAGTCCACTTTAGTCAATTCTGCTCTCATACCTTCATAGTCTCCTTTATTTAAGCTTAGTACGCTGGTTTGAGATCCAACTCTCTCACTCTCCAACTGAATTTGGAATTCAACCATGTTATGGTCACTCATTCCAAGGGGATCCTTTACTGGGACATTTTTTATTAATCCTGTCTCATTACACAGGACCAGATCTAAGATTGCCTGCCCCCTGGTTGGTTCAGTAACATACTGCTCAAGGAACCCGTCCCTAATGCACTCTATGAACTCTTCCTCAAGGCTGCCCTGCCCAATTTGATTTGTCCAGTCAATATGAAAGTTAAAATCTCCCATGATTATAGCTGTTCCCTTATTACAAGCCCCAACTATTTCCTGATTTATACTCCGACCAACAGAGTTGCAACTGTTAGGAGGCCTATAGACTACGCCCACAAGTGACTTTTTCCCCTTATTATTCCTTATCTCCATCCAAACTGTTTCACTATCCTGATCCTTTGACCCAATATCATTTCTCACTATTGCAGTGATTCCATCCTTTATTAACATAGCCACCCCACCTCCCTTTCCTTCCTGTCTGTCCTTCCTAATAGTCAAATACTCCTGGATGTTTAGTTCCCAGTCATGGTCACCTTGCAGCCATGTTTCTGTAATGGCCACTAGATCATACCCTAGTGTAGTTATTTGTACCGTCAACTCGTCTATTTTGTTATGAATGCTGCGTGCATTCAGATAAAGAGCTTTTAAATATGTTTTGTGACAATTTATTCCTGCTTTTACCCCCTTTACTACTTTACCTTTATCTTTATATATTGTCCCTTCCTGACACGCTCTGGTTTTTTATTCCCCCACTGCTACCTTGCTCTATTGCCTTCTGCGCTGACATTTTTATTTTTCGCTCTCTTGAAACCTCCCCCCCCCCCCACTAATTAGTTTACAGCCCTAGTTATTCGATTCGCCAGGTTTCTAGTCCCAGCACTGGCCAAGTGAAGTCCGTCCCAACGGAACAGCTCTCCTGTCCCAGTACTGGTGCCAGTGTCCCAAGAAGCAAAACCCATTTCTCCCACACCAGTCTTTGAGCCACGCATTTAACTCTCTGATTTTATTTACCCTAGCCAAATTTGCTCGTGGCTCAGGTAGTAATCCAGAGATTATTACCCTTGTGGTTCTGCTTTTTAATTTGACCCCTAGCTGCTCATACTCCCTCAGCAGAACCTCTTTCCTTGTCCTATCTATGTCGTTGGTACCAACATGGACCACGACAACTGGATCCTCCCCCTCCCACTCCAAGTTTCTCTCCAGTCCAGAGGAGATGTCCTTAACCCTGGCACCAGGCAGGCAACACAACCTTCGGGACTCTCGCTCTCGGCTGCAAAGAACCCTATCTATCCCCCTAATGATACTATCCCCTACCACTACAACATTTCATTTTACTTGAATGGCCCCTCGTTCCACGGTGCTGTGGCCAGGTTGCTCATCCTCCCTCCAGTCCCCGTTCCCGTCCTCACAGGGAGTAAGAGCCTCGAACCTGTTGGACAAGAGCAAGGGCTGTGGCTCCTCCAACACTACCTTCTGGATCCCCGTACCTGCCTCACTCATAGTCACACCCTCATGTCCCTGACCACGGACTACATCTGAATTAATTAATCTAATTGGTGTGACTACTTCCTGGAACACAGAGTCCAGGTAACTCTCCCCCTTCCTATGTGTCACAGTGTTTGAAGCTCGGACTCCAGCTCATCAACTCGGAGCCGGAGTTCATCGAGCAGCCAGCACTTACTGCAAATGTGATCACCGTGAGCATCAATGGTGTCCACTGGCTCCCACATATTGCAGCAGTAACACATCACCTGCTCTCCCATTCTATGTAATTAATTAAATTTATTATTTTTAAATACCCTCTGCCCCGATTCTAGGTGATGAATATCACACCTCTATTTAATTGAACTTACCAACTTATAAAGGTTTAAAAGGGAAGGAAAAGTACTCACCAACCAGCCAATCACCTACCAAAAAAACCCTTAATGTAGCAACCACTACCACCAAACTGTTCACGGACAATAAATACCTTTCATGTACAAAATCCTAAAATGTTTCCATTTCCGGCCTCATATAGCTTTTTAAATTACTTGGATTTGTCAGGAGGTATCCCCTTACGCTGTGTAAACAGGCCCTGCGCCTGTTTGCACCAGCTGCAAAATGTTCAGACGCAATTGCTGGGCAGTTGGTGGGCAATTAGCCCAACTCTGCGTCAGCAATTAGTTTCCCCGTCGGTACGGATCATTTGTCAAGTTGTAACTTGACAGATCGCAAGTTCGGGATTTAGCTCAGGAAACCGCGAATTTGCCGTCCATTTCTAAGGCAGCATGACGGTGCACTCCCTAGAGTACGCTGTCATACCAACCACAAAATCTGGGCCATTAATTGATCTAGCATCTACTGCTTTTGGTCGGAGAGTTCCACGCTTCTACCACCCGTTGGCGTGTAGAAGTGTTTCCTAACTTCTGTCCTGAATGGCCTGGCTCTGATTTTAAGGTTAGGTCCCCTTGTCCGAGACTCCCCCATCAGCGGAAATAAATAAATAAGTCATTAATAATTATAGTGAATAGCTGAGGGTGCAGCAGATCCTTGCCAGACACCACTAGTCACTTCCTTCCAATTTGAGTACATACCCATTATCCCTACCCTCTGTCTTCTACTGCCTTACGAGTCTCCTAAGCAGGTCAATAAATTGCTTCCATTCCATGAAGTTTAATTTTAGCTACTAGTCTCTTATGTATCACCTGCAGTCCCGCTTGACTGTCCAGGAGGGCGTATTGCATACCCAATGCCAGGGTAAAGGATATCTCGAAGCACAAGAATGGAATTTGTAAAGGAAGAACCAGTTGTCCTGATCCACGTCAGAAACAGCAACATGGAAAGAACAACGAGTAGGTCGTTAGGAGCGAGGAGCTCAATTAAAAAGCAGGACCTCGAGAGTGATGATCTCTGGAGTCTAAACAAGTGGTGTGACGAGTTGTGGCACCAGTACTGGGACAGGAAGGAGCTGGGATGGGCTGCACCCGAGACCAAGGTCCTCGCGGAAAGGATAAACAGGACTATAGAATGGACTTTAAACTAGCATGGCATCTAGCGGCATCTCTGGTCCTTATTGCAGAAGATGTTAGAGGCTTAAATTTTCTTCTCTGCTACCTCACTGGTGTATCCCATGTACAAACCCCAAGCATTGTGGAGCCTCACATCCAGCTCTGTAAGGTAGTTACGCCTGCTTCATGCAGTCATAGTTACTACTGGTAGGATCCCACTAGTCGTGCCCTCAGAAAGTGACGGCAGGACACAGGAAATAATGAACGGAAGAAGCAGCCCCCGCGCTCCTCTGTTGGAAGTTCTCATCGGGGCAGAAATCGGCTCCTGCCCCTTCTCTCGCACTACACCAGACTTCTTCCCCGCAGAACAGTGAAACTTTTAGTCTGTTTCCTCTAGTTACAGCTCCCGACCAGCCACCCAATCCATCCTCACTAGACTAATGAACATTAATCCACACCAGGTCTCTCTACCCCTCCATTCTGAGTTTCACGTCCCTCACACAGCCCCATCTCCCTTCTGGTATTTGTACCAGTCAAAGCTCAGTGCCCCATGTAGACTTTTATTCTGTGTCAGTTTTCTTCCATTTTCCACTCATTTCTGTGCCAGCTTCCTCTCCTGTGTATAGCTCTGTCCTACTTACATTTGTGACCTCTCCAACCTTGCAACGTTAACACGTTTGTCCAGAGCTGCTGGCTGAAGGCCCTAGCCAATGTGCCTCGAGTATCTTACTTTGCATGAGCAACTGTGATTTTCTGCAATCTTGGTGCTGTAAGGGAATAGTAAAACTTGTCCAGTAAATATTGGCATTTTCAATATTCATTATACATATGTTGAAGGTTATTGGATCAAGCTTTGTCCCTTTTTTCTGATGTAACCACAAGGGAACTGAACAGAATCACATCACATCGACGTCGTAATGAAGAAGGCATGCCAACACCTGTTCTTCCTCAGGAGACTGAAGAAATTTGGAATGGCCCCCCAGATTCTCACCAACTCCTACTGGTGCACCATCGAGAGTATCCTGTCCGGCTGCATCACTACCTGGTATGGCAACTGCACCGCCACAGACCGCAAGGCTCTACAGATGGTGGTGAAAGCTGCACAACATACAGGTAGACTATCCTTTATCCGAAAACCTCGGGACCAGCCGAGTTTCGGATAAAGGAGAATTTCGGATTTCGAAAGGTGGGTCGGCGGGGGGGGGTCGTGCACACGACTTACGCTGACGCTCAGCGTAAGTCAGTCGGGGTCGGCGGGGGTGGGTCGGCGGTTGTCGGGGCTGGCGGGGTCCGCGGGGGGGGTCAGCGGTTGTCGGGGCTGGCGGGGTCGGCGGTTGTCGGGGCTGGCGGGGTCTGCGGGGGGGGGGTCGGCGGTTGTCGGGGCTGGCGGGATCGGCGGGGGGGTCGGCGGGGGGTCGTGCGCACGACTTACCCTTTATCCGAACTTCCGCAACCGGAGCCCTCTAAAAACCGAAGGTTTTTTCGTTCAGCGTAAGTCATACGCACGACTTACGCTGAACGAAAAAACCTTCGGTTTTTAGAGGGTTTCGGTTTTCGGAAGTCCGGATAAAGGGTAGTCTACCTGTACTATAGGAATTAAACTACCTGCTGTCCAGGATATCTACCCCAAGAGGTGCCGGGGGAAGGCCCTGAGAATCATTAAAGATGCGAGCCACCCCAGCCACAACCTCTTCGCCCTGCTCCCGTCCGTTAAGAGATACCGAAGTATACAGTTTCGTACCAGCAGGTTTCGAAACAGCTTCTACCCCCAGGCCATAAGACTCATGAACGTATAATTTATTATTTATTACTGTTGTTTTATTTATTATTACTGTATTTCTATTAGTATTATCATTGTTATGCCATACTTATTCCAATGTTGGGAGGACTCATAAAAATCAACATTTCATTCTGCAGTACACACGTCTGCTGCATATATGACAAATAAAATTGAATTGAATTGAATTGAATGCTACCATATACGGCTATGGCGATTGTGCACTGTCGGAGATGCCATCTTTCGGATGAGACATTAAACCAAGGCCCCATCTGCCCCCTCAGGTAGGTGTAAAAGATCCCATGACACTATTTCAAAGAAGAGCAGGGGAGATCGCCCCCCAGTGTCCTGGCTAATATTTATCTGTCATCCAACAACACTACAAAAAAAATTAACTGCCACGTTTCCTACATAACAGCAGTGACTATACTTCAAAAGTACTTCATTGGCTGTAAAGCGCTTTCGGACGTTGTGAGGTCGCGAAAGGCGCTATATAAATGCAAGTTCCTTTTCTTTTAAGATAAACTGTCTTACAAGTACAATCCAGCATAATGTGATATTTAACTGCAGTGCAACCACCACATGATTACAGTACAACCCAAATTGAATAAGTTAACCACTTCTTGCTAGCGCCAAAGACAAAGTCAAACATTGGTGTATATACTAGCACTACTTTATTCAATAATCTTAGTTAATAATATTAACAACATTGTACGACTGAACACGGAAATGTTAGCAGCCACTTTGGTAGACTTTCGGAGATTTTTTAAGAGGCCGGTGTCGGGAGCAACAGCAGAGAACAGTGAGTATTTAAACTCACTTTCGCGGGCTTTTTTTTTTTTTATATACACAGGCCGGTATCGGGAGCAGCAGGAGAGAACAGTGAGTATTTTTTTAAAAAAGCCTGCGAAAGTGAGTTTAAAGGCTTACCAATCTTGCAGACCGGCGGCGCTGTTCCAGAGCCACGTCACAATTCAAAAAGTGACGTGGGCAAGAGGAAGCAGCTGATTGGGTGAGTACGGCCAGGTGAGTATTTATACTACTCTATAGTTTGACAGTTAAGATTAATAGTTTATAAAATTTAGATGGTCTTAATTGCTGTGGTTATAGTTTCTACGGTCTCTGTTGTGTAGCGGGGAGTGCTAGTAAACAAGGGCCCTTGAGTATATTTAATTGTAGTGTAATTAGTGGTATTGATTTGATTTAATTTAATTTAATTAGTGATATTGATTTGATTTAATTTAATTTAAATTAATTAAAGGGTAAGTCATGACAGCACAGCTCAGCCCCACGGCATGCTCCTCCTGCACTATGTGGGAAATCAGGGACGATGACCATGTGTGCGGGAAGTGTATCCAGCTGTAGCTACTGACAGACCGCATTGCGGGGCTGGAGCTGCGAATGGATACATACTGGAGCTTTCGCGATGCTGAGGACATCGTGGATAGCACGTTTAATGAGTTGGTCACACCGCAAGTAAAGACTGCACAGGCAGGAAAGGAATGGGTGACCGCCAGGCAGGGTAGTAGGTGCAGGCAGGTAGTGCAGGGGTCCCCTGTGGCCATCCCCCTCTCAAACAGATATACCACTTTGGATATTGTTGAGGGAGATGGCTTATCAGGGGAAGGCAGCAGCAGCCAACTTCCTGGCACCATGGGTGGTTCTGCTGCACAGGACGGGAGTAAAAAGAGCGGGAGAGCTATAGGTGATAGGGGATTCTATTGAAAGGTGAATAGATAGGCGTTTCTGCAGCCACAAACGAGACTCCAGGATCGTATATTGCCTCCCTGGTGCAAGGGTCAAGGATGTCTTGGGGTGGCTGCAGGGAATTCTGGAGGGGGAGGGTGAACAGCCAGTTGTCATGGTGCATATAGGTACCAACGATATATGTAAAAAACGGGATGAGGTCATAAAAGCTGAATATAGGGAGTTAGGAGGTAAATTTAAAAACAGGACCTCAAAAGGTAGTAATCTCAGGATGGCTACCCGTGCCACGTGCTAATCAGAGTAGAAATAGAAGGATATTTCAGATGAATACGTGGCTAGAGGAATGGTGCAAGGGGGAGGGATTCAAATTCCCGGGACATTGGAACCGGTTCTGGGGGAGGTGGGACCAGTGCAAACTGGACGGTTTGCACCTAGGCAGGACCGGGACTGATGTCCATGGGGGAGTGTTTGCTAGTGCTGTTGGGGAGGGTTTAAACTAAAATGGCAGGGGGTCGGGAACCTGTGCAGGGAGATAGAGGAAAGGGAAGCAAGGATAGAAACAAAAGACAGGAAGGAGAAAAGCAAAAGTGGAACGCAGAGAAATCAAGGGTGTAAATCAAACAGGGCTACAGTAAATAAGAATTCTAAAAGGACTAAGAGTGTTAAAAAAACAAGCCTGAAGGCTTTGTGTCTTAATGCGAGGAGCATTCGTAATAAGGTGAATGAATTAGCTGCGCAAATAGATGTAAACGGATATGATATAATTGGGATTACAGAGGCATGGCTCCAGGGTGACCAAGGCTGGGAATTCAATATCCAGGGGTATTCAATATTCAGGAAGGTCAGGCAAAAAGGAAAAGGAGGTGGGGTAGCATTGCTGGTTGAAGAGGAGATTAACACAATAGTAAGGAAGGCTATTAGCTCTGATGATGTGGAATCTGTATGGGTAGAGCTGACAAATACCAAGGAGCAGAAAACGTTAGTGGGAGTTGTATACAGACCCCCAAATAGTAATGCTGAGGTTGGGGATGGCATTAAACGGGAAATTAGAGACACGTGCAATAAGGGCACAGCAGTTGTCATGGGTGACTTTAATTAAGCTACATATAGATTGGGCTAACCAAATTAGTAACAATACTGTGGAGGAGGAATTCCTACAGTGTATACGGGATGGTTTCCTGGACCAATATATCGAGGAACCAACTAGAGATCAGGCCATCTTAGACTGGGTATTATGTAATGAGAAAGGATTAATTAGCAATCTTGTTGTGCGAGGCCCCTTGGGGAGGAGCGATCATAATGATAGAATTCTTCATTAAGATGGAGAGTGAAGCAGTTGACTCAGAGACTAGAGTCCTGAATTTAAACAAAGGAAACTACGATGGTATGAGGCACGAGTTGGCTAGGATGGATTGGGGAATGTTACTTAAAGGGTTGACGGTGCATAAGCAATGGCAAACATTTAAAGATCGCATGGATGAACTACACAATTTGTTCATCTCTGTTTGGCATAATAATAAAACAAAAAAATGTGACTCAACCGTGGCTAACAAGGGAAATTAGGGATAGCATAAGATCCAAGGAGAGGACATATAAATTGGCCAGAAAAAGCAGCAAACCTGAGGATTGGGAGCAGTTTAGGATTCAGCAAAGGAGGACAAAATGATTAATTAAGAGGAGGAAAATAGAATATGAGAGTAAGCTTGCAGGCAACATAAAAACTGACTGTAAAAGCTTCTATAGATATGTGAAGAGAAAAAGATTGGTGAAGTCAAGCGTAGGTCCTTTGCAGTCAGAATCAGGGGAATTTATAACGGGGAACAAAGAAATAGCAGACCAATTAAATACATGCTTTGGTTCTGTCTTCACAAAGGAGGACACAAGTAACATCCCAGAGATGTCGGGGAACATAGGGTCTAATGAGAGGGAGGGTCTAATGAGAGAGAGGAATTGAATGAAATCAGTATTTGTAGGGAAATGGTGTTAGGAAAATTAACGGGATTGAAGGCCGATAAATCCCCAGGGCCTGATAATCTACATCCTAGGGTTCTTAAAAAAAGTGGCCCTAGAAATAGTAGATGCATTGCTGGTTATCTTCCAAAATTCTATACACTCTGGAACAGTTCCCATGGATTGGAGGGTAGCTAATGTAACCCCACTATTAAAAAAAGGTGGTAGAGAGAAAACGGAGAATTATAGACCGGTAAGCCTGACATCGGTAGTGGGGAAAATGCTAGAGTCCATTATAAAGGATGTAATAGCAGAGCACTTGGAAAAAAGTGACAGGATCGGACAAAGTCAACATGGATTTACAAAAGTTAAATCGTGCTTGACTAATCTACTGGAATTTTTTGAGGATGTAACTGGTAAAATAGATAGGGGAGAACCAGTGGATGTGGTGTATTTGGACTTTCAAAAGGCTTTCGATAAGGTCCCGCATAAGAGATTAGCGTGTAAAATTAAGGCACATGGGATTGGGGGCAAGGTATTGACTTGGATGGAGAACTGGTTGGCAGACAGAAAGCAAAGAGTTGGAATAAACGGGTCTTTTTCCGAGTGGCAGGCAGTGACTAGTGGGGTACCGCAGGAAGCGGTCCTTGGACCCCAGCTATTCACAATATATATTAATGATCTGGACGAGGGAACTAGATGTAATATCTCCAAGTTTGCAGACGACACAAAGCTGGGTGGGCATGTGTGCTGTGAGGAGGATGCCGAGAAACTCCAGTATGATATGGACAGGTTGGGTGATTGGGCAGAAGCATGGCAGATGCAATAAAACGTGGATAAATGCGAGGTTATCCACTTTGGTGTCAAAAACAAGGCAGATTATTATCTGAAAGGCAATAGATTGGGAGAAGGGGAAGTGCAACGAGACCTGGGCATCCTTGTGCACCAGTCGCTGAAAGTAAGCATGCAGGTGCAGCAGGCGGTTAAGAAGGCAAATGGTATGTTGGCCTTCGCAGCGAGAGGGTTTGAATACAGGAACAAGGATGTCTTGCTGCAGTTGTACAGGGCCTTGGTGAGGCCACATCTTGAATATTGTGTGCAGTTTTGGTCGCTTTATCTGAGGAAGGACGTTCTTGCCATGGAGGGAGTGCAGCGAAGATTCACCAGGCTGATACCTGGGATGGCAGGAATGACGTATGAGGAGAGATTGGGTCGATTGGGCATGTACTCGCTTGAGTTTAGAAGAATGAGAGGGGATCTCATCGAAACTTATAAAATTCTAACAGGAGTAGACAGACTAGATGCTGGAAGGATGTTCCCGATGGTCGGGGAGTCCAGAACCAGGGGTCACAGTCTAAGGTTAAGGGGTAAGCCATTTAGGACAGAGATGAGGAGGAATTTCTTCACCCAGAGAGTGGTGAACCTGTGGAATTCTCTTCCAAAGAAGGCAGTAGAGGCCAATTCATTAAATATATTCAAGAAGGAGTTGGATATATTTCTTGAGGCTAAAGGGATATGGAGAGAAGGCAGGAACAGGGTACTTAATTTGGATGATCAGCCATTATCTCATTGAATGGCGGAGCAGGCTCAAGGGGCCGAATGGCCTACTCCTGCTCCTATCTTCTATGTTTCTATGTCTATGTCAGGTCCCGCTTTGGACTAATCAGTCACCTGCGAACTCATTTTTAATGTGGAAGCAAGTCATCCTCGGTTCCGAGGGACTGCCTAAGAAGAACATGGAATGAGCTTTAGCTTACATTAAACCCCTGCTGTATCCAACATGGGAGTGCTTGATGGACAGTGTAAAGGGATGCTTTACTCTGCACCTAATCCACAATGTACCTAATTTGGGAATGCTCAATGGGGCATTGTGGAAGGAGCTTTACTCTGCATCCTACCCGTGATGTGCTTGCCTTGGGAATGCTTTATGGGGAGATTTTTTTTGATAACATCAAACTCCTGATCTCAGTTCCTCCCAGGTCAGGTTTAGTATAGGTGAGATGGCATCTAAGCTCTTAATTACTCAGTGAAAGTGTGTGGCAGGTAATAGATGAAATACAGGCAGATACAATGTGAATTATTCCCTCCCACATTTCAGAAATATAGAAAGTTATGAATGAACAGGACTGGAAAAATACCATTGTAAACCACAGTATCGGGCCTTTTCCAAAAGTATGTCACCATACTGTTATCTTGTAATTCTCAATCACTTTTTCACCAAAAAACAGCCAGCTCCTCGAGTTTTCTGACACCATCTGCCTCTACTCTCTCTCCAGGTATTGTGTTTGTGTTCCATGCATTTATCACTCTCTGTATGAAGTAAAGTAGTTAAACTGTCTGTCAGGGGGGAAAGTCCAGACTTTACCCCTCAACAGTCAGAGGGGCAATGGTGACGTCACACTTCGATTACTTTTTACTTCTCCCCCTCTGAGATTGGTAAGCCTACCCGCACCTCGGGCTCACCTTCTATACCTTGCCGCCGAGATTCCCGCTGCTGCCGCTCTGAGGCCTACCCGTGCCTTGGGCTCACCCTTTATACGCCGCCGCCGAGAGTCCCGCCGCTGCCGCTCCGAGGCCTACCCGCGCCTCGGGCTCACCTTTTATACCTCGCCGCCGCTGCCGAGATTCCCATTGCTGCCGCTCTGAGGCCTACCCGCTCTTCAGGCTCACCTTTTATACTTTGCCACCGCCGAGATGCCCGCCGCTGCCGCTCCGAGGCCTACCCGCGCCTCGGGCTCACCCTTTATACCTCGCCGCCACTGCCGAGATTCCCGCCGCTGCCGCTCTGAAGCCTACCTGCGCCTCAGGCTCACCTTTTATACCACACCACCGCCGAGATTCCCGCCGCTGCCGCTCTGAAGCCTACCCGCGCCTCGGGCTCACCCTTTATACCTCGCCGCCACTGCCGAGATTCCCGCCGCTGCCGCTCTGAAGCCTACCTGCGCCTCAGGCTCACCTTTTATACCTCACCACCGCCGAGATTCCCGCCGCTGCGAGGCCTACCCGCTCCTCGGGCTCACCTTTTATACCTCGCCACTGCCAAGATTCCCGCCGCTGCCGCTCTGTGACCTACAGTCTCTGTCACAGGCGGGGCAGACGGTGGGTGGGGTGCTTGGGTTGACGTGCGCTCCTTGCGCCGCCTGCGCTTGGCTTCCGCTTGCTCCCGGCGAAGAGACTCGAGGTGTTCAGCACCTTCTCGGATGCTTCTCCTCCACTTTGTGCGGTCTTGGGCCAGGGATTCCCAGCTGTCGATAGGGATGTTACACTTTTTCCAAGGAGGCTTTGAGGGTGTCCTTGAAGCGTTTCCTCTGCCCACCTGGGGCTCTCTTGCCGTGCCGGAGCTCCGAGTAGACCGCTTGTTTTGGGACTCTCATATCGGGCATGCCGACAATGTGACCCATCCATCAGAGCTGATTGAGCGTGGTCTAAGCTTCGATGCTGGGGATGTTGGCCTGAGTGAGAACACGGACGTTGGTGCGCCTATCCTGCCAATGGATTTGCAGGATCTTGTGGAGACAGCGTTGGTGGTACCTCTCCAGTGCTTTGAGGTGCCATGTCTGACGCATACATGTTACTCAGGAATTAACATTAAGACTTTCCGATGAGCAGTCTTCCAGTGTGATGTTTCAATTATCCACACCAGCCTGACCACCTTCTCTTTTGAGCTGCACTGCCAATTTAGTGCTCAAATTGGTGGTAGGCTGCTGCTGTGCAAGCCCTTGCCCTGAAGGAGCTGGGGTAAGGTTTGACAAACTCGTTTCACATGCAACCTTTACAGCCAGCAGAGAAAATACATCAGCAGTCTGGATTGGTACCTAGGACCCAGTCGGAAAAGGAGAACATTTGACCCATTGCACCTCCTAATCCTTCACCAGAGTGGCAGAACATTCTCCATCTGGGCGATTTGAATTCATGTCCTAAAGACAAAACTGCAGTGTCTAATGTAATGTGACACCTGGTTTCCCATGGGTTGCACTTGATCCCGGGTTCCAGATATGAATGAACAGTGTCTAAGATATTGTGGCAACTGGTTCCCAGTTTGCTTTGTTGTTCACAGCCTGTCATCTCAGATGCCAAGGATTTCCACATGGTGAAATGGAAGCAGACATGCATCAAATGGTTGGGTAACTATGATTCTAGGTGAGAATAACTCCACCTCCGCAAGATTCATACTACATCCTTTTGTACTCAGGTTTTTAGGCAATAAATGGAAAATATGTACCCACTGCTATCATTGTATTTTTCTTTGCGCTCAGTGTCGGTCTCAAAACAGATTGATGGTACAAGCCCAAAAATCGTTGTCAAAGATATCAAGGATAAAGGCAAGAGGATCCCACAGGAAGAGATTGGAAACTGGAGTTCAATGTAAGGAATCTGTAACCTATAGCAAAATTTCCCAGAATGTGGAATTTCAGGCTTGTTCCTCATAGCATTTCATATTGCCCTAGGGTTGAACTGTCTCCAGCTGCAAATAAATTTGCTATTGATACAAGAGATTACTAAATCACACCATTAGTTTGGACGTTAGGAGTAAGATGGAATTGCTTGTCCCCAATACTTGCTCTCGCATTCACAACTAGAAAACAGTTTCCATAAGCATACCAAGTTATTTATGAAAACAGGCATCCAAACTTGTGCCATGTAAGGGCGAGCGCACCCAGATTCAACAATTAATCCCAAATCATGGTAACTTGCTCAGTGAATTCTTACCACATTCTCCTGTCACTTCTGACTTGTCACCAGACCAAGGAATACAGGCAAAAAGTACTTGTTACATTTAGTTAAAAGGTTAAATATACAAAAAGCCTAGACACGACAAGATCCTCAAAGAGCACAATACTTAAAAACCTTATATCCACAGTCATTCCACAAGCGGTTATACTCTTTTTTGAATAGCTGGGTAATATTTGCTGAACCCACGGACCCAACGTGGAGCCACACTCAAAAGGGACTGAGAGTTGTAGATAGGGATACAACATGAATGGAGGCCATTTTAACCTAAACTGTCCACTGGGAGCGAGGTGGAAATGGATCGGATGCCCGGTTTACACACAGTCCGATTTTATCCTCTGTTGAAGTCGATGGAGAGTAAAATTGGGAGGAGTGTGAAACAGGCGTCCAACCTGAACCTGCCCCATTCCCTCCGGGCAGGTTAAGTTAAAATTACCCCTAAATCTTTGACCCAAGCAATCTTTGAATGAAGCTGTCCATTGAGCGTGCAGGAACAGTGAAAACTCTACAGTTCCTAACAAACAGCAGGATCTTTGGAAGATCAGTTAGTTTTGTCTCTTAATAGACCTTCAAGCTCTGTGGAGGAACTGGATTTCGCACTATTGTACTGCAAAGTCCAATCCCCCCCCCCCCCCCCCCACACGCCACAGAGCTTGGATACCTCTGCTAGAATTAAAAAATAGCGGCTTAAGCTGTAATTTACTCCATTGTCCATAGGATGCCTTGAGGTCATCCAAAACGCGGCTGCCTGTGTGCTAACTCACACTAAGTCCCGTTCACCATCACTCCTGTGCTCGCTGATCTACATTGGCTCCCGATTAAGCAACGCCTCGATTTCAAAATTCTCATTCTTGTTTTCAAATCCCTCCATCTCTCTTGTAATCTCCTCCAGCTCCACAATCGTAGCTCCACAATCGTTCCCCCCCCCCCCCCTCCCCCTCCCCCTCGATATCTGCGCTTCTCTAATTCTGTCCTCTTGAGCATCCCGGATTATAATCGCTCAACCATTGGTGACCATGCCTTCAGCTGCCAAGGCCTTAAGCTTTGGAATTCCCTCCCTAAACCTCTCCACCACTATCTCTCTCTCCTACTTTAAGACGCTCCTTAAAACCTACCTCTTTGACCAAGCTTTTGGTCATCTGCCCTAATTTCTCCTTATGCGGTTCGGTGTCAAATTTTTTGTCTTATTATAAGATTCCTGTGAAGCACCTTGGGACGTTTTACTACGTTAAAAGGCGCTATACAAATACAAATTGTTGTTTTTTCACGTTATAGCTATTTATTTTCAATTAACAAATATAGTGAGTGTTTAACAGATTTACAGCTTCTGAGTTGAGGTTCACTGGGAATAGCCTTTTCCTTCATACATTCCACTTAGGGTTTCAACCCTCAATGAATTTCTCCTTTAATGGCTCAGTATTCAAACCCAACACTACCCTCTTCTGTTGTAGTTGTTAGGTTAGGATTATCATTTTGAAAATGCTGTTCCAGCCACCAAAGCAACTTCTAATTTAATTGGTTTTGAGGCAGTCCGTTTTAGTTTCAAACAGCAACTTGCACCTAACATCATAAACTTGTCCTTAATCTAATTAAAACGGTCCCAAAATGCTTCACAGGGGTAAAGAGCACTGGACACCAAGTGGTGGGAAGATTGAGATGATGGCTGAAGACATGATCAAAGTAGATTTTCAGAAGCCTCTTGAAAGAGGGAGGAGAGGCAGCAAAGAGTTGAGAGAGCGTGGCCAAGAAAACTGATGGTGGAGTGAAGGGAGGAAATGAAAGCAGTGAAGAGAGTGGAGGGCATGTGTAGGAACATAGAGCTGAAAGTTAAAGATAATGGGAGAGGCCAAGCTAATGGAAGGACTTGTAGATGAGCCAAGGATTTTGAGATTAATCCATTGGGCAATAGAGAGCCAATAAATCTTGTTAAGGACAACGACAGGGAGTGGACTTAATGGACAAGTAGCAAATTGTGAAGGTGAAATTCAGACAGCTAGCAAGGAGCACGCAGAAGCAATCAATTCTAGCAGTACGGGCAAGTATTTGTGGCAGTGGGAGAGAGGTAGGGGTGCAGTGGACACTGGTTTTTATGCTGGATATACTGCTTGGGTTTAACATCAATGGTCCCTCCCATAGGAGCCAGAGTGTGGCTGTATCTGCCAGATGTCTAGGTAAATATAGCGAGACACAGGGAATGAGCAGAGAACTCTTGCCAGTTTTGGATTCTGGATTACTGGAAAGTATCACCACACGATCCCTTCACCTTTTAGTACGTGGATGAATGTGCACAATAATACCAAGGCTCAGGTTATGAATCAGCAGTCAAATTTACCTAACATTAAACAGGTCCAATAAACAATATTTAGTGCAACCGTTTTCTTCCAACATTTATAAACTTCACTGTTTTCCTTGAAATGTTGAAACAAAGATGCTTCTCCTGCGCCACCTTTCAAATATAACACTGGTCTTTGAAACACAATCACTCACCTCTTAAGGGAGTAAATGGTGCCATGGAGCCATATGTAGCTAGGTTTACATGCTGGCTTTAGGTTGACTCCTGAACTGAGCCTGTGTAGCCTACTATAAGACCGCAATCAGTAGTTCCTAGGCACAGAGCTGTCAAAAGGGACTGCAAGGAATTGGTCATACCTCCTACGAAGCTGTTAATCAAAATTCATTAAGTGACTCCCAGATTGACAGTCACAAAGGATGTTTCTCCCAACTCACGTTGATTGATCTGCAGTGACTGATAATTAATTCTTAGTGCAGCCGGCTATCAACAACACTCTGCCAGATTGACCCCAATGATTCCGAATTAAATTGGCAGCACATTATACTCCCTTTTCCCCAATACCAGCCAAGCCTCAGATGTACAGCAAACCTTTGGCTTACCAGAGAATAATGTATATTCCTTAGCTTGCAAGGCCAGCAGAAACCAGTATTAACTCTGAGCATGCTGTGACCAGCAAGAAAGGATCTGAGCGATAACCTTAAAAGAGACGATAATCCACAATTAGAAATGATTTATATTGTTTGTTAGGCCATCAATTGCTTACGTCTGGCCTCTGTAGCTGCTCCATCAGGGCTGCATGTCTGATTTCTTGAAAACCACTCGAATACCTGAAGGACCAACTTTGATTGAGTTTTATTTAATGTGAGGATACCTTTTGATCTTCCATCATAAGCTTGGACTTCAAATGATAGCAAAGCATTTCACCCAGGTCGGCAATCTAGTCTTTAGTATTTTCCTACCTGGCTATGCTACTATACATGCCAAGAGCGGGTAGGGCGTTCCGCAGATTAAACATTTCCAGACACATAATTCAAGTTACACGAATTACTGTGGCTCTGAGAATTTTACTCTTCTGAAATGATTTTAACTCCCCAAAGCCTCTCCACCACCTAGAAGGCATAAGTCTGGACTGTGATGGAATACACTCCACTTGCCTGGATAACCTACAGCTGCTACACTCAAGAATTACAGCACCATTCAGGGCAATCTACTTGACTGGCACTTTATCCACGAGTCTAACCATCCACCCCCCTCCATCACTAGCGTACCGTGGCTGCAGTGTGCAGTATCTACAGGATCTACCGCAGCAACTCGGCAAGGCTTCTTCGACAGCACCTCCCAAGCCCGCAACCGTCATTATCTAGAAGGATAAGGGCAGCAGGTGCATTGGAACACCATCACCTCCATGTTCCCCTCCAAATCACATAACATTCGGACTTGGAAATGTATCGCCGATCCTTGCTGGCCAAAATTCTGTAACGGATACGGAACTATTGTAGTTAGGTCACTGGACGAATTATCCAAAGAAAATAAGTTCAAATCCCACTATAGCAGTTGAGAATTTGAATCCAGCTTTTTTTTATACCTGGAAATAAAAAGCTAGTATTAGTCAAAGTGATGAAGAAGCCGTCAGATTTTCATAAAAACCCAACTGCTGCACTAATGTAGAGAATTGGACTACATGAATCCCACGCCAACATGGTTAACTCTTAATGCTCCCTGAAGTATCAAACAGAAGATCCACCACCTTCTCAGGGCAACTAGGGATGGACAATAAATGTTAGCCTTGCCAGCGACATTCATATACCAACAACGAAAAAAAAACCTCCCTGCCAAATAACATTGCGAGAGCACCTTCACCACACTGACTGCAGCAGTTCAAAAAGGCAGTCCACCACCATCTTCTCAAGGGCAATTTGGGGTGGGCAATAAATGCCCACCTTATCAGCAATGCCCAAATGCCAAGAAATAATTTCTTGAAAAGTGCAGGTGAGAAACATTTATAAAAAAAAAAAAAAAAAAATTGTACTTAATCTGCTTTATTTTAAATCATGATCTTCGTAACATCGTCCCAACTCCACTCCTGCCTCAGCTCAACCCTATCTTTGTTACCACTAGACTTGACTATTCTAACACACTCCCAGCTGGCTTCCCAACTTCCACCCTCCATAAACTTGAGCTCATCCAAAACTCTGCTGCCCGTATCCTAATTCGCACCAAGTCCCGTTCACCCATCACCCCTGTGCTCGCTGGATCCAGGTTGAGCAACATCGCCATTTAAAAATTCTCATCCTTGTTTTCAAATCCCTCCATGGCCTCGCCTCGCCCCATCTCTGTAACCTGCCCCAGCCATACAACCCTCCAAAGTATCTGCACTCCTCCAATTCTGGCCTCTTGCGCATCCCTGATTTTAATTGCTCCAACATTGACGGCCTTCAGCTGCCAAGTCCCTAAGCTATGGAATTTCCTCCCTAAACCTCTCCGCCTCTCTACCTCCTTTAAGACGCTCCTTCAAATCCACCTTTGTCATCTACCCTAATATCACCTTATGTGGCTCGGTGTCAAATTTTGTTTGGCAACGCTCCTGTGATCACTTTTTAATAAGTTTGATTATAGATTTTAGTCTAAGATATTACGAGGAACGTTTCCAATCCTGTACATGCCAGGAGCGCATGCTTGTGTCCTTTAATCTTAATGGATGCAAAATCATGGAATAAAAGAGCACAATTTGCCAATATACACCTCCCAGCATATGCTTGGGCAGAAACTTTCCCCTCTATACAATCTATCAGAGCTTTACTTTGTGCACAAGGTTACCTTTTGATTCATAGAGAGTGAAGGCTTACCTACATGAACTAAATTTTGCTTTGGGCTTAAGAAAAAGAGATCGAAAGTGTACGGAGGTAGTCTTTCAGAGAAATCAGAAAGGTATGTTGATCGTTCATACTGCTGCCAATGTATGTATTAAAAGCAAAAATAGTTCTACTGTTTACCTTGTGTCCTTTCAGATTACTTCACGCACAATGTCGTTTCAGTTCCTAGGGAACAACAGCTTGCCTACGGAAGTGCGCTATTGTGTTAGGCATGAGGAAGAGTACTGAATAAACTTGCAACAACCTATTTGTCACTCTCCTCTCCCCACTTTGCTCCCCTATTTGCTCCCTTCTTCTGCCGAAGGTACTGATTATTCCTGGAGTACTGTTCCACGTATCCATTTAACCATTCTTCACGCATGAGCCTAGGCAGAGTGTTGGCAGATTATTCAACCATAGGGGGTGTCACAGCCAAAGCAGATTTTGTGCTTGCCTAACATCCACACACACGGTCACGAGGAAGGGTCACTGCTTAGCTGTGTGGAGTAGGAACGACAGTTAATTTTTTCCAGGCAAAGCTATTGAAGCAGACAATGGTTCAAGGGATAGATAAGTAAATAGATTGCTGGAGATAAAAAGGATTGAAGGGCACGGCAAGTAGGTGGAATAAACTATTAAAAAGAGACGGGCTTGTTGGACAAGCCAATGGACTTCTCCTGTTCCTAAAATTGCACATGACAGAAATCCGACATTGGCACAGCACCTGTAGAGGTCAATAATAAACTCTCGTACAGACTCAAGACCCTCCGGCTAAGTACAGACCGTTAATTGAAGCTGTGTATAAATACACCTGATAATGACACTGCGCTGTGCCTGTACAGGTCAGTGGGTCAGTATTAAAGATTCACATGGACGCAACACGCTCAGGCTGAATACTGATCGTTTATTGTAAATCGTATTACAGGAAATCTGAACGCTTCAGATTTAAACGGTTGACAATTAGATGAGCCATTTCCCGCCGAGCAAAGAAACCCAGAAAGAGAAATTAAAACTTAAAAAAAAAAACAATTGATTAAAAAATACTTGGTCACAGTTTGTTGAGACGATAGTCGAGTCAGCAGCTAATTAACACCGATATTTAGGTTTAGTGTCTCGCTAATGTCTTCCACGCTAAAACCAATAAGCAAAACATATGACCCGAGTTTCTGCACGTACCAAGGGACCCGCGGCTCTCGTCACGATGCAAAGCAAACCTGCGAAAGAAGGGACATTGCAGATTGATTAAAAACAGGCCTTTCAACTCAAATCGCCGCACAGGTGCAAACCACTCAAAGCACGTCACCTCGAGACCAGAGCTCCCTTCCCTGCTCTCAGCCAGCCAGCAAATCTTTTTCTGAACCACGTGATGTCCAATGGGCGACTGCAAACGGGACGCGACAACATATCGATCCTGATTACCGACAGTAGGACCCATCCCGCAGTACGCATACACCAACAGTGACAGGCGCAACCAGGAAGGAGTCAGAACACCTACTTTCCAAGGCTCAAGACCCTGCTGCACATCAGTGATCGCTGCTCCCAGACACTGTCTGGAAGAGGGAGACCGCTTCGCTTGAAAGAGTGCCATGCCTCACTGTTTGAATCTTCTACGTACAATGGTTCAGTAGCTAATGCAAATAGGATACGACGACAAACAGGACTTTCTTTTTAAATAGACTTCAGCTGAGGGAGGTGGGCACATTATCACAAGGTAACGTGATGAGAGCCTATACCCATTTCCCCAATTCATACGGTTAATTTGCACATATACAGGCTGTCTGTCAAACAGATAAGCAGAAATAAGAAAGACAAAGTTAACTGATCTGAAGGTCAGCGTGTTAATCCAGTGTGCAGCTGAACCACACAGGTCCCAGGCTGAGGCTCAGTCACCGTAGAGTTAGCTGATCTCAGCTGGGGCTAGTGGCACTTCAAACATTTAGTGCCACTGTGACGGTGACACTTCTGTACAATGCTCAAACTTGGACCAACTGTAGTGAAGTAACCATCAGCCGTCAACATGGGAAATCAACAAAGTCTATCTCGGCATCAACTGGCAACATATCCGAAACTTCGCGGTTTTTCAACCAATGAACCGACGCTGATCCATTACCTGCAACGTTAGGCAAGTGATCATCAGGCTACCTTGGACACATCACTCGACAAAGCCCAAAGATTCTTAGCCAGGTGTGTTTTTTTGCTAACCCACGACTACGTATAATGAAAGCATCCACATGGATAACCATGTGATCACTGGGCGGAACAATAGCTCCCGACAGTCAGATACACCGACGGGACTTAATTCTGCGAGCCACCTGATCAACATCACACGGCTTAGAAGCGCAGAGCATCGATTTTATTCGAGGCACGTGGAATTGGTACGATGTTGGACTGCTTACGGCACAAGACTGGCTGTGGCACAGTTCACGGCGTTGGTCACGATCCATTCCCTGATCTGTTCTGCAAGCGCGAGCCTAAACCACAGCAGTCGGCATGGAATGAGACCACAGCTAGCATCACATCCAAACTTGACCACGCAACACATCCCAGCAGGAGTCACTAGATCATGATCAAGAGTGGTGGGGTGGGGTGGGGTCTCCTCCCTAATCCTAGGGGCACTTAGATGAATTGAATCTCCCTTACCAGTGCCCTACCCGAGATCAACAAACTCCACACAAAACGACGACTGATCCCAGGACCTTTCTGGTCAGCTCACCCATGGGTCCTTGGCCAAAGACCGTAATCTACCAGAGATGTTAACTCATCTTTTTTTCTTTTAGATGTTGGCCGACCTGTTGTGCGCTTCCAGCATGGTCAGTTTTACATTTAAGATTTGCAGCCCTCAAGCTTTTTTGTGTTTTGTTCTTCAATAACTCCATACTCCTGGTGATTTCGATACACCCAATTATTTGCAATTGTATTTACACCCATTTGATTTAGTGAGATGCAGTTATCAGGCCATGTATTCTCCTGCAGCGCACCAGTTCTGAAGCAAATTGTGGACAGGCGCTTGACTTCCCCCTCCGCATTTCACTTCTTACTTTTTATCTTTAACATTAATGCGGTCATATAAAAATTATTCACCTCCACACATGTCTTACTAGGTCCTTTACTGTGGGACTGAGCCACACAGAGGTCGTCCCAGGTTCCAGCCCAGCTCTGTGCAGAGTTAGTTGATCTCACCCCAGTGGAAGTCGGGCCACTACAATTGGCCTCGGAGTCCCTGTGCTAATAAGGGAGGAAACATTTTAAATATCATTCAAGGTTCCTGCGCTGGATCGCAATCCAGTAGCATTTGGAACGCGTGGACTTCGAGTGCGAGCATGATGGGGTTCGGCTGCGATAAGGTGCGCAGAATACCAACGGGCGCTTGGTCTCAGCAACCTCCTTATTGAGGGATTGAGAAACGCGGACTGAATTGCATTGAGGAATGTTGCTAACTGAACATCGCCCGACTCCACCCCCGCCTCAGCTTATCTGCTGCTGAAACCCTCATCCATGCCTTTGCAACCTCTAGATTTGACTATTCCAACGCACTCCTGGCCGGTCTCCCACGTTCTACCCTCCGTAAACTTGAGGTCATCCAAAACTCTGCTGCTGCTGCCCGTGTCCTAACTCACACCCAAGTCCCATTCACCTACCACCCTGTACTCGCTGACCTACACTGGCTCCGATTTTAAAATTCTCATCCCTTTTTTTCAAATCCCTCCATGGCCTCGCCCCACCCTATCTCTAATCATCCAGCCCTACAACCCCCCACACCCCGAGATCTCTGCGCTCCTCCAATTCTGGCCTCTTGAGCAACCCCAATTTTAAATCGCTCCACCATTGACGGCCGTACCTTCAGCTGCCAAGGCCCTAAGCGCTGAAATTCCCTCCCTAAATCTCTAATCCTCTTTGCTCCTTTAAGACGCTCCTTAAAACCTACCTCTTTCATCTGCCCTAATATCTCCTTATGTGGCTCGGCGTCAATCTTTGTTTAATAATGCTCCTATAAAGCACCTTGGGACGTTTTACTGCATTAAAGGTACTATATAAAAGCAAGTTATTGATGTTGAAGCATTGCTCAGCTGTGGAGAATCACTGGGTTTTGCTTGGGTAGTACAACATCCAATAGATGTTGTAAAAGAGATGTTCCACTGCCATAGGTGACTTCCCCAGACCCTTGTATTAAGCTCCTCTTTCTCACTCCTGTTTTAAGCCTCTCTCTCTTTCTCTTCCCCACCCCGCACCCCAGTACTCCAATGTTTAAACCCCTATCTCCTGGATCCTCTTTTAATCCTACATCTCCTATCTATCTATTCCCTCGGTCATAGTCCAATCTCTTAATGGCTTTTAAAACGCGACCTGGTGTCACCCATCCACTACTTCCCAATTTCCCTCGTCTTCGCTCCTACTCTTCCCAACCTTATGGTGTCCTGCACTATGGGCCAACACCCTTTAGATGGAGTTTTCTCAACTTGATAAAAAAATAAAAGGGATCACTGTGCATGGATTTGGGGCTGGACAAAAGGTAAACTGTGTCTCCATGGGACTGTGTTTCCTCCAAGATGTGCCTGGCAATGGAAGATGGGCCACAGATGGTTGACTGGACCACAGAAGTCCACATTAGTCCAGAGCACAGTTGATGTTTGACCAGTCCACCTGGCTCGCTAATTAGGACCTTGAGGTGTACAACGGTCACCAGAGCCTGGTATTCTTCCTACTCTGCTCCAAATAACCATGCAAGTCTATGCCCTGATGAGCAGGGCGACCATGGCTGTAAAGCAGCAGGAAGCATACTAGTGCTCTGTCGTGGTAAGCTGTGCAGTTTTAGTTAATCAAAGTCCGCCAGTGTCTCTGCAGACATTTGGGACTTCCTAAGCCTCAGCTTTCCGCCCATTAGCTCTCTGTCCTTACGAGGAAAAGAGTGGGCGCTGCATACGAGGCAAGCGCAAGCTCTACCTGTGTGGATTTGTAGCAGTGTGCTTTGGACACTCCCGAGCACAACAACGTCATTTTTTTTTTGCCATCGTTGTGCTTGGGAGTGTCCAAAAAACTGTGTGGCCGGGAGGTAGATAGACTGTATGCACACAGCGTTAGATTGGATTGTAACTCACGTTCATAGGCCCTTGAATGAGGTCAACGCTTCTACAGCTAATGAGAATACGGACTGCGTTATCAAAGATAAATGGTCCTCACCTTTCAGTTAGTACGCAGGGTACTGGGCGGCGGGGTACTGGGCGGCGGCAGCAGCAGAGTACTGAGCGGCAGAGTACTGGGCGGCAGAGTACTGGGTGGCAGAGTACTGGGCGGCAGAGTACTGGGCGGTCGCGTACGGATCTCTTGCTGCATTTGTAGGGTCATACACAGTGGTAGAAACTGCTGTGCGCTCAAACCCATATCCAGTGCTCAAGGCAGGCATGGGTGGTGGACGTCGTAAAGGGCTCCTGTCGCGACCGAAATAGGTAGTGGAAGCCGCCAATGGCCGCCGCTCGTATGGGTTTACCGCACCGGGGATACGATCTCGCAGGGAAGTGCCGAGAGGCGAAAATGGAGCAGCCCGTCCGTAAGGATCTCCCACGGCTCCGTACGTTCCTGCCCGATACTTCTCGTAGTAATCGACGACCCCATATCGCTCGTCGTAAAGAGGGCGCTCTCCGTACCCGGTTATAGGCCGCGCGGTCATCGAATAGGGATCTATGTAATCGCGTGAGTAGCCGCCATCAAAATTGCCATCGAGACCGCCGCGATCTTTGGGACACTCTTTAGACCAGTGGCCTTCTTTACCGCAGCGGAAACAGCCGTTTTTTTCGCCCATCCCGGGTTGCATCCGCAGCCGACTCTTGGACAGTTCAACTTGCATCCGTTTGCCTTTAAAAGGAGACGCAACACATTATCAGTACCAAGTGCATTAACCAGCTGTACTGGCAGACAGATCAGAATCAAGGTGGACCCTTGCTTCGTTTCTCAATACAACATATAGGAATCACAGCTTAATGAACGGCTCTGTGTGAACTCACTGTGGTACTGAGCCAGGCCAGGAAAGTACGAGGTTCATTTCCTGATCTGTGATGAGTTAGGTTACCACAGCCAGAGCTGTTATACAAGCACTACAAGTGCCCTCAGTGGCCCCGAGCTCTGGAGTGCAAAATTCAAACGGGGGCAATTCTGATTTTGGGTGGTGTAAACCGAGCGATATCGGATGGGCCACCCATTGATCATCTCTCCTGATTTTCATTTCCAGTGACTTGCACACAAAAGTGGCGGGCAGGAAAAGACCAGCTAGTCCATCAAGCCTCCCCCACACTCATGATGGCTGGAGCATCATGACTACACGCTTCCTACCCCCGCAGCCATGTAGTCTCCTGGGAGAGGCAAAAGAAAACACAAGAAAACCCAGGCCCAATAAAAGAATACTCTAGAAAATACCTCTCCAATGTCCTCCGGCAATCAAAACCAGCCCAGATCACATGGACCAAATGTTATTTATAAAGACACTTAATACTCAACAGACACGGGCTACTCTTCTCCACATGGCGCGATGGAACCGAAAATCAGGAGAGACGTACAACGGGTGGCTGATCCGATATCGTCCATTATATACTACAGCCTAAAGTCAAAACTACTCCCAAACAAGAGGGGCAACAACAGTGTTCCTGCTCCCGATCGCTAACCAAAGACTCCTGTTGCAAATTGTGACATTCGGCAAAGGCAGGATCAGACTCGGCTGTGATGCCCCCCCACAATCAAATAGTCTGCCGAACACTGGCTGTCTTGGCTCTATTGTGAAGAGTGGCCATTTGAATAAGATACCGGATAGATTAAGTGGTGGCACAAAGGCAGATGCATCTCATCATATTAAAGTGTGAGGAAATACACTTGCTCATTAAGAACAGTAGATGGGATTACAATCTAAATGGGGGTGTGCTGAGGTGTAGATGAACAATGGGATTTAAGTGTCCAGGTAGGCATCATTAAAAGTTAGCTCACAGGGTACAAGACGCAATTAAAAAGGCACATGGCATTTGGACTTCATCCCAAGAGGTACAGAATATGAAAGCAAAGAAGCAGCACTGCAATTATAGAGTGATCACATTTAATTTAGAACAGAGGTTCCCAAATTGTTTTTGATGAGTCACCCTTATGAGGTTCATGTCCCATGCACGGCCCCCTCTTTCTGGGGAAACAGTATTTTTTGCATAGTTAATGTTAGCGTGGTTATAGCTGGTAACCCAGAATACTTAAGTTTTATCATTCTATCTGCTTTAATTCTGCTCCCCTGCACATTTGGGTTTTTATATGAACTCTAATCATATCACTGGAACTCACTGGCCGGGAAATGTCTTGGAGCTGCTCTCGCTTGCTGCCGTTTCTTTGCCAGAAGTGCATCAGGTGCCCCGTTTACACGTTTCAATGGCGTACCCTGCGCACTTATGGCGAAGTAACACCAGCAAAGCATTTCCCAGCCACGATGACAGTACAAACAACCCCACTGAAAGGAAGACGACTGGCTGCTCCTCTCTTCCGAGTTAGGAGTGTGGGCCGGGTGCAGGATAAACAATCCTCTGCAGATGGAACTTGAAAGGGTCAGTGGTTACATTGTTTGGGGATGGAACAGGGAGTAATGAATCGTTGGCTTGCTTTGGAGGAGGTAAATTACAAGTTTGATTTTTTTTCCCTGCAAACATCAAGAACCCATGAGTATGGAGACTATTATTAATTTGTTTGCTGAATTTAAGCAGCAACACTAAATACAATGATAAAGGGTTTTGACCCGAAACGTCAACTCTAATTTCTCTCCACGGATGTTATCTGGCCTGCTGAGTTTTTCCAGCATTTTCTGTTGTTAACACTAAATACAAGTAGGGCAAAATAGACTTTCTGGAAAGATGGAGAGCACTGGGCAATAAAGTAAACTTTTGAGGCCAAGACAAGTTTTTAAAAAGGAGGGCTATTTATCTATTCCATCTAAACATCATGGGCTCACGAGGACACAGATGGGACAAACAAAAAAGGAACGGATGGTCCACAGAGCTGCAGAACTCGTGGCAAAGAACCTTTTAGCAGATTTTGAAGCCGAGTCGGACGGGGCACCGACTGCTGCTGTTTAGTTTCCGAGAGCAGCGGGGATCCCAGGGCTCACGGACACTTCCAAAACAAAATTTATGCTGTACAGAGGTATGGGCAAGGCAAATAGCCGTATTATTAACTGGACGAGACACATGTAAAACGGAGAAGTCTTGAAAAATTATTTGCATGGATGCTTGAATTTTGAAGAGAACAGAGGTGGGAATCACACAGAGTTGAGAAGTGTGTTACAGCGCACATGGAGAAAATACAGATTGCAGGCATTACAAGTTAGTGAGTTACAGCCAGCATCATCCTCGTGCCCCCCAGATATCTGTGTTGCCCCCCCCCCCCCCCCCCAGTTTGGGAACCTCAGATTTAAAGTATTGTATTCAATTTTGGGCACAGCAACCACGGATATCACCCAAGCCGAAATGTCCAAAACGGAAAGGAGTCCAAAGATTAACTGGGATTATGAAGTGTTTAAAAAGGGAGACTTTGTAAGTAGGACATCAAGAGGATTAAAAAAAAACTGCTGCTCAGCAGGCTTGATGAGCTGAATGGCTCACTCTGGTTGCAACTTACTGGAGGGTGACTGGCACCCACTGACTGGACACCAGCAAGAGGCAAAATGTCAGGAAATGAAGGAAATTGGGATATACTGAATTATATAAGCATAGAGGAAGCAACGCGACAGGGCACAAAGTAGGAAAGAAGCAAATTTCAGACTAAACAGACAAAGACTGTCGCCTCCCACGGGTCAATCTCAGAGTCACCCCACCCCCACCCTGATCAAAGAAGGACATAAGATTCTTTACGGTGGGATTTAACTGGGTTGCTTCTATAAAAGTTGGCATCCAGCAAAGTGAATGCGGGAGACCAGAAGCAACAGGGGAATTCACCGACCAACAATGATGGCATTTTAAAGAGAGTGCACCAGATGCCTCCCAAGGGGGTCATAGGTACTGTACTAGCAACTTTAGAAATAAGGGCGAGAATCCCATTTCAGCAAAGTTAGGCTGCGCCACCGATGTCCACGAGCTCCCTGAAGCTCGCGGGCTGCCCGACTCATCGATGTTAGTCAGTGTACGATTCCCACATTAGTGGTGTCATTCTGCTAACTCTAGTCATATTGCCCCACTAATGCAGGCAACTCAAATCCTTGCTGCAATGTAGCAGCGTGATCAGCAGAATCCCCCATAGAAATGATGGATCCTCTGCAAGGAACATCAGTCCAGGAGGGGAATCAACATGGCAACCGTCAATGAGTACAATGTTCTATGGTGCTTGAAGAGAGATGTGCTCAGCCATAAAAGTCAGTTCTGGCAAGATCCAGGCAACCTATTGACTCAAGCATCTGATGATCGACATACCGTTACTAGGATTTCAACAGCACAACAGCAGGTTCATAAAATTTTCATACTGTGTTCACTTGAATATTAAAACATCCAGCAGTACAATTCCAGTTTCTGTCCTTCCAAATATGGGTTATGTCTAAAAAGGAATATTTTGAACACTGAACACCAGGGTTGTAAGGTCTATTATTTGTGGTGGAAGCAATTGGAGGGGATGAATTAAGAGTAGCACACAAGAGATATGACACAAAACATTAAAGGCATTGGTTAACTGTGACTTTTCCTGTAATGGTTACTACAAATATGTACTCCCTTCGATCTAGCTGCATAAAAAAAAAATCGTGCAGACATCCCATTCTTGCAGACATCCCATTCTCAAACTTTACTTCCTGCTATTCCAAGTTTTTGGTCAAACTTTTGTGCCAACATTTCCCAAACTAAATTGCCATATCAACATTTCCTGTTATCTATCACGATGTAATTGCAGGCTCTGCCCAATAAGTAGCCCTATGAATCAAAATTCTTAAGTCTTGTACCCAACCAGGTCGCCATCTTGGACATACTTTATTCAACAACTGACCATGGGTACGGCCACAGGGAATTTATAAAACCCATGCAAGTTCCCCTCCAAGTTACACACCATCCTGACTTGGAAATATATCGGCCGATCCTTCATCATCGCTGGGTCAAAATCCTGAAACTCCCTACCTAACAGCACGGTGGGAGTACCTTCACCACACGGACTGCAGCCATTCAAGGCGGCTCACCACCACCTTCTCAAAGGCAATTAGGGATGGGCAATAAATGCTGGCCTTGCCAGCGACGCCCACATCCCAGGAAAGAATTAAAACATTTTTAAATATTGTCGCTTTCTAACAATCAGATTGGCCCGTGTGCACCACATGCTGATACTGTGTCTAATTCTAACAGAGATCATGTGCTTCCCATGGATCACTATCACTCCTTTGACTGGTCCATCAAAAACATGAACAGATGCTTCTGCCACATTCCTGGGCCACAGCAACCCTGTGCTTTGCCAGATTTTCCATGCTCTCCCCCGCCCCCCCCTCTGCTATTCTGCAGTAACCATCTGGACTCATCTTTTGTTTCTATACTTGTCTTATTATCACCTCCTTTTGCATTGCACCATCACCTCTTTTGTCATTTAATCACTCCTGCCCTCCACCGTATCACAGACATTTCCCCCTTTGTTATTCTGTATAAGCTTAAAAGCTGTTCATACCTAACATCTTCCAGTTCTGATTAAAGTTCATTTATCTGATACGTTAATTCTTGTTTCACTCTCCACAGATGTTGCCTAACCCATTGAGTGTTACAAGCACTTTCTTTTTTTTTTATACAACAGATGGCTCTGTTCCCCTTGTAGCAGTCGGATTTGGACTACAGGAACCACATGACCAGTAGAGCCAAAAGTTTGGGGAACTTGTTATCAGAAATGACCGCCACTCGTCATTTCAATACAATCAGCCTGGAGCCAAACCGCCCACCCACCCACTCTCCAAAGCTGCGGTCATATTCTCCCTGGCCTCTAAATACTTGCGCACAAGTTCCAGTTTAACCGTACCCCCGACTCTCATTGCTTGAGCCGAGCTACAAAAGCAACAGGAACTCTGCCTCCTGTGCTTCACGCACTATTCCTAGTTACAGGAAACTTTCTGGTATCCGGCACGGACGGGACCGACGTGGTGCCGGTTCATCAACAATTCCGGATAACTGAACGCTATAGTAAAAGATACGGAGCGCAGAGCTCTGTATAAAGTAACAAACCCTGTTGCTTTCAAAACAATTGGCACAAGTTGCAAGCGTCTCTGTAGCTTAGCAACAGCTTCAGCTACACCCTTGCACAGCAACAAATGGAGTAAAAAAAGTAACAAAGTAAAAAAAGTTACCTGAACCGACTCCTGAATTTTGCCGGTGGATAGAGCATTCTGGTTATTTAGGGGCCAGTTAATCGAAAGTTTCCTGTACCTAACTCACTTCTTCCCAGCCTGGCCTTTTGCTCAATTTCTCTCATGCAACTGTAACTTTCAAGGCCCAGCCTCCCAAAGACCCTGGTTCCACTTCCAGCCCAGGTGCCTCACCTACCAAGTCCTTCAGCTGCAGAGCATCTCCTGGGCTTAACCCCACAAACACCTTGGTGCATTTTGCCAGGCTACTTGATTCCCAGGCCCCCAAACTCTACCCACCCATCTCTCACTCCCCAGGTGTTCAAATACTGCAAATTTCCCTACATTCTCCCGGCGGAGCTTGACGCTTCACTGCTGAGACACCAGTAACTCCCTGCTCAAGATCTACATTGTTTGGCTTATTCCCTGCTGGGTCTCACCCCAGACTCCACACTTTGCACCCACTCCCTTCCAGCCCCCTTCAGGATCACTCCTGCTGGGTCCCATCCACAGTCTCCCAAGCCATCTCCCACTTCATCTTATCGTCTTCTGATGTTAATTCTCAGGCAATAGCGAAACTACAATCTTTCATGTAATTTATCTTCAGTCGTTTAAAGTATTTTAGTCTGAGAATAAGGCGCAAGTGTGAATATAAACCCCAAACCACTGATCCTGCATATAGTTCTCTGAAGACAAAAATGTAATTCCAGTGACTGGCTCCTTTTCCTAGACATTTCAAGGTTGACAAACTCTAACCTGGTTTTATTTACTTACAAGATATGCTCCCCCCACCCCATGACTCCTTCCTAGCACTAGATCCCACCAATACCTTCCCACTTATCAACTCCAATCCCTCCTGGCCCAAGTCCCCCATTCCACATGAACCCTACCCCATTCTCCTCACTCATTCAAACATGTTGAAGCATCTCCAGAATGCCCTCTTCCCTCAAGGCCCCCCATTTCTTCTCACCCAGTCCAGTACTCACTTCTAGCATGTTGATCCATGCCGTAAGCTTTCAAAGAGATGTAAAATCAGCAAATGAACATGTGGGAGAGGCATAAAGGAAATAGTATGGAGGGAGACAAAGGGAAGATGAGACAAAGAGCAAAAAGACAGATTGAGAGGCAGAAAGACAGCATATGTTACACATGCAGAGACAGTTACAGCAAAGACAGTCAACTTTTTATCTGAATTTTTTTTGTTTGTGAGCAACTTGCATAAGGCGCCAGCCTTGGCTCAGCGGTCACACTCTCACCTCTGAGTTTGAAGGATGTGGGTTCAAATCCCACTTCAGAGACTAGAGCACATAAAACAGGCTGACAATCAGTACACTACTAAGGGTACAGTACAACCAGGATGGCCGGAGGGCGCTCCGCTTCTTCCTTGAACAGAGGCCCAACCAGTCCCCATCCACCACTACCCTCCTCCGCCTGGCTGAACTTGTTCTCACATTGAACAACTTCTCCTTTAACTCCACTCATTTCCTCCAAATCAAAGGCGTTGCTATGGGTACCCACATGGGTCCTAGCTATGCCTGCCTTTTCGTGGGATATGTGGAACATTCTTTGTTCCAGTCCTACTCAGGTCCCCTCCCTCACCTCTTTTTCCCGATACATTGATGACTGTATCGGTGCCGTTTCCTGCTCTCGCCCCGAACTAGACAATTTCATTCACTTTGCCTCCAATTTCCACCCTTCCCTCACCTTCACATGGCCCATCTCTGACTCTTCCCTTCCCTTCCTCGACTTCTCTGTCTCCATCTCTGGGGATAGGTTATCGACCAATATTCACTACAAGCCCACTGACTCCCACAGCTACCTGGACTACACTTCCTCCCACCCCGCCCCCTGTAAGGACTCTATTCCATTCTCCCAGTTTCTCCTTCTCATCTGCTCCGACGATGCCACCTTCCACACCAGTGCTTCCGACATGTCTTCCTTTTTCCTCAACCGAGGATTCCCCTCTACCGTGGTTGACACGGCCCTCAACCGTGTCCGTTCTATCTCCCGCACTTCTGCCCTCACCCCTGCCCCTCCCTCCCAAAACCACGATAGGGTTCCCCTTGTCCTCACCTTTCACCCCACCAGCCTCCACATTCAACGGATCATCCTCCGCCATTTCCGCTACCTCCAAAGTGATCCCACCACCAAATACATCTTCCCCTCCCCTCCCCTTTCAGCATTCCGTAGGGACCGCTCCCTCCGAGACACCCTAGTCCACTTCTCTATCACCCCCAGCACCCCTTCCCATTCGCCTAGCACCTTCCCGTGCAAGCGCAGGAGATGTAACACCTGCCCCTATGCCTCCCCCTTCCCACTGTCCAGGGCCCCAAACACCCCTTCCAGGTGAAACAGTGATTTACTTGTACTTCTTGCAATTTAGTATACTGTATTCACTGCTCACGATGTGGTCTCCTCTACATTGGGGAGACCAAACACAGATTGGGTGACCGCTTTGCGGAACACCTCCGTTCAGTCCGTAAGGGTGACCCCGAGCTTCCGGTCGCCTGTCATTTTAATTCACCGCTCCATTCCCACTCAGACCTCACCGTCCTTGGCCTCTTGCATTGTTCCACGGAAGCTCAGCATAAGCTCGAGGAACAGCACCTCATCTTCCGATTAGGCACTTTGCAGCCTTCCGGACTCAGTATCGAGTTCAAAAATTTCAGATCATAACCTCGGCCCCATTACATTTTTACTTATATTTTTTATCCACCCCTTTACGGTTTCTCCCTCCCCACCCCCCTTCCTTTTTTTTCTCTCTCCCATATGACAGCTGTCTCTCATTCTGCCAGAACATTTCACACCTAATCTGAGCCGTCTTTTGTCTCCACTAGTCCTATCACCATCTCGTCTCGTTTTAAATACCTCTTAATGTCTCTTCACTTCTTTTGTTCTGTCCCAGCCCTACCTTTCGATCTATTTCATTTCCTTTCCAGTTTTGAAAAAGGGTTTCGACCTGAAACGTCGACTCTAATTTCTCTCCACGGATGTTGCCTGGCCTGCTGAGTTTTTCCAGCATTTTCTGTTGTTATTACAGTGCTAAGGGAGCGCTGCACTGCCGGAGATGGCGTCATTCGGATGAGACGTTAAACCGAGGCCCTGTCTGCTCTCAGGTGGACGTAAAAGATCCCATGGCACTATTTCGAAGAGGAGCAGGAGTTCTCCCCGGTGTCCTAGCCAATATGTATCCCTCAACCTACATCACAAAAACAGATTACCTGATCATTATGTTTCTAGCAGTTTGCTGTGTGCTAATTGGCTGCCGCATTTCCTACATTACAACAGTGACTACACTTCAAAGTACTTAATTGGTTGTAAAGCGCTTTGGGAGGTCCTGAAAGGCACAATATAAACGCATGTCTTTCTTTATCAACTATGCTAATTATGTATCATGATGACAACAACACCGAGGCTATTCCTGTGCACCCATGTCCTAGACAACTGCACCCAGATACACCATCCAAATCTTCCCTTGTGCGGGACAATGATCCCAAAAATGGTGACTCCCACTAGAGAATCAGAATACAAATTAGGAATATCTCCAACCAGAGAGCGCTTGGGCTATCAAATATCAATGATTAGGACTGGACATCAACTCCACCCACTCTTGACTGCCCCTTTTCAACACAATCACTAACAGTAGGATTTCTGGACTCTCGTAGCAACACTCTCTAATTGAACTGTAAGTAACAGGGTGCGGACGAGATGATACACACAAAATAGATCACTGTTCACAGGCAACAGGATTTCAGAACATAACCCACAATAAAACGATCTTACAAAAACACATTTGCTACTCTAAGAGAGTTAAATGAAAACTAGGAACACTCAACTTCTCGGGCAAACATGACAACGTAAGCAGCTACTGAAATCATGAACACAGCTGAAGTGTCACGAGAAACGCAGAGACAAGAAAACAGTTCCTGAAAGTACAACACACGCAGTTCATTGACGAAGGGGTCCAAGGGTTAGTGACTTTTGGTCATGGTAAAACATGGTAATAAGTTACTTGTGGTGCACGCATTTTGTACTTGCATTAAGGTTTCACTTTACCTTACAGAGCAATTGTTTAACCTTCAGTCCAAGCCTTCAATTAGTGGCCACTGGGACTGGGTTCCAATCCAGCCGAGAGAATATCCTGATCCGTCTTAATCCAGTTCGTAGCACAAGCATCGAACTGACAGTCTCACTCAGAGGCCACATATGGTCTGGTATGGGAAATTGAAAGATGTTGCATTGGTGCAGTAGGGCAAGCTCTTCTGAGCCTGGGGCTCAGTAGAGAGCACTTCACTCTGCCTCTAACCCATACAGTACCAGACCGGCATGTGCGAGATGAGCAGTTTCATCCGGACCATGATGTGCGGAGTCTTTCTGAAATTCGGTTGTCGAGTTTCCCGGGCACTGCTTCCAACAGCCCGGGAGAACTGTGCCATCTAAATTTTGGACTGCAGCAGCTCCCCACCACCACCCTCCTCCTGTTCTATGACCTAATCGCTCCTGCCAACTCAGAGAGCTGGCACTCACTTAGAATGTAGGGGAGTGAGAGACAGAGCGGGGACAGATGCGGGATTGGGCTGGACTGGAAGAATGTGGACAGGGACCGGGGGCAGCAGATTGGTGGACAGAAGACTGATACTCGGTGGGGCATGGTGGGGGGGTGACAAAGGACTGGGGAGAACTAGAGATTTGCAAATAATGAGCGGGAGATGACTCGAAGAAAGAGAGACTGAGAAGTGAGAGCTCGAGGGCAACTAGGGAATGAGTGTTTGGGGGGGGGGGGGGGGGGGGTGAGAGAAGAGGGGACTGAAGAATGGGGTGAGTGTGGGGCCCAGCATCTTCTACAGAACCAAGGGCAGCAGCAACATTGTGAGTGGGAGCGGCGCCAAGAGAGGATCAGCCAGTAATGGGGTGTGAAACCCGTGGACCTCACAGTGGGCAAACAGCACAAGATTGTATCCACTGGTGGGCGAATGTGGAACAAGGGGCCGGAGACTGAGGATTCTCACTGCGCACAGGGAGCTGCACGCCCTGATTTTACGTGGCAAGCTCCAATGCACGGAGGAGAAGCAGGAGGGCTGGCCGCGGTCCATGGTGCTGTGGAGCCGGAAGGAGCAGTCCTGCTCCCTCCCCACGGTCCACAGAAGGGGAGAGTAAAAAAACAAGATCCCTGTCATTTCTTCAATTGCCTCGAGCAGTCCCTTTAAGGACCGCTGTACAACTGAAAAAACTAGTCGGAGCTTACATGACACATGCTCCACTTGTTTTTCATGCATTTTGCAGAAGGGCCCTGAAGCAGGCACAGGATCTTTTGCATATTTAAAATCGATCCCACGCTGATTTCAGCCAGCTGCCAGGTACGCCTAAAAGCAGTGATGACCAATATGGTGGCGGTTGTTCCTCCGGCACAGAGTAAGTGCAGGACTTCGCGCCCTGAAATTGGTATACATTGCGCACGTGTTATGCCCCAAAAAGCAAGAGAAATGCACACCAATTTCTACCCCAGTGTTTCCAAATAACTTCTGCTGACAGTGGCCCATGCCGAGTCCCAGCACATCAGATCAGGCCCACCGCGTAAATTGAGTTTGACACCCCTGGCACAGAGGGAGCTTTGTTCCGCATCAAACCCACACTGTACCTGGACCTGCGAGTGCTTGTTGCTGGTGGTAAGCACTTGAAATGGAAAGTGTTACATTCCTCAGCAGCAACATTTCCTACTTTGATGAGCACAAAAAAAAACACATTCCAGTTAGTGTAGTTAGGCCTCCGAGGAGAGGTATTCAAATCAGAGTTCAGTTAAAATCTAACAAAGCCACAGGTCACTTCTCCTCACGCAACAACCAAAGGACACACGAGGTAGCGCCACATTGGAATCTTAAAACGGCTTCAACACCAGGACGCTGAAATAAATAATGTTACCGTTGGATTGTCAGAGGTACTGATGGGGGGGGGATTCTCCTTTAAGCTAGAGGTGAAACTTCTTCCTGACCTCTGAGCCGCAGAAGCTTCAAGCATTCATGTTTATCCAGGAAACTCAGCATCCAAGAGTGGAACACACTTACCAGATGTTATCCAAACTTTAAAAAACATTTTTTTTTTTTTTTTTTTATAAAAAGTGTTCATGAACAGACAGATGGGTAAAGTGAACATAGAGAGAGATAGCTGCACCTTAATAAAGGGGAAAAAAATTACAGGCAAATTGTGTGAAAGGTTACTGAAAAGCATTCAACTAGTTTAGCTTTGCAGCCAAATGGCACCTTAACTGATAACAGAAGCTAACCAAGCAAAGCGATACTCTCACATCCAGCCCACGATGATGGCGTGAATGGTGTCTCTGCTGGCTGCAAGGAATCTACGCAGAGAGTTTGGGCAGTGTCAATCTCATCCCTAGTAGGCATGAGCACACAGCGCAAAACTGACCCTATTTCGGCATCAGTTTAGCAATCTCAGAGAGGCTGCAGCATGGCTGATGTGGGAAATAGTTTAATTTCAGACTGGTGCAGTAGCAGCCACACCCTGTGAAGGTCTTTCCCCAACGTTAAGCTTTACTGGCTGTTCAAAGGATATCTCTCAACAGATTTGGGAGGACAGGGGCCCCTCAGTGCATTGTGCACGCACGCACACTACATGCACAAAACAATGAGCCTGAAGTAACAGTTCAGTGGATGAGATGCTGACTGCACGATGGATATAGCCGGGAAGCAACGGCAACTAATGCACTCAATGCATTACTTCAGAGATGCCATGCAGTTATCATGCAGCTGGGAAATCCCATACTGCTGTGACAACATCTCTGGAGCTGCAGCATGGGCAATACAGCCAGGTAAATATTTGCAGCCTGCCTCACCATTGCCTACTCCTACTCCCTTTGGACCTGCCAACTACGGTTCACTAGCTGATCTGGGAGTGCTGTTAGAGGCAGAACGGGGTTATCAAGCTGCCGTACAGCAAGTGAAATGGCCTCATTAACATAGAGCTATTCAATAACCGAACTATTGGGCCTGTAGATTTTTTTCTTTGTCGTGCTGTTGAATGCATCGGTATTCCCACTTGGCAGTTACCTAATGTAGAAAATTAAATCAGGAGCCTACTACATTATTGAAAACTGGATCATTCTTTGGGGCAGCATTTCAGAGACTGAACCTCAGTTAAGATTTCAGTTGGGATTGTGGCCCTTGAAGAGAACACAACAGTGGCCACGTGTCACAGATATGACACTGAAAGCTTGGGGAAGTTGAGATACTGCGCATAAACAGTATACTGTGATTGGGTGAAAAATGTAATTATTGAAAGCACTCCTATTATCCGCAGCCCCGAATGGGAGTACATGCGTATCCAATGAAGTTCAACTGGAACATCTCCACAAAACACAGCGCCCTGAATGGCCCACACCCCTCCAGCGATTTTACCTTTGAACTCTGTGCCATCCAGCCCCCTGATGGCCTCCATGGCATCCTCGCTCCTCTCCAGGTGCACAAATGCATAGTCCTTAACAATATCGCACTCCAGGACGGTTCCATACTCTTCGAACTTGGCCTGCAGCTCCTGGCTGGTGCAGCCAGAGCCCACATTACCCACATGCAGTTTGGTAGAGGACTTGGACACACTCTTGCTGGCCTCCACGTTGATGGAGACCCCGTGCAGCTTGTAGTGGTGCAGGTTCTCTATCGCCACCTTTGCTGCTTCCCGGTCCTTCATGTGCACAAAGCCATAGTTCTGTTCAGGGATAAGGAGATGCTGAGGTTAGATGTGTGATGTTAAGGGGCTTTAGACAGTCAAATCAAATATCTTTCTCCCAAACAGAAGCTAATTATAGCGTGTCTCATTGTACAACCATTTGTATCTTGAATAGAAGAACGGAGTTGTGTGCCCTAGTTGGGACTAGTATTGCTTCTAACATGCAATCAGATCCAATCATAGACTCATTACAACACAGGAGGATGACATTCGGCCCATCGAGCCCGTGCCGAATCTCTGCAAGAGCATTTCAGCTAGTCCCACTCCTCTGTCATTTCCTCATAGCTCTGCAATTTTTTTTCCTTCAGGTTATCTAATTCCCTTTTGAAAGCCACGACTGAATCTGCCTCCACCCACACTTTCAGGCAGCGAATTCCAGATCCTAACCACTCGCTGTGCAAAAAAGATTTTTCCTCACATCGCCTTTGGTTCTTCTGCCAATCACCTTAAATCTGTGCCCTCTGGTTCTCAACTCTTCTGCCAATGGGAACAGTTTCTCTCTGTCTAGACCGCTCATGATTTTGAACACCTCTAACAAATCGCCTCTCAACCTTCTCTGCTCTAAGGAGAACAACCCCAGCTTCTCCAGTCTATTCACATAACTGAAGTCCCTCATTCCTTGAACCATTCTCATAAATCTTTTCTGCACCCTCTTCAAAACCTCGACATCCTTCATACATTACAACAGTGACTACACTCCAAAAGGTACTTCATTGGCTGTAAAGCGCTTTGGGATGTACGGTGGTTGTGAAAGGCACTATATAAATGCAAATTCTTCTTTTTAAAGTACAGTGCCCAGAATTGGACACAATATTCCAGCTGTCAGCTGTGGCTCAGTTGGTAGCACCCCTGCCTCTGAATCAGAAGGTTGTGAGTTCAAGTCCCACTCCAGAGACTTGAGCACAAAAATCTAGGCTGACACTCCCAGTGCAGTACTGAGGGAGTGCTGCACTGTCGGAGGTGCCGTCTTTCGGATGAGACGTTAAACCGAGGCCCCCCATCTCCTCTCTCGGGCAGACGTAAAAGATCCCACGGCACTATTTCGAAGCAGAGCAGGGGAATTCTCCCCGGTGTCCTTGTCCAATATTTATCCCTGAATCAATATAATGAAAACAGATTATCTGGTCATTATCACATTGTGGGAGCTTGTTGTGCGCAAATTGGCTGTCGTGTTCCTTACATTATAACAGTGCCTACACTTCAGAAAGTACTTCATTGGCTGTAAAGCGCTTTGAGACGTCCGGTGGGCGTGAGAGACGCTATATAAATGCAAGTCTTTCTTTGCAAGGAATTTATGATGACCTTTGATACGAAAAGGCTTACATTTATATAGCGCTTTTCACGGCCACCAGACTTCTCAACGCGCTTTACAGCCAATTAAGTACTTTTGTGCAGTTGTAAAGTGGGAAACGTGGCAACCATTTTGCGCACAGCAAGCTCCCACAAACAGCAGTGTGATAATGACTAGATCATCTGTTTTAGTGATGTCGATTGAGGGATAAATACTGGTTGAGGACACCGGGGATAACTCCCCTGCTCTTCTTCAAAATAGTGCCATGGGATCGCTTACGTCCACCTGAGAGAGCAGCCGGGGCCTCGGTTTAACTAGAGTGGGATTATGAGCCCGCAACCTTCTGACTCAGAGGCGAGAGTGCTGCCCACTGAGCCAGTGGCTGACACTTTTGTACTCTGTGCCTCGATTTATGAAGCCCAGGATCCAGTAAATTGGTGGGTGGATTGATGGATGGTGGTACCGCAGGGATCGGTCCTAGGACCCCAGCTATTCACAATATATATATATATATAAACGATCTAGACGAGGGAACTAGATGTAATACAGGTAGACTATCCTTTATCCGAAAACCTTGGGACCAGCTGTGTTTCGGTTTTCTGAATTTTTCGGATTTCAGAAGGTTTTCATCTCCGTATCTGACAACAAACACTTGCTTAGCAACAGCTTGTAAACACTCGGGCCCTGCCTTGGAAGCGTCTCTGGAGCTGTTGCTAAGCTACAGAGACTCTTTCCACAGCCTGACTGTTTAAAAAAATGCTAGGGGAAGAAAAAAAATGCTAGGGGAAGAAAAAAAACCTAACAAAACGGCTGCTGATTTCTGCCGTTAGATCGAGGTTTCCGGCTCCCCCTGCTCCGTATCTGAATTCCTTGACTTAGCGGGGGTCTGGGGCTCAACTGCTGCCGCCAGTTGTGGGAAAGCCGGATATCAGCTGACTCCTACACTAATCTGGCCCGCAAATCAGGTCGGGGGGTGGGGGGGGAGAAAAGACTATCGGACTGGCCGCTGCAGCTATCGGACGGGCCGCTGTATTGTTGGGTTCACTCTCCCGGTACCTCCTTCACACTGCCCGGCTCGGCCTGCAATCTCCTACCCAGGAGGAAACTCTGTGACCCTCTGCCCTGCTCACAGGGAAAGGCAGCGCTCCCGGACCACTCCTGTCATGTTTGGCGCCACTCGGGTCATGTCGTGCTCACGACTTACGCTCCACGAAAAAACTTTTGGTTTTTAGAGGTCTTCGGAAGTGCGGATAAAGGATAGTCTACCTGTATCTCCAAGTTTGCAGACGACACAAAGCTGGGTGGGCGTGTGTGCTGTGAGGAGGATGCCGACAAACTCCAGTATGATTTGGACAGGTTGGGTGATTGGGCAGAAGCATGGCAGATGCAGTATAATGTGGATAAATGCGAGGTTATCCACTTTGGTGGCAAAAACAGGAAGGCAGATTATCTGAACGGCAATAGATTGGGAGAAGGGGAAGTGCAACAATGCCTGGGTGCCATTGTGCACCAGTCGCTGAAGGTAAGCATGCAGGTGCAGCAGGCGGTTAAGAAGGCCAATGGTATGTTGGCCTTCGTAGCGAGGGGGTTCGAGTAAAAGAACAAGGATGTCTTACTGCAGTTGTACAGGGCCTTGGTGAGTATTATGTGCCGTTTTGGTCACCTTATCGGAGGAAGGATGTTCTTGCCATGGAGGGAGTGCAGCGAAGATTCACCAGACTGATACCTGGGATGGCAGGAATGACACACGAGGAGAGATTGGGCTTATACTCGCTGGAGTTTAGAAGAATGAAAGGGGATCTCATTGAAACTTATAAAATTCTAACAGGACTAGACAGACTAGATGCAGGAAGGATGTTCCCGATGGCCGGGGAGTCCAGAACTAGGGGTCACAGTCTAAGGATAAGGGGTAAGACATTTAGGACAGAGATGAGGAGGAATTTCTTTACCCAGAGAGTGGTGAACCTGTGGAATTCTCTACCACAGAAGGCAGTTGAGGCCAATTCATTAAATATATTCAAGAAGGAGTTAGATATATTTCTTAAGGCTAAAGGGATCAAGGGATATGGGGAGAAAGCAGGGACAGGGTACTGAATTTGGATGATCAGCCATGATCGCATTGAATGGCGGAGCAGGCTCGAGGGGCCGAATGGCCTACTCCTGCTCCTATCTTCTATGTTTCTATGAGCTCTGCTTCCCCAATGGTCTCACCCCCACCACCCCCTTCCCGTTTTCACAGTAACCGAGCCCACTGCCGTCACTCAGGCCTGGGCCCTCACCTTGATCAGGTCACACTCGCTCACCGGGCCGTACTTCTCGAACAGGGCCCGGATCTCTTCGGCGGTGGTCGGCCGCGGCAGGTTGCCCACGAAAATCTTCACCATCTTTTTTTCCAAAACCCTACTCGACAAAGAAGAGGAAACGCGAGTTTGAGAGGTGGGGGGAAATAAAGCAACAAAACAAAAGCCGCACGCCGATAGCGCAGGAGCTTTTCTGCGGCAGGCTTCCCGACAAGGCAAAGAGAAAATGGCGGCGCGGTGCTTCCTCACCACCTCCCCGACCCGACCGTCGGTTGCTGCCCACTCCCGTCGCTCTCGCAGCTGATTGGCCTTACGGACTGTCACTCATTCGTTTGACAGCGATTTGCGGCTATTGGCCGGTGCCTTCCACTGCACGAGGGGGTTTTTGATTGGAGACCGCCGGTGTCAATCAACGGTTGTCCGTGACGTCATGCCGACCCGCCCACCCTGCTGCCGGCTTGAAAAGTGATTGGTGCAGGGTCCCGCCAAGAAGGCAACAATGAAGTATTAGCATTTGAATCGTGAAAAAGCCAGACATTTTTTTTGGCCGCGGGGGAGTTGAAATAATTTCTAGAATAACAATAAGTAAAACTAGTATTTTAGGTTGCAGGGGATTTTAATTTTTGCTGTTGCAAGCAGCAGCCTAAGCGATGATGTATCTCTCCTGGGGACAGGGTTTGCAAACAGCAACCTTGGGATTGGTTCATAAACTCCTGGGGTCAGGATTTGCAATAAAAAAAATCTCCCTGCGAATGGTGAATCATTGATTGCGAAGAGAGGATTTGTAAATATCAGCCCAGAGAATGGAGTGATTACGGAAGAGCAGATTTGCAAACATCACTCCTGTGGCAACCTGGAAAACTAGCAAAAGCTGAAATGCTAAAATGGCACCGAATATAATAACAATTTCAACACAGTGCAGTGGGATATGGGCTTTTAACTTAAGCTGTCGGTATACCCAATGTTTCTTCGCTGTCGGACGATTGGATTCTGTTAAATTGGACAGCATATTGTTGTACTGGAATGAATTTTGCTTAATATGCAAAATTACTGAACATTTATACCAGTCCAACCTTTGAGGATTTTCCCCAATAGTCACATTAAAAATGTACATAGAAACATAGATAGGAGCAGGAGTAGGCCATTCGGCCCCTCGAGCCTGCTCCGCCATTCAATGAGATCGTGGCTGATCATCCAAATTCAGTACCCTGCCCCTGCCTTCTCTCCATATCCCTTGATCCCTTTAGCCTTAAGAAATATATCAAACTCGTGGTTTGTATTAATCTACATCACTCAAATGATGATTTAAAATATGCTACACTTGACAATGGATCTTTAAGCTGTCAAATAACTTTACTAGATAACTAAAATTAGTTTTAAAATTGTAATAAAACGTTTATTATGCATTTTCACCTATAATGGTGTTATCAGCTAATTCCATTTGTTTTAGATGTGATTTATAACTCGAGAGGGGATTGTTAACATAGTTTTTGTCTGAAGGAGTGAAACAAGGAAATGGTATCTTTGTGTGATAACAGAGCAGTCAAGTCATAGTGGAGCAACAAGTTAAGAATAAATAGAGCTAGGATAGATGCAGTTGTTATGACAGACCTAGGAAGAAGGGTGCTTCAAAGCCACTGAACCCCTGTTCACCAGATTGTGTAGCGATATTCTATCTGTAACTTTGCCGTGCTGCTAATAAAGTTATTAAATTAAATTGTGATTTGCTGGTGTCCAAAACCATAACAATCTTAAAGGCCAATAATTTATATTGGAAAAAAAGCATAAACCTGTGGAAATCTGAATGGGGATACAAATATTCAAGGCTAAGATTTATTTTATGGAGGTACACATCCCCAGAATTTTTGATTTATGGCACTTCATTTGGTGCATTTTCCAGTGGAATCTACAATGACAATGTTGTTGCTCTTTTGCCACCTAAAAAGTAAGGGACATTTGATTAATATTTTTGAAAAACGCTCTCTAATTGCCATTTTGGTAATGAATTATTTTTTCTTTGTATTTTAAAACTTTGTCAGTAGCAGCAGATAGGCTGTTACTGGAAAAAAATTCACTAATTTTCAAAATAATTGCTAAATAGCAAATAGGGATTCAAATCGTGTCTCATTCATTAAAAAATCATTCCAGTTAGTGTTGTAAGCAGCAAATTTAGAATTGCATGTTCCTTTCAAATACTGCCGTCATCATTAACTAAAGAAGCAAAATTGTCACTTCGAATTGGAGATTTGAGGGGAGAAAAGAGTGCTAGGCTGAACTGGAGAGGGAAGAAGAGTGTCACCTTGAATTGGAAGAGATGGCAGGCAAAAGAAGAATGCCAACTTGAATTAAGTTGGAAGGAGAGAAGAGAGCAGGATTGAGTTGAAGGTTGGAAGAGAACAGTGCCAGGTGGAATTAAGAAAGGAGAGGGACAAGAATATTAATACGAGCTGAGAGTTGGGGAGGAGAAAGTGTCTCTATGAAACAGTGGGGAGTTGGAAATCATACAGTGCCTCTGAAAAAGCAGTGAAGTAAGAAATTGCTTAAAATTAATCAGAATGCATAATTTTTAATATAAAATATTCAAATTTTCCAGGGAACCATCCCCACAGACTCTCTCACAGCGCACCACCAATTTTGTGTCTTCAACACTTGTGCTTCCTCCTTCAGGTACTTTATGTCCTTTTTTCCCAATAAAAGTGAAATGATTGGGATACCTATGAAGGGATATTTACTAGTCCTAGCCCCTTTAGGGCTACCCTGGATCAGGCATATTTCTCAGATGTTCACTTTCAACTAAAGTTTGAGATAGCCGAATCCGAAAGACGCTTAATTGGGTCTAAAGGTCCGGGCTAGCTCTCTAAAGGAAAGGAACAACCCGAGAATGTTACCGTCCTCCAGATAGCACTTTTAAGTTTAGCTAGACTGTAACGTCCCGGATATTATGAGTGTGGTAAACCACTGTTATTGTTGTTCACCGTTGTTGTTGTTGTTGCACACTGTTGTATCTATGCATGCCTCTGCTGGCTCCGCCCCTGGCTCCACCCACAGGCCCAGGTATAAAGGTGACTGCTCTGCAGCCCCCTGCCTTCTTGGAACCCAGTCAACCACGAGAGGCATGCTCTGTTCTTTGCTAATAAAAGCCTTTTAGTTACTCTCCTAACTCTCCGTCTTTTTTGAGTAATTGATAGCGCATCAATTTTATTAGCAAAAACAAAATGTTGGCACCAAACGCTGAGCAGCAGGCGCTGCAGCAAACGACGGCACCAAACGCTGAGCAGCAGGCGCTGCTGCATGCCCTCAGACCAACATGCCTGGACCTAGACCCTCAAGAGGCGGGTTCGTCTACCAAGTTCGCACAATGGCTGCATTGCTTCGAAGCTTACCTGGAAGCCTCAGCCGTGACACTAGATGGAAACAAACAAAAATCCTAGCCTCCAAGGTGGGCCACCAAGTCTACACGCTCATCCAGGACACGACTACCTACACGGCGGCTATCGATCTGCTAAAAGGACAATACACACGCCCGGTAAATACGGTTTATGCCAGACACCTCCTGAGATCCCGCAAACAGCAGTCCGGGGAATCGGTGGAGGCATTCCTATGGGCACTACAGATACTCGGCCGAGCCTGCGATTGTAAAGAGGTATCGGCCGCGACACACGCGGAGGGACTTATCCGAGATGCCTTCGTTGCGGGCCTCAAATCCGACTACTCCCGGCAGAGACTGCTGGAGAAGGGCGAAATCGACCTGAAGAAGGCAGTGTCCCTCGCGCTCTCGCTAGACGCAGCCCACCAGAATATGGACGCATTCTCCCCTAACCGCTCCGCACCGTGGATGCCGCAACCTTGGGTCATGGGACCGCCACCCCCGGCACCAACTGCTGCAGCGATGTCCAAGGGCCCGAAATGTTACTTTTGTGGCCAGGCAAAACACCCCAGAGCACGCTGCCCGGCGAAAAACGCTACCTGCTCTGGCTGCGGGAAGAAAGGACACTACGTCAGCGCCTGCAAAGGTAAAACCGCTAACGCCAGCAGTGCCGCGTGTGAACCGTGGGGGCAGCCATCTTGTCCGCCATCTTGGACACCTCCAGCCGCGTGGGGATCGGGATCATGGGCGCAGCCATTTTGTCCGCCATCTTGGACGCCTCCAACTCCAATCGCGGGTGACCCGGACTCAACCACCACCTCATCTGACGACCACAGCGACTCGCTCGACCATACGCTGGCCTCCATGACGCTGGACCAATCTCTCCCTCACCAACTGTCCAGGTCCATGATGGACATTACGGTAAACGGCCGCGCCACCACCTGCCTTTTCGACAGCGGGAGCACGGAGAGCTTTATCCACCCCGACACGGTGCGCAGTTACTCTCTCCCGGTCCTGCCAACGCGCCATCGGATCCCTATGGCTTCCAAATCCCATTCAGCAGACGTCGGTGGCTACTGTGTAGTGACCCTTTCAATAAGGGGCACAGAATACAAAAATTTTAAACTCCTTGTCTTGCCCCATCTCTGCGCTGCCATTCTACTGGGGTTGGATTTTCAGTGCCACCTTAAAAGTGTCACATTAGCGTACGGCGGACCCCTCCCCCCACTCACAGTCTGCAGCCAGCAGCTTTTAAATCGCCCGCCGCGCACCATTTGCAGCCTCTCCATGCTTAAAGTCTCCCCCCCCCCCCCCTTGTTCGCTAATCTCACCCGCGACTGTAAGCCCATCGCTACCAAAAGCAGGCGGTACAGTGCCGGGGATAGGAGCTTCATTAAATCCGAAGTAGCAAGACTCCTGAAGGAAGGGATTATTGAGGGTAGCACTAGCCCATGGCGAGCACAAGTGGTGGTAGTGAAGACTGGCGAAAAACAGCGCCTAGTTATTGACTACAGCCAGACGATCAATCGCTACACCCAGTTAGATGCATACCCACTCCCCCGCATATCTGACATGGTCAATCAGATAGCACAATACCGGGTGTTCTCGACGATTGATCTGAAGTCGGCATACCACCAGCTCCCCATCAGGGCTGAGGACCGCCAGTACACAGCTTTTGAAGCTGACGGTCGTCTCTACCACTTCCTCCGAGTCCCCTTTCGGTGTTGTTCACTGTTGTTGTTGTTGCACACTGTTGTATCTATGCATGCCTCTGCTGGCTCCGCCCCTGGCTCCACCCACAGGCCCAGGTATAAAGGTGACTGCTCTGCAGCCCCCTGCCTTCTTGGAACCCAGTCAACCACGAGAGGCATGCTCTGTTCTTTCCTAATAAAAGCCTTTTAGTTACTCTCCTAACTCTCTGTCTTTTATGAGTAATTGATAGCGCATCAATGAGGGTCTGGAAAACTCCCCCAGAAATGTAGCTCTTCACCAAAGAGTATACAGAGATTGAGTTCACGAGTTTTTGATACAGAAGTCTAATGTGAGACAATTCTAAAAATATATAGATTTATTAAAGAACCGACATGCAATTTACAGTTGGTGAATCAGTCTTACGCAACTTTAACAGTTCTAAAAAGAGAAAACATACTATCTTTTTAACAGAGAATCTTACTTTTAAATCTTAACTTCACTACAGTATTACAGTTCTTAAAGTTCTCTTGTACAGGATATCCATTAATATCAAATACTTTTGATCCCCAAGGTACAATGAGTTGGAGACTACAGAGCCGCCTCTGAAGCCGAGAATCACTTTGCCCGATTAAAGCGAGTCTCCTATCCCATTTGAGAGTTCTATATTTATACCCTTTTCCAGTGGTATTTCCTTTAAGGTTTTCTGCTGATGCAAGTTAATTATCCCTAGTAATTTTTCAGCCAACCTCTGCAACACTTACTGCCACATCAGCTGGTAGCATTACAGAATCTTGACTCATCTCTAGGTGTTCTAAGTTTACCATATAAAAACAGTGTGGCGGCAGGTGTTCCTTACTTTATGTCATCTTTACGAGGGCAGATGTTCCTTATCTTATGTGCCATCTTTACAAAGTTTAAATTAGAACATCTTATCCAGGGGGAACCATTGTTTTGTTCCCAAAAGGTCAGTTTGTCGGAGCCATTCACCTTCTGTTTCAATAAGGTTATTTATTCAGGGTCAACAACTGTCTTATCTCAATAGCCAGAATGTTTTCACAGCTATTTCATAGTTAGGTTTCTAAATTTCCAAACCCAGTTTGTCATGTTTTAATAAGGCCAGAATTGTTTCATAAGATAATGTATTTTTCTGACTAGGTTATATGGCTTATTCCTTCACACCTATTTCACTTTCAGCGGATCAGATAGAGCCAGCATGGATTTGTAAAGGGTAGGTCATACCTGATGAACCTGATTTAATTTTTTGAAGAGGTGACTGAAGTAGTGGACTGGGTAAGTCTATGGATGTTATTTATATGGACTTCCAGAAGGCGTTTGATAAAGTCCCTCATAAGAGACTGTTAACTAAAATTAAAGCTCATGGAATTGAAGGCAAATGATTGACCTGGTTAGGCAATTGGCTGAGTGGCAGGAGACAGAAAGTAGGGATAATGGGCAGGTACTCTAATTTGCAGGATGTGACTAGCGGTGTCCCACAAAGATCTGTGTTGGGGCATCAACTATTCACCATATTTATTAATGACTTATATGATGGGATAGCAAGCCACATATCCAAGTTTGCCAATTACACAAAGATAGATGGCATTGTAAGCAGTGTAGATGGAAGCATTAAATTACAAAGAGATATCAATAGATTAAGCGAATGGGCAAAACTGGTAAATGGTCTTCAATGTAGGCAAATGTGAGGTCATCCACTTTAGACCTAAAAAGGATACAACACAATACTTTCTAAATGGTGAAAAGCTAGAAACAATTGGAGGTCCAAAGTGATTTGGGGGTCCATGTACATAGATCATTAAATTGTCATGGATAGGTACAGATAATAATCAAAAGGCTAATGGAATACTGGCCTCTATATCTAGAGAATTAGAATACAAGGGGGTAGAAGCTATGCTACAGCTATATAAAGCCTTGGTTAGACCACACCTGGAGTACAGTGAGCAGTTCTGGGCACACCTTAGGAACGATATATTGGCCTTGGTGGGAGTGCAGCGTAGGTTTACCATAATGATACCTGGACTCCAAGGATTAAATTACAAGAAGAGATTACACAAACTAGGGTTGCAGTCCCTGAAATTTAGAGGGGTGATTTGATCTAAGTTTTCAAGATATTAAGGGAAACTGATAGGCTAAAGAGAGAGAAGCTATTTCCACTGGTTGTGGAATCTAAGACTAGGGGGCTTAGTCTAAAAATTAGAGCCAGACCTTTCAGGAGTGAAATTGGGACACTTCTACACGCAAAGGGTGGTAGAAGTTTGGAACTTTCTTCCACAAACGGCAATTAATGTCAATTGTTAATTTTAAATCTGAGATTGATCGATTTTTGTTAACCAAACGTATTAAGGGATATGGGGCAAAGGTGGGTTTATGGAGTTAGGTCACAGATTAGCCATGATCTCAATGAATGGCAGAACAGGCTTGAGAAGCTAAATGGCCGACTCCTGTTCCGGTGTTCCTATATGATGACTTGCTTGTGTGTGTCATGGGTTTATAATCAGGATCATTCTGACTTGTTAGGTATTTTTTTGGGGGGTGGGGCGGATGGAATTATTAGGACCAAGAGCTGGGAAGTGGGATTAGGCTGGATAGCTCTTTGTTGGCCTACGCGGACACAATGGGCCGAAATGGCCTCCTTCCATGCTGTAACTTTCTATGATTCTATGATCAGCTTTTTCAAAGTATTGGTGGTGAGCCTTTGCTAGTTTTCCAGGTTACCAAATATGGTTTTGAGGACCAATTCTACCTGTCTGCATCAGTGGACAAAAATCAACGTGGACCAGAGTCTCCCTCATGCGCCACTCCTACCCGAGTGCTCTCTCCCCTTCCGCCCGAAAAGCACTGCTCCCAGCTTCCCTTTCATCTCTATCCCTTACCCCTCATTGCCATCTATTTTCCTCCCCACCACCACCACCACTCCTAGCTCTCCTGTTGCAAATGGAAGTGAATACCACTGCTGCATACTCCTGTTCTCACAATAATTACTGCCTACAGTACACAGTGGCTAATATATCCAATCTGTACTGATTTTCGTCAGCAAAGAGATTTGGGTGTCCTCGTGCAAGAAACACAGAAAGCTAGCAAGCAATAAGGAAGGCAAATGGCATGTTGGCCTTTATTGCAAGGGGGTTGGAGTATAAGAGTAAGGAAGTCTTGCTACAATTGTACAGGGCCTTGGTGAGACCACACCTGGAGTACTGTGTACAGTTTTGGTCTCCTTATCTAAGGAAGGATATACTTGTCTTGGAGGCGGTGCAACAAAGGTTCACTAGTGATTCCTGGGATTAGAGGGCTGTCCTATGATGAGAGATTGTGTAGAATGGGCCTATATTCTCTGGAGTTTAGAAGAATGACAGGTGCTCTTATTGAAACATACAAGATTCTGAAGGAGATTGACAGGGTAGATGCTGAGAGGTTGTTTCCCCTGGCTGGAGTGTCTAGAACTAGAGGGCATAGTCTCAGGATAAGGGGTAGGCCATTTAAGAATGAGATGAGGAGGAATTTCTTCACTTAGAGGGTTGTGAATCTTTGGAATTCTCTGCCCCGGAGGGCTGTGAATGCGGAGTCTTTGAGTATATTCAAGGCTGAGATCGATAGATTTTTGGACTCTAGGGGAATCAAGGGATATGGAGATCGGGTCGGACCAGGCTCGAGGGGTCGTAAAGCCAACTCCTGCTCTTAGTTCTTATGTTCAAAAGCAAATGTGGGTACTGGGAGCCTAAAACACTGAGTCTGGTTTCCTCTAATCAGGTTTCTGCCTCGGCAACAGCATTGAAGCAGCCCTTATCAAAGCCACAAATGTCACCCTACGTGACTGTGACCGTAGTAAACTATCTCATCCTTCTTGACTTGTCTGCAGCCTTTGACACGATAGACCACACCATCCTCCTCCAACACCTCTCCTCCGATGTCCAGCTGGGTAGGACTGCCCTCGCCTGGTTCCATTCTTATCTATCCAGTCGTAGCCAGAGAACCTACTGCAATGACTTCTCTTCCCACATCGTTATCTCTGGAGTGCCAACAGCTTCTATACTTGGCCCCCTCTTATTTCTCAGCTGCATGCTGCCCCTCAGTGACACGGCGAACTGCCAGCGTTCGCCATCATTTCACCTTTGAAACTCACCGCAACTTCAGAATTTAGTACGATAGCAAACTCTCTCCCACATGGCAGCTGTCTATTCTGCCAGCGCATTTGATACCTAATCTAGAGCCGTCTTTTGTCTCTTTACTAGTCCTATCACCATCTCGTCTCGTTTTGAATACTTCTTAATGTCTCTTCACTTCTCTTTTATTCTTTCATCCCCATTTCTCAGCCCCCCAACTGGCCTTTTAATCTGTTTCATTTCCTCTGTTTTTTCAGTCCTGACGAAGGGTTTCGACCTGAAACGTTGACTCTATTTCTCTCTCCACGGATGTTGCCTGGCTTGCTGAGTTTTTCCAGCATTTTCTGTTGGTTATTTCAGAATTTAGTGCCTGCTAAAGGTGGAAATCCTGAAGTTGTGGTTTGTCATTCACTGCTCCTCCACAGGCTGTGCTGTGCCCACCACCCCCATCCCGCCACCCCCCCCCCCCCGCCGCACCCCCACAAAGCCAGCAATCAATGTAATCTCTCAAAACTGACATAAAGTTTGGCTCTTCCGCTGTAATTACGCTGTTAAATACCCCAAAGTTAAACCTAAAGGGATTAGGTGTAACTGGGGTTTTAACAGCGTATTGACTGCTATACAAAGGTGATGGCCCTGAAAAACTAATTTTAATTTTGTACAGTGCTAAATGTATCCATTTAAATAAAAATTAAAATGTTTAAGAAACTTTAAAAAATAGATTTAAAAAAAACTGTTTGTTCATCTTTATTTCAGGTTTGCCTTTTCCCCACGTGAGCGCCCCAATCATTGTTTTGCTCTCTCTAACATTTTTAAAACATTGGAATTTTAAGAGCTTACCCGCTTCCTGGTTCGCTGTCTGAGAATTCTGCGTTTTGATTGGCTGCTTAGACAGCTTGTTGACGTCACAGCGGCTCGTACTATGGGATTCCCACTGTACTACGTTGATTTGAATGACGCGTCGGAAAAGCCAAACTTCTCGCCACAGAGCTCGCGAGATCTTTGTGCGAAGCTTACTTCGGGGCCAGCGGCAAATGCCTTTGCTTCGCCGCTGACCGCAAATTCCGGGCCATCATCGGGTTCCACATGTACGCTGATAGCAGCCAGCTCTACCACACCACCAACTCTCTCGATCCCTCCACGGCCTCAGGTTTTTCACGCTGCTTGTCCGACATTGAGTATTGGAAGAGCAGAAATTTCCCCCAACTAAATATTGGGAAGAACATAGCCATTGTATTTGATCCTCGCCACAAATTTCGTTCCCTATCCATCGACTCCATTCCTCTCCCTGGCAACGGTCTAAGGCTGAACCAGTCCGTTCGCAACCTGGGAATCCTATTTGACCCTGAGCTGAGCTTCTGACCCCCATATCCTCTCCATCACCAAGACCGCCTAACTCCACCTCTGTAACATCGCCCGTCTCTGCCCCTGCCTCAGCTCATCTGCTGCCGAAGCTGTCATCCATGTCTTTGTTACCTCTAGACTCGACTATTTCAATGCTCCCCTGGCCGGCATCCCAACTTGCACCCTCTGTAAACTTGAGTTCATCCAAAACTCTGACCTACATTGGCTCCTGGTTCAGCAACTCAAGGATTTCAAATTTCTCACTCTTGTTTACAAATCTCTCCATGGGCTCCCCCCTCCCTATCTCTGTAACCTCCTCCAGTCCCACAACCTTCCACAATCTCTGCGCTCCTCCAATTCTGGCCTCATGCACATCCCTGATTTTAATCGCTCCGCCATTGGAGGCCGTGCCTTCAGCTGCCGAGGACCTAAGCTCTGGAATTCCCTCCCTAAACCACTCTGCCTCACCATCTTTCTTTCCTCCTTTAAGATGCTCCTTAACACCTGTAATGATCAACAACATGTCATTCTATAGTGGACACTAGGTGGAGCCGTAGAGCTGTGTAGAGCTGTATATAGCTGTATGTATAAGACTACACTACCCAGCTGTATGTATATTAAGACTACATTACCCATGAGGCACTAGGCTACCCACAAGGCAGCAGTCAAGATGGAAGCCTCTACAGATACTGTACCTAGTCCACATGTGCTCAATAAAAGTGTCTAGCAAAAGCTAGCTGTGTTCATAATAAGAATGTCTATTTATTAATGAACATAAGAACACCTACCTCTTTGACTAAGCTTTTGGTCACCTGTCCTAATATCTCCTTACTTGGCTCGGTATCAAATTTTGATTGATAATCACTCCTGTGAAGCGCCTTCGGACGTTTTAGTAGGTTAAAGGCAAAATGTAAATAAAACTTGTTGTTGTTGCTCTAATGCAGATGATTGCCACATATGCGGGAACGTTACATCATTCCGGGGACAGCATTTGCAAACGGCAGCCAGGAGGATGATGCATCACTGCAGGGCATAGGGTTGCAAACAGCAGTGCTCCAACACTCCAAGAGGTAGGGCTTTCAAACAGCAGTCCTGGGGGTGGTGCATCGTCCTGCATCTCAGGGCGGGTGTGGTGGCGGGGATTGTAAACAACAGATCAGTGTATCATTGCAGGTGACTGAATTGGTAAGGGCATACTTCTGGAATGATGCTTGCAGTGGGGGTATTCACTCTGGCTGCCTGCCTCCCTTCCACGTCTTGTCCTCCCCGGGTGGCCCTGGAGAAGGAGTACGTGGTGTCCGCCGCTTGAGGCCTTCCACGACCGGTAGGCTCCGCACGGGCAGGAGTAGTCAACACTTATCCATGCCATCATTAAGACTGCCTATTTCCACCTCCGGAACATCGCCCGACTCCATCCCTGCCTCAGCTCATTTGCTGCTGAAAACCTCATCCATGCCCTTGTTGACTTGACTATTCCAGCTGGGGCAGGGGAGAGGACAGGGGATCGGAGGGGGTAAGAGGACAGAGGATCAGAATGGGGGAGAGGATAGGGGATCGGAGGGGGAAGAGGACAGGGGATCGGAGGGGGAAGAGGACAGGGGATCGAAGTGGGGGAGAGGAGCTCGTGTGCGGAAGAGAGGAGCTCGGGGTGGGAGTAGGTCAGGAACTCGTGGGGGAGAAGATCAGGAACTCGTGGGGAGGGGAGCATGGAGAGAACAGTGGGTTGGGGGGAGAGGGGAGAACGTGATCCAGGTCTAAAGGGGGAAGGGGATGAGAGCGAGAATGTGATCTTGATGGAAAGACGGATCACGTTCTCCCCCCTGTGTTAGACCTGGATCACGTTCTTCTCCACCCCTCCCCCACTCCCTTTACACCTGCAGTTCATCCTCTCCCAGTAGACCTGGATCACACACTGCTATTAACCTGCTCACTAGTTACTACATTGCCAAGTTTTGTATCATCTGCAAACTTTGAAACTGTGCTCCCTATAGCAAAGTCCGAGTCATCTATATATATGAAAGGATACTTCTGTCTGTCATTCCGTCTGTCTGTCTGTCTGTCTTGAATTAACTCAAAAGTTATAGAGCGTACCTACACGTGCGTTACGTCGAAAGAAAGCTGACGATTCCAGAACCGTCCTAAGCGTATTTACGTTTCGGCCGGACAAAAATTGTTCGCGCGTTATGCAAAAAACCTTCAAAATTAAACTCATTATCTGCTAAGTAGCATTGATTGACTGACGTCAAGGTTGACCAATCCTGTGCTGGCACGATTGACCAATCCTACAGTTCAGTCGCCTGATGGTTGGCCAATCGCTGCGTCTGTGGGCGGGACTAATGCTTTTCAACTTAGGCATCGGGCAGCCATTGCTTCACTACTTCCAGCTCAAACTACTCTGCTAATCCAGCTTCGAAAAAGTTAGTATCTCTTTTAAAAATAACATAAGATTTACCAAAAACGTTTTATAAGTACTTTCACTTTCATCTTTCAAGGTATTAAAAGGTAGAAATGTTGCCCGGCAGCAGATTGAGAGAGGGACACAGAGACAGGGCCCAAAAGCCTGGGACTCGATTTAAAATGTTGCCCGGCAGCAGATTCACAGAGGGACACAGAGAGGCCCCAAAGCCTGGGACTCGATTTAAACCGCCCGGCCCAAAACAGCCCTGGCAAAGCCGGGCTCCTCCAGCATGTTTATATATAACAAAAGCAGTGGGCCTAATACCAAGCCCTGGGGGACCCCACTCCTCTCCACTCAGGAAAACATCCGTTCACAACTACTTTCTGCCTCCTATCCCTCAGCCAATTTTGTACCCAAGTTACCACCGTCTCTTTAATACCATGTGCTTCTATTTCCCAAAGAAATCTGTTATAAGGTATGTTTTTCAAATGCCTTTTGAAAGTCTATATATACACAACATCTACTGTACTGCAACAACACAAAAGCAAAATACTGCAGATGCTGGAAATCTGAGATAAAAACAGAAAATGCTGGAAATACTAGGCAGGTCAGGCAGCATCTGTGGAGAGAGGAACAGAGTTAACGTTTCAGGTCGATGACCCTTCGTCAGAACTGGAAAAAGTTGGAGATGGAACAGGTTTTTAAGCAAGTGCAGGGGCAGGGAAAGGGGGGAGGGGAGGAAAGAACAAAAGGGAAGGCCTGTGATAGGATGGAAGACAGCAGAGATTAAGATACAAAAGGGATGATGGTGCGAGGCAAAAGGAGATGGCAATGGGACAAGTTAAGAAACAAAAGATGACTCTAGATGAAGTGTAAATGGCAATGGCTGAATGATCGACAGCTGCCATGTGAGAGAGAAAAAAAAATGATGGGGCAGAGGTTATGGTCTGAAATTATATTGAGTCCAGAAGGCTGTAAAGTGTCTAATCGAAAGATGAGGTGTTGTTCCTCGAGCTTACGTTGAGCTTCATTGGAACATTGTAAGAGGCCGAGGACAGAGAGGTCAAAGTGGGAGTGGAGCAGAGAATTAAAGTGACAGGCGACCGGAAGCTCAGGGTCACCCTTATGGACTGAACGGAGGTGTTCCGCAAAGCGGTCACCCAATCTGCATTTGGTTTCCCCAATGTAGAGAAGACTATCCAATGTAGAGGAGATTATCTACTGTACTACCTTCATCAACCCTCTCTATTACTTCATCAAATAACTCAATCAGGTTACATAGGATTACATAGAATATACGGCACAGAAACAGGCCATTCGGCCCAACCAGTCCATGCCAGTGTTTATGCTCCACTCGAGCCTCCTCCCACTTTTCCTCATCTAAATCTATCAGCATAACCCTCTATTCCCTTCTCCCTCATATGTTTGTCCAGCCTTCCCCTAAATGCATCTATACTATTCGCTTCAACCATTCCCTGTGGTTGGGAGTTCCACATTCTCACCATTCTTTGGGTAAAGAAGTTTCTTCTGAATTCCCTATTGGATTTCTTGGCGACTATCTTATATTGATGGCCTCTAGTTATGCTCTTCCCCACAAGTGGAAACATTCTCTCTGTATCCACTCTATCAAAACCTTTCATAATTTTATAGACCTCTATTAGGTCACCCCTCAGTCTTCTTCTTTCAAGAGAAAAGAGACCCAGCCTGTTCATCCTTTCCTGATATGTATACCCTCGCATTTCTGGTATCATCCTTGTAAATCTTCGATGCACCCTCTCCAGTGCCTCTGTATCCTTTTCATAATATGGTGACCAGAACTGCACGCAGTACTCCAAGTGTGGTCTAACCAAGGTTCGATACAGGTTTAGCATAACTTCCCTACTTTTCAATTCTGTACCTCTAGAAATAAACCCTAGTGCTTATTTTGCTTTTTTTATGGCCTTGCTAACCTCTGGCGCAACTTTTAGTGATTTGTGTATTTGTACTCCGAGATCCTTTTGTTCCTCTACCCCACCAAGTGATAAGTGACCTCCCTATTCTTCCAATCAAAATGTGTTATGTCCCCTATGTTGTATCCGTGTGTTAATAGAGACACGGAAGGCAGGAGTTAGTTTCACAGGTGTTTACTATACAAAGTCTGGAGGTGAACTAACAGATACAAGACAATATACAGGCTTATATAGCCCGAGTGGCCATTACCGGCATTACAGTACACAGGGGGCTCTTAAAGGCACATACACCACAATTCCCCCCCTTTTAGACAACCAGTACATAATATTTTAAGTAATCATTAATTAACATGTTACAAGAACAATAATCTACACATTTGCTGCAGTTAATCAATTATAAGTCAGTCTCTCTGGAGGCTTCCTGACTCGGTCCGGATAACGCCTCAGTGGTGTAGTAGTTTCTGGTGGTGTAGTAGGTTCTTTTGGCAAGGCTGATTCGGCTTGAATGCCAGTGTCGGGTTCATCTGGTTCCAGTATCACCGGATCGGAGGTAGATACTATGGGTATCTCTACTTCATCATTAGGCGTATACAGTTGTGGTGTAGGTTGTCCCTTTTCGGATGACTCTATGATCTGGTCAGCATGGCGCCTTATTATGCTTTCTCCAATGTCCACGGTATACATCAGCGGTCCTAGTCGTGTGCAAATAGTTCCAGGCTGCCATTTCTCGGTACGGTAGTCCCAGGCCAAAACTTGTTGACCTATCTGGAAGGTTCTAGTTGGCCTTTCATTCATGCCTTGAAATTGCCGGTTCTCCACGTCCCTTCTGATGTTTGGCTTGATCAAATCCAGCCGGCATCTTAGGCTTCTATTGAAGAACATCATGGCAGGAGTTTGGTTTGTAACCACATGTGTTGCATTACTGTATGTAAACAAGAAGTTATCTACCTTATGCTGAAGTTTTATGTCTTCATTACCCATGGCCTTTATGGCCTTCTTGAAGGTCTGGACAAACCTTTCAGCCAATCCATTGGTGGCGGGATGGTATGGGGCGGACGTGTAGTGCTTAATCCCATTGTTTTTTAAGAACTTCCTGAATTCTTCGGACACAAATTGCGGTCCATTATCAGAACAGATCTGTTCAGGCAGCCCATTCCTGGCAAATATGGTCCTTAATACTGTGATGGTTTTTTCCGTGGTGGTGGAGGACATCTTTATTACCTCCAGCCACTTGGAGTGTGCATCAACCGCGATTAAGAACATTGAGTCCATAAATGGACCAGCAAAGTCGATGTGTACCCTTTGCCATGGAGATGAGGGCCACTCCCATGGATGTAGAGGGGCTTGTGGTGGGGCGTTTTGGACCTTCTGGCATCCTAGGCAGCTCTTGGTCATTTCTTCGATGTCTCCATCGATACCTGGCCACCACACAAATGCTCTGGCTAGGTTCTTAATTTTCACTCCACCCAGATGCCCCTCATGAAGCTCCTTTAGCACTTTATCCTGGAGTTTGGGTGGAATCACCACTTTGGATGCACACATCAAGATTCCTCGGCACACTGGCAGCTGTTCTCTTCTTTGCGAGAATGCTGGCAACAGTGGTTCGCTATGTGCTGGCCATCCCTTCACCGTTAAATCGTAGACTCGTGAGAGAGTCGGGTCATTTCTTGTTTCCTTTTCAATGGCAGAATTTGTTACTAGTAGACATTCCACTATGGTTGAGTGGAACATCTCCACTGGGTCTACTGTAGGTGCCTCTTCTACCGTTGGCAACGGTAGGCGCAATAAACCGTCAGCATTCCCATGCTGTTTTGATCCTTTGTATTCTATGTCATATTGGTGTGCCCCTAGGAAAAGCGACCACCTCTGTAGCCTTTGCGCTGTCATAAAGGGAACGCCCTTTTTAGGGTTGAATATGGAGACGAGGGGTTGATGGGCAGTCAACAAGGTAAATTTTTGTCCATGTAGGTAATGGTTGAATTTCTTCACTCCCCATACCAGGCTGAGTGCTTCCCTGTCGATCTGGGCATAGTTACGCTCAGCTGAGTTCAATGAGCATGACGCAAAAGCTATCGGCCGCTCCGAGCCATCAGGGAATCTATGCGATAATACCGCTCCTACGCCATAAGGGGATGCATCGCACGCCAGTCTGATTGGCAGTGATGGGTTGTAATGAGCTAAAACTTCCTTGGACGTGATCAAGCCTTTGCATTTATGGAAGGCACGTTTACAGTCTTCGCTCCATTTCCAAATTATTCCCGTTTGTAGCAGTTCGTTAAGAGGGTGCAGAAGAGTTGACAAGTTCGGTAAAAATTTATGATAGTAATTTATCAATCCCAGGAACGACCTTAATTGTGAGACATTTTCAGGTGCTGGGGCTTTTATGACCACTTCAATTTTTTCAGGTGACTTAGGCAACCCTTCCTCGTTAATTATGTGGCCACAATATGATATTTGTTTCTGGAAAAATTCGCACTTGGGGCGATTTGCTCGTAGGCCCCGTTCTCTCAGCCTAGTGAGCACCTGCTCCAAATTGGCAAGGTGCTCGTTGTCGTTTTCTCCTGTTACAAGGATGTCGTCTAGGTAACACTGAGTCCCCGGAATCCCTTGGAGGACTTGCTCCATAGCTCTTTGCCAGATAGCTGGAGCTGATGCTACTCCGAAAACCAGTCGATTGTACTGGTACAGGCCTTTGTGTGTATTTATCGTGAGATACTTTTTAGAGGCTTCTTCAACCTCCATTTGTAGATATGCCTGTGCCAAGTCAATTTTGGTGAAACGTTTCCCTCCAGATAGTGAGGCGAAAATATCTTCTATCCTCGGAAGAGGATACTGTACCATGTGAAGGACCGGGTTTACAGTCATCTTGAAGTCCCCACAGATGCGAATTTTTCTCTGTTCTTCAGATTTATCATTATTCAACGTTTTCTTCATGACCGGAACGATGGGTGTTGCCCACTCGCTCCAATCTATCTTGGATAATACGCCTGCCTTTTCCAAATTCTCCAGCTCTGCCTCGACTGCTGGACGAATTGCGTATGGCACCGGCCTTGCCTTAAAAAACTTGGGAATTGCTGCATCTTCCACTTTTATTGAGGCGGTGATGCCTTTCAAGGTTCCTAGTTTCTGTTGAAACACTTCCTTGGCGTTGGCCAAGATGTCTTTTAATCGTTCAGGTATGACTTCATCATCATTTTTTTTCTTACTGGTCACCATCAGTGCCTGAATGGAGTGCCAGTCTAAACGTATCTTCCTGATCCATTCACGTCCCAACAGCGGTGGACCACCATCTTGCAGAACGTATAAATACAACTTCTGTACTTCCTTGCCGTTGTATATAACAGGCACCCTTATTTTCCCTTTGGGGTATACTTTCTGCCCCGTATATGTTTTCAAGATAATGGATGTGTCTTTCAAAGGTATATGCTGAAATAGCCGCTGGTAATCCCGCCGACTTATGACGGTCAGAGCTGATCCTGTATCTAGCTCCATTTTAACTGGGGACCCCGCTATCGTGAGGGTAACCCATATGGTCTGGTAACCTTCTTTGGCAATTACATTATGTAATTTGAGACAGCTTAGTCTCTTGTTTCCGGAGTCGCTATCGCTCTTCTGGTCTTCGGAGCTACTGTCCGTCATCATTTGTACCTTCCTGTACTTTTCCTTATTGATTTTTTTCCTGTCCGTGGATTTTTTGTGTCCAGATCGGCATACACGTGCAATGTGTCCAATCTTTCCGCATTGCCTGCATGTTTTGTCCTTGAACCAGCAGTCCCTCTGGTCATGGGTGGATCTGCCGCAGCGATAACATCTCTCGAAACCCTGTGTCATTTCATGGGTGCCGAAGTCATGTGTCTTTTGTTGTATCTCTGCAGCTCCTCTTGCGGCTGCTTCGTATGATACAGCCATACTGAAAGCCTTGTCCAGTGTCAAATCTTTCTCAGAAAGTAGCCTTTTCTGTGTTCCTTCACTTAGGAGACCACAGACGAATTTGTCTCGAAGAGAATCTGTCAGTCCTGCCCTGAATTGGCAGTGCTTTGATAGCTTCCTTAATTCGGTGAGGTAATCAGCGTTACTTTCATTCTTGTGCTGATTCCTCTTGAAGAATTTGAATCGTTCCGCTATCCGCAGCGGTGTTGGGTTTAAGTGCTCCTGTAGGGTATCAACAATCTCCTTAAAATTCTTGTCCTTTGGTTTGGCTGGAGTGATTAAGTTTCGTAACAGCCCGTATGTCCTTGCGCCCATTAGATTTAGAAGTACTGATGCCTTTTTATCATTTTCTATTCCATTTGCTGTGCAATATACCTCCACTCTTTCCACATATGTGGTCCAATCCTCTATATCGTTATCGAAAGCATTAATATTGCCAGCCTTAGGCATCCTGAAAAAAAATGGCGCCTCCCGTGCTTTCCTTTCTTCCCTGCAGAAAAAAATGGCGCTTCCCGTGCTTTCCCTCCGCTGCTGCTGCTGACAACGCTGTTTTCCGCGGTTTTTATTTACAGGTGGAGACTCGTTCCTGCCGGACTCTCTGGGACTTTTCCCTCCCTCTGCTTGGTCCGAATGCCGACCTGCTTTGCAGCGCCGGCCGTCTTCCAAGTGCTCCCCCCCTCTGTCTCTGTTTGCCTCCGCCTTCGCTGCTCGGCCCTGCTGCAGAGCCAGCTGATGGAGCCCCAGCCCGCCGCGCAGGAAGGATTATTGCAGCACCTGCCACCAGCTCGGCTAGCTGGTGAAACCACAGGTTTTTTTTTCTTGCTTTTCTTCGACTTTCGTCTGAGGAATCGATCTCCTTGAGGTGCTGCCGAATTGCAGGTAAGTTCGTTTCCACTTCGTCGCCACTGTTGTATCCGTGTGTCAATAGAGACACGGAAGGCAGGAGTTGGTTTCACAGGTGTTTACTGAACAAAGTCTGGAGGTGAACTAACAGATACAAGACAATATACAGGCTTATATAGCCCGAGTGGCCATTACCGGCATTACAGTACACAGGGGGCTCTTAAAGGCACATACACCACACCCTATGAGACTTTTAATATTGTGTTTTGTCTCCCCCTAGTGGTTTTACTACTTACCTCCTTATTGTTGATTTATGTCATGTGACATGATGAGAAAACGAAAGTAAAACACAACCACGAGGGAGCCCACAATTCATGGCTGGTGATGTATACAGTATCTAACGCCATCCTTCTTAGTTTCCCCCTTTGACTGGCATTGTCTGTAAGTAGCCTTTTATCAGATGTCTTTATGTTTGATCTATGTCACCATTTCTTGATATTTGTGGCCAGATGAGTTAAAATATTGCACTTTGTGGAGTTTCCATGTGGCTGGCTATTAGTCTTTCTCCTGGCATTCATGTGTTAGACCTTTGATTGTTGTATCAGATTTACCTCAAGTTGGTATCATCCACAAATTTAGAAATTGTGATTTTGATTCCAACATCTAAATCGTTAATGTAAATTGTAACAGCAGTGGTCCCAGCACTGATCCTTGTGGAACACCACTACCCACCTTCTGCCACTGTGAATAGGTACCCTTTACTCCCGCTCTCTGCTTTCTGTCCTGAAGCCAGCTAGCAATCCATTCGGCTACTTGTCACCTGACTCCGCATTCTCTGACCTTATTCATGAGTCTATTATGGGGTACCTTATCGAAGGCCTTTTGAAAATCTAGATAAATTACATCTACTGTATTACCATTGTCAACTCTCTTCAAAAAATTCAATAAGTTTGGTCAAGCAAGATTTTCCCTTTTGAAATCCATGCTGACTATTCATTATTATACTTTTCATTTCTAGATGTTCTTCTATTCTCTCCTTTAGTAGGGATTCCATTATTTTTTCAACCACCGATGTTAAGCTGACTGGTCTATAATTCCCTGGACATGTTCTATCCCCCTTCTTAAAGTGACTTTAACAAATCCATGTTGGCTGCCCCTTATTAACACAACTCCAAGTGAGAATTAATCTTGTCCTCGACACTGGTCTCCAGTAGTTTTCCCACCACTCATGTTCGACTGATTGGCCTGTTCTTATGAGGTATTTCCCTCTCTTCTTTTTTGAAAACTGGAAGCACCCACACTGTCGCTAACCACTCCATCAAACTAAACACTTTGGTCACCTGGTGCGGAGGGGAGCGGGCAGGTCAGGGGACCTCCTCGTAGGACTGCTCCTGGGCCTGGCCAAAGTGGCCATTAACTGGTCCAGGCAGCGGGTGGTCGAGGGGTTTGTTCGGCCCGATTGCCTGCCTCTCTTCCGCGGCCACGTTCACACCCAGGTGGCCCTGAAGATGGAGCACACGGTGTCTGCCGGCATGCTCGAGACCTTCCGCGATCGGTGGGCTCAAGCAGGGACTGGAGTACAACATCACCCCTGGAAACAAAATTTAAACTTAATTTGTTAAGTTTCAGTTGTTGTATTTTTGGTTAAGTTACAGTTTTAGTTGACCGCACCAAAACAAAATCAAACTAAACACTCTGGATGAGAGCTGAGGTGTGTGGGTCATGGATTGTTTATTAGGTAGAAAGTGTAGGTGTGGGGTCGGGGGGGAGGTCATCTGTAACATTACGAAGTGAATAGAGACAGTTTCATGACTTCTGGATTTCGAGCAGTCCAATGATGTCACTTGCCGCACATGCACATCCAGGCTTTCCGAGAAATCAACTCACTGCCGTTCATGAGTCAGGAGCGTGATCCAGGTCTAGGGAGGGAGGAGAGGGAGAACGTGGTGAAGTTGTAAAGAGAGTGGGGGTGGAAGAAAGTGATCCAGGATAACGGGGGATGGGGGAAGGGCAAGAATGTGATCCGTCTTCCCATCAGGATCACTTTCTCGCTCACAACCTGCCCCCTTTAGACATGGATCATGTTCTTCTCCCCTGATGAGTTCTTAACCTTCCCTCTCCAAGCACCTAACCTCCCCTGCCCTGAGTTCCTGACCTCCCTCGCCCCGGCTCCTGACTTTCCCTACTCCTCCCCGAGCGACTGACCTTCACCCGCTTCACGAGTTCCTGACCTACTCCCCTTTGTTCCTGACCTTCTCCCCCAGTTCCTGACCTTCTCCCCCATTTCCCGACCTTCTCCCCCTGTTCCTGACCTTCTCCCCCTGAGTTCCTGACCTTCTCCCCGAGTTCCTGACCTTCTCCCCCTGAGTTCCTGACCTTCTCCCCGAGTTCCTGACCTTCTCCCCCTGAGTTCCTGACCTTCTCCCCGTGTTCCTGACCTTCTCCCCGAGTTCCTGACCTTCTCCCCGAGTTCCTGACCTTCTCCCCGAGTTCCTGACCTTCTCCCCGAGTTCCTGACCTTCTCCCGAGTTCCTGACCTTCTCCCCGAGTTCCTGACCTTCTCCTCGTGAGTTCTTGACCTTCCCCCCCCGCAGTTCCTGACCTTCTCCCCGAGTTCCTGACCTTCTCCCCCTGAGTTCCTGACCTTCTCCCCCCCCAGTTCCTGACCTGCTACTCCTGAGTTCCTGACCTTCTCCTCCTGAGTTCCTGACCTTCTCCCCCCCAGTTCCTGACCTTCTCTTCCTGAGTTCCTGACCTCCTCCCCCAGTTCCTGACCTCCTCCCCCATTTCTGACCTTCCCACCTGCCGAGTTCCAGACCTCCTCCTCCCAGTTCCTAACCTCCCCCAGTTCCTAACCTCCTCCCCAGTTCCTGACCTTCTCTCCCAGTGCCTGACCTTCTCCCCCCAGTGCCTGACCTTCTCCCCCAGTGCCTGACCTTCTCCCCTGTTCCTGCCCTTCTCTCCCAGTGGCTGACCTTCTCCCCCAGTGCCTGACCTTCTCCCCAGTGCCTGACCTTTTACCCCCAGTGCCTGACCTTCTCCCGTCGTGCCTGACCTTCTCCCTCCGTGCCAGACCTTCACCCCCTCGTGCCTGACGTTCTCTACCAATGCATAACCTTCTCTCTCAGTGTCTGACCTTCTCCCCCGTTCCTGACCTTCTCCCCCAGTGCCTGACCTTCTCCCCACAGTGCCTGACCTCCCCCCAGTGCCTGACCTTCTCCCCCCAGTGCCTGACCTTCTCCCCCCAGTGCCTGACCTTCTCCCCCAGTGCCTGACCTTCTCCCCCAGTGCCTGACCTTCTCCCCTCCAGTGCCTGACCTTCTCCCCTCCAGTGCCTGACCTTCTCCCCCCAGTGCCTGACCTTCTCCCTGCCAGTGCCTGACCTTCTCCCCTCCAGTGCCTGACCTTCTCCCCTCCAGTTCCTGACCTTCTCCCCCCCCAGTTCCTGACCTGCTACTCCTGAGTTCCTGACCTTCTCCTCCTGAGTTCCTGACCTTCTCCCCCCCAGTTCCTGACCTTCTCTTCCTGAGTTCCTGACCTCCTCCCCCAGTTCCTGACCTCCTCCCCCATTTCTGACCTTCCCACCTGCCGAGTTCCAGACCTCCTCCTCCCAGTTCCTAACCTCCCCCAGTTCCTAACCTCCTCCCCAGTTCCTGACCTTCTCTCCCAGTGCCTGACCTTCTCCCCCCAGTGCCTGACCTTCTCCCCCAGTGCCTGACCTTCTCCCCTGTTCCTGCCCTTCTCTCCCAGTGCCTGACCTTCTCCCCCAGTGCCTGACCTTCTCCCCCAGTGCCTGACCTTCTCCCCCAGTGCCTGACCTTTTACCCCCAGTGCCTGACCTTCTCCCGTCGTGCCTGACCTTCTCCCTCCGTGCCAGACCTTCACCCCCTCGTGCCTGACGTTCTCTACCAATGCATAACCTTCTCTCTCAGTGTCTGACCTTCTCCCCCGTTCCTGACCTTCTCCCCCAGTGCCTGACCTTCTCCCCACAGTGCCTGACCTCCCCCCAGTGCCTGACCTTCTCCCCCCAGTGCCTGACCTTCTCCCCCCAGTGCCTGACCTTCTCCCCCCAGTGCCTGACCTTCTCCCCCCAGTGCCTGACCTTCTCCCCGCCAGTGCCTGACCTTCTCCCCCAGTGCCTGACCTTCTCCCCTCCAGTGCCTGACCTTCTCCCCTCCAGTGCCTGACCTTCTCCCCTCCAGTGCCTGACCTTCTCCCCCCCAGTGCCTGACCTTCTCCCCCCAGTGCCTGACCTTCTCCCCCCCAGTGCCTGACCTTCTCCCCTCCAGTGCCTGACCTTCTCCCCTCCAGTGCCTGACCTTCTCCCCGCCAGTGCCTGACCTTCTCCCCGCCAGTGCCTGACCTTCTCCCCCCCAGTGCCTGACCTTCTCCCCTCCAGTGCCTGACCTTGTCCCCTCCAGTGCCTGACCTTCTCCCCCCCCAGTGCCTGACCTTCTCCCCGCCAGTGCCTGACCTTCTCCCCGCCAGTGCCTGACCTTCTCCCCTCCAGTGCCTGACCTTCTCCCCTCCAGTGCCTGACCTTCTCCCCGCCAGTGCCTGACCTTCTCCCCGCCAGTGCCTGACCTTCTCCCCCCCCAGTGCCTGACCTTCTCCCCTCCAGTGCCTGACCTTCTCCCCTCCAGTGCCTGACCTTCTCCCCCCCAGTGCCTGACCTTCTCCCCGCCAGTGCCTGACCTTCTCCCCCCCCAGTGCCTGACCTTCTCCCCTCCAGTGCCTGACCTTCTCCCCTCCAGTGCCTGACCTTCTCCCCTCCAGTGCCTGACCTTCTCCCCCCCAGTGCCTGACCTTCTCCCCGCCAGTGCCTGACATTCTCCCCCCCAGTGCCTGACCTTCTCCCCCCCAGTGCCTGACCTTCTCCCCCAATTCCTGACCTTCTCCCCCCAGTGCCTAACCTTCTCCCCCAGTGCCTGATCTTCTCCCCCAGTGCCTGACCTTCTCCCCCAGTGTCTGACCTTCTCTCCCCAGTTCCATACCTTCTCCACCCAGTGCCTGACCTTCTCCTCCCAGTGCCTGACCTTCTCAACCATAGAAACATAGAAGATAGGAGCAGGAGTAGGCCATTCGGCCCCTCAAGCCTGCTCCGCCATTCAATGAGATCATGGCTGATCATCCAAATTCAGTACCCTGTCCCTGCCTTCTCTCCATATCCCTTGAGCCCTTTAGCCTTAAGAAATATATCTGACTCCTTGAATATATTTAATGAATTGGCCTCTACTGCCTTCTGTGGTAGAGAGTTCCACAGGTTCACCACTCTCTGGGTGAAGAAATTCCTCCTCATCTCTGTCCTAAATGGCTTACCCCTTATCCTTAGACAGTGACCCCTGGTTCTGGACTCCCTGGCCATCGGGAACATCCTTCCTGCATCTAGTCTGTCTAGTCCTGTTAGAATTTTATAAGTTTCAATGAGATCCCCTCTCATTCTTCTAAACTCCAGCAAGTATAAACCCAATCGACCCAATCTCTCCTCATACGTCATTCCTGCCATCCCAGGTATCAGCCTGGTGAATCTTCGCTGCACTCCCTCCATGGCAAGAACATCCTTCCTCAGATAAGGCGACCAAAACTGCACATAATACTCAAGGTGTGGTCTCACCTAGGCCCGGTACAACTGCAGCAAGACATCCTTGTTCCTGTACTTGAACCCTCTCGCTACGAAGGCCAACATACCATTTGCCTTCTTAAACGCCTGCTGCACCTGCATGCTTACCTTAAGCGACTGGTGCACGAAGACACCCAAGTCTCGTTGCACTTCCCCGTCTCCCAATCTATTGCCATTCAGATAATAATCTGCCTTCCTGTTTTTGACACCAAAGTGGATAACCTCGCATTTATCCACATTATATTGCATCTGCCATGCTTCTGCCCAATCACCCAACCTGTCCAAATCATACTGGAGTTTCTCGGCATCCTCCTCACAGCACACACGCCCACCCAGCTTTGTGTCGTCTGCAAACTTGGAGATATTACATCTAGTTCCCTCGTCTAGATCATTAATATGTATTGTGAATAGCTGGGGTCCTAGGACCGATCCCTGCAGTACCCCACTAGTCACTGCCTGCCACTCGGAAAAAGAGCCGTTTATTCCAACTCTTTGCTTTCTGTCTGCCAACCAGTTCTCTATCCAAGTCAATACCTTGCCCCCAATCCCATGTGCCTTAACTTTACATGCTAATCTCTTATGCGGAACCTTATCGAAAGCCTTCTGAAAGTCCAAATACACCACATCCACTGGTTCTCCCTTATCTATTTTACCAGTTACATCCTCAAAAAATTCCAGTAGATTAGTCAAGCACGATTTACCTTTTGTAAATCCATGTTGACTTTGTCCGATCCTGTCACTGTTTTCCACGTGCTCTGCTATTACATCTTTTATAATGGACTCTAGCATTTTCCCCACTACCGATGTCAGGCTTACCGGTCTATAATTCCCCGTTTTCTCTCTACCACCTTTTTTGAATAGTGGGGTAACATTAGCTACCCTCCAATCCATGGGTACTGTTCCAGAGTCTATCGAATTTTGGAAGATGACCAGCAATGCATCTACTATTTCTAGGGCCACTTCCTTAAGTACCCTAGGATGTAGATTATCAGGCCCTGGGGATTTATCAGCCTTCAGTCCCATCAATTTCCTTTACACCATTTCCCTACAAATACTGATTTCTTTCAGTTCCTCCCTCTCATTAGACCCTATGTTCCCCGACATCTCTGGGAGGTTATTTATGTCCTCCTTTGTGAAGGCAGAACCAAAGTATGTATTTAATTGGTCTGCCATTTCTTTGTTCCCCATTATAAATTCCCCTGATTCTGACTGCAAGGGACCTACGCTTGACTTCACCAATCTTTTTCGCTTCACAAGCTTTTACAGTCAGTTTTTATGTTCCCTGCAAGCTTACTCTCATACTCTATTTCCCCCCTCTTAATTAATCCCTTTGTCCTCCTTTGCTGAATCCAATTCCTGACCTTCTCCCCCCAAGTGCCTGACCTTCTCTCCTCAGTGAGTTTCTTTGACTCGCAGCCAATCAGCTGTAAATTTCTTTGACTCACAGCCAATCGGCCGTAAGACTCCTTAACTCACAGCCAATCAGCAGTAAGATTTGTTGACAGCTAGTTAATCAGCTGTAGGATGCTTTGATTGACAGTAGGTTCACAGCACAGGCACTTGCGTCTGCGCTCACTTGGAGGTCAAACTCCAAACCATCATCAACACCTTCACCGAGGCGTACGAGAGCATGGGCCTTACATTAAACATCCATAAGACAAAGGTCCTCTACCAACCTGACCCGCCACACAGCTGTTCACCATTCACTCAGTGACCGGAGAAGATGGCCCGGAATGTAGACATCAGGGCCCCGGAGGAAGGCAGCAAACAGCAGCCTCCTTACAGCAGCACATCACTTTGGGAGCGTGTCCGCAGATGGACTCAGAGATCGGCATTGAGTCCGGGGACAGTTCAGGGGGAGTCGGCATCTGTTTGTAAGAGCCGGAGTGGAACAAGAACTTGTCTCAGAGCATGGAGTGAGTGGGGGAAGGGAGAGGCCGTTCTCGGGCTGTGTGTGGCCAGCGTGTGTCCAGGGTAAGGGGGACAGAATGGGAAGGATCTGCTATTTACAATCATTGTTGCTTTCTCTCGGCAAACCAGTAGTGAATGTTCCCGGTTTAGTTCCAGACTCCCCAATATCCTTGCGGGGAGGTTTGCTAGCACTGCTGGGGAGGGTTTAAACTAACTTGGCAGGGGGTTGGGGTACAGAGTGGAGGTATAGTAGGGGGTGATTTATGGCCAAATGCAGAGGGAAAAACAAGTCAGCTGGGAAGGCAGAGCAAATATGTGAAGGCAAAAGAGAATATGGCAGGGCTGGAAGGCATTTATTTTAATGCAAGGAGTCTTGCAAATAAGGTGGATGAACTGAAGTTGTTGTTGAACACATGGGAGTACGATATTGTTGCTATCACGTAGACATGGTTGAGGGAGGGTCAGGACTGGCAGCTCAATATTCCGGGGTATAGAATCTTCAGGCGAGACAGAGGGGGGTGTAAAAGGGGAGGGGGTGTTGCAATATTAATTAAGGAGTCAATTACGGCTGTAAGGAGGGATGATATATTAGCGGGTTCCTCTAATGAGGCCATATGGGTAGAACTTAAAAACAAAAAGGGGGCAAGCACTTTGCTGGGAGTGTACTATAGGCCCCCAAACAGTCAGGGGGAGATAGAGGAACAGATATGTAGGCAAATCTCAGAAAAGTGCGAAAATAATAGGGTAATAATAGTGGGGGATTTCAACTTCCCCAATATAAATTGGGACAGTCAGTGTGAAAGGCTTAGAGGGTGCAGAATTCTTAAAGTGCATCCAGGAGAGCTTTTTGAGCCAACATGTAGAAGGTCCTACAAGAGAGGGGGCGGTACTGGACCTAATTCTGGGGAATGTGGCCGGGCAAGTGGTGGAAGTGTCAGTAGGGGAGCATTTTGGTGACAGTGACCATAATTCGGTGAGATTTAAGGTGGTCATGGAAAAAGACAAAGACGGCCCGGAAATAAGGGTTCTAAATTGGGGGAAGGCCGATTTTAATATGATAAGGCAGGATCTGGCCAAAGTGGACTGGGAGCAGCTGCTTATAGGAAAATCCACATCAAAACAATGGGAGACTTTCAGAAGGGAAATTGAGAGAGTACAACGCCAACATGTTCCTGTAAAGGTCAAGGGTGGGACCAACAAGCAAAGGGAACCTTGGATGACAAGGGATATACAAAAATGCATTAGAAATAAAAGGGGGGCTTTTGGCAGTTACAAAAGACTAAAGACGGAGGAAGCCCTAGAGGAGTATAAAAAGTGCAGGGGCATACTTAAAAAAGAAATTAGGAGGGCGAGGAGGGGCCATGAAATAACACTGGCGAGCAAAATAAAGGAAAATCCTAAGATGTTTTATAAGTATATTAAGGGCAAGAGGATAACCAGGGAAAGGGTAGGGCCCATTAGGGACCAAAGTGGCAATCTGTGTGTAGAGCCAGAGGATGTAGGCGGGGTTTTAAATGAATTTTTTGCATCTGTGTTCACTATGGAGAAAGACGATGCAGACATAGAAATCGGGCAAGGGGACTGTGACATACCTGAACATATTAGCATCGAGAGGGAGGAGGTGCTAGCGGTTTTAGCAGGCCAAAAAGTGGATAAATCCCCAGGCCCGGACGAGATGTATCCCAGGCTGCTGTGGGAGGCAAAGGAGGAGATTGCAGGGGCTCTGACACTAATTTTCAGAACCTTTCTGGCCACAGGGGATGTACCAGAGGACTGGAGAACAGCTAACGTAGTACCATTATTCAAGAAGGGTAGCAGGGATAAACCAGGGAATTACAGGCCAGTGAGTCTAACATCTGTGGTGGGGAAATTATTGGAAAAAATTCTGAGGGACAAAATTAATCTCCACTTGGAGAGGCAAGGATTAATCGGGGATAGTCAGCATGGCTTTGTCAAGGGTAAATCATGTCTGACAAATCTGATCGAATTTTTCGAGGGGGTGACTAGTGGGGTGGATGAGGGAAATGCTGTGGATGTGGTTTACATGGACTTCAGTAAAGCTTTTGACAAAGTCCCGCATAGGAGACTGGTTAAGAAGGTAAGAGCCCATGGGATCCAGGGTGCCTTGGCGCGTTGGATCCTAAACTGGCTGAGTGGCAGGAGGCAGAGGGTGATGGTTGAAGGTTGCTTTTGTGACTGGAAGCCTGTGTCCAGTGGGGTACCTCAGGGATCGGTGCTGGGTCCCTTGTTGTTCGTGATCTACATAAATGATTTGGATGAGAATGTAAAAGGTATGATCAGTAAGTTCGCAGATGACACGAAAATTGGTGGGGTGGTAAATTGCGAGGAGGAAAGCCTCCGGCTACAGGAAGATATAAACGGGTTGGTCAGATGGGCGGAAAAGTGGCAAATGGAATTTAACCCTGAAAAGTGCGAGGTGATGCATTTTGGACGGACAAATAAGGCAAGAGAATACACAATGAGTGGTAGGACCCTAGGAAGTACAGAGGGTCAGAGGGACCTTGGTGTACATGTACATAGATCCCTGAAGGCAGCAGAACAGGTAGATAAGGTGGTTAAAAAGGCATATGGGATACTTGCCTTCATTAGCAGAGGCATAGAATATAAGAGCAGGGAGGTTATGATGGAGCTGTACAAAACGCTGGTGAGGCCACAGCTGGAGTACTGTGTGCAGTTCTGGTCGCCTCACTATAGGAAGGATGTGATTGCTTTGGAGAGGGTGCAGAGAAGATTCACCAGGATGTTACCTGGGATGGAGCGCCTCAGCTATGAAGAGAGGCTGGACAGGCTGGGGTTGTTTTCCTTGGAGCAGAGAAGGCTGAGGGGGGACCTGATTGAGGTGTACAAAATGATGAGGGGCATAGATAGGGTAGATAAAGAGGAACTTTTCCCCTTAGTGGGGGGGTCAATAACAAGGGGGCATAGATTCAGGGTACGGGGCAGGAGATTTAGAGGGGATTTGAGGAGGAACTTTTTCACCCAGAGGGTGGTTGGAATGTGGAACTCAATGCCTGAAAGGGTGGTAGAGGCAGGAACCCTCACAACATTCAAGAAGCATTTGGATGAGCACTTGAAATGCCATTGCATACAAGGCTATGGACCAAATGCTGGAAAATGGGATTAGACTGGACAGGGATGGATGGGCGGTGCAGACACGATGGGCCGAAGGGCCTCTTTCTGTGCTGTAAAAACTCTATGACTCTATGACTCTATGACAGTGCTGCCCCCCGATTATCAAAATCCACGACAAGGCCTTGGACAACGTGGACCACTTTCCATACCTCGGGAGCCTACTGTCAACAAGGGCAGACGTCGACGACGAAGTCCAACACCGCCTTCAGTGTGCCAGTGCAGCCTTCGGTCGCCTCAGGAAGAGAGTGTTTGAAAACCAGGACCTCAAACCCGGCACTAAGCTCATGGTCTACAGGGCAGCAGTGATACCTGCCCTGCTGTATGCCTCAGAGACATGGACCATGTACAACAGGCACATCAAAGCACTGGAGAGGTACCACCAACGCTGCCTCCGCAAGATCCTGGAAATCCATTGGCAGGATAGGCGCACCAACGTCAGTGTTCTTGCTCAGGCCAACATTCCCAGCATCGAAGCTTTGACCACGCTCAATCAGCTCCGATGGACGGGTCACATTGTTCGCATGGCCGATACGAGACTCCCAAAACAAGCGCTCTACTCGGAGCTCCGGCACGGCAAGAGAGCCCCAGGTGGGCAGAGGAAATGCTTCAAGGACACCCTCAAAGCCTCTTTGAGAAAGTGTAACATCCCCATCGACACCTGGGAATCCCCGGCCCAAGACCGCACAAAGTGGAGGAGAAGCATCCGGGAAGGCGCCGAACACCTCGAGTCTCTTCGCTGGGAGCAAGCGGAAGCCAAGCGCAGGCAGCGGAAGCAGCGCACGTCAACCCAAGCACCCCACTCACCCGCCCCTTCAACCACCGTCTGCCCCACCTGTGACAGAGACTGTAGGTCCTGCATTGGACTCATCAGTCACCTGAGAACTCATATTTAATGTGGAATGAAGTCATCCTCAGCTCCGAGGGACTGCCTGAGGAGAAGAAGAAAAATTGACAGAGGGCCGAACCAATCAGAAAGCGAAGTGACGGCGAGCAGCCAATGGCGGACCACTGAAGGTGGGGCCTCGGCCGCCATTTTGTGAGTCGCGGGCGGTTGAAGTCGGGCCGCGGCTCTGAGCGTCTCCCTTCCGCGGACGGTAACGATCAGCCGCCCGCCGGCCGGCCGAAGATGGTGAAAGTGTTCGTGGGGAAGCTGCCCCCGGAGGTGCGGCGTGACGAGGTGCAGCCGTTGTTCGAGCAGTTCGGCAGAGTCAGCGAGTGCGATCTGGTGAAGGTGAGGGTGAGACTTGGGGGAGGGAGATGGGGAACCGAGAGAGGAATGGGGGAGAGTGACGGGGAGATGGGGAACCGAGAGAGGAATGGGGGAGAGTGACGGGGAGATGGGGAACAGAGAGAGGAATGGGGGAGAGTGACGGGGAGATGGGGAACAGAGAGAGGAATGGGGGAGAGTGACAGGGAGATGGGGATCTGGGGGAGAGTGACAGGGAGATGGGGATCTGGGGGAGAGTGACAGGGAGATGGGGGTCTGGGGGAGAGTGACAGGGAGATGGGGAACAGAGAGAGGAATGGGGGAGAGTGACAGGGAGATGGGGACCTGGGGAGAGTGACAGGGATCTGGGGATCTGGGGGAGAGTGACAGGGAGATGGGGGTCTGGGGGAGAGTGACAGGGAGCTGGGGGTCTGGGGGAGAGTGACAGGGAGATGGGGAACAGAGAGAGGAATGGGGGAGAGTGACAGGGAGATGGGGGTCTGGGGGAGAGTGACAGGGAGATGGGGAACAGAGAGAGGAATGGGGGAGAGTGACTGGGAGAGCAATGGGGGAGAATGACAGGGAGATGGGGATCTGGGGGAGAGTGACAGGGAGATGGGGATCTGGGGGAGAGTGACAGGGAGATGGGGATCTGGGGGAGAGTGACAGGGAGATGGGGATCTGGGGGAGAGTGACAGGGAGATGGGGATCTGGGGGAGAGTGACAGGGAGATGGGGATCTGGGGGAGAGTGACAGGGAGATGGGGATCTGGGGGAGAGTGACAGGGAGATGGGGAAATGGGGGAGAGTGACAGGGAGATGGGGAAATGGGGGAGAGTGACAGGGAGATGGGGTTCTGGGGGAGAGTGACAGGGAGATGGGGTTCTGGGGGAGAGTGACGGAGATGGGGATCTGAGGGAGAGTGACAGGGAGAGGAATGGGGAAGAGTGACAGGGAGATGGGGATCTGGGGGAGAGTGACAGGGAGATGGGGAGCTGGGGGAGAGTGACGGAGATGGGGATCTGGGGGAGAGTGACAGGGAGATGGGGATCTGTGGGAGAGTGACAGGGAGATGGGGATCTGGGGGAGAGTGACAGGGAGATGGGGGTCTGGGGGAGAGTGAGAGAGAGAGGAATGGGGAGAGTGACAGGGAGATGGGAAACAGAGAGGAATGGGGGAGAGTGACTGGGAGATGGGGAACAGAGAGAGGAATGGGGAGAGTGACTGGGAGATGGGGATCTGGGGGAGAGGGACAGGGAGAGGAATGGGGAGAGTGACAGGGCAGCACGGTGGCATAGTGGTTAGCACTGTTGCCTCACAGCGCCACGGACCCGGGTTCGAATCCGGCCTCGGGTGACTGTCTGTGTGGAGTTTGCACATTCTCCCCGTGTTTGCGTGGGTTCCCTCCGGGTGCTCCGGTTTCCTCCCACAGTCCAAAGATGTGCGGGTTAGGTTGTTTGGCTATGATAAATTGACCCTTAGTGTTAGGGGGATTAAATACGTGGGGTTACGGGGATAGGGTGGGATATGTGTTGGTGTAGGGGTTACGGGGATCGGGTGGGATATGTGTCGGTGCAGGCTCGATGGGCCGAAATGGCCTCTATCTGCACTGTGGGGTTTCTGTGATTCTGTGAGATGGGGAACAGAGAGGAATGGGGGAGAGCGACAGGGAGATGGGGATCTGGGGGAGAGTGACAGGGAGAGGAATGGGGGAGAGTGACAGGGAGATGGGGAACAGAGAGGAATGGGGAGAGTGACAGGGAGATGGGGAACAGAGAGAGGAATCTGGGAGAGTGACAGGGAGATGGGGATCTGGGGGAGAGTGACAGAGAGGAATAGGGAGAGTGACGGAGATGGGGAACAGAGAGTGGAATGGGGGAGAGTGACTGGGAGATGGGGAACAGAGGGGAAGGGGGAGAGTGACTGGGAGATGGAGAACAGAGAGAGGAATGGGGAGAGTGACAGGGAGATGGGGAACAGAGAGAGGAATGGGGGAGAGTGACAGGGAGATGGGGATCTGGGGGAGAGTGACAGAGAGGAATGGGGAGAGTGATGGGGAAATGGGGAACAGAGAGAGGAATGGGGAGAGTGATGGGGAAATGGGGAACAGAGAGAGGAATGGGGGAGAATGACTGGGAGAGGGGGAACAGAGAGAGGAATGGGGGAGAGTGATAGGGAGATGGGGAACAGAGAGAGGATTTGGGGAGAGTGACAGAGAGAGGAATGGGGGAGAGTGACCTGGGAGATGGGGAACAAAGAGAGGAATGGGGGAGAGTGATGGGGAGATGGGGAACAAAGAGAGGAATGGGGAGACAGGGACACAGGCGAGAGAGAAACAGACAGACAGAGAGAGAGAGAGAGATGGTGGAGAGTGACCTGAGAGATGGGTACAGAGAGGAAGGAAGTGAGTGACAGGGAGATGGAGGGAGAGAGAGATATTGTAGACTGACAGGGAGATGGGGAACAGACATAGGGATGGAGGGGGAGGGAGGGAGGAGAGAGAGAGAGAGAGAGAGAGGGAGGGCGGAGCGAGAGAGAGGGGAAGGAGCGAGAAGAGAGAGGGAGGGAGGGGAGAGACGGAAATGGTGAGGGGGTGAGACGGAACGGTGCGGGGGCGAGGGAGAGACAGGGCGAGCGTGAGAGACGGGGTGAGGGGGAGGGCGAAACATGGCGAGAGCGTGAGAGACTGGGGGAGAGAGAGAGAGAGACGGGGGAGCGATCGCGAGACGGGGAGGGGTGGTGAGAGGGAGACTGAGGTGGGGCAGAGAGACACGGGGGGAGTGACGGGGAGTGGGGGAAGAGAGAGAGACCGGGGGGAGTGACGGGGAGTGGGGGAAGAGAGAGAGACCGGGGGGAAGAGAGAGAAAGAGACGGAGAGAGAATGGGGGTGGTGGGGAGAGAGAGCGAGAGAACGGGGTGGGGGTAAGAGAAAGAGCGAGAGACGGGGTGAAGAGAGGGCGAGAGACTGGGGGAGAGAAAAACGGGGGCAGAGAGAGAAAGACGGGATGAGAGAGATGGGAAATGGGAGGAGAAAGATGGGAGGAGAGACAGTGGGTATGGGAGAGGGAGAATCGGGGGGGTGGGAGAGACGAGATGTGTGAGAGAGGGAGAGACTGGGGGGGGAGAACGAGACGGGGAGACACGGGGGACGACGGGAAGCGGTGGGAGAAAGTGAGAGTTGGGGAGAGAGGGAGAGACTTGGGGGGGGGGGGAGAACGAGACGGGGAGACACGGGGGACGACGGGAAGCGGTGGGAGAAAGTGAGAGTTGGGGAGAGAGTGAGAGACCGGAAGAAAGAGTGAGAGGGATAGATGGCGAGAGCGAGACGAGGAGTGTGAGGGGGAGGGGGGGAGAATGAGACAGAGATTGACGGGGGGGGGGGGGCGGTTAGCGCGAGAGAGGGGGAGACGGGGGGTGCGGTGGGGGAGACGGGGCGAGAGAGCGAGGGAGAAATGGGAGTGTGGGAGAGACTGGGTGGGGAGAGGGAGAGACGGGGGAGAGGGAGAAACTTGGGTGGGGGGGGAGAGCGAGAGACGGGAGGAGAGATGGGGGGGAGAGAGAGAGAGATGGGGAGATAGAGTCAGAGCGTGAGATTGTGGAGAGTGATCGGGAGACTGGGAACAGAGAGGAATGGGGGAGATGGAGGTACAGAGAGAGATGGTGGAGAGTGACGGAGAAAGAGATGGAGGCTGGGAGAGATAGACAGAGAGATGGAGGTAGAGAGAGAGCAAGAAAGATGGAGAAGATTGACAGGGAGATAGGGAACCGAGAGAGGAATGGTGGAGATGGAGAGAGAGAGAGAGAAAGATGGGGAAGGATTATAGGGTGAGAGAGATGGTGTACACAGTGGAATATGAAGAGAGAGGAATAGGAGAGATGGGCAGAGAGATGAAAGTACAGAGAGAGCTGGGGAAGTGTGACTGGGCGAGAAAGGATGGGGGCACAAAGAAGAACGGGAGAGAGAGAAGTGGAGGTACAGAGAAAAAAGGGAGAGATGGGGGTACAGAGAGAGAGAGAGATGTGGAAGAGTGACAGAGGAATAGGTGAGAAAGGGAGAGAGAAATGGAGGTTCAGAGAGATGGGGTGAATGACGGAGAGAGAGAGGTGGAAGTACAGTGCGAGGAATGGGGAAGAGAGAGACGGAGATACAGAGAGGTGGGGGAAGATTGATGCCGAGAGAGAAGAGGGTACAGAGAGAGGAATGGGAGAGAGGTGGAGGTACAGAGAGCGAGAGAGAGGATCAGTTGCAGGGGAGGGGGAAAAGAGATTGAGACCAGTGGAGGGGCGAGAGAGTGATGAAAAAGCGAAGGGAATAGATTGACGCGGCCAGGGGGAGAGGAGTGTGGGAGAGAGCGAGAGAGACAAGGCAGGTAGAGAGAGGAATAGACACTGAGGGCAAGTGATGGCGAGATACTGGGAAAAGAGGAAGGGGGAGACAGATGAGGGAAAGAAACTGAGAAGTAGTAGGAAAAACAGAGGGATGGGGAGAGCGATTGATGGAGAGAGGGGGCAGAAGTGAGAAACCAGAGGGGTTGGGGAGAGAAACCAGAGGCAAGGGGGAGAAAGGAGAGGGGGGAAGAGAGAGAGACAAAGGAGGGGAAGGAGAAGGGAGGAGACCGATAGATGGATGGCGGGAAAGGAAAGAGGAGGACGATGAGGAAGGTGTTCAGGATTTTAGGCTGCACCAGATGGTTTTCTGGAGTCCAGTGTCAAAAATCATTTGTGTAGATAAGCCCACACACCCAGTTAACTGATGTGACTTTATATGCCAGTATCTGGTAATGTAGCATTGCCCAACGTCAATCAGAACACTCTTGTTGCAATTTGCTGATTGGATACGACAGCAGCCCTCCCATGTATTTGGATTATGGAAGAATAATCGATCAGTCGGGCTGTGTGGTTTCAGCTATAATCTGTGAATCGGGCTTGCATTGAAGTAAAAATTAAACAACAGCAAAAGTTGACAGCAGTTTCCACTAGATTGCAACATTTAACCTACAGCTCCTCAGTTCACAATATAATGAATGACTCAGCAGTTCCCCAATTCTGATAAAACTAAACCTGACCAGCATCCATAGTTTTATATGTAAGGTCAAATCCGCTCGGTGGAGCCGTTGCCTCTGTATGGGCTTTAGTGCAGTGGAACGGGCAGATCTGTTGGATTGATCGATAGCTACCAAAATATTTCTTTGCCCAAGCCTAGTGCTGGCAGTCACCTCCTTCCCCCGGAGACTCCATGCGGGACATCCCCTGCTGTGGACCAGCTTACTTGCGTTCAGATTTTGCAGGCGTTCGAGATTGTCAATCATCGAAGAGACGTTTTCCATCACTTGCCTAACTTGAATGCCCGCTGACTACATACCTTTCCCTCCCCTTCCCTGCCATCGTGATGGGTTGGCAGTTAACTATTTCCACTGGTTTGGGATTCTAAGACTAGGGGGCATAGTCTTAAAAATTAGAGCCAGACCTTTCAGGAGTGAAATTAGGAAATACTTCTATACACAAGGTGGTTGAAGTTTGGAATTCTCTTCCGCAAACAGCAATTGACACTAGATCAATTGTTAATTTTAAGTCTGAGATTGATAGATTTCTGTTAACCAAAGGTATTAAGGGATATGGTCCAAAGGCAGATATATGGAGTTAGGTCTCAGATCACCATGATCTCACTGAATGGTGGAACAGGCTGGAGGGACTAAATGGCCTCCTCATGTTCCTATGTAATTCAGTCTCTCGGGACTGGTTATGAAACAATCATAATTCTGGACCTGAGTGAGCTTAAGAAAGACATATTGATATTATCTACATATTAATGTCAAAGTCTTGTGTTTGTATCATTGGGAACAGCCAGCTTTCACAGCAAGTGACTGAAGCATCCAAGCTGTTCTCTCCCAACACGCCAATCATTTCCTTTGTACGCTTTTCTCATCCCTGTTTCCCTCGGCCTCCCCTTTCTGCTTTTCTTTTTTATTAATTTCTCTCCTCTTCAATCAAAAACCTGGCTGACTTTATTTTAACTGACCCTCCCAAGGGCTTGCAGTAAATGGTATTCCCCCCACATTGTAGTTTAAGCTGACCAGCGCAGACTGGGGATTGAACCTGGGGCTTCCCTGGTCTGTGCGACTCATATATTAATTGTGCAAGGTATTTATCAATGAAGCTTTGGATTTGCTACGAAGTAACAAGAGATCAGGTGTAAACTAGTTTTTCCTTTTTTTTTGGAGGATTATGGCTTTGTGCACATGGAAGATGTGGAGGCAGCACAGAGAGCGATCTCCCACCTGAATCATTACAAGCTTCGGGGATTCTCCATTATTGTGGCATTCAGCAAGAGCAAGATTATATCCTCCTCCAAGCTGCATGTCGCCAACGTCAGCTCCCGCTGCAGCAAGCAAGAGCTGAGCGCTATGTTTGAGAAATATGGACCCGTCGTCAAATGCAGGATTATAAAGAATGATGCCTTTGTGGAGATGGAGAGAGGGGAGGATGCCAAAGAAGCTATGAGGGCTCTTAGTGACACCGATTTCAAAGGTGAACTAACTGGGGGATGGTGGGGTGGCTGTACAGTTTCTCCAGTAATAGGATTTTATTTTCCCTCAAGGTGTGTTCCTGTCAGAATCCTGTCAAAGATTTATTCCTCATCCTGTTCACTTTTTTTTGTTTTAAATTCTACTTTCCTCCCCTTCTCCTGAAAGTGCTAACTCCTGCTGGACACAGTCCCAGGGATGCTGATGGCATTCAGTACCTCGCTCATTTGGTTATTCTACATGTATGAGCCTTGACAGCAAGTATCGGCAGGCTGCTCAACTATGGGACTCGATGTTGCAGCCACGCCTGATCCTGTCTTTACCCCGCTTGCACTGCTCGTAAGGGGACAGGGGATCGTGACGAGGAGCTGGTGCATTCGCTGTATTTTTCCCCATCCCAGATGGTAGGACCCCAACTGTTCACCTCCCCGAGGTCAACTAACTCAGTGTAGACTGTGGACTGAAGCAGGGACCTTTGCAGTTTGTATGGTCCAGCACCATACCTACTAAGACACATCACTCACTTTTCACAGCGGAGTTTACTTTTAGGATGGCGACAAATATAAATTTACCAGCGACTCCTGCCCTTCACCAGTTAAGTCTGTCCTCACGTCAAGTGGTTCAGTTGAAAGATGGCCTAACGAGCACCAGTTAGCATAGATTTACAAAGGGCAGGATGTATTTGAATTTTTTGAGCAAGTCATAGTGTATACAGCTAAGAAGAATACAATGAGTGTTCCCTATCTGGATCTTTTGAAGGCAGGAGACTTGTGAAAATTGTGGCATGTAGTATTAAAGGCTGCTTGGATAGGTCGATGGCTCAAATCGAAACTTTCAAGATTCTTAGAGACATTGAGAGAGCAAGTAGTGAAGGATTGTTTTCACAGGCTGCTGAATTGGTGACAAGAGGACATGGATTGGGGATTATCAACAGAAGAATTAAGGGGGAAATTAGAATTATGTTTTCACACAGGCTTATTAGAACAGGAATGCTTTGTCACGAGTGGTTATTGAAGCAGATACTATAACATCAGTTAGAAGGGAATTTAATAAGCACCTGGAAAAGAAAAGTATGATAGAATATAGGGAGGGGGGCAGGGAAATTGAGTAGATAGCTCTCTTGAAAGAGCTAGCAAGATGTTATGGGTCGAATGACTTCCTTCCATACTGCAGTTCTTGTGGAAAAAAAATTAAGGCATACTTCTAGCCTCACAGAAGAAGAATAGGTGAGGTACCAGAGGGCACCCTTTGACTGTGGAACCATAATACAGAAAGAGTGGAATTGTACCCCAGTGAGAGAGTAGGGGAGAATTAGGTAATGCTGTATGACTAACGGAGCTAAAAGTCTAGATAGTGACGCATGATCTTGATATTGTGGTATATCTGGTAAATTGACAGTTCCCCTTTGCCCTCTTAATAAGACCAATGGCTCACTTGCTCGGGTAATTGCTCCATGTTGCACAGTTGTTGCAAGATTCCTTTCTTACCCCAGAATGTGCAGTTGGAAGCTGAAGAAGCGATGTAACACTTGTTGAGATACGCACCCTTGTAGCTGCTGTCGGTTCAGTAAGGTAGGGTCTGTGTAGCGATGCTGCAGAAATTCTTCTAAGCTTCTAAGGTTTCTTTGTGATATTCAGCAGTCCGCTTCCCAGATTGTGAAGCTGTTCCAAGGGATGATGCAGACGAGTGAATGACCTTGCAGTCCTAAAAGGAGGCTGGTGTATCTGCATACACCCAGTGTTTCTCTTTGTTCATCTACTTTACTGTATTGAACTGCTAGTTACCGAGAGCAAATTTTTGTGTCGAGCTCTCTGCCTGTGACATTGTGCAGTTCATATTAAATTTACCCAATGACTGAGGAATGGTGCCTCATTTCCCCCCCCCCATTCAACGTGTGCATGGTGCTATCAATTCCAAACATTTGCTCCCAGACTGACTCTACCCAGTTCTGAAGCATTTAACCCGATAAGGAGGGGTGACTGGCACAGGCATGTGTACATTTGTCTTCCGTTTAGTTCAGGTGATTAGAACTGTAACTATAGGATCAGTGTTGCCTTCCTCGGTTTACTTAAGCGTTCAATATTGTACTTTACCGTGGATAAGCCCCACATGTTTAGGTCTTGTGTTCAACTTTACCATGCTGTTTACAGGGCTCCTGATTGCCCTGTGATTAAAAGATGATTTTTGAAACTTGAAACCGTTTGTTTTCCAACTTTTTCCTTGAAGCCCAATTTCATTGCAAATCCATCAACAGAAGGACAGTAAGATTTGAGACTCTAGTTTTCCAGAGAGCTTTGGTATTTTTATTTTTGGTCAGCTGGCAGTCTGAGATGTGTGGAAAACCATCGCTGCTCGAGTTCGCGCATATCTTTTGTTGCTTGATATGTAGGGTGAAAGCTACCCAAGTCCAGAGTGCTTAGGTAGCTTGGTAGGGCCAAGGCTTAGGGACTTTCACATGTGTACAGGGGTTTGCTGCAGGAGTTTGTTCAGCTAAAACCATGCTGCTTACCCATTTGTTGGGTAACCTGGTAAACTTCCTGCTGCTTTTTGGCCAGGACCACGCTATGCATTTAGACATTGGCTTGTAGGGATATCTGGAATGGAGTGGGAAGAGTCCCAGTTGCCAGCAACCAGCCTATCGCTTCAGATCTTAATGAGCCAGGTTTGTTGTTGACAATCATTAACAGGGTCCTGGAGGACTGCAGTCCTGCCTGGCTCGTGCATCAGATTACAGAGTCTGACAGAGGGTTGACTTGGTTCTCATCTTCCATCACCTGGTATGTCATCTTGGAGCCACCTAGCCCAAGCAGACCCTGCTTAACTCCACAAAAGTAAAATACAGCGGATGCTGGAAATCTGAAATCAATACTGGAAATACTCAGCAGGTCATGCAGCATCTGTGGAGAGAGAAAGAGAGTTAACGTTTCAGGTCACTGCGCTTTCATCCGAACTGGAAAAAGTTAGAGATATAACAGGTTTTAAGCAAGTACAGAGGCAGGGAAAGGGGGAGGAAAAAACAAAAGGGAAGGTTTATGATAAGGTGGAAGGCAGGAGAGATTAAATCCTGCATTATTTCAAAAAATGCATTGTTTTACAGCTACCATTGCTAGTATTAATTTTGAGGCTCATGCCTAACAGTGCACCATCTGGGCCCCCCACTTTCAAAACTTGTTCTCCATAGCTGCCTGGAACATGTGTTGCCAGGGTTTTTGTACGTATAAGCATCAGCCCACAAACACTGAAAACTAAGTTAAACATGAATTCTAGACGACAAGCATTCTCTTGGAAATGGGAGGCTTATTGTTCCTAGAGCTAACGAGAATAGGATTGAGTTCTGAGTGTAAATAATTAGATTATAACCTATAAAGAGATCCACCTGATATCTTTAAAGAATTTGAATTGAGAAACTTTTCTTGCGCCTCCCTTTTTAAAGGCAAACGCATCTATGTCGAACTATCGAAGAGCAAAGGGTGGAAAGATCCCAGAAGACATTGTCACAAGTGTGGTAAGGAGGGCCACTGGTCTGCGGACTGTCCGAAAAAGCGAGGCGATTTGGAGGATGGGTATTCCCGCGATCGCTCCAACCCTTACTCGGGGTCCCTGCGACCTGTATCAGGACGTGAAGAACAATCAGTCTGCAGCGACCCAGATCAGTGTGGGTTCATCGATTACTACGCGAAGTATCGGACGCGTCCATATGGGGCGGCGGGAGAGCCCAGTTCTGATTGGCAGCCATCTCAGCACTCGCCTGTAGGCTCTTCCACAAGCGATTCCGTCCCCAGTGGGTTCGAGCACCACTATGTGGCTCCGCCTAATGCGTGTTGCAGCCGGGAAAGGAGCCCTCTTCAGAGACCGCACCCCCTGCTTCCTTCGAGCAGCGGAGATGGTTTGGCGTGCCCACACCTTTCCCCGTCTCCAACGTCCAGTCGATCCCTTTATGAGCAGGCGAGTTCGGCCAGTGATACTTGCGCCGACTCTGTGTACTGATTCAGAGGTGAGTCGGGTTCTCTCCACAGTTCCAGTGTAAACCTGTTGGTAATTGTGCCTCAATAAACTTTTCCACTCCCTCCTGCAGGTGAGTTGTTAAAAGTCTTGAGTATTTTCAGCCTTTTAAATATTTCTAGAGCCGAGTAATCCCTCCCAAATGAATCCGCATCTTATTGCACTCTTTGGATTCCCTTCTCTCCTCTTAAAGGTAATGACACTTGCTGTGGTACGATTCAGCAGGTGCCAATTGCCCTCTAGTACTTGCTTCACCTGTGACGCTAAACCATGAGTGGTGGCAGGATACTTGACTGTGGAGGACATCACTGCGGAGCCTGATCCTGTCCTTGGCTGTCATCCAAACTTGCACACCTTCCAACGGGGTTCACTGGATAGTGATCAGGATTAGGACCACTGGCTATGGTTTCATAATGCTAGCCCAGGTACACTGAGGCCGGTTGTAGTACCCCTTCCTCTGTTGTAGCTGGGGTCAGCTAACTCAGCATAGACTTGGGATGGAACTGTGATCTTCTGCTTTATGTAGGCTAGCATCACACTGGTCAATGCATTTAGCCACTGATGTTGGGCTGGGGAGCAGAAAATCAGTCCAGGTCATGATCACTGTTCAGTGACTTCTGCAAGTGTACAGGTGAACTGTAATGCTCTTGACCAAATCACCCAACGTTCACTGAGACTGACGCATGGAGAATGGCCACTTAAGTGAGGTGTCTGTGGAACCATAAGAATGAGTCAGTGCTTTTCAGGAGAGGAGGGAAGAATGTCAGGAAAACAAAACCCCATTCCTGATGTATTTTACGAGCACTGTAACCTACTATACTTTATAAACACTTTGACACTGGAGCCCACCTGCTTGTCCATTGGCATTTACATTTTGTGACCACAATCTCTGGGCTGTTCATTACTGCTTTTAATTGTGCGCTCACAGTGTAAAGCATTTGATGCTAGGTGAATTTTTTTTTAGCAGATTGCTGTCCTTAAGATAGCATCTAGGCTTTGTTGGTGACCGTGAGCACTTGCTGTGGTCCTGAGCCAGGAAGGTTCCAGGTTTCATCCCCGGTCTTTACTTAGCCGATCTCTGCTTCGATAGCAGTAACGGTCGTACAATTGACCTCTGTGTTCCCAGGCTTTGGTAGGGTGGGGGAAACGGGGGGAAAGTTAGCTGAGGTTTTCGATCACTGTCTTGTGCCTCTTGCTGGGAAGTGTATGTGAAGGTTCGGTGAGGACAGGATCAGCTGTGATACACCTGGAGCCAAATCTCGTGCTGACTTTTTTGCTATCTGGGCTCAGGTGAAGAATGGCCACGTGTGGAGGTATCAGGTGACTGGCACCCATTGCCCGTACCCCATCAAGGAGTCAGCATCTTTAAGGGAAGATGGGGAGGAGCAAAAAAATAAATGACTAGTGTGAAACCAGATTTAGCAGAAGATCTGACAGGTGATCTGTTTCGAAATACTTTCATCAAAAATGTCGTGTTCGTTCTGCTTACAGGTTCAAATCTACAGCGACTCGGACTCACTGGCACGTGAAAAAGCCTTGTGTTATTCATTGCACTGACTGCGCCTGCCTCGGACATCTGTGCTGAAGGACACGGGTGTGATATTAAAACAATCCTGAGGTTAACACTCCACGATGGCTCCAAAGTTCAGGTTGCATTGTCCAATTAAAGCTGTCATTAACCTTCTCCTGCAACTTTCAACAGGTTCTCTTTTTTAAAAACCGAAAAGAGCTTGAAGTAGGTTACTGGTTTGCAATTTCTGGGATGTCCATTTTGAGATGATTTTATTGTCTCTCCCTAAAGGAATTCTCTTCCCAACTTGTACCTGTTGGTTACCACATCAATACTGGGTAGGTGAAATCCCTTGCGTACGTGAATCAGACGCATTGCTATACTTCAGTGCACATCCTAAAGGTGTAGTGCCGTAATAAGCCTGATCTGTGTGTTAAAGTGGCACATTGCTATACATTTTCATTAGGGCAAGTGTTTCTTTGGCACTCAGATCTGCACAGTAAGTTGCATATTCACCGGCCTTTGGAACTTTGTGTACAAAACGCAGTACTTGTCAGAAAATTGCACTAGATGTGGTAAGTGTAGAAATTAGCCAGATGATTTGCTTTGCCAAACCAGTTATCCCAATGCCAATCCATCCTTGATTATAATGCAAAGAAGCACTTTGGTTCTAACAGGATGTCAAGTTCTGGTATGTTTGCCTGTCTGTTAGTTTAGTGTTGCTTGCTTGTTTGTTCAATGTTGTTCACATTCATGTTTAACAATTGGAAAACTCACAGTAGCTTAAGAGTTTTTGAGCCATGAACCTTATCAGAAGGGTGTTACAGGGCTGACCGCGGATCCGTGAATCACATTTGATGGTGACAACGGGACATCTTTGAGTATCCTGTTCAGTCAGCAGAACTTGAAGATTACAACTACTGTTTTTTGGGGAAAGGGAAAAGCAAAAACGCATTTAGTAAGGTGCCCGACTAGGCATGTATGGGCGTATGCATGTGTGTCTGTTGGGAAGAGTTCACTGTGGGATTTAGACACCACTCTACCATTTCACATTCCACCAATGAAATGCCACATACATTCAGCAAAATTATAGTTCTCTTCAGCTACCGCATCCAGGTGAGTTGACTGAATAAGTGCAGGCGATTGTGCAGAATGAAGAGCCTCAGACAGTGGAGGTGCTATGCACAATAGAGGTGGGACATTTGAGGCAGAAACTGCACTGTGCAAAGATCTTGGCCCAGAAATTCGGGTCGAGGGCTTCCCGCGGGTGTAAGCCCCCGACCTGCACTTACCTTGCGCGCCGGCCGTTGAGCTGTGGGATTCCGATCCTGGGCCTCCTCCAACTGCCGGCGCGCAGTGCTTGCGTATCCCAGGGGCGCAGTTAGTTTGATGCGTCCCCTGGGATCACGTGGGCCGTGGGGAGCCAATCGGAGCAGGGAATGCTTCATTAATAAGTTTGACAGGAAGGGCTGTCAAACTTATAAATACTACAAGCCCCAAAACATCACTAAATCTTCAAATAAATTTTTTAAAAACAACACATTTTTTAAATAAACTATAAATTACATGAAATAACTTTTAAACAATTTAAATTTTTGAAATTTTTTAAATTTTCTAACGGCTAAAAATAAACTTACCTTTCTTTAAAGTATTTAAAAATAATAAACCTGTGGAAAAAATGTTTTTTAATTAATTCACCACTTACCTTGTAAAAAGCAGGCCTTGCGACTGCTTTTTCTATGTGTAACTTTTGGAGACTTACCCTCCCGGGAAAACCTGCAAAAAAAACGTAAGTTCGATGCGCACGCGCTGCCTCTCGTGCGCACGCATTCGAACTCTGAACCCCTTCTTTCAGGGGAACGGAAGTGCCGGTTTCCCGCGCATGCGCAGTGCATGCAGGAAACTGGCACTTCCATTGGGCCTACACGTGAGTACCCCATGCGTACTCACCCGTGGAGACCCGAATTTCTGGGCCATTACTGTTGGATGACCTGGGTGGCAAGTGAATACTTTTGGTTTCATTTTGAAAAACAGCGAACGACTTTCCGCCTGTACATTCCGTCAGTGGCACCTGTATCTTCAACTTCTTGCTGGAATTGAAACCCTTTCAGTAGTGTGCAGCTGATTTTTGTTTCCCCTCCACAATTGTTTTTGTAGATTGAACGGCAATACCAGGTTTGTAAAACTGAGCGGAGAGAGGAGGAACGCTTATATTTAAAAAAAAGTGTAAATATGTAGAGAAAAGAATGAAAATGAATAGTTCGTATTAAATTGTTCAAAATTAATCAAACTGGCTGGCTTGTTTTTTGGCAATTTTTTGTCCCTGTCTAAAGATGCTGTCTCGTGCCCCTTCAGCGGACGGTACTGATTCATGCTGCCCCCTTACCCCTGAAGGTACTGACTTGTGCTGCTCCCCTTCCTCTCCTGATGTTACTGACTCGTGCTGTTGCTGATTCGTGCTCCACTCCACCCTTTGCTGAAAGTGCTGACTCGTGGGCTACTCCTCCACGAGCACTGGCACCCATGGAACTGTCCTTCAGGAAAGAACAATTTGGGGGAGAATGTGCGGAGAGAGAAGTTTCTTGAAAGTGTTTTTTAAAACTTACGAAGTGCAGAGGTCACATAACTGAGTCCTGTGCTCTGCTACTCACAACTGCAGAACTGCAACCATCACCACTGATTATTGAATTTTGTCTCTTTTCAACATTAGGTTAATTTTTTGCTGATGTGAGCCTTGGCTCAGTGGTAGCAGTCCTGCCTGTGAGTCAGAAGATTGTGGGTTCAAGCAGTATTGAGGGAGCGCTGCACTGTCAGATGTGTCATCTTTCGGATGAGATGATAGATGGGGACTTCTCCTGGTGTCCTGGCTAACATTATCCCTCAACTAGCAACACCCAAATAAATTATTTGGTCATTTGTCTCATTGCTGTATGTGGGACCTTGCTTGGCGCAAATTGGCTGCTGAGTTTGCCCACATAACTGACCATGCTTCAGAAGTATTTTCATTGGCAGTAAAGTGCTTTGGGACATCCTAAGGACATGCAAGATGCTATGCAAATTCAAATTCTTTCCTCCTTGATATCAAGATCTTTTGGTTCAGTCAAGACTAGAGAAGAGGATGCTGCCAATGCAGCAGTAAAGAAGGAAGTAGTAGCAATATTGGATAGGATAAAAACAGATCAAGAGGTACTTAAAATGTTGGCAGTACTCAAAGTAGAAAAGTCACCTTGGGTACTGAGGGAAGTAAGGGTGGAAATTGCAGAGGGTCTGGCCACAATCTTTCAACCCTCCTTTAGATGTGGGGGTGGTGCCAGAGGACTGGAGGATTGGAAATGTTGCACCCTTCTTCAAAAAAGGGGAGAGGGATAAACCCGACAATTACAGGCCAGTCAGCCTAACGTCGGTGGTGGGTAAACTTTTACAGACAATAATGTGGGACAAAATTAATTGGCATTAGGAAAAGTATGTGCTAATAAATGAAAGTCAGCACAGATTGGTTAAAGGCAAATCATGTTTGACTAACTTGATTATATCCTTTGAAGTATTGGAGAGGGTTGATGAGAGTAGTGGGGTTCATGCTGTGCATATGGACTTTCAAAAGGCATTTGATAAAGTACCACGTAATAGACTTGTTAACAAAATTAAAACCCATGGGATTAAGGGCATGGATACTGTTACGTCCGTGTAATAATAAGAAAAGGACTGCAGAGAACGGTACAACAGGTGTTTACTCAACGTGGTTCAAACTGCAACTGAAACAACAGATTACTACTCAGTGTTATATACAGGTGTGGTCACTGCTGGTACTACAGTATACATGAGCTGTAGAAAGTAGTTCCCCCCTTAAAGGTACATACATTACAATTCCTCCCCTTTTAGAGTAACAGTACCATAACACTCATTTAACAATTAAATATCAAACTAATTACAATTAACACTTTTAACATGCAACATTAGCTGAAAATAGTCTATTTATAAATTCAGTCTTTGGGGAGGCTTCCTGATCCTTCCTGGATAGCGCCTTTCCCTAGTGTCTTGCTGTTGGTGCGGAGGCGATTCTGGCCCCCTGTCGTCGGTTCATCAGCTTCCGATGCTACTGTTTCTGGGGTAGATGCTACCTGTACGTCGGGTTCATCACCAGGTACATATGGGCGAGGCATGGGGTTGACTCGTTCCTGTGACTCTAGGATCTGGTCAGCATGGCGTCTCACGATGCTCTCCCCAACGTCCACTGTGTACATTAGTGGCCCCTGCCGTGTGCATATTGTTCCTGGTTGCCATTTCTCTGTTCGGTAGTCGCGGGTCAAGATTGGTTGCCCTACATTGAAGCTCCTTGTCGGCTTCTCATTGATGTGCTGGAATTGCTTACTCTCAACATCTCTTCGTACATTTGGTCTGAGCAAATCCAGACGAGATCTCAACCTTCGGTTAAAGAACATCATGGCCGGAGTTTGGTTGGTGACTGTATGTATCGCATTTCTGTAGGCTAACAGGAAATTGTCCACCTTATGCTGCAGTGGAATGTCGTCATCGCACATGGCCCTTACTGCTTTTTTAAAGGTTTGTACGAACCTCTCAGCCAATCCATTTGTGGCTGAATGATACGGGCCGGATGTGTAATGCCTTACCCCATTCCTTTTCATAAATCTTCGAAACTCTTCGGACACAAACTGTGGTCCGTTATCAGAGCAAATCTGCTCTGGCAAGCAGTTCCTGGCAAAAATGGTCCGTAGGACTACAATAGTTTTCTCCGTGGTGGTGGAGGACATTTTGCTGACCTCAGGCCATTTCGAGTGTGCATCCACGGCTATTAAAAACATTGAGTCCATGAATGGACCAGCAAAATCAATATGCACCCATTGCCATGGAGATGAGGGTGACTCCCATGGGTGTAGAGGGGCATGTGGTGGTGCATTTTGGACCTTCTGGCATCCTGAGCAGCTCTTTGTCAGGTCCTCGATTTGCTGATCGATCCCCGGCCACCACACATAAGCCCTAGCAAGGCTTTTCATTTTCACCCCTCCCAGATGACCTTCGTGAAGCTCATTGAGCACTCTCTCCCTTAACTTGGGTGGAATTACCACTCGGGATCCACACATCAAGGTCCCCTGGCATACTGACAGCTGTTCTCTTCTGGATGAGAATGCTGGCAACAGTGAGTCGCCATGTGCTGGCCATCCCTTCACCATCAAATCATATACCCGAGACAGTGTCGGGTCATTTCGGGTCTCCTCTATACCAGCGTTAGTTACTGGCAAGCATTCAATTATAGTCGAATTAAATATTTCGACAGGATCCACTGCTGGTGCTTCCTCCGCAGTAGGCAGTGGCAGGCGTGATAGCTCATCAGCGTTTCCATGCTGTTTCGTGCCCTTATACTCGATTTCATATTGGTGCGCCCCTAGAAAAAGGGACCATCTTTGTAGCCGTTGCGCAGTCATCACCGGAACGCCCTTCTTTGGATTAAAGATGGAGACAAGTGGTTGGTGGTCAGTCAGCAAGGTGAACTTCTGCCCGTGCAGATAGTGATTGAACTTTTTCACTCCCCACACTAGGCTGAGGGCCTCCCTATCAATCTGGGCGTAGTTACGCTCGGCTGAGGTTAGTGACCGAGACGCAAAGGCTACTGGCCTCTCCGAGCCGTCCGGGAATTTGTGCGACAGCACCGCTCCAATGCCATAGGGTGATGCATCACACGCCAACCGAATTGGTAGTGCTGGGTTGAAATGAGCCAACACCACTTTTGATGTGATCAATGCTTTGCTCTTCTGGAAAGCTCATTTACATTCGTCACTCCACTTCCATGGTAGCCCCGTTTGCAGTAGGGTGTTCAGTGGGTGTAGTACGGTAGACAAATTCAGCAAGAATTTATGGTAGTAGTTCACCAGCCCGAGGAACGACCTCAGTTGTGACACATTTTCCGGTGCTGGAGCCTTGACTACTGCCTCAATCTTTTCAGGGGACTTATGTAACCCCTCTTTATCAATAACATGGCCACAATACGAGATCTGCTTCTGGAAAAACTCGCATTTGTGGCAATTAGCTCAGAGCCCATATTCCTTCAATCTAGTGAGCACCTGCTCCAGGTTGGTGAGGTGATCACTGTCATTTTTGCCCGTGACCAGGATGTCGTCCAAATAACACTGGGTCCCTGGAATCCCTTGCAGGACTTGTTCCATTGCCCTTTGCCAAATAGCCGGAGCTGATGCTACCCAGAACACCAGCCGGTTGTATTGGTAGAGACCTTTATGAGTGTTGATTATGAAGGGGTTGGATCGGGTGGATGCAGGGAGGATGTTCCAGATGATGGGTGAAACTAGAACTAGGGGGCATAGTCTTAGAATAAGGGGCTGCTCTTTCAAAACTGAGATGAGGAGGAACTACTTCACTCAGAGGGTGGTAGGTCCATGGAATATGCTGCCCCAAAAAGCTGTCGAAGCTACATCATTACATAAATTTAAAACAGAAATAGACAGTTTCCTAGAAGAAAAGGGAATTAAGGGTTACGGGGAGCGGGCAGGAATTTGGACATGAGTCTAGGTTCGGATAGGTCATGGCCCTGTGGGTAGCGGGGTGGGCCCAGGGGCCGTGTAGCCTGATCCTGCTCCCGTTTCGTGTGTCTAATTCTGTTAGATTCAGGAGATAGTCCTGTCATAGTGGATTGGCGGTTAGGATCAGATCAGCCATGATCTTATTGAATGGCGGAGCAGGCTCGAGGGGCCAATTGGCCTACTCCTGCTCCTATTTCTTATGTTCTTATGTTGATCATGAGGTACTGTTTTGAGGCTTCTTCTACCTCCATTTGCAGGTACGCCTGGGCCAGATCAATCTTAGTGAAGCGTTTCCCTCCAGATAGCGAGGCAAAAATATCTTCAATCTGCGGAAGCGGATATTGTACAGTGTGAAGGACTGGGTTCACTGTCACCTTAAAGTCCACACAGATGCGAACCTTCTTTGGTTCCCCAGGCGTATTACTCAACGACCTCTTCATTACAGGAACGATGGGTGTAGCCCACTCGCTCCAGTCCACTTTGGACAGTACTCCTGAATGTTCCAAACCTTCCAGCTCTGCTTCAACGGCTGGGTGGATCGCATAAGGTACTGGTCTGGCCTTAAAAAACTTTGGGCTTGCATTTTCCTCTATTTTGATCATCGCTGTTATGCCTTTTAGTGTTCCGAGTCCCTGCTGGAACATTTCTTGTGCGTCAGTTAGCATTTTTGACAGTTGTCCAGGTGTGACATCGTCATCCTTTTTGGCATCTACAGTCAGTGCTTGTATGGAATGCCAGTCTAGCTGTATCTTCCGGATCCATTCACGTCCTAGTAGTGGTGGTCCTCCATCTGGCAATACATATAGGTCCATTTTTGGTGTTTCCTTGCCGTTATATATAACGTTCACCCTTATTTTTCCTTTGGGGTAGACTTTTTGCCCCGTGTACGTCTTCAATACAATCTTTGTATCTCTCAAGGGTATATGTGAGAATAGCCGCTTGTAGTCCCTTCGGTTTATGACTGTTAGGGCTGATCCTGTGTCCAATTCCATTTTCACTTGGACTCCTGCTATCTTGAGTGTGACCCAGATAGTTTGGTGATCCTCCATTTTGATCACATTATGTAGTTTCAGACAACCCAGCTCCTTGCTTCCGGAGTCTGTATCACTCTTCTGTTCATCTGAACTACTCTCCGTCACCTTATGTACCTTCTTGTACTTCTCCTGTGGAGATTTCTTGCTGCTGGTTTTCTTTCCCGACCTGCAGACTATTGCTATGTGTCCTACTTTTCCACACTGTCTGCACACTTTGTCCTTGAACCAGCAATCATTATGGTCGTGTGTTTTTCTGCCGCAGCGATAGCACTTCACTGTTCCGTATGACATTTCATTTGTGCCATATTCTTGCGGTCTCCGTTGTATCTCTACAGCGCCCCGTGTTGCTGCTTCGTGTGATACTGCAATGCTGAAAGCCTTGTCCAGCGTAAGATCCTTTTCTGATAGAAGCCGTTTCTGGGTTCCTTCACTTTGAAGCCCACACACAAACTTGTCCCTTAAAGTATCTGCTAGTCCCGTTCCAAACTGGCAGTGTTTCGATAGCTTGCGCAGTTCCGTTAAATACTCAGCATTACTTTCATCTTTATGCTGGTTCCTTTTGTGAAACTTAAATCTTTCTGCTATCAGCAGCGGTGTGGGATTTAAGTGGTCCTGTAGGATTGACACTATGTTTTCAAAATCCTTTACTACTGGTTTCTCTGGGGTTACTAGGTTTCGTAGTAAGCCATACGTTTTTGCACCCATTGAATTCAACAATACCAGCGCTTTCTTATCATCTGGCACTTCATTCGCCTTGCAGTATACTTCTATGCGTTCGACATATGTCATCCAATCTTCGACTTCATTGTCGAATGCTGTGATACTGCCACTCTTCGGCATTTTTGGGTGTGGTTAGACTGGTTTAAAATGGCGTCTCCCGCGCTTTCCTTTCTTCCCCGCTGCGGCTTAAAATGGCGTCTCCCGCGCTGCTGCCAATGCCGCTCTCGGCGGTCCTCGTGGCAAATGGCAACACCCTGTGGGTTTCATGCGCTGCTCCTGCGCTGCTGCCAACACCGCTCTCTGCGGTCCTCGTGGCAATGGCCACGCCTCGCGTTTTCCTGCGTGCCTCTCTTCCCCGTTGATGCTGCTCGGCCCTTGACCACCGGCTGTGCTCTGCTCTCTCTCGCCTCTCTCCCCCGTTGACGCCGCTCGGTCCTGAACATCGGCTGCACCCTGTGCGCTCTGCCCTCTCTCCCCCGTCAACGCTGCTCGGCCTTTTTCTGTGCCGCTCGGTCGGGCTCTAGCCCGTCGCTGTCGGGGAAGGGCCTGCGCAGTACCTGTTGCCAGCCCGTTTCGCTGGACCACTGTGACTGGAAAGCCAAGCCTGGCTCTCGACAGCCTCCCCTGCGATGCTGAAATCTCCGCTGGATGACTGGGCAGTTGCCCGTGGTCAACGCCCGTGCTTCTGGACTCGACCTTCTTCCACTGTTCTCCAGGAGCGAATCCCTGGGAGGTGATGCAGAGTTGCAGGTAGGTTCGAACTTGCTCGTCGCCACTGTTACGTCCGTGTAATAATAAGAAAAGGACTGCAGAGAACGGTACAACAGGTGTTTACTCAACGTGGTTCAAACTGCAACTGAAACAACAGATTACTACTCAGCGTTATATACAGGTGTGGTCACTGCCAGTACTACAGTATACATGAGCTGTAGAAAGTAGTTCCCCCCTTAAAGGTACATACATTACAATTACGAAATTGGCTAAGAGATGGAAAGCAGAGGGTAGTGATGAACGGTTGTTTTTCAGACTGGAGGGAAGCATACAGTGGTGTTTCATAGGGGTCAGTATTAGGACCACTGCTCTTTCTGATGCATATTAATGACCTGGACTTGGCTATAAAAGGCTGATTTCAAAGTTTGCAGATGGCGTGAAACTCGGAAATATAGTAACAGACTTCAGGAGGTCATTGCCCATTTCACCAGTCTGGCACATGGCAAATGAAATTTCATGCAGGGAAGTGTGAATTGATACATTTTGGTAGGAGGTGTGAGGAGAGGCAATTTGAATGAAATGGTACAATTTTAAAGGGGATGCAGGGACAGAGAGACCTGGGTGTGTATGTATACAAATCTTTGAAGGTGCCAGGGCAAGTTGAGAAGGCTGTTAAAAAACCATATGGGAATCCTTGGTTTTATTAATAGAGGCATAGATTACAAAAGCAAGGAAGTTCTGCTAAACCATTACAAAACACTAGTTAGGCCTCAGCTGGAGTATTGTGTTCAATTTTGGGCACCACAGTTTTGGATGTATGTCAAGGCCTTGGAGAGAGTATAGAAGAGAATTACTATAATGGTACCAGGGATGAGAGACTTTAGTTATGTGGAGAGACTGGTGTTCTTCTTAGAGCAGGGAAGGTTAAGACAAGATTTGATAGAGGTGTTCAAAATCATGAATGGTTTTGATAGAGTAAATAAGGAGAATCTGCTTCCAGTGGCAGAAGGGTTGGTAATCAGAGGACACAGATTTAAGGTGATTTTCAAAAGAACCAGAGTCAATGTGAGGAAATAAAATAAGCAGTGAGTTATTGAGATCGAAAATGCACTGCCTGAAAGGGTGGTGGAAGCAGATTCAATAGTTACTTTCAAAGTGAATTGGATAAGTACTTGAAGGGAATTAATTTACAGGGCTATGGAGAAAGAGCAGGGGAGTGGGACTAATTGGATAGCTCTACCAAAGAGCCAGCACAGGCACAATGGCCAAATGGCCTCCTTCTGTGCTGTATCATTCTATGATTTTAAGACATCAGCTCACCCATGTCAGGAATGATGGGGGAAATTTTGGGGCCTGACCAGTCCATTGATATCTTCCTGCAGTCTTCAGTTTGGAGTACCTGGTGTCAAATCCCAATAAAGAACACTTTAGGAGTATGCTGCTTATTGCTCCTGGTGATGATTATGTGTCTCATTTAGTGGATGTGATGAGAGTTTCAATTTTTCTTTTTTGACACCAGTTGAAGCTGTTGTGGCAATTGAATGCTTCTTGTCGGGAAGAACGGAGAGAAGCATTGACGCCACACCTAACTGGCAGTGATGCAGCGCATGTTGTGGTAAGGGCTGATGGCACAGCCACTAATGGTGGAGTGATTAAAATCGGGGATGCTCAAGAGGCCATAATTAGAGGAGCGCAGATATCTTGGAGGGTTGTGGGGCTGGAGGATATTACAGAGATAGGTAGGGGTGAGATCATGGAGGGATTTAAGAACAAGGATGAGAATTTTAAAATCGAGGTGTTGCTTAACCAATGTGGGTCAGGGAGCACATGAGTGATGGGTGAACAGGAGTTGGTGCGAGTTAGGATATGGGCAGCAGAGTTTTGGATGATTGCAAGTCAACAGAGGGTTGAACGTGGGAGGCCAGCCAGGAGTGTATTGGAATGCTGGCAAAGAAGTTGGAAGAGTACAGAGTTGCAGATGTTAATAATGAAGCCTGTTTCATACACTGAGTGAAATGCATGTTGACTTATTTTCTCCCCAATGATTTTGGCTGCAAATCTATCACCTGCTGACTCTCAATGCTGCCTGCTCTCTTACTGAGTTGGCCTTGGCTCAGTGGTAGAAAAGTTTGTGGGTTCAAGGCCGACACTTCAGTGCAGTACTGAGGGAGTTGCAAATTCAGAGATGCCATCTCTCAGATGAAACTTTAAACTGAGGCACCACCTGCCCTCTCCGATGAACTTAACAGATGTTGTGGCACTATTCAAAGAGAAGCCCAGGAGTTCACCTGAAAGACATTTATCCCTAAACCAACATCACTAAAACAAATTATATGGTTATTTATCTCTGCTGTTCGTTGGTGTGCGCCAATTAACTGTCATGTTCGCCTACTCAAGTCATAGAATCATAGAAATTTACAGCACAGAAGGAGGCCATTTGGCCCATCTTGTCCGTGCTGACCGACAAAGAGCTATCCATCCTAATCCCACTTTCCAGCACTTGGTCCGTAGCCTTGTAGGTTATGGCACTTCAAATGCATATCCAAGTACTTTTTAAATGTGATGAGGGCCTTTGCTTCTACCACCCTTTCAGGCAGTGAGTTCCAGACCCCCACCACCCTCTGGGTGAAAAAAATTCTCCTCTAAACTTCCGACCAATTACTTTAAATCTATGCCCCAAGGTTATTGACCTCTCTGCTAAGGGAAATAGTTCCTTCCTATCCACTCTATCTAGGCCCCTCAATTTTATACACCTCAGTTAGGTCTCCCCTCAGCCTCCTCTGTTCCAAAGAAAACAACCCCAGCTTCTCCAATCTTTCCTCATAGCTAAAATTGCCCAGTCCAAGCAACATCCTCGTAAATCTCCTCTGCACCCTCTCTAGCATAATCACATCTTTCCTGTAATGTGGTGACCAGACCTGCACGCAGCACTCTAGCTGAGGCCTAACTAGCATTTTATACAGTTCAAGCATAGCCTCCCTTATATTCTATGCCTCAGCTAATAAAGGCAAGTATCCCGTATGCCTTCTTAACCATCTTATCTACCTGTTCTGCTACCTTCAGGGATCTGTGGACATGCACTCCAAGGTCCCTCTGTTCCTCTGCACTTATCAGTGTCCTACCATTTATTGTGTATTCCCTTGCCGTGTTAGCCCTCCCCAAATGCATTATCTCGCACTTGTCCAGATTGAATTCCATTTGCCACTGTTCTGCCCACCTGACCAGTCCATTGATATCTTCCTGCAGTCTGCAGCTTTCGTCTTCATTATCCACCGCACGGCCAATTTTTGTATCCTCTGCAAATTTCTTAATCATATCCCTTACATTCAAGTCTAAATCATTGATATATATCACAAAAAGCAAGGGACCTAGTACTGAGCCCTGTGGAACCCCACTGGAAACAGCCTTCCAGTCACAAAAACACCCATCGACCATTACCCTTTGCTTCCTACTTCTGAGCCAATTTTGGATCCAACTTGCCACTTTGCCTTGTATCCCATGGGCTTTTACTTTCGTGACCAGTCTTCCATGTGGGACCTTATCAAAAGCCTTGCTAAAATCCATATACACTACATCAAACACACAATCCTCATCGACCCTCCTTGTTCCCTCCTCAAAAAATTCAATCAAATTAGTCAGACACGACCTCCCCTTAACAAATCCATGCTGACTGTCCTTGATTAATCTGTGTCTTTCTAAATGAAGATTCATCCTGTCCCTCAGAATTTTTTCCAATAATTTTCCCACCACCGAGGTTAGGCTGACTGGCCTGTAATTACTCGGTATATCCCTTTCTTCCTTTTTAAACAATGGTACCACATTAGCAATCCTCCAGTCCTCTGGCACCACACCTGTAGCCAGAGAGGATTGGAAAATGATGGTCAGAGCCTCTGCTATTTCCTCTCTTACTTCTCTTAACAGTCTAGGATACATTTCATCTGGACCTGGGGACTTATCCACTTTCAAAGCTGCTAAACCCCTTAATACTTCCTCTCTCACTATGTTTATTTCATCTAATATTTCACACTCCTCCTCCCTGATTGCAATGTCTGCATCGTCTCTCTCTTTTGTGAAAACAGATGCAAAGTATTCATTAAGTACCATACCCATGCCTTCTGCCTCCACACATAGATTACCTTCATGGTCTCTAATAGGCCCTACTATTTTCTTGATCTTAATATATTTATAAAACATCTTTGGGTTTTCCTTGATTTTACCTGCCAATATTTTTTCGTGCTCTCTTTGCTTTCCTAATTTCCTTTTTAATTTCACCCCTGCACTTTCTATACTCCTCTAGGTTTTCTATGGTATTGTGCACTCGGTAACTGTCATAAGCCTCCCTTTTTTCTTTATCCTACCCTGTATGCCCCTTGACATCCAGGGGGCTCTGGATTTGTTAGTCCCACCCTTACTTGCGCTGAGCCCTCACTATCCAGTAACTTGCACACATAATCTAGGCTGACACTCCAGTGCAGTACTGAGGGAGGGCTGCACTGTTGGAAGTGCTGTCTTTTGGATGAGACATTAAACCAAGGCCCTGTCTGGTATCTGAAGTGAATGTAAGAGATGGCAACATTCGAAGAAGAACAGAGGAGTTCTGCTCTGTGTCCTGGCCAATATTTATCCCTCAACCAATATCACCAAAACAGATTGTCTGGCTGTTATCTCATTGCTGTTTGGAGGATCTTGTTGTGCACTAACTGGCTGCCACGTTTCCAGTATTATAACAGTGACTACACGTCAGAAGTACTTCATTGGCTGTAAAGCGCTTTAGGTTGACCTGAGATCGTGAAGGGTGCTTTATAAACACATGTCCTTTTGCCATCTACCGGTGGAACAAATGCAAACCGTGAATCCGAGTAAAGACTCCAATTTGATTCAAACAGTGTTTATTTGTGTACATTTCTAACAGACACTGCTACACAACTTGGATTTCTATAGGAAAAAGTCTGAGACCACTTCACATGGTGGATGAAAGGTGAAGCCAAGTAGGAGAGAAAGGAACAGAAATTTAGATTTGGGTGTGGGGGGGGGGGGGATAAAGATTTGATGAAATAAAAGGGTTTTTGAGTCGCTGTTTGAAAGTGCAGAGAGGTGGCAAGCCAGAGGCATTTAGGGAGGGTATTCCAGAAGGATGAGATGCAGTATCTAAAAATATGGTCACCAATGAAAGGAAGAAGTGAGGAATGAGGAATAAACTGACATTGCATATGGAGGGGATCATTCAGGATAAGGTGGGGTGAGGCAATGGAGGGATTTGAAAATGAGGGTAGGTATCATAAAATCAATTTTCTAGGGCTCAAAGAGCTCATGCTGCTGGCAAAAATAGGAGATGATGGCAGAGGCTGCGGGCCACTATTCCTGAGTGTAGTTTGTTGAGGCCAGCAAGGAGTATAGCATATTGGGCAAGTTGAACCTCAAGGTGTTCAAGGTTAGGTTTTTGGTAGCAGTGTGAAAGAGAAGAGGTAGGGGAGGATGAGGTCATTGTTTCTAAAGTGGAAGAAAGTAGTCTTGGCATCAGATTGGTTCAGAGAAGAAAGCTGAGCTTGCAGTTGCTTGCTTCTACACTACCTCTAGGGTTTGGACAGACTTGTGTCCTCAAAAGTTTGTCACCATCCTCCGCCTGCTTCACGACACATGCAAGCCGTGAGCCTGACCAACGTTTCCACCACAGACCCAATTCACGTACGGACTGGGGTCAAGCAAGGCTGTATCATCGCACCAACGCTCTTCTCAATCTCCCTTGCTGCAATGCTCCATCTCACCCTCAGTAAGCTCCCCACTGGAGTGGAGCTAATCTACAGAACAAATGGGAAACTGTTCAACCTCCGTTGCCTCCAGTCTAGATCCAAGGTCGTCCCATCCTGTCATCGAATTACAGTATGCAGATGACACTTGCATCTGCGCACACTTGGAGGAAGACATTAAAATTATGCAGTGCTCTGGTCAGACCTCAACTTTGTAACAAAGACCTCATGGGAAAAAGTAAGGCTCTGGAAACAGCACCACGAAGAGTCACTGGACTGATCCTTAGTGATTGAGTTATGAAGGAAGACTGGAGAAACTTATGCTTTTCGATGTTGAAAGGAAGCAACAATGAGGGAAAAGTATGCACGATAGTAAGTGGTATAGAAATGGTCAATCTTGAGCACAACTTAAAAGTGTGACATTAGGACAAGCGTTCAAACTGGTGGAGAAATTTAGGAATGATGTCAGGAAGTCTTCACCCGAAACATAGAAATAACTTTGTGGTAGAAATGTGGAGGGGGAAAATATACCCAGAGTAATTTGGGAGACAGCGGGATACTATGCTGGGGAGGGAAACTGTAGGGTCTTCCCCGAAAAAGGTTATTTCTCTGCTCTGCTCTGTCTTGTGTTCCAGACACTAATCATACTCCTTAATTTCCTTGTATGTTTTGCAGCAGCCAAAATGTGGAAGGGTGAGGACCAATCAACAGATGCTCCTCAGCGCTTGGCCTGGGACTTGGCTCTGGCCGCAGGCCCGGCAGAATGGCAGCTGCTCCCCAAAGAAGCCTGCTCCACCTGGAACATTCAAACTGCATGATTCCAGCCAAGCTCCCTATATCACAACAGGAGGAGGGTTAACTAAATGCGTTGGACTGCGGCTCCAATGTCATCTGATTGGCAGTTCATTGCACCAATCAGCATAGAATATCGTCTATAACTAGCCAATGGAGCGGCAAAGAAGCAATTCTCCGCCGCCATCACTTGCTCGCTGGTTCGGTAGTGGGGGAGGCAGCTTTCGGTTTGTCAGAGGGGTTGAGAGGGGGTGGTGGTGGTTTATTTCCCGTTTTGTTTTCTGTAGCTTTTGTCAGAGGGGTTGAGAGGGGGTGGTGGTGGTTTATTTCCCGTTTTGTTTTCTGTAGCTTGAAACAATGGTGACAATTTTTGTCTCCACATTCCCGAGTGCGCACCGAACCGGGAAATGAGGGAGCGGTTGGTGGAATGCAGGGAAGTCACCCAGTGTCACATCATCTAGGCAACCATGGGCTCTGAGTATTGCATGTCCTGGATAGCGACTGCCTCTGTTTGTTCATTGCAGTGATCGTTTAAGAGTTAGCAAGTGCCCCCTTCTTAACGGGGCACAACCCATAGACTGTAAATTATACGAATTTTAAATGCACCTTAACAAATCAAATTAACATTTGGTCCCTTGGGATTGATGAAGCACTCCAGCCCCTCTGGTGCTCGCTCACAGGTCGCAGAAGTTCTCAAGCGTACTAGAAACCGATTGCCAAGGGAGAACGCTAACACTGATTTGCCTGACGGAATGTAAAATCACTCTTGACAGGGGACTGGTTACTAAGGAAACTCGACTACTGACATGCCTGGTTACGATGGAAACTGAAGGGCAGTCAAGAACAACAACAGCAACAACTTGTATTTATATAAGTGTCTTTAACATAGTAAAACGTCGCAAGGCGCTTCACAGGTGTGTTATAAAACAAAATTTGACACCCAGCCGCATAAGGAGATATTGGGGCAGATGACGGGGCAGGTTTTAAGGAGTGTCTTTAAGGAGGAAAGAGAGGTAGAGAACAATATTCCCTTTGAGCTGTGTCTGCTGGCCTTAACAGTAGGAAAAACCACGCATGCACGGGAATTTGAATGGGCTGCACAGCCTGTTAAAGGGGCCACGGACCCAAACAAAAATTAAAAGGAACATTAGTAGAGAGGTGGCGAGGTTTAGGGAGGGAATTCCAGAGCTTAGGGCCTTGGCAGCTGAAGGCACGGCCGCCAATGGTGGAGTGATTAAAATCGGGGATGCTCAAAAGGCCATAATTAGAGGAGCGTAAATATCTTGGAGGGTTGTGGGGCTGGAAGAGATTACAGAGATAGGGAGGGGAAGGCCATGGAGGGATTTGAAAACAAGGATGAGAATTTTAAAATTGAGGTGTTGCTTAACCGGGAGCCAATGTAGGTCAGCGAGCACATGAGTGATGGGTGAATGGGAGTTGGTGCGAGTTAGGACACGGGCAGCCGAGTTTTGGATGACCTCAAGTCAACAGAAGGTAGAATGTGGGAGGCCAGCCAAGAGTGTGTTGGAATAGTCAAGTCTAGAGGTAACAAAGGCATGGTTTCAGCAGCAGATGAGCTAAGGTAGGGGCGGAGTCGGGCGATGCTCTGGAAGTGGAAATAGGCGGTCGTACTGATGGCATGGATATGTGGTTGGAAGCTCATTTAGGTGTCAAATATGACACCAAGATTGCGAACAGTCTGATTCAGCCTCACTGTCCTTGGCCTCCTACACTGTTCCAATGAAAGGTCATCGACCTGAAACGTTAACTCTGTTTCCCTCTGCCTGACCTGCTAAGCATTTCCAGCATTTTCTGTCTTTATTTCAGATTTACAGCTTCAGCAGTATTTCCCTTTTAGTAAAAGTCTGGAAGTCTTCTTCAGTTCCAAGTATGCACTGTGTCTTGCCAAGACCTGAAAATAAAGAAAAGAAACAACTTGATAAGCAAACTAGCTGTTTTACCAGGGAGCCCATGCATATACACTAAGACACTCTGCTCTTGCCTTGTGTTATTCTGTAGTAAAGTATTACGGCCTGATATAGCTCAACTCTGCTGAATGAAGCTATGCATATAATAATAGGTACTATGAGACATATCAACAGGTCGCCTTGCAAAATTCTCCTCTTAAGGTGCAAGACATGCCACATCTACCTCTTGTTTAAAGATATGCTTAATCTCTGAGCCACTGTCTTGGTTCAAGGCACCTAATTTGGACAATTCATCTAAGGAACCCTGATGTCATCTCCAGATGGTGTACCAGGTGATAAGAATAAGCTTCAAACATAGCTGATGCCTATTTAGTGACATATCCAATAGCTCAGCCCCTTAGTTTTGACCTTCTGCACCATCTATGGATAAAGATCAATCGCTTCAAATATAGGATGATCAGAAGTGCTGCAAATGACAAGAAGTGAGAACTTGGTGACTCCTCCCTTGCCATTGTGGCTAGTTAGAAGATAGAAATTCATAGGTTTGATCTAAAAGCCATTATGGAGATGTGGTTGAAATGCAGCCAACGTTGGGAACGAAATATTCCAGGATACTTAACTTTTAGAAGAGATAGGCAAAATGGAAAAGGAGGAGGGGTAGCCCTGATAATAAAGGATGGGATAAAGACAATAGAGATCTTAGCTTCGAAAATCAAGAAGTAGAATCAGTTTGGGTGGAGCTAAGAAACAGCAAGGGGCAGAAAACATTGGTGGGAGTTGGTTTTAGGCCCACAAACAGTAGTTGTAATGTAGGGCAGAGTATAAATCAGGAAATTAGAGGCGCATGTAACAAGGGTAATAAAGTAATCATGGGGGACTTTAATCTACATATAGGCTGGGCAAACCAAATTTGCAGTAATAGTGTGGAGGACGAATTCATGGAATGTATACAAGATAGTTTTCTAGATCAGTATGTTGAGGAACCAACTAGGGAACAGGCTATTTTAGATCTAGTATTGTGCAATGAGAAAGGGTTCATTAATAACCTTGTAGTAAAGGGGCCCTTAGGGAAGAGTGACAATAATATGATAGAATTTTATATTGAGTTTGAAAGTGATTTAGTTGAATCCGAAACTAGGGTCTTAAATCTAAACAAAGCAAACTATGTCGGTATGAGGGGCGAGTTGGCTAAGGTAGATTGGGAAACTACATTAAAAGGTATGATGGTAGAGAAGCAATGGCTAACACTTAAAGAATTAATACATAATTTGCAGCAAATATACATTCCTTTAAGGCACAAAAACCCCACAGGAAAAGTGGTCCAACCATGGCTAACAAGAGAAGTTAAAGATAGTATTAGATCAAAGGAAGAAGCGTATAATGTTGCCAAAAAGATTAGTAAGCCTGAGGATTGGAAGGATTTTAGAATTCAGCAAAGGAGGACCAAGAAATTGATAAAGAAAGGGCAAATAGAATATGAGAGTAAACTAGCGAGAGGCATAAAAACAGACTGTAAAAGCTTCTATAAGTATGTAAAAAGGAAAAGATTAGCGAAAGTAAATGTGTGTCTCTTCCAGGCTGAGACAGGAGAAATTATAATGGGGAATAAGGAAATGGCTGAGAAATTAAACAAATACTTTGTGTCTGTCTTCATGGAAGAAGACACAAAAAACCTCCCGGAAATAGTGGAGAACCAAAGGTCGAGCGAGTATGAGGAACTGAAAGAAATTAGTATTAATAAAAAACAGCACTGGAGAGATTAATGGGACTGAAACCTAATAAATCCCCAAGACCTGATGGCCTACATCCTAGGGTTTTGAAAGAGCTGGCTATAGAGATAGTGAATGTATTAGTTGTCATTTTCCAAAATTCCATACATTGAAATGTATAAAATTCTGACAGGGCTAGACAGACTGGATGCAGGGAGGATGCTTCCCCTGCCTGGGGGGTCCAGAACGAGGGGTCACAGTCTCAGGATACGGGGTAGGACATTTAGGACTGAGATGAGGAGAAATTTCTTCACTCAGAGGGTGGTGAACCTGTGGAATTCTCTAACACAGAAGGCTGTGGAGGCCAAGTTACTGAATATATTTAAGAAGGAGATCGATAGATTTCTAGAAACAAAAGGCATCAAGGGGTATGGGAAGAGAGCGGGAATATGGTATTGAGATAGAAGATCAGCCATGATCATATTGAATGGCGGAGCAGGCTTGAAGGGCCGAATGGCCTACTCCTGCTCATTTTTTTAATATTCTGGAACTGTTTCTGCAGATTGGAAGGTAGCAAATATAACCACACAATTTAAGAAAGGAGGGAGAGAGAAAGCAGGGAAGTACAGTTAGCCTGACATCAGTAGTTGGGAAAATGCTTGAAACTATTATTAAGGACGTGGTAACAGGCCACTTAGAAAATAATAATAGGATTGGGCAGAGTCAACACGGATTTATGAAAGGAAAATCGTGTTTGATGAATCTGTTAGAGTTTTTTGAGGTTGTAACTAGCAGAATAGATAAGGGGAAACACGTGGATGTGGTGACTTTGAATTGTCAGAAGGCATTCGATAAGGTGCCACACAAGAGGTTATGAAACAAAATTAGGGCTCATGGGATTGGGGGTAATACACTAGCATGGACTGAGAATTGGTTAATGGACATAAAACAGAGAGTAGGAATAAATGAGTTATTTTGGGTTGGCGGGCTGTAACTAGTGGGGTACTGCAAGGATCAGTGCTTGGACCTCAGCTATTCACAATCTATATCAATGATTTGGATGATGGGACCAAATGTAATATATCCAAGTTTGCTGATGATACAAAGCTGGGTGGGATTGTAAGTTGTGAGGAGGATGCAAAAAGGGGATATAGACAAGCTAAGTGAGTGGGCAAGAACATGGCAAATGGAACATATTGTGGAGAACTGTGAAGTTATCTACTTTGGTAGGAAAATAGAAAAGCAGAGTATTTTTAAAATGGTGAGAGATTGGGAAATGTTGGTGGTCAGAAGGACCTGGGTGTCACTGAAAGTTAACATGCAGGTACAGCAAGCAATTAGGAAAGCAAATAGTATGTTGGCCTTCATTACAAGAGGATTTGAGTATAAGAGTAAATTATATTACAATTGCAATTATAGAGGGCACTGGTGAGACCACACCTCGAGCATTGTGTACAGTTTTGGCCTCCTTACCTAAGGAAGGATATACTTGCCATAGAGGGAGTACAGCGAAGGTTCACCAGACTGATTCCTGGGATGGATGGGTGGGGGGTGGCGGGGGGGGGGGAGTTGTCCTATGAGAAGAGATTGAATAGACTAGGCCTATATTCTCTAGAGTTTAGAAGAATAAGAGGCGATTTCATTGAAACATACAAAATTCTTACAGGGCTTGAGAGGGTAGACACAGGGAGAATGTTTCCCCTGGCTGGGGAGTCCAGAACCAGTCTCAGAATAAGAGGTCAGCCATTTAGGACTGAGATGAGGAGAAATTTCTTCACTCAGAGGGTGGTGAATCTTTGGAATTCTCCACCCCAGAGGGCCGTGGAGGCTCAGTCATTGAGTATATTCAAGACAGAGATCGATAGATTTTTGAGTATTAAGGGAATCAAGGGATATGGGGATAGTGCAGGAAAGTGGAGTTGAGTTAGAAGGTGAGCCATGATCTTATTGAATGGCAGAGCAGGCTCGAGGGGCCAAATGGCCGACTCCTGCTCCTATTTATTATGTTCTTATGATTAAGGCCACATAATTGCTGGCTGCATCCAGCAGCAAAGTCTGCCTGCTTCTCTAATGGAATTGCACAATGTTCTTCAATCAACTATTGAATGGTTAGAACACTTAGAGTAACATAATTGCAAAATACTGCGGATGCTGGAAATCTGAAATAACAACAGAAAATGCTGGAAATACTCAGCAGGCCAGGCAGCATCCGTGGAGAGAGAAACAGAGTTAATGTTTCAGGTCTTGGGACCCTTCATCAGAACTGGAAAAAGCTGGAGATGTAATAGATATTAAGCAGTTACAGAGACAGCGGGGGCGGGGGTTAGGAGGGGAGGAAGGAATTGAAAGAACACCCTGTACTTTTGTAAGAGGCAGGAAAGATAAAATGTTGCAAATGGGAATGGCAAAAATCACATGAAAAATGGGGGCAGGGATAATTATCTGAAATTGTTGAACTCAATGTTGAGTCCGGCAGGCTGCAAAGTGCCCAATCGAAAGATGAGGTGCTGTTCCTCGAGCTTATGTTGAGCTTCATTGGAACAATGCAATAGCCCGAGGACAGAGAGATCAGAGTGGGAGTGAAGCGGTGAATTAAAGTGACAGGCGACCGGAAGCTCAGGGTCACCCGTACGGACTGAACGGAGGTGTTCCGCAAAGCGGTCGCCCAATCTGCGTTTGGTCTCCCCAATGTAGAGGAGACCGCATCGTGAGCAGCGAATACAGTATATTAAATTGCAAGAAGTACAAGTAAATCGCTGTTTCACCTGCAAGGGGTGTTTGGTGCCCTGGACAGTGGGAAGGGAGGAGGTAAAAGGGCATGTGTTGCATCTCCTGCGCTTGCACAGGAAGGTGCCAGGTGAAGGAGCAGGGCTGTTAGGAGTGATTGAGGAGTGGACCAGGGTGTCGCAGAGGGAGCAGTCCCTTCGGAATGCTGAAAGGGGAGGTGAGGGGAAGATGTGTTTGGTGGTGGGATCACGTTGGAGGTGGCAGAAATGGCGGAGGATGATCCGTTGAATGTGGAGGCTGGTGGGGTGAAAGGTGAGGACAAGGGGAACCCTATTGTGGTTCTGGGAGGGAGGGGAAGGGGTGAGAGCAGAAGTGCGGGAAATAGAACGGACACGGTCAAGGGCCATGTCAACCACAGTAGAGGGGAATCCTCGGTTGAGGAAAAAGGAAGACATGTCAGAAGCACTAGTACGGAAGGTGGCATCGTCAGAACAGACGCGGCGGAGACGGGGAAACTGGGAGAATGGAATAGAGTCCTTACAGGAAGCGGGGTGGGAGGAAGTGTAGTCCAGGTAGCTGTGGGAGTCGGTGGGCTTGTAGTGGATGTTTGTTGAAAGCCGATCGCCAGAAATGGAGAAGGAGAAGTCAAGGAAGGGAAGGGAAGAGTCGGAGATGGACCATGTGAAGGTGAGGGAAGGGTGGAAATTGGAAGTAAAGTGAATGAACTTATCTAGTTCAGGGCGAGAGCAGGAGATGGCACCAATACAGTCATTGATGTACCAGAAAAAGAGGTGAGGGAGGGGACCTGAGTAGGACTGGAACAATTTCAGATAATTATCCCTGCCCCCATTTTTCATGCAGTATGATTTTTGCCATTCCCATTTGCAACATTTTATCTTTCCCGCCTCTTACAAAAGTACAGGGTGTTCTTTCAATTCCTTCCTCCCCTCCTAACCCCCGCCCCCCCTGTCTCTGCACCTGCTTAATATCTGTTACATCTCCAGCTTTTTCCAGTTCTGATGAAGGGTCCCAGACCTGAAACGTTAACTCTGTTTCTCTCTCCACGGATGCTGCCTGGCCTGCTGAGTATTTCCAGCATTTTCTGTTGTTACTTAGAGTAACATGCTTTACTTGACAGTCTATGTACATGCAGTTGCAATAAATGAAAAATATTGGGGGACTGGTGGATGGAACTGAACATTTTGGAATCATTTGCAAACCGCCCCACTCCTAACCTTATGATGGAGGTAAGGTAACTGTTGAAGCCCCTGAAGATGGAAGGATGCTACCCTAAGGAACTCCAGCAGTGATACACTGGGGTGTGATGTTTGGTCTCTGACAGTGTACCAGGCATGGCTCCAGTCACTAGAGCATTTTCCCATTGATCCCCATTGATCACAGTTTTACTAGGGCGCCTTTGTGCCATACTTGATTGCTGTCAAGGGCATTTACTCTCACCCCATTGCTTGCATTTAGCTCTTGTGTCTATATCTGGATAAAGGCTTTGATGAGGTTCTGGCAGAAACCAAATAAGCTCCATCAAGCAGGTTATTGCTGATGACACCCATGATGACTTCTTTTGTCACTTTGCTGATGATTGGGAAGAGGCTAGTAGATGGGTAAATGGCCAGGTTATTTGTCTTGCTTTTTGTGGATCGGACATACTTGAGCAAATTTCCACATTGTTGGGTAGAGGCAAGCTAGTTCTGATGCTTAAGTCTTCAACACTACAGCTGGTATGTTGTCAGGGTCTAACGCTTTTGATATATCCATATCAAGCCTGTAATGCTTAGCTGTGTAATTTGTGTATGCATGTCATTTTTTCATTTTGCAGATATTTAATATAAAAACCTATAAAGTACAGGACAGGACGTATAGGGTTACATAAATGTAATATTCTCAAACAACCAGGTGGAAACCAGATGAAAGGCTCATAGGCACATTGACCATGAAACTAAGATTGAGAGATGAAAGCCTCAAGATCAAAGGTGACAAAACTCATTTTAGCGCGATGTTGGTGCCCCACACTTGCATATAAGTGGGAATTGCAATATGTGAAATTGCAATAAAATTAACTGTTCACATCTGATAGTATAGGGGAAAATGGAACTTTAGAAATAGTTGCATTAAAATGGTAATTGCAATTAAGCGAATTGCAGATGGACGGGTGGGAATGTATTAGAGAAGTTGGTTATGGTAAAGCAGGAAAAAGTGCTGGGACCTAATGGGATACCTCACAGGACCCTGAGAGAAATGGGCGAAGAAAATATCGGAGGCCCTAGAAATGATATTTCAGGGTTCTGTTGACAGTGGATGTGTGTTGGGGATTGGAGAATGGCCAATGCAGTGCCCTTGTTCAAAAAGGGAGTCAAACCTGGGTAATTACAGGGCAGTTGGCTTAACATCTGTAAGAGGCAACGTTTTAGAATCTTTAATTAAATATTAAATAACTAAATATCTAAATGAAGAGAACGTAACTGGAAGCAGACAACACAGATTTTATAAATTAAAATTGATAACAGTCCAATGGAAGCTGGGAGCTCTTTGTGTGGTAATTCACCCAATTGTCCATTGTAGAATCATATGTGGGACTAACAGTGAATGTATGCAGGCATTTTGATTGCCTGGGCATCATGGCCCAGTCAGATCCAGTCCTCAGTTGAGGTGCACATGTGGGGTGGTGATCACTGGATAGCGATCAAAAGATGGGTCTCTGGCTATCATTTCCCCCTCCCTAACCGAAGTGCACTGAAGGCAACTGTGATAAGCTAACTCAGCATAGTGAGCTTGGAGCCTTTGAGTTCATGTGATTGTGAGCTGCACCACATCATGTTTTACCACTAAACCACAGAGTAACACATTTGTGTTGTGGTAAATTTAATGACAATTGATTAACCGGAATGAGACAAATATATTTTTATTTGTTTTTATGTGATTTAAAGTAGGCTATCTCCATATTTAAATTGCATCAAGTAGATGGGATGCCTGTCTGATTCATTTTGTTCTGTGGCAAAGCTAGTTCCATCATAGTCAAGTCACCAGACTGGCTGCAATTCAAACTGCTGTCCTTTCTGTTAGATTGATTAAAAGCACTTGGTCTTAAATGTCCACCTCAGAACGATGTTTCTTACAGTTTGAATGCCAAAAGTATATTAACCCAAATCAGTCCAAAATGTTTTATTCTTAACGACCTTGGTCATTTTGTTGTTACTTCTTATCCGTGTCTGGCTCCCTATAATACAATCCTCTGTTTGTTTCCGTGCGATACTCTGCAAGATTATTTTCTGTGAATATAGCAGTTTCAGTTGGAAAGGGACTTTGGGCTGCTGATGGAAAATGTTATCAAGCTGCTTGCGTGAGGTAAGCTTGTCGGAGAAACCCTGAACTGTAACACTGACGTCCAAAGAATGCTCTTATGTCCTTTTGTAGCATATTAAACTGATAAGATAATCACTACTGTGTGTCAGCTGTGGGTCAGTTGGTAGCGCACTCGCCTCTGCGTCAGAAGGTTGTGGGTATCAAGTCGTACTCCAGAGACTTGAACACATAAAGCTAGGCTGACACTGTTGGAGGTGCCGTCTTTCGGATGAGACGTTAAACCGAGGCCCCGTCTGCTCTCTCAGGTGGATGTAAAAGATCCCATGGCACTATTTTGAAGAAGAGCAGGGGAGTTCTCCCCGGTGTCCTGGGCCAATATTTATTCCTCAACCAACATAACAAAAAACAGATTATCTGGTCATTATCACATTGCTGTTTGTGGGAGCTTGCTGTGCGCAAATTGGCTGCCGCGTTTCCCACATTACAACAGTGACTCCACTTCAAAAGTACTTCATTGGCTGTAAAGCGCTTTGAGACGTCCGGTGGTCGTGAAAGGCGCTATATAAATGCAAGTTTTTCTTTACTGCAAATAATTATGACTATTGATTGCACAACAAGGAATAAAGGCTACGATTTCCTAAATACGCAAACAAAGAACGATTAGGAAGTATTTTAAATCGAGAAACCGAGGTGCTAGAACAAAACCCACAGTGCATGCTATCTCCAGTACTGGCAATATGATTGGGATTTAGGAGGAAGAGAGGAATGTTTGGAAGAACACTGACCATAGTAATGTCTCTAAAATGGAGAGAGGCAAGAAAGGTTACTGTTTACAGAGAGAGAGAGAGAGAGAGCAAAAGTGGCAACTAAATGTGGGAGACCGCAATTTTCTCCCGTCATGTTCAGCAGTGCGAGAGAGGTGGCTCTCGGGTAAAGAGCATAACTATTCTGGGACAAAGCAGAAACAGTTCGAGAGCTGGAGGATTACAAACCAAACCTGCAGAGACAGCACATTTAAGATGGGCACAATTCCTGTTAAAATGTATCATGTTGCTGCAAAGATTCCAGTTCTTACACATATTCAGTTGACCCTGAAGTTTCTGATGCACAAAATTAACGCAGTAAACAACTCCATTGCTGAATGCATCTCGAAAATCGTGTGATTATTTACCGAGGTGAATTTCAATCCTTAACTGTCAAGTCTTTTTTGAAAATTCGTCACAGGTACGCTCACTTATTATTACTTTTCGTCGATTTTAGTGTAATAATTGCAGACTAGCGCTAATAGTGTACTGATTTATTTAAAAGGAAATAATTTTCACCCAAGAGGTCAGTCGCCTTTTCTGCTTTCGTCCATTAACTGCTCCACAAGGTTATATTTGATCTCTCAAATGGGACGACCTTGTCGAAAAGTACTAGTCGGTTTTCTGTGGCACAGTACACGCTGGTTGTCAAGATTAATTCGAAGTTTTCAGGTCAAGCCGCGTTAGAAGGTGGGGGATGATGGAACCAATGTGTGGGAGGGGGCGAGAGGAAGGCGGGAGAAGAGAGGAGAGGGAAAAGGCAGTGGGAGAGGAGAGGAGAGGGCAGGGAAGGGGATTTCAGATCAGCGGAGACCGAGGCTTGTTTGCGAGGGGCGGGGTCTACTTGTGGGAGAATCGACTGATCCCGAACCCGAGAGAGTACTTCGTGCAGACCCGAAATTTGCAACAATCCTGTTAAGCCTACACAGTCCAAGTGTTAATTTCATAAAGAGGTCACTTAAGAGATTGCAGAAATAGAAGGCCCAGGTGCCTGATACGCCCTCCCGGCCTGCACCTACGCTGGGATACCAAAGCGGAATATCTCCCTCGGGCTTTCTGAGGAGGATTGAAGGAAACGAGAAAAGGGTAACCGCTTCCGACATGGCCAGGGCATAAAACACAAATCTATACGTTGCTCGGGGTTTGCAAGCGATGTAACATTTTTTGAAGAAAACAATTCTTCCTGTGATCTGACCTTGGCAATTCTGTAATCTGAATAAGTGCCTTACTGATGGAAATGGCAAACTAGTTTCATAGGCATTGTTCGGCGAAAAAAGGTCACGGTTCACCTAATTCTCCTTGTACCATTCTGGTAGACGCATGATACAATGTTAAATAATCATAGCATTCAATCTCAAGCAATTAGTCTACAACTGACTCAGGCATGCGGCGAGGAAAACCCCAGTGGTGGTGAGCTTTGGGACCATAGGTCTAAAGTCACCTGTTCCGCCTAAGCATACTACACTTACCAAACGTCCTGTTTCAAATGACTCATAAACTGTACCCATAATGTTATTTTCTGGAAGAAATCTATCTGATTTGCATCTAAGCGAATCAATACTCTGCTTCTACCATCTCCCTAGGGAGCCGGTTCCATAGATGTAGCTAGTGACCAGCACGTTGAAGCTTCCCTTCATTTTCTGTTATTTCAGATTTAAAGCATTTTCTGTTTATACAACTTTCCTAATCTGTCTTCTTGTTGCAAATGTAACAGAAAACACGACTAGCTTTCTGGGTGCTCACTGCAGAAGCAAACATCTGCATTTGTTAAAGCGTTTGCAATCCAAGTAACGATTTTCGTTCCAAAAAGGTACTTCTCAATTTCCGCCTTTGGCAACGAAATATTAACGCATTTTGCATCGGAGGTCAATTCCTCAGCTTTCACAATGAAATGTTTGTAACAAAAATGTTCATTTTCACGACGCTATATATAAAGGCGGTAATGGAAAATTATCAATATGTCCTTTCTTCTGAGACCAGAATGGAAAAGCAGATTTGACACGCAGAGCTGTTGCCCTAAAGATTATTCATGTTGCATCTAAATAGGTACTTAGGCAAATTCAGACTTCATAAGCCGTTGTCTGTGTCAGCGAGGCTGTGTGTAATTCCAACGGTGACCCCTGGTTCTAGACTCCCTAGCCAGGGGAAACATCCTCCCTGCATCGACCCTGTCAAGCCCTGTAAGATTTAGAGTGTGTCAATCAAGCTGCTATAAAGAAGGTACGTTAGAACACTGAGCAGGCAAATAACAACCGCATTTCATAGAATTTACAGCACAGAAACAGGCCATTCGGCCCAACTGGTCCATACTGGAATTTATGCTCCACACGAGCCTCCTCCCACCCTACCTCATCCACATATCCTATTCTTTTCTCACTCATGTACTTACCTAGCTTCCCCATTCGCCTCAACTATTCCATGTGGTAGCACGTTCCACATTCTAACCACTATCTGGCCAAAGAAGTTTCTCCTGAATTTATTATTGTCTCTTTTATTTATACTTGCATTTATATAGCGCCTTTTACAACCACCGGACGTGTCAAAGCACTTTACAGCCAATGAAGTACTTTTTTTTGAAGTGAAGTCGCTGTTGTGGTCGTGGGAAACACGGTAGCCAATTTGCACACAGCAAGCTCCCACAAACAGCAATGTGACAATGACCAGATAATCTGTTTTTGTTATGTTGGTTGAGGGATAAATATTGGCCAGGACACCGGGGAGAACTCCCCTGCTCTTCTTCGAAATAGTGCCACGGGATATTTTACATCCACATGAGAGGGCAGAGGGGGCCTCGGTTTAACGACTCATCCGAAAGACAGCACTTCCGACAGTGCAGCACTCCCTCAGCACTGCACTAGAGTGTCAGCCTAGATTAATGTGCTCAAGTCCTTGGAGTGGAACTTGAACTCACAATCTTCTGACTCAAAGGCGAGTGTGCTACCCACTGAGCCACTACTGACACTCAATTATGGCCCCTCCTTTTGGTCTCCCTACAAGTGGAAACATCTTCTCTATGTCTACTATTCATAATTTTAAAGACCTTAATTTTAAAGAATTAGGTCACCCCTCTGCCTTTTTTGAGAAAGAAAAGAGCTCCAGCCTGTTCAAAAGAAATGCGTTTTGAGAATCTCAGAGCACTTGTAACAAATCTTCGTATAATTGCAAATTACTTCTTTAATACAATTTAATGCGTTATTAGCAGATTCTAAACGTGAATGTTCAGTGTAATGTTCTTAAATCCCTAAGAAGACCCACCCAAAGCTTTCCGCTATCTGCCTATGCGCAGATCGACGCCATTCTGCATTTCTGCATTAACGACTTTTTAATACAACAGTTGATTGCCGGCCGCAGTTAGTTTTATTTATTTTTCTGTTCTTTCAGCGACGGAACTCGTGGCCTGGGGGAACTCGGGAGCTCAGTTCCAAACCTTGCCCTGGATGCAAGCACTGAACGAGAGAGCTTCCTCCTTTTTTCTTCCTTTGCCGAATGTTCGTTACCACCCGTTTTGTACGATTACAGGAAGTCAAAATCGACCCCGGTGTGTAATGCCAGGGGAGAAAGAATTAAAAAAAAATAGATTGTCATCAAATTTGCACAGTCAACACATTTAGGATGGGAAGAATTCCTGTTAAATTGTCTCACAGTCAGCAAAGATAATCAGTTGCAACAATTTAATGTTGCATTTTATCACCCACAAACATGACACGGGAAACAATCTGCTTACTGAATGCAGCTCCAAACCCTCAAATGACCACTTATTGAAGCAAAATGCATTTACTGTTTTTTCCTCATTTTATTTTGAATGCTTGAGAAGTAGGCTCACATATTATGGCGTTTTGTACATTGTTCAGCACATGTACTGGCAATTAATGCGAACAGAGCATTGCATTTATTTAGCGTGTCAGCTGTGGCTCAGTGGGTAGCACTCTCGCCTCTGAGTCAGAAGGTTGTGGGTTCATAGTCCCACTCCATGATAACTGCAGCACAAAAATCTAGGCTGACATTCCCAGTGCAGTGCTGAGGGAGTGCTGCATTGTCAGAGGTGCCGTCTTTCGGATGAGACGTTAAACCGAGCCCCAGTCTGCCCTCTCAGGTGGACATAAAATAACCCATGGCACTATTTTGAAGAAGAGCAGGGGAGTTATCCCCGGTGTCCTAGAAACATAGAAACATAGAAGATAGGAGCAGGAGTAAGCCATTCGGCCCTTCGAGCCTGCTCCGCCATTCAATGAGATCATGGCTGATCATCCAAATTCAGTACCCTGTCCCTGCCTTCTCCCCATATCCCTTGATCCCTTTAGCCTTAAGAAATATATCCAACTCTTTTTTGAATATATTTAATGAACTGGCCTCCACCGCCCTCTGTGGCAGAGAATTCCACAGGTTCACCACTCTCTGGGTGAAGAAATTCCTCCTCATTTCAGTCCTAAATGCCTTACCCCTTATTCTTAGATGATGACCCCTGGTTCTGGACTCCCCGGCCATCATAAACATCCTTCCTGCACCTAGTCTGTCCAGGCCTGACAGAATTTTATAAGTTTCGATATTGTCCTGGCCAATATTCAATCAACATCACAAAGACAGATTATCTGGTCATTATCACATTGGTGTTCGTGGGAGCTTGCTGTGCACTAATTGGCTGCAGCATTTCCTACATTTGGTGGTCGCTATATAAATGCAAGTCTTTTTCTTTTTAATGCATAATACCACATTTCTGTAGTAACTGGAACTTAATATTCACAAGTGTGGGATTAAGATGTCACAATTTATTTTCTACATAACAGTTCTTTTACGGTGGGCCCACGATTGTTCAGCGCTGTCAGACTTTACTTTTAAACAACAGTGCTAAGGGTGAAGCACTTCTTTGAAATGATTCTGTTCAGGCTATCCTTCCGCGTTGTTCGAGCATCTGCAATGAACGTTGCAGCAAATGGCAGAGCTCAGCTTTTCGATGGAAAGTAAAATTGGGCAGCAAGTAAAATGGGCAGCCAATCTTATCGTGTTTATTTCCCACCGGGTGACTTAGGTTAACATAACCCCCGAATCCTGAGACCACTCACCATTTCTAATGTATAATGAACCAATCGATCTCCTGTGATGTTGCACATGGGTTGTCAAGACCAAGTGCAACATGCAGGTCAGGCAGGGCTGGAGAGTGATGGATAATTGAATTGGACCAAGAGAGGGGGTGGGGGCAGATGGAAAGATATAAAAAGGGCATGGGTAGAGATAAAAAGTGGTAGTGGTAGAGAGAAGTGGAAAGGCAGGCAGAGATTTATAATGGTAGAGTGAGAGGTTAAACGGTCAGGTAGTGAGAATGGGTGGGGAGACAGAGGGGAGGAGGTGTGGAGTAGGAGGAATAGATGGAGGGAGACAGAGAGGACTGAAGGGAAGACACCGAAGGGGGAGGAGGAAGAAGCACCAAGGGTAGCTAAGGCACAGAATGTACTCTGGGTGGGGGTCTTCAATGCCCATCACCAAGAGTGGCTCGGTAGCACCACTACTGTCTGAGCTGGCCAAGACCTGAAGGACATAGCTGTCAGGCGGCGAGAGAACCAACACGAGGGAAGAACCTAATGACCTTGTCCTCACCAATCCACTGTCACAGATGCATTTGTCCATGACAGTATTGGTAGGAGTGACCACTGCACAGTCATTGTGGAGATGAAGTCACGTCTTCACACTGAGGACACCCTGCACTACCACCGTGCTAAATGGGATTGATTTAGAACAGATCTCATAGCTCAAAACAGGAGCTTGGACCTGTGGGAGAGCAGCAGCGTGACCGGCGGCACTTAAAACCGGCGGGTTCAGCAGAGGCGAGGTCAGAGAGCTTGGACCTGTGGGAGAGCAGCAGCGCGACCGGCGGCACTTAAAACCGGCGGGTTCAGCAGAGGCGAGGTCAGAGAGCTTGGACCTGTGGGAGAGCAGCAGCGCGACCGGCGGCACTTAAAACCGGCGGGTTCAGCAGAGGCGAGGTCAGAGAGCTTGGACCTGTGGGAGAGCAGCAGCGCGACCGGCGGCACTTAAAACCGGCGGGTTCAGCAGAGGCGAGGTCAGAGAGCTTGGACCTGTGGGAGAGCAGCAGCGCGACCGGCGGCACTTAAAACCGGCGGGTTCAGCAGAGGCGGGACCAAATCAACAGCAGAGCAGAGAGGCCCACAGCCCCGAGACCGGAGAAGCAGCGGACCTGCGCGGGAGCAGCCCGAGGCGGGAGAGCTTAAAGGCTTGAGAGGGAGCAGTCAGAGGCACCGACCAATCCAGGTTCCAGGAGAGAGCTGGTGCAGTCGGGGGAGCAGGAGGCCAGTAACTGCTGGGGCAGTCGGGAGAGCAGGAGGCCAGTAACTGGTGAGTTTAAAAGCTCACCTTTTGCGGGCTTTTTCTTTCACAGCTGGTGCAGTCAGGAGAGCAGGATGCCAGTAACTCTTATATAAGTGGAGCTGTTGCTAAACCCGAAACACTACAGTGTAGTGTCTCCCACCCTTCCACCTCCTCTAACCTTTTAGGGGTTAGGGGAAGTTGAAAAGGTAGGTTCAATTTATTTTATTTCAGGAGCCTAACCTAGGTGGAAAAGGTTCCAGGACAGGAGGCGGCAGTGAAAATACAACACCAGAAAACAGGTAGGTGACTGGTTGGTGAGTACTTTCACAAACTTATTCTAAGTAGAATTCAATAATTAAGCTAAATCGTAGTAAATAAAAGGGTCTTGTAAGGGTTAAGTCATGGAAGGGCAGCTCAGACCCGTGTCATGCTCCTCCTGTGCCATGTGGGAAATCAGGGACACTGTCCCTGACAACTATGTGTGCAGGAAGTGTGTCCAGCTGCAGCTCCTAGCGGACCGCATGGCGGCGCTGGAGCTGCGAATGGACTCACTCTGGAGCATACGCGATGCTGAGGATCTTGTGGATAGCACATTCAGTGAGTTGGTCACACCGCAGGTAAAGGCTAGCTCAGACAGTAAATGGGTGACCAAAAGGCAGGGTAAAGGCAGGAAGGTAGTGCAGGAGTCACCTGCGGTCATCTCCCTCCAAAACAGGTTTACCGTTTTGGGTACTGTTGGGGGAGATGACTTATCAGGGGAAGGCACCAGCAGCCAGGTTCAGGGCACCATGACTGGCTCTGCTGCACAGAAGGGCGGGAAAAAGAGGGATAGGGCTATAGTGATAGGGGATTCAATTGTAAGGGGGATAGACAGGAGTTTCTGTGGCCGAGACCGAGACTCCAAGATGGTATGTTGCCTCCCTGGTGCAAGGGTCAAGGATGTCTCGGAGCGGGTGCAGAGCATTCTGAAGGGGGAGGGGGATCAGCCAGTTGTCGTGGTACATGTAGGTACCAACGATGTAGGTAAAAAGAGGGAGGAGGTCCTACAAGCTGAATTTAGGGAGTTAGGAGCTAAATTGAAAAGTAGGACCTCAAAGGTAGTAATCTCTGGATTGCTACCAGTGCCACGAGCTAATAAGTTTAGAGAGAGTAAGATAGATAAGCTAAATACGTGGCTTGAGCAGTGGTGCAAGGGAGAGGGATTTAAATTCTTGAGGCATTGGAACCAGTTCTTGGGGAGGAGTGACCTGTACCAAGGGGACGGTCTACACCTGAACTGTGAGGGAGCCGATGTCCTCGGGGTAATATTTTCTAGGGCGGTTCGGGAGGATTTAAACTAATTTGGCAGGGGGATGGGAACCTAGGTAGTGGAAAAGAGGGAAGTCATATGAAGTCAGAAATAGATGGTAGAAAGGTGAGAAGCAATAAGCAAAGGAGAGAAACACAAAGGGCCAAACTAATTCATAATGAGAGTGTGAAAAAAGCAAGCCTGAAGGCTTTGTATCTTAATGCTAGAAGCATTAGGAACAAGGTGGATGAATTAGTTGTGGAAATAGAGGTAAACAAGTATGATTTGATTGGGATTACAGAAACGTGGCTGCAGGGTGGGCAAGGCTGGGAACTTAACATCCAGGGATATACAATATTTAGGAAGGATCGGCAAAAAGGTAGGGGAGGTGGGGTAGCATTGCTGGTAAAGGAGGGGATTAATGCAATGGAAAGGAAGGATATTAACTCGGATGAAACGGAATCTGTATGGGTAGAAATGAGAAATAGCAAGGGGAGGAAAACGTTAGTGGGTGTGATATATAGGCCTCCAAATAGTAATATGGAGGTGAGGGAAGGCATAAAAAGGGAAATTAGAGAAGCGTGCGATAAGAGCACAGCTGTCATCATGGGTGACTTTAATTTACATATTGATTGGACTACCCAAACTAGTAAAAATTCTGAGGAGGAGGAATTCCTGGAATGTTTTCGGGACGGTTATCTGGACCAATATGTCGAGGAGCCGACTCGAGATCAGGCCATTTTAGACTGGGTATTGTGCAATGAGAAGGGACTTATCAGCAATCTTCTTGTACGAGGCCCCTTGGGTCAGAGCGATCATAATATGATCGAGCTCTCAGTCGAGATGGAGAGTGAGGAAATTGAATCAGAGACTAAGGTCCAGAACTTAAATAAAGGGAATTACGAGGGTATGAGACGGGAATTGGGTAAGATTGATTGGGTGGTGTTTCTGGGGGGATTGACAGTGGATAGACAATGGCAAGCATTCAAAGATAGAATGGAAGAATTCCAGAACATGTTTATACCGGTTTGGCACAAAAATAAACCTAAAAAGGTGACTCAACCGTGGATAACGAGGGAAATTAGGGACAGCATAAAATAAAAAAAAAGGGCATATCAACTGGCAAAAAAAAGCACCAGACCGGAAGATTGGGGGCAGTACAAGATACAGCAAAAGAGGACAAAGGGATTAATCAGGAAGGGGAAAATAGAATACGAAAGTAAACTTGCAGCAAACATAAAGACAGACTGCAAAAGCTTTTATCGGTATATCAGGAGGAAAAGACTGGTAAAATCCCAAGTCGGTCCCTTGCAGTCCGATTCGGGAGAATATATAATGGAGAATAAGGAAATGGCAGACCAATTAAACTCATACTTTGGTTCTGTATTCACAAAGGAGGACACAAATAACCTCCCAGGAATATCGGCAAACATAGGGACTAATGAGAGGGAGGAGCTGACAGAAATTAGTATCTCTAGGGATATGGTGCTGGGTAAGTTGAGGGGACTGAAGGCTGACAAACCCCCGGGGCCTGATAAACTACATCCTAGGGTACTTAAGGAGGTGGCCCTGGAGATAGCAGATGCTCTAAGGATCATCTTCCGGAACTCCATTGACTCGGGAACAGTACCCGTGGATTGGAGGGTAGCTAATGTTACCCCAATATTTAAAAAGGGGGGTAGAGAGAAAGCAGGGAATTATAGACCAGTAAGCCTTACATCGGTTGTGGGCAGAATGCTAGAGTCCATTATTAAGGATAAAATAGCGGAGCACTTGACAAATGGGGAAAGGATCGGACAGAGTCAACATGGATTTACAAAGGGTAAATCGTGTTTGACTAATCTGCTGGAATTTTTTGAGGAAGTAACTGGTAAAATAGATGGGGGAGAGCCAGTGGATGTGGTGTACCTTGACTTCCAGAAAGCCTTCGATAAGGTTCCACACAAAAGATTATCATGCAAAATTAAGGCTCATGGGATTGGGGGCAAAGTATTAACGTGGATAGAGAACTGGCTGGCGGATAGAAAACAGAGAGTTGGAATAAACGGCTCGTTTTCGGAGTGGCAGGCAGTGACCAGCGGGGTGCCGCAAGGATCTGTCCTGGGACCCCAGCTGTTCACAATATATATAAATGATCTGGATCAGGGAATTGGATGCAATATTTCCAAATTCGCTGACAACACTAAACTAGGAGGAGGGGTGGGCTCTGATGAGGATGTCAGGAGGCTACAGTGCGATTTGGACAGGTTGGGGGAATGGGCGGATACGTGGCAGATGCACTATAATGTGGATAAATGCGAGGTTATCCACTTTGGGGGTAAAAACAGGAGGGTAGATTATTATCTAAATGGCAATAGATTGGGAGATGGGGAAGTGCAGAGGGACCTGGGTGTTCTTGTGCACCAGTCACTGAAGGAGAGCATGCAGGTGCAACAGGCGATTAAGAAGGCAAATGGTATGTTGGCCTTCATATCAAGGGGGTTCGAGTATAGGAATAGGGATACCTTACTACAGCTGTACAAGGTGCTGGTGAGACCGCATCTGGAGTATTGTGTACAGTTTTGGTCGCCCCATCTGCGGAAGGATGTTCTTGCCATGGAAAGAGTGCAACGGCGATTCACCAGGCTGATACCTGGAATGGCGGGAATGACCTACGAAGAGAGATTAAATAGTTTGGGCTTGTACTCACTGGAGTTTAGAAGATTGAGAGGGGATCTCATCGAAACATATAAAATTATGGCAGGCCTGGACAGGCTGAATTCAGAGAGAATGTTTCCAATGGCCGGGGAGCACAGAACCAGGGGCCACAGTCTAAAAATAGCGGGCAAATCATTTAAAACAGAGATGAGGAAGAATTTCTTCACTCAAAGAGTGGTGAGCCTGTGGAATTCCCTGCCACAGAGGGCTGCGAAGGCTAATTCAATAAATATTTTCAAGAGAGAATTGGATATATTTCTGAAGGCTAAGGGGATTAAGGGTTACGGAGAAAAGGCGGGGACGGGGTACTGAACTGGTAAGATCAGCTATGATCTCAGACGAAGATCAGCCATGATCTCATTGAATGGCGGAGCAGGCTCGAAGGGCCGAATGGCCTACTCCTGTTCCTATCTCTATGTTTCTATGTTTCTATGTATCCATGTGGGGCTGTGGGCCATCAGCAGCAGCAGAATTGTTTACAATCACAAACTGTAACCTTATGGCCCGGCATATCCCTCACTCTACCATTACCATAAAGCCAGGGACCAACCCTGGTTCAATGAGGAGTGTAGAAGAGCATGCCAGCAGCAGCACCAGGCATATTAAAATTGCTTTGTCAACCTGGGGAAGCTACAACACAGGGCTACAAGCATGATAAACAGCGGAAACAGCATGCTATAGACTGAGCTAAGTGATCCCACAACCAACAGATCAGATCAAAGCTCTGTTGTGCTACCACATTCAGTCAAAAATGGTGGTGGACCATTAAACAACTAACAGGAGGAGGAGGCTCCATAAACATTCCCATCCTCAATGATGGCAGAGCCCAGCACATGCGTACAAAAGACAAAGCTGAAGCGTTTGCAACCATCTTGAGCAAGAAGTGCCAAGTGGATGATCCATCTCAGCTCCACCTGAGGCTCCCACCATCACAGAAGCCAGTCTTCAGCCAATCGATTCACTCCACATGATATCAAGAAATGGCTGAGCGCACTGGATACAGCAAAGGCTATGGGCCATGACAACATCCCAGCTGCAGTGCTGAAGACTTGTGCTCAGGAACTAGCTGAGCCTTTAGCCAAGCTGTTCCAGTACAGCTACAACACTGGCATCTGCTTGACAATGTGGCAAATTGCCCAGGTATGTCCTGTCTACAAAAAACAGGACTAATCCAATCCAGCCAATTACTGCCCCAACAGCTTACTCTCAATCATCAGTAAAATGATGGAAGGTGTCGTCGACAGTGCTACTATGTGGCACTTATTCACCAATAGTCTGCTCATCAATACTTAGTTTGCATACTGCCAGGACCACTTGCTCCAAACATGAGCAAAAGAGCTGAATTCTAGAGGTGAAGTGAGAATGATTCTCTGTGACATCAAGGCAGCATTTGCATTGTGGCATCAAGGAGCCCTAGTAAAATTGAGGTCAATGGGAATCAGGGGAAAACGCTCCACTGCTGGAGTCATACCTAGCACAAGGGAAGAGGGTTTTGGTTGTTAAAGGCCAATCATCTCAACCCCAGGACATTGCCGCACTGCTTTTACCAGGTATAAGAATTTCAAGGGAATTCGCTGGGCAGTAGTTGGGCAAATAGCCAAATTAATGTATTTGTTTTGCAAATTTTATTTTCACTTTGAATTGATGGTTATCGCAGGTTGCTTTCGCCTAGATATGTTCAATTTCCTGTTGTGTGGCAGTCATCTGTGGCTCAGTTGGCAGCGCACTCGCCTGTGAGTCAGAAGGTTGTGGGTTCAAGTCCCGACTCCAGGGACTTGCACACATTAAACTAGGCTGACACTCCAGTGCAGTGCTGATGGAGTGCTGCACTGTTGGAGGTGCCGTCTTTAAGATGAGACATTAAACCGAGGCCCCACCTTGTCTCTTAGGTGGATATAAAAGATCCCATGGTTCTATTTCGAAAAAGAGCAGGGGAGTTATCCCTGTGCCATGGCCAATATTTCTCCCTCAGCCAACATAATAAAAACAGATGATCTGATCATTTTCACATTGCTGTTTGTGGGAGTTAGCTGTGTGCAAATTGGCAGCCGCGTTTCCCACATTACAACAGTGACTCCACTTCAAAAAGTACTTAATTGGCTGTAAAGCGCTTTGGGACGTCTGGTGGTCGTGGAATGTGCTATATAAATGCAAATCTTTCTTCTAGTTGCTGGAATTTGGCAATCCTGATTTAAACTGATTTTTTCAGGTTGGCAGGCTGTAACTAGTGGGATGCCGCAAGGATCAGTGCTGGGGCCTCATCTATTTACAATTTGTATTAATGACCTAGATGAAGGGACCAAGTGTAATGTATCCAAGTTTGCTGATGATACAAAGTTAGGTGGGACAGTAAGCTGTGAGGAGAATACAAAGAGTCTGCAAAGGAATATAAATAGACTAAGTGAGTGGGTAGTAAGGTGGCAGATGTAGTATAATGTAGGGAAAAGTGAGGTTATTCACTTTGGTAGGAAGAATAGAAAAACAGTTTTTTTTTAAATGGTGAGAAACTTTTAAATGTTGGTGTTCATAGAGATTTGGGTGTCCTCGTGCAAGAAACACGGAAAGCTAGTATGCAGGTACAGCAAGCAATAAGGAAGGCAAATGGCATGTTGGCCTTTATGGCAAGGGGGTTGGAGTATAAGAGTAAGGACGTCTTGCTACAATTGTACAGGGCCTTGGTGCGACCACACCTGGAGTACTGTGCACAGTTTTGGTCTCCTTATCTAAGGAAGGATATACTTGCCTTGGAGGCGGTGCAACAAAGGTTCACTAGATTGATTCCTGGGATGAGAGGGCTGTCCTATGATGAGAGTTTGTGTAGAATGGGCCTATACTCTCTGGAGTTTAAAAGAATGAGAGGTGATCTCATTGAAACATACAAGATTTTGAAGGAGATTGACAGGGTAGATGCTGAGAGGTTGTTTCCCCTGGCTGGAGCGTCTAGAACTAGGGGGCATAGTCTCAGGATAAGGGGTAGGCCATTTAAGACTGAGATGAGGAAGAATTTCTTCACTCAGAGGGTTGTGAATCTTTGGAATTCTCTGCCCCAGATGGCTGTGAATGCTGAGTCTTTGAGTATATTCAAGGCTGAGATCAATAGATTTTTGGACTCTAGGGGAATCAAGGGATATGGAGATTGGGCGGGAAAGTGGAGTTGAGGTCGATGATCAGCTGTGATGTTATTGAATGGCGGAGCAGCCTTGAGGGGCCGCATGGCCTACTCCTGCTCTTACTTCTTATGTTCTTTACTACATGGATTAAAAGGGCTGCAGTTTGGGGCTGTCACATAAGACTCGGTGCTGCTCCATTCTTCTCAATCAGGCACGTCGTGTTATTTTCGCAGCTCCACCTACAGGTGCATTACCTTTAGAACCCTGATATACAGCGTTCTTGCTCCTCTAATGGATCCACCGATTGAGTCAATGGGCAACTCCAAGAATCCCCAGATCTTTTTCTGGATCAGCGCACTGTAGGATTATTACAATGAACACAGGCTCCATCTGTTTGTTTCTTGGACACATGTTATCTATTTTTACATTAATTCGCATTGCATTGATGCTCTTTTATCTATTGCCTAAACATCTTGCATCATGTTCACTGGTTAATTTGATTAATTTTTTCACTGGAAAATGTAACATATTGCTTTTGAAATAACTATTCTTTTACCCTTTAACAGACAAAGTGCTCAGTCAGAAAGAAACACGTAGGTGCCATTTACTTTCACTTGTTGATTTCTTATTGTAACTTTTAATTCGTTGAACCGATTGGTATGAATTACAGTTCTCTATTTCATTTATTATAATAAATGCACCTTCGATGACAGCATAAAACTGATGGTACTTAATAAAATAGCATGTTGAGTTTCCTTGTGCTCTCTTGTCATCTGCAAGATATATATGCCAGTTAATATGGTGAATCAAAGGAGGATCTGCTGTAAAACGTCACACCTGCACGTTATTTAAGGAGGATACTAATGTTTTTAAAAATTCGTTCATGGGATGTGGGCATCGCTGACAAGGCCAGCATTTATTGCCCATCCCTAGTTGCCCTTGAGAAGGTGGTGGTGAACCACCTTCTTGAACCGCTACAGTCCGTGTGGTGAAGGTGCTCCCACAGTGCTGTTAAGGAGGGAGTTCCAGGATTTTGACCCGAACGAAGATGAAGGAAGGGCGATATATTTCTAAGTCAGGATGTTGTGTGACTTGGAGGGGAACTTGGAGCTGGTGGTGTTCCCATGCGTTTGCTGCCCTTGTTTTTCTAGGTGGAAGAGGTCGCGGGTTTGGGAAGTGCTGCCGAAGAAGCCTTGGTGAGTTGCTGCAGTGCATCTTGTAGATGGTGCACACTGCAGCCACGGTATGCCGGTGGTGGAGGGAGTGTTTAAAGTGGTGGATGGGGTGCCAATCAAGCGGGCTGCTTTGTCCTGGATGGTGTCGAGCTTCTTGAGTGTTGTTGGAGCTGCACTCATCTAGGCAAGTGGAGAGTATTTCATCACACTCCTGACTTGTGCCTTGCAGATGGTGGAAATGCTTTGGGGAGTCAAGAGTTGCTGTTTACATCCTCAGAAGACTAATACCCATATAATAATAGCATCTAAACAGTAATAAAATACATTGTAGAACAGATTTTGCTCTAAGATGTGTTAATGTCCCTGTTTGGATCATTGAACCTCAGCAGAAAGCACTGGTCCAACAATTGCGGTCAGAGGCATAGCTCTGGAGTACGTCTCTGACCCCTGAAACAATTACAAAAGTACTTGCTGGTGCCCAGGCTGTGAAAAGTTGTGGTCTCAGGCCTCGAGGTGGATGTCAGGGTAATGGCCCACAGTACCCAGGGACGCAAGCGGTTCGGAAACATACCTGGAATTACGAGGGCCCGGTCCTCCAATGACAGAGGAGAATTCCATTTCAACAGTTTATGAAGGGAATCACCTAATGATAGGCAATGGAATCCCCAAATCTACAGAATTGGAATTTTATTCATAAGTTTCCTTCATTGCACCAACCTCAATAAAAATGTAATTTTTTGATAATTTTATACATCATTAAAACTGTAATCATTTAATAAAGTGCATAATTTAGTATATAAAATGTTTAATTTAAGCCTTAGATATCCCCTTACGCTGATGTAAGCAGGCCCTATGCTGTAAGATGTACCTTTAAAAAAAAATTTGTTATGGGATGTGGGCGTCGCTGGCAAGGCCTGCATTTATTGCTCATCCCGAATTGCACTTGAGAACCTGGGCAACTGTTGTCCAGTCACTGGGCAAATACCTTAACTCTGCACCAGCGATTGCTTTTTTGGTCCCCTCGCAGACAGGCCGCAAGTTCCGGATTTCGAGCATGCACCTAGACAAGCCGACATAGACCAGATGTTTCACAAGTCACTTTACACAACAGATGCTTCTTCACTGGTATTTTTTACAAAGCAAGCAACATTTTCCCAACATTATCAGGTAATCCAGATAATCTATAGCTATTTGGATGTAAAATCCAATAGCGTTCTGTTAGCTGATAAGCAAGGAGGAATCCAGTCACCCACTTTGTGCTTTAGTGAACAGAAACTTTTATTTCCAATTTGAAACACTTTTAAATCCCTGCTGATTCTCCAGCTTCAAACAAAATTCAAGGGCAAAGTCTATCGCTAAAAGCCTATGTGTGTTCTTTTGGTACATCTTTTAATGATAAAATATAATGGTCTGGATTTTCAGCTTGCCACCTTGGCATAAAACTTGCATTGCGGATTGGTCGTCTATTATAAAAACAGGACAATTTTCATTACGGGCAGTTCCACAATGGGCGGCCTCTCCACAACGCCAGTTTTACGCCCCCGTGGCAAGTTCGCAAGCGTATCTTATAATGTTAGCTGGAAGATATGCTTGTTCCTGGGAAAGTGTGTTTGTAGATTGGAACTATTGGCTTTCTGTCTGCATCCTGGGGATAGTGGGTAGGATACATAATTTCCTGTGCCTGGTAAATTTGGCTCGGCTGAGCATAGGAAATTCTGGAGAAACCGGGTATGGAGTCAACGTTCTTAATGGAGTCTTCCTGATTTTTGGACCAGTAATTTAAATGATGAAATTCAGGCGCGCTCCCTGGCATGCGCTACCCTTCCTGACTGATCTTCCTGTATTCGCTGCACCCGGGTGGCCCAGTTTATTCAATCACAGTGAGAGAGGGAAAATATAGTTCAGCTGGACAAGTTTCCATGAAGGGTGAACATCTGTCGTGGTGAAATTTTCAACCAAAACCAACGTAAAATCTTTACCAAAAGGCAAGAAACAGTCATATGACGACTTTGAAAACCTCAACCATCTTTCTCTTAGCTAACCACCCGCTTCTGACAGTGAGCCGCAGCCACCTAACCCCCGGTCACTGAAGCCCTCTGAAGTGCTTTTTGAAGGAGTCACTGAACAAGAAAGGATCTAATAAGTGGGAGTAAGTGATGTGTCTGCTTGTAACGTCCTGCTGAAAGTTACCATGAAAATTGCCAATTGGGCAATTGAAAACCCAGGGCCTAAGCAACAATAACTTGTATTTATATAGCGCCTTTTACGTAGTAAAACATTCCAAGGTGCTGAGTGCGAGGTCAGCAGAGAGTGCTGTGAGTTTGGGTAAGTGTGAGGGTTCTTTAATTGTTATTTCTCTTTAAATCATTCTTGATAAGATTACTTAAGCAGTTTAAGTAAAGGGGAAAAGTTAAGTATTTGGGATTCTGTTGGTTTAAGAAGAGTAAAACAAGGTTACACTGCAGTAGGAGTAAATTGGCACAGCAGGCAGTGAAAACCAGTTTTCTAGCCAATCAGCAGGGGTGACTCATTTGGCTGTAAACAAACAAACAGTATAAAAAGACCATTGCTAGTGCGAGCAAGCACTGAGTGCGAGGTCAGCAGAGAGTGCTGTGAGTTAGGGTAAGTGGGGTGTTAGGTGCTCTTTTCAAACTTTAACTCTGTGGGTTGCAGTTAATAAGGCCTTTCTGGTGCAGAGTGACTGTTGGTGAACCATTTAACTGGTGTAATTAGAGGGATTGATTTAATTTAAATCCAATAAATTAAAGGGGATACTAGCATCTATAATCGGGCAGAGGGTGTCCATAACTAACAATAAAAAATTTAATTAATTACATAGAATGGAGCAGGTGATGTGTTACTGTTGCGAGATGTGGGAGCCATTCAACCCCATTGAGGCTCACAGTGATTACGTCTGTGACAAGTGTCTGCTGCTACAGGAACTCCAGCTCCGTGTTGATGAGCTGGAGTCTGAGCTTCAGACACTGCGACACATCAGGGAGGGGGAGAAGTTCCTGGACTCTGTGTTTCAGGAGATGGTCACACCTATGAAGTTAATTAATTCAGATGTAGCCCATGGTCAGGGACAGGACGGTGTGACTACGAGTGAGGCAGGTACGGGGATCCAGGAGGTAGTGTTGGAGGAGCCGCAGCCCTTGCTCTTGTCCAACAGGTTCGAGGTTCTTACTCCCTGTGGGAACAGGAGCAGGGATTGCAGGGAGGATGAGCAACCTGGCCACAGCACTGTGGAACAGGGGGCCATTCAAGAGGGGGGAGTAAATAGAAATGTTGTAGTGGTAGGGGATAGTATTATTAGGGGGATAGATAGAGTTCTCTGCAGCCGAGAGTGAGAGTCCCGTAGGCTGTGTTGCCTACCCGATGCCAGGGTTAAGGACATCTCCTCTGGGCTGGAAAGAAACTTGCAGTGGGAGGGGGTGGATCCAGTTGTCGTGGTCCATGTTGGTACAAATGACATAGATAGGACTAGGAAGCCGGTTCTGTTAAAGGAGTATGAGCAGCTAGGGGTCAAATTAAAAGACAGAACCTCAAGGGTAATAATTACCTGAGCCACGAGCGAATTTGGCTAGGACAAATAAAATTAGAGAGTTAAATGCGTGGCTCAAAGACTGGTGTGGGAGAAATGGGTTTTGCTTCCTGGGACACTGGCACCAGTACTGGGGCAGGAGGGAGCTGTTCCGTTGGGACAGGCTTCACTTGGCCAGTGCTGGGGCTAGAGTCCTGCCGGATCATATAACTAGGGCTGTAGAGAGGGCTTTAAACTAACTAGTGGGGGGGAGGTTCCTAGAGAGCAAATAATAAAAATGACAACAGAGAAGGTCATAGACTTAGGTAGCAGTGGGGAAATTAAAAACCAGAGCGTGGCAGGAAGGGGCAGAAGGTATGGAGTAAAAGGTAAAGTAATAAAAAGGGCAAAAGCAGGAACTAAGTGTCACAAAACATATTTGAAAGTTCTCTATCTGAATGCACGTAGCATTCGTAACAAAATAGATGAGTTAATGACACAAATAACTACATATGGGTATGATCTTGTGGCCATTACAGAAACATGGCTGCAGGGTGACAATGCCTAGGAATTAAACATACCAGGTTATTTAACGATCAGGAAGGACAGGCAGGAAGGAAGGGGAGGTGGGGTGGCTATGTTAATAAAGGAAGGAATCACTGTAATACAGAGAAATGATGTTGGGTCAAAAGATCAGGATAATGAAACAGTTTGGGTGGAGATAAGGAATAATAAGGGGAAAAAAACACTAGTGGGCGTAGTCTATAGGCCTCCAAACAGTTGCAACTCTGTTGGACGGAGTATCAATCAGGAAATAGTTGAGGCTTGTAATAAGGGAACATCTATATTTATGGGGGATTTTAACCATCATATTAATTGGACAAATCAAATTGGGCAGGGCTGCCTTGAGGATGAGTTCATTGAGTGTATTAGGGATGGGTTTCTTGAGCAGTATGTAACTGAACCGACCAGGGGGCAAGCAACCTTAGATCTGGTCCTGTGTAACGAGACAGGATTAATTAAAAATGTCCTAGTAAAGGATCCCCTTGGAATGAGTGACCATAACATGGTTGAATTCCATATTCAATTAGAGGGTGAGAAGGTTGGATCTCAAACAAGCGTGCTAAGCTTGAATAAAGGAGACTATGAAGGTATGAGAGCAGAATTGAGTAGAGTGGATTGGGAAAATAGATTAAAGGGTAAGACGATACATGATCAGTGGTGTACATTTAAGGAGTTATTTTACAACTTCCAAAAAAAATATATTCCACTAAGAAAAGGGTGTAAAAGAAAAAACAGCCATCCGTGGCTAAGTAAAGAAATTAAGGATAGTATTCGACTAAAAACAAGGGCATATAAGGTAGCCAAATCTAGTGGGAGGATAGAGGATTGGGAAAACTTTAAAAGACAGCAAAAAATAACAAAAAGTTTAATTAAGAAAGGGAAGATAGATTATGAAAGTAAATTAGCAAAAAATATAAAAACAGATAGTAAGAGTTTTTATAGTTATATAAAAAGAAAAAGGGTGGCTAAAGTAAATGTTGGTCCCTTAGAGGATGAGACCGGGAAATTAATGGTGGGAAATATGGAGATGGCAAAAACACTGAATGAATATTTTGTATCAGTCTTTACAGTAGAAGACACTAAGAATATCCCAACACTGGACAAACAGGGGGCTAAAGGGGGGGAGGAGCTAAACACGATCAAAATCACTAAGGAAGTGGTACTCGGTAAAATAATGGGACTCAAGGCGGATAAATCACCTGGACCGGATGGCTTACATCCTAGGGTCTTGAGGGAAGTGGCGGTAGGGATTGTGGACGCATTTGTAATAATTTTCCAAAACTCCCTGGACTCGGCAAAGGTCCCGGCAGACTGGAAAACTGCTAATGTAACACCCTTACTTAAAAAGGGCAGTAGACAGAAGGCTGGAAACTATAGCCTAACATCTGTGGTAGGTAAAATTTTGGAGTCCATTATTAAGGAGACAGTAACAGGACATTTGGATAATCATAATTTAATAGGACAAAGTCAGCATGGTTTTATGAAGGGGAAGTCATGTTTGACAAATTTGCTGGAGCTCTTTGAGGAAGTAACATATAGGGTGGATAAAGGGGAACCAGTGGACGTAGTGTATTTAGACTTCCAAAAGGCATTTGACAAGGTGCCACACAAAAGATTATTGCTTAAGATAAAAAATCACGGGATTGGGGGTAATATTCTGGCATGGCTATCTAACAGAAGGCAGAGAGTTAGGATAAATGGTTCATTCTCAGACTGGTAATCAGTAACTAGTGGTGTTCCGCAGGGGTCAGTGCTGGGTCCCCAACTCTTTACATTCTATATTAACGATTTGGAGGAGGGGACCGAGTGTAACATATCAAAGTTTGCAGATGATACTAAGATGGGGGGAAAGTAGTGAGTGAGGAGGACATAAAAAACCTGCAAGGGGACATAGACAGGCTAAGTAAGTGGGCAGAGATTTGGCAGATGGAATACAATACTGGAAAGTGTGAGGTTATGCACTTTGGCAGGAAAAATCGTAGAGCAAGTTATTATCTTAATGGCAAGAAACTGGAAAGTACTGAAGTACAAAGGGATCTGGGGGTCCTGGTGCACGAAACTCAAAAGGTTAGTATACGGGTGCAGCAAGTGATTAAGAAGGCCAATGGAATGTTGGCTTTCATTGCTAGGGGGATAGAATATAAAAATAGGGAGGTATTGCTTCAGTTGTACAAGGTATTGGTGAGACCGCACCTGGAATACTGCATACAGTTTTGGTGTCCATACTTAAGAAAAGACATACTTGCTCTCGAGTCAGTACAAAGAAGGTTCACTTGGTTAATCCCGGGGATGAGGGGATGGACATATGAGGAGAGGTTGAGTAGATTGGGACTCTACTCATTGGAGCTCAGAAGAATGAGAGGCGATCTTATTGAAACATATAAGATTGTGAAGGGGTTGGATCGGGTGGATGCGGGGAGGATGTTCCCGATGATGGGTGAAACTAGAACTAGGGGGCATAGTCTTAGAATAAGGGGCTGCTCTTTCAAAACTGAAATGAGGAGGAACTACTTCGCTCAGAGGGTGGTAGGTCCATGGAATATGCTGCCCCAAAAAGCTGTAGAAGCTACATCATTACATAAATTTAAAACAGAAATAGAGAGTTTCCTAGAAGTAAAGGGAATTAAGGGTTACGGGGAGCGGGCAGGAATTTGGACATGAGTCTAGGTTCGGATCGGTCATGGCCCTGTGGGTAGTGGAGCGGGCCCAGGGGCCGTGTAGCCTGATCCTGCTCCTATTTCGTGTGTCTAATTCTGTTAGATTCAGGAGATGGTTCTGTGATAGTAGATTGGCGGTTAGGATCAGATCAGCCATGATCTTATTGAATGGCGGAGCAGGCTCGAGGGGCCGATTGGCCTACTCCTGCTCCTATTTCTTATGTTCTTATGCTTCACAGGAGTGTTTTAAGAAAAAATTTGACCAAGCCACATGAGGAGAAATTAGGGCAGATGACCAAAAGCTTGGTCAAAGAGGTACTTTTACGGAGCGTCTTAAAGGAGGAAAGAGAGGCAGAGATGTTTATGGAGGGAATTCCAGAGCTTAGGGCCTAGGCAGCTGAAGGCACGGCCACCAATGGTTGAGCGATTAAAATCAGTGATGCTCAAGAGGGCAGAATTAGAGGAGCGCAGACATCTTGAGAGGTTGTGGGGCTGGAGGAGATTACAAAGATAGGGAGTGACGAGGCCATGGAGTGATTTGAAAACAAGGATGAGAATTTTGAAATCGAGGCATTCCTTTAACGAGGCATTTCCCACATTACAACAGTGACTACACTCCAAAAGTACTTCATTGGCTGTAAAGCGCTTTGGGACATCCAGTGGTTGAGAAAGGTGCTATATAAATGCAAGTCTTTCTTTCTTTTAAACCGGAGCCAAAGTAGGTCAGTGAGCACAGGGGTGATGGGTGAACGGGACATGGTGCGAGTTAGGACACGGGCAGCCAAGTTTGGATGACCTCAAGTTTACGTAGGGTAGAAAGTGGGAGGCCATCCAGGAGTGCATTGGAATAGTCAAGCCTAGAAATAACAAAGGCCTTTACATTACTTTGGGAAAGTACCTCATAGCAGCATCGGTGGACAAAGACGTGAAAATGGAAGAAGTCGCAACGCTTCAAAAATATAATCCAACTACAAGACTACAAGGGCGGAAAAAATGCAAAAGTAGGAAAAGTATAGAAAGTAATCACAAAGATAAGTGCAGGCGTCGCCCATCTAGGTCATCCTTCTTTAGATGTGAAAACTTCAGCGATGCACGTGCATATGCTGTTGAACATCCAATACGGATATTCAAGAAAGTTGCTTTGACAGAAATGTGTCCTATATGTTCGCATGTTGTATGTTTTGGCAGGATCTGATCATGATATGTCCATAAAATAATAAAATGTAGTCTAGAAAATACAGTGAGACATAGCAGTGGCTTGATTGGCACCCCACCCAACACCTTAGAAATTCACTCCCTCCACCACCGGTGCACCGTGGCTGGAGTGTGTAACATCTACAAGATGCTCTGCAGCAACTCTCCAAGGCTTCTTTGGCAGCACCTCCCAAACCCGCGACCTCTACCACTTAGAAGGACAAGGGCAGCAGGCGCATGGGAACATCATCACCTGCAAGTTCCCCTCCCAGTCACACACCATCCTGACTTGGAAATATATCGCTGTTCCTTCATCGTCGCTGGGTCAAAATCCTGGAATTCCCTCTCTAACAGCACTGTCGGTGTACCCTCACCACACAGACTGCAGCGGTTCAAGAAGGCGGCTCACCACCACCTTCTCAAGTACAATTAGGGATGGGCAATAAATGCTGGCCTTGCCAGCAACGTCCAAATCCCAGGAACAAATAAAATAAGTGCTGTGGCGCTTAACATGTCATGAAAGTCTAATCGCTCAGTTAATATGGGTTAAAGAAAAAAATAATGAATCAAGTACCATCGATATTTTACATCGGAGACTTTAGCCACCTTATAAAATGTTCCTAATATTAAACAAAATGAAGTGCTATATATTACCCATTGAATGAGATTCCAGTTTTCCCTTTCAGAGCAAAAACAAAGTCAAAATATGTCAGGTAAATTATGTAAATTCTTTTTCATTTTCCGCTGCATTACAGTAGGCTTGTTGCAGAAATGCAGGTGTGTAGTTTAAGAGGGCAGCATGGGTGGATTTTCTCTGGGGACAGGATTACGGTATTGCTCAGATGCCAGAAGAGCTGAAAGCAGTTTGCCCCGTTGCCAATGCTGGGTCCACTGTTGTTGTAGGTGTATACGGATGATTTGGACTGGAGAGTAGGGAGCAGAATATCAACATTTATTGACGACACAAAATTACTTGCTGAAATGAGAAGACTGTTAAAGACTTCAGGAGGACAGGGACCGATTTGTGGAATGGGCAGAGAGGTGTCACAGTAAAAATGTTTAATGTCCAGACGTGAATCAATATTCGCTCCATAATTTGGACACTTATTCTTAATTGGTTTCTTAAAAATTGGCCTATAAAAAGTTCTTATTTTGATCACAGTGTAAGCTTCTCTACTCGCTGTGTCTGCTTCCAGTTCTAGGTTAAAGAAAATTGCAGGTTATATAATACATTCGCTTTTTCTTCCATTGCAGAAGCTCAAATACTTCGCCTGGAACTCGGTAAAGTATCAGTTTGATTGGCCATCCCTTGATCACACTGTTAAGGGCTCGCAATATGTTATGTAGTCATTATTATGAAGAGTGGCATGTAGGACGTTATTATTGTCTTATTTTCCTTTCATTAGGCAATTTTGAAAATACCCCTTACCTTTTAATCATGAGCTCATTATTGCTATGGAGAGGTGGAACATTTTTAAGATGCAAATTCATTCATTTCTTCTAGTTACTTCTATTCAATTATGTCCTGGCCAATATTTATCCCTCACTCAATCACTAAAACAGGTTATCTAGTCATTATCACATTGCTGTTTGTGGGAGCTTGCTGTGCGCAAATTGGCTGCTACATTTCCTACATTACAACCGTGACTGCACTTCAAAAAGTACTTAATTGCTGTAAAGCGTTTTGGGACGTCCGGTGGTCGTGAAAGGCGCTATGTAAATGAAAGTCTTTCTTTTCTTTTTATATTCAAATAATTTGGACATGTGTTTGGGGAGTCAGGAGGTGAGACACTCGCCACAGAATACCCAGCATCTGACCTGCTCTTGTCACCACAGTATTTATGTGGCTGGTCCAGTTAAGTTTCTGGTCAATGGCGACCCCCAGGATGTTGATGGTGGGCAGGGCTGGCCTTTTGGGTGGACAACGTGGGCGACCACTCAGGGGGGTGCTGTAGTCAAGAGGGACTTAAATGAAAAAAAAAATTAACAATTTTGATGGAAAGAGTTCAGGCGCAAATTTTTTGGGTAAAGGTTAAGAATACAACTCCTGAAGTGACGTCCTGGGTCTGAGATGATTGGCCTCCAACAACCACAAACACCTTCCTGTGTGTTAGGTATGACTCCTGCCAGTGAAGAGCTTTCCCCCTGTTTCCCATTGACTTCGATCTTATTGGGGCTCCTTGATGCCACACTCGGTTAAATGCTGCCTTGATGTCAAAGGTAGCCACTCTCACCTTACCTCTAGAATTCAGCTGTTTTGGTTATGTTTGGACCAAGGCTGTAATTAGGTCTGGAGCCGATTGGTTTTGGCGCCGATTGGTTCTGGCAGAACCCAAACTGAACATCGGTGAGCAGGTTAGTGATGAGTAATTGCCACTTGATTTCACAGTCAAGGACACTTTGCTGATGATTGAGAGTAGGCTCATGAGGCGGTAATTGTATTTGTCCTGCTTCTTGTGGACAGGACATACTTGGGCAATTTTCTAATTTGTCGGTTAGGTGCCAGTGTTGTAGCTGTACTGGAACAACTTGGCTAGAGGCATGGGCCATTCTGGAGCACAAGTCTTCAGCACGATAACCGGGAAGTTTTCTGTGTCCACAGCCTTTGCTGTATCCAGTACACTCAACCGTTTCTTGATATCACGTGGAGTGAAACGAATTGGCTGAAGACTGGCATATGTGATGCAGGGGACCTCAGGAGGAGGTCAAAATGGATCATCTCCTCGGCACTTCTGCCTGAAGATGGTTGCATGCGCTTAAGCTTTGCCTTTTGCACACATGTGCTGGACTCCGCCATCATTGTGAATGGGGATGTTCATGGCGCCTCCTCCTCCCATTAGTTGTTTGATTGTCTACCACCATTCACAACTAGATGTGGCAGGTCTGTAGAGCGTTGATTCGATCCGTTGGTTGTGGGATAGCTTAGCTCTGTCTATAGCAAGCTGCTTCCGTTGTTTAGCATGCATGTAGTCCTGTGTTGTAGTTTCCCCAGGTTGGCACCTCATGTTTAGGTACGTCTGGTGCTGCTCCTGGCATGCTCTTCTACATTCATCATTGAACCAGGGTTGGTCCCCTGGCTTGATGGTAATGGTAGAGTGAGGGATATGCCGGTCCATGAGGTTACAGTGCCTCATGGATGCCCAGTTTTGAGCTGCTAGATCTGTTCTGAATCTATCCCATTTAGCATGGTGGTGGTGATGCACAACACAATGGAGGGTGTTCTCGGTGTGAAGATGTTACTTCGCCTCCACAATGACTGTGCGGTAGTCACTGCTATCAATGCTATCATGGACAGATGCATCCGTGACAGGTAGATTGGTGAGGACGAGGTCAAGTAGGTTTTTCCCTCGTGTTGGTTCTCTCACCACCTGCCGCAGAGCCAGCCTGACAGCTATGTCCTTCAGGACTCGGCCAGCTTGGTCAGTAGTGGTGCCCCTGCCCAGAGTACATTCTGTGCCCTTGCTGCCCTCAGTTCTTCTTCCAAGTGGTGATCAACATGGTGGAGTACCGATTCATCAGCCGAGGGAGGGTGGTAGGTGGTAATCAGCAGGAGCTTTCCTTGCCCATGCTTGACCTGAAGCCATGAGACTTCATGGGGTCCAGAGTCAATGTTGAGGACTCCAAGAGCCACTCTTTCCCGACTGTACACCACTGTGCGGCCACCTCCGATGGGTCGGTGATGTCGGTGGGACAGGACATTCCCGGGGATGGTGATGGAGAATTCTGGGACGTTGGCTGAAAGGTATGATTCTGTGAGTATGACTGTGTCAGGCTCTTGCTTGACTAGTCCGTGGGACAGCTCTCCCAATTTTGGCACATGTCCCCAGATGGGAGAGATGAGGACTTTGCAGGGTAGACTGGGCTGGGTGTTCCTTTGTCATGTCTAAATCTGGTGCCAAGGTCGATGCCGGTTGTTCCGACCGATTTTATTTTTATTATAGTTTTCTGTAGTGGTTTGGTACAGCTGACAGGCTTGCTAGGCCATTTCACTGGGCAGTTAAGAGTCAGCCACATTGCATAGCTGCAATTCACAAGTAATTTCACAAGAAACCTGAGCGTTTTCAGACTTTTAATTATTCCAATAACCGCTTTGTACAACGTAGATAAGCATGCATTGGAGAATAATGAAGAATGCATGGGAAAAGCGCTGTCGATTGCTTTTGCGATGATTGTTACTTGCATTCTTTTGCAAATCGTTAGCTCATCTAATATGCCCGTGATAATAATGCATTAACATGCAATTGTATGTGATATGGTTATTAATTTATTCATGTATGACGCAGCCACTTCCTAAATTTCAAGCAGTTCAAGTTGTGAATATTTGAAATGAGCCTGTAGGAATCGATCTATCCCTAACTGAAGCACTGAAGTCGAGTCAGTTCAATAATTCAACTGAATTTAATCAAACAAGTGAACAAAACAAAAACATGCAGGAGCAACAGCAAACAGGTCTTTTCAGCAGCTTGTTACACGAGGTCTGGGCTTAGAACCTCCCACTCTCTGACGTCAGGACGTCATCAAGTTTCCCGCCGCTCGGGGCATCACGTGACCAACGTGATGACGTCATCACGTTGTTTCAGGGCTTTTGCAGAAAGCTTATTTACACTCAGCCAACAAACACAGATGTTGTAGCATTGGGTTAAAGACAGTTATGCAGTTGTACAGAAGATCATTGGTGGTTTTGCCACAAGCCTCTGTTTATGCAACTGACCAGAGGGGCGATTCTTCAACTAATACAGAGGAGGCAGAATATGTTACATCCATGTAAGATATATTCACTAAAATGATATGCAATAAAATGTGTGCTGTAATCGTTTATCACTGTGACTGAATTTAGAAAGTACACAAATCAATTAGCCTTTTTGTAACTTAGATATGTTTTGTTTTATTAGTCGAGAAGATTGCGAAAATAAATGGTAATAAATCTTCAATTCCTTTACTTATTTGCAACCACAATTATATGCTGGTCTGTGCCCAGCACGTAAACCCTAAGAATATATAATATTTTTCATTCATTCATGGGATGTGGGCGTTGCTGGCAAGGCCAGCATTTATTCCCCATCCTTAATTGCCATTGAGAAGGTGGTGGTGAGCTGCTTTCTTGAACCGCTGCAGTCCATTTGGTGAAGGTACTCCCACAGTGCTGTTAGAGAGGGTGTTCCATGATTTTGACCCAGCAACGATGAAGGATCGATGATATACTTCCAAGTCAGGATGGTGTGTGACTTGGAGGTGAACTTGCAGGTGGTGGTGTTCCCATGCGCCTGTTGCCCTTGTCCTGGCAAATGGTATGCTGGCCTTCATTACAAGAGGATTTGAGTACAGGAGTAAAGAAGTCTTACTTCAATTATATAGGGCCTTGGTGAGACAACACCTGGAGTACTGTGTACAATTTTGGTCTCCTTACCTAAGGGAGGATATACTTGCCATAGAGGGAGTGCAACAAAGGTTCACGAGATTGACTCCTGGGATGGCGGGACTGTTGTATGAGAAGAGATTGAGTAAACTAGGCCTGTATTCTCTTGAATTCAGAAGACTGAGAGGGGATCTCATTGAAGCAGACACAATTATTACAGGGCTTGATTGGATGGATACTGGGAGAATGTTTCCCTTGGCTGGGGAGTCTAGAACCAGGGGCCACAGCCTCAGGACAAAGGGTAGGCCATTCAGGACTGAGATGAGAAGAAATTTCTTCACACAGAGGGTGGTGAATCTTTGGAATTCTCCACCCCAGAGGGCTGTGGAAGCTCAGTCATTGGGTATATTCAAAACAGAAGTAGATAGATTTCTGACTAGTAAGGGCATCAAGGGATATGGCGATAGGGTCGGTGAATGGAGTTGAGGCAAAAGATCAGCCATGATCTCATTGAATGGCGGATCAGGCTCGTAGGGCCGAATGACCTACTCCTGCTCCTATTTCTTATGTTCTTATGTCCTTATAGGTGGTAGAGGTTGCGGGTTTGGGAGGTGCTGCCGAAGAAGCATTAGCAAGGTGCTGCAATGCATCTTGTAGATGGTACATACTGCAGACACGGTACACCGGTGGTGGAGTGAGTGAATGTTTAAGATGGTGGATGGGGTGCCAATCAAGTGGGCTGCTTTGTCCTGGATGGTGTCGAGCTTCTTGAGTGTTGTTGGAGCTGCACTCATCCAGGCAAGTGGAGAGTATTCCATCACACTCCTTACTTGTGTTTTGTAGATGGTGGAAAGGTTTTGGGGAGTCAGGAGGTGAGACACTCACCACAGAATACCCAGCCTCTGACCTGCTCTTCTTGCCACAGTATTTATGTAGCTGGTCCAGTTAAGTTTCTGGTCAATGGTGACCCCCAGGTTATTGATGGTGGGGGATTCGGCGATGGTAATGCCATTGAATGTCAAGTGGTTAGACGCTTGCTTGTTGGAGATAGTCATTGCCTGGCACTTGTGTGACGCAAATGTTACCTGCCACTTATCAGCCCAAGCCTGAATGTCATCCAGGTTTTTCTGTATGTGGGCATGGACTGCTTCATTATATGAGGGGTTGTGAATGGCACCGAACATGGGGCAGTCATCAGCAAACATCTCACTTCATAGCCTTTCATATAATCGATTACATTTAGGTTATTACATCAATCTATGACCTTCACACTGTTGCGATATCCACCGTCGACCTTTTTGTATGAGTCACTGGAGGAACAGCACTGAGAATATTCTGCACTTCAGTGGCAAACAGGAACCGAAAAGCCTAGTCCATATTATGATTACTTTGCTAAAATATTTTAACAGTTAATTCTGGAAGATGCCTTATATCATGTTATCTTTTCAATTTTAAAGTATACAATGATATAGAAATACAGAGTGAAATATGCTCAGATTCTGTACTGGAATGTTGCTATTGCTTTATTAGATTAAAGTATCCCAATACGGTCAAAGCGATTGTTATTTTAAGTATTTAAAATTACCGTCATGTAGTCCAGGAAGAGATAACCACAAGCAAAATTCAACATTGATATTTTGTTTTCTAATTGTTTTGATGAATATTAGCTCATGGGCAGGTGCCTTTCAAAGAATACAACACACAGAGACACACACAGTTTTATTTTATTAGTATTTTGGAGAACACGATTTATTAATCGACTACATGTTTAGCGTTCTCTGCAGTATAGAGACAAATCAATCAATACGTCCTTGCTTGCATTTATGATTCGATTTAGGAACATAGGAACTGCCAGACAAATCATGACCAAGGCCCATCTCGGTCACCTTCTACCATCCTGGTAGTCACATGATACACCAGTAATAATCATATCAATCAATATCTATCAATTAATCTACAACAGACTCCCATCTGTGGGGGAAAGCTTTGAGAACCATAGGTTCAAAGTGTCCTGTTTCCCTCAAATACTACACTTTTAAAAATTCGTTTTATGGGATATGGGTATCGCTGGCAAGGCCAGCATTTATTGCCCATCCCTAATTGCCCTTTAGAAGGTGGTGGTGAACTGCCTTCTTGAACCGCTGCAGTTCACGTGGTGAAGGAACTCCCACAGTGCTGTTAGGGAGTTCCAGGATTTTGACCCAGCGACAATGAAGGATCGGTGATATACTTCTAAGTCAGGATGGTGTGTGACCTGGAGGGGAACTTGGAGGTGGTGGTGTTCCCATGTGCCTGCTGCCCTTGTGCTTCTAGATGGAAGAGGTCGTGGGTTGGGAGGTGCTGCCGAAGAAGCCTTGGCGAGTTGCTGCAGTGCATCTTGTAGATGGTGCACACTGCAGCCACGGTACACCGGTAGTGGAGGGAGTGAATGTTTAAGGTGGTGGATGGGGTGCCAATCAAGCGGGCTGCTTTGTCCTTGATGGTGTCGAGCTTCTTGACTGTTGTTGGAGCTGCACTCATCCAGGCAAGTGGAGAGTATTACATCATACTCCTTACTTGTGCCTTGTAGATGGTGGAAAGGCTTTGGGGAGTCAGGAGGTGAGACACTCGCAGCAGAATACCTAGCCTCTGACCTGCTCTTGTCGCCACAGTATTTATGTGGCTGGCCCAGTTAAGTTTCTGGTCAATGGTGACCCCCAGGATGTTGATGCTGGGGGATTTGGCGATGGTAATGCTGTTGAATGTCAAGGGGCAGTGGTTAGACTCTCGCTTGTTGGAGACAGTCATTGCCTGGCACTTCTGTGGTGCGAATGTTACCTGCCACTTATCAGCCCAAGCCTGAACGTCGTCCGGGTCTTGTTGCATGTGGGCATGGACTGCTTCATTATCCAATGAGTTGTGAATGGCGCTGACCACTGTGCAGTCATCAGCGAACATCCCCATTTCTTTCCTTATGTTGGTGGAAGGTCATTGATAAAGCAGCTGAAGATGGTAGAGCAAGTTATTATCTTAATGGCAAGAAACTGGAAAGTACTGAAGTACAAAGGGATCTGGGGGTCCTGGTGCACGAAACTCAAAAGGTTAGTATGCAGGTGCAGCAAGTGATTAAGAAGGCCAATGGAATGTTGGCTTTCATTGCTAGGGGGATAGAATATAAAAATAGGGAGGTATTGCTTCAGTTGTGCAAGGTATTGGTGAGACCGCACCTGGAATACTGCGTACAGTTTTGGTGTCCATACTTAAGAAAGGACATACTTGCTCTCGAGTCAGTACAAAGAAGGTTCACTCGGTTAATCCCGGGGATGAGGGGATGGACATATGAGGAGAGGTTGAGTAGATTGGGACTCTACTCATTGGAGTTCAGAAGAATGAGAGGCGATCTTATTGAAACATATAAGATTGTGAAGGGGTTGGATCGGGTGGATGCGGGGAAGATGTTCCCGATGATGGGTGAAACTAGAACTAGGGGGCATAGTCTTAGAATAAGGGGCTGCTCTTTCAAAACTGAGATGAGGAGGAACTACTTCACTCAGAGGGTGGTAGGTCCATGGAATATGCTGCCCCAAAAAGCTGTAGAAGCTACATCATTACATAAATTTAAAACAGAAATAGACAGTTTCCTAGAAGTAAAGGGAATTAAGGGTTATGGGGAGCGGGCAGAAATTTGGACATGAGTCTAGGTTCGGATCGGTCATGGCCCTGTGGGTAGAGGAGCGGGCCCAGGGGCCGTGTAGCCTGATCCTGCTCCTAATTCGTGTGTCTAATTCTGTTAGATTCAGGAGATGGTTCTGTGATAGTGGATTGGCGGTTAGGATCAGATCAGCCATGATCTTATTGAATGGCGGAGCAGGCTCGAGGGGCCGATTGGCCTACTCCTGCTCCTATTTCTTATGTTCTTATGTTCTTATGACACTGCACTGCAGAACTCCTGCAGCATTGTCCTGGGGCTGTGATGATTGACCTTCAACCACCACAACCATCTTCCTTTGTGCTAGGTATGACTCCAGCCAGTGGAGTGTTTTCCCCCTGATTCCCATTGACTTCAGTTTTACTAGGGCTCCTTGATGCCACACTCGGTCAAATGCTGCCTTGATGTCAAGGGCAGTCACTCTCACCTCACCTCTGGAATTCAGCTCCTTTGTCCATGTTTGGACCAAGGCTGTAATGAGATCGGGAGCCGAGTGGTCTTGGCGGAACGCAAACTGGGCATCAGTGAGCAGGTTATTGGTGAGTAAGTGCCGCTTGATAGTACTATCGCTGATGCCTTCCATCACTTTGCTGATGATTGAAAGTAGACTGATGGGGCGGTAATTGGCCTTGTTGGATTTCTCCTGCTTTTTGTGGACAGGACATACCTGGGCAGTTTTCCACATTTTCATATAGGTGCCAGTGTTGTAGATGTACTGGAACAGCTTGGCTAGAGGCGTGGCTAGTTCTGGAGCACAAGTCTTCAGCAAGATAGCCGGGATGTTGTCGGGGCCCATAGCCTTTGTTGTATCCAGTGTGCTCAGCCATTTCTTGATATCACGTGGAGTGATTCGAATTGGCTGAAGACTGGCTTCTGTGTTGGTGGGGACCTCAGGAGTAGGCCGATATGGATCATCTGCTCGGCACTTCTGGCTGAAGATGGTTGCAAACTTAGCATATTTCATGTCTCAAAATACTCTCACCCAAAGTATTATATTTAGATTTGAATAACTCCATTTACGCCCAAATTACAGGCTACATGAGGTCCTCATGGCGTTGATGTTGTTGATATAAATTAGTTGAATTGCATTCATTGTTATTATCATCACCAGTAGCATCGACATCAGCATCATCATTGTTGATGCCATTATAATATGAGTGTTACAACTGTTCGTTTTGCTTATTTCATTTGCTTTTTTTTAGAATTAGAGCACCTTCTTGCAAAATTAGGTAGGAGTAAATAAATTATTTTATCTGTTACAATGCAAGTACCGTAGTAAGATTTGTGTCCGCACTGTCCTCCATTCCTTGTTTCCTGATGATACAAAGCTAGGTGGGAAAGTAAGCCGTGAGGAGGACACAAAGAGCCTGCAAAGGGATATAGACAGGTTAAGTGAGTGAGAAATAGGTGGCAGATGGAGCATAGAAACATAGAAGATAGGAGCAGGAGTAGGCCATTCGGCCCCTCGAGCCTGCTCCACCATTCAATGAGATCATGGCTGATCATCCAATTTCAGTACCCTGTCCCTGCCTTCTCCCCATATCCCTAGATCCCTTTAGCCTTAAGAAATATATCCAACTCCTTCTTGAATATATTTAATGAATTGGCCTCCACTGCCTTTTGTGGTAGAGAATTCCACAGGTTCACCACTCTCTGGGTGAAGAAATTCCCCCTCATCTCTGTCCTAAATGGCTTACTCCTTATCCTTAGACAGTGACCCCTGGTTCTGGACTCCTTCCTGCATCCAGTCTGTCCAGTCCTGTTAGAATTTTATAAGTTTCAATGAGATCCCCTCTCATTCTTCTAAACTCCAGTGAGTATAAGCCCGATCGACCCAATCTCTCCTCATACATCATTCCTGCCATCCCAGGTATCAGTCTGGTGAATTTTCGCTGCACTCCCTCCATGACAAGAACATCCTTCTTCAGATAAGATGACCAAAACTGCACACAATACTCAAGGTGCGGTCTCACCAAGGCCCTGTACAACTGCAGCAAGACATTCTTACTCCTGTACTCGAAACCTCTCGCCACAAAGGCCAACATACCATTTGCCTTCTTAACCGCCTGCTGCACCTGCATGCTTACCTTCAGTGACTGGTGCACAAGGACACCCAGGTCTCGTTGTACTTCCCCTTCCCCCAAACTATTGCCATTCAGATAATAATCTGCCTTCCTGTTTTTGACACCAAAGTGGACAACCTCGCATTTATCCACGTTATATTGCATCTGCCATGCTTCTGCCCAATCACCCAACCTGTCCAAATCATACTGAAGTTTCTCGGCATCCTCCTCACAGCACACACGCCCACCCAGCTTTGTGTCATCTGCAAACTTGGAGATATTACATCTAGTTCCCTTGTCTAGATTATTTATTTTTATTGTGAATAGCTGGGGTCCTAGGACCAATCCCTGCGGTACCCCACTAGTCACTGCCTGCCACTTGGAAAAAGACCCATATATTCCAACTCTTTGCTTCCTGTCTGCCAACCAGTTCTTTATCCAAGTCAGTGCCTTGCCCCCAATCCCATGTGCCTTACCTTTACACGCTAATCTCTTATGCGGGACCGTATCGAAAGCCTTCTGAAAGTCCAAATACACCACATCCACTGGTTCTCCCTTATCTATTCTACCAGTTACATCCTCAAAAAATTCCAGTAGATTAGTCAAGCATGATTTACCTTTTGTAAATTAATGTTGACTTTGTCTGATCCTGTCACTGTTTTCCAAGTGCTCTGCCATTACATCTTTTATAATGGACTCTAACATTTTCCCCACTACCGATGTCAGGCTATAATTCCCCATAATGTAGGTGTTTGCCATGTCCGTTTAACGTGCCTTAGCTGAACAAGTGGCAACCAAGGGGAAATCCTTTTGTTGTCTGGCAATAGCAGCCAGAGCTCAGATTATGCCACTGTTCCACTTTAGGTATGCGCAAAGTCACCTTCAAGTTATATCAGAAGCTCACAGATGATTTACCAGATGAGTGGAATTAATAAAATATCGGTTTGCTGCTGGTTTTTGTTTGAATCTGAAAAGAATAGTTTGTTATGTGGATTAAATAAAATATCCAACCAGCTGGAATTTCAAATATTGTAAAGTTTGCAATAGCAGAGGGAGAACTATTATTCAAAAATCTGCTGCATTGGTATAGGCACAAATAACTTTGGATTTTATTTTCAGATACAGAAATACAGACTAAGGAAGCAGGTAAAATTAATATACTCATGGAATGGAACATACAAACTATTGCTTCTGTCCTTCTCTGTAATTCACAACACACTTTGTGGGCAGAATTTTAAACTTCGTCCAGGGATTAGTCAAAGGAAACGAAAATCGTGCCAGATAGATATTTTCTATCTATCTATCTATCTATCTCTCTCTGTGTGTCTGTCTCTCTATCTTTCTCTATCTCTCTCGCTCTCTCTCTATCTCTCTCTCTCTCTGTCTCTCTCTGTGCCTCTCTCTCTCCCTCTCTCCCTCTCCCTCTCTCCAGCTCTCTACAAAGACAAAATACTGCGGATGTGGAAATCTGACATAAAAACAGAAAATGCTGCAAACACTCAGCAGGCCAGTTAGCATGTGTGGAGGGAGAAACAGGGTTTACGATGTAACAGGTTTTAAGCAATCACACAGGCAGTGAAAGTGGGGCTGGGTGGAGGGGAGTGGGGAGGAAAGAACAAAAGGGAAGGTCTGTGAACGGGTGAAAGGCAGGAGCAATTAAACAAACGGCAGAATCATTTTGCACTGCTGTCCAAAAAAATCGGAGAAGTGGACAAGGGAGATAAAATAGAGGCAAGACAGGAAGAAATAAGTTCCGTGGGGCATGGACTGGCTGAATCAACGGGTCTACCAGGGCATTCCTGTTTGTGGATCTTGGGAAACATGTAATTTTGACGGGCTGTGCGACATTGGGGACTATGAGGTTGGAGGCTATGGCTGGAAGCTTTCCAGAGGAGATGAGATCAGTGACAATCTGGGAAAAGATGGCTTGATGTTCCGTGGTGGGGTCATGATCCAGGGGGAGGTAGGAGGAGCTGCCAGAGAGTTGCCATTCTGCCTCCGCTGTTCACCAACAGCGCTGCCCTTGACAGCAGGTTTAATAGCAATGTTAGAGTTGGACCTGAGAGAACGGAGTGCTGCACGTTCAGAGGGAGGTAGGTGACAGTGAGTGCGGGGAGTAGAGAAATGGAGATGGCCGATGTCACGCCGGCAATTCCCACTGAAATCATCTAGAGAAGGTAAGATGCCAGATGGAGGCATCCAGGTGGAATAAGAATTCTGAAGACTGGAGATAGGGTCCGCTCTGCGGGGGAAGACTCCTGGCCAAAGAAGTGGGCGCTGAGGCAAATGCAATGGAAGAAGAGTTCAGCATCGTGTCAAGTTGGAAATTCATAGAGGTGGGGGCTTAAGGGGATGAAGCTGAGGCCTTTGCTGAGGACTGATTGTTTGGGATATGAGGGGAAGATCAGAGGGGATAGTGAAAACATGGCAAGGGTTGGGATTGGAAGGTAGGATGGGATCAGAGGAAAGTGAAGCAGAAGAAGTATCTGGAAGGGTGTAGGTATCCAACAGGTGTTGAAGCTTGCGGTCCTCGACACCTGAAAGATAGAAATTTTTTTTTTGCTAAAGCGCTGGATGAGGCAAATGATGAAATGGAGCTGTTTCTGTTGCCAGGACAACTCTGAAAGGGAGTGGATCGGGCTGCTGACGACAGAGTTCGAGAGTGTGCATGTGATGGCGCATGGTGTTGATCATCGATCTCAGGAGGCAGCGAGAGCAACGGTTTGAGGAACACTGAATATCAATATCAGAGCTGGAGACAGATGCTGAGGGAGGAGATACGATACCTGATCAAATACAAAAAAGGCAACAGAAATAAATGAGGGTGAACAAGGTAAAAGAGACACACAGAAATCCCGGCGGAGAGAAGAGCAGAACTTCTTCAAGGTGGGCATTCCTGGAAGGAAAGCGGCAGTGAGTTAAACACGAATACACAGGCAAAATACTGCGGATGCTGGAAATCTGAAATATAAATATAACATGCTGGAAACACGTAGCAGGCCAGGCAACATGTGTAGGGAGAGTTACAGAGTTACAATTTCAGGCCAGTGACCTTTCGTCAGAACTAGAAGGAGTTACAGATGTAACAGGTTTTAGGCACACACAGCAGCAGGGAAAGGGGGAATCTATCTATCTATCTCTCTATCTCTATCTATCTCTCACTCTCTCTCGCAATCTGTCTGTCTCTCTATCTCTCTCTATCTATCTATCTCTCGCTCTCTCTCTCTCGCTGTCTGTCTGTCTCTCTATCTCATCTATCTATCGCTCTCTCTCTATCTATCTATCTATCAATCTCTCTATCTCTCTATCTTTCTCTCTATCTCTATATTTCTCTCTATCTATCTCTCTATCTCTCTCTATCTCTCTCTCTCTCTCTCTCCCTTTCTATCTGTCTCTCTATCTCTCAATTTCAATTCAATTCAAATTGCTTTATTGGCATGACAAGATACATCTTATGTTGCCAAAGCACAGAAAAACATGTATGATTGAACACGTAAATGCAGATCTAGACATACAGTGTATAGACAAATATACCCATGTATACATAAACTAGCTGGGGAGCCCCGCGTTGCGAGGGCAATTTTGGGGCGCGAGGGCAATTTTGGGGCATTTGGTCTCCCTGCCCCTGTCCCTCTCCCTGTCATGTCCTCTCCCTGTCCTATCCCTCCCTCCCCTCTCTCCCTCCCTCCCTCCCCTCTCTCCCCTCCCCTCTCTCCCTCCCTCCCCTCTCTCCCTCCCTCCCCTCCCCTCCCCTCCCCTCCCCCTCTCTCCCTCCCTCCCCTCCCCTCTCTCCCCCCCTTCCTCTCCCCCCTCCCCCCTCCCCTCCCCTCCCTCTCCCTCCCCTCCCTCTCCCACTCCCCTCTGTCCCTCTCTCCGGCCCCTCCCCCTGCCTAGTGCCTGAGGTCCGGTGCCGTCGAGGGCAATTTTGGGGCGCGAGGGCAATTTTGGGGCGTTTGGTCTTCCTGCCCCTGTGTGTCCCCCCTCTCCCTGTCATGTCCTCTCCCTGTCCTATCCCTCCCTCCCCTCCCCTCTCTCCCTCCCCTCCCCTCTCTCCCTCCCTCCCTCCTCTCCCCTGTCTCCCTCTCCCCCCCACCCCTCCCCTCCCCTCCCCCACTCCCCCGCTCCCCTCTGTCCCTCTCTCCGGCCCCTCCCCCTGCCTAGCGCCTGAGGTCCGGTGCCGTTGCTGAGGTCCCCCGCGTATCGCGCGGCTGATGGACGGCCGCTGCGGGCGGGTGGGCAGCGAATGCGCGGTGAGTGCGGGCGGCGCATGCGCGGTGAGTGCGGGCGGCGCATGCGCGGTAAGTGCGAGCAGCCCGCGGGAGCCGGCAAGGCCATTAGCGAGCGGGAAACTTCGGGCGGCGCGCTCGCGCTCCGTCCGCGACACCTGAGAGGGGGAAGTAGAGAGAGACAGAGAGGGAAGAGGAGAAGGAGAGAGAGGGAAGAGGAGAGAGGGAAGAGGAGAAGGAGAGAGAGAGAGGGAAGAAAGAGAGAGAGAGAGAAAGAGAAATTTTTTCAGCTTCAGGCCCCGAGTCCCCCCTGCGCGAGGGTGACACAAATAATATACATATAATCTTTTCTTAGATTTAATGGTCACTGGTTGTCCCTCTGCTTATGGCAAGCTGTAACATAGTTCGCCGCTAAAGTTACGCATTTTCTCTGTTCCCCTAATAGATATGGGAGTTTTTGGTGGTTATTCAAATTTTTGAATTCAGGGCATATTTTTAAGAATTTTGGGTAGAAATTCTCTCTCTATCTCTATCTGTCTCTCTATCTATCTCTCTATCTATCTCTCTCTCTCTATCTCTCGCTCTATCTATCTATCTATCTCTCTTTCTCTCTCTCTATCTCTCTCTCTATCTCTCTATTAGTGATGACAATGTTTAGAGGTAGTCACTGGTAGCCTTTGGTTTGGAACTTTTCTTATGTTCTGATAGGTATATGTTCCTTATCTTTTCCAGAATTAACATCATTGACCAAAATGCTACAAATTTCAGGTGACCAAGAGAACATGCTATACATTTACAGATATGTAAAACGCAGCCACTGGAGGCATATCTGTTAACTGTGCTTATTACATTTATTCAAAATATGCTGCAGATAAACTCTACTTATTAATTGAACGCATTTATATGAAGATATAGATAAAAAGAAAATATCAAGAGCAGAAAAGATGCATTCTCAGAAAATGCAAATATGCAAAGCATACTGCCAAACACATTTTCACGTTGCTGTTTGTGGGAGCTTGCTGTGTGCAAATTGACTGCCATGTTACCTACATTACAACAGTGACTACACTTCAAAAGTAATTCATTGTCCGTAAAGCACTTTGGGACGACCTGAGATTGGGAAAGGCGCTATATAAATGCAAGACTTTTTTTCTTCCTCATCTAACTGTATCAGCATAACCCTCTATTCCCTTCTCATATGTGTATCTAGCTTTCCCTTAAATTAATTTATAATCTTTGCATCAATTAGTGGTAGCTAAAATATAGAATATAATATAGCATAGTATTTGCTTGGTGGCGCAATTTGGCTCATATTTTTCGATCCCTACGGGTGTGTACGAGCTGTGTACACACCCGTAGGGACCTCGCAAGTGCTGGTTTCAGGCATGTGAAGCACATGCGCTGAAAACCGGCACTTCCGATCTGTCAAGAATCCTCTTGATAGATCCTGTGCATGAACAAGAGAAGGGCCTCTGTGGGTGCAGAGTTCCGCTTTCTGCAGGACCTCCGCCCGCTGAAATCCCTTAACAATCTTATGCCTGGTAAAAGCACGCGTAAGGCCTGCTTTTACCAGCATAAGAGTTTAAAAAAGTAAAAAAATATTTTTTTCCACACGTTTATAATTTGAAAATACTTTTAAAATAGGGAAGTTTATTTTTAGCCCCGTAAAAACTTTAATTTTTTTCAAAAAATTTAATTTTTGTTTAAAATATTCAATTTAATGTAATTTTAACTAATTTTAAAAATGTGATTTAAAAAAACAATATTTAATGTTTTGATGTATTTTTTGAGTGATCCCCATTCATACTTTTGACATGCCTAAGCTGAGAGACCTGTCAAAAGTATGAAGGGGGAATTCCCTTCTTCCATTGGTTCCCCATGACCCACATGATCCCAGGGACACTTGCGAACCGCATGCGACCCTGGGATACCTGGGCCCTGTGCACTTCGTAGAGCAGAGGCTCAGGAGCGGAAATGTCCAGACCTCCAGGGCCCTCAGGTAAGGGCGTAGATTTTTTTCCAGATCGGAGGCCTCCACACGCAGGAAGCCTCCGATCAGAAAATATGGGCCAGTGTGTTTTAGTGATGTTGATTGAGTGATATATATTGGCCAGGACACCGGGGATAACTCCCCTGCTCTTATTCAAGATAGTGCCATGGGATCCTTTACGTCCCCCTGAGAGAGCAGATGGGGCCTCGTTTTAATGTCGCATCTAAAAGACAGCACCTCCAACAGTGCAGCACTCGCTCGGTACTGCATGGGAGTGTCAGTCTAGATTTTTGTGTTCAAGTCCCTGGAGCAGGACTTATACCCACAACCTTCTGGCACAGAGGCGAGACTACTATCAACTGAGCCACGGCTGACACTCTGAGGAAGGATGGGAGGAGGCTCAAATGCGAATAAACATCGGCATGGACAGGTTGGGCCGAATGGACTGTTTCTGTGCTGCATTTTCTATGCAATTCTATGTAATTATCTGCAAGGTCTTTTTGTTTGATTTGGTCCGAAGCTTTGGGGGCACCATTTAACTGTCAAGGGCTCAAAATGGGCGGTGAAGTCCTAACCACTCATTATACACCCCACGCGATTTTCTTCAATGGAAACTATGATCATTCAAGGTACGTCTCAAGGTGGAGATGTCCCGCAGTTTACGGGAGGGGGAAGGGCTCATAGAACGGTTATGCCAGAGGTTGTTACCCTGTGTTCAGAATAAGGAGGAAGGTACTTAGCTCAATAAGATCAGGCAGGTATACAAAGTAAAATGATCTATTGAGGAACTCAGCTGATGTAATATGAATTGTGAACACGCAAGTAGTTTATAGTTCAAATTGCAAACATGAAGCTTGCCTCTTTCACTATCCAATGCATCAGATGAGTCAAGAGAGGCAGCGCATATCGAGAATCATTAATGGTGTGTCGTCGATAATTTCCAGGGAACGTAAGCCATGAAAGCTTAGGGGATAACTACCAAAGAAATTCGTCTTGGGCGGAATCGCATTGGCCGCCCATTATCCGTTCTGCCCGATATTCAGTTCTATGAAGCCTTTTCACCTTATTAGTTGCCTGACTGCCAGCCACCAGAGTCGACTGGACATTCTAGGGCTAGAGAGGTTTGCTCTGATTCTTTGATTGTGCGAACTCTTAGGTCTGTCTGTAGCCTTGTGCTTTTGCTGTTTGACATGTAGGTGCTACTGTGTAGTGATGTTACTGGGTTCCAAAGTATCATACAATCATAGAATGGTTACAGCACAGAAGGAGGCCATTCTGCCCGTCCAGCCCGTGCCGGCTCTCTGCAAGAGCAACTCAGCTTGTCCCACACCCCTGCCCTTTTCCCGTAGCCCTGCAATTTTTTTTCCTTCAGGTACTTATCCAATTTCCTTTTGAAAGCCACGATTGAATCTGCCTCCACCACCCGCTCAGGCAGTGCATTCCAGATGCTAACCACTCGCTGCATAAAAAAGTTTTTCCTCACGTCAGCTTTGGTTCTTCTGTCAATCACCTTAAATCTGTGTCCTCTGATTCTCGACCCTTCCGCCAATGGGAATAGTTTCTCTCGATCTGCTCTGTCCAGACCCCTCATGATTTTGAACACCTCTATCAAATCTCCTCTCAATCTCCAAGGAGAACAACCCCAGCTTCTGCAGTCCATCCACGTAACTGAAATCCCTCATCCCTGGAACCATTCTCATGAATCTTTTCTGCACCCACTCTAAGGCCTTCACATCCTTCCTAAAGTGCGATGCCCAGAATTGTGGTCGGAGGCTTTCCGCAGGCAAATGCCTCCGATCCGCAAGCAAAGTATGCACCTACCTGGTGCCTCCATATCTTCGGACTCTTGCAGTCCTGGGCCTGCTTAAAGGCCCCCGTATCCAAGGGGTGCCTGCAGCCCAACCAATCGAAAAGGGAGATTTCCATTATGCTTATTGGGATTCCATTTACTTAGACTCCCCATAAGCATAATAGGAATGACATAAAAAATACATTTTCACACAATCTAAATAAAAATAAATCACCACATGTTTAAAATTAATAAAAATACAATATAATTTAACATTAAAAACAAAAATTACATTTTTTGAAAAATAAATGTAAACATTTTTAAAGGGGTCAAAAATAACCTAAACTAATTTTAAAGGTTTCTGAATGTTTAAATGATTTTTAAAAGATTATTTTAATATTTGTTCAAAGTCTTACACTGATAAAAGAAGGCCTTACACCTGCTTTCACCAGGCATAAGGGTTCCTTGGGCATTCACTGGGCATTAGTTGGGCAAATAACCCAACTCTCCACCAGCGAATGTCCATTTCCGGTGCATGCGGATGATCTGTCAAGCTGCAACTTGTCAGATCGCAAGCTTCGGGTTTTCGCTCATGTGCAGCTCATGCAGAAACCTGGAACTTGCGGGGTACTTACAGCCACGTGCACTGTGCGTACACGGTCATAGGCCCTGAAAAATCCAGGCCAACACTCCAGTTGAGGCCGAACCAGTGTTTTATAAAGGTTCATCATAACCTCCTTGCTTTTGTATTCTAAGCCTCTATTTATAAAGCTCAGGATCCTGTATACTTTTTTTAACCACTTTCTCAACCGGCCCTGCCACCTTCAATGATTTGTGCACATATTACATAGGATTATATAGGATATACAGAACAGAAACAGGTCTTCAGCCCAACCAGTCCATTCCTGCGTTTATGCCCCACTCGAGCCTCCTCCTGTCTTTCCTCATCTAAATCTACCAGCATAACCTTCTATTCCCTTCTCCCTCATACACTTAACTAGCCTCCCCTTAAATGCATCTATACTATTCGCTTCAACCACTCCGTCGCAGCGAGTTCCACATTCTCAGCACTCTTTGGGTAAAGTAGTTTCTTCTGAATTCCCTATTGGATTTCTTGGTGACTATCTTATATTGATGGCCTCTACTTATGCTCTTTCCCACAAGTGGAAACATTCTCTCTGTATCCACTTTATCAAAACCTTTCATAATTCTAAAGATCTCTATTAGGTCACCCCTCAGCCTTTTTCCAAGATAAAAGAGACCCAGCCTGTTCATCCTTTCCTGATATGTATACCCTCGCATTTCTGGTATCATCCTTGTAAATCTTCCCTGCACCCTCTCCAGTGCCTCAATATCCTTTTATAATATGGTGATCAGAACTGCACGCAGTACTCTTAAGTGTGGTCGAACCAAGGTTCGATACAGGTTTAGCATAACTTCCCTTTTTTTCAATTCTATACCTCTAGAAATAAACCCTAGTGCTTGGTTTGCTTTTTTATGGCCTTGCTAACCTGTGTCACAACTTTTAGTGATTTGTGTATTTGTACTCCGAGATCCCTTTGTTCCTCTACCCCACCTGGACTCGCACCCTCCAAGTGATCCGTGACCTCCCTGTTCTTCCTACCAAAATATAATACCTCTCATTTATCTGTGTTGAACTTCATTTGCCAATTAGATGCCCATTCTGGAAGTTTATTAATGTCCTCCTGGAATTTGTTTAAGTCCTCCTCAGTATTGACTATTCCCCCCAATTTGATGCCATCCACAAATTTATAAATTGTATTTTTGATTCCAAAGTATAAATTGTTAATATAAATTGTGAACATAAGAACATAAGAAATAAGAACAGGAATAGGCCATATGGCCCCTCGAGTCTGCTCCGCCATTCCATAAGTTCATGGCTGATCATCGACCTCAATTGCGTTTGCCACATGTCCACCCATTTCACCAGCCTATCTATATCTTCTTGAAGTCTATCACTATCCTCCTCACTGTTCACTATACCTCCAAGTTTTGTTTTATCTGCAAATTTTGAAATTGCACCCTGTACACTCAAGTCAAAGTCATCAATATATATCAAGAAAAGCAGTGGTCCTAGTACCGACCCCTGGGGATCACCACTGTATACCTTTCTCCATTCCGAAAAACAACCGTTCACCACTCTGTTTCCTGTCACTTTTCAATTTCATATCCTTGCTGCCACAATCGCTTTTACTGTAACTGCATGTTAACTGTTTGTGGCTCGTGTATCAGGACACCCAAATCCCTCTGAATACCAACATTAAGTAATCTTTAACCTTTGAAAAAAAATTCAGATTTTCTATTGTTCCTACCAAAGTGGATAATTTCACACTTCCCCACATTATACTCCATCTGCCACCTTCTTGTGCTATCACTCAACTGGTCTATATCCCTTTGCTGCCTCTTTGCATCCTCCTCACAGCTTACTTTCCCACCTCACTTTGTATCGTTAGCAAAATTGTATATGTCACAATCTGTCCCCTCCTATAAGTCATTGACATGGATTGTAAATAGCTGAAGCACTGATCCTTGTGACACTCCACTAGTTACACATTGCCATTCCGAAAATGACTCGTTTATTCCTACTCTCTGTTTTCTGTCTGTTAATAAGAACATAACATAAGAACATAAGAAGTAGGAGCAGGAGTAGGCCATACGGCACCTCGGGCCTGCTCCGCCATTCAATAGGATCATGGCTGATCCGAACCTAGACTCACGTCCACTTCCCTGCCCGCTCCCCGTAACCCCTAATTCCCTTATCAGCTGGGAAACTGTCTATCTCCATTTTAAATTTATTTAATGTCGCAGCTTCCACAGCTCTCTGAGGTAGCAAATTCCATAGATTTACTACCCTCTGAGTGAAGAAGTTTCTCCTCATCTCAGTTTTGAAAGGGCAGCCCCTTATTCTAAGATTATGCCCCCTGGTTCTAGTCTCACCCATCAGTGGAAACATCCTCACCGCATCCACCCGATCAAGCCCCCTCACAATCTTATATGTTTCGATAAGATCGCCTCTCATTCTTCTGAATTCCAATGAGTAGAGGCCCAACCTACACAACCTTTCCTCATAAGTCAACCCCCTCATCTTCGGAATCAACCAAGTGAACCTTCCCTGAACTGTCTCTTAAACATGGAAACCAAAACTACGCAGTATTCCAGGTGTGGCCTCACCAGTACCCTGTATAACTGAAGCAAGATTTCCCTGCTTTTATACTCCATCCCCCTTGCAATAAAAGCCAAGATTCCATTGGCCTTCCTGATCACCTGCTGTATGAAACGTCAACTCAAATTTCTCTCCACGGATGTTGCCTGACCTGCTGAGTTTTTCCAGCATTTTCTGTTGTTATTTCGGATTTCCAGCATCTGCAGTATTTTGCTATCGTACTAACCTTCTGTGTTTCATGCACCAGGACCCCCAGATCCCTTTGTACTGTAGCACTTTGCAGTTTCTCTCCATTTAGATAATAACTTGCTCTTTGATTTTTTCTGCCAAAGTGCATAACCTCACACTTTCCAACATTATATTCCATCTGCCAAATTTCTGTCCACTCACTTAGCCTGTCTATGTCCTTTTGCAGGTTTTTTATGTCCTCCTCACTCACTGCTTTCCCTCCCATCTTAGTATCGTCGGCAAACTTGGATACGTTGCACTCGGTCCCTTCCTCCAAATCGTTAATATAGATTGTAAAGAGCTGGGGTCCCAGCACTGACCCCTGCGGAACACCACTAGTCACTGATTGCCAAACCGAGAATGAACCATTTATCCCAACTCTCTGTTTTCTGTTAGATAGCCAATCTTCCACCCATAAGAACATAAGAAATAGGAGCAGGAGTAGGCCAATTGGCCCCACGAGCCTGCTCCACCATTCAATAAGATCATGGCTGATCTGATCCCAACCTCAAATCTACTATCACTCTACATCCCTCCCGAACCCATGTGATCTCCTGGGAGAGGCGAAAAACCAGATAAAAAACCCAATGGCCAATTTGGGAGAAAAAAATCTGGGAAATTCCTCTCCGACCCATCTAGGTGATCGAAACTCGTCCAGGAGATCGCTGTCCCTATATTTTCTACAGTACTTACCTTCTGTAAAAGGTGATCTCCACCACAGCCAGGAACAGGAATAGAACCATCTCCTGAAATCTAACACATAATTAGAACACAAGAAGTAGGAGCAGAACCAGGCTACATGGCCCCTGGGCCCGCTCCATTACCCACAGGGCCATGACCGTTCCGAACATAGACTCATGTCCAATTTCCTGCCCGCTCCCCATAACCCCTAATTCCCTTTACTTCTAAGAAACTGTCTATTTCTGTTTTAAATTTATTTAATGATGTAGCTTCCACAGCTTTCTGGGGCAGCAAATTCCACACACCTACTACCCTCTGAGTGAAGAAGTTTCTGCTCATCTCAGTTTTGAAAGAGCAGTCCCTTATTCTAAGATTATGCCCCCTAGTTCTAGTTTCACCCATCATTGGGAACATCCTCACCACATCCACCCGATCAAGCCCCTTCACAATCTTATGTTTCAGTAAGATCGCCTCTCATTCTTCTGAACTCCAATGAGTAGAGTCCCAATCTACTCAACCTCTCCTCATATGTCCACTCCCTCATCCCTGGGATTAACCGAGTGAACCTTCTTTGTACTGACTCGAGAGCAAGTATGTCTTTTCTTAAGTATGGACACCAAAACTGTATGCAGTACTCCAGGTGCGGTCTCACCAATACCTTGTACAACTGCAACAATACCTCCCTGTTTTTATATTCTATCCCCCTAGCAATAAAAGCCAACATTCCATTGGCCTTCTTGATCACTTGCTGCACCTGCATACTAACCTTTTGAGTTTCGTGCACCAGGACCCCCAGATCCCTTTGTACTACAGTACTTTCCAGTTTCTTGCCATTAAGATAACTTGCTCTATGATTTTTCCTGCCAAAGTGCATAACCTCACACTTTCCAGTATTTTATTCCATCTGCCAAATCTCTGCCCACTTACTTAGCCTGTCTATGTCCCTTTGCAGGTTTTTTATGTCCTCCTCACTCACTACTTTCCTTCCCATCTTTGTATCATCTGCAAACTTTGATATTTTACACTCGGTCTCCTCCTCCAAATCATTAATATAGATTGTAAAGAGTTAGGGACCCAGTACTGACCCCTGCGGAACACCACTAGTTACTGATTGCCAGTCTGTGAACGAACCATTTATCCCAACTCTCTGCTTTCTGTTAGATAGCCAATCCTCCACCCATGCCAGAATATTACCCCCAATCCCATGATTTTTTATCTTGAGCAATAATCTTTTGTGTGGCACCTTTTCAAATGCCTTTTGGAAGTCTAAATACACTACATCCACTGGTTCCCCTTTATCCACCCTGTATGTTACTTCCTCAAAGAACTCAAGCAAATTTGTCAAACATGACTTCCCCTTCATAAAACCATGCTGACTTTGTCCTATTAAATATGGTTATCCAAATGTCCCATTACTGTCTCCTTAATAATGGACTCTAAAATTTTACCAACCACAGATGTTAGGCTAACTGGTCTATAGTTTCCAGCCTTCTGCCTACTACCCTTTTTAAATAAGGGTGTTACATTAGCAGTTTTCCAATCTGCCGGGACCTTTGCTGAGTCCAGGGAGTTTTGGAAAATTATTACCAATGCATGCACAATCCCTACCGCCACTTCCCTCAAGACCCTAGGATGTAAGCCATCAGGTCCAGGGGATTTATCCACCTTGAGTCCCATTATTTTACCAAGTACCACTTCCTTAGTGATTTTAATCGTATTCAGCTCCTCCCCCCCAAGAGCCCCCTGTTTGTCCAGTGTTGGGATATTCTTAGTGTCCTCTACCGTAAAGACTGATACAAAATAATTGTTCAGCGTTTTTGCCATCTCCATGTTTCCCACCATTAATTTCCCGGTCTCATCCTCCAAGGGACCAACATTTACTTTAGCCACTCTTTTTCTTTTTATATAACTATAGAAACTTTTGCTATCTGTTTTTATATTTTTTGCTAATTTACTTTCATAATCTATCTTCCCTTTCTTAATTAATCTTTTAGTTATTTTTTGCTGTCTTTTAAAGACTTCCCAATCTTCTATCCTCTCACTAGATTTGGCTACCTTATATGCCCTTGTTTTTAGTTGGATACTATCCTTAATTACTTTACTTAGCCACGGCTGGCTATCTTTTCTTTTACACCCTTTTTTCCTCAGTGGAATATATATTTTTTGGAAGTTGTAAAATAACTCCTTAAATGTACACCACTGATCATGTACCGTCTTACCCTTTAATCTATTTTCCCAGTCCACTCCAATCAATTCCGCTCTCATACCTTCATAGTCTCCTTTATTCAAGCTCAGCACGCTTGTTTGAGATCCAACCTTCTCACTGTAGTGTATGTGCCTTTACGAACCCCAGGTGTGCTGTAATGCCAGTAATGGTGACTCGGGCTATTAAAGCCTGTATATTGTGTATATCCGTTGGAACCCCCCCCAGACTTTGCTTAGTAAACACCTATGAACCAACTCCTGTCTTCAATGTCTTTATCAACACACGGACACTACAGTGGCGATGAAGTGGAAATGGACTTACCTGCAATTCGGCAGCACCTCAAGGACATCGATTCCTCGGGCTTCCAGAAGACTCAAGAAAGTGAGAGACGCTGTGGTTTCACCAGCCGGCCAAGCTGGTGGCAGGTACTGCGCTAATCCTTCCTGGGCGTCAGGCTGGGGCTCCAGCGGCTGGCCCTACAGCTGAGACAGGCAGCAAAATCAGAGGCAAGCAATAACGGACGGGGAGGGAGCACTCGGGAGATGGCCGGTGCTGCAAGCAGGTCGGCGTTCAGACCTGGAGAGAAAGTCCGGCGGGAACGAGTCTCCAACTGTAAATAAATTTAAAAAAAGAAAAAGAACGGAAACCATGGGAAACAGCTTTGTCATCGGCAGCAGCGGCGGGAAAGCGCGGGAAGCGCCATATCTTTTCTGCAGAAAAGAAAGAAAAGCGCGGGAAGCGCCATATCTTTTCTAAGATGCCTAAGTCTGGCAATATTGATGCTTTTGATAGCGAAATAGAGGATTGGACCACATATGTGGAAAGAGTAGAGGTATATTGCACTGCAAATGGAATAGAAGTTGAAAAGAAAGCTTCAGTACTGCTGAACCTAATGGGCGCAAAGGCATACGGGCTGTTACGAAATTTAATCACTCCAGCCAAACCAAAGGACAAGAATTTTAAAGAAATTGTTGATACCCTGCAGGAGCACTTAAACCCAACACCGCTGCTGATAGCGGAACGATTCAAATTCTTCAAGAGAAATCAACACAAGAATGAAAGTAACGCTGATTACCTCACCGAATTAAGAAAGCTATCAAAGTACTGCCAATTCGGGGCAGGACTAGCAGATTATCTTCGAGACAAATTCGTCTGCGGTCTCTTAAGTGAAGGAACACAAAAAAGGCTGCTTTCTGAAAAAGATTTAACACTGGACAAGGCTTTCAGTATGGCTGTATCATACGAAGCAGCAGCAAGAGGAGCTGCAGAGATACAACAAAAGACACAGGACTTCGGCACCCATGAAATGACACAGGGTTTCGAAAGATGTTATCGCTGTGGCAGATCCACCCATAACCAGAGGGACTGCTGGTTCAAGGACAAAGCATGCAAGCAATGCGGAAAGATTGGACACATTGCATGGGTATGCCGATCTGGACAAAATAAATCCACAGACAGAAAAAAAAAAATCAATAAAGAAAAGTACAGAAAGGTACAAATGATGACGGACAGTAGCTCCGAAGACCAGAAGAGTGATAGCGACTCCGAAAACAAGAGACTAAGCTGTCTCAAATTACATAATGTACTTGCCAAAGATGATGACCAAACCATTTGGGATACCCTCACGATAGCAGGGTCCCCAGTTAAAATGGAGCTAGATACAGGATCAGCTCTAACCGTAATAAATCGACGGGATTACGAGAGGCTATTTCCGCATATACCTTTAAAAGACACATCCATTATCTTAAAAACATATACGGGGCAGAAAGTATACCCCAAAGGAAAAATAAGGGTGCCTGTTGTATACAACGGCAAAGAAATACAAAAGTTGTATTTATACATTCTACAAGATGGTGGTCTGTGAATGGATCAGAAAGATACGTTTAGACTGGCACTCCATTCAGGCACTGACGGTGACCAGTAAGGAAAAAAACGATGATGACATCATACCTGAATGATTAAAAGACATCTTGGCCAACGCCAAAGAAGTGTTTCAAGAGAAACTAGGAACCTTGAAAGGCATCACCGCCTCAATAAAAGTAGAAGATGCAGCAATTCCCTAGTTTTTTAAGGCAAGACCGGTACGATATGCAATTCGTCCAGCAGTCGAGGCAGAGCTGGAGAATTTGGAAAAGGCAGGCGTATTAGCCAAAATAAATTGGAGCGAGTGGGCAACACCCATCGTTCCAGTCATGAAGAAAGCATTGAATAATGATAAATCTGAAGAACAAAGAAAAGTTCGCATCTGTGGAGACTTCAAGGTGACTGTAAACCCGGTCCTTCACACAGTACAGTATCCTCTTCCGAGGATAGAAGATATTTTCGCCTCACTATCCGGAGGGAAACGTTTCACCAAAATTGCCTGGCACAGGCATGTCTACAGATGGAGGTTGAAGAGGCCTCTAAAAAAATCTCACGATAAATACACACAAAGGTCTGTACCAGTACAATCGACTGGTTTTCGGAGTAGCATCCGCTCCAGCTATCTGGCAAAGAGCTATGGAGCAAGTCCTCCAAGGGATTCGGGGTACTCAATGCTACCTAGACGACATCCTTGTAACAGGAGAAAACGACAACGAGCACCTTGCCAATTTGGAGCAGGTGCTCACTAGGCTGAGAGAACGGGGCCTACGAGCAAATCGCCCCAAGTGCGAATTTTTCCAAAATCAAATATCATATTGTGGCCACATAATTAATAAGGAAGGGTTGCATAAGTCACCTGAAAAAATTGAAGCGGTCATAAAAGCCCCAGCACCTGAAAATGTTTCACAATTAAGGTCGTTCCTGGGATTAATAAATTACTATCATGAATTTTTACCGAACTTATCAACTCTTCTACACCCTCTTAATGAACTGCTGCAAACAGGAGTGATTTGGAAATGGAACGAAGACTGTAAACGTGCCTTCCATAAATGCAAAGACTTAATCACATCCGAAGAAGTTTTGGCTCATTACAACCCATCACTGCCAATCAGACTGGTGTGCGATGCATCCCCTTACGGCATAGGAGCAGTATTATCGCATAAATTCCCTGATGGCTCAGAACGGCCGATAGCTTTTGCGTCATGCTCATTAAACTCAGCTGAGCGTAACTATGCCCAAATCGACAGGGAAGCACTCAGCCTGGTATGGGGAGTGAAGAAATTCAACCATTACCTACACGGACAAAAATTTACCTTGTTGACTGACCATCAACCCCTCATCTCCATATTCAACCCTAAAAAGGGTGTTCCCATTGTTGTGTATGTAACCGTTTACCTTTAAGGGAACTATAGAATGTAACCGTTCGCCTTTAAGAGCACTACTTTAGGGTGGCACTATCTATTGGCTCATGTATACTGTAATACCGATAGTGACCACACCAGTATATAAGGGTTGTGATACGTTAACTAGGGCAGAAATCGCCCAGACCTCTGAATAGTAAAGACCTGTTTTGTTTGTACTTCTAAAGTCTCTGAAGTTATTTACTGCACAACCTACAGACTTTACAGTGGCGACAAGTCCGATCGTACCCTGCGGCAAGACTAACCAGTAGCAGAGAGCTTCAAAAAGAAAACACGAGGCTCCGTCTACTAAAAGTATAGTACTTACTGGAAGCTGGAAGATTAACAGCAAAGCGCGGCAGCAACAGGCACAGATTACCCTGCTACCACATCTTGAGCGAGCCAATCAGCCTAGAACAAGGCGGCCGAAGAGACTGTGAGTAGTTAAAACAAATAAATTAAAAAATTTGGAGGAGAAGGGCAAAGCATTCGGGTCCAACGGCGTCGGGTGACAGCCGGACCGCGGGCAATGTGAGAAGCCGTGCAGCAACCGCTGCCACGAAGCGCTGAGCCTGCGAGTAGGCGCGGGAGTGTCAGAGCCGAGATCCGCGCGAGCGGGGGAGCCAGAGCCGAGCGGGAGGCGTTGCAAGCCAGCGATCGCATCTCCAGATAAGGGCCGAGAGCCGCGAGAGCGATCGGATCTACAGATAAGGGCCGGCAGCCGCTTCGCGATCCAGCGATCGCATTATAGATAAGGGCCGCACTCGGGCTGACAGACGGCGTCGGGGGACTGGGTGAAGACCGCCAAGCGCGGGAAAACCACCATCGAAGTGGGCGGGGAGAGCGAGAAGCGCGGGAAAGCCGCCATTTTTCGCGGGGAAACCGCTGAAGAAGAAGGAAGAAGCGGGAAACCGGCATCTTGGAAATTATTAAGAATTTCAGGAAAGTAATAAGATTTTTCAGAAAGGCTGGTGTGTTCTCAAGAAGAGAGGGAAAATAAGTATAAGTACAGCAATACTTGTGGTGTTCTCAAGAAGAGAGAAGAAAATTAATAATAAGTAAAGTAATACTTGTACTGTACTCGAAAAGAGAAGAAGATGCCTAAGCGAGGAAATATTAATGATTTTAATGCTGAAATAGAAGACAGGGCCACGTATGGGGAACGCATAGGAATATATTGCGTAGCCATATACGACAAGGCAATAACTTTGTTAAATTCGATGGGAGCAAAAACATACGGGCTTTTGAAACATCTAATAGCACCAGTTAAACCAGTGGACCAAATGACTGCAAGCATTTCCAAATGCTACCGTTGTGGAAAGACAACGCATGACCAGAATCAGTGCTGGTTTAAGAATCAAGAGTGCAGGAAATGTGGCAAACTGGGTCACATCGCGAAGGTATGCAGGTCCAGAAAGAAGACCGACAAACAAAGGAAGCCACCACCACAAGAAAAGTACAACAAGGTGCATCAGGTGGCTGAAAAGAGTTCAGACGAACAAAATTCAGACTCAGACCCAAACAGCCAGGAGTTGGATAGTCTGAGAATCCACAATGTGGGTAAAGTAACTGATCTACAGACGATCTGGGTCACACTAAAAATAGCTGGAGTCCAAGTACGAATGGAGCTGGACACGGGATCAGCTGTATCAGTCATCAACCAAAAGGACTACCACCGACTATTCTCTCACATACCCTTAAGAAATACCAAGTTCGTATTACAGACATACACGGGGCATCGCGTATACCCCATGGGGAAAATAAGAGTCAAGGTGAGAGATAGGGGTAAAGTACACCCAAGAATGAATTTGTACGTACTACCTGAGGGAGGACCACCACTTCTAGGACGGGTGTGGATCAAGAAAATAGACATGGAATGGCACTACCGACAAGCAATGACGAGTGAGGACTCGGTGCAGACAAGCAGCTCAGACTCTGAGCCGGAAGAAGATAAGTCCAGCTTATGTATGAAAAACAAGGTTAACATTAACTCACAGACTAAGGTTGGAAAATCGATGGCGTGCATAAAGACAGAGAATTCTGAGTCTGTTCAAGCTACAGACATATGCATTACGGAGGAACACCGGGCTCGAACTCAACGCTATTTCAAAGTACAACAACAATTAGAACAATTAAGTTACCGCCTCGTACAAGAGATGAAAACAATGAAAAAGTTCTATGACACCGAATGGGAGAGTCTGGAAAGACAACAGAACCTACTGGCTCAAGCAGAGAGCGACCATAGAGCCATCGTGACCAATTACCGATCACATCTCCCTGATGATGTTCAGGGGTTAGAATATTTGCATGATCTAGAGATACAGCAGAAGGTCAAATCACGCTGCACTGAGGATTTTGTTCTGCAATTAGAGACGGAGCTAGTGCAGGCAAAGTTAAGAGAAGTTGAATCACAGGGTGCTCTTAAGGAGATGCAGAAACAAATCTTGGACATGGAAAAGAGAAACACTTCTTTACCTGATGAGAATAATGTGGCCATGTTGCAAGAGGAGCTTATAGGGGCGAAACTGAAAGAAGCTAAGCAAAGGATGTTGGAACTTGAAACGCAGAACCAAATCAGCGGTAATCAGCTATGTCAAGCAGAGAAGGAGTGCAAGGGTCTACATGAGAAGGTGCAATATCTCTCAGCCCAAAATAAGGGACTACTCACTCAGTTAAATGAAAGTAAACGGGAAATGGCTGAGATGGACTGCAAGAATAAAGAAGAATTGATGGCAGTGAGACTTCGAGAGGCAGATAGCATAGCAGCCTTGGCTGAACTCCAACAGGAAATTGCGAAAGAAACAAATGAAGAGGAATCTTCAGGAAGCCAGGATTTTATTCCAGTTCTTCTCTACGACTCCTTACAAGCAGAGTGCGAGAAGTTGAAAAAACAGTATGAACAGGCCCAGACTACAATTCTGGAGGGGGTTAACTCAGCAACCTCCGAAAAGCTAGTTTCGTTGGAAGTATATGAGCAACTAAAGGTTGAACATGAGCAAGAAGTCCAAAGGCTGCAGGAAATTCTTGAGGAGCTCAGGGCCAAGACAGACTCATCGGTAGAAGTTCCATACATAGATGAGGATGTAGAGGTGAAAGACATGGCAGAACTCATAAAAATATGGAAGGAAGCCCAAGACAAATATGAGGCGGCAATTACCGAGGTTGACCGACTTGAAGAACAGTTTCAACTGGGAATGGGCCCTGAACATGAGCTAGAGAGCATCGAGGCGCAACTTCTCCAAGCACTGGAAGCCAAAGTACAAGAGGAAGAGAAGATGAAAGCATTGGAGAAAATGATGGATGAAATGGAGGAGTACGCTGAATTATGTCCAGGGGAACAGGAGAATGGGGAAACAGCTACTTCAGTAGAAGGATTAAATAGCCTGATAACGAAATCCCTGAAGGAAGGGAAAGGATTGAACGCACAAATGAGGCCAGGAGGGAAGGAAGGGCAGACATCCGAGGAAGAGCAGGATGAATATGATTGCTTGAAGAAGGGTTTTGACCTGTTGAGTGACACCGAATGTTATGAGGATGTGGTCTGCCCAAATTGTGATGGGAACTCCCAAAGTGCTGAAATCCTGAGGAAGCACTTAAGGTCTAAGGAACATAGAGAGTTGGTGGCGCTACAGATGGCAGCCGGGAAAAGAGCTCGGAGAGTTTCAAAAAGGCAGAAAAGAAAAAGAAGAAGCAGAAAATAATAACTGTTTAAAATATTATTACTTCTACTACCTCAGTCCGAACACTACGAAAGGTGCTAAATTTGTAAAAAAAATCCAGGGACATTATCAAGACAGCCAGTGGGTTGTATAAGTCCGCACTGCTGGTTCAACAGGACGAAAGTACAAGCTGTTTAAAAAAAAAAAAAAAAGGCTATGGAGGATGCTGTCTGGAACGAATTAATACCAGAGACTGAATTTATGAACTGTTCCCACAGAGACTGAACCTGTAAACTGATTCCACTGAGAGTATGTTTGTAAACTGTTATATGACGTTGACTCCATTGAGAGTATATCTGTAAATTGTTATATGACGTTGACTCCATCGAGAGTATATCTGCAAACTGTTTATATAAAGTTGAAGATTGTATGTTTAACGGGATTCTGTAAGTAATAAGCTAGGAAGGGAGGAGTGTTGTGTATGTAACCGTTTACCTTTAAGGGAACTATAGAATGTAACCGTTCGCCTTTAAGAGCACTACTTTAGGGTGGCACTATCTATTGGCTCATGTATACTGTAATACCGATAGTGACCACACCAGTATATAAGGGTTGTGATACGTTAACTAGGGCAGAAATCGCCCAGACCTCTGAATAGTAAAGACCTGTTTTGTTTGTACTTCTAAAGTCTCTGAAGTTATTTACTGCACAACCTACAGACTTTACACCCATTATGACAGCGCAAAGGCTACAGAGGTGGTCCCTTTTTCTAGGGGCACACCAATACAACATAGAATACAAAGGATCAAAACAGCATGGGAATGCTGACGGTTTATCGCACCTACCGTTGCCAACGGTAGAAGAGGCACCTACAGTAGACCCAGTGGAGATGTTCCACTCTACCATAGTGGAATGTCTACCAGTAACAAATTCTGCCATTGAAAGGGAGACGAGAAATGACCCGACTCTCTCACGGGTCTACGATTTAACAGTGAAGGGATGGCCAGCACATGGTGAACCACTGTTGCCAGCATTCTCGCAAAGAAGAGAACAGCTGTCAGTGTGCCGAGGAACCTTGATGTGTGGATCCAGAGTGGTGATTCCACCCAAACTCCAGGATAAAGTGCTAAAGGAGCTTCACGAGGGGCATCTGGGTGGAGTGAAAATGAAGAACCTAGCCAGGGCGTTTGTATGGTGGCCAGGTATCGATGGAGACATCGAAGAAATGACCAAGAGCTGCCTAGGATGCCAGAAGGTTCAAAATGCTCCACCACAAGCCCCTCTACATCCATGGGAGTGGCCCTCATCTCCCTGGCAAAGGGTACACATCGACTTTGCTGGTCCATTTATGGACTCAGTGTTCTTAATCGCGGTTGATGCACACTCCAAGTGGCCGGAGGTAATAAAGATGTCCTCCACCACCACGGAAAAAACCATCACAGTATTAAGGACCATATTTGCCAGGAATGGGCTGCCGGAACAGAACTGTTCTGATAATGGACCGCAATTTGTGTCCGAAGAATTCAGGAAGTTCATAAAAAACAATGGGATTAAGCACTACACGTCCGCCCCATACCATCCCGCCACCAATGGATTGGCTGAAAGGTTTGTCCAGACCTTCAAGAAGGCCATAAAGGCCATGGGTAATTGTGGTAAACCACTGTTAACCCTGTACATGTCTGTGTGGTAAACCACTGTTAACTCTGTACAAGTCCGGGCATGTCTTCGCCCCTGGCTCCACCCCTAAGCCCGTGTATAAAGGTGACTCACCACCCTTCCCCCGGGAGCTCTTAGGATGGATCCACTAGCAGAGGCATGCTCCAGTTCTTAGTCAATAAAAGCCTACTTCGTATAAGTTCAACTCGTAGTCTTTGGTGTTGTTGATAGTGCATCAATTTTATTGACTAATTTTCGACATGGAGCAAATCTTGAAGCCGGAACGTTTAGACCTGGATCCTCAAGCAGCATATGCAGCCAATAACTTTGAACACTGGCTGAGCTGTTTCGAAGCCTTCCTGGAGGCCTCCAGCACTACCGTCACTACAGATGACGCGAAACGGCTTGTCTTGAACTCACGGGTGAGCCACCGAGTCTACTCGATCATCCGAGACGCCACAACTTACGCGGCCGCCATCGCGACGCTAAAGAAACAATACGTGAGGCCTGTTAACGAGGTCTACGCCAGACACCTCCTGGCTACCCGAAAACTGCGCCCCGGGGAATCGGGCGCCGAATATTTACTGGCACTGAGAGTCCTCGGCCGGGACTGTAATTGCAAAGCGGTGACGGCCAAGGAATGCACGGATGACCTGATCCGAGACGCCTACGTAGCCGGCATCAGGTCCAACTATACTCGGCAGAGGCTGCTGGAACAGAGGGGGCTCGACCTGCAGAAGACGGTGGCCCTCGCTAACTCGTTAGACGTGGCCCTCCAGAACATGGACGCCTACCCCCCTGACTGGATGGCCACGTGGATGTCACGGGAGCAGCCATCTTGGGACCCGGTAAGGCCACAAGCCGCCAGCAGCCCAACTACAGCTGCAATGACCAGAGGCCAGAAATGCTACTTCTGCGGCCAGGCCAAGCACCCCAGACAGCAATGCCCAGCAAAATACGCGACCTGCTGCAAATGCGGCAAGAAAGGCCACTACGCGAGAGTGTGCAGGGCGAAATCGACCCCCAATTCCAGCAGCGCCGCGTGTGAACCGTACAGGCCGCCATTTTGGACTCCACCAACCACGTGTGAGCCGTGCGGGCCGCCATTTTGGGCACCACCAGCCGAGGGGGAGCCGCCATCTTGGACACCATTTCGGGACCAGGCCCCCGGCGCGGGCGAATACTACAGCGACCCACCGACCTCGACGATGGCCTCCATCACCCTGGACCAATCTAGGCCCCATCAACTAGCCAGGTCCATGATGAACGTAAAGGTAAATGGCCATGCCACAAATTGCCTTTTCGACTGCGGAAGCACGGAGAGTTTCATCCACCCCGACATGGTGCGTCACTACTCCCTATCGGTTATGCACACACGCCACCAGGTCTTTATGGCCTCAAAGTCCCATACGGCGGACGTCGGCGGCTACTATGTAGCGACTCTGCCAGTGAACGGCGTGGAGTACAGAGATTTTAAATTCCTCGTCCTGCCACAGCTCTGCGCTCCCGTACTGCTAGGATTAGACTTCCAGTGCTATCTGGAGAGCGTCACGATGGCATATAGCGGGCCCCTGCCCCCACTTACAGTCTGCAGCCGGCAGAATTTAAACACGGCGCCGCGCAAAGTATGCAGCCTGTCCACCCTGAAGGTCAAACCCCCCCCCGTTGTTCGCTAACCTCGCCAAAGACTGCAAGCCAATTGCTACTAAAAGCAGGCGGTACAGTGCCGGGGATAGGAGCTTTATTAAATCAGAAGTAGAAAGACTCCTGAGGGAAGGGATTATCGAGGGCAGCACCAGCCCATGGCGAGCCCAAGTGGTGGTAGTAAAGACCGGCGAAAAACAGCGCCTGGTTATTGATTACAGCCAGACGATCAATCGATACACGCAATTAGACGCATACCCACTTCCCCGCATATCTGACATGGTGAACCAGATAGCACAATACCGGGTATTCTCGACGATTGATCTGAAGTCGGCATACCACCAGCTCCCCATCAGGCCTGAGGACCGCCAGTACACGGCCTTCGAGGCTGATGGTTGCCTCTACCACTTCCTCCGAGTCCCCTTTGGCGTCACCAACGGGGTCTCGGTCTTCCAAAGGGAGATAGACCGGATGGTTGACCAGAATGCGCTGCAGGCCACCTTCCCCTATCTAGACAATGTCACCATCTGCGGCCATGACCGGCAGGACCACGACGCCAACCTAGAAAAATTCCTCCGTACGGCCCAACGGCTGAATCTGACATGCAACAGAGAAAAATGTATGTTCCGCACCGCGCGCCTCGCTATTCTTGGCTGCGTGGTGGAAAACGGAGTCATCGGTCCCGACCCCGACCGAATGTGCCCCTTCCTGGAACTACCCCCCCCACTGCCTAAAAGCCCTGAAGAGATGCCTAGGGTTCTTCTCTTACTACGCCCAGTGGGTGCCCAACTATGCGGACAAAGCCCGGCCCCTCATCAAGCCAACCTCCTTCCCCCTGACGGCAGAGGCCCGTGTGGCCTTCACCCTCATAAAAGAGGACATTGCGAAGGCCACAATGCACGCAGTGGATGAGTCCATCCCTTTCCAAGTGGAGAGCGATGCATCCGACTTCGCCCTAGCCGCAACCCTTAACCAGGCGGGGAGACCCGTGGCCTTCTTTTCACGGACCCTCCAGGGCCACGAAATTCGACACTCCTCAGTCGAGAAGGAGGCCCAGGCGATAGTGGAGGCTGTACGGCACTGGAGGCATTACCTGGCTGGTAAACGTTTCACCCTGCTCACTGACCAACGGTCAGTAGCATTTATGTTTAACAACAGACAAAGGGGGAAAATCAAAAATGATAAGATATTGCGGTGGAGGATCGAGTTATCCACCTACAACTACGATATCTTATACCGGCCCGGGAAACTTAATGAGCCCCCAGACACCCTATCCCATGGGACATGTGCCAATGCACAAGTCGATAGGCTACGGACCCTCCACAATGATCTCGGCCACCCGGGGGTCACCAGGTTCTTCCACTTTATTAAAGCTCGCAACCTGCCTTACTCCATCGAGGAGGTCAGGACCATGACCAGGAACTGCCAGGTCTGCGCCGAATGCAAACCGCATTTTTATAGGCCAGACAGGGCACACCTGATTAAAGCCACCCGCCCCTTCGAACGTCTCAGCGTCGATTTCAAGGGGCCCCTTCCCTCCTCTGACCGCAACACGTACTTCCTCAATATTATTGACGAGTACTCCCGTTTCCCCTTCGCCATCCCCTGCCCGGACATGACCAGCGCCACAGTCATCAGGTGCCTCAATGACCTGTTCGCCATATTTGGCTTCCCCAATTACATCCACAGCGACAGGGGCTTGTCGTTCATGAGCGACGAGCTGCGCCAGTACCTGCTCGAGAAGGGCATAGCCACGAGCAGGACTACCAGCTACAACCCCCGGGGTAACGGACAGGTAGAGAGGGAGAACACAACGGTGTGGAAGACCGCCATGCTCGCCCTCAAATCCAAGGGCCTCCCAATCTCCCGCTGGCAAGATGTCCTCCCCGATGCGCTCCACTCCATACGATCACTGCTCTGTACTGCCACAAACGCCACCCCTCATGAGAAGATGTTCGTCTTCCCCAGGAAATCCACCTCGGGGACATCACTACCGCCATGGCAGACGTCTCCGGGACCCGTCCTGCTCAGGAAACACGTGAGGAGCCATAAGACGGACCCCCTGGTCGAAAAGGTTCACCTCCTCCACGCCAACCCACAGTACGCCTATGTGGTGTATCCTGACGGGCGGGAGGACACAGTCTCAATTCGAGACCTCGCACCCTCAGGTACCACCCGAAACACCATCGATCACCATCCACTACCTCCACCCACCACCACTACCCACGACGCACCACCGGGGTGTCTACCATGAACTGACGACATGCCGGTGCCATCCCTACCCTGAGAGGACGACACGCCAGTGCTCCGTCCCACGCGAGAAGCGGCCGCGGGCAAAGAACCGCCGCAACCGGCACCACAAAGATCATTACGGCAGACAAGACCCCCGGAGAGACTTTCGTATACGAACTTTTGAAACACTTCACCCCGCCGGACTCTTTTTTTAAACGAGGGGTGAATGTGGTAAACCACTGTTAATCCTGTACATGTCTGTGTGGTAAACCACTGTTAACTCTGTACAAGTCCGGGCATGTCTTCGCCCCTGGCTCCACCCCTAAGCCCGGGTATAAAGGTGACTCACCACCCTTCCCCCGGGAGCTCTTAGGATGGATCCACTAGCAGAGGCATGCTCCAGTTCTTAGTCAATAAAAGCCTACTTCGTATAAGTTCAACTCGTAGTCTTTGGTGTTGTTGATAGTGCATCAGTAATGAAGACATAAAACTTCAGCACAAGGTGGATAACTTCTTATTCGCATACAGGAATGCAACACACATGGTTACCAACCAAACTCCCGCCATGATGTTCTTCAATAGAAACCTAAGATGCCGGCTGGATTTGGTCAAGCCCAACATCAGAAGGGACGTGGAGAACCGGCAGTTTCAAGGCATGAATGAAAGGGCAACTAGAACCTTCCAGATAGGTCAACAAGTTTTGGCCCGGGACTACCGTACCGAGAAATGGCAGCCTGGAACTATCTGCACACGACTAGGACCACTGATGTATACCGTGGACATCGGAGAAAGCATAATAAGGCGCCATGCTGACCAAATCATAGAGTCATCCGAAAAGGGACAACCTACACCACAACTCTATACGTCTAACGATGAAGTAGAGATACCCATATCTACCTCCGATCCGATGATACTGGAACCCGATGAACCCGACACTGGCATTCAAGCTGAATCAGCCTTGCCAAAAGAACCTACTACACCACCAGAAACTACTAAACCACCGAGGCATTGTCTGGACCGAGTCAGGAAGCCTCCTGAGAGACTGACTTATAATTAATTAACTACAGCAATGTGTATATTATTTTTCTTATAACATGTAATTAATAATTACTTAAAATATGATGTACTGGTTAGCTAAAAGGGGAGGAATTGTAGTGTATGTGCCTTTAAGAACCCCAGGTGTGCTGTAATGCCAGTAATGGCCACTCAGGCTATATAAGCCTGTATATTGTGTATATCCGTTAGAACCCCCCCAGACTTTGCTTAGTAAACACCTATGAACCAACTCCTGTCTTCAGTGTTTTTATCAACACACGGACACTACACTCACCCTCTAATTGAATATGGAATTCAACCATGTTATGGTCACTCATTCCAAGGGGATCCTTTACTAGGACATTTTTAATTAATCCTGTCTCATTACACAGGACCAAATCTAAGGTTGCTTGCCCCCTGGTCGGTTCAGTTACATACTGCTCAAGAAACCCATCCCTAATACACTCAATGAACTCATCCTCAAGGCTGCCCTGCCCAATTTGATTTGTCCAGTTAATATGATAGTTAAAACCCCCCATAATTATAGCTGTTCCCTTATTTCAAGCCTCAACTATTTCCTGAATAATACTCCGTCCAACAGATTTGCAACTGTTCAGAGGCCTATAGACTACGCCCACTAGTGTTTTTTCCCCTTATTATTCTGTATCTCCACCCAAACTGTTTCACTATCCTGATCCTTTGACCCAATATCATTTCTCTGTGTTACAGTGATTCCTTCCTTTATTAGCATAGCCACCCCACCTCTCCTTCCTTCATGCCTGTCCTTCCTGATTGTTAAATAACCTGGTATATTTAATTCCCATGCCAGTATATTACCCCCAATCCCGTGATTTTTTATCTTGTGCAGTAATCTTTTGTGTGGCACCTTGTCAAATGCCTTTTGGAAGTCCAAATACACCACATCCACTGGTTCCCCTTTATCCACCCTGTTTGTTACATCCTCAAAGAATTCGAGCAAATTTGTCAAAGATGACTTCCCCTTCATAAAACCATGCTGACTCTGTCTGATTAAATTATGCTTATGCAAATGTCCTGTTACTGCTTCCTTAATAATGGACTCCAACATTTTACCAACCACAGATGTTAGGCCAACTGGTCTATAGTTTCCAGCCTTTTGTCTACTTCCCTTTTTAAATAAGGGCGTTAGCAGTTTTCCAATCTGCTGGGACCTTTGCTGAGTGAAGGGAGTTTTGGAAAATTACCACTAATGCAGCCACAATCCCTACCGCTACTTCTCTCAAGGCCCTAGGATGTAAGCCATCAGGTCCAGGGGATTTATCCGCCTTTAGTCCCATTATCTTACCAAGTACCACCTCCTTCATGATTTTAATCGTGTTTAGCTCCTCCCCCCCTATAGCCCCCTGTTTGTCCAGTGTTGGGATATTTTTAGTGTCCTCTACTGTAAAGACTGATACAAAGTATTTGTTCAGCGTTTTTGCCATCTACATGTTCCCCACCAGTAATTTCCCGGTCTTGTCCTCTAAGGGATCAACATTCACTTTAGCCACCCTTTTTATTTTTATATAACTGTAGAAACTCTTGCTATCTGTTTTTATTTTTTTTGCTAGTTTACTTTCATAATCTATCTTCCCTTTCTTAATTAATCTTTCAGTTACTCTTTGCTGGCTTTTAAAGACTTCCCAATCTTCTATCCTCCCACTAGATTTGGCTACTTTATATGCCTTTGTTTTCAGTCGGATACTATCCTTTATTACTTTACTTAGCCACAGATGGCTGTCTTTTCTTTTACGCCCCTTTTTCCTCAGTGGAATATATTTTTCTTGAAAGTTGTGAAATATCTTCTTGAACGTACACCACTGCTCATGTACCGTCTTACACTTTAATCTATTTTCCCAGTCCACTTTAGTCAACTCTGCTCTCATACCTTCATAGACTCCTTTATTTAAGCTTAGTACGCTGGTTTGAGATCCAACTCTCTCACTGTCCAACTGAATTTGGAATTCAACCATGTTATGGTCACTCATTCCAAGGGGATCCTTTACTAGGACATTTTTTTATTAATCCTGTCTCATTACACAGGACCAGATCTAAGATTGCCTGCCCCCGGGTTGGTTCAGTAACATACTGCTCAAGGAACCCGTCCCTAATGCACTCTATGAACTCTTCCTCAAGGCTGCCCTGCCCAATTTGATTAGTCCAGTCAATATGAAAGTTAAAATCCCCCATGATTATAGCTGTTCCCTTATTACAAGCCCCAATTATTTCCTGATTTATACTCCAACCAACAGAGTTGCAACTGTTAGGAGGCCTATAGACTATGCCCACTAGTGACTTTTCCCCCTTATTATTCCTTATCTCCACCCCAACTGTTTCACTATCCTGATCCTTTGACCCAATCCTCATACTTCATGAATGGCATTGAAAAAGATACCATTGAAGATAAGAATGATATTCTTGCATTTATATAGTTCCTTTACATAACGCCTTTCACTACATCAGCACGCCCTATAGCCTTTCCCAGCCAATGAAGCATTTTTGAAATGTCCTTTTTGCAATATAGAACAACATTAGATGGCATTTAATAGATTCAACATTAATTACTTTCTTTAACATTATTTTTTTTGGCACACCGTTAGGGAAAGTAATAACACAAATGTTTCAACAAAATGATTGTAGTATAGAAAGGTTGTCTGATTTTACTACAATAGAGATTGTTAATGGGCAACTAATAATAATTTCCAAAGTGATGCAAAGAACACGGGGGTAGATTTGTTTGAATATGGGACAAATTACTAATAGTGGACTTTGAGGTAGAATCTGCAAGATCATTTCAAAGGGAGTTTGATTACGATTTGAATCGCAGAATATAAAATTAGATGGGAAAGCGCAAGGGACTATGTTTGCTTTAGAAATCTTCATTTCACAGCTAGCACAGGCATAACGGTGCTGAGGTAAAGGGTTCCGCCTTGCGGGGAAGTCTCTGATCAAACAATTAAGCAACTTTGCCTGTGTTTGTTTTTATGGCAGATGAAAAGTTAATTCAGAGGGAAAAAGGTAAATGTGTCAGTAATTTTAGACACTGATAATGATCCACTTAATAAAAAGAACAAAAGAAATAGGAGCAGGAGTAGGCCATTTGGCCCTTCAAGCTTGCTCCGCCATTCAGTGAGGTCATGGCTGATCTTCTACTTCACCTCCACTTTCCTGAACTATCCCCATATCCCTTGATTCCCTTAATATTCAAAAATCTATCGATCTCTGTCTTGAATATACTCAACGACTGAGCCTCCATAGCCCTCTGGGGTAGAGAATTCCAAAGATTCACCACCCTCTGAGTGAAGAAATTTCTTCTCATCTCAGTCCTAAATGGCTGACCCCTTATTCTGAGACTGTGACCCCTGGTTCTAGACTCCCCATCCAGGGGAAACATCCTCCCTGCATCTACCCAAGGAGAGGACATATAAATTGGCCAGAAAATTGGCCAGAAAAAGCAGTAAACCTGAGGATTGGGAGCAGTTTAGGATTCAACAAAGGAGGACAAAGGGATTAATTAAGAGGGGGAAAATAGAGTATGAGAGTAAGCTTGCAGGGAACATAAAAACTGACTGTAAAAGCTTTTATAGATATGTGAAGAGAAAAAGATTGGTGAAGTCAAGCGTAGGTCCCTTGCAGTCAGAATCAGGGGAATTTATAATGGGGAACAAAGAAATGGCAAACCTATTAAATACATACTTTGGTTCTGTCTTCACAAAGGAGGACACAAATCACCTCCCAAAGATGTCGAGGAACATAGGGTCTAATGAAAGGGAGGAACTGATAGAAATCAGTATTTGTAGGGAAATGGTGTTAGGGAAATTGATGGGATTGACGGCCGGTAAATCCCCAGGGCTTGATAATCTACATCCTAGGGTACTTAAGGAAGTGGCCCTAGAAATAGTAGATGCATTGCTGGTCATCTTCCAAAATTCAATCGACTGGAACAGTACCCATGAATTGGAGGGTAGCTAATGGTACCCCACTGTTCAAAAAGGGTGGTAGAGAGAAAACGGGGAATTACAGACCGGTAAGCCTGACATCGGTAGTGGGGAAAATGCTCGAGTCCATTATAAAGGATGTAATAGCAGAGCACTTGGAAAAAAGTGACCGGATCGGACAAAGTCAACATGGATTTACAAAAGGTAAATTGTGCTTGACTAATCTACTGGAATTTTTTGAGGATGTAACTGGTAAAATAGATAAGGGAGAACCAGTGGATTTGGTGTATTTGGATTTTCAAAAGGCTTTCGATACGGTCCCGCATAAGAAATTAAGGCACATGGGATTGGGGGCAAGGTATTGACTTGGATAGAGAACTGGTTGGCAGACAGATAGCAAAGAGTTGGGATAAACAGCTCTTTTTCCGAGTGGCAGGCAGTGACTAGTGGGATACCGCAGGGATCGGTCCTTGGACCCCAGCTATTCACAATATATATTAATGATCTGGATGAGGGAACTAGATGTAATATCTCCAGGTTTGCAGATGCCACAAAGATGGGTGGGCGTGTGTGCTGTGAGGAGAATGCCGAGAAACTCCAGTATTATTTGGACAGGTTGGGTGATTGGGCAGAAGCATGGCATATGCAATATAACGTGGATAAACGCGAGGTTATCCACTTTGGTGTCAAAAACAGGAAGGCAGATTATTATCTGAATGGCAATAGATTGGGAGAAGGGGAAGTGCAACGAGACCTGGGCGTCCTTGTGCACCAGTCACTGAAAGTAAGCATGCAGGTGCAGCAGGCGGTTAAGAAGGCAAATGGTATGTTGGCCTTTGTAGCGAGAGGGTTTGAGTACAGGAACAAGGATGTCTTGCTGCAGTTGTACAGGGCCTTGGTGAGACCACATCTTGAGTATTGTGTGCAGTTTTGGTCACCTTATCTGAGGAAGGATGTTCTTGCCATGGAAGGAGTGCAGCGAAGATTCACCAGGCTGATACCTGGGAAGGCAGGAATGACGTACGAGGAGAGATTGGGTCGATTGGGCTTATACTCACTGGAGTTTAGAAGAATGAGAGGGGATCTCATCGAAACTTATAAAATTCTAACAGGACTAGACAGACTAGATGCTGGAAGGATGTTCCCAATGGTCGGGGAGTCCAGAACCATGGATCACAGTCTAAGGATAAGGGGTAAGCCATTTAGGACAGAGATGAGGAGGAATTTCTTCACCCAGAGAGTGGTGAACCTGTGGAATTCTCTACCAAAGAAGGCAGTAGAGGCCAATTCATTAAATATATTCAAGAAGGAGTTGGATATATTTCTTAAGGTTAAAGGGATCAAGGGATATGGGGAGAAAGCAGGGACCGAGTACTGAATTTGGATGATCAGCCATAATCTCATTGGAGCAGGCTCGAGGGGCCAAATGGCCTACTCCTGCTCCTATCTTCTATGTTTCTAAGTTACCCTCAGAATGTACCCTGAACAGCCCTGTAAGAATTTTGTATGTTTCAATGAGATCAACTCTCATTCTTTTAAACTCTAGAGGATATAGGCCTAGTCTCCTAAAGCTCTCCTCATATGACAATCCCCCCATACCAGGGACCAGTCTGATGAATGCCTGTAGTTTGACCTGACACCTCCCTGTTTTTCTTTTAAGATGTCGATCCGAACAATGGTCCTATATTATATTTCATTATTGATATTATTGTTATTGCATTTTAGAGATAGACGAAAAATGTAAAAGCAGCGGTGAGTAAGGTTTCACGCTATGGAAATTGCCTGCCGCGTTTTCCTGCAAGTCAGCTGCGGCAGTGAATGGTGCTTGGGTTGCGTTAACAACAACACGAATGCACGTCGCCTGTGTTTCATTACACTTCCATCTGCCGATGGATTCAGGGTTGCCAACCCTTATCCTGGAGTCTCCAACCATTAAAGATCGATCTCCTGGAGACTGCTGCGAGCAACCCGGGAGAAAAATCATAGGTTGCACATTTTTCCACATTTTCTTTGAATACTTTAATTTCTCAGTTATAAAAATATTGCATATGGGAAGGAAGACTGCTTGACCGGGCGGATGAATTGGAGGCAAGAGGTCATGTGCTGGAACCTCCAGGAATACGTCCAGCCACAGTTGGCAACTCCTATATATAGTGTAGACGTTTATCGACGCAGCAGATTTGGATAATAAAATATGGAAATATTTGTTTGCCAGCACTGGACAATTTATATTGATTGCTCTCAATGTCCTTTGTTCCCACAGTTCAATTTTCCAGTCTCCTTGCTAATATTGAACCAGCAACAACACATAAAGTATCGCCATTAGTCGTGGTGTAGTTTTGAATGTGTACCGTTGTCATTTAGTCACGCATTTATATTTTACAGATCAAAGGGTGTCTCAGCTGTGGCAAGGTAACATGTTTATTGGATCATTTTTTGAAATACGTCAACGTGCTATTTTCCGATATTTCAATGTGAATGGTATATTAAGTGATGCGTTTCCCGTGAAGAATATATAACCAGCAGCAGTTTAATTTTTTTTTGTTTTATTAATAATATTTATTATTATTATTATTTCAGAGCTTCAGGACCTTCGCAAAACCACAAGTCAGTAACAAAGAGTAATATTGTTTAAAATATTTGAATCTAGTTTAGAGTTTAATGTTGTAGGGATGTGAGTGCGAGACCGAGAAAGTATGTGTTAATGTTAATATTAATGTTAATGATTCGATAAAATGCATGATTGAGAAGACACATAACAAATTATACTTATTGCTCATTGCAAAGGATTGCATAAAGGTCGAAACTATATGGGAGTGTAGTTGGACACAGAGAGGGACGATAGTATCACATCAGTCGCCTGTTATACGCCCCGCCCGATATTCAATTCCATTGCATTCAATACAACTGAATATTGGGCGTGTGTTATAACTGGCCGCAAAAGGGATTCTGCTTGTTTTGTGTCCCTGGGCCAAGTCCAATTTGACACCTTGTCAGCCATTGGAATGCAATTTAACGGATTGAATTAGCAGAGGGATCATTACAATAAGAGCAAGAATAATTATAGGAATCATCACGTTTAATTTGGCCAAAAAAACACACCCAAGAAATATTTTAACATAACAGATTTTGGCATTTTGATAAATTTCGCAGCACCCGTGCGTGAATTTCCCTCATTTGAAATTATTGTCCGGAAGATCAGGGACTGGAATTTCCATGGTATGTGTTTGACTAACTCGATCAAGTTCTTTGATGAAGTAATGGAACAGGTTGATGATTGTAGCACAGTTGATGTTGTGCATATGGAGTTTGACATGGTGTGTGACATAGTACCACATAATAGACTTGTTAGCAAAATTGAAGCCCATGAGATTAAAGGGACAGTGGCAGCATGGATACAAAATTGGCTAAGATACAGACACGATGGACCGAATGGCCTTCTTATGCTCTGTATAGAATCATAGAATCATAGAAGTTTACGGCACAGAAGGAGGCTATTCGGCCCATTGTGTCTGTGCTGGCTGAAAAAGAGCTAGCCAGCCTAATCCCACTTTCCATCTCTTGGTCCATAGCCTTGCAGGTTACAACACTTCAAGTACATATCCAAGTACTTTTTAAATGTGATGAGGGTTTCTGCCTTCCAGGCAGTGAGTTCCAGACCCCCACCACCCTCGGGGTGAAAGAAGTTCATCGCAACCTCCCTCCAATCCTTCTACCAATTATTTTAACTCTATGATTCTATGATGAAACTGAGATTGTAACTCAAAAATAATTTGGGGTATTCGGACAAAATGATATAAAGGTTAAATTTAATAAATAAATCCTGGTCTGCACTCCCAGCCCGGGGCTGAGAACAGATTGCCAAATTGCCTAAGCTCCCTGATGATTTCTGGTCATCACATTTACTGGAAAGGAAATCATGGGCTTATGATGGACAATTTTTGATGTTTCCCACCAGCACTGAGAGTGCAGAAGCTACATTTTGCAAATCTAAATATGCATTATTTTGAAAAAGGTTATGAGGAATTTCTGGTATAATCAATGGCTGAATTTTTGAATGAGTTAGCTGAACTAAGTAAGGAAGCTTTAACTATGGTACTAATCGGCAACTGGAATTGTCTCAAAATGCACGAATCGATGCCAAAATGCCAGAATAGATGTTTGACATCAAAGAATGACAGCTTTTTGAAGTAGTGGACCTATCAGGATAGTAAAAAGGATGAACAAATTGGATAGAAATTTATCGCGTAAGTAGTGCAAACAGACTGGCAATGCAGCCCAATATTAGACGGTGAGTATCAAAGGCGGCTGATGCCTTTCCGCCCATTTCGCACAACTGCACAAGAAGCATTTCTACCCCATGATGTTCCTGAATTGTCGTTTCTGCTCTGCTCCAACTGTAGATCTTCACCCTTTCACTTGAAGGGGCGTAAAATGGTAGGCTCACAAGCAGAAGAGTCAAAGCATGATCCTATTCATATTGCACTTTACAAAGTTGTTAGAACATCTAAAACTGCTTCACAATCAATGAATTACCAAAAGGAAGTACCAAAATAATGTGCAAACGTACAGTGCAGAACGGGATCATTTTTGGCCCATCGTGCCCGGTACGAGGTCTCGGTGTAATTGGCACCGATATTGACTGGGCCCATGTTCGTAAGGACAGGGAGCAGTTTCAGTCAGTAAACCAGGAAGTACAGGCTTTCACGCATGCTGTAGAGTTTTAACTCCACAGCCTGTATCTTTTCTTTCTATATAATCACCGCCCCGAAGTCAGCCTGATTGACAGGCTTGGCTGCCCTGTAGGACGGTGAATGCTCCAGCAGAGCAGGTAAGAAACCTGCTGTGCATTAATGGGAGGGGGAAGGGTGGTTTCCAGATCTTGGGCTGGTCTGAACCCTGGGCCTGCGGGGTTGCGGGGGGGAGGTGCAATCCCCAATCCGCTGAGAACCTTGGATGGTGGGCTCCGATGGCGGGGCGGTCCGATGAATGCAGCTTGGCGGGCTGGGAGGCAGCACTCCTGCTCCTCTTGGCCCATAAGCAGTGCTGTAAGCCCACTTCCCTTTTCCCTGAAGGTGTCCTCGCCTCCCTTGAGCTGCCAGGTTTCCCGAGGCCTGGGAAACCCGGCAGGCCAGGGTTAAATCTGCAAGATAGGTTAAATGTGAGAGTGCAAGTCTCATTATAATATTTAAATTGATATCCCGCGATCTGGGAGCGGGTTGGCTGCCCGCCCCCTCCAGCCTCTGATAAACATAGAAGTGGATTGGTTGGAGGCGGGTCGGGTTTGAGAATTTGGGGGTAACACTTACCCCCATTATGTTAATTTTAACTTTGGGCAATGGTGTAAAATGGGGGACATCGAATTAGCCTCCCATTATACACTAGGCCTGATTATCCTTTTCCATTGAAGTCAGTGGAAGGGGAAATTCAGCGGAGTGAAGTTAATACAAGCCCCATCCACTTACCTCCATTCCATTGCCCGTTACCAGCACTGCATTGCATTAGTTTTTTTTATAAATTCATGCCTTTAGCCACTTCTGTCCAAAAGTTACTGCTTCCACAGTTGTTCCCATTAGAGCTTCTCTGTCCTAATAATGCATTATGCTTAAAATATTCCAACCGCTCAATTTGTTCCTTTCTGAATAGTATATAAAATACATCTCTCCCTATTTTTATTTCCCTTGAAATGAATGGAAAGGAAGATCGGAAGAGGTGAATAACAGGCAGCCGATCTGATATCATCTATTTTACACTATTGCCAAAGGTTAACATTATCTCCATTAGTTTCATACTTCTTACCTTAGCAAATCAAACTTTCATTGTGCGAACCATTGTGCTGTGACCAGTAAACTGGGTTTGAGAAAATAGTCATCTTCATTTAATTGTGCGCTTGTCTTTCAGAGAAACAATTACTTGACAAAGACGCAGGTAAATATTTCATACTGTATGCATATTACCATGCAAATTATAGCTATATATAATTGTTTAATTTTATGTACTTATTGGCACTAACATTCATTGTTCAAATATTTGCATAGTCAATTCATGTGACACCTATGCATATACTGATTTAGGTGATGAGGTATCAAGGAGAATAACACGTTGTAAAGCCATCAGTGTGTTACGAGCATGGGAACAACTTAATCCTTCAGTATGAAACTCTTCTTTAAAAGGAATTGAAGCCTGAGTTAAAATAGCGGATTTGTATTTCAGAAAAAGGTGTTAAGCGTGGGAATCATACTACCCCAATGTACAATTGTGACCATTTACAATGCAATTATCTTGTTAATCAAGACAGCTGTTCAGAGATAAACGTGCTGAATAGATTTCTTTTTGCTATGTGCGGAGGAATTCTACCCATAATGCTGAGATTACATAAGCTATTGCCTTCTGAAATAGAACTAAAAATAATTTGCGATTTGCCTTAGAAGCTGTCAGCCTAGGAAGTCTTACCGCTTTGTGCTGATGTTGATAAGAAGGGGCCAAGGATCGGAAATACCTCTGTAAAATATTAGCCCTCATCGATTACAAAACAGCTTTAACAAGTTGTCAAAGGCAAAATACTGCGGGTGCTGGAAATCTGAAATAAAAGCAGAAAATGATGGAAATACTCAGCAGGTCAGGCAGCATCTGTGGAGAGAGAAACAGAGTTAATGTTTCAGGTTGTCAGAACGAAGGGTCATCGACCCAAAAAGTTAACTCTGTTTCTCTCTCCACAGATGCAGCTCGATCTGTTGACTATTTCCAGCATTTTCTGTTTTTATTTAAAATGTTGTCATTCCAGCAGAGAAATAAAAACCACCCTGGTATCAGGCAGAGAGCGGAAATCTAATCTGTGATTTAACTGAATCTGAGGTTAGTTGGCAATCCTCCAGCACAAGGGGCCAACATATTATCTATTTCTCAGAAGTTGCTCTGCAATTTCGTTCAATCAGTAATGGTATGCTCGAATTTCCAATTAAATGACGCTATTTCAGAAAGAAATCAACCAGGAAAAATACAATCGAATTATGTTATAGATAGATGTCCGAGCTTTAAATTACACAGTGATTGTTTTATCATTCATTCTCGGAATATGGTTGTGATTGGTAAGGCTAGAATATATTTTTCCATCCCTATTTGCCTTGGTGGGCCTGCTTCTTAAATCACCGCAGTAGTTGTTCAAAAGAACATAAGAAATAGGAGCAGGAATAGGCCATTCAGTTCCTCAAGCCTGCTCCGCCATTCAATAAGATCACGGCTGAACTTCTACATCAACTCCACTTTCCCGCCCTATCCCCATATCCCTTGATTCGCTTAGTGCTCAATAATCTATTGATCAAAACTGTGAATATAATCAATGACTGAGCATCCACAGCCCTCTGGGGTAGAGAATTCCAAAGGTTCACAACCCTCTGGGTAATGACATTTCTCTCATCTCAGTCCTAAATGGCGGAACCCATACCGAGATTATGACTCCTAGTTCCAGAATCTCCAGCCAGGGGAAACAACCTCTCAGCATCTACCCTGTCAACACCCCTCAGAATCTTAAATGTTTCAATGAGATCACCTCATTCTTCTGAACTCCAGAGAATATAGGCCCATTCTACGCAATCTCTCCTCATAGGACCTCTCATCCAAGGAATCAATCTAGTGATCATTTGTCGCACCCCCTGTAAGGCAAGCATATCCTTCCTTAGGTAAGGAGACCAACACTGTACACAGTACTCCAGGTGTGGTGGCACCAAAGCCCTGTACAATTGTAGCAACAGTTCCTTAATCTTACACTGCAATAAAGGTTAACATACCACTTGCCTTCCTAATTGCTTGCTGTGCCTGCATGTTAACTATCTGTGATTTGTATACAAGGACATCCAAAGCCCTCTGAATAGCAATATTGCCTAGCCTCTCACCTTTTAAAAATATTCTGCTTTTCTATTCTTCCTATCAAAATGGATAATTGTACACTTCCCCACATTATACTCTATTTGCAACCTTCTTGCCCAATTGCTTAACCAGTCTATATCCCTTTGCAGCCTCCTTGCGTCCCTCTCACAGCTTACTTTTCCACCTAGCTTTGTATTGTCAGCAAACTTGGTCATATTACACTCGGTCCGCACATCTGCATCATTAATATAGATTATAAATAGCTGAGGCCCAAGCACTGATCCTTGTGGCACTCCATGAGTAACATCCTGAAAATAACCTGTTTATTCCTACTCTCTGTTGTCTGTCCTTTAAACTATCCTCAATCCATGGTAATATATTACCCCAATCGCATGAGCCCTAATCTTATGTAGCAACCACTAGGGTGACACCTTATCGAATATTTTCTGAAAATCCAAATATACTACATCCAATGTCCCCCTTGATCAACCCTGCTAGTTACAAACTCAAAAAACTATAATAGATTTGTCAAGCACGATTTCCCTTCCATAAAACGATGTTGACACTGCCTAATCAGATTTCGATTTTTCAAGTGCCCTTTTACCAGGTCCCTAATAGTAGATTCTAGCATTTTCCCTACTACGGATATCAGGCTAAGAGGCCTACAGTTCCCTGTTTTCTATCTCACTCCTTTCTTGAAGAACGGGGATACATTTCCTTTCCTTCCAATCCACGGGGACTGTACTAGAATCTAGGGAATTGTGGAAGATCAAAACCAACGTATCGACTATCTCTGCAGCCACCTCTTTTAACACCCTATCATGTAAGCCATCAGGTCCAGGAGATTTGTTGGCTTTGAGTCCCATTAATTTTTCCACTACGTTTTTGTTACTAATATTAACTGGTTTAAATTCCTCATTCTCATTAAACCCTTGGTTCTCCACTATTTCCGGTATGCTCTTTGTGTCTTCTACTGTGAAGGCAGATACAAATATTTGTTTAACGCCTCTGCCATTTCTTTATTCCCCATTATCATTTTTCCTGTCCATACATCTATGAGACCCACGTTTACTTTCGTTAATCTCTTCTTTTTTCAATACTTGTAAGAACCCTTGCTATCTGTTTTTATATTGCTTGCTAGTTTACTCTCATGCTATTTTTTCCCTCTTTATCAATTTCTTGGTCATGCTTTGCAGATTTTTAAAACCCTCCCAACCCTCAGGCATACTAATCTTTTTGGCAACATTGTAAGTTCTTTATTTTAATCTAATACCGAGCTTAACTTCTGTAGTTAGCTATGGTTTCTTGCTTGGCCCCTTCAGAGGGCAGTTAAGAGCCAAGTACATTAGTGTGGGACAGGAGGCACATGTCGCTCGGACTGGGCAATGAAAGCAGGTTTCATTCCCTACAAGACATCAGTGAACCAGTTGTTTTTTTTAATCACAATCTGATAGCTTCATGGTCACTTTTACTGATGCCAGCCTGTAATTTTTAGGTTAAAAAAAACCAAAATACTCAATTCATAGTCTCCAGCTACTACTGACATTGTGTGTCAGCCAGTGGCTCAGTGGGTAGCACGCTCGCCTCTACGTCAGAAGGTTGTGGGTTCAAGTCCCATTCTATGAGACTTGAGCACAAAAATCTAAGCTGACACTCCACTGCAGTGCTGAGGGAGCGCTGCACTGTCGGAGGTGCCGTCTTTCAGTTAAACTGAGGCCCCATCTGCTCTCTCAGGTAAACATAAAAGATCCAATGGCACCATTTCGATAGAAGAGCAGGGGTGTTATCCCCGGTGCCCTGGCCAATATTCATCCCTCAATTAAAATAATGAAAACAGATTTTTGTAATTATCCATTTCCGCCGCATCTGTCCTGATGATGCCACCTTTGATACCAGTGCTTCCGATATGTCTTTCTTTTTCCTCAACTGAGGATTCCCCTCTACCGTGGTTGACATGGTACTCGACTGTGTCCGTTCCATTTCCCGCCCTTCTGCTCTCACCCCTTCTCCCTCCAAGAACCACGATAGGATGCACCTTTCATCCCACCAGCCTCCACATCCAACGGATCATCCTCCATCATTTCCGCTACCTCCAGCGTGAACCCCCCACCAAACACATCTTCCCCTCCCCTTGCAGCATTCCGAAGTGACCGCTCCCTCCATGACATCCTGGTCCACTCCTCACTCACCCCCAACAGCCCCTCCCCGTCCCACGGCACTTCCTCGTGCAAGTCCAAGAGATGCAACACTTGCTCCCTTCCCACTGTCCAGGGCCCCAAACACTCCTTCCAGGTGAAACAGCGATTTACTTGTACTTCTTGCAATTTAGTATACTGTATTCGCTGCTCATGATGTGGTCTCCTCTACATTGGGGAGACCAAACACAGATTGGGTGACTGCTTTGCGGAACACCTCAATTCAGTCCGTAAGCGTGACCTCGAGCTTCCGGTGGCCTGTCACTTTAATTCTCCGCTCCACTCCCACTCTGATCGCTCCATCCTCGGCCTCTTGCACTGTTCCAGCGAAGTTCAACATAAGCTCGAGGAACAGCACCTCATCTTTCTATTAGGCACTTTACAGCCTTCTGGACTCAACATCGAGTTTAACAATTTCAGACTATAACCTCGGCCCCTATGTTTTCTTGTCTCTCTCACACGGCAGTTGTTGATGATTCTGCAATTGCCATTTACACCTCATCTAGAGTCATCTTTTGTTTCTTAACTTGTCCCATTACCATCTCCTTTTGCTTTGCACCAGCATCTCTTTTTTTCTTTTAATCTCTCCTGCCTTCCAGCCTATCACAGACCTTCCCTTTGTTCTTTCCTCCCATCCCCCTCCCCTGCCCCACACTTGCTTAACAATATGTTACTTCTCTAACTTTTTCCAGTTCTGATGAAGGGTCATCGACCTGAATCGTTAACTCTGTTTCTCTCTCCACGATGCTGCCTGACCTGCTGAGTGTTTCCAGCATTTTCTATTGTTATTTTAGATTTACAGCATCCTCAGTACTTTGCTATTGTTTAGTGATTATCACATTGCTATTTATGTTGGCTGCTGCGTTTCCTACATTACAACAGTGACTACACTTGATAAAGTACGTCATTGGCTGTAACGCGCTTTGGGACGTCTGGTGGTCATGGAAGGCGCTATATATAACTGCAACTCTTTCTTTATGGATTTGAAGTCATGGTCTCAGGATCATTAGTCTATGCCTCTGGATTATTAGTCCAGTAACATAACTACTACACTAAAATACCTGCAATCCAACCAAAAGTTATGGAGCTGGTGTTAAAATCCTATTCGCTATATTGTCGGAGTTGAAAGGGAGAAATTTGACATGAATGTGTTGAACGTTCGTGCAAAAACAGCACTGCCTAATGTTCACGTTATTCTGCCTTCAGAATAAACGTGTGGGATTCTACTTACAGAGAACACGATTTAGCTGTTAGAAATGATAACAATTGAAAGTATTTTGTGTCTCATCATGAAAGCTAGACTCTACCTATTACATCCAGGCTCTAATATCAGGACAGTTTCTGCTTTCAGAATTAAACACTGCGTTTGTAAATCAAAAGGAAAATGGTGAGTCGAATCAAGAAAATTTTTCAAGGCGGGATACTGTCTGTTGAAAATTAGGGGTAAATTTTAACATAGCCCACCTATCTAACTTCAATGGAGAGTAATATTGGACGGGGAATAAAAACCGGGCCTTTGATATTAACAGGGGCGGGTTACGTGGGGGTGGGGGAAGTTTCGGACGGGAAACCCGGAAGTCCAGGTTTCTCTGCCTGCATGCCTCTTGACCCTGACAGGTTCCCTCGCCCGAAAGTCAGCCTCATTGACAGGTTTAGCTTCCTAGTCGGGCGGGGAGCACTCCGGAGCAGGCCGCAGGACCAGGCAGGTCTGATCCACGACCCAGGGGGGTCCGATCCCAGACCCCAGGGAGATGTCCAAACCCGGGGTTGGGGCCGATGTCTAATCAAGAGGGCGATGTCCAAACCCGGGTGGGGCGATCTCTCGTAAAACCTGGAAGTGGTAGGTTAGAGGTGATTTGGGGTCGGGTTCTGATTTTTAAAATGTTAACATCTGACCCAACAAAACCTACCCGTTTTTGTTCGAAAGTTCCCCCCCCCCCCGACATTCTACCCCAACCCTGGGTTTCCCGCCCGGTGAGTTTGATTCAATTTACCCCCTTAGATTTCAGCAGTGGAGCAATTAATTAGCTCTTGATAGATTTCTGGTTTGATCCAAATTGAAGAAATCAACAGTATAAACCGCTATGCATTATTGCATAACCAGCAATATCAATACATTTTTAATTACCCTAGCTCGGTAATGTTTTACGAATCGATGTGCCGTGGAAAGTGCTAGATATTGCTGGACTAAATAACTAACTATCTTAACATATCTATCTAAAGATGCATGAGGCACCCTATTACCATTGTTGCATGAGGTTAGCTTCAAAATTATGTGCTACAGTTGGACCATAGTGTTGTATCTAATTTTTTGTTGTTGTGACTCTTACGGTTTTTACTCAGAAAGGATATTAAATAACAACAAATCAGGTAATTATGAATTGGCATTTCATACCTGGATTTAATTTGACAGTAATTTTACCTTTGGATCTTAGTGTAAAATGGGCGATAGCAAATTGGCCACACCTGATTATCCCGAAATGAAAATGGGGCCTGGTGTATAATGTGTGGCTAACTCGAACTCGCCCATTTTACCACTACCACCCAAAGTTAAAATTACCCCCATTGTGCGTAGTCACAGCGTTAGCATACTGCTGTGCCACATAACTTTCAGCAGTGGCATTATATGTGGTCTTTAGGGTATATTTGTACTGTTATTGTTCCATCAATCCCTGGCGCTGTTGCCTCACAGCGCCAGGGACCCGGGTTCGAATCCGGCCTCGGGTGACTGTCTGTGTGGAGTTTGCGTGGGTTTCCTCCGGGTGCTCCGGTTTCCTCCCACAGTCCAAAGATGTGCGGGTTAGGTTGATTGGCTATGATAAATTGACCCTTAGTGTTAGGGGGATTAAATACGTGGGGTTACGGGGATAGGGTGGGATATGTGTTGATGTAGGGGTTACGGGGATCGGGTGGGATATGTGTCGGTGCAGGCTCGATGGGCCGAAATGGCCTCTATCTGCACTGTGGGGTTTCTGTGATTTCTGTGATCTGTAAAAGGGTCTGGACATGTATGGATATGAAAGCTGTCTGGCTTTCAATATGACTTTATCCGCTTTGCTGCACGGGTGATTTTCGGAGTATATATATTTATTTAGTGAGACATGTATTAGGGTCAATGAAGGAGCGCGGGGAATTCTGGACATGCATTACTGCTGTGGAAAGCTGTGGAAGCCAAGGCTTAAGTTTGCTACACACCATGTTCTCTGTGCGTTCTTACAATCTGTGACCTGATAAAAGGAAAATGGAGATAGCTAATCCCCAAGGAAAAACAGATTTAGGTTAATCATAAAGCTCAGAATGGTATTTGGCAATATTAGAGGATTTTCTGTAACGATTCTCTGTCTTCTATTTTATGTCAGCCAGTGGCTCAATAGGTAACACCCTCGCCTCTGAGTTAGATGATTGTGGGTACAAGTCCCAGTCCCTCGAGTACCGAGGGAGTGCCGCACTGTCCGGAGGTGCTGTCTTTCAGATGAGACATTAAACCGAGGCCCCGTTTGCCCCCTCGGGGATGTAAAAGATCCCATGGCACTATTTCGAAGAAGAACAGGGGAGTTATCCCCGTGTCCTGGCCAATATTTATCCCTCAATCAACATAAACAAAAAAAACCTAGATTATCTGGCCATTATCGCATTGCTGTTTGTGGGGACTTGCTGTGCGCTAATTGGCTGCCGCGCTTCCTACAATACAACAGTGACAGCACTCCAAAAAGTACTTCATTGGCTGTAAAGCGCTTTGGGATGTCCGGGTGGTCGTGAAAGTCGCTATATAAATGCAAGCCTTTCTATTTTTGCAGAGGTCTGTGTTAAAATGAAAGAAAAAGCATTTGCACAGGGACACCATCAGTGTCACAGACTATAATTCCTTGACGTATTTGCAAAATGTTAAAAGTATCTAAAAAGGCCGAGGTTTTGATTTTCAGAACTCGAGAAGCTAAGAACAGCTCTTCATGTTGCAGGTGAGAGAGAAAAAAAATCACTGCTCTGACACCTATCCTTCGGGAAAGTTTATCCATTCTTTTAGAACGCTCCTATAAAAACAGTAAACATAGGGAATCTTCCTATTAATGTGAACTATTACCATGTCACTCAAATATAACCACTGAAAAGCTTACCATATGTCTTGCTATGTGATCCAGGTGACATTTATTAGGCTGGATCGCGCATGTGTGTGTGTGGTGGGGTAAAGTTTATATAACAATATACCGACTCTGTTCAGACAATACAACCAGAGTTTTTGGCTTGTATGCTCATCAGAATCTGATGTTCTGGCTAGTTAGGAGGTTGTGATTATAGGCCCTATAAACAGGAACCCTTGAGTGTAAAATCCAGGCCTGGCGAGCGCTCAAGTGAAAAACCTCGTTTGATAAACCTAATTATGTTACCATGCCACAAACTTTGCATTGCAGGTGGATAGTTCTTTGATTGCTTTGGCAGTTTACTGGTCGACTGTCATTTCAGGGAATAACACTAAGTACTATTTCTACATTGCGAGTTGGCAGCCCGCATATTTTACTTTGGGGTGAAGGTTAAACAATCACAGTTTAGATGTTGGTGAGATAAATAGACGAAAGTAATGCAGTTGGAAATGTCACGTGTTTTTTTTTGGTGCAAGTATTATTCCGTTTGTATTTCGATTGATGGTTTCATTTCACAGAAGAACAGATGAATGAGAATGTGGCAGGTGAGATATTTTTTAACTTAACTTTACGATGCAACTTTTACGCGTAAATTTCCATATCTAAACCTCAGCAGATTCCAATATGATGTCCAAAAACAAATTTGTTATAATAAAAATAGAAATGTATTTTTCATTTTCTTTTGAAGTGTAAATAAAGCTTCTAACATAAGTTTGCTTCATTGCATGGTTAATTATACGGACTGGCAAGGAGAGGAGGCCATTGGACCTATTGTGGCTCTCGGTGCAAGGTGCTCTGTCGTTGCTTTCTTCTGTCTCCAATTTTCACATTTTTTTGCCTGTCTCTTAATATTTTTTTCTATATAATGTTTGTCTAATTCAGTTTCAGCTTAGGGATAAACCATTGCACATCCCAATAATCGCTTGCTGAAAACAATCCTTCTAAAGGCTGCATGTGTTATTATAATACTAATTGTGCATTTTTGGGCAGACCCATAGAAGCAATATCTATCACCAGAAGCTCCAATAGGCCCTTTAGAAGATAGAAAGTGAGGAGATAATTGATAAACTAATCAAACATAGAGAGGATGAAACCCCTAGTTCCACTGCATCCGTGCATATTCAAACAAATGAGGGAAGAGTTCTGACGAAGGGTCATCGACCTGAAACTTTAACTCCGTTTCTCTCCCCACAGATGCTGCCTGACCTGCTGAGTATTTCCAGCATTTTCTGTTTTTATTTCAGATTTCCAGCATCCGCAGTATTTTGCTTTTGTATAAATGAGGGAAGAGATAGCAGAGGCAGTAGAGGCCAATACATTAAATATATTCAAGAAGGAGTTGGATATATTTCTTAAGGCTAAAGGGATCAAGGGGTATGGGGAGAAAGCAGGGACCGGGTACTGAACTTGGATGATCAGCCATGATCTCATTGAATGGTGGAGCAGGCTCGAGGGGCCGAATGGCCTACTCCTGCTCCTATCTTCTATGTTTCTATTACATATATATAAATATATGATATATAAATTCATTAGAAAAGGGAATAGTCCCAGAAGACTGGCGGACAGTACAATGTTATTCCTGTATTTAATAAGGGAGATAGAAGAAGTCCAGGGAACGATAGACCAGTTAACTTAATGCCGGTGATAGGAAAGATAGTGGAATCTTTACTCAAAGATCTAATAGAAAAACATATAGAAACTGAAATTATAATGAAGAGTACTCAGCACAGATTTCAAAAGGGAAGGCCATGCTTGATCAACCTTATTGAATTCTTTGAAGGAGTAATAGAAAGACTAGACAAGGGTAATGTGACAGATGTAATATATTTGGATTTTCAAAAGGCCTTCGATAAGATACTGCATAGTAGAGTCATGACTAAAGTCAGAACATGTGGAGTTAGGGTACAAGCAGCTGAGAGGATAGCAAGCTGGCTACAAAGCAGAAAACAGAGAGCTGGGGTTAAGGGTAGCTACTCAGACTGGAAAAAGTTGGGAAGTGGTGTTCCACAAGGATCGGTGCTGAGACAACTGTTGTTCACAATTCACATAAATGATTTTGGCTGGAAAACTGGAAGTACAATTTCAAAATTTGCGGACAACATTAAATTGTGGGGCATAGTTAAAACTGAGGAAGACTGCGACAAAATACAAGTCATAAACTTGCAGAATGAGTATTTAATTGGCAAATGAATTTCAATATAGATAAGTGTGAGGTGTTAAATTTTTGTAGGAAGAATACGGAGGTCACATACTGCTTGATAATAAGAGTCAAATTCGGGTAGAGGAGCAAAGGGATCCAAGGGTACAGATAGACAACTTCTTCTTTCGTATGGTAGTAGCAAAGCAAATAAAATGTCAATATCTAAGTCAGATATCCAGATCAAAGCTTCCGGTGTAAAAGTGTGGATATCTTGTAGGCTGCCTGCGAATTTGCTCTGAGGGCAGTGCTCAATGATGTGCTCCAGGGTCTGATCAGGAGATCCACAGTCGCATGATGGGGACACTTTAATATTCCATCTAATCTTCCATGGAGATGGTGGCAGCATCTACCATGACCGGTTCTGAGGCAGTTGATGTTTGTCCACTGTTTGAGAGGAAGGTTTGACCCTTCAGGTTGTACTGTGGGGTCCTTTATAAGGAGTCCATTCCGTATGTCACAGTTCTGTCCGGGTTTTCGCCATTGGTCATCACGGCGACGGTCCAAAAAATACTCAACTCACGAAAAGTAGCGACACAGGTCAATAAGGGCATAAGAAAGCAAACCGAGCACTGGGTACATTTCTCGCGGGATAGAATTGAAAAGCAGAGACGTTATGCCAGACTTGTACCGAACCGTGGATAGACCACACTTCGAGTACTGTGCACAGTTCTGGTCTCCATATTATAAAAAGGATGTAGAGGCACCGAAGAAGGTGCCAAAAAGATTCACAAGGATGACAGCAGAACGGCTGAATGGACAGCTGTTGAATATGTCGACGTGACAATTTTCTTTTACTTTGGGTGGGTGGAAGAGAGGGGTCTGCACACAACGAGGGAATAAATAAATTAAATAAATGTGATACAGATAATTTAGGATGGTCGGTTGTATCGCTTGTGGTGGTTAATGAGGACAAGGAAGGTAAGCAGAATTTGGAAATGCGTTTAAATTGACCTAGACCACTGGACACAAGACAGGAGATGATCTTTGCCTGTTGATAAATAATTTACTAAAAATGTAGAGACTATGGGGGTGAAATGGGTCTTGAGCAGTAGTACAATATGGGCGATAGTGAAAAAAAGGACCGTTTTATCCCCTTCTGATTTTCTATTCCACTGAATCATTTGGGAAGGGAATACTGAAATTGAAACTGGATTATATGTTCCATAGTACCACCAATTTAGGGCAGGATAGCAGGGCTAACTTCGTGCGCTTGTGTCAAATATGTGATAGCAGATTGGCAGCCCGTTTCGCATCTCTCCCGATTTTTATTTCCATTGGTCAGCCACCTTACCCTATTGCACAAGTCAAAATTAATCGCTGATCTCAACCTGTAAGACTAAAGGTGTAGAGAGGGCGGACAGATTTCCTTTTATCTGTGCCTGTGGCTATTAATTCACTCAGGTGCAGGGGTTTCAGGAAAATCGAGCGGGGAACACCTATTAATGTAACTCTATGTAATTCTAAGTGAAGCCACCTGATCTCAGGTCAATTGAAATTAAAGTTAGGCTCATGAAATGCAGAAGTATATTGATTAAGCTCAAATATAATAGAAATGATTTTTGGCTTTGATTGGCAGAACTGGAGAAATGTTCACAAATACAAAAAGGTACACGTGAGTAAATGTTGAAAAGATTCCGTTTATTCCTGGTTTCGGGAAAAATATACCCGCACTACACCTGTTCTCTGTTTTATGTCAGTGACACGTTAAATCCATGCAAACGTCAATCCAACTTGACTGTGCAAGTATAATGCCTAAGAAAAACTGGATTGAGATGTCCAAATGTATATAAGGCATTAAAATGGGCCGGAGTTTGCTGTAGAAATAAAGGTGAGGATAACAGCGGAATTGAAAAATATTTGCATCTTTTTCTTTGTCACTTTTATCTCTCTCGCTCTTGATTCAATCTTTATTTCCCTCTGTTTGTTTCACTTTCTGTACCTGATTTGATATTGAGTTAAACATCCGAACAGCCACTTCCTGGCTAGTCATTAATGATTCTTCTATCTGATTGGTTAAGGAGATACGCAGTTGTTTGTCCTGTTCATACACATCCCAGATGCTCTGTAGAGGGCGCTACACTTTCCTGAAACCAAATCTAAGAAATTGTGGATTTAGCAATCCAGGATTTTCTTTTGCTCCGTTAAAACCTATATATAACTTGTCTGTTTCTGCATTGGATAAGCATTCCCATCATATTTCTAAGGTTACACATTTTTTATTACACGCAATGGATATGGACAGATAGGTAGATGGACGGGTAGATAGCTGGATAGATTAAGGTTTACTGCTGTAATAATGGAAGATATATGTAAAAACGTTTATTAAAAAAATCACGATATTATGTGCTTTGTTATTTGTTGCATCCCATCATGGACAGGATGCGGGTTTTAACTAACAGAAATTCTCTCGCATGCGAACAGCTTATTGTGGCATTTAGTTGAAAAACAAACTATTAAAATATTTCTAATATATTGCAATCAATCCACCTGTCTGCCAGTATTTTTATCTAACAATCAATCTATATGTCTAACTGTGTATTGATCTATTGATTTATCCAACTACATATCCTAAACTGAGGCGAACTTGTGCCAGAAAAGTTCACAGAAAAGCATTGGGCCGTATATTCCGATCCCTATGGGTATGTATGCGCTGTGTACACACCTGGAGGGGCATTGGAAATGTCGGTTTCAGGCATACCAAGCGCATGCACTGATAACTGGCATTTCCGATCTGTCAAGAATGCTCTTGACAGATCGGATGCCTGCCTTAGGGAAGGGCCTCTGCGGGCGATAGTTCCGCTTTCTGGAGAACCTCCGCCCGCAGAAAACCCTTAGAAACCTTATTCCTGGTAAAAGCAGGCGTAAGACCTGCTTTTACTAGCATAAGATTTGAAAAAAGTAAAAAAAATTTTTTTTCCCCACTTATTTATCATTTAAAAATACTTTAAAAAAGGTAAGTTTATTTTTAGCCCCGTAAAAAACTTTAATTATTTTTTCAAAAAATTCAATTTTTGTTTAAAATAGTTAATTTATTGTAATTTCAACTAATTTTTAAAATGTGATGTTTTTAAAAGATGTATTTAATGTTTTAAAGTGTTTTTAGGGTGATCTCCATTCATATATTTGACAGGTCTATCTGTCAAGTGTATGAAGGGAGATTCCCGCCCTTGATTGGCTCCCCATGGCCCACGTGATCCGAGGGATGCTTGCGAACCGCTTGCGCCTCTGGGATACGTGGGCCCTGCACATTTCGTGTTGGAGAGGCCAGGGAGCAGAAGTGTCCGGATCTCGGGAGCCCTTAGGTAAGTCCGTAGATTTTTTCCAGATTGGAGGCCTCCGCACGCAGGAAGACTCCATTCGGAAAATACGGCCAAATAATGGCCCATATTTTCTGATCCCTAATGGTGTGTAAGAGCTGTGTATACACCCGTAGGGGCCTCGCAAGTGCTGGTTTCTGGCATGCCCTGGAGAAGGGCCTCTGCGGGCAGATAGTTCTGCTTTCTGGAGAACATCTGCCCGCTGAAAACCTTAAAAAATCTTACGCTTGGTAAAAGCAGGCATAATGCCTGCTCTTACCAGCATAAGAGTTTAAAAAAGTAAAAACATTTTTTCACCCATTTATAATTTAAAAATACTTTAAAACAAGGTAAGTTTATTTTTAGGCCTGTAAAAAATTATATAATTTTAAAAATTTTTGTTTAAAATATTTAATTTAATGTAATTTTAACTAATTTTAAATATGTGATTTTAATTTTAAAAAATGTTTTAGTGTGTTTTGTGAGTGATCCCCATTCATACTTTTGACGGGTCTAAGCTGAGAGACCTGTCGAAAGTGTGTAGGGGGATTCCCTTCTTCCATTGGTTCACCATGGCCCACATGATCCCAGGGACGCTTGCGAACCGCCTGCGCAACTGGGATACCTGGGCCTCTGTGCGAGTAGACCAGGAGAGGCCCAGGAGCGGAAGTATTGGGACCTACGAAGCCAACAGGTAAGTTTGTAGATTCTTTCCAGATTGGAGGCATACGCAGCAGGAAGCCTCCGATTAGAAAATCATTGTGTTCAATTCTGGGCACCAGATTTTAGGATAGGATGTAGAAGAGAGTCACTAGAATGATATCAGTGGTGAGGGACTTCAGTTATCTGGAGGAACTGGAGAATCTGGGGTTATTCTCCCTGGAGCAGGGAAGGATAAGAAGCGATTTGATACAGATGTTCAAAATCACGAACGGGTTTGATAGCGTAAATAAGGAGAAACTGTTTCCAGTGGCAAAATGGTTGGTAACCAGAGGACACAGATTTCAGTTGCTCGGCAAAAGAACCAGAGGCGAGAGGAGGAATTGTTTGTTTTTACAGAAGGAGTTGTTTTGCCTGCAATGTGGTGGAAGCAGATTCAATAATAACATTCAAAAGAGAATTGCATAAACACTGAAAGGGAAACAAATTACAGGGCTATGGGGAAAGAGCAGGAGAGTGGAATTAATTGGACAGCTCTACGAAAGAGCAAGCACAGGCATGATTGGGCCGAATGGCCTCCTTCTGTTCTGTATCATTTTATAGTTGTACGAATCTATGACTGTGTCTCACAGAAACAACATTCTTTATTGTAGAAAACAAATGCTATTTTTTCAGAGGAAAGGAAAATACGAAAATCCATAGGTAGGACTAAGTCATTTGGCTTTCTTTCTTAACTGAGGCACTGAAGTAATATAGTTTTAACTGCAATAGTAATTGTTTAGTAAGGTAATATACTGGTATAGATTTAATAAATATTATTGCTCCCTACCCACCGCCACCCACACTTCGCACCCATCTCAGATAGTTTATGGAACTTACAGGCCAGGGGGTCCCAAGAACCGACACAGGTTGACACTAATTTAGCTGTTCTCAGCCTAGTGCTGCAGTTGTTAGGCCCTTTCTTAGATTGAGGATAATGGGCCATAATGGCCAGTATATATTAGGTGAGGAGTGGTGGTTTCGGAAGGGTTGGCTGGATGTGGTGCTGGGGAGGGGGTGCGGTGGGGCGTGGGGTGGTGTTGGGGGCGGGTGTCCAAAGTTACTTTGTGGGGTGCAGACCAGCCTTAGGAAGATAAGTTTTACACTTAACTTACAGAGCCTCTGCTGGGTGTGCACCAGGTTTTACTGAGTGAGGTTTCAGCGGCAGGAACCCAGGCCATTCAAGAGTTAAAATTGCATCGGGGTCCCATCTATGTGATAGACTCCGATTTGCATATATTCAGGAGCCTCCAGCGTGCACCAGGCGGGCACCTCAGCCGCCCAGGTGAAAGATTGTCTTCTGAAACCCCAATGAGCCCGGTTTCCGCCAGGCAGGGGGAGTGAAAATTGTTCACTTTGTGCTATGTATTTGCTGTTTTGCCATTTCTTGCAGAAGAACGGTTGAGACAAAAAACTGCAGGTAAATGGTAAAAGTTGTCCTTTCCTCTTTTAATATCTATCCAGTGTCTTCGTGAGTCTCCCCTATCCCTGCCTAAAGGTTCCGTGCCTGGTGCCCGATGGAAAGGTATTTTCGCTGGGTTAGTGGAATCAGTCTTGCGTCTGCTTAATTGTTGTTTATTTAACTTCCTTTGATGGCATTGAGGCTCGACAATCGTCCTTATATCATGCAAGTAAACATTCTTCTTGTGTGAGCCTACACATTTGACTGTTAACAGGCTATTGGACCTTGACTTAAAGCGCAGTTTTATCGCAGTGTGCTCAGTGGACCACAACTTGTGGGAATCTTTCAAGCATAGGTTTGCTGGATACAGATCAGAAAGGAAACAGGCAGGTGATTTGCTCAACCTGGTGATTCTGAGGTCAACTACGTGGTTTGCACTGACAGAATGAGATCGGTTAACTCAACAAAGACTGATAATCGCACATGGGCCCTTCCCAACTGTATATAATGCACAGTTATTTCTCATACCTAATCATACTGAGAAGATGGCGGGAGGCCATCTTCTTTGTAGCAGTTGTTTTTACACCTGAGTTGCTTGTAAAAATAAGTTTTATTCGTTCACAGGATGTGGGCCTCACTGGCAAGGCCAGTATTTATTGCCGCTCCCTAATTGTCCTCGAGAAGATGATGGCGAGCCACCTTCTTGAACCGCTGCAGTCCATGTGGTGATATTTCTTTAAGCTGTTTGCTACAACTGGCCAATTCAGGGGGCATTTAAGAATCAACCACATTTGCTGTGCGGTCTGGAGTCACGTATAGGCCAGACCAGGTAAGGATGACAGATTTCGTTCGCTAAAGGATAATTAGTGAACCAGATGGGATTTTACAACAATTTGGTAGTTTCATGAACACCATTACTGATTCTAGCTTTTTATTCTAGATTTTTTGATCTAATTAACTGAAATTAAATTCCCCAGCTGCCGTGGTGGGATTTAAACTCATCGTCTAACTGGATCTCTTAGTCCAGGCCCTCAAGGATTACTAGCCCAGTAACATAACCACTGTGCTACCGTTCCCAGTAGGCGTAAAGTGTCTGCCAGACTGATCATTAAAGGATATTATTAAAGTTACCTATTTTTAAACCACGGTACAATTGCTATATGACTTTTAACTGATTCCAGTCCACAAAGTGGCAGCTTTATTGGTGGAAATTTCAACCTAATCGCCCATGGAGAAACTCACCGGATCTTCTGCAATGCTGGTTTTATACTTCACCCGATTTTACTCTCCATTAAAGTCAACCCAATCCTGTGGGTTTGCATCCGGTGAGTTTGGTTAAATTTACACCCATTGAATTTAATTCCACAATTTGCAGCAGTGGGATGTGAAATCACAGCATCTGGAGCTGTAATGTGGTAGCATGAACACTGTCCTATCATACTCTTTAAAAATGCTAGACTCACACAACATGAGACAGCTGCTATTTCCGAGAAGAAATATACAAATCCAGCAGGAAAATTGGTAGGGTATTTTGTTTATCGTCATGTGATATCACTAGACATTAATAAGGTGCTGCAGTAATTAAATCTGGAATTCATGCATTTTTGTAATATAAAAAGAATGGAAGTCTGACCCTAAATAAGTGCACGCCCATAAGCCAAATATCAATAAGAACATAGGATAAAGATATTCGATTGAAAGGATCCATTCAGTACTTGGAAGAACACGATTCTGTACCACAAGCCTATACGAAGATCCTCTCTTATAAAACTAAGAGAGAAATTTGTAGATGATACAGGCCATATGGATTGTCAGATTCTCCATGTTGCTGTCTATTTTAGTTTTCAGAAAACGTCCCAAGCTTTGCAAATGACATACACCCAATTAAAGTAAACGGTACAGTGGGCTAGGATAACATACAGTACTTGATGGCATGCTGGTGAAAGCAAAGCTTTTTCAGTTCGTTAGTAAGACTCCTGTAAAATACAGAAACACACACAGGGTACAGGTCGGATTTACAGACAATTCAAAAGAAGGCTTTAATGTTTCCCCGAAGTTTATTTTCTGCTGGACTGGCGGTGGCTCTAAAAATGAGTTAAAATAAGAAATGAACCCCTTGTAAATTACTTAAAGCTTATTACATGTTTTAACCTTACAATTGGGTTTGGATTATGATGCTTTCCATCAGCCAGTGTGCTTTTTTCCGTAATGAGGTTAATTATCCTTCCATGAAAGTCAATGGAGAGGAATATCAGGCGGAGTGTAAAATGGGCTGACGAGTCGATATTGCATGTTTCGCGCTGTTTCCAAGGCGAATTTATATCTGAAAAGCTGGAAGTATTGGTGAATGGAAAGGAAATTCCGGTGAGGTGTATAACGGGCGGCCGATTCATTACCGCCAGTTTTGCGGCCCCAGAAAAAATGGATTGTACCCCATTAAATCAAAAATGTATTAAACCAATGCTGATATCATTTTTGCCTTGAAGAAAAACACGGAGAAGATTCACTAGTCAAGAATGTAAACAGGATATCTGATTTGTTTTCTGCTCTCATCTTACCTGTTGCATTTCTCAGGATTTCGAGGAAGGGTAAACTGATATGTTATTGTTCATTTCAAAATAATAATTTAGAACCTGCTCTTCACTGTGGTGCAGAATCAAATGACATTCCCTCAGAGCTAACGACAGTAATAACGTTTAAAAATAGAGGTCAACCAAGAGGTGAACGAAAAATATGTTGCACTACACATTTTTCCTGGAAATTGACAAACCTTGACACTCCCACCCACATTTTTCATTTGGAGTGCTGACAATGCTGTACTCTTAGCACAAAATTACAGTTTTATTTCCATTGAGGAACCACTTCAGGAAGCAACGTTTGTATAGTCAAGCTGCTGGTTTGTTCTTCCCTTCTGTATTTTAGTGAGTTTCAGTAACTGTTGTAACAAGTTCCATTGTTAGCTATAAGTGAACATGACAAATTATTGGAAAAGTGTGAGGTAGTGCACCTTTGTTTTTAATTTATCGTGCCTTTATTTCACCCCATCCTCAAAACTACATGATCCAGAAATTGTGAACATTATGATATCCGAAGCTCAGAACATTTTGATTAAAATATAATGGGGTGGAATTGGACATGGGCGCACCCGACACCTCTTATCCGCTCTACATTATTCAGTCTAGCACCTCGGGACCTTTACTACATTAAAGGCGCTATAGAAATGCAAGTCGCTGTTGCGATTGTTTAATAGAAATGAATATCGGACGCGTTGAATAACGGCCGGAAAATGCCATTCTGTCAGCTTTCCCTCCACGCCCATTTCCAATTTCAAACCCGGAAGCTCAACACGTTGATTTGTGCTTTCAGAACTCGACACTTTAAAACAAACGCTGAATGATACGGGTGAGTAAAAACAAAGAGTAGAGTGTACATAGTACAAAAAGATTGGATTACAAGGAGGCGGCAAATTCAGGAAAAACTCGGTAAGAATGGACTGTAGGCCTTCGTGAGAGACGTTTGATTTCAATCAGTGGACAAAAAATGTGGCGAGGCCCTCTCCGGCTTGCGCTCCTTCGCACTGATTTTCTTATGTTGGCTGCGCCCAGGCGCAGGGCAACGAAAACATATCCTGTTGTTTTCATTGGTCTTACTGTATAACACGCTGGAGGAAAGGAATCGAGGCGTCATATTTCTGAAGAAGCGACACCATAGCAATATCGAAAGTGAACCCGATATATTTACCGACAGCTTGTGCCAATTAGAAAGGCAGCATTCCCTCCACGCTTTTTATGTTGTACACTATGCAAGATATCGATTCCACGGAGGCTCTTTGGCATTTTATTGCGGGATGGGGGTAGAGGTTACATCGTTCTACGCTTATCATTTTTTTCTTCTTCTGAGCAGAAAAGACTCTACAAGAGAAAGACACAGGTACTCGATGTGAAATAACACCCCATAGCATGATATGTATTGTTACTACAGCTATATGTTATCAAATCGGGCAGTGTGTAGAACGAGGGGCCGGTTCGTTACCACTCACTTTCTGTCCAACAGTAACACTGAACATTCACCCCTTACTGTCCTCAGGTACTCCACTACAGCTGCTCTGTTCCTCCATTAAGTGTCGACATTGCTCCTCTTGATATTTTTGGAGTCATATACATGCCAACTGCTTCAGAGGATTAACATTGGTCTTAAGGAACATTGTTATCCAGCACGATCTCATTACTGGCTTTGGAATCTAGGATAATGGATGAACAGCAAAAACTGCTTAACAAATTTATGCTATGTTTATTGGTAAATGTGTGTAGAAACCTTCTGTAATAATATAGCTCAGTAATTCTTCCAGGAACATGAAACTCACACCCGCTTTTCTATTTATGTTTTACTCTTTATCTGACAGATTAGGCACTCCTGTGCTCAAAATGCAAAATGAACAAGCTTTCCTTTTTACAACTCCCAGTTTCAAATAAAGTGTTTCAATTTTGTTAGATAGAAAACTTGCGTGTAAAAATCGCTGGGGTAGAAATTTGGGTCTTTGGCAGAACCGTGGCGGAGGGCTGCCCCTGATCCACCCACCCGATGTTCCATTCCATTGACTTCACCCGATCTAAATATGTGGCGGGTGTAGAGAGGCGGCCGTGCGATTCTGCCTGTTTTGCACTTGCGCTTAAGGTGAATAGCAGCTACCTTTGTGGGTATAAACATAATAACGGGAACCAGTACTGGTGTGCCTGGTAATAATGGTGTACACGTCCCTTGTGGAGCTGCGCAAATCATTCCTGCAAAAAATTGTCCTGAAGTATCATTTTCCATTTATTGATGAGGTGACTCTCAATATGCTGTTTGCATTCAGGCTGCCAATTGCAGAATTCTTAAAAAGTATATTGCTTGCCTGGATTTGTATACAATTATTTCCCTTCTCGCTATCCATTTTATCCTTATTTTTTGCACTACTGCCTCAAATGAATTTCTACCCCAAATTAACTGAGCTTTAAAAAATATAGTGGGTGTGAAATTGGACTTGGCCGGGGAAGCAAAGTAGGCTGAACGGTAGCGAAGCGGAGCGGATTAGGCAAGGAATTCCAGAGCTTAGGGCCGAGGCAACAGAAGGCACGGTCACCAAAGGTTGAGCGATTATAATCATGGATGCTCAAGAGGGCAGAATTAGAGGAGCACAGATATCTCACGGGGTTGTGGGGCTGAAGGAGATTACAGAGATAGGGAGGGGCGAGGCCATGGAGGGATTTGAAAACAAGGATGAGAATTTTGAAATTGAGGTGCTGCTTAACCGGGAGCCAATGTAGGTCAGCCAGCACTGGGGTGATGGGCGAACGGGACTTGGTGCGAGTTAAGACACGGGGAGCCGAGTTTTGGATGACCGCCCGTGTCCTAACTTGGAATGTGGGAGGCCAGCAAACAAAGATGAGCCTGAAAGCAACAAACAAATATTTGCAAATGGTATCACTGCCAAAACGGTTATAGAAGCGTCCTATATACAACATATTCGAAAGTACTGATTTTCATCCAATCTTTTCTCTTTCCTTTTCCATTATGAGTTAAACCTCTCAGCCACTGGTAATCATTTTACAGAAGAGACAAAAACATGCCTCTGGTAATGATGTGTTCTGTTTATCATATATCGTCCATTGGAAGACAAGTTAATTTACTTTTTTTGCGGCAGGAGGGCTGTCTGAGAAATACACAGGTATCACTTCTGAATTTAAATACATTCAATTGAAAGGAAGAAATTTAATCTTAGCAATAATAATCATATCAACAACAATATCAACAACTCCATGACAAGGTTCAAGTGAGTTATAGATGAACTGATTATTATCATTGTCCCTGGCGTAATTATCATTATTACCGTTGCCACAACATGTTAACATACTGTGGGCTAGATTTTCAGTTGCTTGCGCCAACAGTTAGCGCCTTAAGAGAAGTGATTTTCGGGCGCTATGCGTGTAGCGCCCGGGCGCAGCGCAGTTTGCGCCCCGCCCCAAATTAAGTTGCCCGTTAGCGCCGGTGCAAAGTTTAGCGGCCGCCCGGATGCGCGCGCAGAAAATGACGTCACATCCTCGTGCAACGCCCTTTGGCCGCCCCGAATCCAAACTTCAGTCGGACCGCCCCATTGTGCGGCTGGCATCCAGAGCGTTTGTAAAATGGAACGCAACACACCCTGGGGAGCGCAAATTAAAGGGCACTCCTCCTGCACTATAAAAGGCAGTCTGCATGTGTTGTGTGGAAGGCTCCAGTGAACGGTGTATTTATGTTTCCGGCCACCACCACCACCACCACCACCACCACCTCCTCCTCCTCCTCCTCCTCGTATCATCATCATCATCATCCTGCTGTTGTCCCCCCCCCAGACTCTGCCTTTAAAAAAAGACATGCACCCTTCCCCTTTAAGAGCTCACTGGGACCACAGTGTCTGCCGTGCGCTGCGCTCTGCGCCACCGGCTTAGCGCCTAAAGATAGTAGTGGAACGCCTCTTTTAGCGCTCCACCAACCTCTTAGGGCGAAGCCACTGAATTTCCGGCAACGGGGCGCTACTTTGGGGCGGGCGCTAACTTCGGGCGGGCGCTAAGGTTAGCGCCCCAAAACTGTCTATACTGAAAATCTAGCCCTGTATCTGTGTCTTGTTCCTTCGTACATATCGACTTTCAGTCGCCCCCCTCTTCCCCGCCACACACGCGTTTTCCGTTCCTCTCTATATAATTGGGCTTTCAACTTGCATATCAACTGCCTGTTATAGAAACTCCCTGAGTTGGGGGAGGGCTGGTGCGGTGGTGGAATTTGAACATTGCGATAGTGTATAATGGGCGATATCAAATTGGTAGTCCATTATACACACCGGCCGAATTTTTCTTCCGTTGACTTAAATGGAAAAGAAATTCGGGCGTGACGTATAATAGGTGGATGAATCGATATCGCCCCTTTCCCACCACAGCCCAAACAATTTCCTCCACAGGAAAAATATTTGCATGTTTCTTTCAGGGTCAATTTAAAATAATGTCCTCCAAGTGTACAATTCAATCTTCTTTCGCTGCTCACCAATGACTGACTTTGGTTCGTCACTATCCCGGAATTTCTCAGTTACGCTCATTGTATGGTAAAGTGATTATGGCCCAGAAATTCGGGTCGGAGGCTTCCCATGGGTGCAAGCCCCCGACCTGCACTTATCTAGCGCCCCAGCCGTTGTGCTGTGGGCCCCCGTGGGATTCCGATCCTGGGCCTGCTCCAACTGCCGGCGCGCAGTGTTTGCGTATCCCAGGGGCGCAGTTAGTTCGAAGCGTCCCCTGGGATCACGTGGGCCATGGAGAGCCAATCGTAGCAGGGAATCTCTATTCATAGATTTGACAGGACGACCTGTCAAATCTATGAATACAGTTCAGCCCCAAAACATAACTAAAACTTCAAATAAATATTTAAAAAATCACATTTTTAAAAAAACTATAAATTACATAAAATAACTTTTAAACAATAATTTAAATTTTTGAAAAATTAATTACAGTTTTTAACGGGGCTAAAAATAAACTTACCTTTCTTTAAATTATTTAAAAATAATAACCTTGTGGAAAAAATGTTTTAATTTTACTTATTTCACCACTTGCCTTGTTAAATGCAGGCCTTGCAACTGCTTTTTAAAAGTGTAGCTGTTGGAGACTTACCCTCCCGCAGAAACCTGCAAAAGAAACTGAAGTTCCAGGCAGTATGTTATGAAGATTTGCCTGTTACGTTCGAATTGTATTCAGATTGGAGTTTATTTTCTTTTGCTCATTTTAGAATGCAAAAAGCTTATTATAGCCTGCAGTAAGTAATGCTTGGCGATTGCTGACTAATTTCATGTGGAATTTCGAATTTGAGGGCTTTGGAAGCAAATGCTTTATTTTCAAAAGAAGGCATTGAGCGTTTACAGTGATTTAAGTCATTCAAATTGTTCAGTCAAGGAAGTTGGATTGGGTACTCTTAGTATTAGGAGTAGATTTTTTTTATTGACCTCTATATTGACTGCTGTGATACTCAAATATCGTGCTCCTGCTTTTCTGTTTTCCAAATATTAACTGCAACTACAGAATTGATTCTGCCCCGATTTCAATCTAACCCACCCGACGCGAACACTGTAAACTATGTAGAATTATTGAAGTAGATTTTCAACTTACCAGTCGAGGTAATAAGATAAATTACATAGAAATACATAGAATTAACAGCACGGAAATAATTCCATTCGGCTCAACCGGCCATTGCCGGATTTATGCTCCACATGACTTCCTCTCACCCTAATTTATCTAACCCTATTTGCATATACTTCTATTTCTTTCTCCCTCGTGTACTTCTCTTGCTTCCCCTTAAAGGCGTTTATGATATTCGCCTCAGCTACTCCATCAAAGTTTTGAAGCTATTAAGAGGAGCAGATAGGGTAAATAGAGTGAAACTATTTCCGCTGGTTGGGGATTCTAGGACTAGGGGGCATAATTTAAAAATTAGAGCCAGACCTTTCAGGAGTGAAATTAGGAAACTCTTCTACACAGAAAGGGTGGTAGAAGTTTGGAGCTCTCTTCCACAAACGGCAATTGATGCTAGATCAATTGTTAATTTTAAATCTGAGATAATAGCTTTATGGTAACCAAACGTATTAAGGAATATGTGCCAAAGGCGGGTATATGGAGCTAGATCACAGATCAGCCAGGATCTCATTGAATGGTGGAACAGGTTCGAGGGGCTGAATGGCCTACTTCTGTTCCTATGTTCCTATCTGATAGCTAGTTCTGCATAGTATTCAGCCTCTGGGTAAAGAAGTTTCTCTTGAATTCTTTATTGGATATATTGTTGACTATCTTATATTTATTGTGCTTTGTTTTGAACTTTGCACAAGTGGAGAGACCTTCTGTACGTCTACCCTATCAACCCGCTTCATTATTTTAAGGACTTCTAGTAGATCACCCCTCAGCCTTCTCTTTTCTAGAGAAAAGAGCCCCAATGAAAAAAAAAGTTGGCCTCACTGTAAAACGGACTGTGGATTCGGTTTGAATCCTTTTCGCGATACAAGTTTCACCCCAAGGGTGACTCTATACACCATAGATTCGAGCTATATAAAACTGGAAAGAAACTTAAAGTACCTTGTATCAGTTAGTAAACTAAGCAAAATAAACCATAATGCTGGCCCATTGACTGCAATCATCTTGGATCCCAAAGCTGTGAACACAGTTAAATCTGGGCAAACAGGAAGACACGCAAACATTAACGAACTGAAGGCGTGCAGATTGCTGATTGGACATCTGCAGATTGAGACATTGTTATCTTACTCTGTGATTCGAGCAACACTTGCAGCCTCTACCACAACACTCTCCAGTATATGCGTATTAACAAAAAAACTACAAAATTTCAATTGAAAGACTAATAACAGAAAAAAAAGGCCTAGTGTACTTGCAAGACTACAATTGATTTGAATTTCTCCTACAGTGAGACAACTTCTCCTTAAAGACTCAGGTAAACATTCGCAGGAAGTGTGGGGCGGCTCTGTAATTTTATCCGTTCTATTTAATGGCAGCCATTTAGTATTATTCCAGCATCATAAGAACATAAGAAATAGGAGCAGGAGTAGGCCATTCGGCCCCTCGAGCCTGCTCCGCCATTCAATAAGATCATGGCTGATCTGATCTTGGCCTCAGCTCCACTTTTCTGCCTGTTCCCCATAACCCTTGACTCCCCTGTAGCTCAAATATATGTCTATCTCCGCCTTGAATATATTCAATGACTCAGCCTCCACAGCTCTCTGGGATAGAGAATTCCAAAGATTCACAACCCTCTGAAAGAAGAAATTCCTCCTAATTTCTGTCTTAAATGGGCGATCCCCTATTCTGAAACTATGCCCCCAGGAGGGGATACATCCTCTCAGCATCTACCCTGTCAAGCCCCCTTAGAATCTTATATGTTTCAGTAAGATGACCTGTCATTCTTCTAAATTCCAATGAGTATAGGCCCAACCTGCTCAACCTTTCCTCATAAGACAACCCCTACATCCCAGGAATCAACCAAATAAACCTTCTCTGAACTGCCTCCAATGCAAGTATATCCCTCCTTAAATAAAGAGACCAAAACTGTATGCAGTACTCTAGGCGTGGTATCACCAACGCCCTGTACAGTTGTAGCAAGACTTCCCTACTTTTATACTCCATCCCCCTTACAATTAAGGCCAATATTCCATTTGTCTTCCTATTTATTTGCTGTACCTGCATGCTAACTTTTTGTGTTTCATATACGAGGGCACCAAAATCCCTATATACTGCAGCATTCTGTAATCTCTCTCCATTAAAATAATATTTTGCTTTTCTATTCTTCCTACCAAAGTAGATAACCTCATATTTTCCCACATTATACTCCATCTGTCAAATTTTTGCCCGCTCACTTACCCTATCTAAATCCCTTTGCGACTTTCCCAATTGCCTTGCGGGACGTCAATCTTTGGTCACTTATCGACAACATAGCCAAATATGCGGGACAAGTTCTTTCTAATACAAATGCGAAAGTATTTTAAAATGAATCAGTTACAGTTCTGCTGAAAACAATGCGACGAAATTGCCTGCTCTGCTTCATGAACCCCATCGTTCAGCAGTGATAATTCGAGTAGCCAGCTAGAGGCTTTGGCTCAGGGCACAAGACACATGAGGCAAAATGTTTTGCCTGCAGGCATGATGATGCACGCCATAATCTGTGCGGCAATATTTCTGTGAAAGAGTGGTGCACTTGAAATGTATTCACATGATTCTCCAGTTACGTTTGACATTTATTATGGGAATACAGATTTGCTGCTGCTTTTGTTAGCTGCTGCATGCAATAGTACAGCTTCCCCTTTTTGCTCTTTCAGCAAGGTATTAACACACTTAAAATAAAATAATTGGCACTTGAGTTCAAATAGACAAACCCTTAAAGTTTTCTTTTTTTCAGCCATAATTATTACCCTCAATTAAACCCTGTTCTTCAACTGTTTGCTAATTGAAGCCAGAATATTTCCATTATACTTCTGTTTGTCTTAAATGATCTTCCTTCATTTCCAATCTGTGTTGATGACATAAGGCTGTCAGCATATTTAAGAGTGTGTAATTAGAATCACATGTAGAGCAGACAAAGTAGGGGTGGCAGAGTCTATCTCCAGAGGACATTAGAGAACCGATTGTTTTTACATTTGACTGGTGCAAGCCCACAAGTTACCAGATTAATTAAATACAAATTAACAACTTGCAATAGTAGTATTTAAACTATCTAGTTGCTAATCTAGTACTATAACAAATAGTCTACCGCATCTATGCTTTCTAAAAAATTCGAACCATTGAAAATTCAATTCAGTCCCATTGTGCGAGTTCATTTGACCTGGAATACAATAATTTTGTTTCTGCAATCCAAATATTTGGTTCTGATTACTTAAAGTGTTGAGATATCTGAACCTAATTTTTATCCTTAAATTTTGTTTATCCATTTGCGATTGATTGTCGGACATTAATTCGGATTTCCGATTTGTTTCCTATTGGAATACCAGTCAGTGATTTCCAATAAACTTTATTATCGTGTACTGAAATATTTTTTTCTTTTATTATCAATCCTCTCAAATGAAGATTTAACACTAACGTCTTTCTCTGGAGTACAACCAATATTTTCCCACTTCATATAAGATGCACTGAAACATTGCATGAATGTAATAGAACAACACAATTCTGCACGGTGCACCATCAGAATAGCAATTGCTAACAGAGAATCCAACTTCTTAACACGTGCTATTCTTTATGTAGCAATAAGAATTACTCCAATTTTACATGGGTTTCTTATTGCTTTTATGACTAATGATAAACAATGTGAATTGCATTCTGCATGTTTTTATCGCTCAACTTGATCTATTTATTCACTCACGGGATGTGGGCGTCGCTGGTAAGGTCAGAATTATTGCGCTTCCGTAATTGCCCTTGAGAAGGTGGTGGTGAGATTCCTTCTTGAACCGCTGCAGTCCGTGTGGTGAAGGTGCTCCCACAGTGCAGTTAGGGAGGGAGCTCCAGGATTTTGACCCAGCGACGATGAAGGAATGGTGATATATTTCCAAGTCAGGATAATGTGTGACTTGGAGGGGAACTTGGAGGTGGAGGTGTACCCATGTGGTTGCTGCCATTGTCCTTCTAGGTGGTAGAGGTTATGGGTTTGGGAGGAGCTGTCGAAGAAGTCTTGATGATTTCCGACAGTGTATCTTGTAGATGGTACAAACTGCAGTCACGTTGTGCCGATGGTGAAGGGAGTGAATGTTTAAGGTGGTGGATGGGGTACCAATGAAGCGTGCTGATTTGTCCTGGATGGTGCCGAGCTTCTTGTGTGTTGTTGGAGCTGCACTCATCCAGGCAAGCGAAGGGTACTCCATCACACTCCTGACTTGTGCCTTGTAGGTGGTGGAATGTCACTCGCCACGGAATACCCTGCCTCTAATCTGCTCTTGTAACCACTGTATTATGCGGCTAGTCCAGTTAAATTTCTGGTCAATGGTGGCCTGGAATGTTGATGGATTCAACGGTGGTAATGCCGTTGAATGTCAAAGGGAGTTGGTTCGACTCTCTGTTGTTGGAGATAGCCATTGCCTGGCACTTGTGTGGCACGAATGCTACTTGCCACTTTTCAGCCCAAGCCTGGTTGTTGTCCAGGTCTTGGTGCATGCGGGCATGGGCTGCTTCATTATCTGAGGAGTTGCGAATGGAACTGAAAACTGTGCAATCATCAGCAAACATCCCGATATCTGACCTTATGATGGAGGAAAGGTCATTGATGAAACAGCTGAAGATGGTTGGGCCTAGGACACTGCCACGAGGAACTCATGCAGCGATGTCCTAGGCTGAAATGATTGGCCTCCAACAACCACAAGCATCTTCCTTTGTGCTAGGTATGACTCCAGATAGTGGAGAGTTTTCCCTTGATTCCCATTGACTTTAATTTTGCTGTGGCTCTTTGATGCCACACTCAGTCAAATGCTGCCTTGATGTCAAGGGCTGTCACTCTCACCTCACCTCTGGAATTCAGCTTTTTTTTCCATGTTTGGACCAAGGCTGCAATGAGGATTGGAGCCAAGTGTTTCTGGTGGAAACCAAACTGAGCATCAGTTAGCAGGTTATTGGTGAGTAAATGCCACTTGATAGCACAGTCGACGACGCCTTCCATCACTTCATTGAGGACTGTGAGTAGGCTGATGGGGCGACAATTGGCTGGATTGGATTCCTCCTGCCTTTCATGGATAGGATGTACCTGGGCAATATTCCACTTTGTCGGATAGATGTCAGTGTTGTAGCTGTACTAGAACAGCTTGGCTAGAGGCACATTTGGTTCTGGAGCACAAGTCTTCAGCATAACAGCCGAATTGTTGTCAGAGCCAACAACCTTTATCGTATCCAGTGCACTGGGCATTTCTTGATATCACGTGGAGTGAATCGAATTGGCTGAAGACTGGCATCTATGATGGTGGGGTCTCAGGAGGAAGTTGAGATGGAGCATCCACCCGACACTTTTGGCTGAAGATGGTTGGAATGTTTCAGTCTTGTCTTTTGCACTCACCTGTGTGCTTCCGCCATCATTGAGGATGCTGATGTTCATGGAGTCTCCTCCTCTCACTAGTTGTTTAATTGTCCACCTCCATTCACGACTGGATGTAAGAGCACTACAGAGCTTTTATCTGATCTGTTGGTTGTGGAACTGCTTAGCTCTGACTATAACATGCTGCTTCTGCTCTTTAGCATGCATGTAATCCTGTGTTTTAACTTCACCAGGTTGGCACCTCATTTTTAAGTACACCTGCTGCTTCTCCTGGCATGCTTGTCTCCACTCTTCGTTGAACCAGAGTTGACCGCCTGGTTTGATGGTAATGGTAGGGTGAGGTATATGCAACACCATGAGGTTACAGATTTTGATGGAACACAATTCTTTTGCTGCTGAGGACCACAGCGTCTCATGGATGCCCAGTTTTGAGCTGCTATGTCTATTCTGAATCTATCCCATTTAGCACGGTGGTTGTGCCAAATAACATGATGCAGGTTGTCCTCAGTGTGAAGACTATGCATCGTCTCCTCAAGGACTGCATGGTGATCATTGCTACCAATATTGTTATGGACAGATGCATCTGCGACAGGTAAATTGGTAAGGACGAGGTGGAGTAGTTTTTTCCCTCGTGTTGGTTCCCTCAACATCTACCGCCGGTAAGTCTGGCCCATATGTTCTTCAGGACTCGACCAGCTCGGTCAGAATTGCTGCTACGGAGCCACCCTTAGTGATGGACATTGAAGTCCCCCACCCAGATTATATTCTGTGCCACTGCTAGCCTCAGTGCTTCTTCCAAGTGGTGTTCAACATGGAGGAGTAATGATTCACCAGCTGAGGGAGGGCTGTAGGTGATAATCAGCAGGAGATTCCCATGTTTGACCTGCTACCATGAGACTTCATGGGGTCCAGAGTCAATGTTGAGGACTCGTGGGGCCACTTCCTCCAGATTGTATAACACTGAGCCTTCACCCCTGGTGGGTCTATACTGCCAGTGGGACAGGAGATAGACAGGGATGGTGATGAAAGTGTCTGGCACTTTGGCAGAAAGATATGTTTCTCTGAGTATGATTATATCAGCCTGTTGCTTGACTAGCCTGTGGGAGAACTCTCCCAATTTTGGCACAAATCACCAGATTTTAGTAAGGAGGTCTTTGCAAGGTTGCATGTGCTGGGTGTGCCTTTGGCGTGTCCATATCATCTAATTCTAACCATGTTTTTTGCTCCTTGGCTTCAATATGTATCAAAAGACAGCCATTTTACAATAGGATACGATAATCCAGTAGTTATAGCACTGGAATAGCATTCCAGACGAAGTGAGTACAACGTCCGCCATAATAAATTGTGAAATTAAATGTAATCAATAATTTTTCAGTGAGCACCACAAAATAGCTATGAATGTTGTCGATTTGCTGTAAAAATCAATTGGTTCACTAATTATCCTTCAGGGAAGGACACCTATCAACCCAAACCTGGTAGGGAATATGCATGGCTCCAGTCTTCATGCCTGTTGGACACCTCGGCGTGGGCAATAAAGATTGCTCTGCCAGTGTTGCCTACATCCAAGAAAAAAAACCCAAAGCAAAATAAAACATGCGTTTCAGTATTTTCAATTAAATTATCATTTTTCTTTTTTCTTTTAAATTATAATTTATTCTGACAACTGCTTTCTAAGCAAGTGACAATCTGACTGACCTCTTCCTATTGGCTTGAGGTAAAGGGTGTAAGATATCGAATATATGAAACTGACAGAATGTTTGTTTTTTGATTCAAACGTACATAATATTTGTTATAATTTGCAGTCTGAAAATCCAACGTCTTTATTGATCTGTGGTTTCAGAAATTAACAGCCTGAAGGCAAAGCTGCACGACGGTGGTGAGACATTTCATAAGTAACCATTTCCTGCTACTGATCCATGTGTATGTGAAGCATACGGATATCCAAACAGTTTGAGTGGATATTAAACTTGCTCCAAAGCTGAAATTAAAATAGCCGATCAATGGGTGATTGCTGCAGAATGCAATAATTCCTCACATGAAAAGCAAATACACTTTTAGGAAAACTTAATGCATATTTAAATCCAGTTAAAAATATGAACATTTTTATGCATACCCATACCTCCTGCACAGAAAAACTTAACTTTTGTTTACTTGTTTGGGTCTGAATTCTATATCAACATATGAATAGAAGAATTACGAGCAGGAGTCGGCCATACGGCCCCTGGAGCCTGCTCCGCCATTCAATAAGATCATGGCTGATCTTCAACGTCAACTCCACTTTCCCGCCCGATCTTCATATCCCTTGATTCCCTTAGGGCTGGATTTTGCCAATGGGGAGCTTTTGGAGGCGGGACTCCCACTTGTCAGGTTTTAGTCCCGCCTCCACCGACTTCTGGCCAACCCACACAATTTTCCCCAGATTGACCTTGTTAAGCCCGTCCAGCGGGCTTAGCAGGCCAATTAAGTGGAAGTCAGTTACAGAGAACGTCAGCATATGAAGCTGTCAAACACTGACATTCTCTGTAGTTTGATGAGTTCTTGAATTTAAGACTCATCAAACCTCTTTCTTTAGCAGAAATGAGATGGTTGTTGCATTGGAGAATGCAGCAGCCATCTGTCATCTCTGCCGGTTGGTGCGAGACTCTTTGCATCCCCAACGTTTGAAGTCTGCAGGAAGAAACAAAGGTAAGTAAACTTTTTCTAACACTTTCCACTTACCTCACATACTCACCTCTCCACACTTGCACCTATCACTTACCTTCACAGTGCACTTTTGCACCCCTCCATCCCCCGCAGACCCACTGCTCAGCTCGGTGACCCTGGCGGGGTTTGCAGCCTTCGGGACGCCTCTACTTGTGTGGGTAAAATGTGGCAGTTAAGAGGCTGTAATCCCCTTCCTGCCTCTGGCGCAAGTCATCTACCCGCCTCCTGGCAAGATGGCACGGAGGTGTGTTGGGGGTGGGATGGGCACCCACCCCCAGATCTGCCATTTTCCCGCAGTCCCGCCTCCCCAGGGCTGGCAAGATCGCGCACTGGATTTTGTCAATGGGGACGTGATGGAGGCGGGACTCCCACTTTTTGGGTTGTATTCCCGCTTCCATCGATTTGTGGCCAACCCACGCGATTTTCCCTTGATTGACCTTGTTGAGCCCGCCCAACGGACTGAGCAGGCACCCGGTTACAGGTGACGTCAGGGATTGACATTTCATCTGTCAAGAGCTTTTGACACAGCTCTGTGAAGCTGTCAAACACTGACAATCTGACTTCCAACTTGAGTCCTTCTCCACAGACTCAGTTAGAAATCTCTCCAGAACAGAAAGCAGAATGCTGCAACTTTTGACAGCTCACGGCCATTCTGCTTTCTGTGCCAGTGAGATGAGGGACTCCCGAGACCTGAAGGAAAGAAGCCTGCATTAGTAAGTAAAGGTAAGTAAAACTTATTTAAACACATTACACACACCAAGTACACTTACCTCTGCACTCACGCACCCATCACTCACCTGAACACTGGACATCTCGAACCCTCCAAGCCCTTCAGCCTGACGGTCTACCTCGTTAACTTGGCATGGTTTGGAGCCATCGGGCAACCCACACTTCAGGGCTAAAAATAGGGATTAGGTCAAAAACTGCCTGTTAACTACCTGTTAACTGGTAGTTAATTGGCACTAATCCCCTTCCTGCCTCGGGGAGGCGGCTCCCAGCTCAGGTCGGGTACCCTCCTCCTGGGAAACAGGCATGGAGGTGGGTTGGGGCGGGAAGGGTTCATGCCCCCCAATTCTGCAATTTTCCCCCCACTCTCGCCTCCAAACCTGCCTCCACAGGGCTTGGAAATTCGAGCCCTTAGAGTCTATGGGCTAGATTTTGAGTTGCTTGCGCCAGCAGTTAGCGCCTTAAGAGAAGTGATTTTCGGGCGCTATGCGTGTAGCGCCTGGGCGCAGCGCAGTTTGCGCCCCGCCCCAAATTAAGTTGCCCGTTAGCGCCGGCGCAAAGTTTAGCGGCCGCCCGGATGCGCGCGCAGAAAATGACGTCACATCCTCGTGCAACGCCCTTTGGCCGCCCCGAATCCAAACTTCAGTCGGACCGCCCCATTGTGCGGCTGGCGTCCAGAGCATTTGTAAAATGGAACGCAACACACCCTGGGGAGCGCAAATTAAAGGGCACTCGTACAAAAGGCACTCTGCATGTGTTGTGTGGAAGTAAGCAGTGTGCTGTTGTGAACGGTTTGTTTATGTTTCCGGGCACCACCACCACCACCACCTCCTCCTCCTCCTCCTCCTCCTCCTCCTCCTCCTCCTCCTCCTCCTCCTCCTCTTCTTCCCGTTTCCCCCCAGACTTTGCATTTGAAAAAAATACATGCACCCTTCCCCTTTAAGAGCTCACTGGCACCAGAGTGTCTGCCGTGCGCTGCGCCCGAGCTCGGGTGTTGCGCTCTCCACCGCCGGCTTAGCGCCTAAAGATACTAGTGGAACGCCTCTTTTAGCGCTCCACCAACCTCTTAGGGCGAAGCCACTGAATTTCCGGCAACGGGGCGCTACTTTGGGGCGGGCGATAACTTCGGGCGGGCGCTAAGCTTAGCGCCCCAAAACTGTCTATACTGAAAATCTAGCCCTATAAATCTATCTATCTCTGTCTTGAATGTACTCAAAGACTCTTCATTTTAATCTTAAATGTATGACCCCTTATCCTGAGACTATGCCCCCTAGTTCTAGACTCACCAGCCTGGGGAAACAACCGCTTGGTATCTACCCTGCCAATCCCCCTCAGAATCTTATATGCATCAATGAGATCACCTCTCATTCTTCTAAACTCCAGGAAGTATATTAATGACTTAGAGGCAGGGAGCGAGAGTAATGTATCCAAGTTCGTGCAGTTTGGCAAATGTAATGTTTTTTCAATATCGATTTTGGTGTCTTACAAATCTCCCTCTTTATTTTTTTGTATCTGAAACTCGATTTTCTACCAGTCTTCATGTATACTGGGCAACGCCAGTTGTGATTTACTGATACAATTGGGTGTCTATTTAGCTGGTCAAAACAGCAACAAAAAAATTACAAAGGACAGAACTTTTGAACATTTTCTTGCAGATTTCCAGGCCCCTCGGGGGTAATGTTGACTATTAGCAATAGTGTAAAACGGGCGATTTCGGGTCAGACGCCCGTTATACATCTCTCCCGTTGTCGTTCCCATTGAGGCCAATGGCATTGAAAATCGGGAGAGACGTACAATTAACGGCTGATCCGATATCGCCCATTTTACACTATTGCCAAAAGTTAAAAATACCCGGCTGGTGTGCCGCTGTTGACGAGATTGCTGGACCTATTGGATTGGCCTCAAAAGATTGGGTATGGCACTAAAGGAGATTAATTAGATTCTGCAATGCTAATATACCACTTTTCACTGGGAACCGATTTTATATCTAACAAGGAGGAGAGTTTGGGTGGATTTCCCTTACCTAACCTTGAGTGTAAAGGGACACTTGGGCGCAGTGCATTGAGGAAAGTAAGGTGAAGAGGAAAGCCCATAACGGAATTTGCCCGATTCTGCTTCGCTTTAAACTAATGGCCGATAAATTAGCAGACACGGTTCTCCATTTAAGTTTCTATTGTCTTGCACCCAAATGTTTCCTTATGTCCACGTAAAGAGTACAGCAAATTCTGTGCAGTGTTTTAGAGATTTACAGAACTGACACGAAGAAGTCACTAGCGTAACGTTCAACATCGGCTGGGGCGTAAAACGGGCGATGGCGGATTGGCCGCCCATTATTGCACTCCGGCCGAGTTTCCTATCCATTCAGCCGATCAAGTCCAAGTGTGATTCAGAAATTTGCGTGGATACGCAGAGTGAAGCCAATTGTGATGTGAAAAATGCGGCCAGAGGAAGGAAAGGCAAAACCAAACACCGCTAGGGAATCTCTTATAGAATTGCGTTTGAAAAGTAACATGATAAGCTGTTTTGAAATGATGGGATTGTTACAGAATGTACTGGGAAATCTGTCCCACTGCAGTATCCCTTGAAAATACTAAGGGCTGATTGTTAGGTAAACACAGGCAAAAGAGCCATTCAGATTATAATCCGTGCTTTCTCATAGAACTTTGAGATCGGAATATGCTTAAGAATAGTGTTTTCATTCCATCCCGCACTTTAAGAACGAAAGACTTGCATTGACATAGCGCCGTTCACGATTTCAGAACGTCCCAACGTGCTTTACAAAAACAGCAACAAAAACTTGCATTTCTATAGCGCCTTTAATGTAGCATAAGAACATAAGAAATAGGAGCATGAGTAGACCATTCGGCCTCTCGAGCCTGCTCCGCCAATCAATAAGATCATGGCTGATCTCCACCACAACTCCACCTTCCTGCCCCGTCCCCATATCCTTTGATTCCCTTAATAACCAAAAATCTATCGATCTCTGTCTTAAATATACTCAACGACTGAGCAGCCACAGCCCTTTAGGGTAGAGAATTCCAAAGATTCACAACCCTTTGAGTGAAGAAATTTCTCCTCATCTCAGTCCTTATTCTGAGACTGCGACGCCTTAGCCCTAGACTCCCCAACCAGGGGAACCATCCTCCCAGCAACTACACTGTCAAGCCCTGTAAGAAGTTTTTTTGGTTTCAATTAGATCAACTCTTATTCTTCTAAATTCTAGGGCACATTGGCCTAGTCTCCTAAATCTTTCCTCATAGGACAATGCCCGCATCCCAGGTATCAGCCTGGTGAACCTTCGTTGCACTCCCTCTAAGGCAAGTGTATCCTTCCTTACATTGTCTCAATATGATGTTTGTTATTCAGTTACTAGCCTTCAAATAACTGCAGAACTTAATCCACAGTCTAATATTTACACGATTATATTGACCCGTGTTTTCAGCAGGGAATTATCCGAACAGCAAGTCACAGGGTACTGGTGGGACTACATCGAAAATGTTTTGCCATTTGTGATAGATATGCATGTGATTTTATTTTGTGAGCTCTGCAATGTAAATTTTGTCAATGCATTGCTACTGCATTTCTGCAGAAATTTGGGGGGCTAAATTGGACATGGGCACAAATCTGGGTATCAAATTCGTGACCTGCTATACGCTCTGCCCAATAGTTAGTTCCAATGACTTTGGTGAAACCGAGTATCAGGCGTGTGGTATAATAGTCGGCAAATGCGATTCTGCGTGTTTGCATTCCGGCCCATGTCCAATTTCACTCCCTTATTAATTTACAAAGTAATTTTTGAGCTTGTTTTCTTGGCAACCCACAAAAATGTTACAATTCTCCAAACTTCAGCTCCCAACTGACATTCCATGGCCCTCCACCAATTAAGACACATATACCACAAGTGACATGCTCACCTCTCCTCATCTCGGTCATAAATCCCATTTCTCTCATCTAATCTGTCTGCCACCGTTTTCGTTCCGCCAGGTAAGATCCCGATTCCTTCCTCAAATTGAAGGGCTGCAAAATCAAACATATCAGACTGAAGGGATGGTCCACAGTGCAGCCTGTGGAGGAGTGGTGAATGACAGACCACAGTTTTACGATTTCCGTGTTTGGTTGCCCATGCACTAAATCCTGAAGTTGCGGTCAGTTTCAAAGGTGAAATGACGGTGAATGCTACTTCTTCGCAAGTTCAGGACCGCAGGTTCTGGGCTTTTGTAACACTCCTCGCATTAACACACGTGCATTGCAACATTATATTAGTCGGCATTGCTTGTTTACTCTAATTCTTGCTCTGTCTACACTATTCTTTATTCTGTTGCTGTTTGTCCATCCTAGTTTGCTCTGCAACTTGTCTCTCCTCTCTGGTGCTACGTCCTGGTTCCACTCCCCCTGCCAAATTTGTTTAAACCCTTCCCTATAGCACTAGTTGTTTTGCTTCCCCTTTCGCTGGGGTATTGGACAGGCATAACAGATAATAAAGGAACTTCTCTTGACCAGGCCCAGTTGTGGCAGAATTGGCTGGGTCAGATTATAAACATTTTTTGGTTACACCCCCAATACATTCTGGTAAGTTTTGCACCAGGAGGCTAAGGCAGAAACCCATTTGGCCCAGCAGGCATGAGAGGACTCCAAATCAGTGGTACCTGGGTATTCTTCAGTCGAATGGACAGGGCAATTACGCTATGTTAAGTCATTTTAATTACACAGCCGTTTCTTTATAGCTACTCTGGAAGGATAGCTCAATCAATCTTACTTGATGACATCCAACTGTAATCCAGTCCCCACTCCGAATCTATACCCGTGCACAGCCCAAGAGTGATATCTACAGAAAGGGGACCCTCGGTACGTGCAATCTTACAGATGATCGGTGTAATTTTAACTGTGGACATTAGTGTAAAATATGAGATATAGATTTAGCCGCCCATTACGTGCCCCGCCCGATTTTCCTTTTCACAATGACAAGTAAAAACGGCCATGGTGCATAATGCGCGGCTGATTCGATATCACTTATTTATCACTACCACCCAAAGTTACTATTACCCCCGGTAAGAGTAACACCACCGCTGAGATTAGTTGAATCAGTAAAAACCAGGGTTAGGATCGAAAAATTGAACACTTTCTGTTCTAGAGGCATGGATCTACAATGATTGAAAACTTTGGGATCGATTTTCCCGAAGCTGTCCGGAAGAAGGCGGGACTACAACTTTCGAGTTTTAGACCCGCCTACATCGACGTCCGGCCAATCCGCGCGATTTTCCCTTCATTGATCTTGTTGAGCCCGCCCAGGGCTCAGCAGGCCAATTAAGGGTCACCCGGCAACAGGTGACGTCACAGACTGCAATTTCATCTGTCAAGAGTTCTTGACAGATGAAATATCAGTGTTTCACAGCTGTTTGAAGCTGCCAAACACTGACAGTCTGAGTTCTAACATGAGTCCTTCTGCACAGACTCAGTTAGAACTCTCAGCAGCACTGAAAGCTGAAGGCTGTCACTTTTCACAGATCGCAGCCATTCAGCTTTAAGTGCCAGCTGAGTGATGCGCTCCTGGCGCCTACAGGAAGAAAGGCTGTTAAGGTAAGTACAGGTAAGTAAAAGTTCTTTACACACTTTAGACACACCAAACGCACTTACTTTTGCACTCATGCACCCATCACTCACCTGAACACTGACATCTCGACCCCTCCAACTCCTTCAACCCAACGGCCCGCCTGCTCTAACCTGGCGTGGTTTGGAGCCGTCGGGAATCCCACATGACACCCCTCAAAATAGGGATTAGGCTAAAAACTGCCTGGTAACTACCTGTTAACAGACAGTTAATTGGCACTAATCCCTTCCCGCCTGGGGTCGGTGGGTCACAGTGCGGGGCGGGTACCCGCTGCCTCTGAAACTTGCGTGGAGCGGGGTTTTGGGCGGGATGGTGTCGGGACCCCCGAATTCGGGATTTCCCCCCCCCCCTCACATGCCTGAAACCCCACCTGACGTCTCCAGGAAAATCAACCCCTTTATCTGGAAGGAGATTCGTCTTTTTGTGTTCTCAGTTCTAAACATGCAAATTAATCATTTAGTCTCCAAGAATTTAGTTCCTCACATTATGAGGTTTCTTCTATTTTGATATTAGTTGCATCCTGTTTATTTTATTTTTAATCTTTCTGTAGGGATGCTGCAGGAAACTGAAACAGGTAAATTGGTGCATGTTGACTTTTGCAGCACATTTTGTAACAGTCAATATTCAGAAGTATGACTTCTGAACAGTGCATTTCATAAATATGTTAGCTTTTAGATGGAAGTGGGAGAAAGGCCAATATTAACTAAAAGATACAATCTTCAAGGGGGTGCAGGAACAGAGAGACCTGTGGCTGTATGCACTCACTGTTTTTAAATGGCAGGACAATTTGAGAAGCATGTTAAAAAGCATATGGGATTCTTGGATTCATTATTAGAGGCATAGAGTGCAAAAGAATTTATTGTCTTCCACAATGAAAGGTCGGTTACTAATCAAGCAGGTATAGTAAATTCACAGGTGGAGGGAGGAAGGGGGTGAGGGGTGGCACTAAATTTCCCGAAAGATAAGCCTATGTAGTTGTTAATTTAATGACACTGAAAGTTTGTGCTATTATCACCGTAACTTCGGCCAGATGTTGGCAGAAAACCCAGATGGAGAAGTGGTGTAGTCATAAATATTCAGTCGTTTCTCTCGAAGTCTCACCAGTTTCCACTCATGTTGCCACAGGAGATTAAGGGAACATTTGTGGAACTTCCACACAAGTGTGATTGGCTACAGGGACTAGCTGAACACTGAATTGTTGGATGACTGCTTTAAGATCAAAGACAATCCTGGAGTTTCCGCTTCGGGCGCAATCCTTTATATTTTTAAGAGTGGTAACTTGGCGCAGTATCATTAATACAGCTGAAAATGGGTTTATCACAAAAAATAAGGATTTTTAATCAGAGTATCTAGTCCACCACCTGTGAGTAACTCAATTTTAAATAACTGAAAATGACTTAACGAAACCATACAGAACCATTTGCTAGTTATGTTGGTGTACAGTAGTCAGTTTCTTAGTAAATTTAAAAGAAATCAACAACCTTTAAATGTGCCTATTAGTGTCCTTGCACCTAACAAAAGCTTAATTTTAAGAGCCTCCTTGATGGCCCGCAAATGGGCATAATTAGCTGGTCTGGATGCAAGGCCAGTTTGTGGGCAAGGCTAGCTTCTAGTGCGATAATCTTTAAGCTAGCACAAAAGATTGAGGATACACGATTTGCACTGGACGTAATGTGCGCTATAAATTCCTAGATCTTTTGCACAGGTTTGGCTGATTTCGGGCGAATAGTGCTGAAAAAAACAGCGCCACCTAGCAGAAACTCCGATATTTCATGGGCCGGATTAATAGTGAGGCTAACATTACAATGGGTAAACCAGACAACTTCTGACATTCGCACAGGCGCAGTTAAATGCGGTAATCCAGACGTTGCTGTCAGAGATACCACGCTGCTCCACAGGGTGCGTTGTTGCAATCCTTGCAGATAGACTCAGCACTGAAATTAAGGCAACGACGTGAACTTGGGGTACTTTCCCACCAGTTCCCCATTAAAGATGGCTTGAAAATTTAGGGCTTGTGCATTCAGGACTAAGTGAGATTTTAACGGCGTGATGAGTGATAATTACTTTCAAACAACTTCTTTGGCCCTGAAAAAATAATGTTAGGATTGTGGAGTCTCATTTCCTCAGAAGATAATTAGTGTGGGAGATTAAAAAAGAATTAAAATAACTTTTTTTCTCTCTGTCTCTTTTATCTCTGTCCCTTAATCCCAACTGTATTTCTGAATCTTTATTTCGGTTTCTGTACATGTTTTAAATGTAATTTATATTTCCTGCTTTATACTCCCTGGTTTATACTCCGTGTGGTTCAGTGCAGATACTTCAATCTAGAAGAGCATCGCTGTTTCTTGGTCTGCTCACAGGCGTCACAGATCCCTTGTAGAGGGTGCAGTGCTGGATCAGACACCGGATTAGAGCAAGTCTGAACTTAAAACCCACGAAAATTTGGTGGGCAGCTGTCAGCGAGGTGAACGGCGAGCACAGTTCCTTAACCCCTGTCTGCAAAACGCGGGCTATTATATTTTTGGTATTGAAGTGTCACCGACATATGTTACCTTTCATTACCTTGTGTTGTCAATTTCAAGGAGGTTTTGAAACTATTTCCATCGGAGATGTCAACAACACATTCTTGAGTTGAATTATCCCAGGTTGCAACACAGGAGTGCCTCGCATGCAGCCTTGGCGTATAGGAAATTCGTGTATGTAATGCGCTTTATTTTCCATTCATTACAGAAGATTTACAGCACAGAAAGAAGCCTTTCTGCCAAACTGGTCTGGGCCGGTGTTTGTGCTCCGCCAATTGATAGCAATGGAGTGAAAATCGTTAATAATATGCCCACAACTTTCGAATAAATGACGCCTTTGTTATGACGTGGTTCAGGGTCTTTCAAAATCCTGCCAATCATTCTAATGTTCACCAATTCATTCTGTGGGTCATCGTGTTTGTACCAACTAATTTCACACGTCTTGATGCTACATGATATACTTGCAATTTCCTAACTTCAAACACCGATATTATGCACTTTCCATTTGTCAGATCAATGCAAGATTGGCAGGAACGTTTGGGCACTGCGGTTTGTGTGTGATGGAAACTTGGAAGCAATGAAGTGAAAAGAAAATTAAAGCAAAATAGAAAGGATGGTGTACTAAAGGCTGATGCATGGATCAGACATTAACAGACTGTCTGGTCATCTTGTGAAATCGATTAGTTGGACATTGAATATCATTGCGGAGCATTCCAAGAGCATGCTGATTTCTCCCGGTATCCTTATCAACATTCCTGCTCAATCTTGGTCAACACCGGTTGTTCAGTGAAGCTTTTCCGCTTCAGCAGTAAAGACAAAGAGGGTATATGAGGAAATTCCAAACTGCTGGCCCTTTGACTCCCCATACATTAAAAATTGTTGGTCGGAAAAGAAATGGCTCGCGGAGTGCAAATTTAGGAGCTACAAATCGCGCTACTGTTTGTAGGATCTTGGGCCATTTCACCGGCGCTCAGAGGGCGGGTTCGGAGGCGGGTCCACTGTCAAAGTCGAAATGATTGACAGCGGGATGGGAACCCGCCTCCATGTAAGTTTCCAAAATGTTGGGTCTGCGATTTCAGAACAGACCAGATACCAAGCGGCAGGGAGGCATTTAAGATATTTAAATGCTTATTAAACGCTTGGTAACTACAATTTGCCAGCCTAGTTCTATTTTCCCACTTTTTAACGGGGTTCACGTCATTCGGAGATCAAGTCAGGTGAGTAGGTCGGGTTCTCAATGGCCGCCAATGTAGATAGAGAGGGATGGGTGTGGTGCAAGGTAAGTTGGTATGAGTAAAACTGTGCAGGAGTAGGGCAGGGATGGCAGAGGGATGTGGATGTGATGAGAGGCACAGCAGGGTGAGGTTGAGTGTGGCTTGACAGTAACGTTTCGTGATCTGCTCAGATCATTGAAAGGCTTGCGTCACTGGAGCCTGGACGTCCTGACAAAGTCTCTGCTTCTGCCCTCATGTGCAATGTGCAATCAGGCGCGTTGATCTCCCGGAAGGTCTCTTCTGCCCCTGGGAAGGGTAGAGAACCTACCTGTGTGCTGTGACTCCCTCCATGTGGAGCATATGGAGGGAGTAATAGAAGAGCCTGGGTGCAGCTGTGCACCTTTTCGCAGTGCTTGTCATCGTTTGCAACACCTCATTGCTGCAGAACACTGACAGCAGAACTCCCAAGACATGGCCGCTTTAAGGAAACCGGTTGACGACACGTCATCAAATGGCGTCAGCAGACTCGCTTCCTATTAATTGTCCGGGAACCACGCCGGGCGGGCTGAACAAGCCCAATCATCGAAAATTCGCTTGGCGAGTGCAGGCTGCAGTAGGCAGTGGGCTGGGACCGTGACACCGACCCCGGCCACCCCGGACCCGCCTCGGTGGGCGAAATCGCGGTCTTGATGTTTGCAAAATGGCGACCAGTCGCCCACTGAGTTCATAAATAATTATTTCTGTACGAAGCATTTTGGAAGTTTCTGGTAGACTTGTTTAGGTGTTTTACAAAATCATATCGTTATAATTTCTGATGCTGAGAGCTCATTGCGATTTGACTGTAAATGTGTCATTTTAACTTAAATCGCCGTGTTTAAATCCTCACGATTGGGTGGAGCGCTTGCTTGAAATCCCGCACAATAATACATTGAGTAAAACAGGGCGGGCTTTAAAACCAGCTTTGCACCCGATCTAGTTAGATTTCCGACCGGCCCAGGTAGGCTAAAATCGTCCCCTAATTTTCTAATTGACGTCATAAATGCTACCTTTTCTGCTTTAAAAGTATTCCGTATTTATAGGGCGGTTTGCACTCAAATTTACTGAAAATATTTAACATGTATTTGTTTTCAGAATTGCAGAAAATAGAATCCATTCGTAGGGATGTGGGTACGCATGTTGTCATTGTTATAGTTTAGTTTTTGTGCACAGTTCCTAAATGCGGTTGCAACTTTCTTCGTAAAATAAAGATATAAAACTTGCTAGTTAAAAAAATGTAATTTCATCCAACAGCGCCTGCTGAAATATAAAATTCTGCTTAATTATTGTGAATTTTTAACATCATTTATTTTAGGAACAGCAGAAGGCAATTTAGTCCAACAACCCCTTTGTCCACTGAGAGAGGTCGGCCCACTGACCTGCCTTATTAAAGGCTATAAATGACTGTTGATATCGCTAGCCTATAAATGCTTACCTCGCCAGGTTTCAGTTTTCACGTTATTTCAGAAAAGGGCTGAGTTAGCCTATATTAAATGGATCAAAGCTTACGATCTCCACTAAGCAGGTTATTCTATCTCACAATAACCTTTACATCCCATTAGATGTTTATCCTAAAAAGCACACCATCATCCCCATGCTAATATCTATCAATGCCTTCAATTAAACAGGTGACAAATCGGGCGGACTCTGCTAGAGAGCTGCCGTACTCCCAACAGATTGTTTTCTGTATTCACTGTGTCCCGGTGATGGAATAGCTCCAATAGCTTAGTCGGAATAATCTGCTCTTTCGTCTCGCATCATTGGGAGGAGTAATCAACAGAGATAGCCCAATATTTGGCTATTTGAATATCAATATTCCTGCTATTCAAGGTGTCCATGTACATCTCAAACCTAGCCGTCAAAATTATTTGCAGTTTTTACTCCGTATTATATTGAGCTATTAGACCTGCAATTACATTGATTAGATATGCACCCATTTTCAATTATAGAGTTTATGTTTGTTTGATTGTAAAGCCAGAGCAATGCCAATAATGGTTTCATGACGCTCGATTATTCCCTTCCGGCTCAGATTCAAAGCTCTTCGGTGAATGTCACAGGGCCTGGATATTGTCGAGACACTCTTTAACTTAATCCAGTTTGTTTTTACCGTATTTCCTATCAGCCAGACTTATTTAAGAGCTACACTGATGTTGACATTATAATGGTCGGAAAATCATGAGCTGCGGGGTATAGAAGCAGAAAATCCGTCCAGAAATAATCTTATGGCATCCAAAATCATTCTTTAACCGTTTCATGCTTACAACAGCGGTGTAATCTTTTAGCTTGACTAACATCTTCTGCAAGGTTCCTTTACCTGGTCATTTCAGCACTTCGACATGTCCTTTTCAAATTGTATCAACCAATTACTCCCTTTTTAATTCTCACCATTTGCTTTACTTGTGTTTCCTTCTGTTTTAAATGTTTCGACATTAATGCTGCTATTCAGTTTACACTTAATTTGCTTGGTTCTATTCTGTCTTGCATATTAAACATCAGTTCCTTCAAAAAGATGCCTTTAATGTTTCTTCCACTTGTTGGTTGAGTTGTCTTAGTTCATTCCTTTTTTCTTGATGTTTTCTTTTTGAAAGTCAGATATTTTTGTCTTCAGGTTTTTTGATACTAATTGCCAGATAACCTTAAATCCAATCCTATTGTGATTATTAAAAAAGAAAAGAAAGACTTGAATATATATAGCGCCTTTCACGACCACCGGGCGTCTCAAAATGCTTTACAGACAATTAAGTACTTTCTGAAGTGGAGTCACTGTTGTAACGTAGGAAACGCGGCAGCCAATCTGCGCACAGCAGGGTCCCACAAAGAGCAATGTGATAATGACCAGTTAATCTATTTTTGTTATGTTGGTTAAGGGATAAATATTGAGCAGGACACCGGGTATAGCTCCCCTGCAAAAGAGTGCCATGGGACCTTTTACGTCCACATGAGAGAGCAGACCTCTCATCCGAAAGACAGCAGCTCCGACAGTGCAGCACTCCCTTAGTACTGCACTGGAGTGCCAGCCTAGCATTTATATGCTCAAGTCGCTGGAGTGGGATTTGAACCCATAACTATTACTGACTCAAAGGCGAGTGGGCTACCAACTGAGCCACAGCTGACACTAGCATTACTAGTCAAAGAATTCACAATTTCCACATGTTGCACGACATCTGATCACTCTTAGAATTAAGGTCTAGACTCAATTTACTACTAGAGCGGTCTGAAATACATTTGTTAAAAACAATCCTGTGCTACCTTCACCAGTTCTGAAATAGGGGACCTGAAATTGCCGTCGGAGGCTTTCCGCGGGCGAATGCCTCCGAACAGCAAGTGAAATCACTACTTACCTGATGGTCCTGGACCGAAGTCTGTTTCGGTCCTGGGCCTGCAGGCGTATGCCTACGTAAAGGCCCAGGTGTCCCAGGGGCGCATCCCATGGATCACGTGGGCCTAAAACAACAAAATGTTAAAAAATATAGCCAAAGGAATCGTCAAGTCATCAGGGAATTAATAAGTCTGAAGATTTAGCTGTGTTCGCTAATATTTTAAGCTGTCAGCAGCAAATCTGAGAAGATACTGCACTATCACAAGTATGAGGGTAGAATCACAAAGTGATAAATGTACTAAGGATTTTTCCAATGTAAATGTACATATAAAATTATAATGGGAACGAGTAAACATAGAAATGTGACAAAACTAATATTTTAAGCTATTGCCAGCAAATCTGAGGAGATACTGCACTATCACAAGCATGAGGGTAAAGTGATATATGTACTAAGGATTTTTCCAATGTAAATGGACATATAAAATTATAATGGGAACGAGTAAACATAGAAATGTGACGGAACTGAGACAGCAGGAAGTAAAGTTATGCAGACAGGAAGTGCATATACACGAGTTGATTTCCCATGACACATTAACTAATCCTTAATCTGTGCGAATATATAACCCCAAATATCTGAGCCCTAATCTAGTATAACGACCTCTGATCAGTTCACAAGTATCCCATGGATCACGTGGGCCTGCCCAACCAAGCACAAAGGGGGATTCCCATTATGCTTATGAATATTCCATTTACTACGGAATCCCCTTAAGCATAATAATACATTTTCACACAACCTAAATAAAAATAAATCATCACATGTTTAAAATTAATTAAACTGCAATTTACTTAAACATTTAAAACATAAATGTAACTTTTTTGAAAAAATAAATGTAAACATTTTTAAAGGGGCCAGAACTAACCTAAACTAATTTTAAAGGTTTTAGATTGTTTAAATGATTAAAAAAATAATATTTATTTAAATCCTAATGCTGGTAAAAGAAGGCCTTACGCTGGGCATTCTCCACCAGTGAATGTCCATTTCCTTTTGATTTGTACGATCTGTCAAGCTGAAACTTGACAGATCGCCAGTTCCGGGTTTTTGCGCATGCACAGCACATGCAGAAAGCTGGAACTTGTGGGGCACTTACGACTGCTTATGCTGTGCATACGTGGTCATAGGCCCTGGAAAATCTGGGTCCATGGTCTCACTGTCATTATGATTTTTTAATGCTTACTAGGCTTAACGAATTTACTCAATACCAAAGATAGATATGTCTCCACCTGCCCATTCTGCTTAGTTGATTAATGGGGTAATTTCAATTAGGAGGGATGGTATAAAATGAGTGATATCGAATTGGCCACCCATTGGACTCCCTGCTCAATTTTCCTTTTTGTTTACTTCAGTAGAAGGGAAAATGGGACGAATTGTATAACGGGCGGTCAATTCGATATCATCCGGTTTACAGCATCACGCAAAGATAAAATTACCCCGATATCCTCATTCCTCGATGGAAAGGAAAATCAGGTTGGCTTTATAATGGGCGGGTAATTCGCTGTTGCACATTTTACATCATCTACTTTTTAATTCAAACCAGTCAATGTCATGGCCTTTCTGGGGTATCCAGTTGTCTTCCTAAATTTCTAATATTGTTGAAATTTCAAGCTCAACTCTTTTCACCTGTTATTTTTTTAGTCTTCCCTAAACGTTTGCATCGCCCTCATGTTCAATTCACCTAAACATCTGGGTGAGGCCTTTTTTTTACAATCGCTCTGACTTCAGAATATAATTTAGACTCATATAATCATAGAATAAAACAGCACAGAAAGAGGCCATTCGGCCATCGTGCCTGTGCTGGCTCTTTGGTAGAGCTATCCAATCAGTCCTGCTCTCTTCCTCTTTCCCTATAGCGCTGTAATATCTTTCTCCAAGTATTAATCCAATTCTCTTTTGAGAATTTTACTATTGAATCTGCTTCCACCACTCTTTCAGGCAGTGCATTCCAGATCACAACAACTCGGCCCTTTTGCCAATCATCTTCAATCTATGTCCACTAATTACCGACCCATCTGCAACTGGAAACAGTTTCTTCTTATATACTCTATCAAAACCATTCATGGTTTTGAACACCTCTATCAAATCCCCTCTTGTTCGTCCCTGCTCCAAGGAGAACAAATCCAGCTTCTCCATTCTCGCCACATAACTGAATTCCCTTATACCAGGTACCAACCTAGTAAATCTATTCTGCACCCTCTCCAAGGCATTGACACTCTTCCTAAAGCGTGGTGCCCAGAATTGAACACAATATTCCAGCTAAGGCCTAACAAGTGTTTTATAAAGGTTTATTAAATGTTCCTTGCTTTTGTACTCTATTCCTCTATTAATAAACCCAAGGGTCCCATATGATTTTTAACAGCCTCCTCAATTTGTCCTGGCACCTTCAAAGATTTGTGTACAGGTCTCTCTGTTCCTGCACCCCTTTTAATGTTGTGCCATATAGTTCCTATTGCCTCTCCTAATTCGTCTGATATGGCTCTAACTGAAACATTTTATTACAAATGTTTGTGGCATTTATACGCAGATAACGGTAGTCTTCAGATTTTACTTAGTTCGTTTATTACACCCCTTTTATATTATTGCATGTTCCTTTGACCACAGCCTACGGTCTTATCTATAATTGCAATCTTAAAATGTATCTCCGTATTAGCTTAATCGAACTGTTTTTTCTCCTATCCCAGCATCTGTTAAGATTTATAAGGGACTTTACTAAAATGCATTATAATTTATTATGCATTGCTTATATTGTTGTATTAAAACAGAGGGAGGGAAACATAAGTGTGAAATTAGTCTTTGGTGCTATGATCGATTTCTTCCCCAACCTACACGCTTTGAATGATGTTTTCCCGTTTTATTGCTTATACACGGCATTCTAATACAAAGTGATTGGTTTAGTAATGCGTAGTATTCTTAAAAGTGAAACAAGTTTTGTTGAATTCTTATGATTTTTACTATCCCTCGTATTCACTTCTTCACAGAGGAGCTAATACGTCTTAAGGATGCAGGTGAACATTTAAAAAAACCTTTCCCTCTTTGTTCTATCATTCCGAGCTGCAAACCGGCCATTTTTATCCTATACATAGTGCAGAATAAAATAGGAAACTAGTCAAAATTACACCCATTGCAACATGTTTGCGTTTCCCCAAGATGAAAAAGAGCGACTATAAGGCTCTTTAGGAACTTTATCGAGGACCTCTAAATGTTAATTGTAGACTCCTGCTCACATACGACTCTTTTAGCTGGACCGTACGATGGAAAATGTATCTCGAAATATTGATGATGGTTTTGATTGGAGCTGCTTAAGTTAGTGATAGAAAATGTAGAATACATTGGCCCAGATATTGCTCTTCCGATGATGGCGTATGCAGAGTACGGCATCGTAAGCCCTAAGAATGGCCCCACAAGTTCCGGGTTTCCACATGGGCTACGCATGCACAAAAACCCGGAACTTGCAATCTGTCAAGGTTTGCATTGTCAGAATCACAGAATCACAGAAACCCCACAGTGCAGATCGTCTGCATGCGCCTCAAAAATACTTTCTCTGTCACAGAGTTGGGCTAGTTGCCCAACTGCTGTCCAGATAATGCCCATGAAACCCTTACGCCTGGTAAACGCAGGCATAGGGCTTGCTTTTACCAGTGTAAGGGTTAAAATAAATGTTAAATTAACATTTTAAAAATGATTAAGACATACAGGAAACGTTGAAAATAGATTTATGTACATTTTTGGCCGGATTAAAGTGCTTTTATTAATTTTCAAAAAATTCAATGTTAATTGTAAATGCATAATCAAAGGGAATTTTGAACTAAGGAATATGTATTTTTATTAGAATTGTGTTAATTATTTCGTAAATGGACTCCCCATAAGCTTATGAGGAATCCCCCTTTCTAATTGGTTGGCCAGGCCCACATAATCCCAGGGACGCTTTCGAACCCCCTGCGTCCCTGGGATCCGTGGGCCTTTACGCAGGCGTACACCTGGAGGCCCAGGACCTGAAGACTCTGACGCTCGGATCAGGGGCGTACTCCGGAAGTACGCCTCCGACCGCAAGTGTTGGCCCCTTCTTCCCAGCACTGATATGTACATTTGGCTTGCAAGGTTAATCTGAAACCTGATGAATCTATTGTGAGAATGGCCCTTGGGACTGAAACCAATGAAAAGTCCTGCCCCAAATGACCATTTTTTCTTCATAAGTTCTGTAAATAAGGTGGTTCTCTTTCTCCTTTAGCGCAGCTTTGTTAACGTTGTAAAGTTTTTCGTCAGAAATTAAAAGCCTTAATCGACAGGGAGGTAAGAAATGAAACATACACAGTTACATATGCAAACCTTTTGACTCATCTATGCCTTAGCGTGCTTATAATGTTAGGTCAATTTTGACAGAGTGAAATTCACTTCTTAAACCATCCTTTGGTTGAATATTGTAACTTTAATAAGTTGTTAATTATAATTACACTATTCACGTTGTTTTGATCAGATGTCAACCTGACAGCTAATGAAGTGCTTGTGTGACAAAAAATAATTGCTGCAAGCCAATTTTTTTTCAATTCCACATTTTCCCCTTATAGTTCAGAAAAAACCCAAAATACAACTTTGGGAGATTAGAGGATTAATAAAAGTGAAGGTTAAAATACTGAAATTATGTCATTGTGAGTGAACCTTATTGTTCTCAGATGAACATTACAGGGGTTGTGTTTATTGTTTTATCTAAAACAACAAAATGCCGAAAAATATAACCAAAGGAATCGTCAAGTCATCAGGGTAACATGTATGTCAGGCTTATTTGCTATGAATGCAATAAGTCTGAAGATTTAGCTGTGTTCGCTAATATTTTAAGCTATTGCCAGCAAATCTGAGGAGATACTGCACTATCACAAGTATGAGGGTAAAGTGATATATGTACTAAGGATTTTTCCAATGTAAATGGACATATAAAATTATAATGGGAACGAGTAAACATAGAAATGTGACGGAACTGAGACAGCAGGAAGTAAAGTTATGCAGACAGGAAGTGCATATACACGAGTCGATTTCCCATGACACAATAACTAATCCTTAATCTATGCGAATATATTACCCCAAATACCTGAGCCCTAATCTAGTATAACGACCTCTTGTATTGTACCTTATCGAATACCTTCTGAAAATCCAAATATACTATATCCACTGGTTTCCCCACTGGTTTCCCGTTATCTACCCGGCTAGTTAAACACAATTTCCATTTCATAAAAACAAGTTGACTCTGTCTTTTGTGATTTTCTAAGTGTCCCGTTATCATGTCATTAATAATATATTCTAACATTTCCCTACTACTGATGTCAGGCTAACTGGCCTGTTAGTTCCCTGTTTTCTCTCTCACTCCTTTCTTGAACAGTGGGGTTACATTTGTTACCTTCCAATCCACAGGTACCGTTTTAGAATCTAGGGAATTCTGGAAGATCAAAACCAATGCATCAACGATCTCTTGAGCCATCTCTTTTAAAAGCCTAGGATGTAGGCTATCAGATCCAAGGGATTTGTTGGTATTTAGTACCATTAATTTCTCCAGTAATTTTCCTTTACTAATATTAATTACTTTAAATTCCTCACTGTCAGTATACCCTTGGTTCTCCACAATTTCCGGTCTTTTCTTCGTGCCTTCGACTGTGAAGACACAGACAAAATACTTGTTTACCGTCTCTGCCATTTCCTTATACCCAATTAAAATTTCTCCCTCTAAGGGACCTGCGTTTACTTATGCTAATCTCTTCCTTTTTACACACTGTAAAAGCTCTTACAATCTGTTTTTATGTTCCTTGCTAGTTTACTCTCATATTCTGTTTTCTCCCTCATTATTAATTGCTTTGTCATCCTTTGCTGATGTTTAAAACACTCCCAATCCTCAGCCTTACTCATCATTTTGCAACATTATTTTTTTTTTTACTCTTCTTTTAATCTATTACTATAACTTCTCTAGTTAGCTGCAGTTGTGCCACTTTTTTCAGGGAATGTATCAGAGAATGTATATTCAAGGGAATGTGTATTCGTTGAGAATTATGAATTATTTCTTTAAATATTTGCCATTGCTTATCTACCATCATATCTTTGAATCTGATTTCCCAATCTACCATAGACAATTCTCCCCTCATAACTCCATAATTGGCTAAACTTGTGGCCTTAGTTCCGGACTTCACCACACCATCCTTAAACGTAATATGAAATTCTATCATATTTTGATCACTCTTCCCCAGAGGATTCTTTACTAATATATTATTATTTAACCCTGTCTCTACACAATACTAGATCTGAAATAGCCTGTTCCCGAGTTGGTTCCTCGACATTAATAAACACATTAACAGAGTTACGTTGTTCCAATTACTTATGGAACCATAACTACATAGCCTTATTTGTATTGACGAACAACAGGCATATTTTTAAAGTAATTGAATTGAAAATAGTGGGTAAAAGTTCTGAAAAATATCAAAATTCTGAAAGGGCTTTCACTATTTGTGCGGTCCTGCCACAATGCAAAAACTCGCTTCCCACTTTTTATAAACTAATGATATGGGGAGTATATTGAAAATAGCATCAATAATTAAGATTCATATTTGAAGTCAAAGTGCTTGGTTTATGGAAGGGATGGTCTGAATGATTAATTAATTCAAATTTAGCATTAAAAAAGAAAGAAATAATGAAGGAAAGTAAGGAAGAAAAAAGAAAGGAAGGAAGGAAGAAGGGAAGAAGGAAACAAAGGAAGAAAGCTAGAGAGAAAGAAAGAACGAATATGTTACATAGCGCCTTCCCCATCCTTATGGTAAATAGTTACTTTTACGACTGTATAGCAATTTCTGTTTTAAATAGGAAATATTATTATATCTCAGCCATTTTTTTCCGCCTATGTAATGTCCCGTATCGAGACTAGAAAAAAAGTACAGTTAAATGCACGAAAGGCCCAGAGTCCAAAGAGTCGTGCTTGGGTTGAAATATAACAGATTAACCGTTTGGGATTTCTTTTGCAGATATCGAGGAATGCAAAGAGACTCTAGAAGATAAAGGTAAGGGGAACATAGGAACGCATTCGTTACAATTGCATTCACCTAAACATTTAAGATAGTTTTGTGTGTTCCATTCCTAAGCTGGAGGACTGGACAATATTCCTCTTTGAAACGCAATGTCAGTTCCATTTCTCGAAAGGGAACTAAGGGGTCTTCAGCACACGGGCTATACGTGAAAGGAAGCAATAAATTAATCAACCTGTTATAATAAATAGGTAACTATTTTTGAAAAACATCCCGAAGGTTCGCTGCTCTCTATTGAATGATGCACACCTTTGGACGTGGCACCAAGCAGCTAAATGTAGTTCTATTATTTTAAAGAATGTGTAGGAACGGAGGTTCCCAACTAAGTAATTCAGCTCAACTCGATGGATTAAAAGACTGGAATTTAATAACAACGAAGTTTGCTGGATGTTACAAGGAGGAAATCAAAACACGTTCGTTCAAGCTGCCAGGTAGTCGAAGACTGCTGGAAAGTTCTCTAAGCTGACGTCATGACGTCCCCACGTTCTTCGCGCCACTGGCGGCCACGTGATCGGCGTCATGACGCCACCACGCAGGATAAAGGCAAACACACACTGTAAAGGTAACAATCAGTTTAAAGGTGCAGTCCCCGGCTGCACTTCAATACAATTAAGGGGATTGTACTAAAGTACACTGAGTCTCTTGTGGCTCCTCCACAAATGAAAATTTTCCCTAGGCGACTATGCACTTTTGATGCCGACATTGAGGCTTAGTTTGTATTAGCACACCTCATCTTGCAAGAGGGAAATCGAATCATAACAAGATGATTCAACATTATGTTTACAACTAATAGATACTGTTACATAAATCGAAAAGCCTTTGGACAAATTAATACATTGGAAATCAGCTCACACGATATCGAGGCAAGTATTAGGAGGGGAATGCATTGATTGTGCGATGTTTCAAAGCGTAGCACCAAAGTGAAAAGAAATGACACCCAGAACACAGTGGGGATCAGTTATGGGAATATTGTTGCGATTCATGCGTAGGGATGATTTAAAGAAAGGAAGGGAAATAATACTCGTCAAGAATGCGATTGATATCAAATGTGAAGACATTGCAAATGGCAGGGAGCAGGTCGAGCGGTAAAACAGACATCTACAGAGTTTCACATTGGGTAGAAATGATCAGATTGTATGATATAATTTAGGCAACTATAAAGCCAAGAGAAAAATCAGAAAATGCTGGAAATACTCAGCAAGTCAGGCAGCCGCTATGGAGAGAGAAGCAGAGTTAAATTTTCATGTTGATGACCTTTCATCAGAACTGGAAAAAAGTAAGACATGTAATATGTTTTAAGCAAGTGCAGAGACAGGGAAACGAATAACGTTGGGTAAATGATGGGCTTGTGGGAAAATAATGGGATTTCAAAAATTAAAAAAAAACAACGGTCAGCATAGAGAAGAATGATTTGGTAACACCCGAAAAATGTGTCACACTTGAATATTGAAGGTCCGGGCCCATGTGATCCCAGGTACATTTCCGAACTGCCTGCGTCCCTGGGATCCATGGGCTATTATGCTGCCGTCCGCCCCGAGGCTTGAGACCGCAATTCTTCACAACCTGGGTGTTAGGAGGTACTTTTGTAAATGTTTCGCGGGTCGAAATGGTACCCCGAAGGTACGCCTCTGACTGCAACTTCTAGGCCAATAAATAGCTGAGATATTCACTAAGCTCGGTTAATATTTTTGAAATGCTTGCAGCCTGCGGCCAACGTTCTCTGCTCAGCCATCACTCTCACTTTCGTCGCCACCTGAAGCTTATCATATCATAATATTTTGCTTTATAACACCATGAATGTTGTAGCATTTAATGTGTAATCTATGAATCTGGATATCCGTTTTAGGTCAAAGATAATTGATACAATCTGACAAATTCTAAACACTTACAAACTCTTTAGATGCCTTTATTCATGATTGATTTGCTCCCGACCATTTGCAATGCCATCATGTTTGATATTATCTGCACCCGTGGCGAGTATTGCTTCTCTCCTTTTCTTTAAATAATTTCTACTGTCATAGGATTACATAGGCTATACGGCACAGAAATAGGCCATTCGGCCCAACCAGTCCATGCTGGCGTTTATGCTCCACACGAACCTCCTCCCGTCTTTCCTCATCTAAATCTATCAGCATAACCCTCTATTCCCTTTTCCCTCATATGCTTGTCTAGCTTCCCCTTAAATGTATCGATACTATTCGCTTCAACCACTCCCTGTAGTAGCGAGTTCCACATTCTCATCACTCTTCGGGTAAAGAAGTTTCATCTGAATTCCCTATTGGATTTCTTGGTGACTATCTTATATTGATGGCCTCTAGTTATGCTCTTCCCCACAAGTGGAAATATTCTCTCTGTATCCACTCTATCAACATTTTTCATAATTTTAAAGATCTCTATTAGGTCAAGCACAACATGATCCCCATAACTAATCCCTGCTGTGTTCTGCACTACATTTCTTTTCACGTTAGTACTACTCTTAAAAGCAGTTCACCACATTATTTTAACTTAGTTACCTTATGTTAAATTTGGGCTACAGTGTAAAATGGGCGATATGGAATTGGCACCCCAATTTATACCCCACCGATTATCACTTAAAATGGAAAAGAAGATCAGATGTTTGTGTGTGATGGGCGTCTAATTCGATATCACTTATTTTACGCCATAGTCCAAAGTAATAATTGCCCCCATAGGTCAGTAACTGTTGAGCTGTTTTTGTCAAGTGAAGTTACAGATTGGTCAAAATCATGGTAAGAAGAAGCCATATCTCGATGAAATATGGTTATCTTCGTTATTCATGTCACACTTCGAAGGTAATGGAAAGTAAAATGGGGTGGGGTGTTTAGTGGGCAGTCGATCTGATCCCGTCAGCTTCCTGCCGCCGGTTCAGGTTAAAATTACGCCCATAACATCTGACGTGCGAGGTCTGAGGTATGAGGTTGCACACAATGCTATTGACCCGGGTCACAATTTGTTGCAGAGCAAAGCACTCTTGAAAGGCCTAGTACTCCTGACCTGCATTTCTACCCTGGGGCCTGAAACGGCCAAACACATTCCAAGCTGCAATGTTCTCTCACTAAAGAATGATTGAACTCTTGAATTATCTAAATCTTCCATTATTATCAAGAAAATCGACTGTTTGAAGCAAAACAGTTGTATAAATACAGTTTCGACCAAAGACATCGTGCAAAACAATAATTTTCAGTATTCTCACAACTTATACTTTAAAGGCCTGAAGTTGATATTCTAAGTGGCAATACTTTTCAATTCGCGCTCGACGCCTCTCATTCAGCCTACCAGCATCTCAGCCGCAAATACGAATGGTAATTCACTTATCGCAGACTTCGCCAATTTCTCGCCGCAACTTGATGCTCAGTTCCAGTTAAGACTGCATATTTTATACCCAGCTCCTGACATCCTGCCACCAAATAACATTTCAGCCTTGAATTCCTATTTAACATATACTTCAGTAGGGACTTTCTTTAACTCTAGCATGACAGGAAACTAGAATATCAAGCATCACTCTGACATAACTCTTCCAACTCTCCTAATAAAAGTATGCTTCAAAGGTATATCATATAAACACATAGGGTGAAATCGGTCTTCACTAATAGCAAAAAAACGGGTGATAACGAAGCACACGCCCGTCTTATACCACGCTCAATTTTCTTTTCCGTAGACTTAAATCCCCAACCGCCAGTTTTACACCTCTGCCAAAAATTAAATGAATGTCTGTTGTTAGGAGATCAGAATTACCAGTGGAACCATTTCCACGAGGCCTTTGCTCCTTTTAACATGTGGAATTCCGAAAGGAGTGAGACAATGTGCTTTTGATGCAGCTGGGATGAAGGGACTGGCTGCTAATCTAGCGAAATGGATTGCCCATCCGTATGGAATGAAAATCAGGCGATTCGATAGCAGGCTCGGCCAGCTTACCGCTAATAGCTTTGATTGAATGGCAATGTGCTTCTCGGAGAATCCTGCCCCCTCTCATGGGGTGGTTGTCCAGGGAGTTCCAGGAATGGCCTGTCCTTTCAAGTTAATCACCTGTGTCTTGTATTTCTGAGGGTCTCAATATTAGCACAGAGTGAAGGTGGGAAGTCCCATCCCACTGCACTTCCAGTGGCAAATGCAGGGCACTAATAATTTCAGCCCCAACATTTGTACTGTTAAAGGTATGAGCCCCTGCATTTTTTGAGCTTCAAAATTTGATATGCTACCCGTATATACGTTTGAGCTTGCTGGTTACAGTTTCCTGCATCTTTTCGTATTTGCAAAATGCATTGTGGAGGACTGAATTGGTTAATACATGTCATGATTGTTAACCTTGCTCTGTGGAGCGCCTGTGCCTCCAGTTGCAATGGCCATGGAAAAGAATGAGGATCTGGTTTGCAGTGTCTTTTCCACTTTCACGTTTGGATTGCCGGAGATTGGCGGGGAGTGGGAGGCGACAGAGTTGGGCATTACTGCCACCACAGTAATGTAACTGAGGCAGGGAGGAACATGTCCGGCCACTCACCTAATATCCCTACAGTAACTCGGCTGGAAGACCGACCACCAGGGCTCCAGGGAAACACGGTAGAATGGCCTACTCCGTTTTGTTCGGAGAGTCCTGAAGCCGCGCCAAAATGTAATCCATGAATTTTTAACCCCAACCGCTTTTTGTTTGCAGTAATAGCTTCTTGGCTCCTAATCTCCAGCAGCAGTCAAACTACGCCTATCTTGGAAGCTCTGTACGCAGCTGTCGATGTGAGAGATCTGCAGCTCCGTTTAAATTTCTGCGCTTGATGTTCGCTTGATGGTAGGTGCGGGGCTGCATGGGCGTGCATCCCAGTGATGTAATAGCGCTGGACAGGCAACACCGATGCCCCTGAGCCTGGGCAGCAATGATGCACTGTGCAAGCGCAGCTGGTGTTCAACGCTAGCGCAGAGAGAAGACAGAAAAATTGGCACTATTGGATCATGAACATAGCTTTTATCTCAGAAATCCTAAAAAAAATCATGAAATTGCGGAGGACGTAATGTTTAAAGGAAGCGAGTTTGAGATCGAACTTTTGTTGTAAGCTGTAGGACGTTTGGCATTGATCCCATACTTATGAATTAAATTGTACAATTTTAAAGGGAGTGCAGGAACTGAGAGGCCTGGGAGTGTATGTGCACAAATCTTAGATGGTAGCAGAACAAGTTGAGAGGGCTGTTAAAAATCATATTGGACCCTTGGCATTTTTAATAGAGGAATAGAGTATAAAAGCATCGAAGTTATGCTAAACCTTTATAAGGGACTGGTTAGACCTCAGCTTGATTACTGTGTTCAATTGAAGGCATCACAATTCAAGAAGGATGTCAAGGCATTAGAGAACGTGCAGAAGATATTTTCAGGTATGAGGGTCTTCATTGATGTGGAGGGAGAGGCAGCAGAAGCTGGGGTTGTTCTGCTTAGAGCAGAGAGTTTTAAGAGGAGATTTGAGACAGGTGTTCAAAGTCATGAAAGGTTTTGATAGCGTAAATAAGGAGGAAGTGTCTCCAGTGGCAGAAAGGTCGCTAACCAGAGACACAGATTGCAGGTGATTGGTCAAAAAAAGAGGCGGCATGAGGACCCATTTTTTACACAGCGAGTTGTTGTGATCTGGAATGCATTGCCTGACAGGGCGGTGGAAGCTGATTCAATAGTAACTTTCAAAAGGGAATTGGATAAATAGCCACTGTCTCTTTAAACGATCTTACTGCAAACCTCTATCGTGGGAATCTTGTTTGTTAATGTACAAAACACGTACAAAAGTTTAAATCTGCCCACGCCAAGCTCTCCCTCTGAGCAACTTGACATGGGAAATGTCATTTAGTAGCGCTACATTGACAACATCTTCTGAAAGATGAAAATGTTAACACGTAAAAATTGAACTGCTGTCAATCCGCATTAAATGAATAGATGGATCGGCGTATTTGCCTTCAGCAAGCCAGATCTAAAAACGATAGAAAAGCAAAATGCTGTGGATGCTGGAAATCTGAACAAAAGATGCTGGAAACACTCAACAGGTCATGTACCATCTGTGGAGAGAGGAACAGAGTTGATGTTTTCAGGTCGACGGCCCTTCAACAAAACTGGAAGAAGCTATAAATTTAACAGTTTATAAGCAAATACAGCGCCAGGGAAAAGGGGGCTAGCAAATAACAAAAGGGAAGGTCTGTGATGGAGTGGAGGGATGGAGGGATTAAATGACAAAAGGGATGAAGGTGGAAGGCAAATTAGGGTGGTAATGTGGCAAATCTTGAAAGAAAATGGGCACAGAGGGGGTGTAAATGTTTACAGCAGAACTATACAACTCGAAACAAAACTGTACAATTTACACCCGAGTATGCGCAGACATGTCAGCTCTGTAATTTGCTGGCCTTTAAGAGCAAAGGTAGAATTAAATATGCTGGGGAGATTTGAGATTCGATCCGGTACTATTAAGTTACTACTTCCCACGCCACCCGCCTCGCTCCACCACGTTCTCTTATGTTGGGAATAGTCGGACAGAGAGACTGTCAAAACGACGTCCCGACTCCGCCAGAAATACGCCATTAATATGGACAATTCACAGCAGATTTCGATGAAGCAAGTGCACTTTAGTAACGTGCGAGTGCCTCTAGCAAGTTTTGCCGGCTGCAGGGCAAACAAGTCCTATTTGGAAAGAAGAAGCAACATTTAGTATCTTTAATATTTGCAATCTTCGATAGTCTTGGGCATCTGCAGGGCGAACGTCTAGGGAGTCTTATCAGCGCCATGGCGCCATACCATATTATGTCAATCATCTTGGCCAAGCTATTTGGGAGGAGGCCAACTTCAATCAGGGTGGCGGTCGGATTTCCCGCCCAAATCCACTTCTCATGGTGTGGGGCTCTAGGTATTTCCGCCCTAGTGTTTTGACTGATTATTGGTATGATCCGGTTTTAGTTACTTTAAAATATGTTTAATTTTTAAACTGAAGCAATGTTCACTTTTATTTTCAATTCTCTGGTCACAGTTTGCTGCATCTGTAATTATTTACAGTATGCCGTGTAGATGTTTCAATTCGTTAATATACTTGGACCGAATATATTTATCCTTACTCTAAGGCAAAGTTAATTTCTCAAAACATCAGTTAATAGGGTAGGAACCCGTTCCACAAGATAGCTGTTTTATTTTTTACTAGCCAGAGAGTTCGTAAGCTTTCTGGAGAGGGGGGAAGAGCTGGGCTTTCACCTGCTGTAGGCGCAGCATCCATCTAGTCATGCAAGTGTTGCATGATCAGTCGCTCCTGCCACCGATCTGCTTTCCATGCAGTACAGTTCACTGGGAGGGCCACAGCAGGGGCGCCAGCATCACATGGCGCCAGGTCTGCCAATTTGAGGTCCCGAGATTCCTGGGGAAAGGTCGACGATTATCAGGTAAGTTTAGCATCTCGTTTTAACCCCTACGAGGATTATTTATGGCAGGGGTGGCCTGATGGCTGTTGATTTACATCAGAAGCCACACGATCCCGAGCTGGGAGGCCCACACACCGGTGTGGCAACTATATATGCGCTAGCAAGTTTTCCCGGTTTTTCTGCAGGATCTAGGTCCTGCCAGTTGGCCGTCTCACGCTGGGTTGACCGCCACCCCGCCAATATAATGGACCGGGCCCTGGACAGTCGCAACCCACCTGGTAAGCGCCTTTTACAGTACCGAACAGGACAGCAAAATTAATGAATGATATTGAAGCACGACAATGTTTTGCATCCTCAAAAATCTTTGAACCACCTGTAACAGTAAATTTGAAAATACAACGGGCCGTAATTTGCGACGGCTACGAGTGCGTACGGGGTGCGCATGCACCCGTCAGGGCCTCGCCAGTTCCGGGTTTAGGCATGCGCTGCGCATGCGCGAAAACCCGGAACTTGTGATGACAGATCATGTGCATCCCCGGGAAAAGAGCCTTCGCGGGCGGAGAGGTGGGCTATTTGCTCAACTTCTACCCAGCTAATGCCCGTGAAATTCTTATGCCTGCTTTTACCAGCTTAATAGTTTTAAAAAACAGAAAAATACGTTTTTTGAATAATTTATGCATTTACACACCTATGAAATAAGGTAAGTTTTTATATTTCGCCCCTTTAAAACATGTAAACTTATTTTTCAAAAATTAAATTTTTGTTTTATATATTTAATTAAATGCCATTTTAATTAATTTTAAATATGTGATTTTTTTAAATTTGAAGTGTAGAGGTTTTTTTTTGGAGTATTCCCATTCATACTTATGGGGATTCCGTACATACCGAACATCCATATGTTTGTATAGGGAGCCCCCTTCTGTCATTCGTTGGACCAGCCCACGTGATCCCAGGGGCACTTGCGAACCGTCTGCGCCTCTGGGATACGTGGGCCTCTGCGCATGTCCACGCATATATGGCGCAGGAGCCCAAGTCTCCGCGGATCCCGTGGCAAAATTTAAGTTCGCAGATTTTTTGCCGGTCGGAGGCATCCGCCCGCGGGAAGCCTCCGGCCGCAAATTCAAGCCCGATGTCAGGAAGTTGTACAAAAAAGAAACCTTACAAGCAGTAGCTTTGCAATCTTTGCTGCAATGTGTACTGCATTTTGTATCATTCTGTTTAATGCAGCTTTATGAGTTATCCGATATTGCCCTTCATTGTTGTCATCGATTGCGATATAATGCTCGCAGTGAATCAACCCATGTTTCGATTGATCTCGGTTTGCAGAAATAGGCGAGCTGAAAGACAAACTGAAAAGAGCTGGTGAGGCAATTCATCCGGAAGTTCGTTTTGAAATATAAAAAATATAAGAATGGAAAAAGCGCAGAGAATGAGGCTAAATGTAAATCTCTATTAGAGAGTAAACATACGGGGCTGAATGGGAACCTTCCGTGGTCTAAAGCCCTATGGTTTTAGGGGTGTAATTATTAACCGAACTCACTGAGTGCATTAGGTTAAAAACATCCCTGTACGATGCAGTTTAAATCAAAAATACCGAAACAGTTTGACCATTTTCTTTGAACACCAAAAACAAAGTAAGAGTACACCAAAAAAACTGAATCCGAGCAGCAGATGGACGGATTTCCCATGATACCGATTAGCTTCAGTTTATGTAAAATGGCGTCCTTTTGCGCTTCCTGTTGCCGCTGTACTTAAGCTGGAGTAGAGAACGTTATATAATTAAAATGACACTACACTGCGCATTAAATCTAGCACGAGGTTATTGAGCACCCACGGTGAAAACGGACCATAACGGTCATTTGAGGTATTCCTCTGACCCAAGTTATTGTCACATGTTTAGGGCTATAGTAGTGGAAGTTACTCTAAAGAGAACTTGTCTTATATATATGCATAATGATCTTAAAATTACTAATCAAAACGCCTGGGAGTAAGAAAGAATGAATGGAGTCCATGGAGCATGGACGGGTCGAACTGCAATGGGGTAGAAATTGATCTTGGGCGGTGGCATACAATGGGAAGTATTCCTATCTATTAAAGTCAATGCCACTGAATCTCGGGTGGGACATATAGCTGGTAGCCTATTCGGTACCGCCCGTTTTACGCTGCCACACAAAACTAATTTCTATCCACATCTTAGGGACAACAGGGCCGTAACCATTAGGTGTACAGCTATTATGGGAGTTACGTGAGTACGGAATCCGATAGGCAGGTTCGGGATAAACTGGACTTGAGTCTCCAAGTTTATCTACGTTATATTTGGAGGAGACATTCAGATGAAACAGTCGGTCTTTAAAATAGGCACCAAAGGGCCCTGCCACCAGTAGTTATATTGCATAAAGGTACATTCCACAGATATGGGAGTAGACAGTAAGCGCAAGTTCACTGATCCTCCACGCGGTCACCACAGAGGCGACCTCCCTCTCCGCAGTCATATTTAGGTGCCTGCAGTTGCCAGCCGGAGGTCTAGGAGAACAATTATTAGCGCAAACCATGGGGGCCATTTCAGTACTTGTGACAGTGGTGCAGAAGCCAACTGAATGCCTAAGGTGCTTCGAAACTGATTGATCCTTGCCACAGTTTCACAATAATTAGCGTACTGACAAACTGATTCGTAGATGAATATTTCATTTATTAAATAAATCACCTTCATTCCATGTGTGTGTTGGATTCATTTTTAAACAGAAGCCAAGTTGTCTGTGAAAAACTACGGTAAATTAATGAAAACAATTTGTAGTATTGTTAATTTTTTTCAGTTCCTTATCAGTTTCTGTAGAAATATATGGAATTATTCCATTTGATCTCCCGTTCAATGACAAATTCATCAATGTGGTTATTTTTGTTGTTATTATTCCAGAACTGGAAAACCATTTGAAAACTGACGGTGAGCTAAAACAAGCACAGGAGATGTTGTGTCACAGAAAAGCAGCACGTTTTTGGCTTAAAACAACTGATTGTGTTGAATACCGAAATACTAGTACATTTAACAAACACGTTGAATTTCAATATATGAACTCAAGTTTCCGTCCTCGTCATATGGATGAAACATTTCTGGCCTGAAAATAATATGTGGTTTCCATAAACGTTGAACTTCTCCTGACAGCACCTATAACAATCATGGAGTCAGGAAGACATACACACCCTTATTCCCAACATTTCTAAAGTGAAAACTGGACGGTTTGCTCCTGGGCAGGACTGGGACCAATGTCCTAGGGGGAGTGTTTGCTAGTGCTGTTGGGGCGGGTTTAAAATAAAATGGCAGGGGGTTGGGAACCTGTGCAGGGAGACAGTCGAATGGGAAACAAGGATAGAAGCAAAAGACAGGAAAGAGAAAAGCAAAAGTGGCAGGCAGAGAAGTCAAAGGTTTAAATCAAACATGGCCATAGTAAATAATAATTCTAAAAGGTCTAAGAGTGTTAAAAAACAAGCTTGAAGGCTTTGTGTCTTAATGCAAAGAGCATTCGTAATAAGGTGGATGAAGTAGCTGCACAAATAGATGTAAATGGATATGATATGATTGGGATTATGGAAACATGGCTCCAGGGTGACCAAGGCTGGGAACTCAACATCCAGGGGTATTCAATGTTCAGGAAAGACAGGCAAAAAGGAAAAGGAGGAGGGGTAGCATTGTTGGTTAAAGAGGAGATTAACACAATAGTAAGGAAGGATATTAGCTCTGATGATGTGGAATCTGTATGGGTAGAGCTGAGAAATACCAAGGCGCAGAAAGTGTTAGTGGGAGTTGTATACAGACCCCCAAACAATAATGCCGAGGTTGGGGATGGCATTAAATGGTAAATTAGAGAAGCCTGCAATAAGGACACAGCAGTTATCATGGGTGACTTTAATCTACATATAGATTGGGCTAACCAAATTAGTAACAATACTGTGGAGGAGGAATTCCTGGAGTGTATATGGGATGGTTTCCTGGACCAATATGTCGAGGAAACAACTAGAGATTAGGCCATCTTAGACTGGGTATTATGTAATGAGAAAGGATTAATTAGCAATCTTGTTGTGCGAGGCCCCTTGGGGCAGAGCAATCATAATATGATAGCATTCTTCATTAAGATGGAGAGTGAAGTATTTGAATCAGAGTCTAGGGTCCTAATTTAAATAAAGGAAACTACGATGGTATGAGGTGCGAATTGGGTAGGATGGATTGGGGAATGTTACTTAAAGGGTTGACGGTGGATAGGCATTGGCAAACATTAAAAGATCGCATGGCTGAACTACAGAATTTGTTCATCCCTGTTTGGGATAAAAATAAAACAAAAAAGGTGTCTTAACCGTGGCTAACAAGGGAAATTAGGGATAGCATAGGATCCAAGGAGAGGACATTTAAATTGGCCAGAAAAAACAGCAAACCTGAGGATTGGGAGCAGTTTAGGATTCAGCAAAGGAGGACAAAGGGATTAATTAAGAGGGGGGAACATAGAGTATGAGAGTAAGCTTTCAGGGAACATAAAAACTGACTGTAAAAGCTTCTACAGATATGTGAAGAGAAAAAGATTGGTGAAGTCAAGCGTAGGACCCTTGCAGTCAGAGTCAGGGGAATTTATAATGGGGAACAAAGAAATAGCAGACCAATTAAATATATACTTTGGTTCTGTCTTCACATAAGGAGGACACAAATAACCTCCCAGAGATGTCGGGGAACATAGGGTCTAATGAGAGGGAGGAACTGAATGAAATCAGTATTTGTAGGGAAATGGTGTTAAGGAAATTGACGGGATTGAAGGCCGATAAATCCCCAGAGCCTGATAATCTACATCCTAGGGTACTTAAGGAAGTGGTCCTAGAAATAGTAGATGCATTGCTGGCCATCTTCCAAAATTCTATAAATTCTGGAACAGTTCCCATGGATTGGAGGGTAGCTAATGTTACCCGACTATTCAAAAAAGGTGGTAGAGAGAAAACGTGGAATTATAGGCTGGTAAGCCTGACATTGGTAGTGGGGAAAATGCTGGAGTCCATTATGAAAGATGTAATAGCAGAGCACTTGGAAAACAGTGACAGGATCGGACAAAGTCAACATGGATTTACAAAAGGTAAATCGTGCTTGACTAATCTACTGGATTTTTTTGAGGATGTAACTGGTAGAATAGATAAGGGAGAACCAGTGGATGTGGTGTATTTGGACTTTCAGAAGGCTTTCGATAAGGTCCCGATTAAGAGATTAGCGTGTAAAGTTAAAGCACATGGGATTGGGGGCAAGGTACTGACTTGGATAGAGAACTGGCTGGCAGAAAGGAAGCAAAGAGTTGGAATAAACAGCTTTTTCCAAGTGGCAGGCAGTGACCAGTGGCGTACTGCAGGAATCGGTGCTAGGACCCCAGCTATTCACAATATATATTAATGATCTAGACGAGGGAACTAGATGTAATATCTCCAAGTCTGCAGACGACACAAAGCTGGGTGGGCGTGTGTGCTGTGAGGAGGAGGCCGACAAACTCCAGTATGATTTGGACAGGTTGGGTGATTGGGCAGAGGTATGGCAGATGCAGTATAATGTGGGTAAATGCGAGGTTATCCACCTTGGTGGCAAAAGCAGGAAGGCAGATTATTATCTGAACAGCAATAGATTGGTAGAAGGGGAAGTGCAACGAGACCTGGGTGTCCTTGTGCACCAGTCGCTGAAGATAACCATGCAGGTGCAGCAGGCGGTTAAGAAGGCAAGTGGTATGTTGGCCTTCCTAGCGAGAGGATTCGAGTACAGGAACAAGGATGTCTTGCTGCAGTTGTACAAGGCCTTGGTGAGACCACACCTTGAGCATTGTATGCAGTTTTGGTCGCCTTATCTGAGGAAGGCTGTTCTTGCCATGGAGGGTGTGCAGCGAAGATTCACCAGACTGATACCTGGGATGGCAGGAATGATGTATGAGGAATGATTGGCTCAATTGTGCTTATACTCGCTGGAGTTTAGAAGAATGAGAGGGGATCTCATTGAAACTTATAAAATTCTAACAGGACTAGACATAGTAGATGCAGGAAGGATGTTCCCGATGGCGGGGTACTCCAGAACTAGGGGTCACAGTCTAAAGATAAGGGGTAAGCCATTTAGGACAGAGATGAGGAGGAATTTCTTCACCCAGAGAGTGGTGAACCTGTGGAATTCTCTACCACAGAATGCAGTTGAGTCCAATTCATTAATATATTCAAGAAGGAGTTAGATATATTTCTTAAGGCTAAAGAGATCAAGGGATATGGGGAGAAGGCAGGGACAGGGTACTGAGTTTTGATGATCAGCCATGATCTCATTGAATGGTGGAGCAGGCATGAGGGGCCGAATGGCCTACTCCTGCTTCTACATTCTATGTTTCTATGTTTCCATGTAAAATACATTTTATTATGCATTCCTGTAATGTGACTGCAATATAATATGCTCACCAATATTTGGTCTAACTTATTATCGGTCCGAATTTAGTTCGGACAGAAAATGAGGCCACTGGTGGGATGATGGCTCCCAAAGAGATTTTAACTGCGATCTGTTTGTGTTTCATCAGAGTGCCAGTGCAGCTGTAGGAACCAATCCAGGCTGTCAATCTCGTTCAATTTGCACTCTGTGACCCACCTTCCTTTACTTCCTGAGGCTCTTCACAGAAGCCGAATGAGGAAAAAGAGATAGTAAGCCAAAGAAAGAGAGATTAGGAGGGGTTCAATAAAAGATGGGTGAAAGAGGTGGGGTTTCAATAGAGCCATAAGGAAGAGACGGAATTGGAGAGGCACAGCGCTTTAAGGAGCGAATTCCAGAGAGTAGGGCATGAAGGATTGAATGTATAGCGGCCATTGTTAGTGCAACGGGATTGGGGGATATACAAGAGGATAGAATCGGACGAACACAAAGGTTTGGAAGGGTTACAGGACTGGAGGAAGTTACAGACACAGGGACAGTCATTATCTTCAAGGGATTTAACAGCGATTTGAATTTTAAACTCAAGGCGTTGGTGGGATCAATGGCCCAGAAATTTGGGTCGGGGGCTTCCCGCGAGTGGACCTGCACTTACTTAGTGCACCGGCCGTTGTGCTGTGGGCCCCCGTGGAATTGCGATCCTGGGCCTGCTCCAGCTGCCGGCGCGCAGTGCTTGCCTATCCCAGGGGCGCAGTTAGTTCAATGTGTCCCCTGGGATCACGTGGGCCATAGGGAGCCAATCGGAGCAGGGAATGCTCCATTCATAAGTTTGACAGGAAGAGCTGTCAAACCTATAAATACTATAAGCCCCAAGGCATCACTAAATCTTCAAATAAATAAAAAAAAGTCACATTTTTTAAATAAACTATAAATTACATGAAATAACTTTTAAACAATAATTTAAATTTTTGAAAAAAATAATTTTATTTTCTAACGGGGCTAAAAATAAACTTACCTTGCTTTAAAGTATTTAAAGATAATAAACCTGTGGAAAAAATGTTTTAATTTTAATTAATTCACCACTTACCTTGTAAAAAGCAGCCGTTATGCCTGCTTTTTAAATGTGTAAATTCTGGAGACTTACCCTCCCGGGAAAACCTGCAAAAAAACCGTAAGTTCGATGCGCACGCGCAGCCTCTCCCGCGCATGCGTACGATCTCTTAAACCCTGCTTCCAGGGAAACGGAAGTGCCGGTTTCCCGCGCATGCGCAGTGCTTGCAGGAAACCGGCTCTTCTATTGGGCTTACGGGTGAGTATCCCATGCGTACTAACCCGTGGAGACCCGAATATCTGGGCCATTGTATGTATGGGAGCAAATTGGGGATGGGCAAGGACAATGGAGCAGAGTGCATAAGTGGTGGCCGATCCGACATCGCCCATTTTACACAATTGCTGAAAGCTAAAATTGCCTACAATGCAAGAACACCATAACCGAACTTCATTGTAGACAACCACGTTCCTGTTAATAGTGCAGGTCCATACCCGTGCACTTTACAACAGCGGGTGCAATCAGGCACCGGACTCTGGGTGAACTTTCTCTGACTTTTAAAAATACACTAAGGATAATTGCAACACCACAGTTGAAATTAGGAATGTTATCTGCAATCTTCTGCTTGCTGCTACTCCGGCGAATGTTTTATCTATCAAATCATGAAAGCAGCTTCGTTACATTTATTTTAGTTTATATATTATGAATAAGATTTGGTCTGGAAACTATTGATTTGGTTTGTAAGTACTTAACTCCTATTTAATGAAAACTTTATAAAACGTTATTTATCAGATAATATTTGCATTATATTTAGATTTTTTAAAACATTTTGCAGACGAAAAGCTGCATGAGTCTAAAACCGGTAAATTACTGCATTTCTTCCATGTTGATGTTTGATGCACGTTTCCTAATAATCAATAATCAGAAGATCTCAGCTGAGGATTGAGTCAGACCACGTTAAAAACTGGATCTTATGAAATAGTTTGGTTCTTAAACAACATAAATCAATAAAAGACCGTGGCAGTTTTTTCTTCCACTTGCTTTGCCAGTTTCCAGAAAAAGATATAGCAATCTTTAACTAAGTAAAGATATTTGGGAGAAGAAATGTTATCTTTGGCGTTGATGGCTGTATTTTAAAATCACTGCAAGATTTAAAAATTGGTTCAATAGTTTTATATAGAAAACATACGCGATTCTTGTGTTTTACTATAAATGAAGATTTGCAAAGAATGATAACTATCTCAAACAATGTCTATTCAACTTCAAGTGTGGATAAGATTGTAGGAGAATTAGATGGAGGAGTCTCTTTCCATAGGGATAACTAGCAATGTCAACATCTTCATTTAATTAAAAGGTCACTTTCTCCAATTAGTCACTGAACTTAACCATAAGAAACGTCTGAAAGACAACCAACACTTGGTGAAGGTTGGTGGTTAACGTGACAAACAGTGAAATAGATGTATGGGTAACTCTGATGAAACACATAGGGGCTAATTTTAACTTTGGGCAAAATAGGTGCTATCGATTAGGCCGCCCATTTCACACTACACTGATTTCCCCTTCCATTGGGTTGAATTTTGACTTTTTGAGTTCAAAGCTATCCCCTTTGACTTCAGTGGAGAGAAAATTGGGGCATGGTTTATAATAGATGACCAATAAAATATCACCTATTTTACACTATCGCCCAAACGTAAAAGTACCACCATTGAATGACGATTCAGTAAGAAAGATCGCTGGTTGGGAGCAGATACAACTCATGGCAATGGGAGAGATTTGATTAAAACCCCACAGAAAAGAAGACAACGGTTATTCATACAGCTACAAATCTGAATGCAATTTACTTAAAATGGGTTAGAAATTCCTTTTTGGCGGTAGCACCCAACAGGCGGTATCACATCGGCAGTCTGCAGTATGCCCTTCCCAATAATCAGCTCACTGAAGTCAAAAGAACTGAATATTGGGAGGAGCATACCACAGCCTATAAATGCCACAACGCCTGTTTTGCATCTCTACCCATGTCCACTTTCACCCCCAGAATGTGATGCGATGGATAATGAATCCAGACAGGTGATCACTAGCAGCAAATAGCGCTTTAATACGGAATTGTAACTATTACAATGCAAGATGGTTTATTGACAATTTTACTTTCGGAAAAATGTGAGCTGCAGATTTCTCCAATTTGCGCTGATAGCTTTTTTTAAGATCACGGAAACAGAAACCTCAGGGCCACAGAAAGTCGTGTTGAATTGGTAGAATAACTGGAATTTGGAATAATGATAGACGGTATTGCGATCACTAATATTATGAGTAATAGTCTTTTGGGTATGAAGAAAATGTCACATATGTATGTTAACTTTCATTACTTGTATTATCAGTCTCACTAAGCTTTTAAAACTGCTTCCCTTTATCAACACTTTGTTAAATACAAATGGTGGAATTTCTGATATCTGTTTGCCACTGCCAGAACCTTTCAAGAATAAAAACCGAACATTGTTGTATTGCCTGAGAAAATTCGATTCATTCCAATATTTCGTGGAACAATCGGAATAATGCAAATCTTGCTGCAGGTAATCATGTTTTTATCCAACTATTTTTAGGAGTCCTGAGAGCGCACAGGGGTGCTAATGACAGAGCAGATCACTGAATTCCAAATTTTAACCAAATCGCTGTGAACTGAGGAGCCTAATGCTTTGGATAGGATAGCTTCTGGCCATCTTGGCTGCAGTTGCTGAGCGGTGGAGAGCAGAAAAGAAAACAGCGGGCAAAGCAGACAAAAAAATGGCAAAAACGGCAATACTTCGGAGGAGAGGGGGTAATTTTAACCCAGCTCGCCGAGCGGGAACTCCACGGCATTGAGTGGAATGCCAGTTTTACACTGTGCGCAATATTACCCTGCATTGACTTTAAAGGGGAGTTAAAACGGGCGGCGTGTGAAACCATGGTTGCACCCAATCCCGACAGTTTTCCGATTGGCGGGGTAGGTTAAAATTGCCATTGGTGTATTCCTGGACAGTGACTTATGAGGATATAAAATATCCACTGATAGAATGCTAAGAGGACCTGGGATGTCCTTTTGCATCTTCATGAGCATGCCTCATCCAATACTGTCTATAGCATCAGCTTAGCCATCGCATTTGGTTGGGAAGTTTTGCTTCCGTTTCCTGCCCAAGTCCAGGAGTATATACTTGAAAATACAGAAGTCCCAGACCGTGAAGGTGCACCCATAACAATAATACGTTCAGACAATCAATTGTTAAGGGTGTGCCGTACCTCTGTTCAGAGAACACACCCACGATTTGTGGAACCATGGTGTGGGTTGGCTACATGTTTCCAATGTTTCAGCGTAACTCGGCATATGAAAAGTATGTTGGACGTTTCTGGTAAACGTGAAAGAAAGAGTTGCATCTATAATAGCGCCTTTCACGACCACCGGACGTCTCAAAGCACTTTTATAGCCAATGAAGTACTGTTTTTGGAGTCTCATCACTGTTGTAATGCGGGAAATGCAGCAGCAAACTCGCACAAACATCAATGTGATAATGACCAGATAATGTTTTTTAGTGATGTTGGTTGAGGGATAAACATTGACCAGAACACTGGGGATAACTCCCCTAACTCTTCTTCGAAATATTGCCTTGGGATCTTTTACACCCACCTGAGAGAGCAGACGGGGCCTCAGTTTAACGTCTCATTCGAAAGACAGCACCTCCGACAGTGCAACTCTCCCTCAGCACTGCACTGGAGTGTCAGCCTAGCTTCATGTGCTCAAGGCCCTGGAATGGGACTTGAACCCACAACCTTCTAATTCAGAGGCGAGTGTGCTACCCAATGAGCCACAGCTGGCACATGCTCGAATAACATGATCAAATAAACTAAGGTTAATTGATTTTACGTTATCTAACTTACCAGTTTGGCACCACAGATGGCCGATCTGTTGCTTAAAATTCCACCTTTATAGGGCGCTCTGCATTCCAAGTAACTGAAAATATTCAATATAAATTTATTCCAGAATTGGAGAAATTAGAAGCAATTCTTAAGGATGTCGGTAAGGTTGTAGGATGGATGACCTGTTTTATCTGTTTCTCTGTCTTAAAATTCAGACATAAATAATTCCTGACCGTGGAAGCAATTTGCTACAAATAATAAAACATCTAAAGCGAGTAAAGAAATGAAACATTCTGCAGTGTCTAGTGCGAAGGTCGATGCAATGTTCAGAAAAATAGCTGTTTATCCATGACAAAAAATGAGCACGTAAAAATGCAGCTTGCTCAGAAAGCCCGTGGTCTGTTGAGAGATGTTTACCAATTAATGTGCCCTCTGAGGCAAGAATTTAAAGATGCTTATCTGATTCAGGCATTACATTTTCGCTATTCTGACAGAAGTTATCTATTTATGTCTAACTAAGTAAAGCATTTGCTTTCAACAATGCTTTTAATGCTTGAATTAAAATATGATGAGGCCTTTAGATGTTTAACCTAAAAACGCACTGCCATTCTCATGTTCATATCTGCCAATGCCTTCTTCATTCAGATAATGAACCAGTCCGTGGCCACATGCAGCAAGACCTGGACAACGTTCAGGCTTGGGTTGAGGCAGTAACATTCATGCCACGCAATTGGCAGGCAATGATAATCTCCAACAAGAGAAAGTCTAACCACCTCCCCATGTCACTCAATGACATTACCGTTATCGACTGCCCCATCATCAATATCCTGGGGGTCACCATTGGCCAGGTACTTAACTGGACAAGCCATATACATACTGTGGCTACAGGAGCAGGTCAGAACAGGGTACTCTGGGTATTCACCTCCTGATTCCTCACAACCTTTCCACCATCTACAAGGCACAAGTCAGGATTGTGATGGGATACTTTCTTTTTCCCGCAAGAAGCTCAACACCATCAAGAACTAAGCAACCCGCTTTGATTGGCACCCCATCCACCACTTTAACCATTCACTCACTCCACCATTGGCGCACCGTGTCTGCAGTCTGTACCATCTACAAGATGCACTGCAGCAACTCGCCAAGGTTTCTTCCAGATGACCCCCAAACACGTGACCTCTAACACCTAGAAGGAAAAGGGCAGCAGATGAAAGGAACACTAGCATCTCCAAGTTCCCCTATAAGTCATAGAATAGAATCGATATAGCATGAAGGAAGGCCATTCGGCCCATCGAGCCCGTGCCGGCTTTCTGCAAGGGCACTACAGATAGTCCCATTCCCCCGCCCTTTTCCCGATAGTCACAAATCATTCTGACTTGGAAATATATCAACGTACCTTCATAATCCTGGAACTCCCTATCTCACAGCACTGTGGGAGGACCTTCACCACACGGACTGCAGCGGTTCAAGAAGGCGGCTCACCACCACCTTCTCAAGCACAATTAAAGATGGGCAATAAATGTTGGCCTTGCCAGCCATGCCCACATCCTTTGAATGAATAAAACAAAACTGGTGTGTGTGTTTTATTCATATATAGGATCCGATTTTTAAAAAAATCAAGCGTTTGGTTAACTCTCCTAACCTCTACTTTGCTTGGCAGCCCGTTTCCCCGTTACACCTCTGCGAAACACCTTGGGACGTTTTTTTCTAATTGAACAGATCGTAAAAACTTGTTATGATATAAACTGCTCACTCATATTATTGTACCAATAACAGAAAAAGTAAAGAAACTTCCTTACTTCTAAAGTATGAATAATTAAATGATTTTGCAAAGTTCAAAGCTTAAATGCACTATTTTACTCCAAAGCGATTACATATAATTTACAGCACAGAAACAGACCATTCAGCCCAACTGGCCTATGCCGGTGTTTTTGCTCCATGCTAACCTCCTCGCACCATACTTCATCTAACCCAATCAGCATATCGTTCTGTTTCTTTCTCCTTCATGTCCTTATCTAGCTTCCCCCTAATTGTTTGTATGCTACTCGCTTCAGTTACACCATGTGGTAGCAAGTTCCACATTCTAACCACTCCTGTGTAAAGAAATGGCTACTGAATTCATGATTTGTGTTATTAGTGAGTATCTTATATTTATGACACCAAGGTCCCCACAAGTAGAAACATCTTCTCTATGTCTAGCGTAACAAACCCGTTCATAACTTTAATGACCTCTATTCGGGCTGTCCTCAGCCTAATGTTTTATCGAGGAAAGAGCCCCAGCCCCTGTTTAAACATTCCTGATAGCTGTAATCAAGCAGTTCTGGTATCAATCTTGTGAATCTTTTTTGCACCTTCTCCAGTGCCTCTACATCCTTTTCAATTAGTTAGAATAATACTTGAAACATTTACATTTTAGCACGCATTTGTGAATTCTTGAGGTTAATACTGTCCCTTGCACTTCCCTTCTCACAGAGGAGCTGCTGCGCTTAAAAGATCAAGGTGAAACCAATAAATATATTTTATATTGTTTGCTGTTAGAATTCCACAAATAGGAGGATGAATCTGTACTTTTTCCAAGTACAGAATCAACAACAACAACAACAACTTGTATTTATATAGCGCCTTTAACGTAGTAAAACATCCCAAGGCGCTGCACAGGAGTATTTTAAGTCAACAAGCTTGACACTGATCCACATAAGGATAAGTTAGGGTAGGTGACCAAAAGCTTGATCAAAGTGATAGGTTTTAAGGAGCATCTTAAGAAAAGGAAGAGAGGTAGCGAGGTGGAGAGGTTTAGGCAGGAAATTCCAGAGCTCAGGGCCGAGGCAACAGAAGGCACGGCCACCAATGGTAATCAACGATGCTCAAGAGGGCAGAATTAGAGGAGCGCATATATCTCAGGGGTTTGTGGGGCTGAAGGAGGTTACAGAGATAGGAAGGGGCGAGGCCATGGAGGGATTTGAAAACAAGGATGAGAATTTTGAAATTGAGGTGCTGCTTAACCAGGAGCCAATGTAAGTAGGCGAGCACAGGGGTAATGGGCGAACAGGACTTGGTGCGAGTTAGGACAGGGGCAGCCGAGTTTTGGATGACATCAAGTTTACGTAGGGTGGAATATGGGAAGCCAGCCAGCAGTGTGTTGGAATAGTAAAGTCTAGAGGTAACAAAGGCGTGGATGAGGATTTCAGCAGAGGATGAGCTGTGGCAAGGGAGGAGATGAGCGATGTCATGGAAGTGGAAGTAGGCGGTCTTTGTTTTGCTGCGAACATTTCAGGGTCAAATATGACAGCAAGGTTGGGAACAGTGTGCTTCTTTTTGTCTTAAAATACTCCTGTGGTGGGCCTTGGGACGTTTTACTATGTTAAAGGCACTTTATAAATAAAATCAAAGGAGAAAGCTAATGTAATTTAAATCGATAACAAATATTCACCATTATTAATTTGAAAACTGCAACCATGACAATTTCTCTTATAATTTACTCGAGGGTTCTCGCAATCGGTCAGCGTAAACAGGGTTTCTGCTGAAATTATGCTGGCTGATCGAGAGAAGCCAGAAGTAATTCCAGGCCTTTGTACATTACCCCAAAAGATTTAAAAAGTGCAAAATACATTTTGCAGATTACAGCTAGCTTGTGCTTCTTAAACTGCTAACTGCCATCTGAAATACATCTGGGAGTTTTCCTTCGCGCCTCTGAAAGTTGAAGAGCGACAGGACTGTAGCTAATTTTAGCACATGGGAATACAGGTTTCTCCACCGAAGGGATATTTTCATTTGCCTGAGAGGATAACCTCATACCTGACAAACCAATTACGTGGGTGCTCCCTGGGAATAAAATAAATGAAAACATGCGAAGCAACTGTCGATTTTAAAATGTTGCTTGGAATACTAATTCTTTAACTGTATTTACTGTTATTGCGATAGATTCATTTTGCATGTCTTATAGTTTCTTTCAATGTCTTTTTAACTTTATCTTCAGAAATTAAACATCTCACTAAGCAGAAAGGTAAATGCTGAAACACGTACACAACGATTTATGAAAACCGCTTGACACATCTGTCATACAAGTTTAGGAATTTTAGATGAAATTATATAGATGAATATGCGCATGCGAAGACATCCAATGAAATTGGTCTTGAGCTGCTGCGCAAAACGGGCCAACTCGGGCTGTTGTATAACAGGCCACCACTTCGCTAGCACTTGCTTTGCACTATCACTCAAATTTATTTTACCCTGATAATTTGGACATATATTACAAAATACATCAATGCATAAGCTTTGGGTTTGAAATTTAGTGGTTTAATTAGCTAAGAAGCTCGACTGGATAGAATCATAGAATCATAGAATGGTTACAGCACCGAAGGAGGCCATTCGGACCGTCGAGCCCGTGCCAGCTCTCTGCAAGAGCAACTCAGCTCGACCCCCTCGCCCTCCCTTTCCCCGTAGCGCTTATTACTTAGTGATATTTTGAAGCAATTGAATTAATAAAGATGCTCTATGGCATCTACAGGTACTTCCGCTTTAAATTTGGCACTTTGGGTAGAGGTTCGTTTTGTGGGTTGGCGCAATGTGAGCATTAACAGTTAGTGTCAGCCGTGGCTCAGTTGGTAGCACTCCCGCCTCTGAGTCAGAAGGTAGTGTGTACAGAGTCCCACTCCAGAGACTTGAGCACAAAATCCAGACTGACACTCTAGTGCAGTACTGAGGGAGTGCTGCGTTGTCAGAGGTGCTGTCTCTCAGATGAGTTGTTACACCGAGGCACTGTCTGTTCTCTCAGGTGGACGTAAAAGATCCCATGGCCACTATTTCGAAGAAGAGCAGGGGAGTTATCCCAGGTGTTCTGGCCAATATTTATCCCTCAATCAACTTCACTGAAAACAGATTATCTGGTCATTGTCACATTGCTGTTTGTGGCAGCTTGCTGTGGGCATATTGGCTGCCGCATTTCCTACAGCACAACAGTGACTACACTCCAAAAAACCCCGTCATTTTCTGTAAAGTGCTTTTGGACGTCCGGTGGTCATGAAAGGCGCTATATAAATGCAAGTCCTTCTTCTTCATTATCGCATTAGCGGCCTGTTGTACACCACGCCAGATATTCAGCTTCATTGACAACATTGGGGAAAAAAATCGGTCGGAGTGCTGCTGATTAGTCATCGCCTGTTTTGCGCTACAGCTCAGCATGGAATTCATTCCCATTTATCTTTACAAATGGGCGCTTTTGAAAATGAAGTGCAGTAGCAAACAATTGCCCCATATAACGCTCAAACCTCTCCACAGAGGACAAATGGCCCAAGTAGTAACATAAAAATTGGGTGATATAATTGTCAATAACATCAGAGTTATCGGATTTGTGTTCGGACCTTTAAATAAGGAGAACTAAATGTAAAGGAAGTGGGACGTAGGAAGGGAATTGGAGAGACTAGGCGGTAGATTTTGAATTTGTGCGTTAGAGTGATAACGAATCGGCAGCCAATTTTACATCTCTCCATATTTTTATATGCATTGAAGTAAAGCTTATTTGCTATCACCAGCTTTAGACAATCGCACAAAGTCAAAATCTACTACTAGGAACCACTTGGCTAAAATATGAATAAAAAAACTAAGATGTAGACGATTTTAACCTAACTCGCTAGGGTTCAGGTGCAACCTGATTTTGCTCCCCGCCCATATTACTTTCCATTGACTTCAATACAGAGTGAAATCGGCCGGGGTGTATAACCAGCGTTGCAAATGATCACGGCAGTATTCCTAGGGTGCTTTAGTTTAAATATGCCACGTGTCCAACAGAGCTTTTGATGATTTGGAATTGGTAAAGTTAGGATGGATAGGCCAGAGAAGGTAGGATTCATAAGTTGAAAATTTAGGCAGGATAATAATGGACTATTAATTCAGATTCACAAGGGGTGGGTTAAACATGCAGGCAGAAATTAATCTGGGCAGTCTTGGTCATGTACCGGATATAAGCCCTGAACCTCAGCTGAGCTGGAGGATGCACATTGTCAGGGTGAAATGAGTGAGCATTCAAGGAATTTCCCGTATTTGCGGGTAAAAGTAATTGTTTGTGTTGCAATGAGAAATATGTTTTTTGTAATGCAGCTGCACAGAAAAACTGCGACATTTAGACTTGGGTGGAATTTGATCTATTTGGGGCAATGAACAAAGGGTGATAGTGGATTCTTGAACTGGTTAGGTATGTTTAGGCAAGAACATGGCAAACGGAATACAATGTGTGAAGTTATCCACTTTGGTAGGTAAAACAAAAATGTCGAATATTTTTGAATGGTGAGAGACTGGGAAATGTTTACATTCTGAGGGACCTGGGTGCCCTTGCACATGAATCACAAACAGTTAACATGCAGGTACAGCAAGCAATTAGGAAAGCAAATGGTATGTTAGCTTTTGCTACAAAGGGATTAGAGTATAAGAGTAAAGAAATCTTAATAGATTCACACAGGGCATTGGCGAGGCCACACCTGGAGTACTGTATACAGTTCTGTTCTCCTTACCTAAGGAAATACATACTTGCCTTAGAGGGAGTGCAGCGAAAGTTCACTAGACTGGTTCGTGGGATGAGGGGATTGCCCTATGAGGAGAGATTGAGTAGACTAGGCCTATATTCCTTAGAGTTTATTAGAATGAGAGGTGATCTAATTGAAACATATACAATTCTTAAGGGGCTTGACAGGGTTAATGCTGGGAAAATATTTCCCCTGGCTGGGGAATCTAAAACACGGGGTCACAGTCACAGAATAAGGGGTAGGCCATTTAGGACTGAGATTAGGAGAAATTTCTTCACTCAAAGGGTTGTGAATCTTTGGAATTCTCTATCCCAGAGAGCTGTGGATGATTAGTTGTTGAGTATATTCAAGACAGAGGTCGATACATTTTTGGGAACAAAGGGAATTAAGCGATATTGGGATAGTGCGGGGAGGTGGAGTTAAGATAAAAGATCAGCCATGATCTTGTTGAATGGCGGAGCAGGCTCGAAGGGCCAAATGGCCTACTCCAGATCCTATTTCTTATATACGTATATTCTTACGTTTTATGGTGTTGTGCAGGGTCCAGTTTTGGGGCCATTATTATGTGCTACAAGGATGGGTGCTGTGGACGTTTGAATTGGTGGAAAGGGTTTTGATCAAATCCGGATGTACCACGTCATGGTGGGCACGATGGGATATTATAGAATCACATATGGTTTCTTGGCAAGGATGGGTAGGCGGGTAGTAGATTCATTTTAGTGCGAAAATATATGACTTGATATATTTTGGAGGTGGGAGTCGGAGAATGAAGAATTGCTGGTGTCATTTGGGTTAAATTGATGTTTGGAATGTGGGGATGGCGACACCATTAATAAGCGGTAGGAGCAGTTCTTGTTTTGTACTTGATAGGCATGTAGGGTAGTGTGGTTGCATCTATATAGGGCAATATTTTGTCGGCAGCTGCAGTGCTTAAGATGGTTTTTGACACTCCATTGAGCGAAAGAAGTACAAGCGGCTTAGAGGATACAGTATGGCTTCATTGGAATTTTACCAGAAATATGGCATTGGAGTTGTGCAGAAAGACTTGATAGGCTAAGGCTAGGTGCTAAAAGTGTGCAGGGTAACCTGGTGCAGGTATCCAAGGTAATGTATTATTGTAATGGAATAGTTCACGATTGAATCATTTCACTTCCTGTTGTAAACACGAGGGCACAATTCTAGACCAGAAATGGGGTCGATTGAACTGAGGATTATTGAAATATTATTTGAAGGAGAATAGCTGGAGAGAGCAATCCTCTTCCATGGGATTATTGTTACAGCTTTGCTAATTGGTACTTTCCATGGGGAATTTGGTGATTGCTTGAGGAAAGGAATTTTGTGCGGGATGAATAATGTGAAGGGTACGCGATTGGACTGAATGGCCTGTTTTTGCCATAATTATTTTATTCTAATTTGGCAGTGGCAATGTGTGAGATGTAAGTTGGTTCAATTTAGTGCAGTCTACGAACCCTTGGCATTAACAATCCCGACCTAATTGTTCCTCTTCAGCACCAGGATATCAAACCTCCAATCTAAAACTGGGAACATTGATCCTCACGATTTTCCGTCCTTTAAAATGAATGGCAGAAAATTGTTGTCAGCTTGTGGCCGAATTTGCGATGGGTTGTCTCGCGTGTCAAGCTCTTACAACCCAGTGTTGAAAATGAGAATCTGAACGCCTGTCACTCTGCTGAATTGTACAACGCTCTTATCCTGATAACAACCGGAGATGATTGTTTTTATTTGCTCGAACATAGAATGACTGACTAGCTTGACTGACAGGCATTCTGTTCATGCTGCTGGAGGTTTCCCACGAAGAGCTCATGCTGACACATTTGCAGCCGTGAAGGAAAACATTGCACCTTAACTATTGTTGCAAAGGCTTTTGGTCATTTAGGTGAGGCAAAACAATAAGATAAAGGTTGAATAAATATCTGCAGGACGATTTAGATTTAGTTCCCATGCAGTTCAGTTGCTATTACTACTTGGTTATCATTTTATATGGATGCCCAGATGAAATAATGTTAGGTCCGGCAAGGTTAGCAACGTCTAAATAATGTACACCAGTGTTCATAAACAGCGTCAGTTTCAATGTCTTTTTGTTTGGAAGAAGCTTCATGTGCCTATTAATTCACAGATGCTGGTGATGGGGAAAACGAGCGGTGATCCAGATTCACCTAATTCCAGGCCTCATTTCTGATCAGTAGTGCTCGCTTTATGCCTGAAAAGTGGAAACTGCCGACAGATTTGATTTGGCTTTGCACAGCATCTGATACCTTTATAGCGGTTGGAAATGATATCATGTGTAACTGAATTTTAACTGAGTACAGTATTAGATCCATGCAATTTCACGCTGACAATTGAATTGGGCGATTACGGCAGAATTTGCTGAGCACAACAGATGGCTTATTGCAAAATCACGGGTGCATGTCCATAACGTTAACGGATGGTGCACCCACGAATTTCCAGAGAGACGTTCGCTACATGAAAACCACCTATGGTAGCAATGGTGTCTGAGAAAAGTCAGCCCATTATTTTGGAAAATATGAACTTATAAAACTCAGGGAAGTACGTCACCAGAAAATTCATTATAGTCCATGTCATCCTTCCCAAGAGCTAATACCTCTCCATCTCCATTTCCTCGCACAGCTATCCAATTTCCTCACTTTTTTCAACAATGTCTGCCCCCACTGATACCCTGGTCAGCCTGTTGCAAATGCTCTGATTAAAGCAATTAAGTGGAACCACCGTTTCGAACCTTCCCTTTTCTAAGCTTTAGCTGTGATGTCATTTTATGCAGATGGTGGCAATCTGGAATATATAAATCAGCTTGAAAGTTATCGCTTTCCTGAAAAAAAAGTTGCGATTTATATGCATTGAAATTTGTCTTCTCCAGAGGAAACTGTCTAAGGGGCTATACATTTATTTATATCTCATACACATTAGACTAAGCATCAGTTTGTTTGATGCTTTCTCCAGGCATTGAAGGGCGTGCAGAAAATGCCTATCTTAAGAAATTTTGCTATGAATCAAGATTAAAGATTAAAGAGCCAGGCTTAAAAATTCATCTTGGGCGGTGGTGCCAAATGGGCGGTATTGGATCGGCCGCCCGTTATACGCAGCATCCGATATTGCCATCGCCCAAGATGAATTTCTAGGACTCAGGGTTTATTCAGGGATGTGGTCACAATTTCACTAAAAAAATGTGAAGATAGTATTTTTTTCTGTGCTGTTCCCACCCGTGAACACATCTGGAATAGAAGCCATTGTGTGGACTAACATTGATGAATTATGTTGTACTTGGTACATGCATTCCTTCCTCTATCGCAAGATACATGGATCGGTTCTGTGGTCAGAAGGTTGACATGCACGTTTGACCATATTCAAATGAGTTAGTAAAGCTGGTCATTGATTTCTTGGTGTAATCCAATGTCATCCACCATGAATATCATAGACTCATTGAATAGTGTAGCACAGAAGGAGGCCATTCTGCCAATCGAATCTGCACCGGCTCTTTCAAAAAGCAATTCAGTTAGTCCCAACCCCCGCTCTTTCCCCATATCTCTGCAATTTTTTTCTCCTTCAAGTATTTATCCAATTACCTTTTGAAGGCTACTATTGAATCTGTATCTACCACCCTATCAAGGAGTGCATTCCAAATCCTAACCACTCGTTGCATTAAAACGTTTTTCATCATGTCGCCACTGGTTATTTTGCCAGTCACTTTAAATCTGTGCCCTCTGGTTACTAACCCTACGGGCATTAGAAAGTGTTTCTCTTTATTTACTCGACCTAAACACTTCATGATTTTAAACACCTCTGTCTAATCCCCTCTCGGCCTTCTCTGCTCCAAGGAGAGAAAACCCCAGCTTCCCAAGTCTATCCAGATAAATGTAATCCCTCATCCCTGGAACCATTCGAGAAAATCTCTTCCGTAGTCTCTCCAAAACCTTCATACCCTTCCTAAAGTCTGGTGCACAGAATTGGATGCAAAATGCAGCTGGGGCCGAACTAGTCTTTTATATAGGTTTAGCATAACTCCCTGGCTTTTGTACTCTATGCCTCTATTTATAAAGATCAACTGAAGTTTGTCTCTATTTTATATGCAGAGATAATGTACATGTTTAAATTGTCAGGTGAAAGGAGTGGGCTAATTATTCATTAAGTTGAAGAAATTAAAATAAAAGTGGTGACAACCTGCTTGCTATTATTTTATTCCAGAGATCAAGTTCGTAAAAATAAAAAGTAAGTGTTTTCAAATAATATGGATGGCTGGAGGTGGGGGATAGGTCGATGTTGATCTTGAGTAATTGGGTCAAAATGGGCTTCAATGGAAGAGAAACTCAGGCGGGCTGCCGATTCGCTATCGCCTGTTTTGCGCTACTGCCCATGACCATTTTCATCCGCTACATTTGTGATTGCTTCTTCTGTCAATTAGTTCCAGCAAAACTGCAATAAATGTTCTTTGGAATGTGACTGCAATTTAACAGGAGGAAAAACAGAACGGAAGTCATGCATTCTCCCCCCTCTTTATTTTCCTCGTTAACCTGTTGCTGCTTCACAACATCATTCACAGTCCTGGGAAAAACCCCCCCAGAAATGTAGCCGATGATCTGTTCTCCCTCCCCACCAGCACCCTTGACGCACGGACCAGCAATGAGTGGTACAAATTCATATGTGACATCAAGCAATGAATGCAAAATAGTGCTTCAGTGTAACTTTGACAAGACTGGAGCTATCCCTTTTGGCTCAAACCTTTACATTCTATCCCACGACTCCATCCTCTTCCTCGGTTGCTCACACAGGGTGAACCTTGGGTGCTGTTTTTGAACCTTAGTTAAGTTTAAAATCCAGCATCTCAGCTACCTCCCTAGGCCCACCACACATCACCCAGCTTTACCACAGACTCATCTTTGTCACTTCTAAAACTGTTATGTAAGACTTTGTTTCATGGAGGCTCGATTGCCTAATTGCAATTTTTGCTTGCCGTTGAAGTCCCATCCAAAATCCACTTGAACTCTATTGAGCTCAAACTATCTTACACTAATTCTTACTTCCCTGTCACCCAGTCTTCGCCAACCACTTCTGGTTTTCCATCTATTCAATACATTGGCCCAGAAATTCGGGTTGGAGGCTTCCCGGGGGTGCAAGCCTCCGACCTGCCCTTACCTAGCGCGCTGGCTATTGTGCTGTGGGCCCACGTGGGATTCTGATCCTGGGCCTGCTCCAACTGCCGGTGCGCAGTGCTCGCGTATCCCAGGGGCGCAGTTAGTTCGAAGCGTCCCCTGGGATCACGTGGGCCATGGAGAGCTGATGGTAGCAGGGGATCTGTATTCATAGATTTGACAGGAAGACCTGTCAAATCTATGAATACAATTCAGCCCCAAAACATACTAAAACTTCAAATAAATTTTTTAAAAATCGCATTTTTAAAATAACTATAAATTACATAAAATAACTATTTTAAGCAATAATTAAAATTTTTGAAAAAGTTAATTATAGTTTCTAACGGGGCTAAAAATAAACTTAACTTTCTTTAAAGTATTTAAAAATAATAAATCTGTGGAAAAAATGGTTTAATTTTACTTAATTCACCACTCACCTTGTTAAAAGCAGGCCTTGCGGCTGCTTTTTACAAGCGTAGCTGCTGGAGACTTAACCTCTCGCAGAAACCTGCCAAAAAAAACGGAAGTTCCAGGCGTATGCACTGTCTCTCCGGTGCATGCGTTCGACTTGTGAACCCCTTCCTTTAAGGGAATGGAAGTTCTGGTTTCCCATGCTTGCGCAGTGCATGCACGAAACTGGCACTTTTGTTGGGCCTACACGTGAGTACCCAGCGCGTACTCACCCCTGGGGACCCGAAGTTCTGGCCTATCGATATGTTTTCTGGTTACCGACACATCTGCCACTGGGAACATTTTTTATTTTTATACTCTATCTAAACCCTTCATGATTTTGATCATCTCTATTAAATTTTCCCTTAAACTTGTGTGCTCTAAGGAGACCAGCCCTCGTTTCTATAGTCTCTCCACATAATGGAAATATTTAATCTCTGGTACCATTCTAATAAATCTCCTCTGCACTCTCTCTGAGACCTTGACATCCTTTCTAAAGTGTGGTGACCAGAATTGGTCACAATAGTCCAGCTGGCGACCTAACCAACGTGTTATAAAGGTTTAGTGTAGCGTTCTTGCTTTTGTACTCTATTCCTCCATTAATATAGCTGAAGATGCCATATGTATTTTTAACAGCCATCTCAACTTGTGCAGTCACCTTCAACGATTTGTGCACATACACCCCAGGTTTCTCTGTTCCTGCATCCGCTTTAAAATTGTACCATTTAGTTTATATTGCCTCTCCTCGTTCTTCCCACCAAAATGAATCAATTCACATTTCTCTGCGTTAAATTTCATCTGCCATGTGTCTTGCTCATTTCACTAGTCTGACTATGTTCTTCTGAAGTCTGTTACTATCTTCCTCATTATTTACTACATTTCCTAGTTTAGTTTCGTCTGAAAACTTTGAAATTATGCCCTTTAAACCTATGTCCAGGTCAATAATATATATCCAAAAGAGCAGTGGTCCCAACACTGACCCCTGGGGAACACTGCCACACAATTCCCTCCATTCTGAAGAAAAAACAACTGTTCACCACTACCTTTTGCTTTCTGTCCCCCAGCCAATTTAGTATCCACGCAGCAACTGCCCCTTTAATCCAGAAAATGCTGGAAATACTCAGCAAGTCAGGCTGCATCTGTGGAGAGAGACAGAGTTAATGTTTCAGGTCGATGACATTTCGTCAGAACTAGAAAAAGTTAGAGATGTAACAGAGTTTCAGCAAGTGCAGAGGCTGGGAAAGGGGGAGGGAAGGAAAGAACAAAAGGGAAGGTCTGTGATTGGATGGAAGGCAGGAGTGAATAAATGACAAAAGGTATTTTTTGCTTTTGCCTATTTAATCCCATGAGCTTCAAAGTTGCTCACTGGTCTATTATATGGTAGTTTATCAAACGCCTTTTGAAAGTCCATATACACAACAACAAGAACAACTTGCATTTATATAGCACTTTAAGCTAATAAAACATCACAAGGCACTTCATAGGAGTATTGTAAGGCAAAACTTAAGGAGAAATTAGGCAGTTGACCAAATGCTTAGTCAAAGAGATAGATTTTAAGCAGCATCTTAAAGGAGGAAAGAGAGTTAGAGACGCAGAGAAGTTTAGGCAGGGAATTCCAGAGCGTAGAGCTTAGGCATCAGATGGCACAGCCACCAATGGTTGAGCGATTATAATCAGGGATGTTAAAGAGGGCAGAATTAGATGAGCGCAGATATCTCAGGGGGGTTGTGGGGCTGGAGGAGATTACAGAGCTAGGAAGGGGCGAAGCCATGGAGGAATTTGTAAACAAGGATGAGTATTTTGGAATCGAGGTTTTGCTTAACCGGGGGCCAATGTAGGTCAGCGAGCCCAGGGGTGATGGGTGAACGGGACTTGGTGCAAGTTAGGACAAGGGCAGCCGTGTTTTGGATGACCTCAAGATTACGTAGGGTAGAACGTGGAAGGCCAAGCAGGAATGCATTGGAACAGTCAAGTCTAGCGGTAACAAATCCATGGATGAGGGTTTCAGCAGCCGATCAACTGAGGCAAGGGTGGAGATGGGTGATGTTACAGAGGTGGAAATAGGCGGTGTTAGTTATGCTGTGGATATATGGTTGCCAGATCATTTCAGGGTCAGATATGACATCAAGGTTGTGAACAGTCGGGTTCAGCCTCAGATAGATGTTAGGGAGAAGGATGGAGTCAGTGGTTAGGGACCTGAGTTTGTGGCGGGGACCAAAAACAATGGCCTAGAAATTCAGCTGTTTGCGCCAGACGTTAGCGCCAGATTTCCGGCGCTATCCACTTAGCGCCCGGGCACCGCCGGATCTGCGCCTACGCCGAAATTCAGCTGGGCTTTAGCGCTGGCGCAAAGTGTTAGCGCCCGGTCAGCTGCGCGCGCATCTTATGACGTCATTCCGTCGTGCAACGCCGTTTGTGCGCCCCAAACCGGAAATTCAGTGGCGCCCGGCCGATGTTGGCGTGGTGCTACTACGAACTGTGAAATGGAACTCAACAGAGGCTCTGTGGGATTCGGGGAGCGCTAATTAAAGGGCACATCCACTCACCCATAAAAGCTAGCCATTTCGCTGCAATGACTTGACTGGTTTGGATTTCTGCACAGAGAGCAAGGCACAGAGATTACTGATTTCGGACACCATAGGAGAGGACTTTTTGGCTTCTAGCCAGTGCTTTGACATTTGCATCCTTGTGATTTTGCTGGTTGGAACTTTGTAATGGGGGCTGCATGGGGGGCCAACCCTCAGTTGCGACATTTTGTGCGAAGGGCTGGCATACGCTTTGAGACAGGCCCAGGCATGGCTAGACGCAGAGGGGCCATTAGGCATCGCCAACGTAGGCCTTACCCAGTCAGGCAATACCGGGAGCAGGTCTCACATCTCACCATGACTGCGGCGCATTGTGTTAAGAGGCTGCGCTTCAGAAGGGAGGTGGTTGAAGAGATCTGCCAGCGGCTTCATGCAGATTTGCAGCCACAGCTCATGTCCAGGGCGTCTCTCTCGGTGGAAGTGAAGGTCACGGTGGCTCTCAGCTTTTATGCAAGCGGCTCCTTCCAAGCCGCTGCTGGGGACATCGCGACCATCTCCCAGTTCGCCGCGCATCGCTGCATCCGACAGGTCACCGAAGCACTTTTCGCGAGGAGCCACCAATTCATCTCCTTCCCCATGACCCAACACAAGCAGGAGCAGCGTGCATTCGGATTTGCCAGGATCGCGGCCTTCCCCATGGTGCAGGGCGCCATTGACTGCACGCATGTGGCTATGCGGCCACCTATCCGCAATGCCGAGCAAGACCGCAACCGGAAGGGCTACCATTCCCTAAATGTGCAGCTGGTGTGTGACCACAGGCAGCGCATCCTAGCTGTCAATGCCCGCTTCCCAGGAAGCATCCACGATGCCTTTATCCTGCGACAGACTACTGTGGCTGACATGTTCCAGGCACAGCCTCAACCAAGGGGATGGCTTCTCGGGGACAAGGGCACCCTTTGTGCACATGGCTCATGACCCCGCTCCGCGCGCCCAGGACCCCAGCGGAGCTGGCATACAACGAAAGCCATCAAGCCACAAGGAACCTAATAGAGCAAACGATAGGCGTCCTCAAGCAACGGTTCCGTTGCCTGGATCGTTCGGGCGGGTCTCTTCAGTATTCGCCGGATAGAGTCTCCCAGTTCATCGTGGTCTGCTGCATGCTCCACAACCTGGCTATCCGCAGGACTCAGGCACTGCCACCTGACATTGGGCCACCACCTCAGGAGGACGAGCAGGAGGACCCTGAGGAGGAGCAGCACCAGGCCAGGAGGGAGCGACAAGGTCCAAGGGCCGTCCGCCGGGGGCTTATTGCTCGACACTTCTAGGCCCCCTGTCAGGGAATGGCCTGGCCCACTGAACGCAGCTGTTTCGCAAGCCCTCAGCCGGTTAACCCAACAACCACTTGAAACATGACACCTGCACATGGTGAATAAATAAACATCTTTATTTGAAAACCTCAGGGCCCTTCCCACATGGAAGAGCAAAACAGAGAAGACCCCCAAAAAACAGTAACAAACTTCTGTCACTCCCAAAACCTGGGGAGGACTAACATAACATCAGCATCCAAATGGCCTCGTCACTGGCCTAACAAAAACAAGCCCCCCCAACAACACAAAGACCCCCATAAAACAAAAACACATAATGCCCCCCAGAACAGAAGCCCCCGCATCACCCAAACCCTCGGTGAACACACTCTATTGGGTGTGGCGAGAGGGCGAGTGTGTGGACAGGTGTCTTTTGCCCCGGCCCGTCCTGCTGCTGTGCCTCAAGCTGGGCCATGAGGCTGTGCCGAGGCTGGGGGAAGGATCCTCAGGGCGACAAGGCGTCTCGCCAGATGCCCTTGGGGGTCGGCCTACACGAAGGCGGGCCCGGGAGGGGCCGGCTGGTGGCTGCTGCAGCTGTGGGTGGCCCTCTTCAGTGGCTGCAGGAGCTCCTTGCACCGTGGCTGGGGGAGTGGCAGGCTCGCCTGCACCAATGGGTACAAGGTGGGTGATGCCAGGCGCGCGCTGGTCGCCAGACACACGTGCACTCGGGCGGCCTGGCTGGGGAGCAAGCGCGCCAAACTGTGGGTGGCCAGACCGGTGTGCGGCAGCAGGGCGGCGCCTGGCCTGGCGACGCCTCCCTGCCAGTGCGAGGGTCGCAGAAATCAGTGCCCCAACTGCGCCGGCATGTCCCCGCATCTGCAGTCCCATTGTCTGGACAGCAGCTCTCAGCTGGCGACTGGCGTGCTGCGCTGCCTCGAGTTGCTCGACCCCCCTCTCATGCGCTGCCACAAGGAGCTCCACCCCCCTGGCGTGCGCTGCAGCGAAAACCTCGAGGCCCCTGGCCTGGGCTTGGCCGAAAGCCACCACACTTTGAGAGAGGCTTTCGATGGCCTGAGGCATCTGTGCCAGCGCCTCCATGATTTCCACGTGGCGGCGCTCCGACGCCGCCGACATCTCGTCCAGGAGGCGCACCTCCTGGGCGACGTCCGAGTCCGGACTGGAGGGCGCCTCCACCCTCTGGCCAGAAGGCTGGCGTGCCGCCGGAGCGCTGCCGCATGCGGCCATGCCACTGACACCAGGTTCTGCCCTCCCCTCCACCGCCTCCCCCCTCTGGGCAGAAGGGTCGCGTGCCGCCGGAGCCTTGCCGCGGGCGTCCATGCCACTGGGACCAGGTTCGGGGCTCCCCTCCCCCACCTCCCCCTGGCTCTCCGGCACGCCAGACGTATCCCCTTCATTGGCATGTCCTGGAGCGGAGGAGGGTTCCCCCAAGGTGGCGCCTTCCTGCTGCTCCTCCACGTCCTCCTCCTCCGAGGGCCTGGCTGTGTGGGCTTCAGGGAGCACCTCCTCCTCACCAGCTGAAAGCAGGAAGGCACAAGTGTAGCTTTAGAGTGAGGACAGGCCGACAGCGAGGGAGGCCGCACTGGTGCATTATGCGCATTTATCGGCCACTGGGGAAGGATGTAGATCTGATGCGCGAGGGCAAGGATAGAGGTGCAGCCGGTCTTGTCCTTACCAGTGGGCTCCAGTATAGGGTCGGCGTCGCCGATCGCCACAGGCCCAATCACCGGGTGCCGCAGCAGTCGGGCCACCCTCTCTTCCAGAGGCGTCAGCTCCTGGAACTCGCGAGGGCCTCCACCAGTGACACGGAGGCTCCTGGCGTTCCTCACCAGCTTGGCCTGCAAGAGAAAGGAGGGCGTCTAAGTACAGTGTGGTGCCCTGTAGCTGTGTGTGAGGCCTGCCATGGTGGAATAGCTTGCACAGTGTGGTGCCCTGTAGCTGTGTGTGAGGCCTCCCATGGTGGAATAGCTTGCACAGTGTGGTGCCCTGTAGCTCTGTGTGAGGCCTCCCATGGTGGAATAGCTTGCACAGTGTGGTGCCCTGTAGCTCTGTGTGAGGCCTCCCATGGTGGAATAGCTTGCACAGTGTGGTGCCCTGTAGCTCTGTGTGAGGCCTCCCATGGTGGAATAGCTTGCACAGTGTGGTAAGTGCAGAAAGAGCTCTTGATTAACATGCAAGTGCCATTGCAGCGGCAGCAGGGCTGGCCATTAGACCTTGGATGTCCCTTTGGCCCTAATGGGAGGTGCACATGCAAGGATGAGGGGGACATTGGAAAGGGTACTCACCTTGACCAGCCGACATAGGTCGTTGTATTTCTTGCGGCACTGGTCCGCACTCCTGGGAACATCTGAGCTGGAGGAGACCCTCCGGGCAATTTTGGTCCAGGCCTCCCTGAACTGGCTCCTGGGAGCCTTCCTGCCACTAGCCGGGCAAACGACCCGCCTTCTTTTGCGCACCCCATGAAGGAGCACACCCAGCGCATGCTCAGAGAAGCGTTCGGCTCTTTCACGGGCCCTCTCCATGTCCTCCAGGCGTTGATATGCCACACAACCACTCCTGAGGCCTAGTTGCAGGGCTACAGCATGCAGGGCGTGGCTGCAGTCAAAGTTGACCCTTCCCCCTTTAAGAGCTGGCCGGCGTCAGGGTGTCTGCTGACACTCACCACATGATCGCACCTGCGCTGCGCCCGGAATCGGCGTTATTAGGCTGCATCGCCGGATTAGCGCCTGAACACAGGGTTCCAACGCCTTGTGCAGCGCTCGGCCAAAAAGTTGGCCAAATCTACTGAATTTCGGCGAGCTCGCCTGCACTTTCCGGCGGGCGCTAAATTTGACGAGCGCCCGACTTTAGCACCGCAATAGCGTCAGAACTGAATTTCTAGGCCAATGGCTTCTGTCTTCCCAAAATTGAATTGGTGAAAATTTCTGCTCATCCAGAACTGGATGTCAGACAAGCAGTCTGACAATTTAGAGACCGTGGAGTGGTCGAGGGAAGTGATGGTGAGGCAGAGCTGGGTGTTATCAGCGTACATGTGGAAACTGATGGTGTGTTTTTGGATGATGTTGCCAAGGGCAGCATGTAGAAGGGGCCAAGGATAGACCCTTGGGGGGCCACCAGAGGTAATGATGCGGGAGCGGGAAGGGAAGCTACTGCAGGTGATTCTCTGGCTACGATTAGATAGATAAAAATGGAACCAGGTGAGTGCAGTCCCACCCATCTGGATAATGGTGGAGAGGTGTTGGAGGAGTATGGAGTCGTCAACCGTGTCAAAGGCTGCAGACAATTCGCGAAGGACTAGGAGGAATAGTTTACATGAGAGCCACAGCATCAACTGCAGTACGCTCATACAAACTCACCATTACTTCATCAAAGAACTCAACGACGTGTCTTTAACAAATCCGTGCTAGCTTTCATTTATTAATCCACTTTTTTCGATGTGCCAATTATTTTTTCTCGAATAAATGCATCTAATAGTTTTTGCACGACCTGTGTTAGGCTGACTGCCCTGCCATTGCTGGGTTTGTCCCTCTCCTACTTTTTGAAGAGGGTTGTAGCATTTTCAATCCTCCAGTCATCTGCAGTCGCTCCTATATCTAAGGGGGATTGGAACCTTGTGACCAGAACCTCTGCAATTTCCACCCTTACTTCCCTCAGCAACCTAGGATCCATCCCAGCTGGACCGGGGACTGTTCTACTTTGAGCGCTGCCAACCGTTTTGGTACTTCCTCTTTATCTATTGTTAGCCTATCCAATTTATCCACGATCTCCTCCTTTACTGGGCCATTGGCAGTATCTTCTTCTCTAGTGAAGACAATGCAAAGTATACATTTAGCACCTCAGCCATGCCCTCTGTCTCCACAAGAAGATCTATTTGTTGGTCCTGAATCGGTCCCATCCTTCTTCTGACTACCTGTTTGCTATTTATATGTTGGCAAAAGACTTTGGGTTCCCATTTATGTTACCCACTCATCTATTCTCATACATTCTGTGTGCCACACTTATTTAATTTTTTTCAGTTCTTTCCTGTACCTTTTGTATTCAGCTTGGGTCTCTACTGAATTATGAACCTGGCATTTATCATAAGCCTCCCTTTTCTGTTTCATTTTAATCTCTATATCGTTAGTCAACCAGGCAGCTCTAGGCTTGGGTGCATTTCCTTTACTCTTCGATAGAATGCATCTAGTCTGTACCCAATCTATCTCCTCTTTGAAGGCCTACCATTGCTTGTTTACTATTTTACCTGCCAATCTTTGATTCCAATCCAGCGAGGCCATTTCCATGTTTAACTCACTAAAATTAGCCCTCCTCCAGTGGAATATTTTTACATATGACTTTTTCTCCTCCTTTTCCATAACTATTCCAAACCTAGTGATATTGGGCTGGAAATTGCTATCGGAGGCTTCCTGTGGGTGAGTGCATCTGAAACGCAAGAAAAGCGCGCATCTACCTGTCTCAAGGCCCAGGAATCCCAGGGGCGCATGCGGTTCGCAAGTGTCCCTAGGATCAATCACAAAAAATTATTATTATGCTAATGAGGATTTCATTTACATACAAAATCACCATAAGTATAATAGGAATCACCTAACAAACACTGTCACAGCACTTAAATAAAAATAAACCATCCCATGTTCAAAATTAGTTAAAACGCAAGTTCAGGGTTTTTGTGCAAGCTGAAATCCGTAACTTGCGGGTCACTTGCGATGCTGTGTGTACACAATCCTACGCCTCGGAAAATCCAGACCAATTGTGTTCAATGTTTCCCAAAGGCTCTCTCACTGAAACATGGCCCACTTACCCCAGTTCATTTCCCAGAACTAAACCAGCACTGTTTCCTTTCTCGTTCAGCTGGAAACATACTAAAATTTCTCCTGTACGCAGTTCGGAAATTCCTCCCCCTCTTTCCCCTTTACACTCTTATTTCCCCAGTCCACTGTGGACCAGTGCGGGGACTGCAGGGAGGACAAGCAAACTGACCACGACACCATGGTAAGGAAGCCATTCAGACACTGTTCTCTGCAGCCAGGAGAATGAATCCTGAAGGCTATGTTGCCTACCCGGTGCCAGGGTAAAGGACATCTCATCCAGGCTGGAGAAGAACTTGGAGTGGGAGGGGGAGGATCCAGTTGTCATGGTCCATGTAGGTACCAACGACATAGGTAGGAAAAAGAAAGAGATTCTGCTGAGAGAGTTTGAGCAGGTAGGGACTAAATTAAAAAGCAGAACCATAAAGGTCATAATCTCTGGATTATTACTGGAGCCACGAGCATTTTGGCATAGGGTCAGTAGGATCAGGGAGATGAATGCATGGCTCAAAGGTGGGTGTGGGGGAAGTGGGTTTCGATTCGTGGGCTCTGGCACTGGCACCAATACTTGGGAAAGAGAGAGTTGTTCCGTTGGGACGGACTACACCAGAACCATGCTGTGACCAGAGTTCTAGTGATTCGAATAACTAGCGAGGTAGTTAGGGCTTTAAACTAAATAAGGGGGGGGGGGTGTCCCGGTGGAGAGTAATCTAGAATGCTAAAGAGAAAAGACAAGGAAACAGTGCAGGGAAGTGATTGGGGTAAGGATAACCAGATTGTGTCAGAAAGGGACAAAGCATACAAACAAAGGAGTGCACTAACAAATAGGGTTCGGGTAAGAAAAAATGGTAATAAGACAAATAGGGCCATAAATGTTAAGATGTCTAAAAATGTTAAAAAGACAAATCTAAAGACACTGTATCTGAATGCACGAAGCATTCGTAATAAGATAGATGTATTAACTGCACAAATAGATGTAAACAGATATGATATAATTGCAATTACAGAGACATGACTGCAGGGTGACCAAGGCTGGGCGCTGAATATCCAAGGATATTCGATATTTAGGAAGCACAGGCGAAAAGGAAAAGGAAAAGGGTGATCTTTTTAGTAAGGAATGAAATCAGAGCAATAGTAAGAAAGGATATTGGCTCAGAAAATCAAGATGTAGAATCAGTCTGAGTAGAGCTAAGAAGCACCAAGGGGCAGAAAGCATTGGCGGGCGTTGACTATAGGCCTCAAAACAGTAGTGGTAATGTAGGTGATGGCATCAAACAGGAAATTAGAGATGCATGTAACAAGGGTACTACAGTAACCATGGGTGACTTTAAACTACATATAGACTGACCAAACCAAATTAGCAATAATACTGTGGAAGATGAATTCCTGGAGTGTGTGCGAGATGGTTTTTTAGACCAGTACGTTGAGGAGCCAACTGGGGAACAGGCTATCCTAGATTGGGTATTGTGCAATGAGAAGGGGTTAATTAATAATCTTGTTGTGCGGGGTCCTTTAGGGAAGAGTGACCATAACATGATAGAACTCTTCATTAAAATGGAGAGTGAAGATGTCCAATCCAAAACTAGGGCCCTAAATCTAAACAAAGGAAACTGCGAAGGTATGAGGAGTGAGTTGGCTATGATAGATTGGGGAGCTTCATTAAAAGGCATGATGGTGGATAGGCAATGGCTAACATTTAAGGACAGAATGCATGAATTGCAACAGTTATACTTCCCTTTCTGGCGCAAAAACACAAAAGGAAAAGCGGCCCAACCATGGCTAACAAAAGAAATTAAGGGTAGTATTAGATCCAAAGAGGAGTCATATAAAGTTGTCAGAAAAAGTAGCAAGCCTGAGGATTGGGAACAGTTTAGAGTTCAGCAAAAAAGGACCAAGAGATTGATTAAGAGGTGAAAAATAGAGTATGAGAGTAAACTTGCATGGAACATAAAAGTGGATTGTAAAAGCTTCCACAAGTATGTAAAAAGAAAAAGATTAGAGAAGACAAATGTAAGCCACTTACAGTCAGAAATGGGAGAATTAATAATGGGGTACAAGGAAATTGCAGCGCAATTAAACAAATACTTTGGTTCTGTCTTCACGAAAGAGGACACAAATAACTTCCCAGAAATACTAGGGAACCAAGGGTCTATTGAGAAGGAGGAATTAAAGGAAATTAGTATTAGTAAAAGCATAGTGCTGGAGAAATTAATGGGACTGAAAGCTGATAAATCACCAGGGCCTGATAATCTGCATCTCAGTGTGCTAAAAGAGGTAGCCATGGAATTAATGGATGCATTGGTTGTCATCTTCCAAAATTCTATAGATTATGGAACAGTTCCTGCAGATTGGAAGGTTGTAAATGTAACCCCACTATTTAAACAAGGAGGGAGAGAGCAAACAGGGAAGTACAGATCGGTTAGGCTAACATCAGTAGTAGGGGAAATGCTAGCGTCTATTATAAAGGATGTGATAACAAGACATTTAGAAAATATCAACGGGATTAGACAAAGTTAACATGGATTTATGAAGGGAAATCGTGTTTAATAAACCTACTGGAGTTTTTTGAGGATGTAACTGGTAGAATAGATAAGGGAGAACGAGTGGATCTGATGCATTTGGATTTCAGAAAGCCTTTGATAAAGTCCCACATAAGAGGTTAGTGTTCAAAATTAAAGCACATGGGATTGGGGGTAATATATTGGCATGGATTGAAAATTGGGTAACAGATAGGAAACAGAGAGTAGGAATGAATGGGTCTTTTTCGGGGTGGCAGGTGGTAACTAGTGGGGTACTGCATGGATCAGTGCTTGGGCCCCAGCTATTCACAATATATATTAATGATTTGGATGAGGGAACCAAATGTAATATTTCCAAGTTTGCTGATGACACGAAACTAGGTGGGATTGTGAGTTGTGAGGAGGATGCAAAGAGGCTTCAAGGCAATTTAGACCAGTTGAGTGAATGAGTGAGCAAATACATGGCAGATGCAGTATAACGTGGATAAATGTGAAGTTATCCACTTCAGTAGCAAAAACAGAAATGTGGAGTGTTATTTAAATCGTGATAGATTGAGAAATGCTGATGTACAAAGAGACCTGGGTGTCCTTGTACACCAGTCACTGAAAGCAAACATGCAGGTGCAGCAAGCAATTAGGAAGGCAATTGGTCTTCATTGCAAGAGGATTTGAGTGCAGGAGCAAAGATGTCTTGTACAGGGCCTTGGTGAGACCACACCTGGAGTACTGTGTGCAGTTCTGTTCTACTTACCTAAGTAAGGATATACTTGCCATAGAGGGAGTGCAGCAAAGGTTCACCAGACTGATTCCTGGGATGGCAGAACTGTCGTATGAGGCGAGATTGGGTCGACTAGGCCTGTATTCACTAGAGTTTAGAAGAATGAGAGGGGATCTCATTGAAACGTATAAAATTCTGACAGGGCTAGACAGCCTGGATGCAGGGAGGATGTTTCCCCTGGCTGGGAGTCTAGAACGAGGGATCACAGTCTCAGGATATGGGGTAGGACATTTAAGACTGAGATGAGGAGAAACTTCTTCATTCAGAGTGTGGTGAACCTGTGGAATTCTCTACCACAGAAGGCTATGGAGGCCAAGTCACTGAATATATTTAAGAAGGAGATAGATAGATTTCTAGACACAAAAGGCATCAAAGGTTATGGGGAGTGAACGGGAACATGGTATTGAGATAGAGAATTAGCCATGATCATGTTGAATGGTGGAGCAGGCTCGAAGGGCCGAATGGCCTACTTCTGCTCCTATTTTTCTATGTTTCTATGTATTAGGATAATTGTAGTTCCCCATTATCACTACTCCAAAGTTCTTGCATCTTTCTGCAATTTACATGCAAATATGCTCCTCCATCTCCACCCCGCTATTTGATGGCGGATAGTTTACATCCAACATCGTAATAGCTCCTCTGTTGCTCCTTAATTCTAACCAAATAGATCCTGTGTTTGAAACCTCACGTACATCATCTCTTTCTAATGCTGTTTGAGTATCATTGATCAATGCTGCCACCTCCCTCCTTTCCTCCTTTCCCTATCTTTCCTGAATATAGTGCAGCGTGGAATATTAAGTGCCCATTCCTCCTTTTGTCTGAGGCAGGTTTTTATTATTGCCAGTATATCATAATCCCAAGTGGCTACTTGTGCCTGCAGCTTACTAACATTATTTAACACGCTCCGTGCATTTACACACTTGCACTCTAAACTCATTTCAGCCTGCCTCGCTTTCATCCCCGTCTGATCCGCCTTATTGCTGAACGACTTTTTCTTCTAATGATCTTTGCATCTGCCAGTCCACTGATCGCCTTGTATCTCTTCTCTAATGTTTCATCCTGGTACCGCTCACCCAGCCAAATTGCTTTACACTCTCCCCCACAGCAGTAGCTAACATCCCTGCACAGGCGTTGGTCCCAGCCCAGTTGTGGTGTAATCCGCCCATCTTGTACAGACCTCTACTGGCTTAGAACTGGCTCCAGTCCCCAGGAATCCGAATTCCTCCCTCCCGCACCATTTGTCTAGCCATGCATTAACCTGTTATATCTTACTGCTCCAATACTCACTAACGTGGTACTGGGAGAAATTCTGTAATCTTTGAAGTCCTGCTTTTTAACTTCCTCCCTGGCTCCTGAGGCTCTGTCCGGAGGACTTCAACTTTTTTGCAATTGGTTGCAACATTGACCACAACTTCTAGGTTTTTCTGTTCATCTCCCTGACCGTCCAATCCACTATTGTCATTTTTCACTCTGCTGTGTCCCCCTGTGCAGTCAATTACCCCACGGTACCGTGGATATGCTCTAGACTGCACTCCTCTGAGGTGTCGTCACCCTCACCAGTATTCAGCACTGAAAACCGTGTTGAGAGTGCCGCACTCCCGGAGGATTTCTGCACTGCCTGCCTCTTCCTACCCTGCCTGATGGCCACTCACTTACTGTGCTTCCGAACTCTATTGAGCTGTGGCGTGATCAGATCCTCGACCGTACACTGCAAATAAACCTCTGCTTACCGAGAAGTTCCGTAGAAATAAATGATATTAATTGCGAATTGATAATCGAATTAAATGATATTTAAATATGTGATGAAATCTTCCGATATCCCGCCCGACCGGTGAAGCCTCGCATGGAACAGGAGGTTTACATTCAAATGTGTATGAACATTGGTTCATTGCCTGCATTTCACTTTACATAGCGACGTTTTCAGCAGCAACGTTAGGATTAACACCCGAGTCTAATATAGTATATTTCGATTGTAATAATCCAGTTGAATTTCATTCTTTGTTGCTGGGGTTAAAAAGAGTCACTGCCTTAGAAACTCGAAGGAGACGTCTCCGAAGCTTACCATTGAATTTGCAACAAGAAAGGAGCAAGGGCAGTGGAACGAAACTGACAGACGTAGAGGATTTGTAAAACAATACCAACAGTTGTCATTCGTTTCATCCATTTAAATTATTTCCATTGCTGTTTCTCTAGCTGATCTCAGACTGGATCCACATACGGCAGACCCACGGTTTTTGTTGTCCGACGATGAACTCAGCGTCCGCTGGATTGCGAAACCGTGGAACATCACTGAAAATCAAAAGAAGTATGTCGGAACCTACGTTGTATGGGGCACTAATGGATTCGCATCAGGAAAACATTATTGGGAGATACTGGTGGATGAAGGATCTGTCTGGTCGGTCGGTGTATCAGCACAGAACCACATGACAAAAAAATGGGTAAGGGCATCTCCAGAGGACCAGCACTGGACTGTGCTGCTGTGGGACATAGGGGAAAAAATCTTTGAAACGAGGACAATGGGCCCCTTCGTCAAAATCATTCATATGCGCAAGATCGGAGTTTATCTGAACTACGAGGAAGGGACGGTGACATTTTACAATCCTGACAATGATTCCCCCGTCCACAAGTTCACTGGAATTTTTGTTTTTAAACTTTATCCTGTGTTTAGGTTTCTCTTTGCTAAATCCAGAAATCATTTCTTATCTATAATCTAGTACCTACAAAAATGGCTGGTTGGATATACGCACCTGAAAGAATGACAATGGGCCAAATGTTTTCGGGTCAGAGGCAGAGTGCGCCTCCAACCTGCGAGAGAATTACCAATCTGTCTGTTGGCACCGAGGCTGCGACAAATTGCGGTCTCAGGCCTCAAGGCGGAAGGCAGCGCAACGGCCCACGGATCCCAGTGTCGTAGACGGTGCGGAAGCGTACCTGGGATCACGTGGGCCTGGCCCTCCAATCACACAGCAGAATTCCATCTTAATCATTTGCGAACGGAATCCCCTAATGAGATGTAATGGAATAGCGAAATTCCAATTCTAATCCAATTTACAGAATTGGAATTTTATTTGTAATTGCCTTCATTCCACCAACCTCACTAAAAATGTAAGTTTTTGATAATTTTAGACATAATTAAAACTGTAACCCGGGCCAATATTTGCAGAAACTCATTTCATACAGTGTATGTGCATAAGTTACTATCTGAAAATGTTTAATCAAAGGCTTAGATATTCCCTTACACTGATGCAAACAAGCCTGTGCCTGTCTGCATCAACCGTGACACTTGCATGTGCAATTGCTGGCCAGTTGTTCAGCAAATGGCCTAACTCTGTGCCAGCAATTCCTTTTTCGTGACCCGTAATGATGGCCTTTTGAGGTACGCATTGACAGGCCATAAGTTCCGAAACTCGCGCATGCGCAAGGGAATGCAGAAATCCTGAACTTGCGCTGGATTTCAAAGGAGGTATGCCATACCGACCGCAAATTCCGAGACATTAACTTTCATTCTTAATTTTCACTGAGTTAGCCACCTTAGGTTATTGAAATGCGTTCTCCTCACCCAGGGCTGGGAAAGGAGAACTCATTTACTATTTTCAATATGCCTATTAAGAGCTGATTGCTCTCTACCACTCCCTCTCCCTCTTTCTTGCTCTCCAGTTCTTTCTCTCTAAATTCTATCTATCTACCTATCGTATCGACAGATACAAAAAGCTAACAAAATGGCTAATGGAATGTAGCCCTTCGTCTCAAGGGGCTGGAATACAAAGGAGGAAATTATTCTTCCTTTATAGGGAGCCTTGGTCAGACCTAATCTGGAGTACTGCACTCGGGTTTGGGCATCGCACCTGCGGAAGAATGTATTTGCATTGGAGGGGTGCAGCCCAGTTTCACCAGATTGATACAGGGGGTTAGAGATTTACATTATGAGGACAGGTTGCATAACTGTGGCTTGTATTCCATGAGTATAGGAGATTGAAGGTTAATCTGATCGAGGTGTTTAAAATGGTATGATAGGGTAGTTATTGCAAAACTAATTCTTCTGGTATGGGAACAGGGGATTCAAGAACAACGGGGCATAATCTTAAAATTAGAGCTAGGTCGTGCAGAATCGAAGTCAGGAAGCACTTAAAAGGCTGCAGTGTGCTCGGCCAATTGGACCTTCCAGGCTGAGCTAGGTAGATGTCTGTAAGGTACTAATATCAAGGGATATGGAGCAAAGGCGAATACATGGAGTTGAGGTGCATGATCAGCCATGATATAATTTAATCCTGGAGCAGACCCTATGGGAAGAATGTTTCTATGTTCTATTTCTATGTTCTAACGGGTATGATATGTCCTACATTACTCTTTCTTTCTTATTTGAAGTAGGACGTCAGAGTAGTAAAGCTCAAATTGTCCGTTTGAAATTTTTCTCTATGCTATTTGAACGAGGGGTCAATTCGTTCATTTCAAATGAACTAATGTATCCTCAAAAATAGCGGCTGAACGAATTTCAAGTGAGTTATATCCTCTTCCTATCATACCTGCATTATTCATTTTAATGAATTGTTAATGTCATTAAAATAACCCTTCACGCATTCTTATTCTACTCTAGTAATTGGAATATAACAATGCAAACGCGAGGCCAAGCCTCTGTATATGAAAGAATGCTTGCCATATTGATCATCTTTTTATGCACTTATACTAATTACCGTGTTTTTCATTGAACAAGCTGCCCGGGTTCCTTTGCACTCTGGTGTGCTAGTGCAAATGTTGACAGAAAATCTAGGGACACTTTCTTTATTTTCCATTTCGTGCTTGTGCCGGTATTGTGAGATTCTCGGTGCTAGGGCTTGCCAGTTTGTATCCGATTATCTGGTGCAGCATGCTGACAGTAATTGTTTAGCCTGCAATTAGCGTCTGATAATTTACTTCTGTATAATTCGTGGAATTATACGACCATGATTTTATATGAATTTAGTCACGTTTCTCTGCTCTTTTTATCTGCTTTTCCACTTTGTTCTTGCTTTACAATGTTTACTCGCCGTGACAATAGAGAATATTGGGGTAAGAATCTGCTTCTGCACTTCTGGCACACTTTGGAAGCTCGAATGGCGAAATTGCGCAATTCCAATTATCCAACCATTTAAAAAAATGAGTCGGGCATTCCCCTCTCATTGCGTTGGGCAACTGGATGGTCTAAGGACAGTAAAGGCAAGGAAATCTAGCGAGGAGGAGCACATATTGACATGCGAGATATCGCTTTTTCCTCTATTTAAGTAAATGGACCTAAGGATTTAGCAGGCATCATCCGGGGCCTGACGTTTTCCACGTCCGATTTTCCTATATTTGTTGATCTTAGATTACCGAATTGTTCCACGCACAGAAGTAGGAAAATCTCGCCCACTTAAGGGCTAGTTGTACGCCGTTTCACAGCGCAAACTTTCGCTATGTACTAAGAGTGCAACAATGCAAAATCCACACTATGAAAATCTAGACGTTATAACCATTAATGTCCAGGTGCGCACGTCATGTCCAAGTTCATGTTGTCACGATATTTGGTGACACTCATGTCAACATTTAACATTGAAGCTGTGTATGTAAACATTAGAATGGAAAACCAGGTGTAGTTTTTCAACTTAGCTCCTAAGCGTAAAACTCGCAAAGGGGACCCTTCATACATTATTGACACCACTGGATTTTCATTTCTGTAATGACTGGAGATGGAAACCGTATGCTCTCTATAAAGGGATGTGCATCGTTTGTCTTATGCCCTGCAGCAAGTTGAAAATGTACCAATTGTATATTAACCGGTGTCTATAAGGATGCAGTTGCAATCCCTGGTCTGTGGCTGGTGCTCTCGCTGGCCCTGTTCATTTTGAATATCAAAAAAATTATATATTAATCAACTAACCCGTGGGCAATGCCACTGGTCATTTTCAAGCAAAACACTAAATTTCCAGGGACTTATTTTGATTATCACTGTAGTGACATATGAAGTAATGAAATAATGCGTATGTGACTGCCAACTAAATTAATTTTAATAAGAAAAACTTTGTAACTGGTAATGGCTGCAATTCTCGTTTTAGCGGCAATGTTGTATTATGACTCCCTTAATTGGAAAACCTTGCATCAGCCTGAATGGAATAAAGAAATTACTTCCTGACTTTTAATTTCAGTCCCCCATACTAAAGACATCGTTGTGCTGCTCATACAGTGTTAACGTTAGCGGCGTTCAGGACCACAGGACGTCCCAAAGCACTTCACTGTTAATGATGTATTATTCAAGTGTGGTCACTGTTGTAATGTAAGGAAACACGTCAGCCAATTTGCACAGAGCAAGATCCCGCAGGAAGCAATGCGATAAATAACCAAACTTTTTTTGTGATGTCGGTTGAGAGAGACATATTAGCCAGGGTACAGGAAGCACTTCCTCGTTTTTATTCGAATAGTCCCATGAGAATGTTTAACTCCACGCGAGAGGGCACACTTGGTATAATGGCTCATTCGAAAGGCAGCACCTCCAGCAGTGCAGCGCTCCCTCAGTACTATATTGAAGTGTCAACCTGGAACATGTTGTCAAGTCCTGGAGTAGGGCTTGAACACACGACCTTCTAACTCAGGGATGGGAGTGCCACTACTAAGTACATTAACAATTTCTTGGTTTGGTTGCTCACTGACTAGATGGATGGAAAGTAAATGAATACATTACATTATCCCAAGCTCAAAATGAATCAATTTTCTGCTTTGCAATTTACAGCTCCATGTATTACTACTTTTATTTTATATTGCTTTCAATGTATCCGTTTTCTTTCCACATAGCCATCTCTTTCATAGCCTATTGCTCCTATATAAATAATTAAAGTGCAACTTCTTCCAGGAATAATGAATGGGAAAATGGTTAGATATTTAACTAGATAGATGGATGGATGTTAGATAAATAAATTGCTCCGTTCCTGCTATACATATGTAGCTGCAAAGTCGAAGATTTTCTGTTTACCAGAGAAGATCGTTTGCAACTGGCTATGGCATCTAGTGTACTGCGGGGAACAGAGGCTATCGTGAAGGGATTGAAACAGGGAGTTTCAGGAGCGACAGGCAACCACCTCATAGAAGGAATGAATGGCAAAGAGCAGACGGTAGTTAGCAAGGCCCGATGCATCGCAGGCGTTTTGTTTTTTGATGGGTGATGATGGTGCCTTTAAAGGTGGTAATAGTTGGTGAGGAGAGGGTACCTGTAAATGCCAACTGGAATGGGGGCGCAAAGGGAAAATGAGCTGTGAGATCTTTTAGTGGGAGTTCGGCCAATGGAGCTGAAGGCAGGCCTTGCATGAGTTGAACTTGAAGAAGGTAAGCGAAATATACGGGAAAAACTGTTAGAATTTTATTTCCACAATCCACTATCTCGTTATCAGGTAAAGCGATTCCTCTTAAAATGCCCAGCTGAGCAGATCTTTTAAAGCACAGTTCAGTTCCTGTTAATATGTCAAATTCAGATATGCAGAGGTAAATCTTCAACTCGATATGGATCGTAAAATTGTCCTTACGGACGCTGGCCAATTAATAAACCGATTTCTATGGAAAAGAATAGCAGAAAGTTCCTATAACCGACGGTCGATCCGTAGCAAGGGGATAATTTTAACTTCGACGATAGTGTAAACCCGGCGATATCAAAACAGCCACCAATTATTCGCCTCCCACAATTTTCACTTCCGTTGTCTTTAATGGAAAGGAAAATCAGACGATGTGCATCATGGGCAGCCAATCCGGTATCACCCGTTTTACACTATCGCCAAAAGTAAAAGTTCACCACCATCAGTTTCCGGGACTGTAAGTTAGAAATATACCACAATATTTTACTTCAGCATAAATAGTTTAGTTGGATACGAATGCCGAGAGGCTTGTCTGTTTTCTTGTGATTTATATCTTCAGCTAGGGGGATTTAAAACGTGCATTAGCGAAACGTCCTCCCGTTATAATTGCTGCCCGAATTTCCTTTCTATTAAATTTAATGCGAACGAAAATCGGGCCGATCGGTGTCTAACAAGCTGCTGATCTGCTAACGCCCGTTTTACTGCACCACCGAAGTTTAAAGTTCTTCTCTTCCGTTGCTATTTTGCGCATCTCATACTGTTATTGAGTTTATGGGTGTGACACCTGAACATGACATTCAAAGAGTATCATGACAGATAAATATATGAAGACAGAAGATGAACGTGTGGCACCCCATATGCCTGTAGGCCACTCTTGTCTGAACAGTTGACAATGTTAACAGGCCGTATTTTCCGATCGGAGGCTTCCTGTGTGCGGAAGCCTCCAATCTGGAAAAAATCTACACACTTACCTGAGAGCTCCCGAGGTGCATATAGGTCCGATGCTGGGCCATTCGAAATCCAAGTGTGCAGGCCTACGTATCCCAGAGGCGCATGCTGTTCGCAAGCGTCCCTGGGATCACGTGGGCCATGGGGAGCAAATCAAAGAAGGGAATCTCCCTTCCTATACCTGACAGATAGACCTGTCAAATATATGAATGGAGATCACCTCAAAAACACTTTAAAACATTAAATAATTAAAAAAAAAATCACATTTTTAAAATTAGTTGAAATTACAATAGATTTCAAAAAAATAATTAAAGTTTTTTACTGGGCTAAAAATAAACATCTTTTTTAAAAGTATTTTAAAATGATCATTGTGATGAATTTTTAAAAAACTTTTTTTCAACTCTTATTCTGATAAAAGCGGGCCTTACGCCTGCTTTTACCAGGTGTAAGATTTCTAACGGTTTTCTGCGGGCGGAGGTTCTCCAGAAAGCAGAACGATCTGCCCGCAGAGGCCCTTCTCCAAGGCAGGCGTCCGATCTGTCTAGAGCATTCTTGACAGATCGGAAATGCCAGTTTTCAGTATATGCGCTGTGCATACCTGAAACTGGCATTTCCGATGTCCCTACGGGTGGGTATACAGCGCATACACACCTGTAGGGATCAGAATATCCAGGCCATTAATTGCATCATACTATGGAATATAGGAATGGCTAGATGATAAAGGGCTGAAGTCCGTCTAGTTCACCTCCTGCCATCCTGTTCTTCACATGCTTCAATTATAATGGTGTTGTTGACTAATTATAGCAATCAATCTCTTTCCATTAGTCTACAACAGACCAAGAAATAACAACAATAACTTGTATTTATATAACACCTTTAACATAGTAAAACGACCCAAGGCGCTTCACAGGAGGATTATAAGACAAAAAAATTGACAGCGAGCCACGTAAGGCGAAATTAGGGCAGATGACCAAAAGCTTGGTCAAAGAGTTGGTTTTAAGGAGTGTCTTAAAGGTGGAAAGAGAGATAGAGAGGTGGAGAGGTTTAGTGTGGGAATTCAGAGCGTAGGGCCCAGGCAACAAAAGGCACGGCCGCCAATGGCTGAGCAATTATAATCAGGGATGCTCAAGAGGGTAGATTTTCAACTCACCACCTGTGCACAAGCTACAAGAAGAGGACGAAGGAAGCAAGGGTGCAGGAGGCTTTACAGTGTATGGGCCTTCAGGAACTTTCATCATACCTGGACCTCACAGAAGAGCAGTGCTTAAGGCTGCTGCGTTTCAAAAGGGAGACAGTCACATACCTGTGGCACCTGTGGCAGCAAGAATTGGAGCCCCACAATAGGGCATGCACTGCAGTGCCTGTGGCAGTGAAGGTCACTGTAGCTCCAAGCTGTTATACATCTGCCTTCTCTCAAATTGCTTCTGGGAACATTACTCACTTTGCTGTGCACAGAGTGATCTGGCAGGTCATTGATGCGCTCTTTGTGAGGTGTGAGCAATTCATCATCTTCCCCACAGAGGCTGACAAATGGGAAGAAAGATCATTGAAATTTGCGCAAATAGCTGGATACCACAAATTACAAGGAATCATGGATTGTACGCACATGCCTCGTGTGTAACCCATTATGAAGCAGCTATGTTTCTGAGACATAAAGGGCATCCATTCATTCAATTTTCAATATGTTTGTGACAATAGGCACTGAGTCACACAAGTCTGTGCCTGGTTTCTTGGCAGTCATCATGACGCTTCCAGACAGTGTTAACCCTCAGTGCACGCTCTGTTGCAGCCAGGCAGTCAAGCAGTACAATGGCTTCTGTGGGACAAGGGATATCCTCTCACCATCTGGTTCATGACTCCTGTCAGGAACCCGGGCACAGATACAGAGCTCCGATATAATGCGAGCCATGCATCAACAAGGTTTTCCATTAAGCAAACCATTGGTGTTCCAAAGCAACGTTCCCACTGACTGGACAGATCTGGAGGGGTCTTCAGTACAGCCTAGCAATAGTTTCAAGGTTTTTCATCGTTTGATGCAAGCTCCATGATGCATTTATTCAAAGGTGAGTTGCTTTGGTGATAGTTGAGTTGGAAGAAGTAGAGCAGGAAGCATAGTGGTTATGTTACTGGACTAGTAATCCAGAGGCCTGGACAAATGATCCAGAGACAAGAGTTCAATTCCCACCAGGGCAGCTGGGGAATGTACAATTAGTTATTTAAAGTAATGGTGACCATGAAACTACCGGATTGTAGTAAAAACCCATCTGCTTCACAAATGTCCTTTAAGGAAGGCAATCTGCCGACCTTACTTGGTCTTGCCTCTATGTGACTCTAGACCCACAGCAATGTGGTTGACTCTTAACTACCCTCTGAAATGGCCTAGTAAATCATTCAGTTGTGCCCAATCCGCTACAATGAAGAATACTAAGAATAAATCCGGACGGACTACCTGTCATCGACCTAGACACCAGACATGACATAGGCACACCCAGCCTAGTAAGGTCCTCTTCACTAACATCTGGGGACTTGTGCCAAAATTGGGAGAGCTGTCCGACAGACTAGTCAAGCAATAGCCTGACATAATCATACTCACAAAATCATACATTTCAACCAATGTCCCAGAATCCTCCATCATCATCCCTGGGTATGTATGGTCCCACCGGCAGGACAGATACACTAGGGGTGGCAGAACACTTGTATACAATCCGGAGGGATTTGCCTTCGGAGTATGCAACATTGAGTCTGGACCCCATTAAGTCTCATGGCATTAGGTCAAACATGGAGAAGGAAACCTCCTGCTGACCTCCACCTACTGCCCTCCCTCAGCTGATAAGTCAGTACCCCTCCATGTTGAACACCACTTAGAAGAAGCATTGAGGGTAGCAAAGGCACAGAATGTACTCTAGGTGAGGGACTTCAATGTCCATCACCAATGGTGATTCGGTAGCACAGCTATTGTCTGATCTGGCCGAGTCCTGAAGGACATAGCTGCCATACTGGACCTGCGGCAGGTGATGAGAGAACCAACATGAGGGAATAACCAACTTGGCCTCGTCCTCAGCAATCTACCTGTTGCAGATGCATCTATCCAATGCAATATTGGTAGGAGTGACCACCACACAGACCTTGTGGAGACGAAGTCTCGTCTTCAGACTGAAGCCACTTTCCATCGTTTTCTGTGGCACTACCGCCGTGCTAAATGGGATAGAATTAGAACAGATCTAGCAGCTCAAAACTGAGCATCCATGAGGCGCTGTGTCCAACAGCAGAATCTGCAACTGTGTGGCCCAGCATTACTCTCACTCTGACATTAGCATCAAGCCAGGGGACCAAACCTGGGTCAATGAAGAGTGCAGAAGAGCATACCAGGAGCAGCACCATCCGTACCTAAAAATAAAGTGGCAAGCTGGTGAAGCTAAAACACAGGACAGCATGCTTTTCAAACAGCAGAAGCAGCAGGCTATAGTCAGAGCTAAGTGGTTCCGCAACCAATGAATCAGATCAAAGCTCTACAGTCCTGCCACATCCAGTCGTGAATGGTGGTGGACAATTAAAAAAACTAACGGGAATAGGAGGCTCCATGAACATCTCCACCCTCAATAATGGCGGAGCTCAGCACATGAGTGTAAAAGACAAGGCTGAAGCGTTTGCCACCATCTTCAACAGGAAGTGCCGAGGATGATCCATATCAGCCTCCTCCTGAGGTCCCCACCATCACAGAAGCCAGTCTTCAGCCAATTCAATTCACTCCACGTGATATTAAGAAATGGCTGAGCGCACTGGATAGAGCAAATGCTATGGGCCCTGACAACATTCCAACAGTCGTGCTGAAGACTTGTGCTTCAGAACTAGTCGCACCTCTAGCCAAGCTGTTCCAGTACAGCTACAACATTGGCATCTACCCGACAATGTGAAAAACTGCCCAGGTATGTCCTGTCCACAAAAAGCAGGACAAATCCAACCCGGCCAATTACTGTCCCATCAGTCTACTCTCAATCATCAGCAAAGTGATGGAATGTGTCGTCGACAGTGCTATCAAGTGGCACATACTTACCAATAACCTGCTCACTGATGATCAGATTGGGTTCCGCCAGGACCAATCGGCTACAAACCTCATTACAGCTTTGGTCCAAACATGGACAAAAGAGCTCAATTCCAGAGGTGAGGTGAAAGTGGCTGCCTTTGACATCAAGGCAGCATTTGCCCGAGTGTGGCATCAAGGATCCGTGTTAAAATTCAAGTCAATAGGGATTTGGGAGAAAACACTCGATTGGCTGGAGTCATATCTAACACAAAGGAAGGTCGTTGTTGCAGGCCAATCATCTCAGCCCCAGGATATCGCTGCACGAGTTTCTCAGGGAAGTGATCTAGGCCCAGCTATCTTCAGCTGCTTCATCAGTGACCTTCATAATGTCTGAGGTATGGATGTTCGCTGATGATTGCAATGTTCAGTTCCATTTGCAATTCTGCAGATAATGAAGTAGTCTGTGCCCGCATGCAGGAAGACCTGGATGACACTCAGGCTTGGGCTGATAAGTGCAAGTAACATTCGTGCCACACAAGTGCCAGGCAATATCTATCCTACAAGAGAGAGTATACCCTTGACATTCAATGGCATTACCATCATCGAATCCCCCACCATCAACATCCTGGTGGGTATTATTGCCCAGAAACTTAACTGGACCAACCACATAAATACTCTAGCTCCAATGGCAGGTGAGAGGCTGGGTATTCTGCGGCGAGTGACTCACCTCCTGACTCCCCAAAATCGTTGCATCAACTACAAGGCACAAATGATGGAATACTCTCCACTTGCCTGGATCAGTGCAGCTCCAACAACACTCAAGAAGCTCGACACCATCCAGGACAAAGCAGCCCACTTAATTGACACCCCATCCACCACCTTAAACATTCACTCCCTTCACCACCGGCGCGCCGTGGTTGCAGTGTGTATCATCTACAAGATACACTGCAGCAACTTGTCAATTCTTCTTCGAGAGCACCTCCCCAACACGTGACCTCTACCACCTAGAAGGACAAGGGCAGCAGGCACATGGGTACACCATCACCTTCAAGTTTCCCTCCAAGTCACGGGCCATCTGACTTGGAAATATATCGCACTTCCTTCTTTGTCGCTGGGTCAAAATCCTGGAACTCCGTGCCTAAAAGTACTGTGGGAGCACCTTCACCACACGGACTGAAGCATTTCAAGTAGGCTGCTCAGCACCAGCTTCACAAGGGCAATTCAGGATGGGCAATAAATGCTGGCCTTGCCAGCGACGCCCACGTCCCGTGAACACATATACAATGATGTAGAATGGGACGAGGAGCCGGAGGAAGCAGTAGAGCACGACCCATGAAATTATTGAAGAGAGATTCTGCTGATCAATCCCTCCCTTGTTCCCAGCACCATAGAAACATAGAAGATAGGAGCAGGAGTAGGCCATTCGGCCCTTCGAGTCGGCTCCGCCATTTAATGAGATCACGGCTGATCATCCAAATTCAGTACCCTGTCCCTGCTTTCTCCTCATATCCCTTGATCCCTTTAGCCTTAAGAAATATATCTAACTCCTTCTTGAATATATTTAATGAATTGGCCTCAACAGCCTCTTGTGGTAGAGAATTTCACAGGTTCACCACTCTCTGGGTGAAGAAATTCCTCCTCATCTCTGTTCTAAATGGCTTACACCTTACCCTTAGACTGTGACCCCTGGTTCTGGACTCCCTGGCCATCAGCAACATCCTTTCTGCATCTAGTCTGTCTAGTCCTGTTAGAATTTTATAAGTTCCAATGAGATCCCCTCTCATTCTTCTAAACTCCAGCGAATATAATCCCAATCGACCCAATTTCTCCTCATACATCATTCCTGCCATCCCAGATATTAGTCTGGTGAATCTTCACTGCACTCCCTCCATGGCAAGAACATCCTTCCTCAGATAAGGCGACCAAAACTGCACACAATACTCAAGGTGTGGTCTCACCAAGGCCCTGTACAACTGCAGCAAGACATACTTGCTCCTGAACTCGAATCCTCTTGCTATGAAGGACAACATACCACTTGCCTTCTTAACCACCTGCTGCACCTGTATGCTTACCTTCAGTAGCTGATGCACAAGGACACCCAGGTCTCATTGCACTTCCCCTTCTCCCAATCTATTGCCATTCAGATAATAACTTGCCTTCCTGTTTTTGCCACCAAAGTGGATAACCTCGCATTTATCCACATTATACTGCATCTGCCATGCATCTGCCCAATCACCCAACCTGTCCAAATCATACTGGAGTTTCTCGGCATCCTGCTCACAGCACATACACCCACAGCTTTGTGTCGTCTGCAAACCTGGAGGTATTACATCTAGCTTCCTCATCTAGGTCATTAATAAATATTGCGAATAGCTGGGGTCCTAGCACCGATCCCTGCGGTACCCCAATAGTCACTGCCTGCCACTCAGAGAAAGATCTGTTTAATCCAACTCTTTGCTTGCTCTCTGCCAACCAGTTCTCTATCCAAGTCAGTACCTTACTCCCAATCCCATGTGCTTTAACTTTACACGCTAATCTCTTATGTGCAACCTTATTGACAGCCTTCTGAAAGTCCAAATACACCACATCCACTGGTTCTCCCTTATCTATTCTGCCAGTTACATCCTCAAAAAATTCCAGTAGATTAGGCAAGCACGATTTACCTTTTGTAAATCCATGTTGACTTTGTCCGATCCTGTCACTGTTTTCCAAGTGCTCTGCTATTACATCTTTTATAATGGACTCTAGCATTCTCCCCACTACTGATGTCAGGCTTACCGGTCTATAATTTCCTGTTTTCTGTCTACCACCTTTTTTGAATAGTGCGGTTACATTAGCTACCCTCCAATCCATGGGAACTGTTCCAGAGGCTATAGAATTTTAGAAGATGACCAGCAATGCACCTAGTATTTCTAGGGCCACTTCCTTAAGTACCCTAAGATGTAGATTATCAGGCCTTGGGGATTTATTGGCCTTCAATCCCGTCAATTTCCCTAACACCATTTCCCTACAAATATTGATTTCATTCAGTTCCTCCGTCTCATTAGACCGTATGTTCCCCGACATCTCTGGGTGGTTATTTGTGTCCTCCTTTGTGAAGACAGAGCCAAAGTATGTATTTAATTGGTCTGCCATTTTATTGTTTCCCAGTATAAGTTCCCCTGATTCTGACTGCAAGGGACCTACGCTTGAGTTCACCAATCTTTTTCTCTTCACATATCTATAGAAGCTTTTACAGTCAGTTTTTATGTTCCCTGAAAGCTTACTCTCATACTCTATTTTCCCCCTCTTAATTAATCCCTTTGTCCTCCTTTGCTGAATCCTAAACTGCTCCCAATCCTCAGGTTTGCTTCTTTCTCTAGCCAATTTATATGTCCTCTCCTTGGATCTTATGTTATCCCTTATTTTCCTTGTTAGCCACAGTTGAGTCATCTTTTTTGTTTTATTTTTATGCCAAACAGGGATGAACAAATTCTGTAGTTCATCCATACGATCTTTAAATGTTTGCCATTGCCTATCCACCATCAACCCTTTAACCCTTAACCAACAGTCACTCTTTCCATTTGACCCAGTCCTCACATCTACCACATTAATTCATTCCAGTTGTACAACTTTGGTGTTCCTCTTACATCAATAAGGTTGTGCAGACCAATGGGTGCACGAAAACAAAATACTTTACTTTGCAACTCCAACAGACTCCATTTTTGATTTTAAGAAATGCTTACGTGACTAATGTTTACCTGCAAGTTAGCTTCGTGCAACCCCTTAGTATCTGTCTTGTGTGCTCGTTTACTGATACTAGTGCTCCTCAGTGTTTTCAGATTGGGAGGTGGAAGGCTTTTGAACTTCTACTGAGGATACTATGATCTTGGTGGGCGATCTTGGGACGCTCTGGCCTTTGAGGAGGTGGCTGCAGACTGCACGCTCTCCTTCAGGCTTAATAAACCAGTGGAGATGGTGGATTCCAGAGCTAAGATGGGACCTGTAGGAGAATCCATCGAAACAATCACTGGAGGTTCCATTGCTGTAGATCCGTGGGCTGGCCACTCGCTGCAAGACTGCATGGTTTCGATTCCATGCATGAAGGCAGCACCCAGTTGAATCTGGACGATGCCATGCTCACCGACATTGTGTGAAGACTCTCTGGCAGGCTGTAGAATGCACACAGATGATCCGTGTAGATTTTCGTCATATTTCTTAGTATGATGGGCCCCATATGTCTCCAACTGTATCCTGTGAATCAGGCCTACAATGCAAACTATCTCCCTGGCGAGCTGCTTCCTATTCCATCCTATTATCCTTGCCCTTGCTCCTGGACACCCGTTTTGGACGACTCTTCACGTGCAGACTCTTCTAGCCTATCCTGTGAATTATGTGTAGTGCCAATCTCTCAGCTGGTGGCTGAAAGTATAATGTCGACTGACGCTTTGTGTTCTGCAGTGTTGCCTTACTTCTTTTCGTTGTCTGCCTGAGGAGTGCGTGCATCTGCTGGAACTGAAAGATAACAAAGGGTGAAGATTTATCATTTAGTTGCAAGGATAAGCAGAGACAAACGAGTGGCTTCTGAAAGCAGCTGCAATATGTCATGCATCATATGTAAGGAGGAGTGGAAGAAGTGAACATGGTTGATAACCCACAGGACTTGTCCTCCAGCTTCGCCAGATGCCACGCTCCTGACACACCCTCTGTATACGATATCAATGACGTGCTCTTCAAGTGAGGGCAGCACATGGATGAAGTTTAATTTGCTCCCCGTTATTGTGCATCAGCTTTCGCTGCAAAAAGGACGTGTATCAATATTAGAGTAGTGAGAAGTTTAAAGTACTTGTATTTCAGGGTACAATAGTGTTGCTCTTGTGTGCTAGACGGCAGAGGTGTGAGGAAGCAGTAATGAAGAGAGTAGCATGTGCAGAGTGTTGCAGTAGGTATTGAACGAAACGGAGTGAACTGTGCTGCAGTGATAGCAAGAGAATGCTGGAAATCAAGGGAGGGACGCATAGTGAGTGCTGGGGCAGCATGTTCTGCAAGGCTAATAATAGGATAATGATGAATTTGAGTTAGGAGGCTTAGCTTAGCTATCGTTGTGACGTCATTGAACTTTTTCCTGCATTGGAACCATGTCCTGGATGTGATGCTCCTCGCGTTGACACACTCTGTCCACTCGCACAGGGCAGCTTGCCTGGAAATCTTCCTGTCGCCTGGAGGATGGAATATGTCCCTCCTCCTGCCAACCTGCTCCACCAAAATCTGCAAAGTAGCGCCTGAAACCGGGTTGGGCTTATAACTTCTTCTACACTTGCCATTTCCACATTCCTCTGTGATAGACACCTGTAGCCAAAGTTCTCCTCCTCTTTAACAGGTGCAATCTGTCTTTACATTGTGCCAGGATGCGCAAAATTGATGCCCCTCATCTGGTTAGCTGCCAATCAACAACCCAATTAGCGCCGACAGTCCCTTTGTTTAATTTTTATTAATCAGTTCCATTCGGCGCTGAAGAGGTGTCCAAGATGGGGGCCTAGAAATGCATCTCAGGCAGTGGCACAAAACGGGAGATGTTGGATTGGCTGCCCGTTATATGACTGCAGTGCAACTGAATTTCAGGTGCTGCATTTAATGGATGGACGATCCGATACCACCTCTTTTGCGCCACTGCCCACAAAGAATTTCTAGGCCATTGTCTTAAGCTGCAACACTGGTTTAGCCTGCGTTTAGCACAAGGTGCTATCTTGGTGATGGAGTTGAAGCCAACACTTGGATCGGCCGCCCGGAAGATTTTTAAGAGGCTGATTGAGAATCAAATTGCCTGCGAGCACTCATTAAAGAGGTTGCACATCATTTTGGTGGATAACGTTAAACTTAACGACCTCTCCTAAGCTCGACCAGCTGAACAGGAGTAAACAAGTCCTTGCTGAGTATTTTGAGTACTACTTAAAGCCATGGTCAACTTTCAAAGTTAATTTGCTGATTGAGATCAACTGAGTGTAGTGCTTTTAAACATAAAACATAGAAACATAGAAGATAGGAGCAGGAGTAGGCCATTCGGCCCCTCGAGCCTGCTCTGCCATTCAATGAGATCATGGCTGATCATCCAAATTCTGTAGCCTGTTCCTGCCTTCTCTCCATATCCCATGATCCCTTTAGCCTTAAGAAATATATCCAACTCCTTCTTGAATATATTTAATGAATTGGCCTCTACTGCCTTCTTTGGTAGAGAATTCCACAGGTTCACCACTCTCTGGGTGAAGAAATTCCTCCTCATCTCTGTCCTAAATGGCTTACCCCTTATCCTTAGACTGTGACCCCTGGTTCTGGACTCCCCGACCATCGGGAACATCCTTCTAGCATCTAGTCTGTCTAGTCCTGTTAGAATTTTATAAGTTTCGATGAGATCCCCTCTTCTTCTTCTAAACTCCAGCGAGTACAAGCCCAATCGACCCAATCTCTCCTCATACATCATTCCTGCCATCCCAGGTATCAGCCTGGTGAATCTTTGCTGCACTCCTTCCATGGCAAGTACATCCTTCATCAGATAAGGCGACCAAAACTGCACACAATACTCAAGATGTCGTCTCACCAAGGCCCTGTACAATTGCAGCAAGACATCCTTGTTCCTGTAATGTTTTGAAGAGGACTTTTGAGACACACTTGGAGACTTTATGAGACATTTTCTCTGGACTTTGCAAACACTTTATCAACATTTTGCCCGGATATTCCTTCAGGACTTGACATAAAATGAGTGAGTGCTGTGCCAATCTACCTTATTGCACACTTTACAGGAGTCACCGGGAGAAAGGGAGTGGTTGGTCATGCGCGTCTTGATAGGAGCCCCCTTTGCTCTGCATGACGATTTGGATGAGGAGTTAATGCTAGGCAGAGCAGCACCAGCTGCTGCAGGAGAGAGGGATAGGAGGGACAGGAGGGTGATGAGGGTTCTCTGTAGGAGGCGTGAATCATCTGGGGTACTAAGAGAGGAGTACTCCTACATTCACATGATCGAAGACCAGTGAATGATGAGGCTGTGCTTTACCAAGGATGTCATTACAGAGATCTCTGGCCTCGTGGAAGGAAGAGTCAGATGTCACCGCACAGCCAGGAATGCATTGCCTGTGGCAGTCAAGGTCACAGTAACACTTAACGTTTATGCTACTGGAAACGTCCAGGCCATCTCACAGGTGATATAAGTCACATCTCACAATCCTTTGTGCACTTCTGCATAACGAAGGTATCTGCAGCTCTATATTCTCGAAAGAATGATTATATATCATTCGCAATTGCGAGAGGAGACCACAAGCAGAGTGCATTAGGATTCAACAGGATTGCCAGATTCCCCATGGTTCAGAGAGCTATTGACTGTACACATGTGGTGATGCGAGCCCCTCACTTAAATTCAGAGGTGTTCAGGAACAGAAAAGGATTTCTCTCCTCAAATATATAGCTTGTCTGTGACCACTAGCAGGTGAATGCCTGCTATCCACTGAGCTGCCACAATTCATTTATAATGAGAAAGTCTTCCATCCCAAAGGTCTTTGAGCTCTAATGCATTGTGCATGGCTGGCTACTAGGTGACAAGAGATACCCTCTGATACCATGGCTCATGACTCCCCTGAAAAATCCCCCGACATCACCTGAGCACTCATACAATGAGGGCCACACAGCCACCAGGAATATGATTGGCGTCTTCAAGCAAAGGTTTACATGGGTTGACCGGACTGGAGGTGCCCTGCAGTACTCGGCCTAGAAGGTGCTCTCATTCGTGGTGATCTGCTGCATACTCCACAATCTGGTGATCATGAGAGACCAGCTGTTACCACCAGCAATTGTGCCAGAGGATCAAGCACATGAGTCACAAGAAGAGTAATAGGAGGAGGGGGCCACGTGAGCGGGGGGGGGGGGGTGGTGGGGGTGGCATCAGAGGCTGCCAGATAGACGGGTCATACCTGGGAGGGACGCTCGCCGCCATCAAATTGAACTGCACTTTTGAGAGATGAGCTGAACCATCAGAATCCGGAGCACTGTTGCCGCATGATCTACCTTCCATGACATAAGATCCATCAAGCAGTCCATCATCTGCACTCAATCCTTTCAACTACTTCTGCATGAAGATCACAATAAAAAGTACCACCAATTCCACCACTATCTAATTACCAGAATCAATGTTTATATATATATATAACAAAATGTAAACATGCCAAAACCAACAACACTTAAAATATTAAACTATTCACCCTGGTGCTTACCCTTAGTGGCTATCTAAAAGTGGTATTGTGTATTCTAGTGCATCTACGAAGTACAACCCCAGTGGCAGCAGCAAGCGATGTGGATGGCTGCTGAGAATCTGAAGAGGGCAGTTCAGATGTCCTCTTGGGACGCCCTCGAGAGGTTGTGTGTCGTGATGGCCCCGCCTCAGGCTGCACCATCTCAGCATTGGCTTCAGCAGTCTGGACCTCCTGGCTGACAGACAATGGCATGGGTAATGGTGGAGTGGTGGTGGAGGGAGCAACAATGCTGGCATCCGGAGAGAGGTCAGTAGTTTCCTGCTCTCTGGTTCCCAGGCCATTACCTCGGGGCCTCTGTTCAGCCCGCACAGTGACCTGGGGGAGGACAGGTCTGTGGGCATCGGAGACACTGGCCCTGAAATTAGGATCAGGAGCTTGCCGCGTGTGCAAGCCCCCGATGTTCACTTACCCAGCGCACTGACAATTTAATTCTGGCCCGCATTGCATTTCATCTCACTGGCCCGCTTGAGGTCCTGCTGCGCTGTGCGTGCATGGCCCAGCAGTGTACTTAGTGCGATGAGTCGGCTGGGATCACGTGAGCACAGGGCAACCAATGGAAGGTTGCAAAAGTTCATTCATGAGTTTGACAGTAAGAGCTGTCAAACTCATGAAAACTCCTGGCCCCAAAACACTACTTAAACCTGAAAGAAAATTAAAAAAAACATTGCACTACTTAAATGAACCATAAAGAACTCTGAATAACTATTTTAAACAATAATTTTAAAATTTGAAAAACATTTTCATATAAAAAATCGGGGCTAAAACTAAACTTACCTTACTGTAAATTCTTTAAAAATAACTAACCTGTGGAAAAAAAAATTCTCAATTGCATTAATGGACAACTTACCTGAAAAACGAAGTACTTACGTGTGGTTTTTCAATGCGTAAAGACCGGAGGCCTTTACACACGTGCAACTCTCTAAAAATAGAGGAAATCCAAGTTGCACGCGCTGCCCGATACCGCGCATGCGTTGAGCCTCTCAACCCCTTGGGTCAGAGGAGAGGAAATGCCGGTTTTCAGCGCATGCACTGTGCATGCTGAAAACCGGCAATTCCTCCGGGCACACGCATGAGTACCCCATCCTTACTCACGCGTTGTGCCCGGAATTACTGGGCCACTCTGTGAAGATGCTTTTGAAACCCAAGTGCAATTCATATACTATGTTCCCTTTATCGATCCAATTGGTCACTTCTTCAAAAACTCTTGTTTCACAAACATGTGTTGCTTTTAGGAAATCTGTAATGAATGTCCTTGATTAAAATTGGCCTGGATTTTGTGGTCAGCGGTGAAGAAACAGCGCCCGCCATTCACATCGCTGACAGGTGCCAACAAAGATTTTACAGGCTTTAGAGCAGAAACTTCCTGTCACCGGTTGCCTGTTTCAGCATGGCACCCTATGCAGAGCATCAGTGGCTTCTTTGAGCAGGCCAAGAAACAGCGTGGCTCCTCAACCAATTAGATTGAAGACACACAGGTCCAGAAATTCGGGTCAGGGGCTTCCCGCGTGTTGAGTCTGTGCTTTCAAATGTAGTTATGCTGAATATCTGGACACAGACTACAGAAATACTTAAACAGGTCTTTAGTAACTGAGGGTCAGGGCTGAACTGGAATACACTTTGCTCCACAGGGTTTATATACCGGTGTGGTCACCACCGGTACTACAATGTACAGGAGCCATCAAAAAGTAGTCCATCACCTTAAGGTATCCTCTTAAGGTGGTACAGGTTACATACACTACAATTCCTCCCCTTTTAGCTTAACAGTGGACACCCCAATTTAAACATTACATGGATAACATATATACAACTTTCACACAAAACTGTTCAAAGATTCAGTCTCTGAGGAGGCCTCCTGATCCGGGCCGGATAACGCCTTTCAGGGGTCTCTGGTTCTCGTTGCTGGGGTGACTCATCCATTTGATCTCCTATGGATTGAACATCATCATGTACGTCCGAGTCTGAGGTAGATGCTACAGGCTCAATAACTTCTTCAACTGGTGTCTCTGCCGTAGACATGGGGGCGACCTTTGTTCTCGATTCCACAGGTTGGTCAGCATGACGTCGTATTACGTTCTCTCCAACGTCTACCGTGTACATCAAGGGACCTTGTCGGGCACGAATTGTTCCGGATTGCCATTTATCATTCTTATAGTCCCTGGCCAACACTGGTTGTCCTATTTCGAAACTCCGAGTGGCCTTGTTATTTACATGCTGGAATTGCTTGTTTTCGACTTCCCTACGCACATTGGGTTTTAACAAATCCAACCGGGACCGCAACCTTCTGTTATAGAACATTATGGCAGGGCTTTGATTTGTCACTGCATGCGTGGCGTTTCGATATGCCATCAGGAAATTGTCCACCTTGTGTTGTAGTGGAATATGGTCTTCGCTCATGGCCTTTATCACCTTTTTGAACGTTTGTACAAATCTCTCGGCCAACCCATTGGTAGCCGGATGATATGGGGCAGATGTATAGTGTTTCACCCCATTCTTTTTCATGAATTTCTGGAATTCTTCTGACACGAACTGTGATCCGTTGTCTGAACATATTTGTTCCAGCAACCCATTCCTTGCAAATATGGTTCTTAGAACTGCGATCGTCTTTTCAGAGGTAGTGGTCGACATCTTAATCACTTCTGGCCATTTAGAATGTGCGTCTACTGCTATCAAAAACATGGAATCCATGAATGGACCTGCAAAGTCGATATGCACACGTTGCCATGGGGTTGAAGGCCATTCCCATGGATGCAGCGGTGCAATTGGAGGTGCGTTTTGAACTTTTTGGCATCCTGAGCAGCTTTTAGTCAGATCCTCTATTTGTTTGTCGATACCTGGCCATCACACATAAGTCCTAGCAAGGCTTTTCATCTTGACTCCCCCCAGATGACCTTCATGCAGTTCCTTCAGAACTCTCTCCCTTAATTTAGGAGCAATAATCACCCTTGTTCCATACATCAATGTTCCTTGACAGACGGACAGCTGTTCTCGTCTGGCTGAGAATGCTGGTAACAGTGGGTCGCCATGTGCTGGCCATCCCTTCACTGTCAAATCGTAGACCTGAGACAGTGTCGGGTCGTTTCGGGTCTCTCTCTCAATACTCGCATTGGTGACTGGTAACCATTCGATGATGGTCGAGTGAAATATCTCGACAGGGTCAACTGCCGGTGCCTCTTCTGCTGTAGGTAGTGGCAGGCGTGACAGCCCATCAGCATTACCATGTTGCTTTGTACCTTTGAATTCGATATCATATTGATGTGCCCCTAGGAAAAGGGACCATCTCTGAAGCCTCTGCGCCGTCATAACTGGAACATCCTTCTTAGGGTTAAAAATGGAAACCAACGGCTGGTGATCTGTCAGCAGCGTAAACTTTTGGCCTTGCAGGTAATGGTCAAATTTCTTAACTCCCCACACGAGGCTGAGAGCCTCCCTATCTATCTGAGCATAGTTGCACTCTGCGGAGGTCAATGATCTGGATGCGAACGCGACTGGCCTTTCCAAGCCATTTGGCAACTTATGTGAGAGCACTGCCCCAATACCATATGGAGAAGCATCACACGCTAAGCGAATAGGCAGCGTTGGGTTAAAGTGAGCCAACACTTCCTTAGAGGTGATCAGTGCCTTGCTTTTTTGAAAAGCCCGCTTACAATCCTCGCTCCACTTCCATGGTACTCCCATTTGCAAAAGAGTGTTCAGCGGGTGTAACACCGTGGATAAATTTGGAAGAAACTTGTGGTAATAGTTAACCAACCCAAGGAACGACCTCAACTGGGATACATTTTCCAGAGCGGGAGCTTTCACAACAGCTTCGATCTTGTCAGGTGACTTATGGAGCCCCTCCTGGTCAATGACGTGGCCGCAGTACGAGATTCACTTTTGAAAGAACTCACATTTCTGGCGATTAATTCTGAGTCCATATTCTTTCAATCTGGTGAGCACCTGCTCCAAATTCGCGAGGTGCTCCTTATCATCATCTCCTGTAATCAGAATGTCGTCCAGGTAGCATTGTGTGCCTGGAATTCCCTGCAATACCTGCTCCATGGCCCTTTGCCAAATCACTGGAGCCGATGCCACTCCAAAAACCAGTCTATTATACCGATATAAGCCCTTATGTGTGTTGATCGTGAGATACTGGCGTGACGCTTCATCAACTTCCATCTGTAGGTACGCCTGCACCAGGTCTATCTTGGTGAAGTGTTTCCCACCAGACAGCGAAGCGAGGATATCTTCAATCTGCGGAAGCGGATATTGCACCATGTGAAGAACCGGATTAACAGTGATCTTGAAATCGCCACAGATGCGAACCTTCCCAGGTTCCCCCGGCTTGTTGCTCAATGAACGCTTCATGACGGGAACAATGGGTGTGGCCCATTCGCTCCAGTCCACCTTTGACAGTACTCCTGAATGTTCTAGCCCTTCCAGCTCTGCTTCCACAGCAGGTCGTATCGCATAAGGTACCGGTCTGGCTTTGAAAAATTTTGGGTTTGCATGTTCTTCAACCTTGATGTTTGCCGTAATTCCTTTCAGTGTTCCCAGTCCCTGTTGGAACATCTCCTTAGCATCGTCCAATATTTTGGACAGTCATTTAGGTTTGACGTCGTCCTCTTTACAGGAATCTACAGTTAGTGCTTGTATGGAATGCCAGTCCACATTTATTCTCCGGATCCATTCCCATCCCAGTAGTGGCGGACCTCCATCAGGTAACACATACAAGTCCATTTCCTGACTTTCTTTACCATTGTAGACCACATTCACCTTTATCTTTCTGATGGGTTATACTCTTTGCCCCGTGTATGTTTTCAATACAATCTCCGTATCCCTCAGGGGAATGTGTGAGAATAACCTTTTGTAATCTTGCTTATTCATGACCGTCAATGCCGATCTAGTGTCCAATTCCATCTTCACCTGGACTCCTGCTATCCGAAGCATGACCCAGATAGTTTGGTGGTCTGCTGTGTTACCCACATTATGTATTTTTAGACAACTCAGTTCCTTACTGCTGGAGTCTGAATCCGTCTTCTGTTCATCCGAACTGTTCTCTGTCACCTTGTGTACTTTTTTGTACTTCTCCTGCGGCGACTTTTTGCTGCTGGTCTTCTTTCCTGACCGGCATACTCTCGCTATGTGACCAAGTTTGCCACATTGCCTGCATTCTTTATCTTTGAACCAGCACTGGTTCTGGTCATGCGTTGTCCTTACGCAACGATAGCACTTTACTGTGCCCAATGCCATTTCATTGGTGCTGAATTCCAATGGCCTTTGCTGCATTTCTGCAGTGCCTCGTGCTGCTGCCTCGTGCGATGCTGCAATGCTGAAAGCTTTGTCCAGCGTAAGATCCTTTTCCTCTAGCAGTCGCTTCTGGGTTCCTTCCCTTAGGAGCCCACACACAAACTTATCTCTCAGTGCGTCTCCTAGTCCTGTACCGAACTGACAGTACTTTGATAACTTGCGCAGTTCGATTAAGAATTCAGCGTTGCTTTCCTCTTTAAGTTGAATTCTTTTGTAGAATTTAAATCGGTCCGCTATCAGCAGCGGCGTGGGGTTTAAATGCTCTTGCAGGATAGTAACAATATCTGCGAAACTCTTTCCTACCGGTTTATCTGGTGTTACAAGGTTCCTTAATAACCCGTATGTCTTCGCACCCATCGAGTTTAATAGGGTTAGTGCTTTCTTATCCACCGGTACCTCATTTGCTGTACAGTAAACTTCAACGCATTCCACATAAGTGGCCCAATCTTCCACATCGCTATCAAAAGCAGTGATGTTACCCATTTTTGGCATCCTTGTTGAGTTTCCTTTCCTTCGGATTATGATTATTATTTTATTTTATTTTTCAAAATGGCGGCTTCCCACGCTTGGCGGCTTTTCCCGAGCTTGTCTTCTTCCCCCGCCAACTAAAAATGGTGATTACTGTGCTGTTGCCTTTCTCGCCTCCCAGCGGTCCTTTACTTTCCCCGACGCTGCTGCTCTTGTTCCCCGCCGCTACCGCGGTCCTTGTGGACATAAACGCTTTTCTGGCTGCTGCGCGTCTCTGCCCCGATTGCAGTCCGGCCCCTGACACCGGCTGCGGTCGTGTTCTCTGCACTTTTCATCATTTCCCTCCCCTTCTCTTACTGACAACTCGGCCGGCTTCCCCCCGTGCCGCTCGATCGCGCTTACCCGCCGCTGTCGTTGAAGGAATGTTCACTGATGTTAGACTTCGTGGCCAGAACCCAACCCGGCTTCCCGATTGCCTCCCGTGCTATGCAGTGCCCAGCAGGATGTTGAGGGTGGATGTCCTTGTTCGACGCCCGTTTCAGAGGCGAAGCTTCCTTTGATGCAACTGCCGCTAGGTAAGATCAGACTCGTCACCACTGTTGAGTCTGTGCTTTCAAATGTAGTTATGCTGAATAACTGGACACAGACTACAGAAATACTTAAACAGGTCTTTAGTAACTGAGGGTCAGGGCTGAACTGGAATACACTTTGCTCCACAGGGTTTATATACCGGTGTGGTCACCACCGGTACTACAATGTACAGGAGCCATCAAAAAGTAGTCCATCACCTTAAGGTATCCTCTTAAGGTGGTACAGGTTACATACACTACACCGTGGGTGCAAGCCCCCGACCTACACTTACATATCGCGCTGACATTTGAAGACTGGGCCTGCGTGGATTTCCAGTCTGTGGCCCGGTTCAGCTCCCGGCGCGCTGTGCGTGCGTGATCCAGCGGCGTACTTAGTGCGATGAGCCGGCTGGGATCACGTGAGCACTGGGCAACCAATGGGAGTTTACAAAAGTCCATTCATGAGTTAGACATAAGACCTGTCAAACTCATGAAAAGTCCGGGTGCCCAAAACACTACTTAAACTTTAAATAAAAGTTAAAAAAAATTCCAATAATTAAATTAACTATTAATAACTTTAAAAAACTATTTTAAACAATTATTCAAATTTCTGCCAAATTTTTTTTTCAAGAAATCGGGTCCAAAAATACACTTACCTTACTGTAAATTCTTTAAAAATAATAAACCTGTGGAAATTTTTTTCTAACTTTAATTATTAGACCACTTACCTTATAAAACTAAGTCCTTACGTCTGCTTTTTACATTCGTAATAAGTGGAGGCCTTCACGCACGGACAAACCTGTCAAAAAAAACGAAATTCAACGCGTACGCGCTGCCTCAAACGTTGCAAGGGAACCGCCTCTTAACCCCTTGGTTCAGAGGAGAGGAAATGCCGGTTTTCCGCACATGCGCTGTACATGCTGAAATCCAGCACTTCCAACGGGCCCACGCGTGAGTACCCCTTCCGTACTCACGCGTTGGAACCGGAATTACTGGGCCAAGGTGTCTAAAGCAGGAAGTGTAAAGCAGGAAATAAAAATTAGATTTAAATCATGTACAAAAGCGGAATAAATGTTGGGCAAAACTGATGGGATTAAGAGAGAGAGAGAGAGAGAGGTAGATAAAAAGACAGACAGAAAAAGTAAAACAAAAAAAATGATTTTAATTTTAACAGAATCTCCAACATGGAAGGAATGAAAATCCACATTTGTAAAATAAAATTTTCAGGGCCAAAGATGTTGTTTGGCAGTAATTAATGATTATTACACCGTTAAAAATTCACTTACTCCTGAATACACCAGCCCTAACATTTTCTGGGGTCTTTAGTGGGGAACTAGTGGACAAGTACCCCAAGTTCACACCATTGCATGTCTTTCAATGCCAAGCCAATCGGCGAGAACTGTTACAGCGCACCCTGTGGAGGAGCAGGGAATCTCTGACTGCAACCTCCCGATTTCTGCGTTGAAATATGCATGTGCGGATGCCCGACGTTGCTGTAAAACTTTCTCTGCATGAAGTGAGGCTATCAGCGCTCACCCTTAATACGGAGAAAGTTTTACAGCAACATATCATTCAATTCCTTTCTCCCTCCAGTACTTATCTAGCTACACCTTAAATGCATCTATTCTGTTTGCCTCAGCTGCTGCATGTGGTAGCAAGTTCCATATTCTAACCGCCCTCTGGTTAAATAAACTTATCCTGAATAACCTATTGGATTTATTAGTGACTTTCTTATATTTATGGCCCCTAGTTCTGGTCTCGCTGCAAGTGGAAACATCTTTTCTACGTCCACCCTATCAAAGCATAATCTTGAAGATGTCTATCAGGTCACCTCTCAGCATTCCCTTTTCTACAGAAAGGAGCTCCAGCCTCTTCAATATTTGCCGATATGTATAACTCTTAGTTCTGGTATCATTCTAGTAAATCTTTTTAGCACTTTCTCCAGTGCCTCTATACTATTTTATAATATGGAGACCAGAACTGTTCACAGTAGTCCAAGTGTGGTCTAACCAAGTTTCCATACAAGTTTAACTTAACTTCATTGCTTTTTAATTCCTCACTCTAGAAATGAACGGCAGTGGCTTTATTTATGGCTATATTTACCTGCATATCTACTTCTAGTGATTCCTGTATCTGTACCCCCAAATTTCTCTGTTAGTCTATCCCATTGTAGGCAGTATAGATGAAACGATAAAATTAGAATGAGATATTGATAGATTAAGTGAATGGGCAAAACAGTGGCCAATGGATTTCAATGTAGGCAAATGTGAGGTCATCAACGTTGGACCTAAAAAGGATGGAACAGGTTACTTCTTAAATGGTGAAAAGCTAAAAACAGTGGAGGTCCAAAGAGACTTGGGGATCCCAGCACTTAGATCTTAAAATGTCATGAACAGCTGCAAAAAATAATCAAAAAGGCTAATGGAATGCTGGCCTTTATATCTAGAGGACTGGAATACAAGGGGTAGAAGTTAGACTATCCAAAGCCCTGGTTAGACCACACCTGGGGTACTGTGAGCAGCACTGGAAGGATATATTGGCCTTGGAGGGAGTGCAGCGCAGCTTTACCGGAATGATACCTGGACTCCAGGGGTTAAATTACGAGGAGAGATTACACAAACTAGGGTTGTTTTCCCTGGAATTTAGAAGGTAAAAGGGTGAGTTGATCGAAGCTTTCTAGATATTAAGGGGAACAGATAGTGTAGATAGAGAGAAACAATTTCCTGGTTGGGGAGTCTAGGACTAGGAGGTATAGTCTAAAACATAAAGCAAGACCTTTCAGGAGTGAAATTAGGAAACACTTCTACACACAAAGGATGTTAGAAGTTTGGCACTCTCTTCTGAAAATGGCAATTGATGCTAGATAAATTGTTAATTTTAAAGCTGAGATTGATAGATTTTTGTTAACCAAAGGTATTAAGGGATATGGGCCAAAGGCTGGTACATGGAGTTAGGTCGCAGATCAGCCATGATCTCATTGAATGGCGGAACAGACTTGAAGGGCTAAATTGCCTACTCCTGTTCCTATGTTTCTATCTTATTGAACGGTGTAGCAGGCTCGAGGGGCTTTATGGTCTGCTCCTGCTCCTAATTCTTATGTTCTTATGCGGTACCTTATCAAAGGGTATTTGGAAATCGAAATATATTACGTCTACTACATTACCCTTATCTATCATTTCAGTTACTTCTTCAAAGTATTCTATAAGTTTAATCAAGCATGAGCTTCCATCTTCGAATCCATGATGACTACTCTTTATTATATTTTCAATTTCTAGCTGTATGTCTATTACATGTTTGAGAAAGGATTCCATTATGAGTCCTACCGCCTGCTCGCTTGCAGAGATGGTGCATCCCTTATAGGGTTTCCACCACTGTGTAATTCTCCACCACCACCATGGGATCCACCTGCTGTGTGAAAATCTGCTCGAGGGATGTTCAATCCCTATGCTTGGAGCATCTGATCACTTGCATCAACTATAGTTCCACATATCGTGCCTCTGGACAAGCTTGCCCCATGTGATGGGCTCCGGATTGCCAGTGTGGCTCGTTTGGCAATCCTGGGTTGTCATGAATTAACATGTCAATGGGCAGGGAGTGGCAGAGAGGCCAGCTGCTCAAAGCAGACCTGGGTTTCACCACAAGCAGCCTCTGCCTGTCCACCACATGACCTCTGTTCACCAGGGATCATACGTCACTGCATTTCCTTCTTCCAAGTGTGTTGTGCAGAGTTGCGCCCCAAACACCTCAGGTTTCATTTTTAACTCGCTGCCCAGACGTAAAACTGTTGTTGCGGACCGATCCTCCATTATAATTATCGTTTACATTGACTTCAATGGAAATTAATATCTGTCTGTTTCTGTAACAGGCAGCCGATTGCAGTGCCAGTTTTACCTTTGGCAGGCAAGTTGAAAATCCACCTTTCTGCCCCTTCCCTCTGTTCTGCGCTGCTCCAATATTTTCTCTGCTCTTCCAAATTGCACTGTACCTGATGCAGGCCTTCTATTATCTCGGGTAGTATTACTTTTGCGGTGGTATACAATGGATGACATTGAATAAGCCACCCATTATACAGCCTTCCCGGAAAATCGCATAAGGAATGGCTAATTCGATAGCACCCATTTTACACTATCGCCCAAAGTTAAGATAAGAATATAAGAGCAAGAGTAGGCCAAATGGTCTTTTGAACCTGCTCCACCATTCAATAAGATCATGGCTGATCTTCGACCTCAAACCCACTATCCTGCCCGATCGCCATATCCCTTGATTCACCTAGAGTCCAACAATATATCGATATCATCCTTCAATACACTCAACAACTGAGCATCCACAGTCCTGAGTGAAGAAATGTCTCCTCATCTCAGTTCTAAATGGTGACCCCTTATACTGAGTTTATCCCCCCTAGTTCTAGACTCCCCAGCCAGGGGAAACAGCCTCTCAGCATCTACCCTGTCAAGCTATCTCAGAATCTTATATGTTTTAATGAGATCCCCTCTCATTCTTCTAAACTCCAGAGAGCACAGGCCCATTCTACTCAATCACTCCTTATAGGACAATCCTCTCATCCCAGGTATCAATCTATCACTCTTATTTATATTTGAAGAATGTTTTGTCACCAGCGTTATTTCTTTGTAACCACAAGCAGTTCCGTTATTCAACAAGATTGCTCAGGTTAAGCACGATACACTTTGTTGCTGCATGAGGTTTGGCAACTTGCCCGCAGATATGGATATTTTTGTCGAACTTTCTGTGTTCTCACAAAATGGGACTCATAAAGTAACATATTTTCGTTGAAGGGCGGTGAAAAATGTCGTGGATCTTAAAATGCTTCTGAATAAAGTGCAGAAACAGAGAGATAAAGGCATGCAGATACATGCAGTGCAATCAGTACAGTTCATAAGAAGGGCAAATCGAAATATGGGTTTACACTTAAGGATAAGCGATGTTGAATTTAGACAAGGCATTGTTTAAGTCACGGCCAGTGTATTGAATGTAATCCCTACTTCTTTGTCATATTATTTTAAATGACGATGTAGCTGATTTATCATCCCATGCGCTTCTTCAAATTATACAGCCTAACAATTACGGATGTAATCAGGGAGTCAGTTAGCGTTACTTATTTGAGTTCACCAGTACAATGCACAATTCGAGCTGTGGCTTTATTGGCCCAGAAATTCGGGTCCCAACGCATGAGTACACATGGGGTACTCACGCGTAGGCCCAATGAAAGCGCTGGTTCCGTGCATGCACTGCACATGCGCAGGAAACCGGCACTTCCGTTCCCCTGAAAGAAGGGGTTAAGAGGTGGCATGCGTGCGCGGGAGAGGCAGCACGTGCACGTTGAGCTTACGTTTTTTTTCCAGGTTTCTCTGGGAAGGTAAGTCTCCAGAAGTTAGACATGTAAAAAGCAGGCGTAAGGCCTGCTTTTAACAAGGTAAGTGGTGAATTAATTAAAATTAAAACATTTTTTCCACAGGTTTATTATTTTTAAATACTTTAAAGAAAGGTAAGTTTATTTTTAGCCCCGTTACAAAATGTAATTAATCTTTTCAAAAATGTAAATTATTGTTTAAAATAGTTATTTCATGTCATTTATAATTATTTTTGAATAATTATTTGAAGTTTTAATGATGTTTTGGGGCTTATAGCATTTATAGGTTTGACAGGTCCTGTCAAACTTATGAATGAAGCATTCCCTGCTACCATTGGCTCTCCATGGCCCACGTGATCCCAAGGGGACGCATCGAACTAACTGCGCCCCTGGGATACGCAAGCACTGTGCGCCGGCAGTTGGAGGAGGCCCAGGATCGCAATTCCACGGGGGCCCACAGCTCAACGGCCGGAGCACAAGGTAAGTGCAGTTCGGAGGCTTGCATCTGCGGGAAGCCCCCGACCCGAATTTCTATTGTTTTGAGCAGTGCATTCGGTAAAGCCGCGCAACAAGTCTTTCAGTAACCAATCATGGCCATTACAGCAGAGTTGAGGAAATCTACTGAGCCGATGGAATGAATGAGTCTGCAGAAGAGTCATTGGCACAGTTGCGCACTTCAATATGTGTCCCAGAATGAAAAGGTGGACAAATTCGCACTTCCCTTATATGCTTATTGTTTTTCCACTCATTAGCTGGAAGTCGCACGCTTTTGCATTTAATCCCACTAAAGCAGAATTCAAGGCCTGCATTACATTTTATTCCTGACGTGAAAATTGCAAGTCCTAGTGATGGCTTCACGAACAATAATTGTTTCTGGATGAAATAACAACAGGCCTGAAATTGCGGTCGGAGGCTTCCTGCCGGGAATTGCCTCCGATCTGCAAACAAAATGCTCTCGTACCTGGTGGTCCAGAAGGTACGGAGATTCGCGTTCCTGAGCCTCTCCGGGTACCCGCGGGTACTGGCCCACATATCCCAGGGGTGCACGCCGTTCGCAAGCACCCCTGGCATCACATATGCCGGCCCAATGAATGAAAGAAGGGAATCCCCATTCAGGCTTATGGGGATTCCGTATGTACGGATACCCCATAAGCATGAATGGGAATACCTCCCAAATAAATTTAAAAATACATATTTGAAATGAATTAAAACGCAATTTTATGAAATATTTAAAACAAAAATTTAATTTTTTGAAAAATAAATTTAAATGTTTTAAAGGGGCTAAAAATACACTTACAGGTTTTTAATGTTAAAATAATTGAAAAAATGTATTTTTATGTTCTTTTTAAACTCAGGCGTAAGCCTTTCACGGGCATTTGCTGGGCAGAACTCTCCACCGTGGAGGCCCTTTTCCTGGGGATGCGGATCATCTGTCAAGCAAATTCTTGACAGATCGCAAGTTCTGGGTTTTCACGCATGCGCTTCGCATGCCTAAACCCTTGTGCACATCCGTAGGCTCTGAAAATTAAGGCCCAATATTTCGTAGTGCGCATTTGTAGAAACGTGTGTTAACCGTTGTCTTTCGGGGAGTTCATATTTGTCGGCATTAATTCAGAAATCGACTCGAGTGCCCATTTCGTTTTTTAATAAAACTTGCCACCGTCGGGTTCACAACATTTTTTCGCAAGTCTATTACATTTTTTTGTGCAATGACGTTTCGCTTTCCTAATTGCAGATCACAGAATACAGGTGAAAAACAAAGACCTTGTTTACTTAGATGCTGAAACATCTTCTCTGTTGATTACTACTATCAATTTTAACTTGGGAATACCAGTCGATAATTAGGAAACCTAGGAACAATTGAAGCTACATAAAGCACATTAAAGTATAGTACTATACTTAAGTCTAGGTATAGTAACCTACACGTTATTGATTTAAAATAAATGAACCCTTCTGCTAAAATAGGAAAGGCTTAATCTACTAATGTGCCAAGCAGAATTTATCATCTATGATTCTTTGCTATTCTGTGAGGAAATAAAGACGCATTTTAAAGAAAAAATATTGTCTAGAATCACACGCTGTAATATTCAGGAATTTTGCATTGAAATTGGTTATTGTTGGGGATGCAAAACAGGCGGTATCGCCTTGGTCACCTGTTATGCGTTCCACCTGATATTCACTTCTATTGATTTCAATAGAAGTGAATATTGAAATCAATAGAAGTGAATATTGGCCGTATTCTATAACGATTGGCAAATGCGGCTCTGCCTGTTTTGTGACCCCGCTATCTCCAATTGCATGCCATACTTTTAAAACCACCGTACAGTATTAATTTGCCTATTATATTTAGTTGACAAATTTAAAGAAAATGGCTAAATCTCGGTTAATGTCCAATGTTGAATAGTGGAAGCGGGAATCTCATACAAACTCCTTAAATGTCTGTCGGCATATTTTGTCAACAGTTTCTTAAGGACCATTTGGAAAGGAAAATTTGTAGAGCTGTATAATGGGCGGCTGATCCGATATTGCCAATTTTACACTGCCGACAAAAGTTAAAATGACCCCCAGTGACCATGGATTTGCATTTCAGTTGTCTCAAAGGAACATAAAAATTCTGACTGAGCTGATAGAGAATTAGCCATCAGTTCAATCATAAGTTTGCTAATGACTTTCAGCTGTCGTACTTCCAAGATAAACTGTGCCCATGTGATACGATGCTACAAGATAGCAGGTTTGAATTCTAACAGAAGAAAATCAACCAAGTCTTCCACAGTGCGCCCTTTAATGAGCCCTGCTACAAAGTACTTACATATGTGGACACAAAGTGCGGGGAGCAATGCACATCCCGTAAAGGGGAAGTGACCTAAGCTCATGAAGATTGGTTGCATGGTGAGGTATGAAGCATTTCAACAACTTGTGGATCCGTACAGCAACACAATTTAGTGCACCCAAAAGAAAGGGGTAGAAATGTAACTCCTCCTTGCTTCCACAATGCAGAAAAATAATGCTTGTATTTTCAACAGTTACGCAAGTTATGCAGAAGTTTATAAAGAAAAACAAAGAAACAGACCGATTCCCATAGAAACATAGAAGATAGGAGCGGGAGTAGGCCATTCGGCCCCTCGAGCCTGTTCCGCCATTTAATGAGATCATGGCTCATTATCCAAATTCAGTACCCTGTACCTGCTTTCTCCCCATATCCCTTGATCCCTTTAGCCTTAAGAAATATATCTAACTCCTTCTTGAATATAGTTAATGAATTGGCCTCAACTGCCTTGTGTGGTAGAGAATTCCACAGGTTCACCACTCTCTGGGTGAAGAAATTCCTCCTCATCTCAGTCCTAAATGGCTTACCCCTTATCCTTAGACTGTGACCCCTGGTTCTGGACTCCCCTGCCATCGGGAACATCCTTCTTGCATCTAGCCTGTCTAGTCCTGTTAGAATTTTATAAGCTTCAATGAGATCACCTCTCATTCTTCTAACCTCTAGCGAATATAAGCCTAATCGACCCAATCTCTCCTCATACATCATTCCTACCATTCTAGATATCAGTCTGGTGAATCTTCGCTGCACTCCCTCCATGGCAAGAACATCCTTCCTCAGATAAAGCGACCAAAACTGCACACAATACTCAAGGCGTGGTCTCACCAAGGCCCTGTACAACTGCAGCAAGACATCCCTGCTCCTGACTCGAATCCTCTCGCTATGAAGGCCAACATACCATTTGCCTTCTTAACCGCCTGCTGCACCTGCATGCTTACCTTCAGCGACTGGTGCACAAGGACACCCAGGTCTCGTTGCACTTCCCCTTTTCCCAATCTATTGCCATTCAGATAATAATCTGTCTTCCTGTTTTTGCCAACAAAGTGGATTACCTCGCATTTATCCACATTATACTGCATTTACCATGTATCTGCTCAATCACCCAACCTGCCCAAATCATACTGGAGTTTCTCTGCATCCTCCTCACAGCACACATGCCCACCCAGCTTTGTGTCGTCTGCAAACTTGGAGATATTACATCTAGTTCCCTCTTCTAGATCATTTATATATATTGTGAATTGCTGGGGTCCTAGCACCAATCCCTGCGGTACCCCACTAGTCATTGCCTGCCACTCAGAAAAAGACCCATTTATTCCAACTCTTTGCTTGCTGTCTGCCAACCAGTTCTCTATCCAAGACAGTACCTTGCCCCCAATCCCGTGTGCTTTAACTTTGCACGCTAATCTCTTATGCAGGACCTTATCGAAATCATTCAGAAAGTCAAAATACACCACATCCACTGGTTCTCCCTTATCTATTCCAGCAGTTACATCCTCAAAAAATTCCAGTAGATTAGTCAAGCATGATTTACCTTTTGCAAATCCATGTTGACTTTGTCCGATCCTGTCACTGTTTTCCAAGTGCTCTGCTATTACATCTTTTATAATGGACTCTAGCATTTTCCCTACTACCAATGTCAGACTTACTGGTCCATAATTCCCCGTTTTCTCTCTACCACCTTTTTAAATAGTGCGGTTACATTAGCTATCCTCCTGTTCTGATTCAGGCAACAGTTCCCACTGATTAAAATGTTATAAATAGAAATTACATGCTAGTTTCACAGTGTGGAGCTATTTTAAAGTGACGCACTCCAAATTAAGTTAAATTTAATCCAACAGTTGACTCCAATGGAATACCATCGGGCATATCTACGATCTTTCCTCTTTTGCAGATATAGGCATTGATAGATTTGTGTTCTAAACTGTAAACCAGCATAAATATTATGTGCACACTTTTCAATGTGGAGGCAAACTTGCGAATAAAGCACATTGTCTAGTTACAAGTGAAACTAACAAAATGATGGAAAGGCATAGCCTTTGGGTCAGCAACTCAAGGAGAAAGACATTGGGAGTTTTAAATTTCGGCAATAGTGTAAAACGAGTGGTACCGGATCAGCTGCCCATTGTAAGCATCTCCCAATTTTCATCTCTATTGACTTCAAAGGAAGCGAAAATCGGGAGAACTTTTGTAACCGATGGCCAATCCGATTTTGCCCATTTTACGTTATCGGCAGAAGTTAAAACTACTCCCAGTATCTTGTCTTGGCTTCTTCATTAGAACTCAGAGGCTTTTCTGCCATCTTTCTCTTTCTACTGCTAAAGTGGTTGATGTTCTTTTGTATCACTTTTAAAAGGTGATTATTTCTGTATTTCCAGTATTCATGGTTTTCTTTTCATAATCTATTTCCAAACTTATTTACCCTCCCATAATCAGAGTAAAAGGAATAAAAACGTCAAAGAAAATAGACTGTTCGAGGATAACTTTTTGCAATAGTGTAAAATAGGATTGGCCGCCCCATATACACCTCCACCAATTTTCCATTAAGTTAACTTCAATAGATATTATTCCATATATATTATTCAATATGTATGGATGAAGGGCTCAAATGCAGAACAGAACCCTTACAGAATCCGACATCATGTACCGACAGGAATATCTCGTTCGGATCAATTGTTCCACTATACCTTCAGTAGTCCCAGAAAAGATTATACGAATTGAGGAAGATGGTTAGTGCATTATGCCATTTCGTGGCAGCCCAGTTGAAGGGGAATCTATCTTCAGCACATCTACGGCTCTCCATGTGACTACAGCTCTGCTATTTTCATGCATCAGAAGCAGTCCCATCTTCAGTGAATTGCACATTACACCGAATATCCGATAAGGTAGGACACTTCATTACGTGTGCTTTAGTATTGGACGCTGGCGTTTAGAAAACCAGGCAGCACGGCTGACGTGATGTTCACTGTAACTGGAGACCGCATGGCATCAGTAATTTCACTCATTGGACAGTACAGGCTCCATCTTGCCAAGGAACGCTACATAACATATTGAAATAACTAATCTATGTACAAATAGTGCTTGACGGTTCTGTACGTTAACAAATCAAAACTGAGATTGAACCATGAAGCCCACCAAATGCGCTCTATCTAGTCACCACGTATGGTTATGCTATCATGAACTTTCTTCCAAAACAACCCACTTTATGAACCACAACTATCATTTCCAAACGTTCCTGTGTTCTCCAAATATCAAGCAGTGCACTTCAATATTTCTATAACTCATGGTAGCTAAGCTCAACAGAGTTAGATCCAGCATCTTGTTAAAGTTATTATGTATCCTGAAAGCTACTAGTCCCTTACATCCTGCGACAATACAAAGCACAGTGATATAAAATGGATGTATCGTGCATGGATTTTCCATCTATATTGCTCAAATACAATTGGTTACATCCAATTAGTCTGAAAAGCAGCAGAATCAGGGCCAAATTAAAACTAAGATGCACAATTACAATGTTGTGGATTCTTGACCTATTTGTTTTATTGTCCTGATTGCTCGGGGCACATTACAATATTACCCAGAAAAGGTGTTTTGTGCCCTGTAACATTGAAATGGGAACGGGCATCAGCATGCAGACTGAATTCAGCAGTATCACTAAGGGGATTAGTCAGGCAAAGACGCTCTCGATTATATGGCTGTACAGTGTGTTACTGCCGTGCAACCAACAGTGGCAATTGATCTTCAACAGAAGCGAAGGAAACACTGGCCATATAGCCAATTGTTGCGCCCCTCAGTGTGTTCTGGATTCATATCCGCTAAGCAAATTCGGTCCTGTTGGCTCAGCGAGGTAGACTTTGCAGGAATGCGATTGCTTTCGTTAATATAGTACAGCTCCCGATTCTCAGCAGTTTCTCCAACATTTTGTCGATGTCTTTCTTTCCAATTTTCAAAATGTGGACTCCTAATTTAGGTACCAGTTCCACAGATTTCGCCTGCCCAAGTAACATTTCCCACTCTTTAAACATCTGGACATATTTGTGTTGGTCCAAACGTTTCCAGTATGAGATGAGGTGCAGAATCCCGTTCAGTGCATCCCTTCATTCATTTTCTAAGGTGGAGGGAATGCATACTATCCCAGTCCATTCTGCCCGCTGACGGCATTGGTAATCATCATCAAGGTTGGAATTCGTAGACTGCCTTATCTTGTGGGCTCAATGCCAAGCCATGCGTCAGGCTAAGGCATTGAAAGGTCCAATGGCCTGCCTTCTGTGTTTTTGAGCTGATTTGCATTGTCAGCGATATAAATGCTAATTTAGGAGAAATCTGTTTCCGTATTTGCAGTCTGTGTCATCAGAACAATTCAGACACAAAACGTTGCATCTAGAGGTGAGTAGTCGTTTTTTCTAACTAATCAGGGGGTTAAATTGATTTAGGCTGGGCATAAAACAGGTGGTAGCCGATCGGCCACCCCTTATACATCCAGCCTTACCTTTCTTTCCAAGATGGAAAGGAAAAGCGGAGGAGATGAATAAAGGATGGCGTATCCGCTACCGTTCATGTTGAGCTGCTGCCCACGTTGGAATTGACTTTTCTGCTAGCATTGAGTATTGTTATTTAATACATCGTTTGTGGAAGTTGTCAAAGGTGATGAATGTTTTTTCAACAAGGAAGAATATTCCTCTCATCTTATGGTTAAATATACGTTTGCCTCTAATTCAAAGTAATTGTATTTTATGTGGAAATATTAAAGTATTTGTACAGGGACCAGAAAAAAGGCACTTAATCGGGCGAAATTCTCCGTGATCCCGGCCGACCGGCAAGACATCGTAGACAGGGGCTATTCGTTAGAAATTCGCAATTTTCCTTACAATTACATTAATGTTTGAAAATCGCGGGTGATGCATCCGTGATAATCTGACAAACTGCCTGCTCTGAGCACGGTACAGTTGGTGTCATGGGACCATGAACAATCTTGATGCAATTCTTTCTCAATAACGGGTACATGCATTGTTTATGTATCAGGTATTCAGGGACAGGCTGCAATCGTTCAAAATATCTCCTTCATGGGGAGAACTGTAGCAGTGGTGGATAAGACACTTACAGTTAGTTAATTTGTTCTGTAGCAAATCCTGGCACATTCAACGCAAAATTGCGTCTTTCTAGTGATTTATTTTTCAAGTGTTGGATAGTCTCACTAAAATACCACTAATAATGGAGATTCCCGACTATTTCTTTAGTTTTCTTCCCTTCTGCACTGGAGACGTTAGCTTCCGCTGATGATGATTCGAAGGATATTGGTGTTATCTCACCCCATTTGTCACATCTGAATATCATACCCTATGATTTAAGTTAACTGCCAGGCATCATGTTTATCGTTATGTTTGACTTTGTATTGTGTTAAGAAAAGACCGCCAGGTCCATAACTACTCGCCCCATTCATGCTGATTTAATTCCTGTGTGCCAATAATCACATTATCTCCTCCCTCCCTTCTGATTCCTCAGTCAAACATTTCTCCACACCTCCTCAAAGTCGATCAGACAAGTCTCTGGAGACCCCAAACCAATTACTAATTATCTATAATAACTTACCCTTACCGTCTGCATGCAGCGATCACCTCCATTGCAGAACCTATGTTCCATTGCCTCGTTGAGTTCAACTACACAGGTTGACCGGTCTCTGGGAAAAGTAAAACTTCCATGCATTCACCTGCCCTACCTAATTACTCACTTCATATAGGCGCCCTAATGATCTATCTACAACACTCAACAACACTATCCAGATACATTATTAACCTGCCTTCAATAATCTGAAATGACTGGATCTGATTCTCTCTAGTTTTCCTCTTTCTAAGGAGTATTAACCCATGGCACAAAATCTAACTCCATAGCTCATTGTTTCTATGCTAGCGGTCATTCTGTTGCCCTACTCTGCACCTGTTCCAGAATCACAATGTCGTTCCTGGGGTGGAGTGCCAACTGAGAATACAATACTCAAATCTATCTCTTACCAGGAGCATTACATAATCCTGTTATTCTGGTCCTGGTTTGCAATAAAATCCCCGTGCAACATAGCCGATAATTCTATTCTCCTTGACCTCACCGAAAAATACTGCCTCTAATTGCATTACTGAGCACTTGCCTACATTAAAGGATATTTCCATTCTTGGGCTTACCTCCCAATGTACTACAGATTAGGAAATGCAATTACTGTAGAGTTTGCGTCCTCCTACAGATCATTGATGAATATAATAAGCAGAAGGAGATCTAATGCAATGGCCAAGGGCATACTAAATGTTTGTGACCTCCATTAGGAAATTATAACATTGAATACCTTTTTGTTTATGACCCGTTAACCTATTAGTTATTCATTGCCTATTTCAGTCCCATATCCTTGTACCTGATTTTAGCGCACAATCCTCAAGTGGCGTCTTATCAAAACCCTTTTTGGAAGTCCAAGTAAGTGTCAGTACAGGTTTAGCTGTACATGCAGCTGGGTCTATTGGAAATCTTGGTGAAGCTCACAATCGAAAGGTACTTTGCTAGCTTTTCAATCAAATAATATTAACTGACGAAAATCTGGCAGACTCAGGTTTGTGACAGCAATTGAATAATTACCTGGATAAAGAGTACAGGCAAATTGGCAGAAGGGCAATCTGCTGGGTACGGTAGTATAATGGTTATGTTACTGGACTAGTAATCCGGAGATCTGAGTTTGAATCACACCATGACAATACGTATTTAGTAGCATTAAAAGTAGACATGAAGCTATCAGATTGTCGTAAAAACCCAACTGGTTCACTAATCTTCTTTCGTATGATAGTAGAAAAAAAACAAATTACATATTAATATCTGAGTCAGATATCCAGGCCAAAGCTTGGGGTGTAACAGCGTGGATATCTTGTAGGTTGCACGCGAATTTACTCTGAGGGCAGTGCTGAATGTTCGGTGATGTGCTCCAGGGACTGATTAGGAGCTCTGCAGTCGCATGATGGTTCACTAATATACTTTAGGGAATGAAAATTGATGTCCTTACTCGGTCTGCTCTATATATGACTCCATGTGACTACCTCCAAACCAACCTAGCACGTCTTCCCATCTAGGGTCGAAATCGTGGATCTCCCTACCTCACTGCATTGAGGGAGTACCTTCACCGCATGGACTAAGTCAGTTGAAGAAAGCGGCCCATCACCACCTTCTCAAGGGAAACTAGATATGGGCAATAACTGCCCGTAGCACAGGAATTAATTAAAAACAAAAACAAAAGTACGATACTTTAATTCCAAGATTGATAAATACTGTGCCATCAAAAGTGCAGAACAACACATTTTCAACGAGAACAAATGTTGTCAAAATGTATCCCATTCAGCAGTTCAGCAATAAGAACACTAGTAACACATATGATTTGACCCTGAATGTTATCATCTGTAATCTTGATATATTCAAAAATCACTTCCTGAGGAAAAAGTACTGATGAAACCTTGAAAAACAGGATGCATATCAGCATATTATAACTCATTGTATTCGAATTCGCTGAACGTTTTTGATAGCATAAGCATTTCCGATGTCCAGATGGCACAACGTTTGAACTGACTTTCTACCTGAAATTGACATTTATTTATTACTAGTGGCATATTCTTGATATATTGCCCAGAAAACATATTGACAATCTTTACAAATTAGCGCTGTTTTACTATTGCATGTACAAAACGGCCCATTTCCTGTAATAACAGAGAAGAGATAAAATTATTATGTTTCCCTTTCCATCTACAACCCATCCTGGTAGCATACTTGCTTCATTTCCTAGCCACACAAACATGTTGGTATGTAGCACTGAAATATCTATATCTGTCCAGTGGTTCTCCACTATCGAAGGAAGGATCACAAATAACAGAACGTTTTCAGAGAAGTGCGGTCCTAAAACCCCTGCTTCTGTGGGAAGATAAGTATTTGGTGATAAAATAACTTTCCAACTTTACAACGTTAGAGGCAGACAACTGTCAGACTCGAGGCGTCAAAGACGGTTTAAGTACCTATAGCAGCAGTGATTTATGTGGCTCAAAATACATTGGAATTACTCAGAGTTCATTACAGTACTACTACTGATTATGAGGTTGATGAATAGTTCGGCATTCTCTTCGATTTCTAACTTGAACACGTTGGAACACTGCATAGTTATTTATTCTTCAAGGGGGTGACTTTTGCAAATCTTAATCAGGAGCTGGATTGACCAAATAGGATGACTGCCACTTCGGAGTGTCCAATGCTCTCCTGGTTATGGATCATGTTTGCCTGACTGTCGATGGAGTCAGGAAAATGACAGGTAAGGTGGCCAATTATTTGTTTGGCACTGCACGAGTACTCATTGTATGAGTGTGGGCGACTCTGGTTAAGCCCATATATTGTTAATGGAAAGGTTACCTAACGCTGAGGCGTGGGGGTGTTCGACTAATTTTGCAGGGAGAGGGGAACCAGGGTGAAGCAGCAGAAAGAGGAAACAAAGTGCATACAGTACAGGCAGAGACAAACAGCATTCGAACAAAGACTGCTCCAGAAATAATAGCCATCAGACAGGGGAGCAGTTCTAAGCAGACTGAGGTGGATTTGGATTGCTTGTGATTAAATGTACGGACAAATGTGGTTAGTGACCTGTAGGCACCAGTTGCCACATAGAGTTATGATATAGTGGCAATAACGGAAAGCTGACTCAAACGAGGGCAGGATTGGGAACCTAATATTCTAAGCTACAATTTATTTACGAGGAATAGGGAAGAAATAGAAGGAGTCGGGGTGGCAGAATTGATCAAAAATACTGTTACAGCTCTGGATAGGGTTGATGTGCTTGTTGACTTATAAAGCAGAACCCATTTTGCTAGAGTTAAGAAGCAGAAAACGAGCTGTTACGCTGCTGGTTATATACTATAGACCACCAAGTAGTGGGAAGGAGATGGAGGAACAAATGTGCATGCAAATTTCAGAAAAATGTAAAAGTAATACAGTATGTATAATGGGGGACTTCGATTATTCCAATATAGACTGGGAAAATAACAGTGTAAAGGGCAAAGAGGGGAGGAATTCCTGAAATGTGCACAGGAGAACTTTCTTGATCAGTATGTTTCCGGATCAACAAGGAAGGAAGCAGTGCTGGATCTAATTATTGGGAATGAAATGGGGCAAATGGAATATGTTTCAGTGGGAGTGCATTTGCAACACAGTGATCAAAATATCATTAGGTTTAGAGTAGTTATGAAAAAAGGACAACTAATAATCAAAGGCAAAGAAACTCAACTGGAAGGTGCCTAATTTCAGTGAGTTAAATAGGGATCTGGCCCAGATGGAAGTGGAAAAAAATGAGGTGAAATAGTAAATGAGAAATAGGAGGCCTTCAAGGAGGATGTAGTTCAGTTGCAGACTAGACAGATTCCTATCAGAGGAAAAGGAAGGGCACCCAAAGTTAGAGCCTCCTGGACGGCTAAAGAAATTGGGATTAAAATGAAACTGAAAGGGATGCTTATGATACATGCCAGGTTCCTAATAAGGTAGGGAATCACATAGAATAATGAAAATTCAGAAGAGAACTTTGGATGGAAAAAAGAGGGCCACATAGACTGCACAAGGAAAGATTAACAGGTAACATAAAAGGGCACTCAAAAGTATTTTATGAATGTATAAGTGTAAAACTATAGTCAAAGGGAGGTCGAGGCGGATTAGGGACCATAAAAAAATCTTCTTCTGGAGGTAAAGGACATGGCCGATTTACTAAATGTATATTTTGCATCTGTATTTAATAAAGAAGAGGACAAGGTCACAGTTATTCAGGAGGGGTAGAGAAAATGGATAGGATAGAAATAGATAATGAAGAGGTACTGAACGGGTGTTCTCAATGTAGAAAAGTCACCCAGTCCTGATGGGGTGCACCCTAAGTCGCTGAGGGAAGTAATGGTAGAAGTAGTCGAAGTGTTGGCCACAATCTTTCAATCCTCCTTGGAATTGGGAGTGGCGCCAGTGTACTGGTGAGTTGCAATTGTTAAACCTCTGTTCAAATAGAGGAGAGAGAGGAACCCTGTAACTACAGGCCAGTCAGGCTTACGTCAGTGTTGGAGAATCTTCTAGAGACCATTATCCAGGAATTGTCGCTTGGAATAACAAGGGTTAATAAGTGATAGTCAACATGGATTTGTTAAATCGTGTCTGCCAACCTTGATTGAGTTCTGCAATTGATTAGCAGAGAAGGTTGATGAAAGTAGTACAGTTGGTCTTATGCATATAGATTTTCAGAAGGCGTTTAATAAAATGCCAATAATAGAGTTGTTAGTATAATTGAAGTCAATGGGATTAAAAGGGCAGGAGCAGCGTGGATACGAAATTAGCTATGAGGCAGAAAGCAGTGAGTGGTGGTGAATGATTGTTTATCAGACTAGTGGGAGTATACAGTTGTGTCGCCAGGGGTCAGTATTAGGACCAATGCTCGTTTGTATATATAGTAATGATCTTGATTTGGGTATAGGGGACATAATTGCAAAGTTTGCAGACGTCACATAGCTTGGAAATGTAATAAAGAGTGAGGAGCATAGTAGCAGACTTCAGGAGGACTTGTACCGTTTATATGTTTAATATATGTTCAGTATTTAGCTAAATAAATCTCATCCAGCAGGTGCCGTTGGGTAACCCATAACCGGTAGCAATGGCCACATGCTCTGATTCAGACTCATTTCAGTTATTCAATACATATCTTCAATTGTGACGTAATTTGTCAAAATATTTCTGAATGTCCAAACATACAACATATACTGGGCTACTTTCATCCATTAACTTGGTGACCGTCTTCAAGAATTCAACCATGATGGGCAGACATGACCATTTTCTCCAGAAATCAAGTTGCATGTCCCTAATTACCCCCTCCTTGTCTAGGTGGTTACCTAGGACGTCCCTAAAGATTCATTCTAGCAAATTATTTTATTAAATAACAACTGGTGAAATGGACAGACGCGTGCCAGATGAAATTTAACGCAGAAATGCGTGAAGCGATATATTTTGGTCAGAAGAACGAGGAAAGGCAATACAGACTAAAGGGTACAAACCTAAAGTGGGTGCATGACTGAGAGTCCTGGCGTTATATGTGCACACATCTTTGAAGGTGGCAGGGTAGGTTGAGAAAGCGGTTAAAAAAGCATACGGGATCCTGGGCTTCATAAACAGTGGCATAGTGTACAAAAGCAAGGAAGTTATGATGAATCTTTATAAAACACTGGTTCAGCCTCAACTGGAGTATTGTTTCCAGTTCAGGGCTCCGCATTTTAGGAAGAATGTGAAGGCCTTACAGAGGGTGCAGAAAAGATTTTCAAGAATTATTCCAGATTTGAGGGACTTCGGTTACGTGGATTAGTGAAGCTCGGGTTGTTCTCCTCAGAGCTGAGAAGGTTGAGAGGAGATTTGTTGGAGGTATTCAAAATCATGAGAGGTCTAGAAAGAGTGGATAGAGATAAACTTCCCATTGGTGGAAGGGTTGAGAATCAGAGGACACAGATTTAAGGTGATTGGCAAAAGAACAAAAGGCGACATGAGGAAAAACTTTTTTTATGCAGTGAGTGGTTATGATCTGGACTGCAATGCCTGAAATGATGGTGATGGTAGACTTAATCGTGGCTTTCAAAAGGGAATTGGATAGGTACATGAAGGAAAAAAAATGCAGAGCTACGGGGAAAGGGCAGGGAGAGTGGGACTAGCTGAAATGCACTTGCAGAGAGTGGGCACGGGTTCGACAGGCCGAATAGCCTCCTTCCATGCTGTAAACATTATATGATTCTATTATCTATCTATCTATCTGTCTATCTATCCATCTATCTATCTCTATCTCTCTAGCTCTCTCTCTCACTTTCTGTCTGTCTGCCTGTCTATCTGTCTATCTATCTATCTGTTTATCTATCTATCTATCTATCCATCCATCTATCTATTTATCTCTCTCTATCTATCTATCTATCTATCTATCTATCTATCTATCTATCTATATCTCTCTCTCTATCTATCTATCCATCTATCTAGTTATCTCCATGTATCTATCTATCTATTTATCTCTCTCTCTATCTATCTATTTATCTCTCTCTCTATCTATCCATCTATCTATTTATCTCTCTCTCTCTCTCTATCTATCTATCTCGCTACCTATCAATCTATCTATACAGTCATGAAAACTGTGAAATCTCATCTTTTAATCTCCACATATATATATCAATGTCAAGAATCATAAGGCTATCTCCTTATTCTAATTGTTTCTGCACCGTCCACATGAAACCTATGGAATATCTGACTGCCTCTCTTGTCTCACTATTTTCAACTTTGTTGTAGCCATGTGGACTTTTGCTTTCCGTTGAGCTGTCATAAGGAATGGTAGAAGCTCTCTAGTTGAATATGGGTGCGAAGTAACTGAAGGCATTCCACCATATGGCGTAGGAAAGCAAAATATATTGTTGGTTATCTGTATCAATATCCCCCTCAGTGTCTGATGTACCGACATGAAAATCCATGCCGTTATTTCCAATTGCCTGTTTGACATTAGTAATCTGCAATTTTCTGTACCTCAATGTCAGCAAGACTGAAATCATGCTCTGCTACACCGCCCAGCATGCATATATTTAGTATTGATATTATGAGCCTGACCGGCTGATATTTAAGCAAAGTTAGACGATAGTGATCCTTGGAGCACTTTTGCATCCTCCCAACCTATATCGACTCCACAGGAACTGTCGCTTTATTCAATTTCTGTAACATCAGCCACCATTGCTCCCTTCGCAGCTAAACCCTTACAGCATGCATCGTTATCCTTCTTTTTGGAACTATCTCGTAGGCAGCGCATACCATTTCAACCCAGTAAAAGTCGTAATTCATTGCAATGTGCGCAGTTCCCATTTGACTAACTGAAAATCCAACATTTATTTCGTCCTTGTTTTCTTCCTTTATTGACTTCCCATCTCTGGTGATTTTAATTCAAAATGGCGGTGCACATTTTCCTGGCCTTCGATCATCACGATCATACGGACTTATTTATCTTGTCCATGCTTATACCCCAATATAAGCCCTTAATTCCTCCAAAACCGAGGGGTTACTTGTCCCCCTTTGTGCAATCGGCCGCTATGCTCCAGTCCTTGGCAACTTCCTGACCAATTCAATTTGCCTTAATGTTCGTATTACTTTTACCTTGAAGTCCGACTTAACTAAATCATCCTACACATTGGAGGAATTACAGAACAGCAAATTGTCTTATTTTTGCATTTATCAGATTTCAGAGCTGTGCAACTGATCTCTGTTGTTATGCAAGATAGAATAAATGATCAAGATGACCACACATCATGGTTATGGATTAATTGTGTTGTAACGCAAAGGAAGCCTTTTCGTTAAACGTGAAGCAAAAGGAAAAGCGACTAATGTTAAAATATTGATTCAGATACCTCGGGTATGTTGCTAAATGTTGTTGCTGTGCGTGAAAGGGATAAGCGATAATGGTAAGACGTTCCATAGTTTTCATTTGATGCTGCAGAAATAATTAGGGTATGTCATGATCTGCGTAATACAAAAAACAAAATGCCTTATTGTGATGCTCAAATGAACAAATGGATACGTAATCGAGGTACTGCCATATTGCTTTGGTCTACACCCAGGCAAAAGCCATCCTTAAGGTACTATGTGAGAGATTGCAAAGGACTTGACAAAAGTGTTAATACTAACTTAACAAATTAACATAACTGCTTTTCCTTTGCCTGAATTGCAAGATCCGACATGGATGAGAACAAAAATCTTGGAGCAGCGATCAGTACTGCGAATAAATCAAGCCAATGTGAAGAGCGGAAAGAAGAAACGAATCCCACCAGCAGAATGACTACAAGAGGTAATGATATATAACGAGTATGGCAATGATGGTAACCGAATGGTGGGAAGACAAATCTGCTTTAATTAAAAAAAATGAAATTCGATTGCATTTTTTAATTGTCCCTAATATCCAAAACATATCTTGGGCAATACTGTTGACAAGATTAGCGAATGAGTGTGCAGCATATTCACGCGATGACTCTCAACTATTTCAATATAGTCATTGCTTTCCAGCATGTGCAGTATTTTGCTTTAGTCATTTCCGTAAATGGTCAGCAACACCTTTACAACATCAAACCGAGAAACTTCACACAAGTGCGTTACACGTTAACCTCCAGATAATGGCAAAATGCTTTTTTTATCCATCCGTGCTTTTACACATTCGGGTTTTAATAAAGTATGCCGATCACACATGTACATGACTGACTGCTCCGCTTTCACGATAACTGAGAAACTTTGGAATTGAGAATAACCAGCCTTGCGATGGGAGAAGAAAACCATGCCAATCATCTGTAGCAGACTCGATAATCCAACATCAAAGAAAGAGATGCCCATTTTTTGCTGAATTATTGACCATCTGTCTGAAGGGAGAGGCATATCACTTAAGATCACATCTTCCCACTTGAATCCAGATAACCTTACTAGATATGCAAGCACCCCCTTCCCCTCTTAACCATTATTCCCGACTGGGTAGTTACTTTAACAACTCCTTCACATCTTACTGTAAAATGGCCATGTGAGCTCTGCTTCGCACTTGTGTCTCCTCTAACTTTTAGCATTCTGTCTCTCATGCACAGCACTGCGTGCCATCGTCTTATGCAGTGAAATATTTATTATTCATTAGGAGTTTTCTGCAGCTTTTTTTATAATTTGTGATACACATGTTCCAAGCATTGAGTCACATAGTGCAAGAATCAAATATTTTAACTTGTTAGTTTGAACTTTCGATTGATTCCCTGGAGAAAACAATTTTCTGCTAAGTAATATACAATCGTTCAATGCGAACTCTTTTCTACCATCTATGGTGGTTTATATTAGAACATAAGAAACAGGAGCAGGAGTCGGCCACACGGCGCCTCGAGCCTGCTCAGCCATTCAATAAGATCATAGTTGATTTTCTACCTCAACCCCACTGTGCTGCCCTATCCCCATATCCCTTGATTCCCTTAGTGTCCAAAAATGTATCGATAGCCGTCTTGAATACACTCAAAGACTGAGCATCCAATACCCTCTGGCGTTGAGAATCCCAAAGACTCATAACCCTCTGAGTGAAGAAATTTCTCATCATCGCAGTTCTAAAAGCCGGCCCATTATCCTGAGAGAATGACCCCTACTTCTAAACTCTTCTAGACATAATAGTAAATTAAAATATCTGATGAAACTCCTCTTGAAGTCCTTCCAAGTCATATACCATGCTGCCCTGAAAAAACCTCGCAGTACCTTTATCGTTGCTGGGTCAATATACTATCTTTGTTGCCAAGCATCATCGTGGGAATTAGGTCTATCGCCATTTGAGGGCTACGAGGGACGCACAATAAACGTGGCCTTCTGAGCATCTTCCACGTCCTCAGAACAGAACAAAAGAACCTGTGTAAAGTTATCTCGTCTGTGAGTAATTCAAATTCCAAAGAGGGCTCCCACTACTGATAAGTTCTTGGACATTTTTCAATATTTTCTGTGCAGCCCCTCATGCGAATAATGTCATCTATCTCCCAGAGAGTGCCTTTACCTCCAATATCTATGTGATTTCTAATGTCCCCAGCAATTCAGCAAAGAGGCCTATTCACTGTATTTTGGCGGATGTTTACGTTAGCTCCCCTCGTGTGTCCTTCTATGACTTCCTTAGGTGATGGAATAAGCATTTCACTCGCCTTAAATATGATTGCCAAATAGTATAATGAAAACAGCCAGTGACTAGCTGAACAGTAACAATCAAACAGAGCATATATTACACGAGGTTTTCAGTTTAATCACCTTCCAGTGTTAAGCAGAAAATAACAAATGCTTGAGAAATATGTGTTGAGCTCCATTATATGTAATAATCTGTGGTGGGTCTTTTCGTTTTGATCATCGAAGAAGCCTCTCTTGCCTTTTTGTCTCTCCCAAAAAGCTTCAAACGGGATATTCCATTTGAAAAAAAGAATGCCTATAAAAAGCGAGAGTGACTTATAAAACGAAATAACAGTCTGTTAAATCCTAACATATTTCCGAAACAAAGACATGGACTGACAAGATATTTCCGCTTGGACTGAATGGTTTGAACGCTTCTTGTACAGACAACACACTTTGCTATGCAACAATCATATCATGCTTTGCTGGGGCATTTGTCTGTGAGTGTAATCCCTTGTGTACAGTAACAGAACAAAAGGAGACAATGCCGTGACACATTATGACCGAAGTGTTTTAGCATATTCAAACTGGTTTCCGTGGAATTCTATGGTAGTATTTGCCAGCACTACTGTTCCCATTCTTGTTCACAGCATACAAAACTACAGGGGAGACATGTGTGCCTCAATAGGAATTTTTAAAAACATTTCAGAGAGGTACATACAATATGAGATCGTGCTTTTTCGGCACTGGTTTACACATCTAACAATTCGCCTTTAGAACAGCATTCAATAATTTGAACTGCATTTCTTCCAGATATAATTACCTGCCAGAAAATTATTTGTTTAAGGACTTTCATCTGAACAGCACAGTACACTCAATTTTGCAAACATCACGTAGCGGAGTCACAGTTTCTCACGTGTTGTTTTTCAACAGGAATAAAATGAGGTGAGTTTAATTGAAAATTGTGGAACGAGCAGATAGATTGAAAGGCGACAGGACTTACCGCAAGATAATCGGAACAGTTGTATATATTACATAACTTTAATACTGATCAAGTGATCCATATCAGTTTCGAGCATAGCAGTGACAAGGTCAATAAACAAAGCAAGGAAAGACTATCCTCCGAAAATATTTTTCATATCGGAGCTGTTCTCTTGCCAAAATTTAACAGGCCCTTACAATTATCTTGCTTTTCTATTTTTCGGCGGGCTTTGCTCACTTACAGGGGAACATATAAATGCATTTATTACGAGAATTTTTTGTATATCAGAAAACAATATGATTTCCAACAAGGCAAGCAAGTAGAGTTGTTTCAAGATTTTTTATTTATTAACAAACACGATAAACAGTAAGGTTGGAGACAAAAAGATCGCATTTAGTTTTAGTTTATTAATAAAACTGAAAAGTTTGATTGTGAATTTCAGTATAAGATGGAAAAAAATTCAAGACAATGAAGAAACACACGCTAATTAATAAACAAAGCAATATTTTCAAAGATCTATTACATGGTGTCGATTTTAAAGTGCATCGGGTGGTCTGTTAACCGCCTGCAGCTAGTCAGGACTGAGCATCACTGTTGCTTCTTTGCTTCAAGTACAAGTGAACGGCTGGCGCGCTCTGCTGGTCGGTCACCGAAAACGCAATACCGTCCTCCGCATACAAAAGCAAAATACTGCGGATGCTGGAAATCTGAAATAAAAACAGAAACTGCTGGAAATACTCAGCAGGTCAGACAGCACCCGTAGAGAGAGAAACAGAGTTAACGTTTCAGGTCGATGACCCTTCGTCAGAACTGACCTGATGAGTATTTCCATCATTTTCTATTATTACCGTCCTCCACATGTCGATTGATCGTTTTTTCCTCTTTTTAATGTACTGTTGGATCCTTACGTTTCTCGTATGAAACTCTGCTCTTATCTAATGGGTATTGAATTTTTTTAATAGAAATAGCTCGAGTATCAGCGCTACATCTTAAAATTATCCCACACACAAGCCAAATTTTTAGTACTTTTAACTTTTCCGCATTGATGTAAAACGAGCGATTTCAGAAGTGCCGTTCCATTAAACACCCCGCCCAACTTATCTTTCCATTGAAGTCAAAGAAAAGACGATTGTGTTGAATGTAATACGGGCTGTCAGTTCGCTAGGGGACACCATTGCGCTACCATCCAAGGAGAACGTTTAACCCATTGTGTGCAAATGAAACTTTTCCAGCTTTCGTATGCCATCAACGCATGGTCTGTGGTTTGTATTACAACGGACAGAGATTGTTGTGTGAAAGGTCAATAATAAGTTGTTTATGTTACATTACAGTGCCTATTGAGAAAAAACATGGCCCAGGCCAATCAGGTAAGTTAAGTTACTTTTAAGCAATGCTCCAAATCCTAATATAGTCACGTGTAGTCACGGCTTGTGTTTGAATAGCAGTTTTAAAAGTTGAACGGCTGATATATTTTGGCTGCAATGCAATGTTCTATTCACACAAGCATGTGCACACCCACACGAATTGATACACACACCTTCAAACTCACTGATCAATTCTTCAGTCCGATGAATAATCAAACTAATAAAGGACAATATATCAGCAGGAAGAGTAGAGGTCGGTTGCCGTGAGTAGAGTTTAGATACCTAAGTTTAGTCAGCGTGAAGTACTTTTAGGTATTTCATTTTCTAAATTATACAAGTGTATTTGTTATGGCAGGATCGTGGAAGCCCGTATCGGTCAGAACTTGGATAAGGTGGGATTTGAAGCAAAGAATGCCGATCCAAGAGAACTGAAGACACAACAAAGAAGGACTCACTACGATTCTAGTGTACACAGCGTCAGAAACAGTTGGAGATTCTCTTGAGTGCACCGATGGCCATGGGCTCCTACAGGGCTCATTGTTGGAGATGGAAACCCTGTAGCGAGGTCGGAACAGTGAACTGAAGGAAGGACAATAGATCACCGTCTTTGGCGGAAAGGTTTGTAGCAACATTCAAGCCAAGGAACTACATCGTGGAATAAAACAGAGCTGGATACAAATGACGCGGACAAGGAAGCTAAGCAGGAGAGGGAACTCGCAAGCAATGTCACAGCACGAATGGGAGTGGTCACCTGGGAAATAAATTACAATTATGCAAACAGGTATTTGGTACTTATAAGGAAATAAATAAACAGGTAGATAAAAAGATTTTCTTGCAGCCGCGCGTGGGATTCTTGAATGTTCTATTGCCTCTCTTGTCCCAGAGTAAGGGACATAATAGAATAAGAGAACTAACTCGCGTAATATGAAAGAGATGAGGCTGAATCTGTGGCTCAATTTTGAACCACACACATACAAAAGAAGAACATTATAACCAGCAAACGGAGAGTAAACATAACGAGGAAACATAACAATAGACGATTGACAGATGGTGTAGATGAAGGTTTTCACTTTACCAAGGAAATCGGCTGAGTTCTGAGACAAGGCAAGAGCGTACAGATAGGATCAGATTCATATAAACGCAATGCCAGAGCAGCGAAGTTAAATAAAGCAGTTGCAAAATGTTAAAACTAGTAATCTACACCTTAGAGAAAATGACGGATGTAGTGTACGGTAACACAGTCAAACAAAGTCAGCACTTTAATGGAGGGACATGTTTTAAGACAAGTGTGATAAAGATTAAGGAGGGAAGAAGTCGTGGGAAGGATCAACTAAGAAATCAAGGAAAAGGGAAAAGATAAGTATGAATGCACCAGAATTACCGTGTTTATATATAGATGTGCAAACCTTAGCACGTAAAGTTAGTACACAGATAACAATCGATGACAATAGAAGAACATGATGTTCCAGACTTCACAGAAATTCATCTGAAGATATGAGAAGTGAGAGGAAAATACATTTTCAGAAGAATGCCAATTAAAAGAAATGCAGAAAACAAGCAAACAGAACCGAACGTCTATGATGGTATTTTAGAAAGACTGCCGGTCAGAAACAGGACATAATTAGTTCACTTCAATGTAAAGGAAAATCGGACGAAGTTTATCATGGGCAAAGAATTCCGTTTTCCATTTTAAATCATGGTCTAAAGTTAAAATTACCCCATTGGAGACAAAACAGACTTTGCTTAAAAATGCGGGAGTCAGTAAAATGCTTTGCAAGTACTTCTCATCAGTTTTAACAGTGGAAGGTGAAAGTAGCAGTCTAGGACTAAGATTTAAAAAGGGCATTTTATTCAAAAAATGGATAATGGGATTAAAAGTAGAAGAACCACGTAATTTTAACTGTTGGCCATATTGTAAATGGGTGATATCCGATCAGATCGAATCGGATCACAGTTACACAACTCGCTAGATTTTCCTTTCCATTGAAACATTTTGGGAAAGAAAATTAGGTGAGGTGTACCGCCTGTTTTCCACTATACCCAAACGTTTTAATTACCCTCACTTGGCTCAGATGGTCGTTATAGGAGAATATTGAAGGAGGTGGCAGGAAAGAAAACGGATGAGTTGGCCATAATTTTGCAAAATGCTTTCGGAACACAAATTATTCCAAACGATTAATGGATCCATATACTACAACGTTCTTCAAAAGTAAAATGGTAAGTCAGAAAATTGTAGTGCATTGGTTTTATATAGACTGCGTGTAAAATTTTGAAGGGCATAATATGTAATGCAATTTAGTGGAGATAGCAACAAGCAAAATCGTGATGAATATGTACACAACGTAGACTGGGCCTAGTTTAGGTATTTCTTGGTCACTCTGTTATAATACCTTTATTTTGGTTATGGCAAGAGTACATCATAATAATCAATAGAATGTTAGCTGGGTTAAACATCACTTGGAACAAGAACTGCGGGTAGCAGGGGCACAGAATGTACTCCGCATGGAGTCTTCAATGTCCATCACCAAGAGGGGCTCGATAGCTCCAAGACGGAACGAGCTGGCCGAGTCCTGATGGATATACATGCCAGACTGGGCCTGCGGCAGGTCGTGAGAGAACCAACACGAGGATAAAACCTACTTCACCTCATCCTCACTAATCTACTTGTCGCAGATGCATCTGTCCATGAGCGTATTGGTAGGAGTGACCACGGCACAGTCCTTGTAGAGACGAAGTCCCATCTACACACTGAGGGCACGCTCCATCATGTTGTGTGGCTTTACCAGCGTGCTAAATGGGATAGATTCAGAACAGATCCAGCAGCTTAAAACTGGGCATCTATGTGAGCTATCAGCAGCAGCAGAATTGTATTCCATCGCAAATTGTAAAATCATGGCCCGGCATATTCCTCGCTCTACCATTACTATTAAGTCAGGGACCAACCCTTGTTCAATGAAGAGTGTGGAAGAGCATGCCAGGAGCAGCACCAGGCATACCTAAAACTGAGGTACCAGTCTGGTGAACTTAAAACACAGGACTACATGCATTCCAAAGAGCAGTAGCAGCATGTTATTGGCAGAGCTCAGCGGTCCAAAAAACAATGGATCAAATCCAAGCTCTGCAGTCCTGTCACATCCAGTCGTGAATGGTGGTGGACAAGTAACCAACTAACAGGAGGAGGAGGCTACATGAACATCTCCACCCTCAATAATGGCGAGGGCCCAGCACACGAGTGCAAAAGACAAGGCTGAAGCATTTGCAACCATCTTCAGCAGGAAATGCCGAGTGGATGTTTCATATCGGCCTCCTCCTGAGGTCCCCGCCATCACAGAAGCCGGTCTATGGCCAATTCGATTCACTCCACGTGATATTAAGAAATGGCTGAGCGCACTGGATGCAGCAAATGCTATGGGCTCCGACAGCATCCCGGCTGTCAAGCTGAAGACTTGTGCTCCAGAACTAACTGTGCCTCTAGCAAAGCTGTTTCAGTACAGCTACAACACTGGCATCTACCCGACAATATGGAAAACTGCCCAGGTATGCCTTGGCCACAAAAAGCAGGCCACATGCAATCCGTTCAATTACAACTCCATAAGCCTAATCTCAATCATCAGCAAAGTGATGGAAGGTATCGTCAACAGTTCTATCAAGTGGCATTTACTCATGAATAACCTGCTCACCGATGCTGAGTTTGGTTTCCGCCAGGATCACTCGGCTCCAGACCCCATTACAGGCTTGGTCAAAAACATGGACAAAAGAGCTGAATTCTAGAGGTGATGTGAGAGTAACTGCCCTTGACATCAAAGCAGCATTTGATCGAGTGTGGCATCAAACAGCGCTAGTAAAATTGAATTAAATTTTAATCAGGTGATAAACTCTCCACTGGCTGGAGTCATACCTAGCAGAAAGGAAGAGGTTGTGGTTGTTGGAGATCAATTATCTCCGCACCAGGGCATCGCTGCAGGAGTTCCTCGGGGCAGTGTCCTAGGCCCAACCATCTTCAGCTGCCCCATCAATGACCTTCCCTCCATCATAAGGTCAGAAGTGGGGATGTTCGCTGTTGGCTGCACAGTGTTCAGTTCCATTTTGAACTCCTCAGATAAGGAAGATCTCCGTGTCTGCATGCAGCAACACGTGGATAACATTCAGCCCTGGGCTGATAAGTGGGAAGTAACGTTCGTGCCACACAAGTGGCAGGCAATGGCTGTCTACAACAATAGAAAGTCGAGCCGCCTACCTTTGATATTCAATGGCATTACAATTGTCGAATCTCTCATCATTAACATCCTGGGGATCACTATTGACCAGAAAATGACCAGGACCAGCCACATAAATGCTTTCGCTACAAGGACAGGTCAGAGGCTGGGTATTCTGTGGCGAGTGTCTCACCTCCTGACTCCCCAAATCCTTTCCACCAATTACAAGGCACAAGTCAGGAGTGTGATGGAATATTCACCAGTAGCCTGGATGAGCGCAGCTCCAACAACACTCAAGAAGATCAACACCATCCAGGACAAAGCAGCCCAATTGATTGGCACCCCATCCATCACCTTAAATATTCACTTCCTTCACCACCGGCGTACTGTGGCTTCAGTGTGCACCATCTACAAGATACACTGCAACCCCCCACCAAGGTTTCTTCGACAGCACCTCCCAAACCCGAAACCTCTACCACCTAGAAGGACAAGGGCAGCAGGCACATGGGAACAGCACCACCTTCAAGTTCCCCTCCAAGTTATACACCATCCTGACTTAGAAATATATTGTTGTTCCTTCATCGTCACTGGTCAAAATCCTGGAAAGCCCTACCTAACAGCAAATGGAATGCAGCTATTCAGGAAGGCTGCTCAAGGGCAATTCGGGATGGGCAATAAATGCTGGCATGGCCAGCGACACCCACATCCCGTGAATGAATAAAAAAGGAAAGCAAAGCTGTTGTTATTGGGAGTAGGTGAATAATAAGCAGTTTTTAGTTTGAAGAAAGAGGCTTAAACAGTGACCTACTAGAAGTTTCAAAATGATAGTAGATTTTGAGCAGGTACAGAATAATGGCTGCTCCAGTGGTTGCTATAATTGGCCTGACACCCTGCCATAGCATGAGAAGCATCAAGGGAGAAGTTAGAATTATTTCGAAATTAAGTTTATTGGATTTTGGAAGTCAATTCGAAATTTCTGCTTTACAATTTCTTGCGTAGGTTGGGAGTCTAAATGAAGGCATTCCGACCCCAGCAAATAGCTTTATCCATTTATTGTAGCAGTCCTACTGCATGCGCGATTTTCGGATGTATGCTCCGCCTATGCACAAGTAGCGCTGAATTGGAATGTCCATGCTCTATAGCAAGTGGATATTGAGGCACATACTATACAATCATTTAAGTAGTATTTGGATTTTTGGGTAAAGACAGGGGCATGGATTTAATGTAGAAAATCCCATTCACATAATTGTCATGGACGCAGGCAATGTGCTATACATTCTAGTACTTGAGTTCAGAAAATATAAACATAACCAATACATAAAGTAACTTCCTGAGTCTTATTACATAGTTTTCAATTATAGGTACAGAATAAATAGACTGTTCAGGATAAATGTATCCCTATGTTTCCATCACAAACCCTCATCGCAGTGAAATTGCATGCCTGAGTCGTAATGTTTCCATATTAAAATTAATGAACCGAATGTCGTGGTGAGCACCAGTTCGATTTCACCATGTAAGCAGAGGATGTGCCATGCTTCACAATGTGAATGCGGAAGTAGTACGTTTATCTATTATATGTGTGTGTTTGGGGAGCGTGGGGGTGGGGGAGAGGGGGCGGGGACGGTGTCGGGGTTGGGGTAAGGTTGTATAATATCGTCTGACACGAATTACATTATTATACCTCATTGGCTGTAAAGCATTTGAGACATCATGAGATTGTAAAAGGCGATATAAAATTGCAAGTCACGTCCTATGAATATACTTTGCATACGGAATGGTTAACTTGTTCAATTGAAAGAAGTGGTGACCATTAAATGTTAACCAATATGTTTCATGAGTGCTCCATGACTACTCATTAGTTTAAACTGTTTTACAAGAACAGAATATATTTTCACTTTGTTTTGGAAACTTCAGGTACACTTTTTGAATTCAAAACCTATCTTTTCAGATTTTCAGAGAATTATCAAAATATTATGTAAGTAGCAATCCATAAATTATTTGACTTCAAAGCTAACAAAACTATTGAATACGAGATAGAGGGATTTGTTGGTTGGAACTCGTCGTTGCCTGTGAAATTAAAACTCTTTCAGGTCCGCAGGATACCATGCTGTGAAATAATAAAACTGTGTAGTTTAAAGGATGTGTCAATTCAATGAAAACTTTCAGTAACTATGGCGTGAATTTTGGGGCCAGCGCTCGCCGTTAACCTCGCTGAGAGCATCGCACAATGAATTGACGGGCTACAGAATGGAGACTTCCTGTCATCAGACGTCTGTTCCAGCGCGGTACCTTCTACAGGGGATCTGTGGCATCTGTGAGCAGGCAAAGAAACAGGATATCTCTTCAACCAATCATACTAAAGAATCTGCACTGAGCCGTGCAGAGTCCAAACCAGGAAGTATAAAGCAGGAAATATAAATTATATTTAAATGATATACAGAAAGTGAAATAAAGATTTGGAATACAGATGGGGTCAAGGGAGAGAGACAGATAGAAAAATTAAAAAATATATTTTTCAATTCTCCAACACTAATTTTCTTCTGAGAGAACGAGACACCACACTTATAAAATTATTTGTTCAGGGCCAGAGAGGTTGTTCAGCAGTAATTATCACTTACTTGCTGTTAAAAACTAATTTACCCCTGAATACACTAGCCATAACCATTTTAGCTGTCTTCAGTGCGGAACTACGTGTCAAGTACAGCGGGTTCACACAGTTGCAGTCATTTCAATGCTGAGTCTATTGGCAAAGACTGTAACAGCACATCCTGTGAAGGAGCAGGGTATCTCTGACAGCAACTTCTGTATTTCGGCGTTTAACTGCGCAAGTGCAGACACCATAATTTGTTGTCTGAATTACCCCATAATAACGGAGAGCACTGGTAGTCCCACTGTTGTTGATACAGCAAAATCCCGGCCATTATTTGGCATAAACAACCAATGATTATCTGTGTGCACATATCGCCTTGTAATTTCTGGCCCAATACTATGTATATTAGTGTACATTAATGATTTAGATCTGAATATAGGAGGTATGATCAGTAAGTTCGCAGATGACACGAAAATTGGTGGAGTGTTAAATAGCGAGGAGGGAAGCCTCAGGCTACAGGACGATCTAGACGGGTTGGTCAGATGGGCAGAACAGTGGCAAATGGAATTTAACCCCGAAAAGTGTGAGGTGATGCATTTTGGGAGGACTAACAAGGCAAGGGAATACACAATGAATGATAGGATCCTAGGAAGGACAAAGGATCAGCGGGACCTTGGTGTGCATGTACATATATCCCTGAAGGCAGCAGGCCAGTTAGATAAGATGGTTAAGAAGGCATATGGGATACTTGCCTTCATTAACCGAGGCATAGAATATAAGAGCAGGGACGTTATGATGGAGCTGTACAAAATGCTAGTTAGGCCACAGCTGGAATACTGTGTGCAGTTCGGGTCACCACACTATAGGAAGGGTGTGATTGCATTAGAGAGGGTGCAGAGGAGATTCACCAGGATGTTACCTGGGCTGGAGCGCTTCAGCTATGAAGAGAGTCTGGACAGGCTGGGGTTGTTTTCCTTAGAGCAGAGAAGGCTGAGGTGGGACCTGATTGAGGTGTACAAAATCATGAGGGGCATAGATAGGGTAGATAGAAAGGAACTTTCCCCCTTAGTAGAGGGGTCAATAGCCAGGGGGCATAGTTCCAATGTAAGGGGCAGGAGGTTCAGAGGGGATTTGAGGAAAATCTTTTTCACCCAGAGGGTGGTTGGAATCTGGAACTTACTGCCTGAAAGGATGGTAGAGACAGGAACCCTCACAACGTTCAAGAAGCATTTAGATGAGCACTTGAAACGCCATAGCATACAAGGCTACGGACCAAATGCTGGAAAATGGCATTAGAATAAATAGGGCTTGATAGCCGGCGCAGACACGATGGGCCGAAGGACCTCTTTCAGTGCCGTATAACTCTATGACTAAACACATTCTTCTGAAATTTCTGCCTTCATTATTTCATTGCATTTATTTCAACTGGTTCCCCATAATAGCCTATAGAGGTTTTTCAGAACAGCCAGGTCTAGTGTTGCTTGGTATCAGGACGCTTGTCCATGTGATAATTCACCTTTATAGACGGCTTTCTGATTTAACAAAAGCTTTAACCTTTCTTAAATATTATGCCTTTTCGAAGGTGTGATTTAAAAATACGGTATTTTGGAAAATTAATTTATGTTTATATAATCTGGAATTTAAATTTTTAAGTAGGAAGCTGAGAGCTGACAGAAGGCAAACAGACAGATATACATTTGTGAATCGAGGATATCAGCAACTATCTGCAAACTGAAGATTTTTTTGGGAACTATCAGACGGCGTGCATTTATTTTAAAGTACCAGTGATCAACAGCCTAAAGGGCAGCATTGATGAACATGTCCGAGATTACCTATGAATTTTAATCGGTTTATATATGGTGGTGAGATACAAATGGTACATCAGCTCCTCCTTTTCTTCGCCGTTGCTTCTTCTTCTTCTCAAGGAGAAAACTCATATTTGGGGACTGCTTCACGTACATCATGTCACCAGCAACTGCTCTAAATGGTCAAACTTTCGTTCACTGTAATTCTGTATGTATTTCTCTGTTCCTTCTGCCTAAGCATCACAGAGCAGCCCGGTCATGGTCTCAAACCAAATCCACACACAGGGTGGGATACTCTTAACTTAACTGTCGGGGCAGGAAACCCACGGGATCGAGTGGGACGCTGGTTTTACACCCCGCCCAATATGCTCTCCATTTTGGGAGTAAAACCGGGCGGGGTGTAAAACGAGCATTGCGCCCAATCCCGTCAGGTTCGAGACGGGCGGGTTAGGTTAAAATTGCCCCATTTCCCAACAGTAGCATTGGCTAAGTAAAAGGAAAAGGACTCAAGGAAATCCCGTCCCTAGCATCTATCACTCAGATCCATTCTAGATCCCACAGCGTTGCCATGCCATCAATTGTTGCAACACACAGCCGGAGATATAAATCGGTTTCTTCCCGTTTTTTAAGTTTATTTTTTCTCACAACATTGTCAAAGACAGTTTTTTCTGTTAGGTTTCTTGTTTCTTTCAACAGAAGTATTGAAAAAATACATAACATTTTAAGCGTTTGTTTATTTCCCAAATACTTGGTGAAATGACGCCATGGTTCATAGTCTTGGAGGATTGTGTATGCTGTTTTGCATTTAAAGCGTTTTATGATAAGTATATTATTTTAACAAATTTCTATGTTGTTCTCACGCAGTACCAAGAAGAATTAAAAGAGGTGAGCAACAAAATAAATCATTGGTCCTGTGTCCAATGCTGCCTGCACATTTCCTTGATGTGAAGCATTTAGCGATCTAATAAGTATATGGCTTCCTGACGAGTTCCCTGCTTTTGGTGTTAACATTACTAGGATGTATTCCATTTCTCTATGTTCTTTGAAATGCAACCTTTAAAAATGCTCTACGAAATATTACACTTGGAATTACCTTTTATCCTTGTTCGAATCCCTCTGCTCTGGATCCCATGCTTCTCACGGCATCCAAAATGTTTAACCAAAGTCATAAAGGGTATAGCCGATAGCTATAGCCGTGGGAATTATCCCTTCTTGTCGCCGTGGGGTGTGTACAGTTTTGACAGAGCTCAACGTGCCATTCTATTCCAACCTTCTTCTCCTTGATTCATATCACGGTACTCTTTGTGCATAGTTCCACTACGGCCTGTTGGGTTACTGCCAGTACATCATCAGCTATGCTTTCTATTCATTTCCCCACAGATTCACCTCTGCAGTCCCCGAAAGACCTGTTACTTGGGCCCGCCTTTTCCTTAAATACACTATATTACGGGGTGACAGCGTCTCTATGTATACTGACAACAACCTACACTACATCAGGACCAGTTCTCTCGGATACTAGGCTTCCACAGTGTTGCTAGCTTGCCTATTTTCTAAAATATGAATGACGCGCTTCAAAGTCCTCCAGTAAAATTGGTAAAGTAGAAGCAATCAGTTTGAGCCTCAAAGACAAATATTACTCTCATGCCACTGACTTACGCCACCTGTCATACCATTTCGTCAGACTACCTTCTACACTCTAACGGTGGCCTTGTTCAAAATCAACAGCAATTCCTTGTATTTTATATCCAATGGCACTGTGTGGAACATTTTACGATATAAGATATTTATGCTCTCCAACAATCGATTTGGCTGCACCTAAATACATTTTTGTATTATTATTACTGGAAAGGGATGGGATACGGGATTTTTGATGGTAGCATCATTTCACTCTTTAGAAATAAATGTTCACGTATCTCAGGTGGAAGGGACAGGTGTCTGTTTTATCTGAAGAAGTATACACAAACAAAAAGTTGTCACCTTTCTTTTCTGCTAACAGAAGCTGACTGAACTCCTGTGAATTTTTAGTATTTTCCTTTCTTTCTTTTAGATTAGCAGGATTTGCAGTATGTACTTCTATTTTGCTGCTTTGACTGATGGATTATAGGTGAAATTACAATAAAGAAAAAATATGCGGGAAATTAATAATTCATTACTCAGCAACTGAAGAAGCAAGATAGGCTAAGCTTTAGCTGTCATGCCCACACCATGTGAAAAGTGAGGATATAAGTTTCCCATGAATGTAGCTGAAATAATTAGCAGAACGTTCTTAATGTACTGCATAGTATGTATGCCCAACTACGGTATATAAGCTATTAAGAAAACAGGTAGAATAATACATAATATGCATTCCCCACAGTTCTCTACTGGGATCTTCATTGTTTATCATTTTTATGGATTACTTGCACATAGACACAAGATGTTTTTATATACATAGCATAAGAGACTATGGCCTAGAAATTCACTTGGGCGCGGGCAGCTCCCTCGCGCCCAAACGTTAGCGCTGGGCGGGGAGGCATTAGCGCACGCCGTATATTCGTCTTCTGCACCCCAATTCGGAAGCGGGCGCTATACCAGGGTGTGCCCGCCTCCGTTTGGGGCGCTGCAACTGAATATCGGCGCGCTAGTTGCCGCAGCGCCACCCGATGCGGTGCGGCAGGCTGCGGTACTGCAGGCCTCCTCCTTCTCTTAAGGGGGAGGTGCCTGCAACGGCCGGAGCCCCGATCGCGAGTGCCGGCAAAAGAGCCCAGCACAACGGAGAAGTGCCGGGCTCCACGGAAACCAGCCGGCAATGCCACAGGGGGGGGGGGTGGAGGAGGCCGGGGAAGGAGGTGTGGGCAGGCGGCCGCCGAAAAAGCGGCCGGCCGCACCTTCAGCTTTAAAGCGCCCCACTATGGCAGCAGGACGGCCCCGTTTTCTGTTCGCTGTTTGCGCCCGCTTCGGAGGAGGCGGGCGCAAATAAATATGGGGATCGGCGCGGTTTCGGGGCGTTACGGGCCACCGCGCACACCGATGACGTCATCGGTCCCGGTGCAGTGCTAATGGCTACCGCCGCCAATACCGCTGCACTCAATTTCCGCGCTACCACCCCGCCGGCACAAAAGACCTCTTCAGGCGCCTATGGCCTAGAAATTCGGTTGGTTGCACCAGCGATTAGCGCCTAAAGAGCCCGAGATTTCGGGCATTACCTAATTTTCGGATGTGCGCAGTGATCCTAGCACATCCGCCCATATTGAGTAGCCTGTTTGCGCCGGTGCTAAGTCTTTGCGCCCGCTTGCGGGCGCAGCCAGATCATGATTTCATTTCATTGTACAATGCCTTTTTGGCGCCCCATTCCGGAAATTCAGTGGCGCCTCCCTCCGTTCTGCCTGGCGCTATTAGTGACAGTTGGATGGAATGTTACCAGGCCCTTCTCATACTCGGGGGGTGCTCTTTAAAGGGGACAGCACTACTATAAAACTGGCAGCCATTTGGCCTGGCCATTCTGCTCGCTGCTGGAGAGAGTTGCAGACATTCAGTGGCACAGACTTGTTCTTATTGAGCCAGAGGAGCCTTGGGATCTTCAGCCCTGTTCAGAGCAGTTGGATCCAGAAAGCTGACTGCGTCTTATTCGTCAGACAGTATAATGGGAGCTGCTTAGGAGGGGAACGTCATCCTTGCTGAGCAACTGGCAGGGGCACAGAGATGGAGGGAGAGAGGGCCGGGATTGGCCAGAAGGAAGAGGGCCAATGGACGTCACCAAATCCGACCATACGCTGCCAGGGTTTTCAAGCAGCAGGTCTCCTACCTTACGATGTCGGAGGAGCAGTGTCTGCGACGGCTGAGATTTGGTAAGTTTTTGTCTCTGAGCTGTGCCACCTGCTTGCTGGGGATCTGCAGCCGTGGATACGGTGCAGGACCTCTCTGTCGGTGGCTGCGAAAGTGAATGTTGCACTCAACTTTTACGCCAGCGGATCGTTTCAGGCAGCAGCTGGGGACATTCCTAATATCTCTCAATTTGCGGTGCAATGCTGCATCCGGCAAGTTACAGCTGCCCTCTACAAAAGGAGGCGCGATTTCATCACCTTCCCTCGGACCCTGGAGAAGCAGGGGGAGCGTGCACAGGGCTTTGCGGTTATTGCGGACTTCCCCATGGTGCAGGGGGCCATTGATTGTACACACGTGGCTTTGCAGGCGCCATTGCAGAATCCGGAGGAGTTCCGTAACCGAAAGGGGTTCCACTCCATTAATGTGCAGCTGGTCTGTGATCACCGGCAGATGATCATGGCGGTGAATGCACAATTCCCTGGCAGCAGCCATGATGCCTTCATCCTGTGGCAGACCTCAGTGGCTGACCTTTTTGAGGCCCCGGATCACCCACGAGTCTGGCTTCTGGGTGACAAGGGCTATCCTCTCTGCCCATGTCTCATGACCCCGCTCCGTTTGCCCACCACCCCGGCAGAAGAGCTTTACAACAGCAGCCATCAGGCCACCAGGAACATTGTGGAGCACACAATTGGTTTGCTGAAGCAGCATTTCCGCTGTCTAGACCATTCGGGGGGCACCCTACAGTACTCGCTGGAGCATGTGGTGTGCATCGTTGTTGTCTGCTGCATGCTCCACAACCTGGCCATTCGACACACCCAGCCAATGCCAGCCGACCTTCAAGGTCCAGCAGAGCAGGCGGACGAGGAGGTGGAGGATGAGGAGGAGGAAGAGGAGGAGCATGCGGGTGAGGAAGATCAGGAGGAGGAGGATAAGCAGGAAGATGGGAGGGCTCCAGAAACTGGAAGGGCCGTTCGTCAGAGGCTCATAAGGACTCGGTTCTAGGCCCCTCGGACGGAATGGTGGCTGTGAATCGAACAACGCCCTCTGGTTTGCTGTAAGCCTATGAATGCATCGATGATTGTAAATAGTGTACAGCTCGATTGTTAATAAAAAGTTTTCTTTATTTTCAAACAAGTGCTTCCTTCCAGCATGACAATAATGGCAACAGAAATCCTAACTAACAAACTAACAGATAACTGTGTGGCAACCCGGCGAAACTAACCAAACCATAACAAACAAACACAACAGGTGTGGACTGCCTTAAAATCGGAAAAAGAGACGTCTTAGCACCTCCCTCTACTGGTGACCCCTTGATGGAGACCGACTCCTCTTACGAAGTCGGCCCCTTCCCTCCCTGCAGCCCCTCTGTAATTGTACCCCAGTGGCTGGGTCAAGGCTGGGGGACACCTGCTGAGTGTCTGGAGGCGCTGAAGTCCCTGAGGGATGGCCTGGACGACCTCTGGGCTTTGAGGTCCTGCAAACAGGCTGCTCCAACTGGGCATGTCTGCTAGCAGTGTGCCACGCAGGTGGTGGCAGCTGCTCTGCTGACATGCCAGAGTTGGCATCAGGACTGGTCACATGCAGAGAGAGAACACCTGCACCGTGGTCAGCTGACACACTGGCACTCTGACGGTGCCGCACCGGATCTTCTGCTGCTATCGACTGCTCCACAGATTCATGGCCTGCTGTGGTGCTGCAAGGGCCTGGGGTAATCCTGCCTGATGCAGCTACGGTGGCAGGAGTGAGTGTTCGCGTGGCCTCAATCTGCGTGTGGACGAGGCCAGCAAATGGCTGCATGGCAGCAGTGAGGACCTGCATGGCAGGTGCCAGTGCTTCGGAGAAGCCATGGACAGTCCTTTCCACTGCTTCGGACAAGGCCGGAACAGTCCTTTCCACTGCTTCGGACAAGCCCTGGACAGTCCTTTCCACTGCTTCGGACAAGGCCGGAACAGTCCTTTCCACTGCTTCGGACAAGCCCTGGACAGACCTTTCCATTGCTGCCCCGAAGCCCTGGACAGACCTTTGCATTGCTGCCCCGAAGCCCTGGACAGTCCTTTCCATTGCTGCCCCAAAGTCCACCACACTCTTTGTCTGAGTGTCGATGGACTCAGGCATCCTCCCCACGCAGCCATAAGCTCAGTGTGCCTGAGCCGGGCCTGGGCACTCATTTCTGCAAGGCTACACACCTCCTCTGCACTCTGTGCAGCAGTCATGGTGGCCTGCCTCACCCTCCATGGAGATGGCCCCCGAGCGTCCCTAACCCCCGCGCGTTGCTGCAGGCTGCTGGTCCCTGCAACTGGCTCCTCATCAGAGCCCCCCGCCCCTCAAGGGAACTACTATCCCCAGTCTCCACATGCGGTGGCTCCCCTGAGGCTGGCACGGATTGTCCGGCTTCCTCCTGGTCGTCGCCTCCAGAGGCACTTGCACTGGCATCTTGAGGGGCCGGCTCCCGAGCTGGTGATGCAGCATCTGAAAGCAGGGAGGTTGAAGAGTGGCTTTAGCAAAAGGACAGTTTGGCAGCAAGGGATGCAACAGTGCGGCAATGCTATGACATGGGTCCACATTGAGAAAGCATGCTGGCGGGGGAAACAACTGAAAGGTGACAGCTGTAATAGTTGAGAAACTTACCATCACTGTGGACAATGGGGTCGGCAGCTGCAGTGGTGACAGGACCACTCAGACGTCCTCCCACAACCTGGTGGACTCTCTCCTTGAGATCCATCAGAGGCTGCAGTTGAGGACGGCCTCCTCCGGTGCGAAGCTGCTCCTTTCAATTCTGCGCCAGGGCAAAGGACGGGAAGTGATGTTACATGATGCCCTGAGTTATCATCTCATGCCCCCCATGGTGGAAGAGCCCTTACATGATGCCCTGAGTCAAATGTGGATGTGTGTGACCACAAAGGGCCATGGGTGCTTGCTGACAGATGGCCATTGGGGTATCGCGCACCCTGTAGCCATAAAGTCAGGTGCTCATGGAGGGATGCATAAGTTTACATTAACTCCACTCACCCTGACGACCCGAATGAGGTCATTGAATTTCTTCCGGCACTGGACAGGGCTCCTGGTCGCCATGCTGCTGGAGTTGACCCTCTGAGAAACATCCCTCCAAGCTCGTCGGTAGTCCTTATGATTAGGCCTCCTGCCATTGTCTGGGTATAGGACATCTCGCCGGCGCTCCACTGCGGACACCAATTCCTCCAGAGACTCAGTGCTGAAGTGCTCTGCTCTCTGCCTCACCCTCTCCATAGGATCCAAGTTTGTTGCGCCAGAGAAGGGCCTGCACCAATTTGCAGGCCTACAAGGCGCAGAGTGTGGATGCTGGAGCTGCCTGACCCACCCCTTTAAGAGCTGGCCGGCGCCGGGAAGTCTCGTGGTCATCGGTAATTGAGAGCTCCTGCGCTGCGCCCGCCCGCCCCGATATTGAGTGGCGCTGGCATGTTACCATCTTAGGTGCCCCATGTAATGCCTGATTTCGCGCCTCAATCACCTTTGGGGTGCTGCAACCCAATATCGCACGAGGTGTCGATAAGTTGCGCCTGGCTATAAAATTTGCGCTCTGCCAATTCTAACGCCCCAAGCGGGGCTATACCCAATTTCTAGGCCTATGCCTGCTGCCATAGCACTGAACCGACCCTTATTAAAGTCAAAAATTGCATCCTAAGTGACTGTGACCGTGATGAACTATCCCTGTTCATCTTTCTCGACCGGTCTGGAGCCTTTGACACAGTTGACCACATTCTCCACCTCTAATGCCTGTAATCTGTTGTCCAGCTGGTTGGGACTGCTCTCGCCTGGCTCTATTCATATCTATCCAGTCATAGACAGACAATCCTCTGCAATGGCTTCTCTTCCCGCTCTTGCACCATTATTTCTGGAGTCCCCCAAAACTCTATACTTGCTGCCCCTTGGTGACAGCACCTAAAAACTTAACTTCAGATTCCATATATATGCCGACGACATCCAGCTCTACCTCACCACCATCTCTCTCAACTTGTCCATTGTCTCTGATTTTTCGTGCTGCTTGTCCAAAATCCAGTTTAGATGAGCAGAAATTTCCTCCAATTAAATATTGGGAAGACCGAATCTTTTGTCTTAGTTCCCTGCCACAATCTCCATTCCCCAGCAACTGGTAAATCATGCTTGACTAATCTACTGGAATTTTTTGAGGATGGAACTGGTAGAATAGATAAGGGAGAACCAGTGGATGTGGTGTATTTGGACTATTAAAGGCTTTCAATAAGGTCCTGCATAAGAGATTGGCGTGCAATGTTAAAGCACATGGGATTGGGGGTAAGTTACTGACTTGGATAGAGAACTGGTTCGCAGGCAGGAAGCAAAGAGTTGGAATAAACAGCTCTTTTTCCGAGTGGCAGGCAGTTACTAGTGGGTTACCGCAGGGATCGGTGCTAGGACCCCAGCTATTCACAATATATATTAATGATCTAGACGAGTGAACTAGATGTAATATCTCCAAGTTTGCAGACAACACAAAGCTGCGTGGACGTGTGTGCTGTGAGGAGGGTGCAGGGAAATTCCAGGATGATTTGAACAGGTTGGGAGATTGGGCAGATGCATGACAGATACAGTATAACGTGGATAAATGCGAGGTTAGCCACTCTGGTGGCAAAAACAGGAAGGCAGATTATTATCTAAACCGCAATAGATTGGGATAAGGGGAAGTGCAACGAGACCTGGGTGTCCTTGTGCACCAGACGCTGAAGGTAAGCATGCAGGTGCAGCAGGCGGTTAAGAAGGCAAATGGTATGTTGGCTTTCATAGCGAGAGGATTCGAGTACAGGAGCAAGGATGTCTTGCTGCAATTGTACAGGGCCTTGGTGAGACCAAACCTTGAGTATTGTGTGCAGTTTTGGTCGCCTTATCTGAGGAAGGATGTTCTTGCCATGGAGGGAGTGCAGCGAAGATTCACCAAACTGATACCTGGGATGGCAGGAATACCGTATGAAGGGAGATTGGGTCGATTAGGCTTATATTCGCTAGAGTTTAGAAGAATGAGAGGGGATCTCATTGAAACTTATAAAATTCTAACAGGACTAGACAGACTAGATGCAGGAAGGATGTTCCCGATGGCGGGGGAGTCCAGAACCAGAGGTCACAGTATATGGATAAGGGGTAAGCCATTCAGAACTGCGATGAGGAGGAATGTCTTCACCCAGAGAGTGGTGAACCTGTGGAATTCTCTACCACAGAAGACAGTTGTCACCAATTCATTAAATACATCGAAGAAGGAGTTAGATATATTTCTTAAGGCTAAAGGTTTCAAGGGATATGGGGAGAAAGCAGGGACAGGGTACTGAAATTGGATGATCAGCCATGATCTCATTAAATGGAGGAACAGGCTCGAGGGGCCAAATGGCCTACTCCTGCTCCCATCTTCTATGTTTCTATGTTTCTATGTAACTGACTCCCTCCCCCTTTCTGGTCATGGTCTGAGGCTGATGGTCTGGCTGTTCCCCCTAATATGGCCCTCATCTTCGCTCCCTGAAACACTCCCTCCATGGCAAGAACATCCTTCCTCAGATAAGGCGACCAAAGCTACACACAATACTCAAGTTGTGGTCTCACCAAGGCCTGTACAACTGCAGCAAGACATCCTTGTTCCTGTATTCGAATCTTCTCGCTATGAAGGCCAACATACCATTTGCCATCTTAACCGCCTGCTGCAACTGCATGCTTACCTTCAGCGACTGGTGCACAAGAACACCCAGGTCTCGTTGCACTTCCCCTTTTCCCAATCTATTGCCATTCAGATAATAATCTGCCTTCCTGTTTTTGCCACCAAATTGGATAACCTCGCATTTATCCACATTATACTGCATCTGCCATGCATCTGCCCAATCCCCCAACCTGTCCAAATCATACTGGAGTTTCTCTGCATCCTCCTCATAGCACACACACCCACCGAGTGTCGTGTTGTCTGCAATATATATTGTGAATAACTGGGGTCCTAGCACTGATGGTCCGGCCGCTCCCCCTAGTATGGCCCTCATCTTCGCTCCCTGAAACATTGAAACATAGAAACATAGATGATAGGCGCAGGAATATGCCATTCAGCCCCTCGAGCCTGTTCCGCCATTTAATGAGATCATGGCTGATCATCCAAATTCAGTACCCTGCCCCTGAAGTCATCCGGGCGAGACTTGAATGGATATGGTGGACAACTGGTTTAGCCATTCACCACTATATCTGGCTGGAAGCCATAAACATTATCGGGTCCTGCTCTCGTCTGCCAAAATTGCTCACTGTTCCAGAATCATTCTGGAATGCAAAGATAAACTCCGGTTTCTACTCCCCGAAGCAAACCGTCATCTTAAATCCCACTCCACTGTCTGCTCCACCCTCACCTCCGACAACAAGTAGGAGGAGCACATGGACTACTGTGTCTCTAAGATTGAGACCATCCGATCAGCTGCCTCAGCCACTTCCCATCCTTCTCCTAGCCCACCGGGCCCAACTTCCTCTATGGTTCCGCACTGCCCAAGCCCTGAACTCATATCTTTCTCCAGTTTCCCTTCAATCTCCTCTCATTACCTCTCTGCGCTCATCGTGACCATGAGACTTCATGCTCCCTCAATCCTATTCCCACCAATCTGCTCACCACCCAACCTCCTTTTCTGGCACCCATGTTAGCTGACATTGTTAACGGTTCCCTCTGCTCAGGTACTGTCACCCTCTTCCTCTAATCTGCCGTAATCACCCCTCTCCTCAAAAAAACAACACTTGACCCCTCCGTCCGTGCAAATTAAGCCCCCCATCTATAACTTCTCTTTTCTCTCCAAATTCCTTGAACGTGTTGATGCCTCCCAAATACGTGTCCATCTTTCCCGCAACTCCATGTTTGAATCTCTCTAATCAGGTTTCCGCCCCAGCCACTGTACCAAAACAGCTCTCATGAAAGTCACAAATGTCATTCTTTGTGGCTGTGACAAAGGTAAACTATCCCTCCTTCTTGACTTGTCTGCAGCCTTTGACACGGTTGACCACTCCATCTTTCTCCAATGCCTCGCCACCGTAATCCAGCTGGGTGGGACTGCACTCACCTAGTTCCATTCTTATCTATCTAATCATAGCCAGAGAATCACCTGCAATGGCTTCTCTTCCTGCTCCAGCAGCGTTACCTCTGGTGTCCCCCAAGGATCTATCCTTGGCCCCCTCCTATTTCTCATTTACATGCTGCCACTTGCCGACATCATCTGAAAAAAGAGCGTCAGTTTCGACATGTACGCTGATGACACCCAGCTCTGCCTCACCACCACTTCTCTCAACCCCTCCACGCATTCTACATTGTCACACCGCTTGTCCGACATCCAGTTCTGGATGAGCAGAAATTTTCTCCAATAAAATATTGGGAAGACTGAAGCTATTGTTTTTGGCCCCCGGCAGGAAGTTCATTCCCTAGCCACTGCCTGCATCCATCTCCTTAACATCTGCCTGAGGCTGAACCACACATTTGCAACCTTGGACCCTGAAATGAACTTCTGACCACTTATCCGCAGCATAACTAAGACCACCTATTTCTACTTCTGTAACATCTCCCATCTCTGCCCTTGCCTCGGCTCTTCAGCTGCTGAAATCCTCATCCATGCCTTTGTTACCTCTAGACTTCACTATTCCAATGCACTCCTGGCTGGCCTCCCACGTTCCACCCTATGTAAACTTGAGGTCATGCAAAACTCGGCTGCCCATGTCCTAACTCATACCAAGTCCCATTCACGCATCACCTCTGTGCTCACTGACCTGCATTGGCTCCCGGTTATGCAACACCTCGATTTCAAAATTCTCATCCTTGTTTTCAAATCCCTCCATGGCCTCGCTGCTCCCTGTCTTTGTAATCTCCTCCAGTCCCACAACCCCTCGAGATATCTGCGCTTCTCTAATTCTGCCCTCTTGAGCACCCCTGATTATAATCGCTCAACCATTGGTGGCCGGGCCTTCTGTTGCCTAGTCCCTAAGCTCTGGAATTCCCTGCCTAAATCTCTTCACCTCTCTACCTCTCTTTCCTCCTTTAAGATGCTCCTCAAAACCTATCTCTTTGACCAAGCTTTTGGTCATCTACCCTAATTTCTCCTTATGTGGTTGGGTGTCAAATTCTTTGTCTTATAATACTCCTGTGAGGCACCTTGAGATGTTTTACTATGTTAAAGGCGCTATATAAATACAATTTGTTGTTGTTGTTGACCTGGACTGTTCAAAATCTCGGCGTGCTATTTGACTTTAAGCTGAGATTCCGACCCCTTATACTTTCCATCACCAAGACCGCCCACTTCCACCCCATCTTTGCCCTTGCCTCCCCTCATCTGTTGCTGAAATCCTCTTCCATGCCTATGTGACCTCCAGGGTCGACTATTGCAATACTCTCCTGGCCGGCCTTGCATGTTCCATCAACTTGAGTTGATCCAAGACTCAGCTGCTCTTATGCTAACTCACACCATCACATTCATCCATCATCACGGTGCTCGCTGCCCTACATTGGTCCTGGTCTGGCAACGTCTTAATTTTAAAATTCTCATCCTTGTGTTCAACTGGTCTTGCCCCTTCTTATCTGTGTGGCTTCCTCCAGCTCTACACCCCTCCAGGATATCTGTGCTGCTCTTTTGTTTCCTCGATGTTGTTCACTCCACCATTGGCATTCCCGCTTTCCGCTTTCTAGGCCTAGGAATTCATTGAATAAGCTCTCCGCCTCTGTACCTCATTCTACTCCTTTAAGTCGTTCCTTAAAGCCTATTTATTTGACCAAGCATCTGGCCGCCAGTCCTAATATCTCCTTATTCAGCTCTGTGTCAAATTTTGTCTGATAGTGTTCCTGTTAAGCGCCCTGGGACGTTTTTACAACGTGAATGGCGCTATATAAATGTAAGTTGTTATTGTTGTAGTGTGTATGTCAAACTGCGAGGAACAATTCAGTAAATTAAAAGTAGACAAGCACAGGTGAGCAGAGCAGGCAGGTAAGTGGCAGAAAAAGCTGAATGCAGAAAAATGCAAAGAATTGTAAAGAAGAAAAATTGGATTCGAAAATGTCGCCATTGGGTAACTGAATAAAAATGCAAGCTGGTTTTATTAAATTCCCACAAAACGTTTCTTAAGTAAAAGTTGTAATGTGGAAGACAATTCTGGAAGTATGATCATGAGAAAGATAGTAAAATTATGGAACTCTTTCACTAAACGATTCAGTGAAAGGACATCAAGAACGATAGCCTTTGCCTACCTTTTGAGGCCCTAATTATCAAGTAAGTAGAAGGTTGAGGGTTAAGCAATTCGAGGTGTTGAAAACGATAAAGAGATTCGACACCGTAGACATAGATAAACTGTTTCTTCCGTTTGGGCTAGCATTTTTACTTATAGCTAGGTATTTAGGGTTGAAATTAGGAAGTACCTTTTCACATAGAGGTTAGTGAATATCCGGAACTCTCTCCCCAAAGGGCGGTTGATGCTAGTTAAATGTGAATTTTTCAAAACTGAAAGTGATAGATTTTTGTTGGGTAAGGTTTTCAAAGGATATGGAGAAAAAATGAGAAATAGAGAAGAGGATACAAGTCAGATGTGATCTAGTTGAATGGCGAAACAGGCTCGAGGAGCTGAATGCCCTACTCCTATTCCTCTGTTCCTAATTATCTATGCCTCTTCTAAGCAACTCAATTACTTTTCAGCTCATTGGACTTTGTATTTATGCCCCTGCAACATTGTGCACCGGGTTCCTGGAAACCTATGTGTGGACATTTTCTCCTGTACTAGCATATACGTTTCGGCTGCTCATTTATGCACGTATTTGGCTTTTTTTTGGCAGATGCTGCAGCGGATGGTAGGTTTCCTCTTTTTTCTATGACACCCGACATTGTGTTATTGCGGAACCATTGCACAGATGGTAAGATACTAAGTTGGCCATTCTCCTTTGTGAATATGATATTAGATTTTGTCCTGCTGACCATCCGGGCCCATTCCAACACTGGGAGTACTCCAAACAATTAAGAAAACTACCACCAATATTTGATGGCTAGAGAACCGAATGTAGAATATGATGATTAAACTGGATTCTTCCCTCTTCCTAATTCAACAAGCCAAACACTATTTAACGGCTCCAATCATATTACCTTTCTTTTTGATATCAGAACATTTCACAATGTTTTGGATCTGAGTTAGATGAGTACAACATTGCAATAGAAATTTCTAACTCGGGTTATGGAAGCATAACTTGATTTATTTACTCTTCTGCAGAAGTGGACGAACTTATACGAGAATCGGGTAAGAAATTGCAGTATATCAGATTTTGTCTGTCCATTAACCATCGAAACGGCCAATTCACTTATAAAGGATGCACTGAAGACTTCCATGCGTGCACTGCACGGAGGTCAGTTTTTTTTTGCCTTACTCCGCTTTGCTTTTCAAGGGTAACCTCCCATGGTACCGCTGAGAGTGAGATAAATTGGTCAGAAACGAGATAGTAATTAATCACTATTTTAGGGTGGGATATGTGTTGGTGTAGGGGTTACGGGGATCGGGTGGGATATGTGTCGGTGCAGGCTCGATGGGCCAAAATGGCCTCTATCTGCACTGTGGGGTTTCTGTGATTCTGTGAAATGAAGAACAACGAACTATTTTGACCAGCGTGTCTCTGCAGCTACTGTAATAATCCTCTATTTATGGATATTTGGGACGTGCCTATTTACCAGATTTACTGAGGCCCTAATGGCAACGGCGAACATTGGTGAAAAAGACTGTAAAATAGAACAACATTGCCGGAAATTCATATAATACACGCTATATACTGAATACAACTGGATGGTTATTGCCAATCAATTTATATTCCTCCAGAATTGCACCATGGGCCTTTGAACAATTCCATTTGTGCCAATGCATTGCTGACAGTAATGCCATAATACTAGTGCCACACGTTTTCAATGCAAGTGTCATTTTATTTTCCTTAAAAATTGCGACTAATATTTTTTGCTTCATAGAAAAGGAATGGGCCACACTAACTATAGGTAAAATAGTTTACAGCCGTTTTATTCTGCACTGTTTTAGAATGTTCTGAAATATAAATCACTTCAATTTTTTGATATAAGATTACACATTCTGTCTCTGGAAAATATACAGTGCGAGCACTTGCAGCCCCTACTTTGCTTCTAACTAATGTACCAGACAGTGAAGTTAAAGCATCAATACGAATTATTATTTCAATAATACCTCTGTGATTGAGATGGTTTTATCTGTTTCTTCTTGAAAACGTCTTAGCTGATATCTGTATGCATTTAATGTTTTACGTAGGATACCGGCCTAAGAATGTGCAACAGATATTTTAAAGGAGGTCTTAAAGCATTCGAAAAAACATACATAAACATCCAAATCTTTAGTGTCAGTATTTTTAAAAGCGAAGGTTATGCGTCAAATTGGTTAAATTTAATTCAATATGTTACCGAGTTAATAGTTTACCACAGAAATCAATAATAGATCAAATGACTCAATTATCCCGAAATTACCCCAGCGGAATGTTTAATACGTAATTCCAAAGCACGAACGCTTTTGTTTTCCATCTCAGTATAATCACACATACGATACAGGTATGATACAGGTGTGTGATTTCGTTTGGGTAGATTTTGACTTGGTGGGATGGTATAAAATGAGTGTTAGCGAATTGGCAGCCTTTTGTACATCCCTCTCGATGTGTAAAATTTACATTGAAGCCAATGGAAATATAAAGCTCTAGAAATGTGAACCGGCTGCCGATTCACTGTCAACCATTTTACACTATCGCATAATATCGAAATCTACCCCTTACCTGCCTTTTCAAAACCTTCCAGGCCTCAGCTAAAGTAGTTGGCAAATGAATGTAGCAGGTCCAGGTAATTTCACACAAAACAATCTAAAGCACAGGAGAGATTTCGTAATACATTTTCTTCCAATACATTTGGTGCCACGGACAAGCTGATGTGCTGTTAGTTATATATTTAAAGATACAGCTTTACTTCCACCTCCATTTTCTCGATTCTTTTCTATTTTTCTCCATCTACATAGCTAAATATAATTTTATGTCTATATGTGTCAATAATTGTCTCTCTTGGTTTTCATTTCTTATGATGAAACCAACATAACATAGCATTAATCGTTAATGACAAAATGCCAACAGCACATCTATTGAAAAAGTACTTGCAAAGATTAAGATCCAAAAGCAAGCTTCTATAGGTTGTATAATCTTGTATACACGTACATGGGGAAGATAAAGTTTTGATCCAGCGCAGTTTGATGGAATGAAAAGTTTTGGAAGTCTTTGAACGCGGAAGCGTCAGCAACCATCTTCAGACAGAAGGGCCAAGTAGATGATCTATCTCGCCCTGCTCCTGAGGTCGTCACCATTACGGATGCCAGTTCTCAGCCAATTCGATTCACACCATGTGATGTCAAGAAATGGCTCAGTGAACTGGATACAGAAAAGGCGGAGGGCCTGCTAACATCCCTGCTGTACTGCTAAGGACTTGTGCTCCAGAATCAGCTGCGCCTCTTGTTCCTGTGCAGCTACAACACACTGGAAGGTATCCGACAAAGTGGAAAATTGCCCAGGAATCCCAAGTCCACAAAATTCAGGACAAATCTAATCTGGCCATTAATGCTCCAACAACCTACTCTCAATCATCGTCAAAGTGATGGAAGGTGTCGTCCAGAATCCTATCAAGTGGTACTTACTCACCTATGACCTGCTCACCAATGCTCAGTTTGGGTTCTGCCACGACAGATGCAAGGTGGTCAGAAAACATAGGGAAGGAAAAAGGAGGTGGGGTAGCAGTACTGATTAGGGAAGACATTGTAGTGTTGGATGTCTTTGAGGGGGCAAAGACATAATCCATTTGGTTAGAGTTGAGAAGCAAAAAGGGTATGATCACGCTATTGGTGGTATTCTATAGGCCTCCAAATAGTGAGAGAGAGAGTGAGAGGAACACATCTGCAGGGAAATCACAGATATGTGCAAGAATTATAGTGTGGTGCTATTGGGTGACTTTAATTACCCAAATATCGATTGGTATAATGTTAGAGTAAAGGGAAAGGTGGGGGAGGAATTTCTGAAATGTGTTCAGTAGAACTTTCATGACCAGTATGTTCTCGGCCCAACTAAGAAGGAGGCATTGCTGGATCTGGTGTTGGGGAATGAGGTGGGCCAAGTGGACCAAATGTCTGTGGGAGAACACTTGGGTAAGAGTGATCATTGTATCATAAGATTTAGATTAGTAATGGTGAAGAGCAAGGAACAATGTAAAGTAGCACTTCTATATTGGAAGACGGCGAACTTCAATGGGATGAGAGGGGATCTAGCCAAGGTAAAATGGAACCAACGATTGGCAGGAAAAACTGTAATGGTACAATGGGTGATCTTTAAGGAGGAGATGTTGCAGGTGCAGGCTAGGTACATTCGAACAAGAGGGAAAGGCAGGGGAACCAAAGCCAGGGCTCCTTGGATGACGAGGGAGAGAGAGAATATGATGAAACACAAACAGTCGGTGTATGATGCATGTCAGGTGAATTCTTCAAGTTAGAACCAGGTCAAGTAAAATAAGTTGAGAGGGAAGTGAAGAGGAAAATAAGACTGGCACAGTGAATCTGAGAATAGAATGGCAGTTAACTTAAAAGGGAACCCAGAAATCTTCTACCAGCATGTAAATAGTAAGCAGATAGTAAGAGGTGGGTGGGGGCCTATTAGGGACAAAGAAGGTGATGTATGCTTTGAGGTGCAGGGCAAGGCTAGAATGATTAATGAGTACTTTGTATCGGTGTTTACTAAGGAAGAAGATGCTGACAAAGTATCGGTAGAAGTGGAGATGGTAGAGGTGATGAATGGGGTGAAAATTGATAGGCAGGATGTACTGGAAAGGCTGGATATGCTTAGAGTGGATAAGTCGCCTTGTCTGGATGGCTTACAACCCAGGTTACTAGAAAAGTGGGGGTGGAGATAGCGGAACGGCTTGCCATAATCTTCCAGTCGTCTCTAGATATGGGGGAAGTGCCAGAGGATTGCAAAGTGGCAAATGTGACACCCTTGTTCAAGAAAGGGTGTAAGGACATTCCAAGTAACTACAGGCCGGTCAGTTTAACATCAGTGGTGGTTAAAGTTTTTATACAGCACAGAAAGAGGCCCTTCAGCCCATCGCATCTGCGCCGGCCTTCAAGCCCTGTCTAATCTAACCCCATTTTCCAGCATTTGTTCCATAGCGTTGTATGCTATGGCATTTCAAGTGCTCATCTAAATGCTTCTTGAATGTTGTGAGGATTCCTGCCTCTACAACCCTTTCAGGCAGTGAGTTCCAGATTCCAACCACCCTCTGAGTGAAAAAGTTCTACCTCAAATCCCCTCTAAACCTCCTGCCCCTTACCTTGAATCTATGCCCCCTTGTTATTGACCCCTCTACTAAGGGAAAAAGTTCCTTTCTATCTACCCTATCTATGCCCCTCATAATTTTGTACACCTCAATCTGGTCCCCCCTCAGCCTTTTCTGCTCCAAGGAAAACAACCACAGCCTGTCCAGTCTTTCTTCATAGCTGAAGCGCTCCAGCCCAGGTAACATCCTGGTGAATCTCCTCTGCACCCTCTCCAAAGCAATCACATCCTTCCTATAGTGTGGCGACCCGAACTGCACACAGTATTCCAGCTGTGGCCTAACCAGCGTTTTGTACAGCTCCATCATAACCTCCCTGCTCTTATATTCTATGCCTCGGCTAATGAAGGCAAGTATCCCATATGCCTTTTTAACCACCTTATCCACCTGTTCTGCTGTCTTCAGGGATCTATGTACATGAACACCAAGGTCCCTCTGATCCTCTGTCTTTCCTAGGGCCTTACCATTCATTGTGTATTCCCTTGCCTTGTTAGTCCCTCCAAAATGCATCACCTCACACTTTTCAGGGTTAAATTCAATTTGCCACTGTTCCACCCACCTGACCAACCCATCTATATCGACCTGCAGACAGAGGCTACCCTCCTCGCTATTTACCACCCCACCAATTTTTGTGTCATCTGCGAACTTACTGATCATACCTTTTACATTCACATCCAAATCATTAATGTAGACCACAAACAGCAAGGGACCCAGCAACGATCCCTGCGGTACCCCACTGGACACAGGCTTCCAGTCACAAAAACAACCTTCGACCATCACCCTCTGCCTTCTGCCACTAAGCCAGTTTTAGATCCAATGTGCCAAGGCACCCTGGATCCCATGGGCTCTTACCTTCTTGACCAGTCTCCTGTGCGGGACTTTATCGAAAGCCTTACTAAAATCCATGTATACCACATCCACTGCACTACCCTCATCCACACACCTAGTCACCCCCTCGAAAAATTCAATCAAATTGGTCAGACATGATCTTCCCTTGACAAAGCCATGCTGACTATCCCTGATTAACCCTTGCCTCTCCAAGTGGAGACTAATTCTGTCCCTCAGAAGTTTTTCCAATAATTTCCCTACCACTGATGTTAGGCTCACTGGCTTGTAATTCCCTGGTTTATCCCTACTACCCTTCTTGAATAATGGTACTATGTTAGCTGTTCTCCAGTCCTCTCGCACATCCCCTGTGGCCAGAAAGGTTTTGAAAATTTGTGTCAGAGCCCCTGCAATCTCCTCCTTTGCCTCACACAGCAGCCTGGGATATATTTCGTCCGGGTCTGGGGATTTATCCACTTTTAACCGCTAGTACCCCCTCCCTCTCGATGCTAATATGTTCAAGTATATCACAGTCCCCCTGCCCGATTACTATGTCTACATCGTCCTCCTCCATAGTGAACACAGATGCAAAAAATTCATTTAAAACCCCACCTACATCTTCTGGCTCCACACACAGATTGCCACTTTGGTCCCTGATGGGCCTTACTCTTTACCTAGTTATCCTCTTGCCCTTAATATACTTATAAAACACCTTAGGATTTTCCTTTATTTTGCTCGCCAGTGTTATTTCATGGCCCCTCCTCGCTCTCCTAATTTCTTTTTTAAGTACCCCCCTGCACTTTTTATACTCATCTAGGGCTTCCTCTATCTTTAGTCCTTTGTATCTGCCAAAATCCCCCCTTTTTTCCTGATCCATTCTCGTATATCCTTTGACATCCAAGGTTTCCTGGGCTTGTTGGTCCCACCCTTGACCTTTACGGGAACTGTAGTGTCCACGTATCAATAACACATGGACTGCAGGAGAACGGTAATAACAGGTATTTACTGAACAGAGGGTATGCTGGAACTGAAAGTGCAGAAGCCTGCTACGGCTTTATATACAGTTGTGGTCACTGCCGGTACTACAGTATAAAAGCAGTTCTCTCTTAAAGGTACATACACAACAATTTCTCCCCTTTTAGATAAACAGTACATAACATTCATTTAACAATTAAATGATAACTAATTACAATTACAATTTTCTCTGTACTATATACATCAACTGAAGTAATCATTTATAAATTCAGTCTTTGAGGAGGATTCTTGATCCTGTCTGGATAGCGCCTTTCTTGAGTATCCTGTTCTTGCAGTGGAGTCGATTCTGGCTCATTGTCATTGGTTGGTTCGTCAGCTTCCAATACCACTGATTCTGAGGTAGACGCAATCTGTACTTCGGGTTCATCACCAGGTGCGCATGCTCGTGGTATGGGTTTGACTTGTTCCTGTGACTCTAGAATCTGGTCAGCATGGCGTCTCACGATGCTCTCTCCAACGTCCACCGTGTACATTAGTGGTCCCTGCTGTGTGCATATCGTTCCTGGCTGCCATTTTTCTGTTCGGTAGTCGCGGGCCAAGACTGGTTGCCCTATCTTGAAGCTCCTGGTTGGCTTCTCATTGATGTGCTGGAATTGCTTATCCTCAACATCTCGTCTTATGTTTGGTTTGAGCAAATCCAGGCGACATCTTAACCTTCAGTTAAAGAACAATATGGCTGGAGCTTGGTTGGTGACTGCATGTGTCGCATTCCGGTAAGCAAACAATAAATTATCCACCTTGTGTTGTAGTGGTATGTTTTCGTTATACTTCGCCTTTATTGATATTTTAAAGGTCTGAACAAACCTCTCAGCCAATCCATTTGTGGCTGGATGATATGGGGCAGATGTGTAATGTTTTACCCCATTATTCCTCAAAAACCTCCGGAAATCCTCGGACAGAAACTGTGGTCTATTGTCAGAGCAAATCTGTTCTGGCAAGCCATTCCTGGCGAAGATGGTCCATAGGACTGCAATAGTTTTCTCCGTGGTGGTGGAGGACATTTTGATGACCTCTGGCCATTTCGAATGTGCATCCACGGTGATTAAAAACATTGAGTCCATAAATGGACCAGCAAAATCAATGTGTACCCGTTGCCATGGAGATGAGGGCCACTCCCATGGGTGTAGCGGGGCCTGTGGTGGAGCGTTTTGGACTTTCTGGCATCCTGTGCATCTCTTGGTCATATCCTCGATTTCTTTATCGATTCCCGGCCACCACACAAACGCCCTGGCTAGGCTCTTCATTTTTACACCTCCCAGATGACTCTCATGAAGCTCATTGAGCACTCTATCTCTCAACTTGGGTGGAATTACCACTCGGGATCCACACATCAAGGCCCCCGGCACACTGACAGCTGTTCTCTCCTTGGCGAGAATGCTGGCAACAGTGAGTTGTCATGTGCTGGCCATCCCTTCACCGTCAAATCATAGACCCGAGAGAGTGTTGGGTCATTTCAGGTTTCCTTCTCTATACTTGAGTTTGTAACAGGTAGACATTCGACTATGGTCGAATGGAATATCTCAACAGGGTCCACTGCAGGTGCTTCCTCCACCGTAGGCAACGGCAAGCGCGACAGCCCATCAGCGTTTCCATGCTGTTTCATACCCTTGTACTCTATGTCGTGTTGATGTGCCCCTAGAAAAAGGGACCATCTTTGCAGCCGTTGCGCCGTCATCACCGGAACGCCCTTCTTTTTGTTAAAAATGGAGACAAGAGGCTGGTGATCAGTCAGTAGGGTGTATTTCTGCCTGTGCAGATAGTGATTGAACTTCTTCACCCCCCACACCAGGCTGAGGGCCTCCCTGTCAATCTGGGTGTAGTTACACTCGGCTGAGGTTAACGAGCGTGATGCAAAGGCTATTGGCCTCTCTGAACCGTCAAGGAATTTGTGTGACAGCACTGCTCCAATGCCGTAGGGAGACGCATCACATGCCAACTGAATCGGTAGTGTTGGATTGTAGTGGGCCAATACTTCTTTTGAAGTGATTAGGCATTTACATTTCTGAAAGGCACGCTTACACTCATCACTCCATTTCCATGCTACTCCAGTTTGCAGCAGGGCATTCAGTGGGTGCAGAATTGTAGATAAATTTGGCAAGAACTTATGGTAGTAGTTCACCAACCCGAGGATTGACCTCAGTTGCGACACATTCTCCGGTGCTGGAGCCTTGATTACTGCCTCAATCTTGTCTGGGGACTCATGTAACCCCTCTTCATCAATCATGTGGCCACAATGCGAGATTTGTTTCCTGAAAAACTCGCATTTGGGGTGGTTGGCTCATAGCCCATATTCTTGTAATTTAGTGAGCACCTGCTCCAGGTTGGCAAGGTGTTCACTGTCATTTTCGCCCGTAACCAGGATATCGTCCAAATAACACTGGGTCTCCGGGATCCCTTGCAGGACTTGTTCCATCACCCTCTGCCAAATAGGCAGAGCTGATGCTACCCCGAACACCAGTCGGTTGTACTGGTAAAGACCTTTGTGAGTGTTTATCGTGAGGTATTTTCTAGATGCTTCTTTTACCTCCATTTGTAGATATGCTTGGGCCAGATCAATCTTCGTAAAGCGTTTCCCTCCAGATAGTGAGGCGAAAATATCTTCTACCCGTGGAAGTGGATATTGCACTGTGTGCAGGACTGGGTTCACAGTTACCTTAAAGTCCCCACAGATGCGAACCTTCATCGGCTTCACAGGCGTGCTGCTCAATGATTTCTTCATTACAGGAATGATGGGTGTGGCCCACTCACTCCAGTCCACCTTGGACAGCACACCCGAACGCTCCAGACTCTCCAGCTCTGCTTCGACAGCTGGGCGGATCGCGTACAGTACTGGTCTGGCCTTAAAAAAATTTGGGTTCGCGTTATCTTCAATTTTTATCGTTGCCGTTACTCCTTTTAGAGTCCCAAGTCCTTGCTGGAACACCTCTTTCGCATCAGTTAGAACTTTTGACAGTCATCCAGGTGTGACATCGTCATCCTTTTTGTCAGCCACAGTTAGCGCCTGAATGGAATGCCAATCCAATTGTATTTTTTGGATCCATTCACGTCCCAATAATGGTGGTCCTCCATCTTGTAGTATATATAGATACAGTTTCTGTGTTTCCTTGCCGTTGTATTTAACGGGCACCCTTATTTTTCCTCTGAGGTAGACTTTTTGACCCGTATATGTCTTCACTACAATGGACGTGTCCTTCAAGGGTATGTGTGAGAATAGCCACTCATAGTCTCATCGATTCATGACTGTTAGGGCTGATCCTGTGTCCAATTCCATCTTTACTTGGGACCCTGCTATCATGAGGGTGACCCAAATGGTTCGGTGATCCTCCTTTGCGATCACGTTGTGTAACTTTAGACAACTTAGTCTCCTGCTCCCGGAGTCATTATCAGTCTCCTGATCTTCTGAACTACTGTCTGTCATTTTTATTACTTTCTTGTACTTTTCCTTAGTAGTTCTTTTAGTGTTGGTTTTCTTTCCCGACCTGCAGACTCGTGCTATATGTCCCACTTTTCCACATTGCCTGCATACTTTGTCCTTAAACCAGCAGTCCTTCTGGTCATGGGTTGTTCTGCCGCAGCGATAGCACTTTTCTGCTCCATATGCCATTTCGCTGGTGCTATATTCTTGCGGTTTCTGTTGTATTTCCACAGCTCCCCGTGCTGCTGCTTCATAGGATACTGCCACGCTGAAAGCCTTTTCTAGCGTAAGGTCCTTTTCTGAAAGTAGTCATTTCTGGGTTCCTTCACTCTGGAGCCCGCAGACAAACTTATCCCTTAAGGTATCTGCCAGTCCTGCTCCGAACTGGCAGTGCTTCAATAACTTGCGTAGTTCCATAAGATAGTCAGCATTACTCTCATCTTTGTGCTGGTTTTTTTATGGAACTTGAATCTTTCTGCTATCAGCAGCGGTGTAAGGATTAAATGTTCCTGTAAGATATTGACAATCTCTTCAAAGCTTTTCTCCATTGGTTTAGCTGGGGTAATTAAATTCCGCAATAGGCCGTACATTCTTGCGCCCATCAAATTTAATAATACCGACTCCTTTTCATCGGCCACCCCATTTGCCTTGCAGTACACTTCAATTCTTTCCACATACGTGGTCCAGTCTTTTATTTCGTTGTTGAAAGCAGTGATACTGCCACTCTTCGGCATCTTGGGTGGTTTAAAATGGCGCCTCCCATGCTTTTCCTTCTTCCCCAATGGATTAAAATGGTGCCTCCCACGCTTTTCCTTCTTCCCCTTGCTGCCAATGCTGCTCCTAGCGTTCTAAATAGTAATGGTGGCACCCCGCGGCTTCAGCACGTCTCTCTTTTGTTAGTTAAATCCCTTAGTTTTATTCTTCTTCGACGCTGCCCACTGTGCGTCTCCTTTCCTTCCCCCTTTTTATTTTCTCGAACGCTGCCCGGCTCTTGAGCACTGACTGCGCCCTGTGCGCTCCACCCTCTCTCTCTCTTTTCCTTCCGGACGACGCTGCACGGCCCCCTTGCAGAGCCGCTCGATCGAGCTCAAGCCCGTCGCAGTCCAGAAGGGTCAGCGCACTACCTGCTACCAGCACGATTTGCTGGAACACCTCGACTGGGGAGCCAAGCAGAGCTCTCCACAGCTTCCCCTGCGATTCACTGAACTCCGATGGATCACTGGGCGTTTGCCCACGGTCGACGCCCATTGCTCTGGCTTTGACCTCCAAGAAGCTTCTTTTCAGGGATGGATCCCCGTGAGGTGATGCAGTACTGCAGGTGAGTTCGAACCTGCTCATCGCCACTGTAGTGTTCGTGTATCAATAACACATGGACTGCAGGAGAACGGTAATAACAGGTGTTTGCTGAACAGAGGGTGTGCTGGAACTAAAAGTACAGAAGGCTGCTACGGCTTTATATACAGGTGTGGTCACTGCCGGTACTACAGTATAAAAGCAGTTCTCTCTTAAAGGTACATACACAACAGGAACATGTTGCCATTGTACCCTCTCAATTTCCTTTCTGAAAGACTCCCATTGCTCCGATGTGGATTTTCCTACAAGTAGCTGATCCCAGTCCACTTTGGCCATTTCCTGCCTTATCATATTAAAATCGGCCTTCCCCCAATTTAGAACCTTTATTTCTGGTCCATCCTTGTCCTTTTCCATGACTACCTTAAATCTCACCGAATCCCCTTCCATAACGGTGGCCTTGCTGATGGTTCACCCATGATGGAAAACACGCAATTTTAATTTCCATTGAAAGCATAAATTTGCTGATATCACAATGTTTTATCTGCACCTTCCGCCAGACTCTGGTGTAACTGTTTGTAGAAAAATATGCGGGTTATCATACATCAGGTAGTTGAACTTGGCAAAGATAGATTATTGACCATAGTGGCTAAAATCAAAATATTTGTCATATAAGAAAAAAGAATTAACTGCAGGTGCATTGATAGTAAAGAAATATAAGTGATGCTTGGATAATGGCCTGTGTTATATCTTTTAATATATTTCATTAACAGAGGAAAAGTTGGAAAGAACACAAGCTTGTAAGCAAACTATAAGCATCCTCTCACATTCAAAATTCGGGATGGGTTCTGGCAAACTGTGAAACAAAACAACGCAGGAGTTTATTGTAAGACAATTGCAACTTAGATAATAAGGGGCAGATGCAGTTTAATTCAGATAAATGTGAAGTAATACATTTCTAGCAACAAAAATGTAACTTCATTGGAGCGTATGATCGGGTGAGGTTAAACGCCAGCATTGCCACCGATGTTGCCCATTTCCCAACAGGCGGATTAAGCTAAAATTTTCCCAATTGAATAACATAGGAGTATTTTGGGCAGTTGAAGACGATTGGTCTACCTTGCATACCTTTCAAAAGCTTCCAGCAGTCCCTTAACTTGAAGACGTAACTTACAGTCCTCTACCTCCTCTACAAACAATAATTCTTCTTGCCCTTTTAACAATGTGCCTTTGTTCTCTTTTACACCACTGGCTGCCATTCTGCTTCACATGCATAATATTTTGTTACCAATAAAAGTTGCTTATCCTACTATGTTCATTTGACACACTTAATGTTACACTGTCTCACTTAGTCGTCGAATTTATGCCCAAAGGAACAATCTTTGCAACAGTAAGGAGTATAGTGAGAGACTTCAAGAAGACTGGTGGTGAAATGGGTGGATATGTAGCAGATGAAATTTAACGCAGAAAAGTGCGAGGTGATATATTTTCGTAGGAAGAACGAGGAGAGGCAATATAAACTAAAGGGTACAATCCTAAAGGGGGTGCATGGACAGAGAGACCTGGGGGTATATGTGCACAAATCATTGAAGGTGGCAGGGCAGGTTGAGAACGCAGTTAAAAAAAAGCTTACGGGATACTAGGCTTCATAAATAGAGGTATAGAGTACAGAAGCAAGGAAGTTATGATGAACCTTTATAAAACACTGGTTCGGCCTCAACTGGAGTATTGTGTCCAATTGTGGACACTGCACTGTATGCAGGATGTGAAGGAGTTAGAGATGGGTTCAGAAAAGATTTATAAGAATGATTCCACGGAAGAGGTACTTCAGTTACGTGGATAGACCAGAGAAGCTGGAGTTGTTCTCCTTAGAGCAGAGAAGATTGAGAGAAGATTTGATAGAGGTATTTAAAATCATGTGCGCTCTAGACAGAATAGAGAGAAACTGTTCGCATTGGTGGAAGGGTCGAGAACCAGAGGACACTGATTTAAGGTGATTGGCAAAAGAACCAAAGGCGACATGAGGAAAAACTTATTTAAGCAGCGAGTGGTTAGGATCTGTAATGCACTCCCTGAAAGGGTGGTGGAGGCAGATTCAATCGTGGCTTTGAAAAGGGAATTGGATAAATGCCTTAAGGAATAAAAAAATGCAGGCCTATGGGGAAAGGGCGGGGGAGTGGGACTGGCTGAAGTGCTCTTGCAAAGAGTCGGCATGGGCTCGACGGGCCGAATGTGCTATAACCATTCTATGATTCTATGATTCTATAACCTTCTTGCATCCCAATTTTTCATACCTGTAAAAAATCTTAACACACGCTTTGCAAGTTACATGTTCCTCCTTTTCATAAAGTATGTCTCAGCGAAGTCAGTATTTCCTGAATATTTCTTTCTTACATCAGGAATCAGACGGGCACCCCCCCTTCTGAACTCGCTTGCATAATTCTACAGCTATTCTACACTGGAGATCAAAGCAGAAAAGAATACTTTGTGTCCGATATTAATGTTTGCAGCATCCAAGTATAACTGTTTTACCACTTGGAGCATCTATCAGATATTGGAAAACGCGCTGCCCACTATTTTTCACAATTAAATTTAATTGACAGAAAGTCGTGGGCAAACCAAGCACAAAGCCTCCAGAGGCACCGCCAGCATTTGAAGCTGCTGGAAAACAATGTAGAAGTCCGAAACCTACAAAAATATTTAGCTTGACTAATTCAAAATACAAAATAAACATTGCCATCATTGACTTAAAAGTCATAATGATATCTGTGCATCCCAATATTTATTTTCATTACTGTGCTCCTCAAATCAATTGTGTTGAACCACACTCAGTAAAGTACTGGCCGCTTGCATTTCTGCTCGGTGACTTTAAGTACATTCTGGTAGAATTATCACAGGGTTTTCACGAACTACCGCCATAATTTTGGCAGGAAACCTTTAGACCACTGAACAAAAGGATTAATTTAAAGGCAAATATAATTTAATATTTAGTACATATATTAATTTTGTCTGCCCACTCTCAGGACTTTGCATTCAGCTGTGTAGAATTTAATCTTCCACCTCTATTTCGACTGAAAAGGTTGTTCGCACATATGTTGATATTCACCCAATAAGGGCTTTCCAAAAGTTATGAATAACAGCTGCCGAACACCCATCCAGTATTAAAGCACTGACTGTCGGTTCTCACGCGAATACCTCCTTAAGGATCACCATATTTTTAGAGCTGCCTTTCAACCACGCTGCCATCCAGTTTAATATGTTTGCCGGATTTTGTGATACGAATGCCCCACTAAAGATACCATAAAAAGTTAGGGCTGGTGCTTTCAGAGTAAGTGATTTTTTTAAATTAACAGCGTGATAAATAATAATTTCTGCCAAACAACCTTTCTGGCCCTGAGCATGTAATTTTAGGAGTGCAGTGTTTCATGCCTTCAGAAGTTAATTAGTGTTGGAGATTTAATTTTTGTTTTACCTTTTCTGTCTCTCTTTTTCCTCTCTCTCAGTGGCTTATTTGGATATAATGTTGCACCGCACCCACCATTTTTGGATGAGCATTGGTATCATTTCAAACCCCTAGCATTTGGAAGCACTCCTTTATGATTCTATCGAGAATGGAAGAGTTAGGTACTGTAGATTTATTGACCATTGAAACATTGAAACATTTGTCCTTAATCTAAACCGTGTACATAAGAATGTAAGATCATAAGAAATAGGAGCAGGAGTAGTCCATTCGGCCCCTCGAGCCTGCTCCGCCATTCAATAAGATCATGGCTGATCTCCTACCTCAACTCCACTTTCCTGCACTATCCTCATATCCCTCGATTCCGTTAATATCCAAAAATCTATCAATCGCTGTCTTGAATATAATCAACGACTGAGCCTCTACAGTCCTCTGGGGTAGAGACTTTCAAAGATTCACCACCTTCTGAGTGAAGAAATTTCTCCTCATCTCAGTCCTAAATGGCCAACCCCTTATTCTGAGACTGTGACCCCTGGTTCTAGACTCCCCAGCCAGGGGAATCATCCTCCCTGCATCTACCCTATCAAGCCATGTAAGAATTTTGTTTCTTTCAATGAGATCACCTCTCATTCTTCTAAACTCCAGAGAATGTAGGCCTCGTTTAATCAATCGCTCCTCATAGGGCAGACACCTCATCGCAGGAATCAGCCTGGTGAACCTTCGTTGCACTCCCTATTTGGCAAGTGTAACCTTCCTTAGGCAAGGAGACCAAAACTGTATACAATACTCCAGGTGTGGTCTCACCAGGGCCTATATAATTGCAGTAAGACATCTTTACTCTTATATTCAAATCCTCTTGTAAAAAAGGCTAACATATCATTGGATTTCTTAATTACTGGCTGTACCTACATGTTAACTTTCAGTGATTTGTGATCAAGGATAAACATCTCCCTATGAACAACAACGTTTATTGCATCTTCTTCCATGAAGACAGACACAAAGTATTTGTTTTATTTCTCTGCCATTTTCTTATTCCCCATTACAACTTCTCCTGTCTCAGCCTGTAAGGGACCCACATTTACTTTTGCTAAGCTTTTCATTTTTACATACCTATAGATGCTTTTACAGTCTGCTTTTATTTCTCTCGGTAGTTTACTCTCATATTCTATTTTCCCTTTCTATATCAATTTCTTGGTCCTCCTTTGCTGAATTCTAAAATCCTCCCAACCCTCAGGCTTACTGCTCTTTTTAGCAACATTATATGCCTCTTCTTTTGATCTAATGGTATATATTAACTGAAGTGTTATGTTTTAATATTGCAACCGCATGTTCAACAGCTGAGAAGATATCTGCTTAATACAGATTTAAAGATCATCACTTACCACGAAACCAATAAAGATGTAGGTGGTAATTTAGGCACTGGACGATCATGTAAAATATATGATATCGAATTGGCCACCCATTATACACCAGGCCGCATTTCTTTTCCATTAACTGCATTAAGGGCAGCACGGTGGCATAGTGGTTAGTACTGTTGCCTCACAGCGCCAGGGACCCGGGTTCAAATCCGGCCTCAGGTGACTGTCTGTGTGGAGTTTGCACATTCTCCCCGTGTTTGCATGGGTTTCCTCCGGGTGCTCCAGTTTCCTCCCACAGTCCAAAGATGTGCGGGTTAGGTTGATTGGCCATGATAAAAAAAAATTGGCCCTTAGTGTTAGGGGGGATTAAATACGTGGGGTTACGGGGATAGGGCTTGGGTGGGATGGCTGTCGGTGTAGGGACCGGGTGCTAGGGTTTGGATGATCAGCCATGATCTCATTGAATGGCGGAGCAGGCTCGAAGGGCCGAATGGCCTACTCCTGCTCCTAGTTTCTATGTTTCTCTATGAAAAGGAAAATTGGGCGTGGTGTAGAATGGAAGTCTAATTCAATATCGCCCCCATTCTTCATTGCCCAATCCTACATTGGTCTGTAGTTTCAATTCTTTTCAAATTTATTTGCAGGTGTAATACTTCTGAATGAAATTGGTCTTGGACAGTAGCACAGAACTGGCAATAGTGAATGGGCTGCCTGTATGTTAATACAAGTTATTGTTGTTATTATTTTACATCACACCAGATTTTCCTTTTACAGTCAATGGAAAACAAAATCGGACAGCATGAAACATGGGCTGCCTATTCACTTTCGCCCACTTTGCGCTCATGCCGAAGATCAAATTTACCTCTCATCAGCGAGCCACCTTATTTTTTGTAAATCCTTTTTATGCATTTTTGCCAGCACTGAAAACACTTTTGGATGTGCATCTAGAAGTCGGTAAGGCGGAAATGTTTATTTTTGCTGTCAATACACTCAGTTGTTAAGCATAAGTTTGTTGAACTGAAATGTAACGCAATGGTATTGTGGGGGTTCATGATACCTGTGTCCTCCATAAGCCCAAGTACCTGCACTTACTTATTGTAGGTATTTTTCACCGTCAGTAACTGGGTATTAAATCAGTAAAGCAGATCACCAACCTTTTATATAAAACGACTGATTTTCATTTTGTATCACTGGAAATAAAAATCGGAAGTATTTTTTATAACAGCCAGACGATCTGCTCCTCAAGTTTAATGCCCAAGTGGTGATGGTGAATTTACCGCTAATGTATCTTCTCATTTGTGATTTTTATCTTTGCTATAGGACTTTACAGTATTGATTTTTAATCATGGGGTAGATTTTCCACTTGCCACAGCGACGTAAAACTGACATTGCAATTTGGTCGTCCGTCATAAAAATTACCCGACTTTCATGTCCATTGATTTCAATGACCCGATATCTGTATTGGGCAGCCGCTCGAAATGTTGGTTTTACCCCCGGCTGCAAGTTGGTAATCTATTGCATGTTGTAACCATGTTGTTGAAAAATGGCGACGTAGTGATAGAAGTAGCAGAATGTTCTAAGAATATATCCTTGACAGCCAGAATAATTGCATTATTGAGTTTCAGATTTTCAACCTGCACTCGTGTTGGTTATCGACTGCCGCTTCAGTTTCATCTCCATTCCTTTAATTCTTCCTTCAGCGTCTAGTCAATCATCATAAATAATAAATGCCGTAACAATTGCTATTTGGAATCAATGGTTGCTTAGGTGAAACTCTGCCCGACTGAAATAAAATTGTAATTGAGCCGGAATTTGCAGTCGGAGGCGTACCTTCGGTGCACGCCTCTGACCCAATAAACAAATGTGGTCCTACCTGCTGGCTGCCAGCTTTCAGAGACTACGAGTCCTGGGCCTGTGGGCATACGCCTACTTAAACTCCCACGGATCCCAGGGACGCAGGTGGTTTGGAAGCGTCCCTGGCATCACCAGGGCCAGATCGTCCGATCAGAAAGGATGATTCCTCATATGCTTATGGGGATTCCATTTATGAATGCAATACCCATAAGCATATGAGGGATCCCCAAATAATTAAATAATTAGCGTAATTATAAGAAGAATAAATGTTCCCATTTTACACTGAATTAAAAGTCCCTTTAATGAATCATTTACAATAAAAATATAATATTTTGAAAAATAGGTTTAAATATTTTATTGCGAGCCAAAATTTACATATATTAATTTTAAATGTTTGTCGATTATTTTATTTTTAAATTAACATTTATAATTACCTTTTTGATGGTGAAAGCAGGCCCCTATCCCTGCTCGGTTCGGAGGATCTGTTAAGGCAATCCTTGACAGATCGCATGTTCAGGGTTTTCACGCGTGCGCAGCACATGCAGAAACCTGGAACCTGCGGGGCCTTTTACAAAATCTGGGCCGATGTTTTTTTATCCATGGCCTGGAATTACCACCATATGTACAATCCAGAATGTAGACTGGAAAATACGCCCATTCCTGCGCCCATTCTGCCAATGTCAAGTTTTGCTCAATATTCCTGCGAATCTCATAAAAAAATGCCTGGATGTTAAATGGACATAAATCATCCAAACTCAGCGTATGCAATTGGGGCCCAAGGACTGTACCAAATGTGCACCAAATTTCCCCTAATTTGAATACTATTCATGCATAGTAAGCACAGCGGGGATGAAATTGGACTTGGGCAGTTGCGCAAAACAGTTTAAATCGCATTTGGCGATCATTAAACAGCACACCCGATATTCAGTTCTACTGAAGTCAATAGAACGGACTATGATGTGGGCCGGTTTAGAGGCAACTGGTGCAATACCTCCTGTTGTGTGCCTCCGCCCCTGCTCAATTGTACCCCAGCACTTTTAATAACCTGCAATGGGAAACCTTTTCATTTTTTAACGTGACTTACACTTACGCCATAAAAATGCACTTACAGAAACGTAAAATAGAATTCAGGGCCGTGTGTATAAATTCAAAAATACGCTCAGAAAATTCCAATGAAACAGCAAAAGAAACTTCCTTTTCTGCAGGACCTGAAAAGTTGGTTGAAATTTGAAGAGAGCCTCGGAGCAGGCATAATTGCAGGAAACTTGCGTGGAAGGATCTGTAAGTGGGGATTTTACATTATTGTGGGAAGAGATACAGAGGGATCGACAGACAATCATAACATTTGGAGAAGATTTCGGCAGAGGGATCGACAGAAAATCCTAAAATTTGGAGAAGATTTAGGCATTGGTACTTACTCACATATCTCAACTTGCACTTAAAATTCCGCAATCTTTTAGGACATGTATTTGATTTGCACCCTCATTCGGCATGCTCCTGGGTGTAATTATGCAGGAAATTTCAGATCCGTGTTAGGTGCACTTGTATATTGGAATATGGTGCACATATTAGTTCTGCTGTTAACATTGTGTCTTTTTTATTTTTATAGAAGCAGAGCTGGATGCAAAAATAGATGGTAGGCATAGAGAAATCGTGATCTTTCGTGACCCTAAATTTAGTCAGAATCTTGCTTGACTTGATTTATTCCTCAATTCTGCATATTGTGCATTACAGTGGTATAATGATGACACAGATTTAAACCAACACAAACGTTAATATTAGGAACATATATTTATATGTGATGGAGGAGTTTAGAACGGTGGGTATTATTCTGTGAATATGGTTATGTCTGGGTGTTGCTTCACTAGTCTGTGAGACAACTTTGCTAACTGTGGCATCAGTTTCCAAATGTTTCCGAGGAGGACTTTGGAGGGTCGATTCAGCTGGGTGCGCTTTTGTCGTACCTGATCTACTGCCTAGGTTGCTGCTGTGTGGTCCATCTGCTTTTATTCTTCTTTGCATTTTTGGTGGTTTGATACAACTCAGTAAGTTGCTTGGCCACTCCAGACGACAGGTACGTGTCCACCACGTTGCGCATGTTTAGCATTCCACCACGCCCTGGATTTAAATCAGAAAAATCGGTCTTTAGTTGCCAGTAGCTAATTCATCGCCCTTTGTGAATATAGGCACCACACTGGCCAGTCTCAAATTTACTAGCTGTCGCATAATTATTATCAATACCTCACAAAATGCTTCAGGTTTCCGAAATAAATGCCATCTACTGTGTATACTTATTGCGCTTGATTTTATTTAGGATTTCCATTTTCTTTATAATGATTTTATTATTTTTTCCCAGATTAACTATTCAGAGCGGCCACGTTGTTTATAGCTTCCTTTATTAATACTCATAGGAAAAGTACACTTTTTCATGTTCATCTCCATTTGAGATCCATTGTATTGTTATCGTTCCTATCTCTTTTCTCAATGTTCCATTACAGGTGAAGTACTGAGATAATTTGTTAGTATTGTGTTTTGTGCCTGTCGCAATGCTTGCCTAGGTCCCTCTTTGCCCATCTGATCGTCCTCTTCTCATATTGCTGCATGTTCTTATATCCATTCCAGTGAACCTCCTTAATATTAATTATGTGCAGTCATTACAATATTATTTGACTGATGCTGATATAATTACATAAATAATTTTGCCGCTTTAAAAATAAAGAATCCTAGCTGAATCAGAAAGCTAAGAAGGTCGAATCGAAATATATTTAAAATAAAACATAGTTGATGCAATGTTTTGATTTTTTTCTTTACAGATAATAAGAAACTGAATGACAATGTCAAAAAATTAAGTGAGCAAGCAGGAATTCATTTCTGATATATTTTGAACATATGGGGAAAATGCCTTTTGTTACTTAACCTCATAGAGACAATACACTATGTGCTGGTTTAACTGATAGCAGAAGTTATATTTAGTTTGGAAAGGAAAGGCGATTTGAGGTATTTTCCATATATTTCAAGTTCCTGCTCACTGTGTGGAGTAATAACGTGTAATCAGTGGGTTAGTATGTACTGTATGAGTATTTTTTAAATTCTATTTCACTGTTAATCACCAATTCAGTTAACTTTATGCAAAATACTGGAGTTTTCAACTTCCTACAATTATCTGTGTTATAGCTCATACTTGACTCTTGGGAAGCACCTGAAGATCAACAAATGGAGAACTTGAAAGCGGAGTATATCGGATCTTTGGCAACCATTATTCTTAGCCCATAGTAGCCAACTTGTGAATTGTATGAAGCCTGAGCAGTAGGCGGAGCAGCAGGAACAGCTTTAAGGATTTGAGGTCATTGTTAGAGGATCTATACAACCGTCCAGTACTTTAGTCAACAAGGTTACAACCCGTGACTTAATGACTAGCATCCAATGAAAGAAGAGAAGCTCAGGGGGTTGTATCTGCACAGGAGGCAGCAGGTTATGTGTGAAATTCATATTAGGTAGAGCTAGAGATGCAATTGTTCAGTAAAGCTGTTTTGTGTGTGGTAAGCAAAGTGATCACAGCATGAAATGTTATGTAACATGGTCGTCCAGTACAACAGGTGACTTATGGCATTAGCCATCTTACTGTTGATGACCACATTACAGGATTCAAAGATACACATTACAGCTAGAACAAAACATATACTGTCGTGAGCACGTACCACTAGCACCATCATCAATATTTTTACCCATCACGGTGCCTTACTTATATTATTTGGCATTATGGACTGAATCAAAGGGGCTTAAGTTCTAATTTGACCCCATTGCAACTTTGGAGTAAGTTGCGAAAGGTGCCAGGAAATGGGGTGAAATACTTTTGCATTGACATGCTGCACGATTCGGAGAAAGGCAGGAAATTCAGATGGGGGACCGTGTCTAGCCTGCACAATTAGTTTAACTGGTGCAGATTGGTCCTCACAAGCAGAGAATAACCTTTTTGAAATTAATGGTGCATTGTCTGTAATTTTCATCCCTTCATTTCAAATGATGTCAAGTGTTGGAAGTGCACCCCCGATTTTCTAGTAATATGCTTACTGCCTGATACAATCCTCATGTCTCAGAAATTTCTGCCCTGAGACTCAAATTCATTTCTTGAGCAAGATTCAGCTTCAGCACAATGCTACATAAAGAACAATTCAGAATTTATATTTAAAAAATTGATTTCGTATCAAGATTGCCACCAGATAGTCTAAGCAGAACCATAGGGAGAGAAATTGGTCGTCGCTGACCGGGCAAAATGGGTGATAGCGACTCAGAGCAACCACTTTACACCACCACAGAATTTCTAAGAAAATCGGGCTTTGATGGTCTGCTGATTCGCTATCGCCTGTTTCGCGATTTTGCCGACGACTTATTCCAACCCATTGTCTGTAGTGGAACATAAATCAGGTTACTTTCATCTAAGGAAAGGTCCCAAGCTGATTGTACTCAATAAATGATGAATAGCGAGCTGAAATTAGTGGATGCCTTAGGTGAGGCGCTTAAAGTTGTTACTAAAGAGTTAAATGCTGAGGAAATTTTTGATAATGGAGAGTGAAAGGAGAAAGGGTTTACATAGAGTTTCCCAAGTACAAAGCTTTCATGGCTGAGGCCCTACCAACAATAATGGAGTGAGCATGGGAGATTTACAGAAGCCAAGAAACAAAAGATTTATTGATGTATTGTGCGACAACGGGATGGACAAGTTTGCAGAGATATATTGCAGAATGCACGCATTTGATGATAATAAAGGTGATACAGGTATCTAACACGTGCAAAAACACAAAGGCATGGTGAAAAGATTGTAAGCCAAGCTAATAAGGAATATACATATGCAAATCTCCCATATGGAAATCGTGTTCACTTATGAGGACACGCCTCACTTACTGAAGTTCAGGAAACTTAGACACAATTTGGCAGGGCCATAATTAAGGATGTTGAAAACTTAACTGATTAAATATCGTCAATTTGTCAGGATAGATTGGCGAGAGAGTTTGCATAGAACTTTGCTGCGGGTCCGGCTATGTCCACCTGCCTATCTGTTAGGTTATTGTCTGCAAATTAATGCTGCAATGGGGTTGAGTTAGAAAGAAGTGCAATATTCCTTATCCTTAGCTCACCGGAAGTTTGGTGCATGCGCTGGGCACACACGAGGTGCCAAAATATTTAAAACTATACAGAGAATAGATCACATTCACGGGCACTTGCAAAGGAATGCATACCTTACTAACGTATAATTTCTTTTTACAGCAAAAGATTTGAGTGATAAAACGTTAGGTAAATGTTTGAGAAAAACCGTGAATGCAATTCTTAAATGATGTTTTTATTATTAATTTATCAATAATCTCATGATTTGGATTCTTATGTGATGCGTTAGAAATTGGCTTCTCTATATGTTATCTATAGACTGCATCTTGGAAGGAATCACTATGGCTGGTCAAGGAAGTCGAATGCAGTTTCTAACTTACTGGTACTAACATAAAATATATAAATATGTAACTGCTAACGGGAGGATCAGTAAATGCCACTCTTTCCTGGTCATACATCAACACTCGAAGGAGTGGAAATCGAAAAGATCACGTAGAAGCAGCAATTGATATTGGAGAGATCACTAGTATATTTGTTTTGTCTGTGATTGTGACAAAGAGGAAGAGGAGAGCTAACTGAAAATGGATTAGTAATGTACATTTCCTATCCTTTTCCATTTGGAAATTGAGGAACACAAACACTTTGCCTTGCGAAGATATGGATTGATATTAGGATACATTGTTCGATTGGTGCTATTCTGAAAATGAAACAAAAATAGTTGGGTGGATGTAAACGTTTAATAACATATAGAGGAATGGAATGGAATAGCTCTACTTTATGCAGCACTTTCATATCAACATGTTCCAACACGCTTCACAGCCAATCCATTGTATTTGAACTGTGGTCACCGTTCTTCTCTAGCAAACACAAACCCAAGGTAGCAAGATTCAAAAACCTCCGTTTAAAGTGTTGGCCGACATACAGCACCCCCGACAGTACTCCTTCAGTATTGCACTGAGGTATCAGATTGCTTACATGTCCGGGAGCAGCACCTGAACATTATCGTCTAACTCAGAAGTGAGAGCGCTGCTGCTTAGCTAGGGCTTGATTTAATTGAAACTTGCGGATACATTCATGAACAAAAATCTTCGGTTGGACTTGCACGATTATCTGATATGCATCCTCCGTGCCAGGCTTCAAACCATAGCATACAAGCAGGAAATATGTCGAATATCTCCAACGTTGGTACGAAAATCTGACCAGTTGGTGTAGATATTTTTTCCTACGGCCAGGCCTTTAAGCATGTCCTGGGATGATTCTGCAAGGAAATTGTTTGAGAAGGATCATGCTCTTTACTGAGCGTGTCGATTTTCCTTCCATTATTTGCAATAGTAGGTAGATAAGGGCAGTTCTGTTAACAGTGTGGTATCCTCCCACCAGATTTCCTTTCTAATTTCCTCACTGACGATCTTTAACGCCCAAGTGGTAAATAAAATCGATGGCTTTGTAACATTAAAGTGCCTATTTGGTAGAGGATATGATTAATGGTAGCATCTGCTGCAGATCTTTTATGAAGGATGGTTGAATATTTTTATGATTTATAATGATAACATGTGTGCAACACATTCTTGTCCAAAGTATTGCAACTAAGTCAAACCTAATGAACCTGGTGGAAGATTTTCATCTGATACGCTCCAGAAACCATAAAGGGTAATACATTCCTAGATTTAGTTTTCACCATGCCCATAATAATACTATGGATAATTTAGGATAATAAATTAGGATGGAGAAGAATCTCCAGCCCATTTCAGCCAATTCGTCCATAATATTCACTCCACCGTTTGTTTTGTAACATTTATTTGTTTTACAAAACATTACAAAGTATTTACAGTACAGAAGCAGACCATTCAGCACCGCAGATGAGTGCCAGTGTTTATGCTCCACACGAGACTCCTCCCACCCTTCTTCATCTAACCCCATCAAAATATCCTATGATTCTTTTCTTCGTCATGTGCTTATCTAGCTCCCGCTGGAATGCATCTAAGCTATTCCCCTCAACTATTCCCTGCGAGGTCTGCATTCTAACCACTCTCTTGGTAAAGAAGTTTCTCCTGAATTCCCTCTTGGTTTTATTAGTGACTGTCTTTATTTATGTCCCCGAGTTCTGGTCTTACCCACAAGTCTTGCCTACGTCTACCCTATCAAACCCTTTCATGATCATGCAGGCCTCTATCAGTGCATGATAGCAAAATACTGCGGATGTTGGAAATCCGAAATAACAACAGAAAATGCTGGAAAAACTCAGCAGGTCAGGCAACATCCGTGGAGAGAAATTTGAGTTGACGTTTCGGGTCGAACCCTTCTTCAAAACTGGAAAGAAAAGAAGATAGATCGGAGGCAGGGCTGCGATCGGACAAAAGAATAAAAGAAACAAAAGAAGTAAAAGAGACAATAAAAGGTATTAGAAGCTAGACGAGATGGTAATAGGCTGAGATTATGTGTAAACTGTACTGGCAGGGCAAGAGATAGCTGCCAGGTGTGAGAGAGAAACAAAGGAAAGGGGGGGGGGAGGAGTGCACCCCCAGTCTTCTATTTTCTAGAGAAAAGAGCCCCAGCCTGTTGAATCTTTCCTGATAGGCATAACCTCTCAGTTCTGTTATAATTCCAGTAAATCTTTTTTGCATCTTCTCCAGTGCCTTTCTATCCTTTTTTATAATATAGACATCAGAATTATTCATAGTACTCCACGTGTGGTCTAACCAAGGTTCGCAACAAGTTTAACATATCTTTCAATTCTATCCCGCCTGTAATGAATCCCAGTGCTGCGTTTGCTTTTACGGCCTTATTAACTTGCTTCACTACTTCTGTGATCTGTGTATCTCTCCCCAGAAATTTTTCTCTTCCTCTACCCCATTTGGACAATTACTTTCGGTTTCCGAGTACAAATTGTTTATGGAAATGCTGAACAACAATGTTTCAAGCACCGATCCTTGTGGGACAACACTTCCCACCATTTTCTTATCCGAGTAATTACCTTTAACCCCTATTCTCTGTTTTCTGTTTCATAGCCAGCTTGCTATCTATTATGTTACTTGTCCCCTGACTCCACATGTTGTGACCTTTGCCATGAGTCCACCATGAGGTACATTATTGATAACATTTTGGAAAACCAAGTACATTATGTCTACTACTTTGTCCTTATCTACAATTTCTGTTACTTCTTCAAAGGATTCAATACGGTTTGTCAAGCATGACCTTCCCTTATGGAATCCGTGATGACTACTCTATTATGTTTTCAGTTTCTAGATCTTTATCTATTACATTTTTGACTGAGGATTCTATTCCTACCATTGGCATTAAGCTAATTATTCTATAGTTCCCTGGATTTGTTCTATCTTCCTTTTTATACATTAGCTGTCCGTCAGTCTTCTAGCACTATTCCCTTTTCAAACTTAAAAAAAATATGTAATAGTGCTTCTGTTATTTCTTCCCCAACTTATTTTAATAAGGGTGGATGAAATCAAGCTGGACCAAAGGTTTTATCCTCTCTATGTTTGGATAGTTTATCAATTATCTCCCCGTTTGTATCTTTCTGAAACTAATCCATGCTTAGTTAGGAGAATGTTGGCTAAACCTTCACTCCTGAATTGTCCTACTCTCTTGAACTAATCTCCCATTTATTTGATACTGTTTCATATTTGTATGCATTATCCACTCTCCTTTTTATATACCATTTTTATTTCTCATCTCTCAACTAGTTTTCATAATTATTGGCCCAACATTTAAAATATGCATCGCTTTCAAATTTTAATTCATCATCAATCTATCTACGTATACACATACATATATGCTTTGTTACACCCTCTTTTCTCCTTATAGACATATATTATGTTAGCACTATATCCATTTTATATTTGAAGACTGTTGGTATTTAAACCTATTAGTTAACTCTTCCTGCCTAGTTAATTAGGGCCAGATCTTCGTTTCTCTTGCTATATCGTGGATCCTTATAATCACGCACGATTATCTTTGGCTCATCGTCATAATTTTAATTTCTTATATTCAACTAAACTATCGTTTTACTTATTCGATTAAAACAAATACATATCCAAGAAGCAATGAAACACCCCTTCTAAAAAGTGTGCACCACTATGACCACATCTATACTGGAAAATTTGAAATAAACCGATACTATTTTTGTGTAGTGATTGCATATCTGTCCGTGCTCTCAGCAGATGCCCATTCTGTCTCACCTCTATTGCTTGATAACCTGTACTGCACAACAATAAAGGTACCACGTGTTTCTCACGATGTCCCTCATAAGAATAGGTAACCAGTAACATTGCTTTCACAGTCCTGTCCAAACTTTTGCCAAATCTCCGTCATTGTTACTATATCGTATTCCCCACAGTTCTCAATGTGTCCAAATCTCCAATTATCTTCTGAAAACTTGTGCATTCACATACATGACTTAATCTTGACTTACCCTTTACAAAACTTTGAGACTTCTTTTTTCCTGTTATTTCTCATTTATTTGTATATGCCTTGCTCTTGTGGGGTAGTTCTTTTTCTCTCATAACTTCGTAATCCGTTTCATTGCCTTTTCCTTTGTTCGTGTTTTCTCAATGTGTTTATTTCAGAGAAGCCTTTTGCAGGCATTCTTGAAGTTTTATTAATGCTGCACTCGTTCTCTAGTCTCAAAGCTAAACTTTCCACCCTCGCCACATTAGTTTAAATCCTTCCCAGCTGCGCCAATCAACTTATGGGGGAGGAGATTTCAATTCAGACTAACGCTGAACGTTCCACATAGTCTTCCAGAAATCTCTCCATTGTCCCAGTAAAGCTATCTATGGAGTAGATTTCCAGCTGCACTACTAAAAGTGACATTAATGGAAATAGAAATCTTGCCATTGCCATTAGGAAGGGAAGATCCGCAATGCCAATTTTACGCTTAGCCCACAAGCCAAAAATCTACCTCAATATTCCTAATTGTGGGGCAATTGGTATTTAATTAAAAATTGCATATATAATTTAATTAACAAGTTGTGTACGTAGCAAATGCGATTTGAATATGTTACAACGTTCTCCCACTTTTCCATGTTATTCTTCATATTGGAAAACCAGGAATAAGCCTTAGTTTATGTAAGTTGACCACCTTGCAACAGCATGCTTTGGAGTGCCTGTCTGAAAAAGAAATCTTTACGCCATCCGCAGAATGTAACCAGAGAAGAAAGCAGTAGAGTTGCAACTTCACAATACCTATAGTGAAATAAATGAACTCTATTTTCTTTTGTTGTATAGAATGTGAAACTTGTAAACCATCTTCAGGAAGTGCCGGTAGGAGAGCAGATGTACTGCTGATATATATTTCAACTTTCTCAGTCAATTAGTCCATGTTGGAACCTGTACGTTTCGGGTGCTGAAGAACCTCAATCATCCACGAATGTTGAAGCTCTGCTAAAGTGGGTTAATGGACTGCTGCGATTCGTTGATGTAAATCAAGTTATCAGTACCAATTTATATCCCAACATATTTTTGGAAGGGTCAAGCAGCCATGGATAGGAAATGGCAAACATTCAAAGACCGCATGGATGAACTACAGAATTTGTTCATCCCAGTTTGGCATAAAAATAAAACAAAAATGGTGACTCATCCGTGGCTAACAAGGGAAATTAGGGATAGCATAAGATCCAAGGAGAGGACATATAAATTGGCCAGAAAAAGCAGTAAACCTGAGGATTGGGAGCAGTTTAGGATTCAACAAAGGGGGACAAAGGGATTAATTAAGAAGGGGAAAATAGAATATGAGAGTAAGCTTGTAGGGAACATAACAACTGACTGTAAAAGCTTTTATAGATATGTGAAGAGAAAAAATTGGTGAAGTCAAGCGTAGGACCCTTGCAGTCAGACTCAGAGGAATTTATAATGGGGAACAAAGAAATGGCAGATCAATTAAATACATATTTTGGTTCTGTCTTCACAAAGGAGGACACAAATAACCTCCCAGCTCCCAGAGATGTCAGGGAACATAGGGTCTGATGAAAGGGAGGAACTGAAAGAAATCAGTATTAGTAGGGAAATGGTGTTAGGGAAATTGATGGGATTGAAGGCCGATAAATCCCCAGGGCCTGATAATCTACATCCTAGGGTACTTAAGGAAGTGGTCCTAGGAATAGTAGATGCATTGCTGATCATCTTCCAACATTCGATGGAATCTGGAACAGTACCCATGGATTGGGGGGTAGCTAATGTTACCGCACTATTCAAAAAAGGTGGTAGAGAGAAAACGGGGAATTATAGACCGGTAAGCCTGTCATCGGTAGTGGGGAAAATGCTGGAGTCCATTATAACAGATGTAATAGCAGAGCACTTGGAAAACAGTGACAGGATCGGACAAAGTCAACATGGATTTACAAAAGGTAAATCGTGCTTGACTAATCTGCTGGAATTTTTGAGGATGTAACTGGTAAAATTGATAAGGGAGAACCAGTGGATGTGGTGTATTTGGACTTTCAAAAGGCTTCCGATAAGATCCTGCATAAGAGATTAGCGTGTAAAGTTAAGGCACATGGGATTGGGGGCAAGGTGGATAGAGAACTGGTTGGCGGACAGAAGGCAAAGATTTGGAGTAAATGGGTCTTTTTCCGAGTGGCAGGCAGTGACTAGTGGGGTACCGCAGGGATTGGTCCTTGGACCCCAACTATTCACAATATATATTAATGATCTAGACAAGGGAACTAGATGTAATATCTTTAAATTTGCAGATGACACAAAGCTGGGTGGGCGTGTGTGCGGTGCAGAGGATGCCGAGAAATTTCAGGATGATTTGGACAGGCTGGGAGATTGGGCAGAAGCATGGCAGATGCAACATAACGTGGATAAATGTGAGGTTATCCACTTTGGTGGCAAAAACCGGAAGGGAGATTATTACCTGAATGGCAATAGATTGGGAGAAGGGGAAGTGCAACGAGACCTGGGCCTCCTTGTGCACCAGTCGCTGAAGGTAAGCATGCAGGTGCAGCAGGTGGATAAGAAGGCAAATGGTATGTTGGCCTTTGCAGCGAGAGTTTTTGAGTACAGGAACAAGGATGTCTTGCTACAGTTGTACAGGGCCTTGGTGAGACCACATCTTGAGTACTGTGTGCAGTTTTGGTCGCCTTATCTGAGGAAGGAAGTTCTAGCCATGGAAGGAGTTCAGCGAAGATTCACCAGACTGATACCTGGGATGGCAGGAATGATGTATGAGGAGAGATTGGGTCGATTGGGCTTGTACTCGCTGGAGTTTCGAAGAATGAGAGGGGATCTCATTGAAACTTATAAAATTCTGACAGGACTGGACAGATTAGATGCAGGAAGGATGTTCCCGATGGTCGGGGAATCCAGAACCAGGGCTCACAGTCTAAGGATAAGGGGTAGGCCATTTAGGACAGAAATGAGGAGGAATTTCTTCACCCAGAGGGTGGTAAACCTGTGGAATTCTCTACTACAGAAGGCAGTAGAGGCCAATTCCTTAAATATATTCAAGAAGGAGTTGGATATATTTCTTAAGGCTAAAGGGATCAAGGAGTATGGGGAGAAAGCAGGGACAGGGTACTGAATTTGGATGATCAGCCTGAATGGCTGAGCAGGCTCGAGGGGCCGAATGGCCTACTCCTGCTCCTATCTTCTATGTTTCACTCACCATGGTCTCACAGTGAAGCATTATGCAGAAGCGAATATTTAAAATGGACATCATGCCAAATACATATTCCCGGTCATATAATGTTGACAGAAAGAGTAGTACGCCTGAGGATTGGGAGGATTTTAGAATTCGGCAAAGGATGACCAAGAAATTGATAAAGAAAGAGAAAGTAGAGTATGTGTGTAAACTAGCAAGAGGCATAAAACAGATTGTAAAAACTTCTATAGGTATATGAAACGGAAGAGATTCGCGAAATAAACGTGGGACCCTAAGCTAGTGGCAAGAATGGAATATATCGTGGAGAAATGTGAAGTTAACCACTTTGGTAGGAATTATAGACAAGCCAAGTATTTGTTAAATGATGAGAGATTGGGAAATGTTAGCATTCAGAGAGACCTGTGTGTCCTTGTATACGAATCACTGAATGTTAACATGCAGGTACAGCCAATAATTAGGAAAGCAAAGAAGGGTAAAGCAGTCTTACTGCAATTGTATAGGGCCTGGGTGATCACACTTGACGTACTGTGTACAGTTTTGATCTCCTTATTTAAGGAAGGATATATTTGCCTTAGAGAGAGTGCAACGAAGCTTCACTCGACTGGGATTGAGGGCAAGGTACTGTCTTGGATAGAGAACTGGTTGGCAGACAGGAAGCAAAGAGTTGGAATAAATGGGTCTTTTTCCAACTGGCAGACAGTGTCTAGTGGGGTACCGCAGGGATCGGTGCTAGGAACCCAGCTATTCACAATATATATAAATGATCTAGACGAGGGAGCTAGATGTAATATCTCCAAGTTTGCAGCCGACACAAAGCTAGGTGGGCATGTGTGCTGTGAGGAGGATGCAGAGAAAGTAACATATAGGGTGGATAAAGGGGAACCAGAGGACGTAGTGTATTTGGACTTCCAAAAGGCATTTGACAAGGTGCCACACAAAAGATTATTGCTTAAGATAAAAAATGACGGGATTGGGGGTAATATTCTGGCATGGATAGAGGATTGGCTATCTAACAGAAGGCAGAGAGTTGGGATAAATGGTTCATTCTCAGGCTGGCAATCAGTAACTAGTGGTGTTCCGCAGGGGTCAGTGCTGGGTCCCCAACTCTTTACAATCTATATTAACGATTTGGAGGAGGGGACCGAGTGTAACATATCAAAGTTTGCAGATGATAGGAGGGAAAGTAGTGAGTGAGGAGGACATAAAAAACCTGCAAGGGGACATAGACAGGCTAAGTAAGTGAGCAGAGATTTGGCAGATGGAATACAATACTGGAAAGTGTGAGGTTATGCACTTTGGCAGGAAAACTCGTAGTACAAATTATTATCTTAATGGCAAGAAACTTGAAAGTACTGAAGTACAAAGGGATCTGGGGGTCCTGGTGTACGAAACTCAAAAGTTAGTATGCAGGTGCAGCAAGTGATTAAGAAGGCCAATGGAATGTTGGCTTGCATTGCTAGGGGGATAGAATATAAAAATAGGGATGTATTGCTTCAGTTGTACAAGGTATTGGTGAGACCGCACCTGGAATACTGCATACAGTTTTGGTGTCCATACTTAAGAAAAGACATATTTGCTCTCGAGTCAGTACAAAGAAGGTTCACTCGGTTAATCCCGGGGATGAGGGGATGGACATATGAGGAGAGGTTGAGTAGATTGGGACTCTACTCATTGGAGTTCAGAAGAATGAGAGGCGATCTTATTGAAACATATAAGATTGTGAAGGGGTTGGATCAGGTGGATGCGGGGAGGATGTTCCCGATGATGGGTGAAACTAGAACTAGGGGGCATAGTCTTAGAATAAGGGGCTGCTCTTTCAAAACTGAGATGAGGAGGAACTACTTCTCTCAGAGGGTGGCAGGTCCATGGAATATGCTGCTCCAAGAAGCTGTAGAAGCTACATCATTACATAAATTTAAAACAGAAATAGACAGTTTCCTAGAAGTAAAGGGAATTAAGGGTTACGGGGAGCGGGCAGGAATTTGGACATGAGTCTAGGTTCGGATCGGTCATGGCCCTGTGGGTAGCGGAGCGGGCCCAGGGGCCGTGTAGCCTGATCCTGCTCCTATTTCGTGTGTCTAATTCTGTTAGATTGAGGAGATGATTCTGTGATAGTAGATTGGCAGTTAGGATCAGATCAGCCATGATATTATTGAATGGTGGAGCAGGCTTGAGGGGCCGATTGGCCTACTCCTGCTCCTATTTCTTATGTTCTTATGTTCTTAAACTCCAGTATGATTTGGACAGGTTGGGTGATTGGGCAGATGCATGACAAATGCAGTATAATGTGGATAAATGCGAGGTTATCCACTTTGGTGGCAAAAACAGGAAGACAGATTATTATCTGAACGGCAATAGATTGGGAAAAGGGGAAGTGCAACGAGACCTGGGTGTCCTTGTGCACCAGTCGCTGAAGGTAAGCATGCAGGTGCAGCAGGCGATTAAGAAGGCAAATGGTATGTTGGCCTTCATAGCGAGAGGATTTGAGTAAAGGAACAAGTATGTCTTGCTTCAGTTGTACAGGGGCTTGGTGAGACCGCACCTTGAGTATTGTGTGCAGTTTGGGTCGCCTTATCTGAGGAAGGATGTTCTTGCTTGGAGAGAGTGCAGCGAAGATTCACCAGACTGATACCTGGGATGGCAGGAATGACGTATGAGGAGAGATTGGTTCGATTAGGCTTATATTCGCTAGAGATTAGAAGACTGAGAGGGGATCTCATTGAAACTTATAAATTCTAACAGGACTAGACAGATTAGATGCAGGAAGGATGTTCCCGATGGCGGGGGAGTCCAGAACCAAGGGCCACAGTCTAAGGATAAAGGTTAAGCCATTTAGGACTGCGATGAGGAGGAATTTCTTCACCCAGAAAGTAGTAAACCTGTGGAATTCTCTACCACACAAGGCAGTTGATGCCAATTCATTAAATATATTCAAGAAGGAGTTAGACATATTTCTTAAGGCTAAAGGGATCATGGGATATGGGGAGAAGGCAGGGACAGGGTACTGAATTTGAATGATCAGCCATGATCTCATTAAATGGCAGAACAGGCTCGAGGGGCCGAATGGCCTACTCCTGCTCCTATCTTCTATGTTTCTATGACTGACACTTGGCTGGAGGGATTGCCCTACGAGGAGAAACTGAGTAGACTAGGCTTATATTCTCTAGTGTTTAGTAGAATTAGAGTTGCTCTCATTGAAACGTATAAAATATAAGAACATAATAACACACGAAATAGGCACAGGAGTAGGCCATCGGTCCCTCGAGCCTGCTCCGCCATTCAATAAGATCATGGTTGAATTCTACCTCAACTGGACTGTCCTCACTATCCCCATATCCCTTGATTCTCAATATCTTAAAACCTGTCGATCTCAACCTTGTATATGCTCTACGATTGAGCATCTACAACCCTCAGCTTTAGAGAATTCCAAAGATTCACCACTTTCTGAGTGAATAAATTGCTCCTCCGCTCAGTCCTAAATGGCCAACCCCTTATTTTGAGACTATGACCCCTGGCTCTAGTTTCCCCAGCCAGGGGAAACATCCTCCCTGCATTGACTCTGTCAAGCCCTGTTAGAATTTTGTATGTTTCAATGAGATCACCTCTCATTCTTTTAAACCCTTGAGAATATGGACCTCGTCTCCTCAATCTCTCCTCATAGGACAATCCCCGCATCCCCGGAATCAAGCTGGTGAACCTTCGGTGCACCCGCACTGTTGCAAGTATATCCTTTCTTAGATAAGGAGTCCAAAGCTGTACACAGTATTCCAGGTGCAGTCTTTACTCTTATACTCAAATCCTTTTGTAATGAAGGCCAGCCTACCATTTGCTTTCCTAATTGCTTGCTGTACCTGCACATTAACTTCCAGCGATTCATTTACAAGGACACCCAGCTCCCTCTGAACACCAATATTTCCCAATCTCTCACCTTTAAAAAATACTCTGCTTTTCAATTTTTCATACCAAAGTGGAGAACTTCACATTTCTCCACATTATATTCCATTCTTGCACTCGCTTAGCCTGTCTATATCCCCTTTCAGCCTCTTTCCACCCTCCTCACAACTTACATTCTCACCTAGCTTTGTAACTGTCGCCAAATCCCTTGATTCCCTTAATATCCAAAAATCTATGCAGTTTTATGTAGAATTATGTAAAATTCTTAAGGCTTGACAGCGTAGATGCTGGGAATATGTTTCCCCTGGCTGGGGAGACTATAAGTAGGGGTTACAGTCTCAGAAAAAAGGCTCGGCCATTTAGGACTGAGATAAGAAGAAATGTCTTAAAACTCAAAGGAATTCTCTGCCCTAGAGGGCTGTGGATGCTCAGTTGTTGAATATATTCAAGACAGAGATCGATGGATTTTTGGATACTATGGGAACCAAGGGATATAGGGATAGTGTAGGAAGGTGGAGTTGAGGTAGAAGGTCAGGCAAGTAATTGAATGGCGGAGCAGTCTCGATGGACTGAATGGCCTACTCCTGCTTGTATTTCTTATGGCCTCACCATTCCATTCTGCCTAGTCCACGTCTTGGGAGCAAATTTGGTATTGTATGCGTGAAAATTAAGGTACTGATGCATACCCTAAGCCAGAAATATTACCACTATTAAATGTCCACGGGAAATTGAGTGCAATTATAGGTTGAATTGATGTGTCGCATAACTCAAACAGTATTTTCTTTCTACAAGAAATTGTTGCCTGCAATCAGTTGTCAAGAGAGGCCATGGGAGGCGGGGGGGGGGGGGTGGTGGGGAGGTGGAATGACAATCACTAGGTTGTTAAACACCCAGAAGATGGAAGCTCTTCAACAACAAGGCAGGCACACTGTAGACAGACAGGGTAAGAGATGTGGGGAGGCCGTTAGAGCAGAGCTGCCAGGAACAGGTATCTGCACTAGATCCATCACGAAATCTTACTTATTCCAAATCCAGCCTAGATTTACACATTCAGGAGAATGTAGTTAACGCAACAGAGGGAATATCACCTGGTAATTCAAAGACTACCTGGCAGTAGGAAAAGCTGGGAAGGGAAGCGGAGGAGCCAACTGTGACTCATGGAGGAGGGAGAAATGGGACGTTTGTGACCAGGGAAAGCAAATGTGTACCTCCTCAACCAATCAGATTGAAGAATCCTTAATAGAGTGTGTGGAGTCTGAACCAAGAAGTGTGCGTTAAAATAATTAATTCAATGTCAAATCGTGTACAGAAAGCAAAATGGGAGAGAAAGAACTATGGGATTAAGAGAGAGCGAGACTAAAGAGATCAAAAGAAAAATTTAGAAAAGTTATTTACATTTTTTATTTTCCAAAATCGCGAGAAATAATTAAAATCTGAAGCAATGAGACTCCACACTTATAAAACTTATTTGACAGTGCCAGAGAGGTTGTTTGGCAATAATTAAGACATATTACGCCGTTGAAAATTTACTTACGCTGAAATGGACAACCCTAACTTTTTCTGGCGAATATACTGGGTATCTATCACATAAGTACCGCACCTTCACGCTGTTCCATGTATTTCAATGCTGAGATTCTCGGCAAGGTGCTGGTGTAGCGAAGCTTCAGGTGGAGCATGCCAACTCGGACAGCAACCTCCAGGTTTCGGCGTTTATCTAATACTCGAAATGATTGCAGTTGAAATATTAAGGGTTAAACGTGACAGCTGCACCAAACTAAGCTACTAATCTCTCTAAGTGCACCGAGTAATGCAAACGCAAGTTAAAATGCCTAGAATGTCTAATAAATGTATGTTTCCGCATGTAGTTAGATTTGCAGTTCTCAGAACAATGGCCCACTATTATTATTTGAGGAGGGCAGCGTCAATCTTTTACACTAAATTTATATTTCAGAAAACAATATACGTTAATATTGCCACACTAAGCTCCACTATATTTTTATTTAATCAGTCCACGACTTGTACTCATGATCAACAGCGGGAAACCAATCGATTCAATGCCCATTCGAGCTTATTATGATTTCACAATGGAACACGTTTATTGGATCAATTTGCGCTAATCTCTTAATCTTCCTAGAAACATTTATATTTGGTAATAGAAAATAGACAAGAATGCATAATCTCTTAGTTTCGAGGTCTGTAGCACATCGGCCCACAATTTGTGGTTGTTCTGATGACGAAACTGTCAGCGCTCGCCTTCATTGCTGTGTAAAACTGACAGCAACTTCTGGTCTCCGCACATGCGCAGTTAAGCCAAAAACCGGAAGTTGCTCTCAGTGATATCCTGTTCCTCCACAGGATGCGCTGTTGTGATTTCGCAGGTGCAATCAACACACAATTAGTGAATTGACGTGCACTTCAACTGCTTACGCACTATTCTCGCTGTGGAAACCAATGAAAATGTTCAGCCTTGTTTAATTAGGCATAACTGAGTTTTTAATGGCGTACTAAGTCATAATTACTACTGAATAAAGCTTCTGGCCCTGAAAACTAATTTTACAAGTGTGGAATTTCATTCACTTAGCAGAACATTTGAAAATTGCTTGATGTTTAAAATTGTAAAAATTAATTTAAAATTGTACCTTTTTAAAGTTTGTTTATGATATTTCAGCTTCTACTTTAATCCAAAGTGTATGTCCCAAACTTTATTTCGCTTTCTGTGCTATGATTAAAATGTTAATAGTAATCACTGCTTTTTACTTCCTGCTTTGCTCTCTGTGAGAATTCATTAATCTGATTCGCTTGTCTGCCTGCCTACTGCCTGCACTGTTGGTAGATGCCACAAATGGCACCAAACTGAAAGGCACGTTGGAATGGAAGAAATTCACGCTCTAGAGACAGCTGAATAATTGTGGCAGCTTTTTTCGAGGTTAGCAGTGAGTGCTGTCCCTTCACTGCAGACCGCAAAATGAAAGAAGAAGCAATGGAGCAGGAAAGATAATTATATATACTACCACATTTTACTTTTCAGAACTGGACGCTTGCAAAAAAAGCCTAAGTGATGCAGGTAAAGAAAACCACCAAGTAAACAAAAATAAAAAAGAAGAAAAACTGCAAATGCTGGAATTGTGCAATCAGGAAGAGAAAATTTCTGAAAATGCACAGCTGCTTGGCCAACATCTGTAAAGAGAAAATACTGGCTATAATGTCACGATGGATATTTTCTCTCTCTATTTAAGGAAAGAATGCCTTGCATTTATATAGCGCCACTCAAGACGTCAGGACGTCCCAAAGCGCTTTAGGGCCAGTGAAATACTTTTCAAGTGTAGTCAATGTTGTGATGTAGGAAATGCACAGAAAGCGCTCACAAACAGCAATTTGACAATGACCAGATAATCTGCTTTAGTAATAAATATTGGACAGAACACCCGGGATAAATCCCCTGCTCTTCTTCTAAATAATGCCATGGGATCTTTTATATCCACCTGAGAGAGCAGACGGGCCCGCGGTTTAGCATCTCATCTGAAATACGGCACCTCCATTAGTACTGGCCTGGAGTATGAGCCTAGATATTTGCACTCAAATCTCTTGAGTGGCACTTGAAACTACAAACTTCTTGACTCAGGAGACGAGAGTCATACCACTGAGCCAAGTCTGATACCTAGATTTAAACTGCTGTGTAACCCCAGCATTTTGTTTATTATTAAGGATTCATACTGTTTTGGATATTATGCATAAAATTGTATGGTTGATGTAGATTTGAGTTATCTAACTGAGTTAATATTAGTGCTCTAGTTTGAAAGTCAGTAACCTGGGACAAGGACACAGCGTTATCATCTAAGTTACTAACAGTGTTTAGCAAGGTAAAAAGTGGAAGGCAGGGGAAAAAATTAAGTGTTTGTTGGGCGAGGCGGTAGCGCCACAATTCTTTGGATCTGCCAACAGCGGGCCAAGCTCTGCGCCCATAATTTCAGACAAAAATACATCCAACATAGGTAGTAATTCCTAGGTGATGCATTTTAGCATAAGGATTTTTTCCTTTTCAAATGATTACCAAGTTCCTAAATTAATTAGTTTATTTCCCAAATAAATAGAACAACGGGAGTAAAAACAGCATAACATTAAATTGAGATCCTTGTTAAGCATTCATAGGCAATAGCTATCACTCTAAAATATACACCAAATTAGGACATGCTTGGGCTTCTTAACACCTGAAGATTGTAATGTCAAGGAAATGCTGGCAGAGATAAAAAAGGTAAAGTTTAACTGTGGTGGGGGTACAAATCGGACTGTAGCTGATCGGCTGCCCTTCATAAACCCACCTTTCCATTGAAGTCAGTGGACATGAAAATGGGGCGGGCTGCATAACGGGCTGTACATCTTTTGCCGTTCATTTTGAGCCACCCAATTTTACACCCCGATGTTCCAAGGCTAGTGTTCTGGAAAGTAAATGATGAAAATATAAAACTGCAATTAAAGCTTAATTTTAACACTGTAAGTGTGACGACAATGGAATGGATGTTCAATTTAGAGCTGGGGCATAAAACTGGAGTTGCGGATTGGTATTATGCAAAACGCCCAATAATCTTTTCCATTTAAAGTCAATAAAAAAATTAAAAAGGCCTCTTTCCATAAAAAAACCAAAAGCGAAATACTGTGGAGGCTGGAAATCTTAAATAAAAACATTTTGGAAACACGTAAGTCAGACAGCATCTATGGAAAGGGAAACATAGTTAAACCTTTCATTAGTGCTGGAAGATGTTAGAGAGGAAGAGCTTTGAAGCAAATGCAGAGCCACAGGAAATATTTTTGGTGGCAATAGCAAGCCAAAACAGAGAACGGCTTCTGAAACTAATTTGACATACATAGTGTGTGAGGGTGAGATTTAACTGAGAAGGGAATGGGGGAGTGATGGTGAAGAACCCTACATAGCCAATAATCCATCCTCTCCAGCGTCACGCAGCTGATGCGCCCACTGTCCACGAGGTCCATTATGCATTATTCCAGTAGAAACAGCACATGGCTGAATCGTTTCGCTCCTCCTGTGGCTGCCTGCTTGCTCTTATTTTGTATGAGCTTGTCCTGCACGAAAGCTAGGGATGGTTTTACTAGTAATCTAGTGAGAGTGTCCGAAGATCTGCATGTCAAAGTAAAATAGTGTTACTGGTGTGAAAGCTGGCAGAGGTTTGAGGAGATGAGTGAAATAAGAGTGGGACAGTTACAGGTGCAGGGTGCTGCAGGAGGAGGTGGAGCGAATTTTGTTTCAATGATTATACGAGAGGTATGGGAAAGAAGAGTTGTGAATGCTGGAACTACAGATAGTGCAGCGCTAAGTAGAGAGAAAGGGGAGATATGAGTTAGAAGGCTTACCTTAGCCAGCCTTATGAGGTCATTATATTTTTACAGCATTGCAGGCATGTCCTGGAGTTAATGTTTGTGGTGCTCAGCTGTATAGCTGCTTCTGCCCACTCATGCCGAGCACCTTCCCTGGATATCTTCCTGCCACTTGCTGGAAAGAAGGCCTGCTGACCTCCTCCAACAATATCTCTAATGCAGCATCAAAACAAGCGGGTGGTTCTAGTAAATTCTCTTCTGCTTGCCATTGTCTGCAAACTTCAGTAATGTTTTCCTGCAGCCAAAGTGCACCTCTCCCTTAAGAGGTGCAGAATTCTTTCAATTGGCGTATGCAACACGCGATATTGATGCCCCCATTCCCCCATCAGGCGAACTGCCAATGAACAGCACAAAAAGCGTTGTCAGCCCTCCTATTGGATTTAAATTAGGCAGGGAGGCTGATTTAGACCCATGGGATCGGGCACACATCCAAACATGGCATCCATTGTGCACTGGAAAGGGCTTTAAAGCAATTTCTACCTCGGCAAGTTAAACACATCCCTCGATGTGTCATTATGGAAAGATATAGGGGGTAATTTTCAATTTCAGTGGGATGGAAAACTGATGATAACGGATTGGCCACTCGTTATACACCCCACGTGATTTGAAGTCAATATAAAAGCGGCTGCAGGTTCCCTACTGCCAAGGACTAATTTCACCCCCCCTCCCCAATATTTCCTAAGGTAAAGCATCTCATAGTAGTCAGAAATAGGAGAAAATACCAAAGGACAGAAATTAGAGATTAGATGGTTGGCCTAACAGAGGACACACACTTTTTCCTCCAGAATGCTATATAGGTGGTGAGAGAAGTTAAGCAGATACGCAAGTAACATTCTCACCTTGGAAAAACTTTTATGGAAAGAAAATTGTGACAGGTAAACAACATTTTCACATAACACAACAACGAGAGCTGAGTGCTCCGAGGCATCAGTAGCAATTGAACAATATTAGAATTTCATTTAGTGTCATGACAGACAATAAAGAGGAAATGTCAAGGGCTAAATAAATGCCAAAAAGATAAGAATCAGTGGCTATTATTCAGACACGAAGATCCAATACCTGAGAGGTTGAGGCATTCAACGTTTTCACATCCCACTGACTTCATTAAGGTAAGTCAACATGTTGTGATTGAACCACTGCGCTGTAGGAAGTTGGTAGGGTCCCAGAACTGAGGATGGGGAATCCAAAAGAAGCAATTCAATGTCCAGCATTGCAATTAGCAAAGAATAGGGCGGGGCAGTTCACAATTGAGACATTTTGAAAAAACATGTTAGAGACGATGGAACATCAGTTATTGGAACAAATATGGCAATTTGAAAGGAAATTAGATCGCTAGGAATACAGTTTTGGTCGCAGGCCAATGAAAGTTGTCAGCAATTATATAGTTGCCTTGTGTCTGAAAATTATAGAAAATTTTCAACAGGGTAATTTTAACATTTGCCAAGAGTGCAAAACGGGCAATGTCAGATCATCCACATGTATACACCACTCTCGGATTTCGTTTCCACAATATTGGGCCGTATATTCCGATCCCTACGGGTGTGTACACGCTGTGTATACACACTTAGGGACATCGGAAATGCCGGTTTCAGGCATGCCAAGTGCATGCGCTGAAAACTAGCATTTCCGATGTGTCAAGAATGCTCTTGACAGATCGGACGCCTGCCCGTGAGAAGGGCCTCTGCGGGGGGAGGGGGGGGAGTTCCGCTTTCTGGAGAATCTCCGCCCGCAGAAAAGCCTTAGAAATCTTATGCTTGGTAAAAGCAGGCGTAAGGCTTGCTTTTTACCAGCATAAGAGTTGAAAAAGTAAAAAACAATTTTTTTCACTCATTTATAATTTAAAAATTCTATAAAAAAGGTAAGTTTATTTTTAGCCCCGTAAAAAACTTTCAATATTTTTTTCAAAATATTTAATTTTTGTTTAAAATATTTAATTTATTGCAATTTCAACTCATTTTTAAAAATATGATTTAAAAAAAATTATTTAATGTTTTACAGTGTTTTGGGGGATCTCCATTCATATATTTGACAGGTCTATCTGTCAAGCGTATGAAGGGAGATTCCCTTCTCCTATTGACTCCCCATGGCCCACGTGATCCCAGGGACGCTTGCGAACCGCTTGCACCTCTGGGATACGTGGGCCCTGCGCATTTTGAGTTGGAGAGGCCCAGGAACGGAATTTTACGCACCTCGGGAGCCCACAGGTATGTCCGTAGATTTATTCCAGATCGGGGGCCTCCGCACGCAAGAAGCCTCCGATCAGAAAAAACGGCCCACTGTGCGGCCGATCCAATATCGCTCTGTTTACAATAACGCCAAATTTTAAAATTACCCCCAGTGAATGCTACGTAGAAAATAATGCACAACATTCAGATCATAATAATTATTGATTTTACAATCTGAAAGAATATTATTTTTCCTCTGCAATTGTAACCGAACAAACTCTGAACAATAAAGAAAAAGGTAAGCACTACAGCAAACTAAAGTTTGTTTACTTTTATCATTCACAACAAACTTGAACTGTATTTATTTGTTATTCTTTAATTACAATTATTTCACATCTAATATGTTCTAAAGTTACAATGTAATATTGGATTCGGTATTTTATTTACAAGCAGAAGTGCTAAGTTGTATTATTATATATGAGGCTGTAGAGAAACTATAAATGATGGATACTGTTTTACTGAAAATGATCCTTCACAGCAGTCAGATAGTCCGTAGAGAAATAATATAACATCGTCATCTATTTCTATCCATTTATGTCGAGGTTAAGATGATTTATATAACTAAAACGTTTTCTCCAGCACAGTTGCTGATTTGCCAAGGTTTCTTCATTTCTGCACTTTGCACTCGATGGCTCCCCCCCGCCCCCAATACAGCACTTTGAAACTAAAGCCACTGCCTCCCTCACACCCCACAGTCCTACATCTTCCACTGCTTCAAATATTTATTCAATGTTCCTTTAAAATACGCTGGTCTCTGCTTGCGCTGCTCCCTGTGGGAAAGCTTTCCATGCTCCACAACATTCTGTGTGAAGAAGTTCTTCCTAATTTCATTACTGTCACCTCAACCAAGGGGGAATGTCTTTCCTATTCACCTGTAAAAACTCTTAATAATACAACAATAATAATACTAGTAATAATAACAATAATAATCATCATCACAATGATATGAATCACGATAACTAGAATAATAATAATTACTAAATCTCTTATTTTTCTGCAGGGCGTCCCATGTCACTTATTCTTATTGGGCCATACTTTACAACCCCGACTTTTATATACGAGGTGTGCACGCGCCTATAAGGGCAGTGCAGGGTCAAGGTTTAGGCATGCGAAGCGCATGCGCGAAAACCTGGAACTTGCGATCTGTCAAGAATTCTCTGACACACAACCCTGGGAGAAGGGCCTCCATGGGCAGAGAAACATAGAAACATAGAAGATAGGAGCAGGTGTAGGCCATTCGGCCCCTCGAGCCCGCTCCGCCATTCAATGAGATCATGGCTGATCATCCAAATTCAGTACCCTGTCCCTGCATTCTCCCCATATCCCTTGATCCCTTTAGCCTTAAGAAATATATCCAACTCCTTCTTGAATATATTTAATGAATTGGCCTCAACTGTCTTTTGTGGTAGAGAATTCCACATAGAGAGTTGCGCCATTTGCCCAACTTCCGCCCACTGAATGCCTGTGAAATTCTTGTGCCTGGTAAAAGCCAGCGTAAGGCTTGCATTTACCAGCATAAGTATTTTTAAAAAATAGAACAAAATAGTGTATCACTTATTTATACATTAAAAACTCTGTCCAATAAAGTAAGTTTATTTTTAGCCCTGTTAAAACACTTTTTAAAAAAAATTAAATTTTTGTTTAAAGTATTTAATTAAATTGCATTTCAATTAATTTTTAAAATGCAATTTTTTAAATTTCATGTGTTTGTGTCTTTTTTAAGTGATCCTCATTCACATACTTATGGGGATTCCATAGGTATGGAACTCCCAGAATGGGGATTTCACTTTTTTTATTGTTTTGGCCAGCCCACGTGATCCCAGTGGTGCCTGCGGATACATGGGCCTCTACCCGCGGATACCCGGAGAGGCCCAGGAGCGTGAGTCTCCGTACCTCCTGGACCACCAGGAAGATTCGTAGATTTTTTACAGGTCGGAGGCATCCACCTGCAAGAAGCATCTGACCACAAATATTGGGCCAGCGTGTTGCCTTAGAAACTGGACTGAAGTTGATCTTCTCTATCATTGATGGTTGGCTGTGACATTATACTGACTCGTCAGTAGCATGTTCTCGCCACTCATCACGAAAATTCTCCAACTGCATTTGCATTCAAATCATTTTAAATTGTTTTCACGTCTAGCAACACACCGAAGAACACTTATTACAATTATATTAAAGATTGCATTATTTGCTCCTGCACCCAGCCCTTCAGAAATCCATTGCCTACCAATTGGTGTTGGCAATATCAGCCTGCCGCCACTGAACGCAATTCTATTACGTGCGATCATGCCTAATTTAATGGAAGTGTTAACTATTTTAAGGTGAACCCTTTGACATCTGTCAAGACCCATGTTTTAGTTGTGTTTTACATCTGGTCGTGGTGATCTAGTCAGTGATATCTCCCAGCCATTGTGTTTCACTTTACAGATGTGTAATGCTGTAATACCATCTGTTCAGCAGTTTATATTCCCATATTCATATTCTTCTTATTCCTGATATATAATAAAATCATGTTTTCTGTCGTCATTTCAATATTTCAGTACTTACTTTAAGGTCTTCATCATTCACTCAAGATCGTGAGCTTGTATGCTTCATTTGTTGAAGCAGCCTTACTCGATCAATCCAAGATAACCCCTTGACGTGTGTTGATAGCCTTACTCACGATCAATTTCTTCTCAATAATCAGAGGCCTGACGTCTCTCCAGGTGAAAGTGGACCAGTAGTATAATACGCCGAACCGCTGCAGTCTATTTTTCAGACTCTAAGATAGCTAACCCCCTCCCAGCAGACCTTTCCTTCCATTAGCAGTAGACCCGCTTTCCTCTTTAATGAATAAACCGCTTTTAGTTCTGCCGAACACCCCTCACACAGTCTCGTTTTGCTGGCCTGTGATCTCGTGACCCACCCACGGTAAAAATACAATTATTCTTTTTTTTGCTGTCTGCGATACAATTTAATTTTCAGCTGCAAACTCGGAACCGCAGCATAGATATTACGGATTTACCGGATAAAGAGACGAGTAATGTTGAAGTGTTTAGGAACTGAGGCTGGGCGGATTAGCTGAAGAGGGATGCAGCATCGCTGAGAACAATAGGTAAGTAGTTGTGGATTTCTTTATGTATTGAATTTGGTGCTGCACTTATGGTTATGATTGTATTCAGAGATTTGTATCATTGGGACCAAATCTTATGGGGAATGTGGTTCGGCAACATTGTGTCTACTTGAGCTTGGGGAAAACAGCAGTTGCGATATTCCGGCAAGTGACACGCTCAATGTGAGGCCCTTTGGTAGCTGGGGATATGCCCTTAAAGTTTCATCTAAAAATTAGACAATTAAAATAAGGAATTGTAGTTAACAAGAAGAAAGGAAATCGAATCGCAGTGATGCTTTTATGGGTAATATTTTCTGCCAATAGTGTAAAACGAGGGACATTAGATCACCCAAACCTCGCCCGATTCTGTTTCAATGGACTTCAATGAAAGAGAAATTGGGAGGGTTGCGTAACGGCAGGGCGGACGATATCGCCCATGTTAAACTATCGCGAAAAGTTAGAAATACCCCTATTGGCACGGAACTGGGCAATAAATTAGCATGCAATATAGAAATATCAGGAATCGAATCATGACTCCCCTGCGCATGCCTAGCACTCCTATAATGAGAGCCATGCTTCCACCAGTAACATCATCGAGCAGACCATCGGGCGACTGAAGCAACGGTTCCGCTGCCTGGACTGGAGGAGCAGTCCAGTACATGCTGGAACAAGTTTCCCATTTCGTGGTGGTTTGCTGTGGGCTTCACAACTTGGCCATCATGAGGGCATAGCCCTTGCCACCAGGGATTGCACCACCACCTCAGGAGGAGGACGAGGGAGAGGAGGGCGATGAGTAACAAGAGGAAGGGGAGGGAGGGAGGAGGCAGGCTACCAATCGCCCTGCTGGACGGGCTCTTCGTGAATGGCTCATCAGACTCTGATTCGAATGAATGAATCCCAAGATCCCTGTTGCTCACCACATCCCGATCATACCATCCCTGTCTCACAGAAATCACATCGTCCTCCTGGGCACAAAGCTGAAATGAGAGACACCACAAGAGTTTCCAAACAAAATTAATACATTTGTAACAAATCAACTCACACATATTTACATGAAAAATTTTAGCTAATTCCCCTCGTGCAATCGATTAGTGCCTGTCTTTCGTGAAGCTTTTACTTATCAAGTGCGCCTCGGAATTTCTCCCCCTGTTGAGTTTCTATGCGGGAGACTTCAGATGGCCTTACAGGGCGACCTTGAGCAGCTCTGGCCCTAGAAGACCTGGCCGTAGACTGCACCAGCTGGGGCAGCAGCAGTCTGGGCTAGCTCGATGATAGACAGCGGCAAGGACGATTAGAATGGCGGAGTGGGGACAGGAATACTGTCATCTGGAGAGAGGACAGCAGGGTCAGCGCATCAGCATTCCTAGAAATCTCTTGGAGCACAGATTGCTGGCTTGCTGCGACACCCTAAAAGCCCCAGTCGACAGTAGTGAACCCAGCCACGATGGGAGCAGTCTGAGCTTGGGTGGTTTCAAGCTGAGACTGCATGGCAGCAGATTAAGCATGGGTGGCCTCAATCTGAAACTGCTTGACAGCGGTCTGAGCTTGAGTGGTATCATGCTGAAACTGCATGAGAGCAGTCTGAGCTCCCGCTGCAGCATGAAGAAGTTGGTTCACTTCTGCCTGTGCTGCAATGGAAGCTGCAACATTGCCCATCATGCTCATCATCACGTCTCAGTTGCCACAGTCTCTTTGGCGAGTGTACCATCATTTTCCAGGCTGGAAATCCTGGGCTCCAAGCTCTGCGCAGAGCCCCGTGCAATGTTGGAGGCGAATTCCTCCACGCTCCTTGACATTGCTTAGATGCTCGCTGTTCATGCCCAACACCTTTCTTCTGAAAGCGTCCCCATCGAGATCCTCATCTGAGTCCTGCACAGCAGAACTCAAGCACGAACTCGCTGGCCGGGGAGCTGCCCCCAAGCTACCCTTCTCACCTGGCCTTGCTACAGTGCACTCAAGCCCGGTGCCTCATCCTGTGCAGTTCCCGCTTCTACACTAGCCTCTAAAGTTCACGTAGTGCCAGTTTCTGAGCTGGTGTCTGCGAGTGAGTGATGCAGTGACACGGTGACTTCTTCCTCCTCTTCTTCTCCCCCTCGCTCTCTGCAATGACACTGGGGATAGTTTGCTTGGGTGCTTGTTGATTATCTGAAAGCAGAAAGGCACAGGTTATGGTGAGGGGAGGTGGCGGGGAGGCTGGGGGGGGGGGGCAGGGCGGAGAGCCAGAAATGCATGCACACAGCATATGAAGCTTGAAAGTGAGGAATGATTGTGAGCTGAGCTAGAAGTGTGATGTGAGAAGAAAGATTAGGAATTAGTATACCGTTGTTGTCCCCAAGGAATTGAACCTCGCCAGTTGCCACAGCCTCTATGACGTGCCGCCCAATTACCTGGAGTACTCGTTTCTCCAGGTGGCTGAAGTCCTGCATGTCCACCTGTCTGCTGCAGCTACGGCGATTATGTGCCAGCTTGGCCTGCAAGAGAAAGAGACATGTGTAAGTGAGTTTGGTGCAATGTGTTTGGGTGATGCGCCTGCCAAAGTTGAATAGCTGGCAGTGTGTGCAAGGTGTGAGTGTTGCAGCAGCGGTAAGGTTGTGAGGGTGAAGTGAAGCTATGATTGTGAGGTGTGCATGTTGAAAGGTAGAGATTGTTGATAGGCGAGTGTTGGGGTTGTGGTGCATTGAGCAGTATGTGAGGCTTGTGGTGCAGATGGTGGCATTCCAAAACACTCCTAATTTGTGGCTTGTAGATGGCGGAAAGGCCTTACGGGGTCAGGAAATGAGTCACTCACCACAGGATACCCAGCATCTGATCTGCTCTAGTAGCCACGCGATTTAGGTGGCTGATCCAGTTGTTTCTGAAAATGGTGACTCCCAGGATACAGATGGTGGGGGATTCGACAATGGTATTCACATTGAATATCAAGGAGAGGTTGACATTTCCTGACATTCAATGTCAATATCCTTCCTCTCTGTCTAGCTCTCTCATAAAAATGTATCGCCATGAAGGACACAACGGAAAGATATACTTAATAGGTTTGGAATGTTTGAAAGTTTTGAAATTATGCTTTACCTTTTCAGATATGAAAAAGCTGAAAAAAAGTCTAGCAACAGCAGGTATGAAAAACTACCAAAACATTTTCTACCATTTCATGTTTGAAATAATACGACGTCCCCTTTCAATACAGTTCACCAACAGATACTTCATATCGGTGGTGCAACTTTGGGGGTGAGATAGCTCCAAGAAGAAAATGTTGGTGTATTATACCTGCCGTAATATTTACTGTCTGCAAATTACTCATGCACTGATCTGGGTCAAGGAAATATCTGTGAAATATTAACACATAATTACTTAATACGTCAATATAAAATTAATTTCCACTTTGTTTTAAGAAAGACATTAACCAATTTATCAGAATTGAAATATGCTTTGAAATATGGGGTAAATCAATTTGATACAGCACAGGTAAAGCACATGATACACGTGCTGCTTTCGAGTAATATGATTCCAAGTGACAAATTGGCATTTCATTTTAACTGATCCCGTATTTTCCGATCCCTACGGGTGTGTATGAGCTATGTACACCCGTAGGGTCCTCACAAGTGCCAGTTTCAGGCATGCGAAGAGCATGACATTTTTGTTTAAAATATTTAATTTAATGTAATTTTAAATAATTTTAAAAAGTGATTTTTTTTCTTTATTTGATGTTTTGATGTGTTTTTGGAGTGATCTTCATTCATACTTTTGACGGGTCTAAACTGAGAGACCTGTCAAAAGTATGATGGTGAATTCCCTTCTTTCATTGGTTCCCCATGGCTCACGTGATCTCAGGGAGGCTTGCGAACCGCATGCGCCCCTGGGATACCTGGACCCTGCGCATTTCGTCCAGACCTCCGGTGCCCTCAGGTAAGGGCGTAGATTTTTTCCCGATTGGAGGTCTTCGGACGCAGGAAGCCTCCGATCGGAAAATACGGGCCAAGCTTTTTTCGCAACTTTTGACCATATGCATATGTAGCTTGATGTGTCTTTTGACATTCATGAACCAGTGCGATATTTTTGTGCATTTCCCCTCAACAGAACAGACTATTGTATCGAAAGACAAAGGTAAATGGTCAATGAATGCATCGTTTTAAACATTAATTGTTTAGCATACTCTCAACTGTTTCTAATTTGTTTACACATTTCTATGAAATGGAATCTGTACCAGTTGCAAACTAACACTATTTCGTAATGTTCTCTAAAACAGTGCCTATATTTTAGATGGACATTGCACCGCAGTTATGTCCATTTAAGAAAAAAGTCCCTCACGTTTTAAAACAACTGAAGCTGCCAAAAAAGATCACGTGAAGTATATTGATGTCTCATACCTTTTAATAGTATAAACGCAACCCGGGCGGAATCGGAAGGACCAGTGCGAAACTTTGGGTAATTTTAAACATAAGTGAATATTGCCCCAAGCTACTTGCCCTCGTTTTTCCCTGTTATCTTTTAGGCGGATTCATGATTCAATTCGCCCGAATCAAGCCCCGTGCATGAAACTGGCCAAGTCCCCCAGTATAAATTGCATGTGCTGGTTCGCAAAGGCTCTTCAAATTGCGTTCATTTTCTTAGGCGCGCAAGCAATAGTAAGAACGTTTTAGAAACGTTTTCTTTAATTTACTAAGAAACTGACAAGTGTACACCAAGGACACAAATAAATGATTCACCATAGTTTTTAACGCCATTTACAGTGACTTTAAATCAGGGAAACATGAAAAGGAGAAGGGATAACCTTATCGATTAAATATACTATTACAACATTAGCAAGAGACAGTTACTAAGATTGCAGATTTTGGTAAGGCTAACTTTAGTAGGATGATACAGAGACTGACGACAGAAAATGAAAATTGGGAGCTATTTAAAAATAGCTTAATACCGGACCAGTTTATACCACTAAGGGGCAAGAGCTCTAATAAATATATCAAGAAATTTGAGCTGATTAGAGAGAGCCAACATGGATTTGTAAATGCTAGATCATGTCTAATGTACCTAATTGATTTTCTTAGGAAGTAACTATAACAGTTGACAGGGGAACGTCTATGCATGTAGTTTATACGGATTTCCAGAAGCATTGAATAAGCTTTAAAATAAAAGACTGTTAGGTAAAGTTAAAGCTCATGCAATTAAAGAGAATTAGTGAACTGGTTGGGAGATTGGCTAGGCCGTAGCAAACAGAGATTAGGGGTAATTGGTATGTACTCGAAATGGTAGGAGTTGAAAGTGCTGTCCCACGAATATCTGTGGTCGGGTCAGAACTATTCATTATATTTATTAATGACTGGTGGCGTAGTAAGTAGTAGAGATGGGAACATGCAATTACCAAGAGACATTAAGTGCTTAGGCAAAACAGTGGCAGATGGCTTTTAACACAGGTAAATGTGAAGTCATCCACTTTGGACCAAAATGGATAAATCCTACTACATTGATAATGGGAAAAGAGATTAATGGGTCGATATATACAGATCACTTTAATGCAATGGTCAGGTACAAAACAGAATATAAAATGCTGATGGAATGTTAGCTCTTATATCTAGAAAACTAGAATATAAAGTGGAAGTAGTTGTGTTGCAGCTATACAAAGCCCTCGTTAGACCACATCTGGAGTTCTGTGTACAGTTCTGGGCACTGCACCGTAGAAAGGATATATTGCCCTTGACAGCAGTGCAAGGCAGATTCACCAGAATGTTAACAGTGCTCCAAGAGTTAAATTAAGAGATGGGGTTATATAAAATAGGCTTGTATTGCCCGGTATATAGAGGGTTAAGAGGAGATTTGATTAAAGTTTTTATGATTTGGAAAGGAATTGAGGGCAGATACTGGCCTTTTGCTGGTTGTGGGGGGAGGGGGTTGTCCAGGACAAAGGGATTTAACTTTAAAAACAGAGCCAGATCATTCAGGAGAGAAGTAAGGAAACACTTCCTCATACGAAAGGTGGTGGAAGTACGGGACTCTCACCCATAAAAAGCAGTAGATGCTAGCTTAATTAATCATTTTAAATCTGAGATCGATAGATTTTGATAGCCAAGGTATTATGTGAAATGGAGCCAAGGAGCGTGGATTTCTTTAGGATACAGATCAGCAGCGTCCTCGTTGAATGGTGGAACAGGCACGAGGGGCTGAATGGCCTACTCCTGTTCCTATGTTACTCGCTGCGGAGGACTGGACACCGTCACCAAAAATGATTAGCTTTGATGATAAACACGTTTACAGCTTAATTAATCAAACTCCACCAGATTACCAATTTTAAATACATTGATGAATACTTTTTAATGGGAAGAGAAAGAAAATAAATGATTGGCCCGTATTTTCCGATCGGAGACTTCCTGCGTGCGGAGGCCTCTGATCTGGAAAAAATCTACGCCCTTACCTGAGGGCTCCAGAGGTCCGGTCATTTCCGCTCCTGGGCTTCTGATCTACGAAATGCGCAGGGCCCAGGTATCCCAGTGACACATGCGATACGCAAGCGTCCCCGGGATCACGTGGGCCATGGAGAACCAGTGGGAGAAGAGAATCCACGTTCATACTTTTGACAGCTTAGACCTGTCAAAAGTATGAATGGGGAACACTGAAAAAACACGTCAAAACATTAAAAAAAAATTTAAATCATGTTTTTAAAACGAGTTAAAATTACATTAAATTACATATTTTAAACAAAAATTTATTTTTTTGAAAAAAATTTAAGTTTTTTACGGGGCTTAAAATAAACTTCCCTTTTTTAAATGTATTTTAAAATTAAAAATGAGCGAAAAAAGTAATGTTTTACTTTTTAAACTCCTTTGCTGGTAAAAGCAGGCCTTGTGCCTGCTTTTACAAGGTGTAAGATTTTTAAGGGATTTCAGCGGGTGAAGGTTCTGCAGAAAGCGCAACTCTCCAACCGCAGAGGCCCTTCTCCAGGGCAGGCGTGCGATTGGCAGTGCCGGTTTTCAGCGCATGCGAGGTCCGTACGGGTATGTACTCAGCTCGTACACACCAGTAGCGATCGGAAAATATGGCCCATCATGTTCTATTACGCTGCCCGCTTGTGGCGGTTCATGTAATGCTTTACGTTTGTGATGATGAAAAGTATTTCAGCGCAAATTGGAATTCTAACGTAATCAGTGCAATTTTGAGCGCATTTCGGCCGCAATTGCCCAGAAACTATAGCTCGTGAACTGCACGAATCTATTAGCTCAGGCTGTGAAGGCTTAGAAGTTTAACGATATTTTCTGCAATGTAGTGTATCTGTTCTGAAAGGTTAGCCTGAAAATTGGGCGTTGCGATATAAGGGAATAAATAAAAACAGAAAATGCTGGAACTGCTCATCAGGTCAGACAGCATCTGTGGAGAGAGAAACGTAATTAACGTTTCAGGTCTGACCAAAAGTCATCGGCCTGAAACGTATGCCCTGTTTCTCTCTCCACATATATTTTCTAAGCAACAATCCACTGATGTTTTCAAAAATATGAAAATTACATTTTATATAGTTTTTCTGTTTCATTCTTTTATGTCTTTACTTTATACCGATGTGTATGTCCGAATCTATATCCTGCTTCCTTTACAATGATTTAAATATAATTTATATTTTCTGTTTTGCATGCCTGCTTTGCTCTCTGCGTATCTCATTGAGGATTCCTCGATCTCATTGAAATATATAAGATTCTGAGGGGGTTTGACAGGGTAGATGATTAGAGGTTGTTTTCTCTGGTTAGTGAATCTAGAACTAGGGGGCATAGTCTCAGGATAAGGGGTCGGCCATTTAAGACTGAGATGAGGAGGAATTTCTTCACTCAGAGTGTCGTGAATCTCTGGAATTCTCTACCCCAAAGGGCTGTGGATGCTGAATCGTTGAATATATTCAAGGCTGAGAGTGAAAGATTTTTGGACACTCCGGGAATCAAGGGATATGAGGATGGGCAAAGTGGAGTTGAGGTCAAAGATCAGCCATGATCTTATTGAATGAAGGAGCAGGCTCGAAGGTCGGTATGGCCTACTCCTGCTCCTAATTCTTGTGTTCTTATGATTAGTTGAATAGACGCGCTATTTGTTCTGGTCGCAGATGCCAGAGATCACCTGCAGAGGGTACCGATTTCAAACAGACGCCGGATTACTAGAAATCTCCACTGACAAGCCCTGGAAAAGACTGCAGGCAACTGTACACAATGTGAATGGCGAAAGCCGTTCCTTCAGCACTCACAGCAGTAACTGGCCCATTACATTTATAACACTAAATTTTATATGGCTTCAAGTATATCTGTACGAAGAGCATTTGGTCTAGGAAATTGGAAATGATCGCTTAGCTCATGAAACATTGGAGCCAGATTTTTCCAATCTTTTCTTTCACTCTCTTTATTTTGCTTTCTTTACCTGATTTGGCATAAATTCAAACGGAAATTTCCTGCTTCAGACTCTGCGTTGCTCATTAACGATTCTTCAACCTGATTGTTTAGGGAGATAAACAGTTACATGTCCTGTTCACTTTGTCCCAGATGATCTGTAGCGTGCACTAATCTTTTTGGCTCTCTAATTAACAGTAAGTTCCAGTGCAAAATCCCATGGAAAATCTATCGGCAAGTGCGAGTGTAACGAATGGCTGGCAAAATCAGCCGCTGAGAGCAAAATCAGACCCAGTGTCACTTTCCCACATTCGTCCCCTGCATGTAAAAAACAGTGATAAAATGGTCCAATAGTTTAATCTTTTCCTTTCATATTTTGTCTCTGATATTACCAAATTATGATCAATTACATAGAATTTCATGGCATTCAATAGAGTTTTCAAGTAGAAGAAATGCCGTTCGGCACAACCAATCCATGTTACTGTTTGTACAACAAACGAGCAAATAGATCTCGACATATCATTGCGCTTAAAACCCAGTATTCCTTGAGTTTTTTAAAGGCCTCATCCAGTTATTCTCTTGGGAACTCAAACCACAAAATGCCTCTGGTTTGCTACGCTGTCTGGTTGAAGTCAACATATGAGTAGTAGAATTAATACTTATTTCACTAAAATGCACAACGTCACATTTATTGATATTAAGTCCCCAAAATATATTGCAGCGAATTCAAAGAGACATCAGCAACGATGTCTATCTGAGTGCGAAATGAGAGTTTAGTATAGCACGTGACCTGCATGAGTCTTTAAGCGCAGATTGTGAAGGCATAGGAGTTTTAAATCATTGTTTTAGTAATATATTTTAGCTGTTCTGAAATGTTGGCCTGAACATTGGGTGTTGCGACACAAGGGAGGGATCATTTAATTTTGGTACTATATAGTATTGTCCATAATTTTGGCATTGGCGTTTGCAACGAAAAATCAACACAGTTTAATTTTCAGAATCCTACTCACAGATGCTGTTCACCAGAATGCCTTGTCAAGATTGCTACGGTTGAAATTCAGCACTTTTGCTTATCGGGTTGGTGGCCCCGTGCTTTCCCATGAGCTCACAAATCCAGACCAGAGGAGTCAGCGGGAATTCAAGGTCGCCTGGCATATTTCCAATCTTTTCAGACTTTTAACAATAATCATAAAACTCCGCCTCTCTCATTCTCGCTCTATATCTCGCTGTTGGCATCTCTGTCTCGCTGTCCGAATACCTTTCTCATCTCATGAACAGGTATGACTACTAAGTTCGATTGGAAAATAATTTTATTTAATGAGATTTCAGTTGTTGAAATTTTGATTTCTTTTTTCAGAAATCGCTGAGCTGAAAGCAAGTCTAAAAAAGGAAGGTGTGGAATAATACAAAGATACGTTCTTTCCATATCAATTTAAACTAATGCAATCTATCGTTTTAATACAGTTCGCCAACATTTGTTGAAATAGTTCGTCTCAGCCACAATTGTGTGTCATGATGTTTCATCAATACTAAATTGTTAGTGTATTATACCTGCCGAAATATTAATTGTCTGCAAAATAATCATGCACTTATCCGAATTAAGAAATTATCGGTGGAATATTCGGACAGAAGCGTGTGATTTGTTGTTGTAAACATCATTTGCATTTCGCTTTAAGGGAGACTTTAACCAATTTATATTGAATTGAGCAAAGCACGTTTTGAAATATGGAACAAAACAGTCTCATACAGCAGCATTAAAACAGTGGATTCATGCTCTGCCTACGAGCAGTGTGAGTCTGAGCCTCACATTATTTTAATTTCGCCTTTTGTATGACAATCTTTGAGCAACTGCATCGGTAAGTTGATGTGTTCCTGATAAATCAGTGTGACATTTGTTGTGCATTTCCCCTCAACAGAAACAGCAAACGCAGAGAAAGATGCAGGTAGATGATCAATAAATACATCGTTTTAAACAATGCTTGTTTAGAAAGTTCTGTACTGTTTCAAATTTTGGTTTGAAAACGATAGAAGATTTCAAAATGTTGATCATTTACAGTAACTTGACTGTAACGCTGGTTGGCCGTAGAGACTCAATCACTCTGAAATGCACCTCCATTCCTGACCCCACCTGTGATGTTAATGGTCGAAAATTGCATCTATGACTTGCCGTTAACTTGTCTGCAAAACACTGCATGTGACCGGAGGTGAAATTATTGAGGTATTTTATTCAAAGTTGTAAATATTTTTACAGTATTTCTGGTAAAATATATAGCTGGGCTTCTTAATATTGTTTTTGATTTTGGTCTGCACGGAAAGTGCAAATACTCTGGGAGGAAAAATAGCTCAGCACATATTACAATTTCAAACACTAGGGCAACATATCTTTGGAACTGTTAAAATACAACTGTCTATCAACTCTTCCACTATTAATTTAAATTAACTTACCTGTGCTAGCTGGCGTTCCTTGACTCCCAGTTGAGCAAGGCCTCGATATTAAAATTCTCGTCCTTGTTTCAAAATCCCTCCACGGCATCGCCCCATCCTATCTCTGTAACCTTCTATGGCCCAACAATCCTCCGAGATATCTGTGTGCCTCCAATTCTGGCCTCTTGTGCATTTCTGATTTTAATTTCTCCACCATTGGCTGCCGAGGTCCGAAGCATTACCCCCCTAAAACTCTCCGCCTCTCTACCTCTCTGTTATCCTGTACGATGCTCCTTGAAACCTACCTCGTTGAGAAAGGTTTTGGTTATCTACCCAATTTCTCCTTATGTCTCTCGGTGTCAAATTATGTTTGATAACGCTCCTGTGAAGCGTCTTGGGCTGTCTTACTACGTTCAAGGCGCTATAAGTCTGCAAGTTGTTGTTGCTGTTATTTCGACTGATCCTAATTTGGTTGTATACCAGATCAGTGCCTGTAATTTTCTTTTCTTGAAATTCAACGTTTATTTCATATTTCTGAGCTGTATGTTGAAGACATTTTTCGGATCTTAACATTTTATCCATCTAAGTTGGAACTTACAGTTCTTGCTATTTTACCTGTAATTTACATTGCCCCCGGTGAGGCTATCCACACTCACCATTATAGCAGCAACATCTGGCCTCCAGATACTGCTTCTCCAAAGAGTGTGCTGTTATAGTCCTCGCTGTTAGTTTCGGCACTGAAATCACTGTAATGGCGTGAACTTGGGGTATTTGCCCCCTATATCCCCAATAAAGACAGAACGTTAGGGCTGGTGCATTCAGGAGTAAGTGAATTTTTAACAGCGTGATGAGTTATAATTATTGCTGAACCTCGCTGGCCCTGAAAATTTAATTTTACAAATGTGGAGTTTCAATGTTTCAGAAGTTAATTAGTCTTGTAGATTAAACAAAATATTGTTTTTAGTTTTTCTCTATATTTCTCTTTCTTAATCCCATCGGTATTTACCAGTCTTTATTTGACTTTCTATACATCATTTAAATCTGATTCTTACTTCCAGTTTTATCCTTCCTGGTTTAGACTCTGCGTGTCTCAATGAGGATTCTTCAATCTGATGGGTTCAAGAGCCTCGCTCTTGCTTGGCCTGCTCACAGACGCCACACATCCCCTGTAGAGGGCACCGTGACTGATCAGACTCTGGATTAGAGCATGATTGAGCTCTGAAGCACGAGAAAACATTGTGGGCAGCTGTCAGCGAGGTGAATGGTGAATGCCATTCCTTTCCCGCTGACTTCAAATGTTTGGCCAAATTTGCACGTTTGGTGGTTAAGATGAACGCAATATGACTTTTCAATTAAATCTGATGATTGCAAGCATAGTCTTAGTAAATAAAATTTTATTAGGCGCAGCAAAACAAGAATGGCATCGACTGATCAGGGGGTAAATGGTAATACCTTTACTGCAATGCCAGGGAATTTTCACTGGTTCCTGCCAACTAAAACCTAGTTTACAACTATTTTCTACCTATCAAAGTTTGTGATTTGCATTGCAATCATTTTATGTAATTACCTGGATATTGAAATATTTTCAGGCGAAAGTGGCTTCCGTCCAACTGGAGTCTCCTTCAGGGTAGCGCCAGCTCTAAAGGAAGTCGAAATGGGGTGGAGAACTGTAGTGGACATGCGAAATATAGGTCGAAATTCTAACGCATGAAGAAGTACAAATGGAATGCAAAACAAAAGGTAAAAATGGAAAAGGAAAGAGGGAAGATACTAATGAGCTGAAGCGGGATTAATGTGACAAAGAGGAAATAAATACAAGGGGAAAGAAGAAAGACAAGGCAAAATGGAAAAGAGAAATTCAAACAGACAAAATGAAAGAAGGGAAGGACGAACCGTTAACGAATATTTTCTTGGTCTTGTACTCAACTGTTTTGGTGAAATAATTGAAAAAGCTCCCTCCCAGTCCTACCCCTTGCCACCCAGAAAAACCGAAGTTAACATTTGAATTTATAATGGCCCAGAAATTCCAGCCAGAGGCTTCCCGCGGGTGTAAGCCCCCGAAATACACAAACGAGCTGCACTGACCATAATGCTCTGAGGTAGAATTCCATTGATGTGCTTCCTCAAACTGCCGGTGTGCAGGGCAATGCCTATCCCAGGGGTGCAGCTAGTTCACAACGTCCCTGGGATCACGTGGGCCATGGGGAGCCAATCAGAGCAGGAAATCTCCATCATAGATTTGACAGGAAGACCTCTCAAATCTATGAATAGAGATCAGCCCCAAAACATAAGTAAAACTTCAAATACATTTTTTTTAAATCACATTGTTAAAATGACTATAAATTACATAAGTTAACTATTTTAAACAAAAATTTAAATTTTTGAAAAAAATAATTAAAGATTTTAACGGGGCTAAAAATAAACTTACCTTTCTTTAAAATTATTTTAAAATGATAAATCTGTGGAATTTTTTTTTTACTTTCTTAAACTAGTTGCCTGCTTAAAGTAGGCCTTGCGCCTGCTTTTCTAGGCACAGCTGTTCCTGACTCAAGCCAGTCTGAAAAAAACGGAAGTTTGATATGTACGCGCTGACTATCCGGCGCAGGCATTTGTCCGGGGAAGCCCTTTCTGCAGAGAACGGAAGTGCCGGTTTCCAGCGCATGCGCAGTGCAAGCATAAAATCGGCACTTCCGTTGGCCCTACGGGTGGGTACAGACTGCATACACAGCCGTAGGGAATGGAATTTCTAGGCTACTGTAGTAAGTCACTTCCATGAAACATTTCAAAGTGCTTCACAGAGTGGTGTCTTCTTGAAGTTCTTCTTGATGCACTGTAGTGTCTGAATCCCTGTGTAGAAGTTCAAGCTTGTTAAGCCTCTTCATGAGCTGCTTTGGGAAGCATCATTAATTCTTTATTCAAAATTTTATTCCGTGTCTTTTGTAACACTTTACCAGAATACAGATAAATCTCAAACGGTTAGCCTGCTTGCATATTTTAGCTACACATCATTTTCCTGATACTTGATTATCTGTTTGGATTGCACCGCTCAACACTAGTTGGTATGGGCAGCGTTTTGGATCAGCTTGCATTAAGCTATCCATTTCTAGTTGGTAATAGAAATTATAAGCAGTAGATGGACCAAAAGCAAGTAGCTGAACAATTCTGCATGCGCTTTGTGTATTGACGACACGCCACTTCCCAACTTGGGCATATTATCTAATTTCTGCTCTGCTACCATGCCTGGAAGGCAGATGACGTCTAAGGGAAAATCGTAGCTGCATTGCTGGCGATTCGCCATTCATTAATATCAGCAGTTTAAAATTTGCTTATAAACTACAGGATTAAAATAAATCATATTACTTACTATTAAAGAAAACGAAGCAAATCTGATTAAGAATTAGTGATATGGTTTTTGGTCAATATTTAAGGTCAAACATAAAACATTCTTTTGCTTCCAGAAATCAAAAAATTGAAAGATGCTGGCAAATCTGCAAGTGAGGGAAAGCTATTGACATTCACACTGAATTCATATTTCTGCATAGTCCAATGAACGTAAGCTGTTGTTAGTTATACTATTGAAATGTATTCCTTTTTGACATGGATGCCATTCTATTGGAACTGATCTGCGTATTATTACATCTTTGTAAACGTGGAATTTCTACCAGCAATCTATGAAGTTTTTAATTCATTTTTGTAAATGCACTCAATGAACTCAGTATACTAGTATGTTTATCCAAAGGTAAAACGAGCAAAAACATTCTGTATGCTGCACATTGTCATAAATAGATTCTCAAGGGGTTGGTCAAATAGATACCCGGTTAACTTAGACTTTTCTTTAATATTGCAATGATTATTTTTACATGCAAACATAAACAGCTGCTGAAAAGGACAAAGGTAAATGTTTAAAGAAAGTACAACATTTCGAAACATAAACATCTGGATTGAATGGAACGATTGCCTTTCATTTTCAGTGGAGTGAACTCACAATGGCTTGTGGCAGCTTGGTGTCATCTGATGAACAGAAATAATGGCCCGTATTTTCCGATCGCAGGACTCCCGTGGGCAGAGGCCTGCAATCTGGAAAAATCTACGCCCTAACCTGAGGGCTCCCGGGATGCACACGCGTCCGACCCTGGGCCTCTCCAAACTTGAAGTGTGTAGGGCCCACGTATCCCAGGGGCGCATGTAGTTCACAGCGTTCCTGGGATCAGGTGGGCCATGGGGAGCCAATCACAGAAGGGAATCTCCCTTCATACATTTGACAGGAAGACGTGTCAAATATATGATTGGAGAGCACCCCAAAAACATAGTAAAACTTCGAATAAATAAAAAATATCACATTTTTAAAATGACTTGAAATGACAATAAATTAAGTATCTTAAACAAAAAATTAATTGCTTGAAAAAAGTAACTAAAGTTTTTTATGGGGCTAAACATAAACTTACCTTTTTTTAAAAGTGAAAAATGTTTATTTTTACATTTTTCAACTCTTATCCTGGTAAAAGCAGGCCTTACGCTTACCAGGCGTAAGAATTGGCAGGGTTTTCTGCTGGGCGGAGGGTCTCCAAAAGCAGAACTATCCGCCCACAGAGGCCCTTCTCCAGGGCAGCTGGAGGATCTGTCAATATCATTCTTGACAGATCGGAAATGACGGTTTTCAGCGCATGCGCTGTGCAAGCCTGAAACCGGCATTTCCGATGACCCTACGGGTGGGTACACAGTGCGTACCCACCGATAGGGATTGGAATATCTGGGCCAATAACACAATAATGGGCCGGACTTCGCTCTCAGCGGCGAATGAAATGTGTCAGCCGTTCATTACACTTGCAATTGCCCACAGACTGTCTATGTGTGTTTGCAGTGGAACTTACTGTAAATTAGAGACCAATTTAGGCGCAGCGCCCTCTACAGTGGTCTGGGGCCTGTGTAACTAGGGCAGGCAAATGTGTATCTCCTTAACCAATCAGGCTGAAGAATCATTAATGAGCAGTACATTGTCTAAGTGAGGCAGTGTCAATTAGAATATTTAATTCAATGTCAAATCTGGTACAGATAGCGTAATAAAGATGGGATTAAGAGAGAGAGAGAGAGAGAGATTAAAGACAGAAAAAAGTTAAAGTATTTACATTTTCTTTTTTTTTATATCTCCAACAATAATTACAATCTGAAAGACTGAGACTCTAGACTGTAACAGTTCAATTTCAGTGCCAGGATGGTTGTTTGACAGCAATACAGACTTAGAACGCCGTTAGACTATTACTTACACTGGAAAGGACAAGCCCTAACTTTTCTGGCGAGTTTCCTGGGTATCTAATGGGGAAGTTGACCAAATTCACACCGTTGCATATAAATGCTGCCTCTTCTGGAGGAGCAGGGCAATTCGGACAGCATTACCCTGATTTCCATAGTTACCCGTGAATGTGTGGACTCCGGAAGTTGCCGTCCGATATACTCTTTAATAACGGTGAGCACTGTTAGCCTCACTGTTATTCTTATCGCAAAATCCGGGCAAACTGAAGGAATGAGGCTCCAGAACTTTAAAAGTTACTTTTCAGTGCCAAAAATGTTGGCAGTAATTATGGCTTATCACGCCATTGAAATGGTACTTAGGCTGAAATGGACAAGCCCTAACTTTCTGTGGCGAGTATAGTCCGTAACTACGATGTAAGTACAGACACTTCACGCCGTTCAATACATTTGATTGGGGAACCGGACAGCGAGACACTGTTTTCGTTCAGTTTGTGGAGGAGCGGAGCATCCCGCAGGGCAAGCTCAGAATTTGCAGTCAAATCTGGATCTCTATGGAGAGAAGTTTGGCCCTTTTGACGTTCAAGCGATTTCCGCGCTCTATACCGGGAATTCATAGTGCGATGCTGCTGTGACATCAACCAGCTGTCAAAGCAGCCAATCACATTGCAGAATTCTCAGACAGGAAACCAGGAAATGAGAAGCTGCTTGTATCCGGTATTTTGAAAAATATTCCAGAGAGCGAAACAAAGATTGGGACTCTCACATAGGGATAAGGTAGAACCTGAAATATCATGTACAAACGTGAAAAAAATTGGCCTGAAATTTGTGGTCTCGATGATGGTGAACTGACAGCATTCGTCGTCATTTCACCTTCGAAACTGTCCACAACTTCAGGATTTAGCACATGCATAGCCTAATGCGGAAATCCTGAAGTTGCGGTCTGTTATTAACTGCTCCTCCACAGGCTGTCCCCTCCCCACACAGAGCTGGCAATCAGTGACATTTCTCAAATCAGCGAAACTGAAGAAATCTTCAACTCTTCCACCGTAATACCACTGTTAACTTTCCTACTAAATGCTAGACCCAAAGGCATTAGATGTAACTGGGGTTTGAACAGTGTATTGGCTGCTAAACAAAGGTTATGGCCCTGAAAACAATGATTTTATTTTTGTGCAGTGTCAAATTTATCCATTTTGATAAAAAATATATTTTTTAAGAAACTTGAAAAAAATATATATTTTAATGTTTGTTCATCTTTAGTTCAGGTTTGCCTTTTCCCCATGTGAGAGCTCCAATCTTTGTTTTGCTCTCTCTAACATTTTTAAAAAATTAGAATTTTATGAGCTTACCCAATTCCTGGTTCGCTGTCTGTGAGAATTCTGAGTTTGATTGGCTGCTTCGATAGCTTATTGACGTCACAGCATCTCACACTTCGGGATTCCCACTATAGTACATTGATTTGAATTACGCATTGAAAAACCCAAAATTCTCGAAACGGAGATCACAAAATCTTTTTACGTAGCTTACTGCAGGGCCAGCAGCGAACAACTTTGCTTCGCCGCTGACTGCAAATTCTGGATTAAATTTATTAAACATTGTAATTTTTATAATAATGGAAACATTTAACACTCCACGAATCAAAAAATTAGTCTTTCAGAGCCATAACGTTTCTTTCGCTGGAAATACGCTGTTAAAACCCAAATTACAAATTTTCGAACAAGGCTCAACATTTTATGGGGTATTTAACAGCCATAGTACCGTGGAAAAGCCCAAGTTTTCTTCAGTTTCACTGATTTCTCTGATTGTTGGCTATTCGGGGGAGATGGGGGCGTCCACAGTGCAGCCAGTGTCGGAGCATTGAATGACTGACCACAACTTTACGATTTCCCCGTTTAGATGCATTTAGACTGAAATTGAAGTTGCGGTACATTTCAGAGGGATAATAATGTCGAAGACTGTTAGTTCACTTTATTACCCACTGCAAATTCTGGGCCATTATAATTGACACCATAGTTGATGTTGATAATACCTTGTATTATAGATTCCATATTTATATAGTCTTGTTATGCAAAATCCAAATTTAAGCAACAGCTGCATTATAAATTCTGTGCGCCTTCGTAAGGGCCATCGAAATTTCTGCAGTCTTAGAATCCAAATGTCAAGTTTTAACAACTGCTGCACTTTGTAAATTCAGGGCGTCGTTTCAAGGGCCTCCAAATTTTCAGCATTACAATCCTGGGAACCCGCTGTATCTAATGCACCATTTGAGCTTTTTCTGTCTTGTAGACGAATACAAGCAAGTGTAGAACTTTATAACTGAGCGAAATGCTTAGAAGGAGCCCTTGTTTATGTCAAGTACCCCTGAAGTGTAACTAGAGACCTGGGGTACATTTTCGATCTGTCAGACTAAGCCCAACAATCGCGAAATAGTTTGTTACAGATATTTATGCCCCCATTGGGTAGGACCTAAAGTCTTGGAGAACTTGTAGCCTGCAATACGCTTATGACCATGAATGTCACAGCAGCAATGCACTTCAATGCTAAATGAACTTATCTGGGATGAAAGGGCATGGCAAACATCAGAGGGAAAAGCAAGTATTCTCTAATTAAGTTGCACAATTGCGAACAGCAGCCAGGCTCAAAAACCTCAGTGTGGATTTCCAGGAACAGGGAATACGAATATTACGCTTCAATTCTAGGACTTGAAGAATTTAAATATTTGAATAAAATCAATTAATTCACCTTTCCAGGTTATGCGTCCTTCTTATAACCTTCTTATAACCCATGGCATAATTCCAGTGCAAAGCCCCATGGGAAGTATATTGGCAAGTGCAAGTGTAACGAGCGGCTTGCAAAATTAGCCGCTGAGAGAAAAATCAGGCCCAGGATAAATCTCCGTCAGTCGTCCCCAGTATATAAAAACTTAGTGATAAAAATAGAAAATTCGTTTAATTTGTCCATTTCATATTTTGATTTGGATATCCCTAAATTATGTTCAACTACATAGAATTCCATGGAATTCAATAGAGATTGCAAGAAGGAAAAATGTCATTCGGCAGAGAAACAGAAACATAGAAACATAGGAGCAGGAGTAGGCCATTCGACCCTTCGAGCCTGCTCCGCCATTTAATATGATCATGGCTAATCCTTTATCTCAATACCATATTCCCGCTCTCTCCCCATACCACTTGATGCCTTTTGTGTCTAGAAATCTATCTATCTTCTTCTTAAATCTATTCAGTGATTTGGCCTGCACAGCCTTCAGTGGTAGAGAATTCCACATGTTCAGCACCCTCTGAGTGAAGAAATTTCTCCTCATCTCAGTCCTAAATGTCCTACCCCATATCCTGAGACTGTGACTCCCCTCGTTCTGGACCCCCAGCCAGGGAAAACATCCTCCCTGCATCCAGTCTGTCTCGCCCTGTCAGAATTTTATACGTTTCAATGAGCTCCGCTCTCATTTTTCTAAACTCTAGTGAATAAAGGCCTAGTCGACCCAATCTCTCCTCATACGACAGTCCTGCCGTCCCAGGAATCAGTCTGGTGAACCTTTGCTGCACTCTCTCTATGGCAAGTATATCCTTTCTTAGGTAAGGAGACCAAAACTGCACACTGCATAATCAGTCTTTGTTACTCTTTATGCAATGCTCGAGCAAAGAGATCGCAATATAGATTCTAAAGTTCTGCACATAAAATCTTGTATTCCTTAAGCTTTTGTAAGGCCTTATCCAGTTGGTGTTTTGATGTTATGGTCTTCTCAACCCAAACCATACATTGCCTCTGGTCTGCCACATCACGCAGTCTTTCTGAATTCAATGTATAAGTAGTAAGATTATTGGCCCTGAATTTGCGGTCGGAGGCTTCCCGTGTGGAATGCCTCCAATCCGCAAATAAAATCCGCGCCTATCTGGTGGTCCGGGGGTTACAGAGACTCACAGTCCTGGGGCTCCCCGCGTACCAGCAGGCAGAGGTTCACAAACGCCCCTGGGATCACGTGGGCCGGACCAACGAATGACTGAAAGGGATCCCCATTCATGCTTAAAGGAATTTAGTATGTACGGAACCCCATAATTATGAATGGGAATACCCCAAAAAATACACCTAGACTTCAAATAAATTAAAAAATAACCATTAAATATTTAAAATTTATTAAAATTGCATTTAATTAAATACTTAAAACAGAAACATTTCTTTTCGAAAAATAAATATACATGTTTTAAAGGGGCTAAAAATAAACTTACCTTATTTAACAAGTTTTTAAATTATTGATAACATTTTATTTTTCTGTTTTTTAAAACTCTTACGCTGGTAAAAGCAGGCCTTACGTCTTACGCCTTACGCTTTTACCAGGAGTAAGAATTTCATGGGCATTCGCTGGGCAGAAGCTGGGCAAAAAGCCCAAATCTACTCCCGCGGCTGCCCTTTTCCCGGGGATACGAAGGATCTGTCAAGAGAATCCTTGACAGATCGCAAGTTCCGGGTTTTAGCGCATGCGCAGCGGATGCTTAATCCGGAACTTGTGCAGCCCTTTCGGGCGCGTGCGCACCTCATACGCACTCGCAGGGGCCGCAGATTACAGCCCATAACATATTTAGCTAAAATGCACAACATGATATTATAAGATCCACCCCTCAACCCCTTTGTCCCCAAAAGGTATTGCAGCGAATTCAAGATGTGTATCTGAGTGCAAAATGAGAGCTTAGTATAGCACGTGACCTGAATGAATCTTTAAGCACAGGTTATGAAGGCGAAGGAGATTGAAGTCATTTTGAATAATATATTTTAGCTGTTCTGAAATGTTGGCTTGAATGTTGGGAGTTGTGCAACAAGGGAGGGAATGTTTAAATTTGATACTAAATACGTCTGTCCAGAATTTTGGCAGAGGTGTTTGCACCGAAATGTCAACGCAGTGTAAATTTCCTAATCCTACTCGCAGATTCTATTCGCTAGAATGTCCTGTAAAGATTGCTACTCTTAAAAATCAGCACTTTTGTTCGTCAGGCTGGTGATCCCGTGCTCTCCTATGAGCTGAAAAATCCAGACCAGAGGTGCCAGTGGGGATTCAACAGCGTCCGAAATATGTTCGATCTTTTGAAACGCTTAACAGTAAAGGCAAAACCCTGTTCCTATCATTCTCTCTCTCTATCTGTCACTTGGCATCTCTGTCTCTCTGTCCGAATATCTCGCTTGCTTTCCCTATCTCACTGCTAAGGATGACACGAAAATAATTTTATTTAATGAAATTTGAATAGCTTAAATTTTGATTTCTTTTTTCAGAATTCGAACAACTGAAAGCAAGTCTAAAAACGGCAGGTGGGAAATACTACAAAGATGCATATCAGTTGCTAAAATAATGCAATATTTGGGGCGGTGATTCTTTTACTTCCTGATTCTTTGCCTATAAGCTATTCATTCACGTTTAATGGTCACGTTCGCAGTAAATTTCTAATTTCTTGCAGCTTCCTCCTTCATTGAAACTTGCATCTAAGTTCCATATTATTACCAATCCAATACACCCGAAGTGAAATTCTGGGTAAACTCAACGGGACTACCGGAGACCTTTCTTTGTCTCTCCTTTATACAGGTTAATTATATAGATTTCAATTTCTATTTAACTCAACGTGACTCTAAAAAAATTCTATTGTTAATCTCAAATGTTATCTAAATTATCCCGTTTCAATGAGGCCGACATTTTAATCTCTTTCCATTCCAACTGAATTGAATCAAAAAGAAACCTCTTCAAAAACTTTTTAAAGACCATTTCGTCTGTGCTTAGCTTCAGCGAGCAGTTGAACCTGATGGCAGAAATAAACCAGCAGCAGGTCATTCATTTGATCCACATGATACCGATTAATTGTGTTGTGTGTTAGCACTTCCTTCCCAATAAAAAAAACCCTTTCTTCCGGTCCCCTTACACTGTGCAACTGACTTCATGCACCTGCTTGCACAAGGCTTAAACATTGAAAACATAATTACTTCAGAGTAGGTGGGCAATTAGCCTAATGTTTCGCGAGCAAATAGGTTTCTATTAGGAGGTGAAAGACGCAGCGAAGCCTCTGTGTATTGGTAACTTGACAGATCGCAAGTTCGGGATTTAGCGCATGCGGAAATACGGAACTTGCGGTCAGTTTCAAAAGTGGTGTGACGGCGAACGCTGACAGCTCGCTGTCTTGCCCACTGCAAATTCAGGACCAGTATTTCTAGTCTGCAAATTCATCCTGCTATGATGCGAGTCAAGAAATTATCTGTGTAGTATTGGGACAGAAGCGTTTCATATGTTATTATATAAATGATTTGCACTTCACTTTAAGAGAGTCTTTAACCAATTTATTCCGAACCCAGCAATGCACGCTTTGAAATATGGGACAAAACAGTCTCAAACAGCATTAAAAAGACAATTGATTCATGTGCTGCCTTCGCAGTGTGATTCTGAGCCTCAAGTTATTTTAATTTCGCCTTCTGTACGGCAAACTTTGACTAAATACAGCTGTTTGTTGATGTGTCCCTAATAAAGCAGTGCGATGTTTTTGTGTATTTCTACTTAACAGAAGAAACAATCAAGGAGAAAGATGATGGTAATTGATCAATAAATGAATCGTTTTAAAAGTTGCTTGTTTACAACGTTCTGCACTGTTTCGACTTTTGGTATGAAAGCAATAGAAGATTTCAAAATGTTGTTCATATATAGTAAAATGACTTTTAACGCTGGTTCATCATAGAAACTCAGTCATACTGAAATACACGTCTTTTCCTGCCCCCCCCCTGAGACGTTAATGGTCGAAAATTGCGCCTATGACTTGCCGTTAACTTGTCTGCAAATCGCCGCAGGTGATCCCAGGTGAAATTATTGAGTTATCTCACCAAATGTTGTGAACATTTCTACAGCATTTCTGATAGTATATACGGCTGAGCTTCTTATGTTTTTGATTTTTGTCTGCACGGAAAGCGCAAAGCAGGAAACCTAAGTCAGCACATGTCAGATTTGGAAATTTCATGGCAACATAGCTTTGGAACTTTCTGTTACACTCTATCGAATTTACTTGAAATAATCCGTTATGAGGGTGTGAATCTCTTGTACCTTAGATTATTCATCATTTACGGAGTAAATTCTACTTTAGATAATTATGTTTTTCTAGCTATCTGTTACGTCTTTCAACGTTAATTTTAGTTAAATTACATTTGTATCGATGGGTTCTAATTTTTTTGTGTACCTTATCTATGCATGGAACTTTTATTTTTGTTTGTCAATGTTTACTTCATATTTCTGAGCTGTAAACGTAAGACGATGTTTCGATCTTCACATTTTGTTCATTCATTCGCTGGAGATCATGGTTCGTGTTCTTCTATTATTTCCTATATTCGCTCGCTTAGTGGTGAAGATGAACGCAATAAGACTTCTAAATTAAATCTGATGAATGCATGCACAGCCTTAGTATAGATAATGGTACTTTAGCAGGCGCAACACCAAAATAATGTCCTCAACAGACCAGGCAAAGTATGGAAAACCATGAATGAAATGCCGGCGATTTTTCGTCAGTCCATATCAATTACATTTTAGTATACGACTGTTTTTTACATTTTGCATGGAAATTATTTTAAACAATTTTCTCGATATTGAAATATTTTCAGGCGGAAGTGGCTTCTGTTAAACTGTTGCCTCCTCCATGGCAGCGTCAGCACTGTAAAAAGACGAAAGGGGTTAAAGAAAGAATGGGGGATTGTGAAAAATGAGTCGAAATTCGAACACGTGAAAAAGTGTAAATGAAATATAGAAGGCAATGCAAAACGGAAAAAGGAAGTGGGAATGGTAGTCTTGAGGGGAAGTGAGATTAATATGACAAATAGGAAATAAACAATAGGCTACAGAAGAAATACAAGGCAAAATGGAAAAGAAAAATTAATGGACACAAAAAGACATAAGGGGGAAAAAGCACCGTTAACGATTATTTTATTGGTCTTGTATTCAACTTTAATGGCTAAATAGTTTAAACAATTCCATGCTCCCAAGAAAGCTGAAAGTTAATCTTAGAACTGACATTATAAAGTGCTCCACAGATTGGTGTTCTTGTCGAGTTCAGTGATTAAGTTGCGTTTTGATGAACGACAATTTCCGTACCTCTGCGTGGAAATCAAATCTTTTTAAGTCTCATCAGGAGTTGCTTTGGGAAGAGTCCTGAAGTCATTATTCCGAATTTTGTTCTGCCTCTTTGCACCACTTTACCAGGATCCAGGAGAATCTCAAATTAGTGAGCTCGCTTCTATATTTTAGCTGCATACTTTTGTTAATTCTTGATTGCATGTTTGATTGCTGAAAATACAGTTTGGTAGGGTCAGGGCCTTTCAGCAGCTTGCGTTAAACTTCCCATTTCGAGTTGGTAACATAAATTAGAATCAGTAGATGGAAGAAAATCAAGTTGCTGAACAATTATTCACGTGCTTCGTGTACTGACGGCAAGCTACTTGCTATTTTGAGCGTCATTTTTCTATTTCCATTGAACCCATGGTGTTTGGGACGCAGACCACGGCTAAAGGAAAAACTAGCTGCGTTGCTGGTGAATCGCCGTTCATTCATATTAAGAGTTTAAATTTAGCCAATAAACGAAATAATTTAAAGAAAGGTTAGCAGTTACTATTAAAATAAAGAGGCGATTTCGATTAAGTATTAGTGACACAGATTGCAGCAATATTTAGGGTGAATTGTTAACGCTTCTTTTGCTTCCAGAAATTGGAAACTTGAAAGAAGCTTGCATAGCTGCAGGTGAGAGAAAACTACTGCGTTTCATGCTATATTCATAATTCAGCAGATATCTTCTAATGAACGTAAACTGCTGTTAAAGATTGAAGTAAAACGCATACCATTCTAATCGAACTACAAGGCATATTTCTATCTCTTTGCAAAAAATACGTTTTCTAATCAACAACTGTGAAGAAACTGGCTATTGAAAATGAGCACAACCTACTCAGTATGCTAACACGATTGTCCAAATGTAAAACAGACCATAAATATTTAGTATACTGGACAGTATCATAAATATATATGCAGGAGTTTGATCAAATAGATGTCCAGACTACTTAGAATTTCTTTAAAATTGCAATTATTATTTTTACATGCACTTCAAAACAGAGGAAGAAAAGGACAAAGGTAAATGCTTAAATAAAGTACAATATCTACAATCATAAACATTAGGGTTGAATGGAACATTGCATTTCATTTTCTATGCAGTTAACTTGCAATGGCTCGTGGCGCACTGGTATCTTAAATGAACTTAAACATTCACCATATCTTTGTCACTACACGATCTGAACCGATCTCCCTTCAATTACATTATCAATTATGCATTAGATCTCTGATTTTCTGTTTATTTGTCTTCACATTGGTTGTTAAGCTTTCTTCCGCCTATTTATCTGCCTATTTATCTGCCTATTTATCTGCCTATTTATCTGCCTGTCTATCTACCTAGCTGCCTGTCTGCCTATCTGCTTAGCTGCCTGTCTGCCTATCTATCTGTCTGCCTATCTCTAAGAACATAAGAATAAATGAATTTGACGGGAAGGAAATGGCCAGCCTGATCATCATGTCGAAACAATTTTCCCCTCCCTCCTCTAGCCATCTCCCACCCCCCGCAGCCATGTAATTCCTGGGAGAGGCTACAAAGCGGAGAAAACAACTGGGACATCAAGGGAAAATGTACTCTGGAACATTGCTCTCCGCCCCACTCAACCAATCAAAACCAGTCCAAGATATGACATGGAACAAGCCCTCATCCAGCTCACTTTTGCAGGCATGAAGATTGGTCGCACCTACTTCAACCGCTGAAAAAGTCTTCCAATTCTCTGAAAAGAGGAACTGCCGAACTTCCAGTCTATTCTTACTCTTACGTTAATTAAACTCACGTCTGATGGTCCTACGCAATCGGTTTATCTGGAGATAGTACACCAATAGGGATGTTACGCGGCCCTTTAATCATTTTCTAGAGCTCTAGCAGGTCACCTGTAAGTATACACTGCTCTAATCTAAATGGACCAAGGTCCTTGAACCTTTCGGATTAGCTGAGTTTCTTTTCTAGGAATATTTCTTGTAGCTCTCCTCTGGACGTTTGCCAAGGCCACTATATCGCCCACCATGTATAGAGGATTAACACAGGGCTTAATACTGTAGATGCAGTCTGAGCAGAACCCTGCAAATTGTCAAAACGGTCCCTTTTGATTTATACTGAATTGTTCTATTAATAGAAGCCAATATACTGTTAGCTTTAGTTACAGTTTCTCCACATTTACCATGGTCCTTTAGTGATCTCTGCACAATAACACAAAGATCTGTTTCTCTCTCAAATTCTTTCAGTATTGTTCCCTGCAAATGGTACTTGTATTCTGTGTTGGCCCCACCAACATGCATTGCACCACATTTATTCTATGGGAAACGCCATTTGCTATTGTGTGGACCACTCATCTAGAATTTATTTTTGTTTGATTGCACTCCTCTACCGCATTAAGCATTGCCGTGATGTTGGTATCATCTTCAAACTTACTTACCATACTCCCAAGACCAATACCCAGGGCATTAATAAAGAGCATGCAGAGAATTAGGCCTAGGATCAATCTCTGGTGGAAAGCACTAGCAACACATCTCCAGGCTGAACCACATCCATTAACTATCTATTGATCTATTATGTATCTATCTGTATCTCTACCTATTTTCCAATTGCTCTGAGGACAAACAACAAATCTCTAATTCACTAAACCAGGGGTTCCTAGAAGGAGTACATAGGGGGACAGCGACATGACTGAACAATTTCAATACCTTACTAATTTACGCCAAATCTGGTGGTGCTGGTACTGTGTATTAGCGATGCCACATTTTTAGAGTCTTGTTGTGAAAAAAACAAATCTAAGCAATAGCTGCATTATAAATTCTGCATGCCTTCATAAGGGCCTCAGAAATTGTAATGTTCTTGTTATTTGAAGGTCAAGTCTATACAACAGCTGCACTACCTACATTCTGGGTGCCTTTTTATAGGATTCCTACCTTTCAACAGTACAATTATTTCTAATTCTATCTAAACGGTGCGCTATTTGAGATTTAATGTTTGTAGACAAATAAATTAAGGAACCCTGAAAGTGAGCGAAATTCGCAGAAGGCGTCCTTGTGCATGTCAATATCCCCTAAAAGGTGAATCGAGGTCTGAAGCACTTAAAAAAAACTCTGCTCAATTGAGACCGACGATCGTCACGCAGTTTGCTGAAATATAATTGTTCCGATTGGGGGAGGACCTAGAGCCTTGGAGAACTTTTAATCCTGCATCCCGGCAATGACAATGACCGTAACAGCAGCACTCAACTTCAGTACTCAATAGTTTTTTGGGGGGGTGAAAACGCACAGCAAAAATGATTGCGTTGCCTAAGTCACAAATGAACAATTCCAAAAGGTGGCCAGACTCGGAACCTTAAATGTGGATTTCCAGGATTAGGGTGCAATACTAATAAACTTTAATTCTCAGGCTTAAACAAAATCGATTTACTCATCTTTCCCGGTTGACTGTCCTTCTTATAACCCACAGCTGTCGAGCTCTGCATCCTATTCTAGTGATCCCTCCGGATGCATCTCAGCTGCATGAGTTGCGTTGGAAGCTAAACCTTCACTATCAAAAGCTGTCTCTTATGTTCCAGCTGGTTTCCGATTCGAGAGCTTTTGTTTGCCATTGGTCCCGCTTAAGTCTGCATCGATCAAGATAGCCTTTCACGATATTTCTTCAGGCGCAAAAACAGAAATGTTAGGGGAACACAAATGTGCTGGAATTTGTAAAACACATGACATCCAGCTAGTAGACTTCATCAATGTCGTAACTGAGCCGTCAACTGTATTGACGCTCTTAAATCTGTGACCGTTTCCATTCCCGTTTCTTCCCGCTCATCCGGGATCCATGGAATAAGATACCTTGCTGCCAACTGCAAAAACTGCAGCAGTCGAGACACACTAATGAGGCACACTCATTTTGATACCTTGCTGTCAAATGTCCATGACTTTGCTGCAGACTGTCGCAGCGTGGTTAATGGACTCAAATGCGCCTGAAAGCTCTGAATACTTTTTAATAGCGCAACATACCGTCGCCTGTTGAACCCCAACACATTTATTGCTATATGTTAGAAACTGCTAGGGACATTCCCCAAAGCGCATACAAACTCTCATGCTCGGACAATAATATCGTTTTAAAGTATCGTCATGCAGATTTGTAACGTGTTCACCATCAGGTGAATGGGAACGCCTTTATTTTCTGGTGAAGGCCCTCATCTTTCTCGTCAACCTATTTCCTTTGCTTCTGCTGACTGAGCATCGTGCTTCATTATTTGTGCGCCCCTGGATATCATATGTCAGCGTCAATGTAAATGATCTGGTGCTCAGAGGTAAATGATGCCATGCAGGGTACAGCGGCACGTTGTTTAAAATTGTTAATCTGCAAAGAGCCGAACCTGATTGTTCGTGAACACCAGTGGCACGCTATTGGCGAATTATGATTTTTATTGTGAACACAGTTCTGCTTCAATAACTAAAAGATTGGTAGACTTTTATCAGGCACTTCTCGTGTCTCCCCACACATAATTGCAGCACTAGACAGAGAAATAAAGTTAATAATATCAATGGAGAAAGAAACCAAAAACTGGGCAGAAAACTTTTTCAGGCATGCACAAAGCATTGGTAGACTGACACATAGACCACACCATAATATTTTAATAATACATCAGTTAATGCGCCCATTACGTTTCAAAGAGGAATTTGACACTGTAAGTTTGAAGTGGGTTTACGGTACCAGAAAAATGGAACCAGTCAGTAACATTGAGTATTACCAATATTACCACAAGCCTCTACGCTGATTGTATATAATTTGATTCATGTTAAATTTATAGCTCTGAAGCAAAACATAGGGGCAATTTGGAAAACAAATAAAAGAGTGCATTTCAGCACCGGACAACGCAAGCTGAATAATTTGGAAAGGGAACACTACATTGAATCTACTGCAGGGAGGGGCAATTACAATATAATAACGTCGCTCGGCATTTCAATTTGAAGTGTCGACATAGGAGTTTCTACGGGAGAAACGTTGAAACAAAGGTAAAACATAGACGTGACAACATAGATTCCAAACCCTGTAGACAGGAAGTTAACACAGACATATAATGGGCCATGTTTTGCTGTAAAAATAAACATAAGGCTAACAGTGTTTACCTTTATTTATGTGCAAATATTTGCACTTCCCAGGATATCTTCCTCCAGTGTGGATGGAAGTGATCTGGCGTTCAGAAAGTAAATTAAGCTGTTTAACGTAGAGCGGCATGATGTTTAGAATTGTTAAACTGGGAGGGGCCGAACCTGATTGGCCACAAGCACCAGGAATACTAGGAAGAAGCATGAGAGATGATAAACAAGATGCACTGAGAACTGGAAGAGTCAAGGAGCAAATGCAAAGCAGTCTAAGATGGGTTTGGAGTGCATGTAGGTAAATGCACGGAGCGTGGTAATTAAGGTTCGTGAGCTGCACGCACAATTCACCACATCGGACTCTAATATATTAGCAATAAGAGACCTGGTTCAAAGAAGGGGAGGATTGAGAACAGAATGCTCTTGGCTACAAAGTAGTAAGGACAGACAGGGAAGGAAAAGAAGGACGGCAGTGGCAGATTTGATTTAAGTAATATTATTGCACTGGAGCGGGAGGATGTAGGGCCAAAGGCATTCATTTGATTAGAATTAATAAACAATAGAGGAGCTATTACGCTAATGGGTGCATACTGTATGCCACCAAATAGTGGGAAGGAGATAGAGGAGCAGATTTGCAGGCAAGTATATTACATAAAGATGCAAGAACTACAGAATAGTGATAATGGGGAACTTCAATGATCCTACTATCGACTGGGATAGGAATAGTGTAAAGGGCAATGAAGGAGCAGAATTCCTGAAATGTGTACCAGAGTACGTCCTGGATCCGTGTGTTCCCAGTCCAACGAGAAAGGAAGCAGTGCTGGATCAAGTTCTGGGGAATGAACTGGGGTAAGTGAAGCATGTTTCAGTGGGAAAGCATGTGGGGAACACTGATCATAATATTATCAGGTCTATAATAGATATGGAAAAGCACAAGGTATATTCAACCATAAAATTACTAAACTGGAGGAGGGCCAACTTTAGTGAGTTGAAAAATGATCTGGCCCAGGTGGATTGGATTCAAAAATTATTCGGGAGAACAGTAATTGAACAATGGGAGGCCTTCAAAGTGGCAATGGTTCGGATACAAAGTGGACACATTTCCGTTACCTCTGGTGCCCCTCAAGGATGTATCATTGTCCATCTCCTATTTCTCATGTACATGCTGCCCATTGGCGACATCATCCAAAAACACAGCGTCAGGTTCCACATGTACGCTGACGCCACCCACCTCTTCCCTCAACTCCACCTCTCGCGACCCCTCCACTGTTACTGAATTGTCAGACTGCTTCATCTGCCGAGGCTCTAGGCTCTGGCATTCCCTCCCTAAACCTGTTTGTCTCTCTAACTCTCTTTCTTCCTTTAAAACGCTCCTTATAACCTACATTTTGACCAAGCATTTGGTAATCTGGCCTTACATCTGCTTGTGCTGCTCGGTGTCAAATCTTGTTGAATAACGCTGCTGTGAAATGTTTGGGACGTTTTCATTACGTTAAAGGTAAGTTGCTGTTGTTGTTGAAGGTGAAAGGCAGGGCATCCAAAGCTAGAGCTGCTTGGATTACTAAAGATTTAGATTTTAAAATGTTGCAGAATAAGAAGGCCAATGACAGTTGTAAGTTTTATAATACAGTAGAGGCCGAGATAAATATAGAAAGCATAGTGCAGCTCTAAAAAAGTGAACAAGGCGGAGCAAAGAGAGAGGATGAGATTAGATTAGCAGATAACATAAAAGTCCTCAATGTAGAAAAGTCACCCGGTCCGGATGTGATGCATCCGAGTTTAATGACAGGAGTAAGGGTGGAAAATGCCAAGCTCTGGCCATAATCTTCCAATCCTCCTTGGATATGTGGATGGTTCTGGAGGACTGGACGACTGCAAATGTTACACGTCTGTTTAAACAAGGTTAAATGTTAAATCCGGCAACTACAGGCCAGTCCTGTTCGTGGTGGGGAAACCTTTAGAGAAAATAATCCGGGACAGAATTAATTGGCCTTTGGAAAAGTCAGGGCATCCAAAGCTAGAGCTGTCTGGATTACTAAAGATTTAGATTTTAAAATGTTGCAGAAAAAGAAGGCCAATGACAGTTGTAATTGGCCTTTCGAAAAGTATGGGCTAATAAATGAAAGTCAGCACGGAGTTGTTAAAGGCAAGTCGTGTTTAACTATCTTGATCTAATTCTGTGAAGAATTAACGGAGAGGGTTGATGAGTGTAATGCGGTTGATGTGATGTATATGGACTTTCAAAAGATGTTAGACAAAGTACCACATTACCACTTGTTAACAAAATTAAAGCCCATGAGATTAAATGGACAATTACAGCATTGATACAAAATTGGCTAAGGGACAGAAGCAGAGAGTAGTGGTGAACGATTGTTTTCAGACTGGAGGGAAGTATACATTGGTGTTCACCAGGGGTCGCTATTGGACCACTGCTCTTTTAGATATATATTAATGACCTGGACTTGGGTATTCAGGGCATAATTTCAAAATTTGCAGATGTCAAGAAACTCGGAATTGTAGTAAACAATGCGGGAAATAGTAACAGACTTCACAACGACACAGTCAGGTTGATAAAATGGCCAGATACATGGAAGATGAAATTTAACGCAGAAAAGTGTAAAGTGATAAATTTCGAGAGGAAGAATGAGGAGAGGCGTTATGAAATAAATGATACAATTTGAAAGTGGTTGATGGGACAGAGTGAACTGGGGTTTATGTACACAAATCCTTGAAGTGGCAGGACAAGCTGAGAAGGCTTTTAAAAAGCATTTTGTACCCTTTCCTTTATTAATAAAGGAACAGAGTACAGAAGCAAGGAAGTTATGCTAAAACATTGTAACACACTTGACCTCAGCTGAGGTATTGTGTTCAATTCTGCACAACACACTTTAGGCAGGATGTGAAAGCATTTGCGAGGGTGCAAAAGAGGTTTTTTGGAGTGGTACCAGGGATGAGGGTGTACATTTATGTGGAGAAACTGGACAAGCTGCGGTTGTTCTCCTTCGAGCAGGGAAGGTTAAGAGGAGGTTGATAGAGGTGTTCAAAATCATGTACGGTTTTGATACTGTAAATAAAGAGAAACTGTTTCCAGTGAAAGAAGGGTCGGTGACCAAAGGACAAAGATTTAAGCTGATTGGCAAAAAAACAGAGGCGACATGAGGAAACACTTTTTATGCAGCAAATTGTTGTGATCTGGAAAGCACGCCCTGCAAGGGAGCAGATTCAATAGTAACATTGAAAAGACAATTGGATATATACATGAAGGGAAAATGCTTACAGGGCTATGGGAAAAGAGCTGGGGAGTGGGAATAATTGGATAGCTCTACAAAAGAACTGGAACAGGCACAGGCACGATGTGTCGCATGTCAACTTCTGTGCTGTATAATTCTATAATTCTATGAAATCGGACAGCACTGCAAGCGACCGCACTTGCAGAGTTAAACGCAAAATCAGGAAATTACATCACGAGCATGGCATCACACCGACTGCGTTACCATTCAAATGTATGGAATGGTATAAAGTTATTGTACTTACCTCAGAGAGAGATACTAAACTCGCTAAAAAAAATGGGCTTGTCCATTCCAGTCTAAGCATCCTTTTAACTGCGTGGTAATCCTTAATTACTACCAAAAAACATTCTTGCACTGAACAGTAACTTTTACAAATGTGGCGCATCATTCCTTCAGCTTTTAATTATTACTGGAGATTAAAAAAAAATCAATTTAACTAAACCCGTAACCGTGATAAAAAGGAACAATTAGTTTAATTTTTCTATTTCCCGTTTCGTCTCTAAGAGCTTCATATTATGACCAATTACAGAGAATTTCTTGGAGATCAATTGAGAGTGCAAGAGGGAAAAGGCCATTCGGAACAACTAGTCCGTGTTATAGTTTATCCAATACACGAGCAAATAGGTCCCAAAACAGTTTCTCTATCAATGCGCATAAAACTTAGTAACCCTTTAGCTTTTAAAAATGCCTCATCTGGTTGACATGCTGATATTATTGTCTTCCGAATTAAAGCATCCAAATTTCTCTGCTTTGTCAAATCGTGCAGTCTTTCTTAAATCAACATACGGGTGGTATAATTATTACTTATTTGACAAAAATGCACATCTCATTTAATGATATTAGCCCTGAATTCGCGGCCGGTATGATGGCGTACTCTCAGAGTACGCCATCATACCACCTTTGAATTTGACCACAATTTTGGGATTTCCGCAAGCGACTGCACATGCACTAAATCCCAAAGTTGCAATTTGTCAAGTTCAGAATAGACAGATGATCCGCTGCGACTTTCAAGTCGTCATTCAAATGATGTGCTGGATAAAAGTTGAGCTAATTGCCCACTTACTGCGCATTAATTACCCTGAACATATTTTACGGCTGATGCAAACAGATGCAGGAGCCTGTTGCAAGGCGTAAGGGGCGGGGGAATGAGAAATTTTGAGCTAGGTTTATCCTACAACTCATAAAAGCATTCTAATCGAATTTTATGGTTCCTATCCATAAATCGAATAACTAGGGCTGTAGATAGGGCTTTTACCTAAATAGCGGGGTGGGGGGGGGGGGGGAGTCAGATGAGGGGAAATTTAGAAAGTTAAAGAGAAAGGACAAGGCAATAGTGCAGAGTAGCGGTAGGGCTAATGATAACCAGAGTGTGACTGGAAGGGACAGAGCGTACAAGCATAAGAGTGCACTAACAAATAGGGTCAGAGTAGGGAAAATGGTAAAAAGATAAAATTAAAGGACCTTTATCTGAATGCAAACAGCATTCGTAACAAGATAGATGAATTGACGGCACGAATAGAAATACATGGGTATGATCTGATAGCCATTTCAGAGACGTGGTTGCCAGGTGACCAAGGCTGGGAACTGAATATTAAGGGGTATTTCACATTTCACAAGGATAAGGAGAAATGAAAAGGAGGTGGGGTAGCTCTGATATTAAAGGATGAGATCAGTACAGTGGTGAGACTTGATCTTAGCTCGGAAGATCAAGATATAGAATCAGTTTGGGTGGAGATAAGAAATAGTAAGGGAAAGAAGTCCCTGGTGGGAGTAGTCTATAGACCCCCTAACAGTAGCTACACTGTAGGACAGAGTATAAATCAAGAAATAATGGGGGCTTTTAAGAAAGGTACTACAATAATCATGGGTGAATTTAATCTTCATATAGATTGGACAAATCAAATTGGCAAAGGTAGCCTTGAGGGCAAGTTCATAGAGTGTATTCGGGATGGCTTCTTAGAACAATAGGTTGTGGAACCAACCAGGGAACAGGCTATTTCAGGTCTGGTAATGTATAATGAGACATGATTAATTGACGATCTCATAGTAAAGGATCCTCTAGGGAAGATCACAGTTTGATAGAATTTCACATTCAGTTGGAGGGTGAGAACCTTAGGTCTGAAACTAGTATATTAAACTTAAATAAAGGCAATTACAAAGGTATGAAGGAAGTGTTGGCTAAAGTGGACTGAGAAAATAGATTAAAATTTAAGAAGTTAGATAAGCAGTGGCAGACATTTAAGGAGATGTTTCATACATCTCAACAAAGATATATTCCAGTTAGAAAGAAAGACTCTACGAGGTGGATGAAGCATTCGTGGCTAACTAAGGAAGTTAAGGATGGTATCAAATTGAAAGAAAAGGCATACAATGCTGTGAAGAGGAAATCGTATTTGACAAATTTATCAGAGTTCTTTGAGGATGTAACGAGAAGGGTGGATCAAGGGGAACGAGTAGATGTAGTGTATATGGATTTCCAAAAGGAATTCGAAAAGGTGCCACATAAAAGGTTACTGCACAAGATAAGAGCTCACGGTGTCAGGGTAATGTATTAGCATGGAAAGAGGATTGACTGACTTACAGAAAATAGAGAGTCGGGATAAATGGGTAATTTTCAGATTGGCAAACTGTAACTAGTGGGGTGCCACAGGGATCAATGCTGGGGCCTCAACTATTTACAATCTATATTAATGACTTGGATGAAGGGACCGTGTATACTGTAGCCACATTTGCTGAAAATACAAAGATAGGTGGGGAAGCAATTTGAGAGGAGGGCACAAAGAGTTTGCAAAGGGATATAGATAGGTTAAGTGAGTGAGCAAGAATTTGGCAGATGGAGTATAATGTGGGCAAATGTGAGGTTATCCATTTTGGTAGGAAGAATAGAAAAGAAAAATATTATTTAATTGGAGAGAGAGACTACAGAATGCTGCGTTACAGAAGAATCCAGATTTCCTCGTACATGAAACACAAAAAGTTAGCATGCAGGTAGAGCAAGTAATTAGGAAAGCAAATGGAATATAGGCCTTTATTGTAAGGTGGATGGAGTAGAAAAGTAGGGAAGTCTTGCTACAACTGTACAGGGTGTTGGTGAGACCACACCTAGAGTACTGCATACAGTTTTGGTCTCCTTATTTAAGGATGGATATACTTGCAATGGAGGCACTTCAAGGAAAGTTCACTAGGTTGATTCCTGGGATGAAAGGGTTGTCTTATGAGCAAAGGTTGAGCAGTTTGGGCCTATACTCATTGGAGTTTAGAAGGAGGAGAGGTGATCTTATTGAAACATATAAGATTCTGAGGGGGCTTGACAGAGTAGATGCTGAGAGGATGTGTTTTCTCGTGGGGGCAGCTAGAACTAGGGGGCATAATTTCAGGATAAGGGGTCACCCATTTAAGATGGAGATGAAGAGGAATTTATTTCCTCAGTGGGTGGTGAACCTTTGGAATTCTCTACCCCAGAGAGCTGTGGAGGCGGAGACATTGAATATATTCAAGGCTGAGGTAGACAGATTTTTGAACTACAGGGGAGTCAAGGGTTATGGGGTGCAGGCAGGAAAGTGGAGTTGAGGACAACATCAGATCAGCCATGATCTTATTGAATGGTGGAGCAGTCTCGAGAGGCCGAATAGCATACTCCTGCGCCTATTCTATTTCTTATGTTCTATCCAGAGACCAGACACATGTAACTATGTGCTAAAGAGCACGAAAATATAAATAATTACTTTAAAATCTATGCATTTAGACTGAACTGTGCAAATCGAATGAACTTCAATTTACTGTGTTATGTAAAACTTCTTTTGGAAAAAGCAGTGGAATATTAAAAATAAAACAATGGCAGCTGCTAATTACATTAGCTTCATGATATTATTGGGAGCATCTGTCTTTGGGTAGGCTTTGAGCCAAACAGCAGAATACAATATCTTGTATAAATAAACAAACACATGAAATTTGCGTTTACTAATCACATTGCCTCTTTTCTGATTCACAATGCACATTATTGAATGACAATATGAATGTTTAATATCATGCAGAACGCCATGCATACCCACAAGCTGAGGAAAGGGTCTTCAATAATCAATTAGAGTCAGTGGAGCCAATTTGATGGACTTTCTGCAAATCTTAATGCAGTCCCAGTGGATATTTCTATGTTTCCTGATTGGCTAAGAGACAGGAAGTGAAAGAAACATCGCCCCGCGTGATCACAGGTATGCTTCAGCACAACAGTGCAACCCTGAGATCCATGGGTCACTATGCTGCGTGCATCACCACAGCGTTTCAAAGCAACTTTTCGAAGGGGGCTTCGCACAAGTTAAGTCTGGATTTTATTTCGATGTCAGTGGCGTACTCCTTTGCTATGCCACCTACCGTAAATTCATGAGCATTAAATTCCATTCTCCATTTCTACCTAACAATGTATTTGTACTGGTAAAATAGATAAGGGAGAAGCAGTGGAAGTGGTGTATCTGGACTTTCAGAAGGCCTTCGATAAGGTCCTGCATAAGAGATTAGCGTGTAAAGTTAAGGCACATGGGATTGGAGCAAGGTATTGACTTGGATAGAGAACTGGTTGGCAGACAGAAAGCAAAGAGTTGGAATAAACGGGTCTTTTTCCGAGTGGCAGGCAGTGACTAGTGGGGTACCACAGGGATCGCTCCTTGGACCCCAGCTATTCACAATGGCCCAGAAATTCGGGTTGGGGGCTTCCCGCGGGTGCAAGCCTCCGACCTGCACTTACCTTGTGCGCCGGCAGTTGAGCTGTAGGGCCCCGTGGAATTCCGCTCCGGGGCCTGTCCCAGCTGCCGGCGCGCTGTGCTTGCGTGTCCCAGGGGCATAGTTGGTGCGATGCGTCCCCTGGGATCACGTGAGCCATGGGCAGCCAATCGGAAGAGGGAAAAGCCCATTCATAAGATTGACAGGAAGACCTGTCAAAACTTATAAATACTACGGGCCCCAAAATAGCAGTAAACCTTCAAATAAACAAGAAAAAAATCATCACACTTTTAAAATAAACTATAAATTACATTAAATAACTATTTTAAACAATAATTTAAATTTTTGAAAAAAGTAATGTTTTATTCTAACGGGGCTAAAAATAAACTTACCTTGCTTTAAAGTATTTCAAAATAATAAACCTGTGGAAAAAATGTTTTAATTTTAATTAATTGACCACTTACCTTGTAAAAAGCAGGCCTTACGCCTGCTTTTTAATGTGTAAGTCCTGCAGGCTTAACCTCGCGTGAAAACCTGCAAAAAAAACCTAAGTTCAAACGCACGCACAGCCTCCCCTGTGCGCGCGTTCGACCTCTGAACCCCTTCACTCAGAGGATCGGAAGTGCCGGTTTCCTGCGCATGCGCAGTGCATGCAGGAAACCAACACTTCAATTCGGCCTACGGGTGAGTACCCCGTGCGTACTCACTCGTGGAGACCCGAATTTCTGGGCCAATATATATCAATGATCTAGACAAGGGAACTAGATGTAATATCTCCAAATTTGCAGGCGACACAAAGCTGGGTGGGCGTGTGTGCTGTGAGGAGGATGTCGAGATACTCCAGGATGATTTGGACATGATGGGTGATTTGGCAGAAACATGGCAGATGCAATATAACGTGGATAAATGTGAGGTTATCCACTTTGGTGGCAAAAACAGGAAGGCAGATTATTATCTAAATGGCAATAGATTGGGAGAAGGGGAAGTGCAATGAGACCTGGGCGTCCTTGTGCACCAGTCGCTGAAGGTAAGCATGCAGGTGCAGACGGCGGTTAAGGAGGCAAATGGTATGTTGGCCTTCGTAGCAAAAGGGTTTGAGTACAGGAGCAAGGATGTCTTGCTGCAGTTGTACAGGGCCTTGGTGAGACCACATCTTGAGTATTTTGTGCAGTTTTGGTTGCCTTATCTGAGGAAGGATGTTCTTGCCATGGAACGAGTTCAGCGAAGATTCACCAGGCTGATACCTGGGATGGCAGGAGTATGAGGAGAGATTGGGTCGATTGGGCTTGTACTCGCTAGAGTTTAGAAGAATGAGAGGTGATCTCATTGAAACTTTTAAAATTCTAACAGGACTGGACAGATTAGATGCAGGAAGGATATTCCCGATGGTCGGGGAGTCCAGAACCAGGGGACACAGTCTAAGGATAAAGGATAGGCCATTTAGGACAGAAATGAGGAGGAATTTCTTCATCCAGAGACTGGCGAACGTGTGGAACTCTCTACCACAGAAGGCGGTGGAGGCCAGTTCATTAAATATATTCAAGAAGGAGTTGGATATATTTCTTAAGGCTAAAGGGATCAAGGGGTATGGGGAGAAAGCACGGACCGGGTACTGAATTTGGATGATCAACCTTGATCGCATTGAATGGTGGAGCAGGCTCGAGGGGCCGAATGGCCTACTCCTGCTCCTATCTTGGATGTTTCTATGTATTCCAGCGATATCAAGGAGACATAATGAACGCAGATATCTGTCTGAATGCGTCATAAGAGATTAGTATAGCATGTGAGCTGCATAAATCTTTTAACGTAGGGTCTGAAGACCTATGATTTTAAAGACGTTTTCAGCAGTATATTTTGGCTGCTCATGATTGTTAGCTTGGAAATTAGGCGTTTTAACGCAAGGGAGCGAATGTTTAACTTTGGTATTAAACATGCCTGTCCAGAATTTCGGCACACGTGTTTGCACTGAAATCCACACCATATCAGTTTCAGAATCCTATGTGCAGTCTTAGTTCACCAGAGTTTATTTGTCATGCTTGTTCCCGTTGAAATTCAGCATTTTGTTCCAAAGGCGGGTAATGCCTTGCTCTCCCGTGAGCTCACAAATCCAGACTAGAGCATTCAGCCGGAATTCAAGGTCGTCTGAGGTATAATATATCTTTTCAATCCCTTTAGATGAATCGCAAAATCCACCCGGATTTTCTCATTCTCATTATTTCTCTTTTTCTGTCATGCAGTGCAACTATCTCTCTCACGTACTGTCTCTGAAACACGTATGCATTCTAAGGACGATAGAAATGTTATATAATGAAGTTTGACTTGTTGAAGTTTTGCTTTCCTTTTTCAGAAATCGAAAAACTGAACGATGATGTAAAAAAGTCAGGTGTGACTTATTAAAAACACACTTCCTTTCCATTTTCATTGCAAAAACAACACGATTTATCGTTTCACTACTGTTCACCAACATGTGTTGAACTAGTTATTACCGACTGTAATGGGGTGTGGTGAAACTTTTTCAATAAGAAATTGTTAGTGCATTACCACTGTCGAAATATTTATAGTTTGCACATTAATCCGAGTCAAGAAATTATCTGTGTAATTTTGGGCCAGATGCGCTTGATATTATATTAAATAATTCATTTTCTCTTCGTTGTAAGAGAGGCTTTAAACAATTTATTCCGAATCAAGCAATGCACACTTTGAAATAAGAGACAAAATAATGGCCCGTAATTTCCGATAGGAGACATCCTGCGTGCGGTCCGGACTCTTCCGCTCCTGGGCCTCTCCTGGTGCGCGCGCGCAGAGGTCCAGGTATTCCAGGGGTGCAGGCAGTTCGCTTTGCGTCCCTGGGATCACGTGGGCCAGGCGAGCCAATGGGAGAAGGGAATCCCCCTTCATACTTTTGACAGGTAGACCTGTCAAAAGTATGAATGGGGATCACTGAAAAAAGACTCTACAACATTAAATAAAAAACTTTAAAATCACGCTTTTAAAATGAGTTAACATTACATGAAATTAAATATTTTAAACAAAAAAATAATTTTTTGAAAAAAGTAATTAAAGTTTTTACGGGGCTAAAAATAAACTTACCTTTTTTAAAAGTATTCTTTACATTATAAATGAGTGAATAAATATTGTTTTACTTTTTTAAACTCTTAACTGGTAAAAGCAGGCCTTACATCTGCTTTTACTAGGCGTAAGATTTTTAAGCTTTTCAGCGGGCAGAGGTTCTGCTGAAAGGGGAACTCTCCACCCGCAGCGGCCCTTCTCCAGGGCAGGTGCAGGATCTGTCAAGAGGATTCTTGACAGATCAAAAATGCCCGTTTTCAGCGCATGCGCTTTGCATGCTTGAAACCGGCATTTGAGAGGTCTCTACGGGTGTGTACACAGCTCATACACACCCGTAGGCACCTGAAATTACGGTCCAGTCTTATAACATATTAAAACAAACGATTGATTGGTGCACTGCGTTCGAGCAGTGTGATTCGGAGCTTCAATTTTTTATTTTCGCCTGTTGTATGACAAACTTTGACCATATAGATCTGTCGGTTGATGTGCCACTAAAAAATCAGTGCGATTTTCTTGTGCATTTCCCCTCAACAGGGAAAGCAGTAACGGAAAAAGAGGAGGGTAAACGTTCAATAAATACATCATTTTAAACATTGCTGCTTGAGAACTTTCTATACTCTCGAAATTTGGTAGGAAAGCAATGGATGATTTCAAAATGTTGATCTTTTACTGTAACTTGACCATAACCGTTTAACACTGTGTCATCGTAGAGAACCAGTCTCACTGAAATACTAAAAACGATGTGCGCAACTTTTCCAGGCCCCGCTTGTGAGGTTAATAGTCGTAAACTACAGCTATGACTTGCCGTTAACTTGCCTGCAAACAGCTGCAGGTGGCCCGAGGTGAAATTATTCAGGTATTTTAATAATAAGTGTGCACATTTCTACAGCATTTCTAAAAAGTAAAAAAAAATTAAGGACATACAGGCAAACCAACGGGGAGAACAGTCAAGATGTAATGGAAAAGAATGGCTCGGATTTTGCGGTAATAATAGCGGTAAAGCTTTCAGCGCTCACTGTTATTATTGGGTAAGTCGGACAGCAACTTCTGGTGTCCGCACATACGTAGTTAAACGCATAAATCCCGAAGTTGCTGCCTGAGATACCCCGCTCCTCCACAGGCTGTGCATATGCAGTCGTCGCTGATGGACTCGGCATTGAAATGGCTGCAACAGCGTGAACTTGCTGTACTTGCCCACTAGTTCCCCAGAAAAGGCGGTTGAAAAAGTTAAGAAAGAAAAACTTGCATTTATATAGCGCCTTTCACGACCACCAGACGTCCCAAAACTCTTTACAGCGAATGAAATACTTTTTGAAGAGTAGTCACTGTTGTAATGTAGGAAACGCGGCAGCAAATTTGCGCACAACTAGCTCCCACAAACAGCAACATGAAAATGACCAGATAATCTGTTTCAGTGATGTTGATTGATGTATTAATATTGGCCCAGGACACCGGGGTAACTCCTTCGAAATAGGGCCGTAGGATCTTTTAAGTCCACCTGAGGGAACAGGCAGTTCCTCTGTTTAACGATTCATCTGAAAGACAGCACCGCTGGCCGTGCAGAATTCCCTTAGTACTGCACTGGAGTGCCACCCTAGATATTTGTGTTTCAAGTGTCTAGAGTGGGACTATGAATCCACAACCTTCTGACTCAGAGGCGAGGATGCTACTAACTGACCCACGGCTGACGCTAAAACTCAAAGGCTGGTGCGTTCAGGAGTAAGCTCATTTTTCATGATGTGATATGTTATAATTACTGCGGAACAACATATCTGGCCCTGAAAAATTAATTTTATAAGTGTCGAGTCTCATTCCCTCAGTCATGTGGTTACCCAGAATAGGCCAAAAAACATATAACGGTTCAATGCCCGATTCACAAATACGAAGGAGTCATCACAGCGATACTCTCCGCTACTCCTGACACAATTATTATACTTAACCACCTAAATGCAAAATTATAGTCGTTTCTCTACATATTACATTCCTCGGCACATATTACAATGTCAAACTTCGGTTCAACAGATGTTTGGACCCGTCAAAAGAAAACCTGTCTTTCGGATGAAACGTTAAACCGAGGTCCTGTCTGCTCTCTCAGGTGCACGTAAAAGATCCCATGGCACTATTTTGAAGAGGAGCAGGGGCGTCATCACCGGTCACCTGGCCAATATCTATCCCTCAATCAGCATGACAAAAACGGATTAGCTGGGCATTATCACATTGCTGTTTGTGGGAGCTTGCTGAGAGCAGATTGGTTGCCGCGTTTCCTACATTACAACATTGACTGCGCTTCAAAAAAATACTTAATTGGCTGAAAAGCAATTTGGACATCTGGTTGGCGTGAATGGAGCTATATAAATGCAAGTCTTTCTTTCTTCTTTTATGCTCAATTTAATTTATTTGAGAGAAACCATTTTTTGGGGTCTGAGTCTCTTGGGCCTAAGATTCTTTACCAATCGCAGAGCATATTTTTCAGATAATTATGTTTTTATCTGTCTTTCTCTCACTCCTCTCGTCATTACTTTTGTGACATTACATTTTTGTCGACAGGTTCTAATTTGTTTGTATACCTTATCTATGCATGTAACTTTTATTTTTGAAAGACAACATTTACTTCATATTTATGAGCTGTAAATATCAGACGTTTATCCGATCTTCACATTTTATCCGTGAAACTCTGAAGATCACTGTTCTTGCTCTTTCTTATACCATTTAAGTTAGCAACATAGGAACAGTAGTCGGCCATGCAGCCCGTTCAGTCATTCGGCGTGGTTGTTCTGTATCCTAACTCCATTTACCCATATTGGCTATATATCTCTTAAGACACTTGAATACCAAAAATCTATCGATCTCAGATTTTGAATCCTTAATTGAGCAAGTATCTTCTGCTTTTTGTGGGTGAAAATTCCACAGTTCTACCGCCCTTTTTGTGAAGAAGTGTTTCCTAACTTCTCTGCTGAATAGCCTGGCTCCGATTTTAATGTTATGTTCCCTTCTCATAGACTCCTCCACCAGTGGAAGTTTCAATCTATCTATCCTGTCGATTCCTTTCAAAATCCTAAAAACCTCAATCAACTCACCCCTTAGACTTTCTACATTTCTGGTAAAACACGCCTAGTTTATGCAATCACTCCTTGTTATATAACAGTTGGAACCTTGGTAACACTCCTTCCAAGGCCAATATATTATTTTTTAAGGTGCGCTGGCCAGAACTGTACACAAAACTCCAGATGCGGTCGAACCACGTTTTGCATAGCCGTAGCAAAACACTCTCCCCTTTACAAAAACATAAAATGCTGGAAACATTGAGCAGGGCAGGCAGCATCCCTGGAGGGAGACACAGAGTCAACGTTTCAGATCTGTAGAACTTTGCTATTCTCCCCTTTATATCCAGCCCTCAGTTCAATTAGCCCTTTTTATTGTTTTTTTTTCACCTGGCCACTACATTTTAGTGATCTGTGTATAAGGATCCCCATCTCTTTTTTGACCTACACCATTCCTAACTTTTCACTATTTAAATAAAATACTCGTATCTATCCTTTTTTGGTCCAAGGTGGATGACCTCATATTTACCTGCTTTGAAATGCACTTGCCACAGTTTTGACCACTGACTTAATTTATCAATGTCCGTTCGTATATTTATGCATCCAGGTCTTGGGGATTTGACAGTCTTTAGTTCCATTTTTTTTCTAATTTATTTTAACCCTTTTCTTGGTGACTTTAACTTTAGTGAATTTCAATGCTTGATTCCGTATTAGTTTCTCTGGAATATTAGCTATATTATCCGCTCCCTCCACTGTGAAGTCTGACACAAAGTCCAACAAGTTTATAATTTCATTATTTTAATTTGCTATATTAGCCACTTCTGTATTCAAGGGCCCACATTACCCTTGACTACCCCTTTTCTTCTAATATAATTGTAAAAACCTTTAGTGTTCATCTTCGTATTCACCTTCTACCTCCCGAGAGTGTTCTCATCCGTGATCATTACAGCGGTGTATATTCCACCAGAGGCCGACGCAAATAGGGCACTAAACGAGCTGTATGGGACCATTAGCAGGCTTGAAACTACCCATCCAGAGGCTGCATTCATCGTGGCTGGCGATTTCAACAAAGCCAATCTGAAGAAAGTACTGCCGAAATACCATCAGCTTATCACCTGCCCAACACGAGCCAAGAACACACTAGATCACGTTTACACTCCGTTCCAGGATGGATACAAGGCCCTCCCCCACCCTCCCTTCGGCAAATCAGATCACGACTCCATCCTGCTGCTACCCACCTATAGGCAGAAACTGAAACAGGAAAAGCCTGTGATGGGATCTCTACAATGGTGCTCGGATCAGGTCGGATCAATCAGACGCTATGTTACAAGACTGTTTTGATTCCACTGACTGGGATATGTTCCGGAATGCCTCAGACAATGACATCAACACATATACAGATTCAGTCATTAGTTTCATAAACAAGTGCATAGATGACGTTGTTCCGAGGATTGTTGTACGAACATTTCCCAACCAGAAACCAGAGGTAAATGCTATGCTAAAAACATGTTGCATCGCATTCAACTCTGGGGACATAGATGAGTACAAGAAATCAAAGTACGAGCTAAGAAAAACATCAAAAATGCAAAAAGACAATACACGGATAAAGTGGAGTCACACTATCATAGCTCAGATTCGTGAAGGATGTGGAGTGGACTACAATCTATTACGGACTACAAAGGGAAACCCAGCTGTGTCATGCCCAGCAATGCCTCTCTCCCGGACGAGCTTAACACTTTTTATGCCCGGTTTGAGGCCAACAACAACTGGCCTGTTACAAGGGCGCCCGCTGCTCAGGACGACCGGGTCTTCTCAATCTCCGTGGCTGAAGTGAGCAAGACTTTTAAGAGAGTGAACACCCACAAAGCACCCGGTCCAGATGGAATCCCTGGGCGTGTCCTTAGAGCATGCGCTGACCAGCTGGCAGCCATGTTTATGGATATATTCAACCGTTCACTGTACCAGTCTGTAGTCCCCACCTGCTTCAAGATGACATCGGTTATTCCAGTCCCCCAAAAAACAAAAGTAACCTGTTTAAATGACTACCACCCCATAGCACTCACTTCTGTCATCATGAAGTGCTTTGAGAGGCTGGTCAAAACCCACATCAACTCCTTACTAGCTGACACACTGGACCCACTCCAATTTGCTTACCGCTCAAAAAGATCTAGGGATGATGCCATCGCCACTGTACTGCACACTGCCTTATCACACCTGGATAAGAGGAACACCTATGTGAGAATGTTGTTCATTGATTATAGTTCAGCATTCAATACCATTATCCCCTCCAAGCTTGTCAACAAGCTCAGTGAGCTAGGATTTAACACCTCCCTATGCAACTGGATCCTGGACTTCCTGATGGGCAGACCCCAGGTGGTGAAAATAGGCAGTAACACCTCCTCAACACTGATCCTGAACACGGGAGCTCCCCAGGGTTGTGTGCTCAGCCCCCTTCTGTACTCCCTGTTTACTCATGATTGCGTGGCCACGCACAACTCCAACTCCTTCATCAAGTTTGCTGATGACACTACCGTTGTAGACCTGATCACAGATGGCAACGAGACAGGCTACAGGGAGGAGGTAAGAGCTCCAGCAGAATGGTGCAAGTACAACAACCTATCCCTCAACATCAGCAAAATAAAGGAGATGATCGTGGACTACAGGAAGTGGCAGGAGGAGGGACACACCCCAATCTACATCGAAGGGGCTGAGGTGGAGAGGGTCAGCAGCTTCAAATTCTTGGGTGTATTAATTACGGAGGACTTAACGTAGTCACATCACATCAACGTCATAATGAAGAAGGCATGCCAATGCCTGTTCTTCCTCAGGAGACTGAAGAAATTTGGAATGGCCCCCCATATTCTCACCAACTTCTACCAGTGCACCATCGAGAGTATCCTGTCTGGCTGCATCACTACCTGGTATGGCAACTGCACCGCCACAGACCGCAAGGCTCTATAGATGGTGGTGAAAGCTGCACAACATACTATAGGAATTAAACTACCTGCTGTCCAGGATATCTACCCCGAGAGGTGCCGGTGGAAGGCCCTGTGAATCATTAAAGACACGAGCCACCCCAGCCACAACCTCTTCACCCTGCTCCCGTCCGGTAAGAGATACCGAAGCATACGGTCTCATACCAGTAGGTTTCGAAACAGCTTCTACCCCCAGGCCATAAGACTCATGAACGTATAATTTATTATTATTTATTACGGTATTTTATTTATTCTTACTTTATTTCTATTAGTATTTTTATCATTGTTATGCCATATTTAATCCAATGTTGGGAGGACTTGTAAAAATCAACATTTCATTGTGCAGTACACACGTCTGCTGCATATATGGCAAATAAAATTGAATTGAATTGAATTGAATTGAATTGGTATCCCTTGCAAGATTTCCTTTTTTGCAGCTCTTACTAACATTTTTGTCTTCCTTTGCTGTTCTTTATATCTCGCTCATTCCCCTGAACCTAATTATTCATTGTATTTTTGTATGCTCTTTCCTTTAGATTTATGTTATCTCTCACATCTTTTGTTGACCGTGGCAGTTTTATTTGGTTGTTAGAGATCTTGCCCCTTACGGGTATCTACTGGCCCTGTATTAAGCCAAATGCTTTTGTGAACAGATCCAACTGTGCAGCTATAGTTTTACCCGATAGCAGTTTGACCAGCTTGTCTTCATCAGTGTCTGTCTCACCCCGTTAAAGTTGGCCATACCAGAATCTTACTGACTGTGTTACTTTTCCCTTTTAAAATCTTGTCATTGAATTCGATCATATTATGATTACTGTTATATAAATATTCCCTTACTGTTAGATTATTCATTAAGTCAGGCTCATTACTCATTACTAAATCAAGTACGGCTTACCTTCCTGCTAGTTCTGTAACAGATTGCTCCAGAAAACTATCTTGGATGCACTCAAGATATTCAATACCTTTCTGACTTGAGCTACTCTGCTCTTCCCAAGCTTTATGGAAATTAAAATCTCCCATTAAAACAGCTTTGCTTTTGCTACAAGCATCTCTAATATCTGAATTAATATATTTTGCCACTCCGCTGCTGCTAACAGGAGGCCTGTAGTCAACTCCCATTACAGTTTATATGCTCTCTTACTCCTCAATTATAACCATAGAAGCTCCGCTCATTGCTGTCCCCTTCCTACACCCTCTCTTACTAATGTAGTTATAGCTCCCTTAATAAATTAGCGTATACCTACCCCTCCTCCAGGTTCCCTATCATTTCTAAAGACCTTATTAACTGGAATTTTATCTCCCAATCATGATCAATTTGAATCCATGCTTCGATAATGGCCACCATGTCATAAGCTGTATTTGAGTCTCTAATTTACTCAATGCATTTCTTATACTCTGTGAATTAGTACATACAAATTTATTTGGGCAAGAGAGCCTAGCCTTAACCCGTTTCTTATTTGTCACTCCTGCTGCAACTACTTTAGTTATTTTAGGATTTCCTTCACCTGGAGTATCGATATCACTGCTTGTGACCTGAACTGTGCTCTTAACCCCTTTTAAAATCTCTAATATATCTATTTTACTATAGTTTGTAACAGAGCCCTTGGCCCAATTTATTAGTTTGAAGCCGTTTTCACCACCCTCTTTATCTTGTCCACTAGGACGTTGGTCCCAGCCTGGTTCTGGTACAGCACGGCCCAATGGTGCAGCGCCCTGCTGTTGCCAGTGTATCATGAAATGGAGCCCCTCTTTTCCACACCACTATAGTAGCCACGTGTTCACCTCGCTGATCTGTTTGCCCTATGGCAATTTGCACATGGCTTGGGTAATAATCCCGAGATTACCATCCTTGAGGTCCTGCTTTTTAATTTAGCTCCTAACTCCAAGTACTGCCTTTGCTGGTACTACTGCCTACTCTGCCCTATGTCATTGGCCCCAACAAGGACCGCGACAATTGTAGCCCCGCACTCCCTTTCCAGAAATCTATCCAGCCGCTTCGAGATGTCCTTTACCCTGGCACCAAATAGGCAACATACCATTTGGGACTCTAGATCCTGCAAAGGGATGCTATCCATCTGCCTAATCATCGATCTCTGCAGCCACTCTTCTAATCTGTTGCCGCTGGAGTTTCCCACTCCTTCTGTAACTGTATATTCTCTCGTTTTGTGGTTAAAATGAATGCAACATGACTGCTACATTAAATCTCATGAGGGTTACACATAGCGTTAGGATAGTTAGTGGAATTTTACCAGGCGCAGCAGAATTTCCTCAACAGACCAAGCATGCTGTTTCATGTCAATTTCAAATAGGTTTCAACTGTTTCCTATTGCAGGGCAATTGTTTTATACAATTATCTGGATGTTGCAATATTTCCAGGCGAAAATGGTTTCCGTACAACTGGAGCTTCCTCCATGGTAGAGGCAGGAATACAGGAAGTCGAGAAGATGTAAAGAAATGGCGGGGACGTCTGAAAAATGGGTCTAGTTTCGAATGCGTGGAAAAGTGTAATTTTATTACAGAAGAGAAGGTAAACATGAAAATGGGAAGATGGAGGCCCGTAGTGAGTGGTAGCGAGCTTAATCTACCATAGAGGAAACAGAAGCTAAGAGATTGAAGAAAGACAAGGCAGAAATGAGAAGAGAAAGTCAAAAATACAAAGAGAAATGAGGGAAAAAAGAACGATTAATGAATATTTTATTGGTCTTTTACTCACTGTTTTGGTTAAATAGCTGGAACAAAGCGCCCCCCCATACCCCTCTCCCTCAAAAATGCCGAATGTTGATCTCTGTATTCATATTGTAACACATTACTTCCGCAAATAATTTCAAAGAGCTTCGGAAAGTGCTGTTTTCTTATGATAGATGCACTGCAGCATCGTAACCTTTGTGTGCAAGTTAAATATTTTGAAGCCTCATCCTGAGCTGCTTTCGGAAGAGTCATAATGTCCTTATTCCGAATTTTGTTGTTGCCCTCTTTGTAGCACTTTACCAGGATCCAGGGTGATCTCAAGCTGGTTAGCCCACTTATATATTTCAGCAACATATTTATGTTGATTCTTGATGATCTCCTTGGTTGCACTGCTGAACACGAGTTTGGTATGGTCAGTGTTTTTCATTATTTTGCATTAAACTTACATTTCAAGTAGTTAAGAGAAATTAGAAGCAGTAGACTGACGAGAAGCAAGTCGCTGAATATTTTGTTTGCACTTCATGTAATGACTACAAGTGACATCCTAACTGTTGCCTCATTGTTCTAGTTCTGCCATACCCAACCTGTCTGGACGCAGGCGACGTCTAAAAGGATACTCACAGCTGCATTGCTGGTGATGCTCCAGTCATTAATATTGGAGGTTTTAATGTTGACCAGAAACGACACAATTAAAATAAAGAATAGTTGTTACTATTGAAGAAAACAAGGCGATTCGGATTAAGGGTCAGTGACACGAATTTGAGCAATATTTCCTGTTAAACGTGAAACCTTATTATGCTTCCAGAACTCGCAAAATTGCAAACAGATTGCAAAGATGCAGGTGAGGGAATACAATTGATTTCCATGTTGAATTCATAATTCATTATAAAAATGGTAAGTAATGTAAACTATTGTTGAGGATATAATTAAAATGTATTCCTTTTTTGACATGGACACCGTTCTGATGCTACAGCTAGGCCGCTTACTATATCTTTGTGAAGAAGACATTTCTACCACAAACTGAAGTTTTACTTGAAATTGCGTGCAAATAACACAGCTCATTAGTAAGATTGTCCAAATTTAAAAGCAGCAATTAACATTTCGTATACTGTACAGTATCATAAATAGATATTCAGCAGTTTGGACAAATAGATGCCCGGTGGATTGGAGATTTGTTTAATATTGATATTATTATTTTTACATGCATATAAAACAGCGGAGGAAAAGGATAAAGGTAAATGTTAAAAGAAAGTAAAATATGTCCAAACAGAATCTTTCGGTTTGAATGGAACGATTGCTTTTCATTGTACATGGAATTAACATCCAATGGCTGGTGATGTCTTGTGGTAATATGGACATAAACAATTACACCATATTAACTTCATGTTGTTTTCATCGTATTTGAGCAAAGCTTCCTTCATTAACGTTTTCCTTTATATCCTAGGTCTCTGCTTTGTATTAACTTGTCTTAATTGTTTCCATTTGTCTTTACGTTGGCTGCCTACCAATCACCCATCTATCTATCATTTTAGCTATTACCTAGCTATCTATCTATACAAATATATATACATCTATCCCTCATCTATCTATCTGTGTTTCAACTACCTACCAATAACCCAAATAATATAAATTGATATAGCTCTCATATACGTTTCTATCAATAAATCTATCTGTCAAGTTTCCAATTAATATCTATCTATCTATATAGGGAGATAGATAGATATATAGATAATATATTACATATACATTCATTGTTAGATACATGCATACATCTATATATAACTAGAAAGATACATAACGAGATAGCTAGTAGGGCCTATGGGTACCTCTTTGACTCTGTTAGACTGAGACCGATGATCCAAGATATGAGACCGAATGTAACAGCAGCACTGAACCTCAATGCTCCATACTTCTGTCAGGTTGAAAGTAAAAACATCAGATGTATAAGATTGTTTTCCTGAAGTCATGGATGCATGGCCAGGCTCTTAACATTAAATGCAGATTTCCATGATCAGGGTATCATCATAACAAGCGTCAATTCTATGCTTCAATGCGGTTGCAATTTTGAAAAAAAAATTGATTAAATCATCTTTCCAGGTTGCTCGTCCTTCTTAAAAACTATGGCTTTAGTTCTCAGTTGCATAATGTAATAATCCTTCGGCATGCACCCTGTAGCATGAGTTGTGCTGGTGGCTAATACTTCACTTTCAAAAGCTGCTTCTTAAATACTAGGTGGATTCTGTTTTGAGTGTATTTGCATGCCAATGGTCCCCGTTTAATTCTGCACCAAACCTGTGGATGGGCCAGGTAGCCTTTCTCCGTGGGAGGATGGGGAAGGTGAATACCAGCTAGTGTGGGTGTGGGACGGGGAAGGTGAATACCAGCTAGTGGGGGCGGGGGACGGGGAAGGTGACATTTTAGGGAAAAGACGGTGGTGATGCAAGTTGCAAAACACGTGTCATCCAAATATTAGAATTCATAGTGTGGTAACTGGCCCACCAACTGCATTAACGCTCCCAAATCTGTTACCGTGTCCTCCCCGTTTCTTCTCGCTCACCCCGGTGTTGATCAATGGAATAAGACACGTTGCTGGCGGCTAGACAAACTGCGGCAGCCTAGACCTTCATGAGACATAGGGGGCTCTGATATATTGCTCTCAAATGACAATGGCTGCGCTGCAGGCTGTCGCAATGGGGATAATCGCCTCGAAAGAGTCTCAAAATTTTGAATGCCTTGCAACTGAGCAACATACCTTCGGCTGATGAACTTCCCCAAAATTGCTGCTGTGTGTCAAGACCTACTCGGAACATTCCCCAAAGAGTCTACAAACTTTCCAGCTCAGAAAATAACATCCACTTTAAAGCATTGTATGGTAGATCTGTGTTTTCGACATCAGCTGAAGGGGAGAGGCTTTACACTCTGGTACCGGTCCTCATCTCCCTCATCCAACTATTTCCTTTGCTTCTGGTGACTGGGCAACGTGCTGTCGTGGATATCACCCTACAGTGTGGATGAGAGTGAGCTGGTGCTCAGAGGAAATTTAAAAAAACAATAATTTTACTTTTTCTTTCCGTCTCTTATCTCTCCCTCTTAATTTATTTCCTTCTTTTTCAATCTTTCTTTCGCTTTCTCCACCTGAATTTATATTGGCCCAGTAATTCCTCTCTGAATGCGTGAGTACGGGCGGGGTACTCATGCGTCTGGCCGGAGGAAATGCCGGCGTTCAGCATGCACAGCGCATGCGGAGAAAACCGGCATTTCCAGTCCTCTGAACGAAGGGGTTCAGAGGCACAGCGCGTGCGACTGCACAGGCAGCGCGTGCGCAGTGAACCTCGTCGATTTCATTTCTGGATTCAGTGAGGGTAAGTCCTTACAAGTTACACTTGAAAAAAGCATGTGTAAAGTTGCTCCAAGGCTGCGGAGGAAGATATATTTTACCGTGGAGCTTCTGAAAGGCAATATTTTTGTTTGGGAAAGGGAGGAAAGTTATTTTAAGAAATGCTGAGGTAAGTTTTAAAGTTTAAATTTTTTTTTTAAACGGGTTTTCAGTACGGTAGGTAGAAGGAGCAATTGTGGCTGTGTGAATTGAATGTGAAAATGAGTGTTCTAAAATGAGTAATGTAACATTTCCAACACCTTTAAGAAAGAAACTTTTCATCAGCAATAAGTAATTATGTATGTATGTCCGCATATATTCCTTTACGTATATGTATGTATGTTTTATATTCCTTTACTTATGTGTATGAATGTATGTTTTTAATTATGATTTTCCAATAAGTTACTTTCTCTGAAAGTCATAATTAAATACATACATTCATACACATAAGTAAAGGAATATATACATACACGCAAAGGAATATATACAGACATACATACATAATTACTTAAAAGAATATATTACTGATGAAAAGTTTCTTTCTTAAAAATGTTGGAGTCATTTTTACATTCAATAAACACAGCAAATTCAATTCACATAGCCACAATTGATCCTTCTACCTACAGTACTGAAAACCCATTTTAAAAAACAAAAATAAACTTTAAAACTTACCTCAGCATTTCTTAAAATAACTTTCCTCCCTTTCCCAAACAAAAATATTGCCTTTCAGAAGCTCCACGATAAGAAATATCTTCCTCCGCAGCCTCTGGAGCAACTGTACTCATGCTTTTTTCATGTGTAAGTTGTAAGGACTTGACCTCACTGAAAGCATGAATGAAAGCGGCGAATTTTACTGCGCACGCGCTGCCTGTACAGTCGCACGCATTCTGCCTCTGAACCCCTTCGTTCAGAGGAGGAAATGCCGGTTTTCCCCGCATGCGCTGTGCATGCTGAAAACCGGCATTTCCTCCGGCCAGACGCGTAAGTACCACGACCGTACTCGCGCGTTTGGAAGGGAATTACTGGGCCAACATTTTACATGTCAATAAAATGAAAAATTTAACAATTGCACGATTTGCCCCCTCGCATCTGCGACTGAGGGTCCAAGGAGGTGCATTGCGCAAGAGGTCATCGTCGCATGTATCCTCACACTGTTCCCGTTCGCGAACTGTATGAAGTGGTGGAAGGATTTCTGGCCACGATAACACTCCTTCCGTGACCATAACCATCTTCATACCAGCCATTAGGGTGGTTAGTCCTATGGCGTGAGGGTTTTACGGGCTCCCACAACCCATCTGAGGGGGGGGCCACCCACACCCACGGACGCAAGTATCCCGCTGGATGTCCACCCAGAATTTATAGTTAGAGCTCCGACTCCACTTGCCGGGACTGTCTGGAGCGGGGTTCGAAACCCTACTCCTTCTGGCCCAGCGGCAGGGATGCTTACCGCTACACAAAAGGCCCACTCCGCGCAAAAGGTGACACCCATACGTTTCCTGCGCCTTTTCCCTCCCCGTGACTGGAGCCCTATGCTGCCACTTGAAAGACCAAGCCATCATCTGTCCTTTTTGCGGCGCCTTGGACTTCTCATTACCAATGATGAGCAGGCGCTGCGCCTCCACCTCGTTGAGGAGATTGCTGAGGTCATCATCAGTTCAATTGTGAGTTCTTTTAATGCCGTAAATTGTGCTCATTCCAGCCATTTCATGTTGCTAATCGGGTTGGGCCTTTGGCGTAGCGGTAGGATCCCCGCCGCTGGGCCAGACGGGGTAGGGTTTCGAACCCCGCTCCAAACAGACCCGGCAAGTGGAGTCAGAGATCCGGCTCTAAATTCTGGGTTGATATCCAGTGGGATATTTGCGTCCGTGGGTGTGGGTGGCCCCCCCTCCTTGTATAGCTTGTGGGAGCCCGTAAAACCCTCCCGCCATAGGACTAACCACCCTAATGGCTGGTTCAAAGATGGTTACGGTCACGGAATGAGCGTTAATCACGGCCATAAATCCTTCCACCACTTCATACAGTTCCCCAAAGGGAACAGTGTGAAGACACGTATGCCGACGACATTGCTAAATAAATAAATGGAATTAAAAAAATTCTTTTAGGGCTTTTAAAAGTCTTTAAATTGCTTTAATTCTGTTTAAAACTACTTCAGATTCTTCAAAATAATGTAAACGTTTTTAAAAGTTTATAAAAGTTACCAAAAGCTTCATAAAAGTACCAAAAACCTATTTAAAATGCTGCTTTGCATGTAAAAATGCTTAGCAGCTTGTGAGAAACATTGGGGGCGTGTCCTATTAAACTGAGACCTCAAGGGGCGTGTCTCAGTTGCACAGCGCGCTAAAGGCTTCGCGCTGGCTGCACTCCTGGGCGGCGTGACGTCAAACGCTGCACGGGATTCTTCAGTTTAAAAAAGGAATTCCAGGCGTCCCTGGAGGTGAACGGCAGGCGCGTCGGGTAAGTGCAGATCGGCGGCTTGCACGCGCGGCAAGCCACCGACTCGAATTACTGCCCCATTGAATTCACTATGCGAACTGACAATTCCTAGTTCAGAATGTGCACTGCTTATTAGTGATTCTTGGATATGATTCGTTAAGGAGATACACAGCTGGACACACAGTTCCCAGATGCCCCGTAGAGGATGCTGAGCTTTTACGATGTATGGCTCACAACAAATTGCCGTGCAAAAGCCCGTAGAAATTCTATGGGTAAGTGCAAGTCTAACGATTGGCTGTCGTTATTCGTTCGCTGCTAAGCGCAAGCTCTGGCCTAAGATAATCAGACTCAATGCTCAAACATATTGGCCCAGGATTTGCGGTCGGAGGTGTACCAGAAGAATACGCCTCCAAATCGAAAAAAAATATCCAAACGAACCTGCTGTCTCATGAGTTTCGGACTTTTCGGGTGCTCGGCCTGCAGGCGTATGCCTGCTAAAGGCCCACTGATCCAAGGGGTGCAGGCGGTTCCCAATCGCCCCTGGGATCACGTGAGCCCGGTCAACCAGTCAAAAAAGGGAATTCCTATGATGCTGATAAGGTTTCAATTTACATACGGAATCCCCATAAGCATGTTAGAAATCCCCAAATAAATAAGGATTCACACCACTTAAACAAAAATAATTGTTCCCATATTGAAAATTAATTGAAAGACCCTTTCATTAAGCATTTAAAATAAAAAATAATTTTTGAAAAATGAATGTAAACATTTTAAAACGGGTCAAAATATACCTAAACTAATTTTAAATGTATGTGTATGTATTAATCATTAAAACATTTTTATTTTAACCCTTACGTTGGTATTAGAAGACCTTATGCCTGCTCTTATCAGACGTAATTGTTTAATGGGCATTCGCTGGGCAGTAGTTAGGCAAATAGCCTAAATCTGCGCCAGCGAATGTGTTTTAGAGCGGATGCAAAAGATCTGTTAATGCGAAAGTTGACAGATTACAAGTACATGGTTTTCACACATGCGCTGTGCATGAGGAAACCCGGAACTTACGGGGACATTCTGAGGAATTACGATGGTGTATGCTGTGCATGTGCCATCATCGGCCCTGTAAAATCCAGGCCTATAAGAGAAAAATGAAATCTGCTATAATTTCTGCAAACCACATCCTGATATATTTCTTGGCCATAATTTTACATGGCTTCTGGTATTACTGTAGCAAGAGTATGGGTTCTAGTCCATCTAAAATTATCGTTTGGCTCACGAAATAATGGAACTTTCCCTAAGTTCCTCCCTGTATATAAAAGCTTTACTGTGATAAAACTGAACCAATAGTTTAATTTTACCATTTCATGTTTTTTTTCTCAAATATCACCAAATTATAATCAATTACATAGAATTCCATGGAATTCAATTGCCCGGATTTTCCGGGGCCTATGCCCATGTACGTGGTGCATACGCAGTTGTAAATGCCTCAAAAGTTCCAGGTTTATGCGTGCGCTGCACATGCGCGAAAACCCAGAACTTGTAATCTGTCTTAAACCATCTTGACAGATTCTCCGCATCCCCAGGAAATGCACATAAGCTGGCAGAGATTTGGATTATTTGTGAACCTCTTGCCCAGCGAATGCCCTTGAAATTCTTATGCCTGGTAAAAGCAGGCATAAGGCCTTCTTCTACCAGTGTAAGGGTGAAAATAAATATTAAAATAAAATTTTAAAAATGATTTTTACTTTCAAAAACCTTTACAATATGTTTGTGTTATTTTTGGCCCCTTGAAAAATGTTTACATTTATTATTCAAAAAATTTAATTTTTGTCTTAATGTTTAATTAAATTGTATTTTAATTAATTTTAAAGCAGTAATTATTTTCTTTTAATTTCAGTGTTAAAATGTATTTTTTGGTTGATTCCTGTTAAGCTTATGGGGATTCCGTGCGTTAATGGAATCTCCATAAGCAAAATAGAAATCCCCTTTTTGATTAGTTGGGCTGGCCCACTTGATCCCAGGGGTGATTCTGAACCGCATGCGCCCCTGGAATATGTGGGCCTGTACGCAGGCATACGCTTGTAGGCCCAGGAGCGCGAGTCTCTTTGGATCCAGGACCATCAGGTAAGTGCATAGATTTATTGCAGTTCGGAGGCATCCAACCAATCGCAAATTGAGGCCCAATAGCGATTGCAAAAAGAAGAAAGTCGTTCGGCCCAACTAGTTCATGCTGTTTATATACAACTAGCTGGGGGGATCCGGCGTTGCCAAGGCTTTTTTGTAAAACAGCAGTTTACAGGGCCGCGCGGTTTACGGCCGGCCGCTGCCGCTCCCCTGCTCTGTGTCTCGGGCCGAGCGGTTGTGAGGCACGGCCCGAGTGACCCCAACTCTGAGGGGGAGAGAGGGAGACTGGGGGGGGGGGAGAGAGAGAGAGAGAGACGGGGGAGAGAGAGTAGAGAGACTGAGGAGAGAGACTGGGGAGAGAGAGATAGAGAGAGAATGGGGAGATAGAGAGAGAGGGAGAGAGAGAGAGAGACTGGGGGAGAGAGATTGGAGGAGGGAGAGTCTGGAGGAGAGAGAGAGACTGGGAGAGAGAGAGAGCGCGAGACTGAGGGGTGAGAGAGAGAGAGACAGGGAGAGAGAGAGAGAAACTGGGGAAGAGAGAGAGAGAGAGAGACTGGGGAAGAGATAGAGAGACTGGGAGACAGAGAGAGAGAGACTGGGAGACAGAGAGAGAGATAAAGAGACAGGGAGAGAGAGAGATTGGGGGGAGAGAGAGGGAGAGGGCTAGAAATTCGGTATCACCCCATTTGGAGAGGGAAGGGGAGAGAGACAGAGAGCGGGAGGGAAGGAGAGAGAGAGAGAGAGAAAGGGAAGGAGAGAGAGGGAAGGAGCGAGAGACAGAGAGAGGGAAGGAGAGAGAGACAGAGAGAGAGAGAGGGAAGGAGAGAGAGACAGAGAGAGGGAATGAGAGAGAGAGAGAGGGAAGGAGAGAGAGACATACAGAGACAGAGAGGTAAGGAGAGAGAGAGACAGGGGAGAGAGAGAGAGACGGGAGAGAGAGAAAGAGTAGAGAGACTGGGGGAGAGAGGGAGAGAGAGAGAGACGGGGAGATAGAGAGAGAGAGACAGGAGAGATAGATAGAGAGACTGAGGGGGGAGAGAGAGAGACTGGGTAGTGAGAGACGGGGAGAGAGAGAGAGTGGAGAGACTGGGGGGAGAGAGAGGAGAGAGACTGGGGAGAGAGATACTGGGGGAGAGAGAGACAGACAGACCAGGGGGAGAGAGGGAGAGAGAGAGACTGGGGGAGAGAGAGAGAGAGATGGGGAGAGAGAGAGAGGGATCGACTGGGGGGGAGAGAGACAGAGAGACTGGGGAGATAGAAAGAGACTGAGGGGGAGAGAGAGAGCGACTGAGGGGGAGCGAGAGAGACTGGGGGAGAGAGAGAGAGACGGGGAGAGAGAGATAGAGAGTAGAGAGACTGGGGGTAGAGAGAGGAGAGAGACTGGGGAGAGATAGCGAGAATGGGGAGATAGAGAGAGAGAGAGACTGAGGGGGAGAGAGAGAGCGACTGAGGGGTTAGAGAGAGAGAGAGAGACGGGGAGAGAGAGAGGGAGAGACTGGGGAGATAGAGAGAGAGAGACTGAGGGGGAGAGAGAGAGCGACTGAGGGGGAGAGAGGGAGACTGGGGGAGAGAGAGAGATGGGGGAGATAAAGAGAGAGAGCAGAGAGACTGGGGGGAGAGAGAGGAGAGAGACTGGGGAAAGAGAGAGAGAGAATGGGGAGAGAGAGAGAGAGAGAGAGAGACTGAGGGGGAGAGAGAGAGAGAATGGGGGAGAGAGACGGGGAGAGAGAGAGAGAGACTGGGGGAGAGAGCGAGAGATGGGCGAAGGGAGAGGCAGACTGGGGAGAGAGAGAGACTGGGGAGATAGAGAGAGAGAGCGAGAGAGAGACTGGGGGGGAGAGAGAGAGACCGGAGTGTGGGGGGGGGGAGAGAGAGTGAGACTGAGGGAAGAGAGAGAGAGATGGGGAGAGAGAGAGACTTGGGGGGAGAAGGAGCGAGTGGAGGGAGAGGGAGAGAGTGGGGGAGAGAGAGAGAGACTGGGGGAGAGGGAGAGAGTTGGGGAGAGAGAGAGATGGACTGGGGGAGAGAGAGACTGGGGAGAGAAAGGCTGGAGGGGAGAGAGAGAGAGACTGGAGGGGAGAGAGAGAGAGACTGGGGGGAGAGAGAGACTGGGGAGAGAGAGACTGGAGGAGAGAGAGAGAGACTGGGGGGAGAGAGAGAGACTGGGGGGAGAGAGAGAGACTGGGGGGAGAGAGAGAGACTGGGGGGGAAAGAGAGAGACTGGGGGAGAGAGAGAGACTGGGGGGGGAGAGAGAGACTGGGGGGGAGAGAGAGAGACTGGGGGGAGAGAGATAGACTGGGGGGGAGAGAGAGAGACTGGGAGAGAGAGAGACTGGGGGAGAGAGAGTGCGACTGAGGGGGGAGAGAGAGAGACGGGGAGAGAGAGAGAGAGAATGGGGAGATAGAGAGAGAGAGACTGAGGGGGGAGAGAGAGAGACTGGGGGAGAGAGAGAGAGACTGGGAGAGAGAGAGAGAGACTGGGGGAGAGAGAGAGAGGCGGGAGAGAGAGAGAGAGAGAGAGTAGAGAGACTGGGGGGAGAGAGAGGAGAGAGACTGGGGAGAGAGAGAGAGAGACGGGGGAGAGAGAGACTGGGGGGAGAGAGAGAGAGAGAGACTGGGGGGGAGAGAGAGAGAGAGAGACTGGGGGAGAGAGAGGAGAGAGAATGGGGAGGGAGAGAGAGAGAGGGAGACTGGGGGAGAGAGAGAGACTGGGGAGAGAGACGGGGGGGCTGAGAGAGAGAGAGAGACTGGGGGAGAGAGAGAGAGAGAGAGACAGGGGAAGGGAGAGGGAGACTGGGGAGAGAGAGAGATAGAGGGACTGGGAGACAGAGAGAGAGGGATAGAGAGACGGGGAGCGAGAGGGCGATGGGGGAGAGAGAGAGAGAGACTGGAGGAGGCAGAGACTGGAGGAGAGAGAGAGATGGAGAGAGAAGTAATAGAGAAGAGAGGAAGAGGCCCGGCCCGAGTCACCCCAGCTGAGTAGGCTGGGCACAGTGAAAGCATTGATTTCTTTATGACAGCACAAAAACTGCTCTGACATCATAGCAGCTCTTCGACGGCATAGTCACTCAATGCTAATGAGCGGATAATGAGTGGAATTTTGAACATTTTTTGGATACCGTCGGCACAAATTTTGTCTCACCGAAACGTAAATACGCTTATGCCCGCTCCAGAATTGTAAGCTTTCTTTTGATGTAACACACATGTAGGTACGCTCTATAACTTTTGCATGTATAGAGAACAGACAGACAGACAGACAGACAGAAGAGGTCTTTTATATATATAGATACACGAGCAAATAGATCGCGACGTCGATTCTACCTCACATCCATTAAACCCAGTATTCAGTTAACATTTTTTTAAATGCCTCATCCAGTTGATGTGAGAATTGTATTGTCTTCTGTTGCAACCCCAATTCTAGACGAAAAGTATTCTAACAATTATAAAGGAGACAGAAGGAATGGCTATCTCTATCTGATGCGTAATGAGAGATTGAATAGCATGTGAACTTCATAAATCTTTTCAGGCCCAGTAATTTGAAGTTGTTTTCAATAATGGCCCGTATTTCCCGCGGGCTGAGGCCTGCGATCTGGAAAAATCTGTGCCCTTACCTGAGGGCTCCTGGAAGGTGCACATTGCCGATGCTGGGCCTCTCCAAACTGCAGGTGAGCAGGGCCCACGTATCCAGAGGTGCAGGTGGTTTGCAGCGTTCCTGGGATCACGTGGGCCATGGGAAGCCAATCAAAGAAGGGAATCTCCCTTCCTATATTTGACAGGAAGGCCTGTCAAATACATGAATGGAGATCCCCACCAAAACATTGGAAAACTTAAAAAAAAATAATTTTAAGTCACATTTTTAAAATGAATTGAAAATACAATGGCCCAGAAATTCGGGTCGGGGGCTTCCCGCGGGTGTAAGCCCCCGACCTGCACTTACCTTGCGCGCCGGCAGTTGAGCTGTACGGCCCCGTGGAATTCAGCTCCGTGGCCTGGCCCAGCTGCCGGCGCGCTGTGCTTGCGTGTCCCAGGGGCGCAGTTAGTGCGATGCGTCCCCTGGGATCACGTGAGCCATAGGCAGCCAATCGGAGGAGGGAAAAGCCCATTCATAAGATTGACAGGTAGACCTGTCAAAACTTATAAATACTATGGGCCCAAAATAGCAGTAAACCTTCAAATAAATTTAAAAAAAAATCACACTTTTTAAATAAACTATAAATTACATTAACTAACTATTTTAAACAATAATTTAAATTTTTGAAAAAAATAATTTTATATTACAACGGGGCTAAAAATAAACTTACCTTGCTTTAAATATTTAAAAATAGTAAACATGTGGAAAAAATGTTTTAATTCTAACTAATTGACCACTTACCTTGCAAAAAGCAGGCCTTACGCCTGCTTTTTAAATGTGTAAATCCTGCAGGCTTACCCTCCCGGGAAAACTTGTAAAAAAACCTAAGTTCAAAGCGCACGCACAGCCTCCCCTGCGCGCGCATTCGACCTCTGAATCTCTTCATTCAGAGGATCGGAACTGCCGGTTTCCCGTGCATGCGCAGTGCATGCAGGAAACCGTCAATTCCATTCGGCCTACGGGTGAGTACCCCGTGCGTACTCACCCGGGGAGAGCCGAATTTCTGGGCCATTTAACTTTAAATTTTTCAAAAAAATAATTGAAGTTTTTTACGGGGCTAAAAATAGACTACCTTTTTTAAAAGTATTTTTAAATGATAAATCAGTGGAAATTAAAAAAAAACTTTTCAACTCTTATCCTGGTAAAAGCAGGCCTTACGCCTGCTTTTACCAGGCGCAAGAATTGTAAGGGTTTTCTGCGGGTGGATGGCCTCCAAAATGCGGAACTCTCCACCCGCAGAGGCCCTTCTCCCGGGCAGCCAGAGGATCTGTCAAGTGCATGCCTGAAACCGGTATTTCCGATGTCCCTACGGGTGGGTACACAGCGCGTACCCACCCGTAGGGATCGGAATATCCGGCCCAATATATTTTAGCTGTTCTGAAATGTTAGCTTGGAAATTGAGCTTTGTGACACAAGGAAGGTAATGCTTAATATTGGTATTAAAACGTCTGTACAGAATGTTGGCATAGCTGTTTTCACCGTAATTCACAAAGTGTAAGTTTCAGAACCCTACTTGCAGACGTGTTTCACAGAATGCTTTGTTAAGTTTACTCCTGTTGAAATTCAGAACTTTTGCTTATCAGTCTTGCTCTTCGTAGAGCTCACATATCCCAATCAGAGTTGTCGGTGTGAAGTCAAGGTAGTCTGGCTTTAATCGTTCTTTTCCAACCATAAACAATAATTGCAAAATCCACCCTTTTTATATTCGTTTCTGAATCGTGAGCATCGCTGGCAAGGCCAGCATTCATTGCCCCTCCCTAGTTGCCCTTGAGAAGGTGGTGGTGAGCCATATTCTTGATCCGCTGCAATCCGTGTGTTGAAGGTACACCCATAGTGCTGTTAGGGAGAGAGTTATAGGATTTTGACCCAGCGACGAGTCCAACCCAGGATGGTGTGTAACTTGAAGGGGAACTTGCAGGTGGTGCTCCCACGCACCTGCTGCCCTTGTCCTTCTAGTTGGGAGAAGTCACACGTTTGCTGTCGAAGAAGCCTTGGTGATTTGCTGCAATGCCTCTTGTAGATGGCACACGGTGCAGCCACAGTACACGGCGGCTGGGGGTTGGAGGTGGAGGGAGTGAATATTTATTGTGGTGGATGGCGTGCCAATCAAGGGGGCTGCTTTGTCCTGGATGGTGTCGAGCTTCTTGAGTGTTGTTGGAGCTGCGCTCATCCAGGCAAATGGAAAATATTCCATCACACTCGAGACTTGTGCTTTGTCGATGGTGGAAAGACTTAGGGGAGTTAGGAGATTAGACACTCGCTGAAGAATACCCAGCCTCTGACTTGGTCTTGTGGCCACAGTATTTATGTGGTCTTGTGGCCACAGTATTTATGTGGCTGGTCCATAGAACATCGAAAATTAGGAGCAGGAGTAGGCCATTCGGCCATTCGAGCCTGCTCCACCATTCAATATGATTATGGCTGATCCGCCATCTCAATGCCATATTCCCACTCTCTCCCCATAACCCTTGATGCCTTTTGCATCTAGAAATCTATCTATCCCCTTCTTAAATATATTCAGTGATTTGGCCTCCACAGCCTTCTGTGGTAGAGAATTCCACAGGTTCAACACCCTCTGAGTGAAGACATTTCTCCTCATCTCAGTCCTAAATGTCACACCCTGTATCCGGAGACTGTGACCCCTCTTTCTAGACCCCCAGCCAGGGGAAACATCCTCCCTGCATCCAGTCTGTCTAGCCCTGTCAGAATTTTATACGTTTCAATGAGATCCGCTCTCATTCTTCTAAACTCTCATGAATACAGGCCTAGTCGACCCAATCTCTCCTCATACGACAGCCCTGCCATCCCAGAAATCAGTCTGGTGAGCCTTTGCTGCACTCCCTCTATAGCAAGTATATCCTTTCTTATGTAAGGTGAGCAAAACTGCACACAGTACTCCAGGTGTGGTCTCACCAAGGCCCTGTATAACTGTAGTAAGACATACTTGCTCCTGTACACAAATCCTCTTGCAATGCTGGCCAACATACCATTTGCCTTCCTAACTGCTTGCTGCACCTGCATGTTTGCTTTCAGTGACTGGTTACAAAGACACCCATGTCCCTCTGTACATCAACAATTCCCAATCTATCACCATTTAAATAAAACTCTGCCTTTCTGTTTTTCGTACCGACGTGGATAACTTCACATTTATCCACGTTATACTGCATCTGCCATGTATTTGCCCAATCAATCAACTTGTCTAAATCACCTTGAAGCCTCTTTGCATCCTCCTCACAACACCACCTAGTTTCATCTCATCAGCAAACTTGGAAATATTACATTTGGTTCCCTCATCCAAATCATTGATACATATTGTGAATAGCTGGGGCCGAAGCATTGATTCCTGCGGTACCCCACTAGGCACTGCCTGCCACCCCTAAAAAGACACATTTTCCTACTCTCTGTTTCCTGTCTGTTAACCAATATTCAATCCATGCCGGTATATTACCCCCAATCCCATGTGCTTTAAATTTGCTCACTAACCTCTGATGTGGGACTTTATCAAAGGCATTCTGAAAATCCAAATACACCACATCCAGTGGTCCTCCCTTATCTATTCTAACAGTTACATCCTCAAAAAACTCCAGTAGGTTTGTCAAACACGGTATCCCTTTCATAAATCCATGTTGGCTTTGTCTAATTCCGTTAATATTTTCTATATGTCCTGTTATCACATCCTTTATAATAGACTCTAGCATTTTCCATACTACTGATGTTAGACTAACCGGTCTGTAGTTCCCTGTTTTCTCACTCCCTCCTTTTTTTAAATAGTGGGGTTACATTTGTCACCCTCCAATCTGCAGGAACTGTTCCATAATCTATAGAATTTTGGAAAATTACTACCAATGCATCCACTATTTCCATGGCTACCTCTTTTATTACTTTGGGATGCAGAATAACAGGCCCTGTGGATTTATCAGCTTTCAGTCCCATTAATTTCTCCAGCACTATTTTTTTCACTTGTACTAATTTCCTTCAATTCGTCCTTTTCACTAGACCCTTGGTTCCCTAGCATTTCTGGGAAGTTATTTGTATCCTCTTCCGTGAAGATAGAACCAAAGTATTTGTTTAATTGCTTAATCCATTTCCTTGTTCTCCGTTATAAATTCTCCCATTTCTGACTGTAAGGGACCTATATTTGTCTTCACTAATCTTTATCTTTTTACATACTTGTAGAAGCTTTTGCAGTCCACTTTTATTTTCCCAGCAAGTTTACTCTCATGCTCTATTTTCCCCCTCTTAATCAATCTCTTGGTCCACCACAACCATCTTCCTTTGTGCTAGGTATAACTCCTGCCAGTGGAGATTTTTCCCTGATTCCCATTGACTTCAATTTTACTAGGGCTCCTTGATGCCACACTCGGTCAAATACTGCCTTGATGTCAAGGGCAGTCACTCTCTTCTCACCTCTGGAATTCAGCTCTTTTGTCCAAGATTGTACCAAGGCTGTAATGAGGTTTGGAGCCGAGTGGACCTGGCAGAGCCCAAACTGAGCATCGGTGAGCAGCTTATAATAGAATCATAGAATGCTTACAGCACAGAAGAAGCCTATTGGGCCCGTCGAGCCCGTGCCAGCTCTCTGTAACAGCACTTCAGCTAGTCCTACTCCCCCGTCCTTTTCCCGTAGCCCTGCAATTATTTTCGTTCAGGTACTTATCCAATTCCCTTTTGAAAGCCACAATTGAATCTGCCTCCACCACCCTTTCAGGCAGTGATTTCCAGATCCTAACCACTCGCTGCGTAAAAAAGTTTTTCCTTTTGTCGCCTTTGGTTCTTCTGCCAATCACCTTAAATCTGTGTCCTCTGGTTTTTGACCTTTCCACCAATGGGAACAGTTTCTCAGATCACGTGGAGTGAATCAAATTGGCTGAAGACTGGCTTCTGTGAAGCTGCGGACCTCAGGAGCACACCGCAATGAATCATCTATTCGGTACATCTGGATGAAGATGGTTGCAAACACTTCAGTCTTTTCTTTTGTGCTTGCATGCTAGGCTCTGCCATCATTGAGGATAGGGATATTCATGAAGCCTCCTCCTACAGTTAGTTGTTTAATTGTCCACCACCATTCACGACTGGATGTGACAAGAGTGCAGAGTTTTGATCTGATCCGTTGATTGTGGGATCGCTTAGCTCTGTCTATGTCATGCTGCTTCTGCTCTTTAGCATGTATGCAGTCCTGTGTTGCAGCTGCCCCAGGTTGGGTACCTCATTTTTAGGTACGCCTGGTGCTATGCTTGGCACTCCTCATTGAACGAGGGTGGGTCCCCTGGCTTGATGGTAATGGTAGATTGCCGCCCTTGCGGTGCTGTTTTGTTAATTTTGCTCCCAACTCCTGAACCTGCCTTTACAGGACCTCCTGCTGTCTTATGTCGTTGACCCCGACAAGGACCACAACAACTGGATCCTCCCACTGCTTCTTTGCAGAAACTGTTCAAATCGTTTCGAGATGTCCCTTATCTTGGCACTATTTTGGCAACATTCCATTTGGTAGGCTCGATCATGACCGCAAAAGAATGCTTTCTAACCCCCAATCATAGAATCTCTACTTCCACGCCGTTAAGCCGTAGCTGCTGCTTTTTCTCGCGCTTTTTGTTACATTCGCTCGTTTGATGGTTAAGATAGATGCAAGATGACATCTAAATGAAATCTCATGAGCGCATGCATAAATTGAGGTTAGTTAATGGCATTTTACGAGGCGAACTGATCAGCCACCCTATGGTAAAATCTTGATTGCAATCCTGGTGATTTTTCGTCAAATATAGTTTGTCCCAAAATTTGCGGTCGGAGGCTTCACGTGGGCGGATGCCTCCGACCTGCAAAAAATCTACGAATTTACCTGCTGGTCCGGGAGGTATGGACCTTCGCGCTCCTAGGCCTCTACAGATACCCACGGGTAGAAGCCCACGTATCCCAGGGGCGTGTGCGGTTCGCAAGTGCCCCTGGGATCACGTGGGTCAGCCCAACCAATGAAAGAAGGGGAATCCCCATACATACTTATGTGGATTCAGTACGTATGGAACTCCCATAAGTATGAATGGTGGTCACTTAAAAAATACACGAACACATGAAATAAATAAAAAAAATACATGTTTAAAATTAATTAAAAGGGCATTTAATTAAATATTTTAAACAAAAATTAAGATTTTTGGAAAAAAAATTGTATGTTTTAACTGGGCTAAAGATAAACTTACCTTATTGGACAGGGTTTTTAATGTATAAATGAGTAATAACATTTTATTTTTCTACTTTTTTAAAACTTACGCTGGTAGAAGCAGGTCTTACTCTGCTTTTATCAGGCGTAAGAATTTCAAGGGCATTCGCTGGGCAGACGTTGGTCAAATAGTGCAACTCTCCACCCGCGGAGGCCCTTCTCCCAGGGAAGCGGATCATCTGTCAAGAGAATTTTTGAGAGATCGCAAGTTCCGGGTTTCAGCAGATGCATTTCGCATGCCTAAACCGGGCCTTGTGCGGCCCTACGGGTGCGTGCGCACCTCATACGCACCCGTAGTGCTCGCAAATTACGGCCCGTAGTTTTCACCTGCTTTCTACATTTCGAAGCTGGCGATTTTCTTGGCAATTACTTTGTACAATTGTCTGGATATTGAAATTTTTCAGGCGAAAGTGCCTTACGTTCAACTGGACCCTCGTCCATTGCAGTGTCTGGACTACAAGAAGTCCAGAGGCCGTAAAGAATGGGCTGGGACTTACGAATAATTGGTTGACTTTCGAACCTGTGTGTATTTTCGGAAAACATAGCAAAAATTGAAAAGAGAAGAGGAAAATCAGTGCTGCGGTAAAAGCTGGATAATGTGACATACAGAAAACAAATGCCAGTGGAAAGAAGAAGGACAATGCAAAAATTTACAAGAGAATATAATACAGACCGAAAGAATTAAGGAAAGAAAGAATCGTTAACAAATATTTTCTGGATCTTGTACTCAACTCTGTTGTTTATTAAAAACAACGTCCCCACCCCAAAGAAACGGCGAAAGTTGGTCCTTTTTATTTATATTATTATAGCATATTGCGTCCGCAAAATTTTTCAAAGAGTGGTGCTTCCTTGCAGTTCAGTGACCAGTGTTACTTATTGGTGTACTGCCCCGCTGCAGTGACGTTAAATCTTTTCAATGCACATCATGAGCTGCTTTCGGAAGTGTCATAATATCCGTATTCCGAATTTTGTGCACCTCTTTGTAACACTTTACCAGCATCGAGGGTTTTCTTTAGCTGCATTTTTTGATTCTTGATTATCTCTTTCGATTGTACTGCTGAACTTCTGCTTAGTGCAGTCAGCACATTTCACCACTTTGCATTAAACTAGGTAACAGAAATTAGTAGTAGGTCGACAAATAACAAGTTGTGGGAAAAATATTGATTGCGCTTCGTGTACTGACTACAAGCTACTGCCCAAGGTGGGCCTCATTGATCTAGTTCCGCCCTACCCACCATGCCGGGAACACAGGCAACAATGAAATGGAAAATCGCAGCTGCATTGCTGGTGATTCCCCGCTCATTAAATTTTGCCCTTAAACTTCAAAATTATAAAGAAAGAATGATAGTTACTATTAAATGAGGCGAGCCGTTTTTGATTAAGGGTTATGAACACGGATTTGGGCAATATTTAAACTGAAACATAAAACTTCCTTTTGCTTCCAGAAATCGAAAAATTGAAGCAAGACTCCGCAGCTGCACGTGAGGAAAACCTACAGAGTTCCATACTGAGCTCATAATTCAGTATAAACAGTCCAACGAACGTAAATTGTTAAGGATTTACTTAAAATGTGTGGTTTTTTAACATGGACGTCGATCTAATGCCACAGCTTGGCCTTTTACTATATCTTTGTGAGTGAGAAATTTCGACCAACAACTTGCGGAGGTTTCAAATATTTCACTGAGAATGCAATAAACGAACTCAGCTCACTAGTATGATTGTCCAAATGTAAAGCTGCCAATAAACATTTCGTGGGCTGTACAGTATCATATAGAGATAATAAGCGGTTTGGTCAAATATGTACCCGGCCTAATTTGGAGATTTCTTTAACATTACAATTTTTTTACATACATATAAAAACAGTGGAGGAAAAGGAAGAAGGTAAATGCTTAAAGAAATTCAACTATTTCCAAATATGAATATTTGATATAATGGAACGATTGCTTTTCATGTTCAAATGAATTATCTTGCAAAGGCTTGTGGCTCCTTGTTATAGTCCAGTAGACAGAAACAGTCACTCAAAATTAACCGCGTGCTGTCACCATCCGATTTGAGCACATCTCCCTTCAGTGAAATTTTCCCTTATATCCTATATCTCTGATTTCAAGCTACTTGCCAGCAAGTTTTTCTATTTGTCTTTGCGTTATTTGCTTGCCCGTCGTCCAGCAAATATCGTTCTGTCTGTCTGTCTATCTATCTATCTAAGTATCTAACTCTCTGTCTGTCTATTTTTCTATCTATCTGTCTGAAGTTATTTGATTACCAGCAAATTGCTGCTGTGAAGTCAGCATGCTGTCTAAGCAGCCAATCAAAACGCTGAATTTTAACAGACAGCAAAACAGTAACCTCCTTTCATTTTAACTTTTAAAAATTTTAGACAGAGCAAAACAAATATTGGAGCTCTTACATGGGGAAATGGCAAACCTGAAATAAAGATTAAAAAGTCTCTCAAACATTTTATTTAGTTATTAAAATGGATACATTTGACGGTTCGTTTAACACAGAGGGATGTCCCCTACTCTGGCACCAAGTAGACAACACACCATTTAGGACTCTCGATCCTAACTGCAAATCGATGCTATCTCTCCTCCTAATCATCGAAACTCTGCCGCCACCGTTAAATTGCTGCTCCTGGGGTTTCACGCGTTTATTGCAACTGTATATTCGCTGGTTTGGTGGTTAAGATGAACGGAATATGAATTCTGAACTTAAGTCTCATGTAAGTACGCGTAACATTAGGGTAGTTAATGGAATTTTACCAGGCGCAACACGAGAACAATGGCCTCGGCATTCCAGAGAGCTTATGATAAAACGTTGAAGCAATGTCGGAGATTTTTTCGTTTCATGTTACCTTAAATTTAGTTTGCAACTCCATTCTACATTTCAAAGCTTGCGATTTGCATGCCAATTATTTTGAACAATTGTCCGGATATTGAAATATTTCAGGTGAACGTAGCTTCTACCCAAATGAAGTCTCCTCCATGGTAGCGTCAATACTGCTGATACTCCAGTGGTGGTAAAGAATGGGCGGGGTCGTCCGGAAAAAGGGTCGAAATTCGAAGGAGTGTAAACATAGAAACAGAAACATAGAAGATAGGAGCAGGAGTAGACCATTTGGCCCCTCGAGCCTGCTCCGCCATTCAATGAGATCATGGCTGATCATCCAAATTCAGTACCCTATTCCTGCCTTCTCTCCATATCCCTTGATCCCTTTAGCCTTAAGAAATATATCTAACTCCTTCTTGAATATATTTAATGAATTGGCCTCTACTGCCTTATTTGGTAGAAAATTCCACAGGTTCACCACACTCTGGGTGAAGAAATTCCTCCTCATCTCTGTCCAAAATGGCTTACCACTTATCCTTAGACTGTGACCCCTGCTTCTGGACTCCCCGGCCATCGTGAACATCCTTCCAGCATCTAGTCTGTCTAGTCCTGTTAGAATTTTATAAGTTTCGATGAGATCCCCTCTCATTCTTCTAAACTCCAGCAAGTACAAGCCCAATCGACCCAATCTCTCCTCATACGTCATTCCTGCCATCCCAGGTATCAGCCTGGTGAATCTTCGCTGAACTCCTACCATGGCAAGAACATCCTTCCTCAGATAAGGCGACCAAAACTGCACACAATACTCAAGATGTTATCTCACCAAGGCCCTGTACAACTGCAGCAAGACATCCTTATTCCTGTACTCAAACCCTCTCGCTACGAAGGCCAACATACCATTTGCCTTCTTAACGCCTGCTACACCTGCATGCTTACCTTCAGCGACTGGTGCACAAGGGCGCCCAGGTCTTGTTGCACTTCCCCTTCTCCCAATCTATTGCCATTCAGATAATAATCTGCCTTCCTGTTTTTGACACTAAAGTGGATAACCTCACATTTATCCACGTTATATTGCATCTGCCATGCTTCTGCCCAATCACCCAACCTGTCCAAATCATACTGGAGTTTCTCAGCATCCTCCTCACAGCACACACACCCACCCAGTTTTGTGTCATCTGCAAACTTGGAGATATTACATCTAGTTCCCTCGTCTAGATCATTAATATATATTGTGATAGCTGGGGTCCAAGGACTGATCCCTGTGGTAACCCGCTAGTCACTGCCTGCCACTCAGAAAAAGAGCCGTTTATTCCAACTCTTTGCTTTCTGTCTGCCAACCAGTTCTCCATCCAAGTCAATACCTTGCCCCCAATCCCATGTGCCTTAATTTTACACGCTAATCTCTTATGCGGGACTTTATCGAAAGCCTTTTGAAAATCCAAATACACCACATCCACTGGTTCTCCCTTATCTATTTTACCAGTTACATCCTCAAAAAATTCCAGTAGATTAGTCAAGCACGATTTACCTTTTGTAAACCCATGTTGTCTTTGCCCGATCGGTCACTTTTTTCCAAGTGCTCTACTATTCCATCCTTTATAATGGACTCTAGCATTTTCCCCACTACCGTTTTCACTCTACCACCCTTTTTGAACAGTGGGGTAACATTAGCTACCTGCCAAGCCATGGGTACTGTTCCAGAGTCTATCGAATTTTGGATTGTAGTAAAGTTGTAAATGTAATACAAAAGCCGAGGTAAAAATTTAAAAGGTAAAATGTAATGCAGTCAGGAGGGGGATGCGAGATGAAAATGAAGTAGAGGAAGCAGAAGCTAGAGGAAGGCAGAAAGAGGTGGCACAGATAAAAGGGAAGGGAAGAAAGAATCGCTAACGAATATTTTCTTGGTCTAGTACTCAACTGTTTTGGTTAAATAGTTGAACTAAGAACCCGACCCCGGACATTTTCAGAAAATTGATATTCGTACATATATTGTAGCATATTACTTCCAGGAAACATGATTAAAGTGCTTCACAGAGTGGAGTTTTCTTGCAGGTTCGGTGACCAATGTTGCTTCTAGATGCACTGCAGAATCCTAATCTCGGCGTGGAAGTTAAACATTTAGAAGCGTTATCATGAGCTGCTTTGGGAAGAGTCATAATGTGCCTGAATTTGCAGTCGGAGGCTTCCCAAGTGCAGATGCCTACGAATGACAAAAAATCTACGAACGTACCTTCTGCCTCGGGATCCACGGAGACTCGTGCTACTCGGCCTCCCTGCGTAGATATGTGCAGAGGCCCACATATCCCAGGGACCAGGTGGGCTGGCCCAACCAATGAAGGAAAGGGAATCCCCATTCATGCTTGAACAGGGATCAAATAAAAAACACGTTTACATAACAAATAAAAAAAAATATATTTAAAACAAATTAAAATACAATATAATTAAACATTGAAAACAAACATTAATGTTTCGAAATATAAATTTTAAAATGTTTTAAATGGACGAAAAATAACCTTACCTTATTTTACAGGCATTTTATTGTTTAAATTATTGAAATACATTTATTTTTATATTCATTTAAACTCTTACTCTGGTATAAGCAGGCCTGATGTGTAACAATTTCAAGGGCATTCGTTGGGCAGAATTTGAGCAAATAGCCCAACTCTCCACCCACAGATGTCCATTTCCCGGGGATTCCCAAGTTCCGGGTTTCCATACTTGCATGGCCCTTACGGGTGTGCACACACCATGTAGGGGCCGTAAAATACGGGCCAATATATATTTTTCTTAGCTTTGTTCTACCTCTTCGTAACACTTTACCACAATGCAGGGTTATCTCAAGCTGGTTAGCCCACTTATATATTTTAATTTCATACTTTATTTTGGTGTAATAACTAAAAGCTACTTCCCAAACTGGGCATCTTTTCCCTATTCATCTCAACCCACTATTCCTGGGAAGCAGGCGACGAGTAAATGGTAATAACAGTTACCTTGATTGTGATTCTCCGTTCATTATTATTAGCAGTTTAAATTTTGCAATTTAATGACAAAATTAAAAGAAAGACTAATAGTTACGATTATAAAAAACGAGGCGATGCGGATTAAGCGTTAAAGACATGGATTTGGGCAATATTTAGGGTGAAACATAAACCTTTCTTCTGCTTCCAGAAATCGCAAAATTGGGGGCAGATCACACAGCTACAAGTGAGGAAAATCTGCAGAGTTCCATGCTGAGTTCATAATTCAGTATAAATAGTCTAATTAACGTAAATTATTAAGGAGTTAATTAAGATGTATTGCATTTTGAAATGGACGCTGACCTAATGCAACAGCTAGGTCTCTTACTAAAGCTTTGTAAAAGAGAAATTTCGACCAACTACCTGTGGAGCTTTTAAATATTTCATGGAAAATAAACAAACTCAGCTCACCAGTATGATTGTCCAAACGTAAAGCTGTTAATAACAATTTTGTATGCTCTGCAGTAATGCTTAAATATATATTAAGCGGTTTGGTCAAATAGGTACTCGGTCTAATTTGGAGTTTTCTTTAATATTGCAATTATTATTTTTACATGCATATAACAACAGTTGCGGAAAAGGACAAAGGTAACTGCTTAAAGAAATTGAAATATTTCTAAACATAAACATTTGATTGAACAAAACGATTGCTTTTCATTTTCAAAGGAATTATCTTGTAAAGGATTGTGGCTCCTGGTGAAAGTCCAGTAGACAGAAACAATCACACAATATTAACTGCATGTTGTCACCAACCTAGTTGAACACATCTCCCTTGAATGAAATTTACCCTTCCATCTATCTATCATATTTTTTTCTGGTCGTCCATCCAGCGAATAGCTGGTGTGACATCAAAAAGCTGTCTAAGCAGCCAATCAAATGCAGAATTTTCACAGACAGCGAACCACGAGTGGGTAAACTCCATTTAATGCTAATTTTTAAAAATGTTAGCGAGAGCAAAATAAAGTTTGTAGCGCTCACTTGAGCGAAAGGTAAATCTGAAATAAAGGAGAACTAACGTTAAAATATATATTTTGTAAATGTTCTTAAACACTTAATTTGTTATTAAAATGGATATGGTTGCCACTTCCCAAATTTTAATTAGATTTTTAGGGCCATAGCCTTTGGTTAGTAGTCATGCCGATGCATGGCAGATGTAGTATAATATGGCTAAATGCGAGGTTATCCACTTTGGTGGCAAAAACAGGAAGGCAGATTATTATCTGAATGGCAATAGATTGGGAGAAGGGGAAGTGCAACGAGACCTGGGTGTCCTCGTGCACCAGTCGCTGAAGGTAAGCATGCAGGTGCAGCAGGCGGTTAAGAAGGCAAATGGTATGTTAGCCTTCGTAGTGAGAGGATTCGATTAAAGGAGCAAGGATGTCTTGCTGCAGTTCTACAGGGCCTTGGTGAGACCACATCTTGAGCATTGTGTGCAGTTTTGATTGCCTTATCTGAGGAAGGATGTTCTTGCCATGGAGGGAGTGCAGCGAAAACTCACCAGGCTGATACTTGGGATGGCAGGAATTACGTATGAAGAGAGATTGGGTCGATTGGGCTTATACTCGCTGGAGTTTAGATGAATGAGAGGGGATCTCATTGAAACTTATAAAATTCTAACAGGACTAGACAGACTAGATGCAGGAAGGATGTTCCCAATGGCGGGGAGTCCAAAACCAGGGGTCACAGTCTAAAGATAAGGGGTAAGCCATTTAGGACAGAGATGAGGAGGAATTTCTTCACCCAGAGATATGGTGAACATGTGGAATTCTCGACCACAGAAGGCTTTGAGGCCAGTTCATTAAATATATTCAAGAAGGAGTTAGATATATTTCTTAAGGCTAATGGCATCAAGGGATATGGGGAGAAAGCAGGGACAGGGTACTGAATTTGGATGATCAGCCATGTTCTCTATCTGAATGCACGTAGTATTCGTAACAAAATAGATGAGTTAATGGCACAAATAACTACATATGGGTATGATCTTGTGGCCAATACAGAAACATGGCTGCAGCGTGACAATGCCTGGGAATTAAACATACCAGGTTATTTAACGATCAGGAAGGACAGGCAGGAAGGAAGGGGAGGTGGGGTGGCTATGTTAATAAAGGAAGGAATCACTGTAATACAGAGAAATTATATTGGGTCAGAAGATCAGGATAATGAAACAGTTTGGGTGGAGGTAAGGAATAATAAGGGGAAAAAAACACCAGTGGGCGTAGTCTATAGGCCTCCGAACAGTTGCAACTCTGTTGGATGGAGTATCAATCAGGATAATAGTTGAGGCTTCTAATAAGGGAGCATCTATAATTATGGGGGATTTTAACTATCATACTAATTGGACAAATCAAATTGGGCAGGGCTGCCTTGAGGATGAGTTCATTGAGTGTATTAGGGATGGGTTTCTTGAGCAGTATGTAACTGAACCGACCAGGGGGCAAGCAACCTTAGATCTGGTCCTGTGTAACGAGACAGGATTAATTAAAAATGTCCTAGTAAAGGATCCCCTTGGAATGAGTGACCATAACGTGGTTGAATTCCATATTCAATTAGAGGGTGAGAAGGTTGGATCTCAAACAAGCGTGCTAAGCTTGAATAAAGGAGACTATGAAGGTATGAGAGCGGAATTGAGTAGAGTGGATTGGGAAAATAGATTAAAGGGTAAGACGATACATGATCAGTGGTGTACATTTAAGGAGTTATTTTACAACTTCCAAAAAAAATATATTCCACTGAGAAGAAAAGGGTGTAAAAGAAAAGACAGCCATCCGTGGCTAAGTAAAGAAATTAGAGTCATAGAGTTATACAGCATGGATAGAGGCCCTTCGGCCCATCGTGTCCGCGCCGGCCATCAAGCCCTGTCTGATCTAATCCCATATTCCAGCATTTGGTCCGTAGCCTTGTATGCTTTGGCATTTCAAGTGCTCATCCAAATGCTGCTTAAATGTTGTGAGGGTTCCTGCCTCCACAACCCTTTCAGGCAGTGAGTTCCAGACTCCAACCACCCTCTGGGTGAAAAAGTTCTTTCTCAAATCCCCTCTAAACCTCCCGCCCTTTACCTTGAATCTATGCCCCCTAGTTATTGACCCCTCTACTAAGGGAAAAAGCTCCTCAGCATCCATCCTATCTATGCCCCTCATAATTTTGTACACCTCAATCATGTCCCCCCTCAGCCTCCTCTGCTCCAAGGAAAACAAACCCAATCTGCCCAGTCTCTCTTCAAAGCTGAAGTGCTCCAGCCCCGGTAACATCCTGGTGAACATCCTCTGCACCCTCTCCAACGCGATCACATCCTTCCTGTAGTGTGGCGACCAGAACTGCACACAATATTCCAGCTGTGGCCTAACCAGTGTTTTATACAGTTCCATCATAACCTCCTTGCTCTTATATTCAATGCCTCGGCTAATGAAGGCAAGTATCCCATATGCCTTTTTTACCACCTTATCCACCTGTTCCGCCGCCTTCAGGGATCTGTGTACTTGCACACCCAGATCCCTCTGACCCTCCGTCTTGCCTAGGGTCTTACCATTCATTGTGTATTCCCTTGCCTTGTTAGTCCCCCCAAAGTGCATCACCTCGCATTTTCCGGGTTAAATTCCATTTGCCACTGTTCCGCCCATCTGACCAACCCATCTATATCGTCCTGCAGACTGAGGCTACCCTCCTCGCCATTTACCACCCTACCAATTTTTGTATCATCCGCGAACTTGCTGATCATACCTTTTATATTCATATCCAAGTCATTAATGTAGACCACAAACAGCAAGGGACCCAGCACCGATCCCTGTGGTACCCCACTGGCCACAGGCTTCCAGTCACAAAAACAACCTTCGACCATCACCCTCTGCCTTCTGTCACTTAGCCAGTTTTGTATCCAATGTGCCAAGGCACCCTGGATTCCATGGGCTCTTACCTTCTTGACCAGTCTCCTGTGCGGGACTTTATCGAAGGCCTTACTGAAATCCATATATACCACATCCACTGCGTTACCCTCATCCACACACCTAGTCACCCCCTCAAAAAATTCAATCAAATTAGTCAGACATGATCTTCCCTTGACAAAGCCATGTTGACTATCCCTGATTAATCCTTGCCTCTCCAAGTGGAGACAAATTTTGTCCCTCAGAATTTTCTCCAATAATTTTCCTACCACTGATGTTAGGCTCACTGGCCTGTAGTTCCCCGGTTTTTCCCTACTTCCCTTCTTGAATAATGGTACTACATTAGCGGTTCTCCAGTCCTCTGGCACATCCCCTGTGGCCAGAGAGGTCCTGAATATATGTGTTAGAGCCCCCGCAATCTCTTCCTTTGCCTCACACAGCAGCCTGGGATACGTTTCATCTGGGCCTGGGGATTTATCCATTTTTAGGCCAGCTAAAACCGCCAATACCTCCTCCCTCTCGATGTGAATATGTTCAAGCATATCACAGTCCCCCCGCCCTATTTCTATGTCTACATCGTCCTTCTCCATAGTGAAAACAGATGCAAAAAATTCATTTAGAACCCCTCCTACATCTTCCGGCTCCACACACAGATTGCCACTTTTGTCCCTAATGGGCCCTATTTTTTCCCTAGTTATCCTCTTACCCTTAATATACTTATACAACATCTTAGGATTTTCGTTTATTTTGCTCACCAGTGTTATTTCATGGCCCCTCCTTGATCTCCTAATTTCTTTTTTAAGTATCCCCCTGCACTTTTTGTACTCCTCTAGGGCTTCCTCCGTCTTTATCCTTTTGTATCTGCCAAAAGCCCTCCTTTTTTTCCTAATCCATTCTCATATATCCCCTGACATCCAAGGTTCCCTGTGGTTTTTGGAACCACCCTTGACCTTTACGGGAACATGTTGCCATTGTATGATCTCAATCTCCCTTCTGAAAGCCTCCCATTGCTCTGATGCGGATTTTCCTACAAGTAGCTGATCCCAGTCCATTTTGGCCAGATCCTGCCTTATCCTATTAAAATCGGCCTTCCCCCAATTTAGAACCTTTATTTCCGGCCCAACCCTGTCCTTTTCCATGATCACCTTAAATCTTACCATATTATGGTCACTGTCACCAAAGTGCTCACCTACTAGCACTTTTTCCACTTGGCCGGCCACATTCCCTAGAATTAGGTCCAGTACCGCCCCCTCTCTTGTAGGACTTTCTACATGCTGGCTCAAAAAGCTCTCCTGGATGCACTTTAAGAATTCTACACCCTCTGAGCCTTTCACACTCTGATTATCCCAGTTAATATTGGGGAAGTTGAAATCCCCCGTTATTATTACCCTATTATTTGCACATTTCTCTGAGATTTGCCTACATATCTGTTTCTCTATCTCCCCCTGACTGTTTTGAGGCCTATAGTACACTCCCATCAAAGTGCTTGCCCCCTTTGTGTTTTTAAGCTCCACCCATATGGCCTCATTAGAGGAACCTGCTAATATATCATCCCTCCTTACTGCAGTAATTGACTCCTTAATTAATATTGCGACACCCCCTCCTCTTATACCTCCCCCTCTGTCTCACCTGAAGATTCTGTACCCCGGAATTTTGAGCTGCCAGTCCTGCCCCTCCCTCAACCACGTCTCCGTGATAGCAACAATATCGTACTCCCATGTGTTTATCAACACCTTCAGTTCATCCACCTTATTTGCAAGACTCCTTGCATTAAAATAGATGCCATCCAGCCTTGCCCTTATATATTTGCCCTGTCTACCAAGCTGACTTGTTTTTTTCTCTATAATTGGCAGCACATCACCCCCTAGTTCAACTCCGCTCTGTAACCCACCCCCCTGCCAAGTTAGTTTAAACCCCCCCCAACAGTGCTAGCAAACCTCCCCGCAAGGATATTTGTCCCACTCTGGTTCAGGTGCAACCCGTCCGACTTGTACAAGTCCCACCTTTCCCAGAAGCAGGCCCAGTGATCCAGGAAAGTAAAACCCTCCCCCCTACACCAACTCTTTAGCCACGCATTCATCTGCTCTATCCTCCCATTCCTATACTCACTAGCACGTGGCACTGGGAGTAATCCAGAGGTTACAACCTTTGAGGTCCTGCTCTTTAATCTGTTACCTAGCTCCCTAAATTCTTGATGCAGGACCTCATCCCCCTTCCTACCTATGTCGTTGGTCCCAATGTAGACCACGACCTCTGCCTGCTCCCCCTCCCCCTTAAGAATGCCCTGTAGCCGCTCAGTGACATCCCTGACCCTGGCCCCAGGGAGGCAACAAACCATCCTGGAGTCACATTTGCGGCCACAGATACGCCTATCTGTTCCCCTTACGATAGAATCCCCTACCACTATTGCTCTCCCACTCTTTTTCCTCCCTTCCTGAGCAGCAGAAGCGTCCCTGGTGCCAGGAAGCTGGCTGCTGCTGCCTTCCCCTGGTGAGTCATCCACCTCAACAGTATCCAACTTGGTATACCTGTTTGAAAGGGGGATGTCCGCAGGGGGTCCCTGCACTACCTGCCTGCCTTTGTTGCTCCGCCTGATGGTCACCCCCTGTGCTGTCCTACCCTGAGGCGTGAACAACTCGCTAAACGTGTTATCCACGACCCTCTCAGCATCGCGCATGCTCCAAAATTCATCCACCCGCAGCTCGAGCGCCGCAATGCGGTCTACAAGTAGCTGCAGCTGGATGCATTCCCCGCACACATGGTCGCCAGGGACACTGGCAGCATCCCTGACTTCCCACATGGAGCAAGAGGAGCAGAACACGGGTCTGAACTCTCCTGCCATGACTTACTCCTTTAATTAATTAAAACATTTATTCAATACCCCAGTTACAGGTATACTCTAGGGCGCTTTATTTACCAACTGTCCCCACTACACCACAGAAATTTAACACCACAGAATTCAAGCTTGTATTGAAGAGAGAGAAATACTCACCAACCAATCACTTACCTGCACCCTGGTGACGTCACACTTGGATTACTTTTTACCTCTCTCCTGGAACTTGGATTGGTATGCCTCTGACTGCTCCCTTTTAAGCCTTCAAGCTCTCCCGCCTCGGGCTGCTCCCGCGCAGGTCCGCTGCTCCTCCGGTCTCGGGGCTGTGGGCCTCGGTGCCTCTGACTGCTCCCTTTTAAGCCTTCAAGCTCTCCCACCTCGGGCTGCTCCCGCGCAGGTCCGCTGCTTCTCCGGTATTCGACTAAAAACAAGGGCATATAAAGTAGCCAAATCTAGTGGGAGGATAGAGGATTGGGAAAACTTTAAAAGACAGCAAAAAATAACAAAAAGATTGAATAAGAAATGGAAGATAGATTATGAAAGTAAATTAGCAAAAAATATAAAAACAGGTAGTAAGAGTTTTTATAGTTATATAAAAAGGAAAAGGGTGGCTAAAGTAAATGTTGGTCCCTTAGAGGATGAGGCCGGGAAATTAATGGTGGGAAATATGGAGATGGCAAAAACACTGAATGAATATTTTACATCAGTCTTTACAGTAGAAGACGCTAAGAATATCCCAACACTGGACAAACAGGGGGCTAAAGGGGGGGGAGGAGCTAAACATGATCAAAATCACTAAGGAAGTGGTACTCGGTAAAATAATGGGACTCAAGGCGGATAAATCACCTGGACCTGATGGCTTACATCCTAGGGTCTTGAGGGAAGTGGCGGTAGGGATTGTGGATGTATTGGTAATAATTTTCCAAAACTCCCTGGACTTGGCAAAGGTCCCGGCAGCCTGGAAAACCGCTAATGTAATGCCCTTATATAAAAAGGGCAGTAGACAGAAGGCTGGAAACTATAGACTGGTTAGCCTAACATCTGTGGTAGGTAAAAGTTTGGAGTCCATTATTAAGGAGACAATAACAGGACATTTGGATAATCATAATTTAATAAGACAAAGTCAGCATGGTTTTATGAAGGGGAAGCCATGTTTGACAAATTTGCTGGAGTCCTTTGAGGAAGTAACGTATAGGGTGGATAAAGGGGAACCAGTGGACGTAGTGTATTTAGACTTCCAAAAGGCATTTGACAAGGTGCCACACAAAAGATTATTGCTTAAGATAAAAAATCACGGGATTGGGGGTAATATTCTGGCATGGATAGAGGATTGGCTATCTAACAGAAGGCAGAGAGTTGGGATAAATGGTTCATTCTCAGGCTGGCAATCAGTAACTAGTGGTGTTCCGCAGGGGTCAGTGCTGGTTCCCCAACTCTTTACAATCTATATTAACGATTTGGAGGAGGGGACCGAGTGTAACATATTAAAGTTTGCAGATGATACTAAGATGGGAGGGAAAGTAGTGAGTGAGGAGGACATAAAAAATCCTGCAAGGGGACATAGACAGGCTAAGTAAGTGGGTAGAGATTTGGCAGATGGAATACAATACTGGAAAGTGTGAGGTTATGCACTTTGGCAGGAAAAATCGTAGAGCAAGTTATTATCTTAATGGCAAGAAACTTGAAAGTACTGAAGTACAAAGGGATCTGGGGGTCCTGGTGCACGAAACTCAAAAGGTTAGTATGCAGGTGCAGCAAGTGATTAAGAAGGCCAATGGAATGTTCACTTTCATTGCTAGGGGGATAGAATATAAAAATAGGGAAGTATTGCTTCAGTTGTACAAGGTATTGGTGAGACCGCACCTGGAATACTGCGTACAGTTTTGGTGTCCATACTTAAGAAAGGACATACTTGCTCTCGAGTCAGTACAAAGAAGGTTCACTCGGTTAATCCCGGGGATGAGGGGATGGACATATGAGGAGAGACTAATGGATTGGGACTCTACTCATTGGAGTTCAGAAGAATGAGAGGCAATCTTATTGAAACATATAAGATTGTGAAGGGGTTGGATCGGGTGGATGCGGGGAGGATGTTCCCGATGATGGGTGATACTAGAACTAGGGGGCATAGTCTTAGAATAAGGGGCTGCTCTTTCAAAACTGAGATGAGGAGGAACTACTTCACTCAGAGGGTGGTAGGTCCATGGAATATGCTGCCCCAAAAAGCTGTAGAAGCTACATCATTACATAAATTTAAAACAGAAATAGACAGTTTCCTAGAAATAAAGGGAATTAAGGGTTACGGGGAGCGGGCAGGAATTTGGACATGAGTCTAGGTTCGGATCGGACAGGGCCCTGTGGGTAGCGGAGCGGGCCCAGGGGCCGCGTAGCCTGATCCTCCTCCTATTTCGTGTGTCTAATTCTGTTACATTCAGGAGATGGTTCTGTGATAGTGGATTGGCGGTTAGGATCAGATCAGCCATGATCTTATTGAATGGCGGAGCAGGCTCGAGGGGCCGATTGGCCTACTCCTGCTCTTATTTCTTATGTTCTTATGATCTTATTAAATGGCGGAACAGGCTCGAGGAGCCGAATGGCCTACTCCTGCTCCTATCTTCTATGTTTCTATGTTTCTATTATGCTGTTAAAACTCCAGTTATCAGGAACGCAAATTCGGGGTCATCTTCTCATTTAATGATAATGGGCCGGATATTCCTTCCGCCATGAGTGTGTTCGAGGTGTGCACGCACCCGTCGGGGCCTCGCAATTATCAGTTTCAGGTATGCGAAGTGCATGCGCTAAAACCCTGCACTTCCGATCTGTCAAGAATCCAGGAAAAGAGCCTCACTGGGTGGAGAGTTCCACTTACTGCACAACCTCCGCCCACTGAAAACCTTTACAAATCTTACGTCTGGTAAAAACAGGTGTAAGGCCTCCTTTTACCAGCATAAGGATTTAAAAAAATAAAAAATATTTTTTTTACTCATTTATAATTTTAAAATACTTTAGAAAAATGTAAGTTTGTTTTAAGCCCCGCAAAAAACATTAATTATATTTCTCAAAATTTAAGTTTTTGTTTAAAATATTTAATTTAATGTAATTTTAACTAATTTTGAATGCCTGATGTTTTTTTTAAATTTATTTAATGTTTAACTTTTTTAATTGATCTCCTTTCATAATTTTGAGAGATCTATGTCAAAGGTGTCCAAGGGGATTCCCTTCTTTGATTTGTTCCCTATGACCCACGTGATACCTGGGCCTCTGCGTGCACAGACCAGGAGAGGCCCAGGATTGGAAGCCTCAGGACCTATGGAACCAGCAGGTAGTGCATAGATTTTTCCCGATCGGAGAAATCCGCACGCAGGAAGCCTCCAATCGGAAAATCTGGCCCATTAAGTTCCCTCTCCACTTTCCATGCAAAAAGTATCATAGCGATATAAACGATTTAGCAGGAATGGAGATGTCTATACAAATGCAAAATGAGATTGGTATAGCACGTGAGCGGCTTATACAGTTTAGCGCAGCTTGTGACAGCCTGGGTGTTTAAAGTTATTTTCCGTAACATATTTTAGCTCTTCTGAAACGTTGACTTGGAAATTGAGCGTAACAAAACAAGGAAATGAAAATGTAATTTGATATTAAATACATCAGTCCAGAATTTTGACACAGGGGATTGCACCTAAAACCTCACAGTGTAAGTTACAGAATTCTACTCGAAGACTCGCTGCATTGCTTGTGATTTACGCTCATTAATATTAGCAGTTGAAATTTTGCCAGTAAACGTCAAAATTAAAAGAAAGAATAACAGTTACTATTAAAGTAGGCGAGCTGATTCAAATTAAGGGTTCGAGACATGGATTTGGGAAATATTCAGGGTGAAACATAAAACTTTCTTTTGCTTCCAGAAATCAAAAAATTGAATGAAGATTCCGCAGCTGCATGTGAGGAAAATCTACAGATTTCCACATTAAGTTCATAATTCAGTATAAATAGTTGAATGAACGTAAGTTGTTCAGGATTTAATTAAAATGCATTGCTTTTCACATGGACGCTGATCTAATGCCACAGCGAAGCCTCTTACCACAACATTGTGAATGAGAAATTTCGACCAACAACCTGCGGAGGTTTTAAATATTTAACTGAAAATGCATTAAACGAACTCAGCTCACTATTACGATTATCCAAATGTAAAGCTGTTAAAACACTTGGTATGCTGTACAGTATCATAAATAGATGTTAAACGGTTTGGTCAAATATGTACGCGGTCTAAATTGGAGATTTCTTTAATGCAATTATTGTTATTTTGCATGCATACAAAACAGTGGAGGCAAAGGATAGAGGTAAATGCTTAGAGAAAGTAAAACATTTCTAAACATAAACATTTGCTTCAGTGGAGCGATTGCTTAACATTTTCAAAGGAATTATCTTGCAAAGCCTTGTGGCTCCTTTTTATTGTCCAGTAGACAGAAACAGTCACACAATATTAAACGCATGTTCTCACCATCCGATTTGAGCACATCTCCCTGCAGTGAAATTCACCGTTATATCCGATTTCTCTGACTTGAAGTTACTTGCCTTAACGTTTGTCTATTGCTCTTTGCGTTAGGTACTTGCCTATCATCCAATTAAATATATTTATATTTATTATCCATCCATCTATTTATCTATTTATGTATTAATCTATCAACTATCTATCTCTCGATCAGTCGATCTGTTTGAATACATACCTACCTACATGTATGTTCGCTCTTTTGTTTGGTTAAGATGATCGCAATATTAATTATAAATTACATTTCAGGAGCACATGCATAGCGTTCGGGTAGTTAGTGGAACTTCACCAGGCAAAACACGACACAATTGGCATCGACTGCCCAGGTAGCTTATGGTAAAACCTTATATGCAATGCCAGTGAGTTTCGTCATTTCTTGGCAATTTAAATGTAATGTTCAACTATTTTCTCCATTTCAGCGGTTGTGATTTGCATGGCAATTATTTGAATCAATTGATTGAATATTGAAATATTTTGAGGCGAAAGTGGCTTCTGTCCAACTATGGCAATGAAGTCGAGATGTCGAAAGAATTGGCGGGGTCGTCCGAATAATGAGTCGAAATTCTAACGAGCGTAAAAGTGTAATTGAAATACAGAAGGAAAGGCAACAATGGAAATGGGAATATGGAATGCAGTGGTGAGGGTCAAGCGAGATTATGACATGGAGGAAGCACAAGCGAGCGGGAAGAAGACCAGCGTAAAATGAGAACACAAAGTCGTAGGGAACAGATGAGGGCTGAACAAACGTTAACAAATATTTTCATTGTCTACAACTCAGATGTTTTGGTTAAATAGTTGAAACCACAACCCGCCCATAGATTTTACAGAAAGTTGACATTCACATTCATATTGCAGCATTTTCCTTCCATGAAACCTTTCAAAGTGCTTCACAGTGTGCTGTTTCCTTGCAGTTCAGTAACTCCTTATTGATGCATTGTAGTTTCATATCCTCTGTGTGGAAGTCGAACTTATTTATGCCTCATCGTGACCTCCTTTGGGAAGAGTCATAATGTCTTTTTCTGAATTTTGTTCTACATCTTTGTAAAGCTTTCCCAGAATCAAGCGTATTCTCAAACTGGTTACCACAGTTCTATATTGTAGCTACATACTTTTGGTTCATGTCACAACTGCAAGCTACTTTCCAACTTGAGCCTCATTGTTCCAACTATCTTTACCCACTGCGCCTGGGATGCAGGCGACAGTTAAACAGAAATATGTAGCTGTCTTGCTGATGATTCTCCATTCGTTTATATTAGCAGGACAGCTTTTGCACTTTCATGACACAATTGGAAGAAAGATTAGTAGTTGCAATTAAAGAAAATGAGGCAATTAAGAGTAAATGTTAGTGGCACAGATTTGGACAATATTTAGAGTGGAGCATGAAACCTTTTTTTTCTAGAAATGGAAAAATTGAAAGCAGATTGCAAAGATGCAGGTGAGCGAGAATGGCAGCGATTCACACTGAGTTCATAAATCATTTTACATTGTCTAAAGAAGGTAAACTATTAGAATTTTAATAAAATGTATTCCGTTTTAACATGGACGCCATTTTATTGCCACAGCTAGGCGTCTATTGTATCTTTGAAAAGTAGAAATTTCTACCAACAGCATGTGGTGTTCTTAAATAATTAATTGAAAAAGTGAAGAATGAACTCAGTATAATAGCATGATTTTCCGAATGCAAAACTGCCAATAAACTGTAGAGTATCATAAATAGATATTAAGGGATTTGGTCAAATATGTACCCAGTCTATTTGGTGATTTCTTTGAAATGATAATTTTTACATGCTTTTACATACAGCGGATGCAAAGGAGAAAGGTAAATTCTTACAGAAAGTTAAATATTTCCAAACAAAGACATTTGGATTAAATGGGGCGATTGCTTTGCATTTTCAATGGAATTATCCAGCAAAGCCTTGTGGTGCCTTGTTATCGTGTAACAATCACACAATATTAACATCACGTCGTCACCGTCTGATTTGAGCACATCATCCTTCATTCACATTTTACCTAATGTGCTAGATCTCTGACTTCAAGGTTCCCACCTTATTGCTTATCTGTTTCTTAAATGTAATTAAATATCTATCATTTATCTAACGATCGTGCTATCTATCTTTCTATCTACCTAACTGTATGTTCGCTTTATTGTTTGGTTAAGATGACCGCAAAATAAATTATAAATTACATCTCAGGAGCACATGCAAAGCATTCGGGTAGTTAGTGAAACTTCACCAGGCCTAACACGACAAAACTGGCGTCGACTGCCCAGGTAGCTTATGGTAAAACATTGTATGCAATGCCAGTGAGTTTCGTCGTTTCTTTGCAATTTAAATGTAATGTTCAACTCTTTTCTCCATTTCAGCCGTTGCGATTTGCATGGCAATTATTTGAATCAATTGATTGGATATTGAAATATGTTGATGCGGAAGTGGCTTCTGTCCAACTGCAGCCACCACCAGGGCAATGTCAGCAATGCATGAAGTCGAGATGTCAAAAGAATTGGCGGGGTCGTCCAAATAATGGGTCGAAATTCGAACGAGCGTAAAAGTGTAATTGAAATACAGAAAGAAAGGTAACAATGGAAATGGGAATAGGGAATGCAGTGGTGAGCGTCAAGTGAGATTATGACATGGAGGAAGTACAAGCGAGAGGAAAGAAGATCCAGGATGAAATGAGAACAAAAAGTCGTACAGATAACAGATGAGGGCAGAAAAAATGTTACCACATATTTTCATTGTCTACAACTCAGATGTTTTGGTTAAATAGTTGAAACCACAACCCGCCCACAGATTTTACAGAAAGTTGACATTCACATTCATATTGCAGCATATTCCTTCCATGAAACCTTTCAAAGTGCTTCACAGTGTGCTGTTGCCTTGCAGTTCAGTAACCAGTGCTCCTTATTGATGCACTGTAGTTTCATAACCTCTGTGTGGAAGTCGAACCTGTTTACGCCTCATCGTGACCTCCTTTGGGGAGAGTCATAACGTCTTTTTCTGAATTTTGTTCTACATCTTTGTAACTCTTTACCAGAATCAAGCATAATCTCAAACTGGTTACCACAGTTCTATATTGTATGTACATACTATTGGTTCATTTCATAACTACAAGCTACTTCCCAACTTGAGCCTCATTGTTCCAATTATCTCTACCCACAGTGCCTGGGATAGAGTCATAGAGTCATAGAGTAATACAGCACAGATAGAGGCCCTTCGGCCCATCGTGTCCATGCCGGCCATCAAGCCCTGTCTAATCTAATCCCATATTCCAGCATTTGGCCCGTAGCCTTGTATGCTATGGCATTTCAAATGCTCATCCAAATGCTTCTTAAATGTTGTGAGGGTTTCTGCCTCCACAACCCTTTCAGGCAGTGAGTTCCAGACTCCAACCACCCTCTGGGTGAAAAAGTTCTTTCTCAAATCCCCTCTAAACCTCCCTCCCTTTACCTTGAATCTATGCCCCCTAGTTATTGACCCCTCTACTAAGGGGAAAAGCTCCTCAGCATCCATCCTATCTATGCCCCTCACAATTTTGTACACCTCAATCATGTCCCCCCTCAGCCTCCTCTGCTCCAAGGAAAACAAACCCAATCTGCCCAGTCTCTCTTCATAGCTGAAGCGCTCCAGCCCTGGTAACATCCTGGTGAACCTCCTCTGCACCCTCTCTAACGCGATCACATCTTTCCTGTAGTGTGGCGACCAGAACTGCACACAGTATTCCAGCTGTGGCCTAACCAGTGTTTTATACAGCTCCATCATAACCTCCTTGCTCTTATATTCTATGCCTCGGCTAATGAAGGCAAGTATCCCATATGCCTTTTTTACCACCTTATCCACCTGTTCCGCCGCCTTCAGGGATCTGTGTACCTGCACACCCAGATCCCTCTGACCCTCCGTCTTGCCTAGGGTCTTACCATTCATTGTGTATTCCCTTGCCTTGTTAGACCCCCCAAAGTGCATCACCTCGCACTTTTCCGGGTTAAATTCCATTTGCCACTGATCCGCCCATCTGACCAACCCATCTATATCGTTCTGCAGACTGAGGCTACCCTCCTCGCTATTTACCACCCTACCAATTTTAGTATCATCCGCGAATTTACTGATCATACCCTTTACATTCATATCCAAGTCATTAATGTAGACCACAAACAGCAAGGGACCCAGCACCGATCCCTGTGGTACCCCACTGGCCACAGGTTTCCAGTCACAAAAACAACCTTCGACCATCACCCTCTGCCTTCTGCCACTAAGCCAGTTTTGTATCCAATGTGCCAAGGCACCCTGGATTCCATGGGCTCTTACCTTCTTGACCAGTCTCCTGTGCGGGACTTTATCGAAGGCCTTACTGAAATCCATGTATACCACATCCACTGCGTTACCCTCATCCACACACCTAGTCACCCCCTCAAAAAATTCAATCAAATTAGTCAGACATGATCTTCCCTTGACAAAGCCATGTTGACTATCCCTGATTAATCCTCGCCTCTCCAAGTGGAGACAAATTTTGTCCCTCAGGATTTTTTCCAGTAATTTTCCTACCACTGATGTTAGGCTCACTGGCCTGTAGTTCCCCGGTTTTTCCCTACTACCCTTCTTGAATAATGGTACTACATTAGCGGTTCTCCAGTCCTCTGGCACATCCCCTGTGGCCAGAGAGGTCCTGAATATATGTGTTAGAGCCCCCGCAATCTCCTCCTTTGCCTCACACAGCAGCCTGGGGTACATTTCATCGGGGCCTGGGGATTTATCCATTTTTAGGCCAGCTAAAACCGCCAATACCTCCTCCCTCTCGATGTTAATATGTTCGAGCATATCACAGTCCCCCCGCCCTATTTCTATGTCTACATCGTCCTTCTCCATAGTGAAAACAGATGCAAAAAATTCATTTAAAACCCCTCCTACATCTTCCGGCTCCACACACAGATTGCCACTTTTGTCCCTAATGGGCCCTATTTTTTCCCTAGTTATCCTTTTACCCTTAATATACTTATAAAACATCTTCGGATTTTCCTTTATTTTGCTCGCCAGTGTTATTTCATGGCCCCTCCTTGATCTCCTGATTTCTTTTTTAAGTATCCCCCTGCACTTTTTGTACTCCTCTAGGGCTTCCTCCGTCTTTAGCCTTTTGTATCTACCAAAAGCCCTCCTTTTTTTCCTAATCCATTCCCGTATATCCCCTGACATCCACGGTTCCCTGTGGTTTTTGGAACCACTCTTGACCTTTATGGGAACATGTTGCCCTTGTATGATCTCAATCTCCCTTCTGAAAGCCTCCCATTGCTCCGATGCGGATTTTCCTACAAGTAGCTGATCCCAGTCCATTTTGGCCAGATCCTGCCTTATCCTATTAAAATCGGCCTTCCCCCAATTTAGAACCTTTATTTCCGGCCCATCCCTGTCCTTTTCCATGACCACCTTAAATCTTACCATATTATGGTCACTATCACCAAAGTGCTCACCTACTAGCACTTTTTCCACTTGGCCGGCCACATTCCCTAGAATTAGGTCCAGTACCGCCCCCTCTCTTGTAGGACTTTCTACATGCTGGCTCAAAAAGCTCTCCTGGATGCACTTTAAGAATTCTACACCCTCTGAGCCTTTCACACTTTGACTATCCCAGTTAATATTGGGGAAGTTGAAATCCCCCATTATTATTACCCTATTATTTGCACATTTCTCTGAGATTCGCCTACATATCTGTTCCTCTATCTCCCCCTGACTGTTTGGAGGCCTATAGTACACTCCCAGCAAAGTGCTTGCCCCCTTTTTGTTTTTAAGCTCCACCCATATGGCCTCATTAGAGGACCCAGCTAATATATCATCCCTCCTTACTGCAGTAATTGACTCCTTAATTAATATTGCGACACCCCCTCCTCTTATACCTCCCCCTCTGTCTCGCCTGAAGATTCTGTACCCCGGAATATTGAGCTGCCAGTCTTGCCCCTCCCTCAACCATGTCTCAGTGATAGCAACAATATCATACTCCCATGTGTTTATCAACACCTTCAGTTCATCCACCTTATTTGCAAGGCTCCTTGCATTAAAATAGATGCCATCCAGCCTTGCCCTTATATATTTGCCCTGCCTACCAAGCTGACTTGTTTTTTCCTCCATAATTGGCAGCACATCCCCCCCTACTTCAGCTCCCCCCTGTATCCCATCCCCCTGCCAAGTTAGTTTAAACCCCCCCCGACAGTGCTAGCAAACCTCCCCGCAAGGATATTTGTCCCGCTCTGGTTCAGGTGCAACCCGTCCGACTTGTACAAGTCCCACCTTTCCCAGAAGCAGGCCCAGTGATCCAGGAAAGTAAAACCCTCCCCCCTACACCAACTCTTTAGCCACGCATTCATCTGCTCTATCCTCCCATTCCTATACTTACTAGCACGTGGCACTGGGAGTAATCCAGAGATTACACCCTTTGAGGTCCTGCCCTTTAATCTGTTACCTAGCTCCCTAAATTCTTGATGCAGGACCTCATCCCTCTTTTTACCTATGTCGTTGGTACCAATGTGGACCACGACCACTGGCTGTTCACCCTCCCCCTCCAGAATGCCCTCCAGAATGCCCTCCAGATGTAGGCGACAGTTAAACAGAAATATGTAGCTGTCTTGCTGATGATGCTCCATTCGTTTATATTAGCAGAACAGCTTTTGCACTTTAACGACAAAATTAAAAGAAAGATTAGTAGTTGCAATTAAACAAAACAAGGTGATTAAGATTAATTCTTAGAGGTACAGATTTGGACAATATTTAGGGTGAAGCATGAAAACTTCTTTTCCTTCTAGAAATGGAAAAATTGAAAGCAGATTGCAAAGATGCAGGTGAGCGAGAACGAGAGAGATTCGCATTGAGTTCATAAATCATTATACATAGTCTAAAGAAGGTAAACTATTAGAATTTTACTAAAATGTATTCTGTTTTAACATGGACACCATTTTAATGCCACAGCTAGGCGTCCTACTGTATCTTTGTAAAGTAGAAATTTCTACCGAAAACATAATTAATTGAAAAAGCAAAAAATGAACTCAGTATAATAGCATGATTTTCCAAATGCAAAACTGCCAATAAACTGTAGAGTATCATAAATAGATATTAAGGGATTTGGTCAAATATGTACCCAGCCTATTTGGTGATTTCTTTGCAATTATTATTTTTACATGCATTTAAAAACAGCGGATGCAAAGGAGAAAGGTAAATGCTTAATGAAAGTAAAATATTTCCAAACATAAACATTTGGATTGAATGGGGCGATTGCTTTTCATTTTCAATGTAATTATCTAGCAATGTCTTGCGGTGCCTTGTTATCGTGTACCGGTTAAACAATCACACAATATTAACATCACGTCGTCACCGTCCGATTTGAGCACATCATCCTTCATTCACATTTTCCCTAATGTGATAGACCACTGACTTCAAGTTCCCCGCCTTATTGCTTATCTGTTTTTTAAATTTAATTAAATATCTATCATTTATCTAACGATCTTGCGGTCTGTTATCTATCTATCTATCTATCTATCTATCTATCTATCTATCTATCTGTCTATCTATCTAACTGTATGTTCACTCTTTTGTTTGGTTAAGATGATCGCAAAATAAATTATAAATTACATCTCAGGAGCACATGCATAACATTCGGGTAGTTAGTGGAACTTCACCAGGCCAAACATGACAAAACTGGCGTCGACTGCCCAGGTAGCTTATGGTAAAGCATTGTATGCAATGCCAGCGAGTTTCGTCGTTCCTTTGCAATTTAAATGTAATGTTCAACTCTCTTCTCCATTTCAGCGGTTGTGATTTGCATGGCAATTATTTGAATCAATTGATTGGATATTGAAATATTTTGAGGCGAAAGTTGCTTCTGTCCAACTGCAGCCACCACCATGGCAGTGTCAGCAATGTGTGAAGCCGAGATGTCGAAAGAATTGGCGGGGTCGCCCGAATAATGGGTCGAAATTCGAAGCAGTATAAACATGTAATTGAAATATAGAAGGAAAGGTAACAATGGAAATGGGAATAGGGAATGCAGTGGTGAGGGTCAAGCGAAATTATGACATGGAGAAAGCACAAGCGAGCGGAAAGAAGACCAGGGTCAAATGAGAACAAAAAGTCGTACAGAGAACAGATGAGGGCAGAAAAAACGTTACCACATATTTTCATTGTCTACAGCTCAGATGTTTTGGTTAAATAGTTGAAACCACAACCCGCCCACAGATTTTACAGAAAGTTGACATTCACATTCATATTGCAGCATATTCCTTCCATGAAACCTTTAAAAGTGCTTCACAGTGTGCTGTTCCCTTGCAGTTCAGTAACCAGCGCTCCTTATTGATGCACTGTAGTTTCATATCCTCTGTGTGCAAGTCGAACCTATTTACGCATCATCGTGACCTCCTTTGTGAAGAGTCATAATGTCTTTTTCTGAATTTTGTTCTACATCTTTTTAACGCTTTACCAGAATGAAGCATAATCTCAAACTAGTTACCACAGTTCTATATTGTATGTACATATTATTGGTTCATGCCATAACTACAAGCTACTTTCCAACTTGAGCCTCATTGTTCCAACTATTTCTACCCACTGTGCCTGGGATGCAGGCGACAGTTAAACAGAAATATGTAGCTGTCTTGTTGATGATTCTCAATTCGTTTATATAACAGAACAGCTTTTGCACTTTAACGACAAAATTAAAAGAAAGATTAGTAGTTGCAATTAAACAAAACAAGGCAATTAAGATTAATTCCTAGTGGTACAGATTTAGACAATATTTAGAGTGGAGCATGAAACCTCCTTCTTCTTCTAGAAATGGAAAAATTGAAAGCAGATTGCAAAGATGCAGGTGAGTGAGAACGGCAGAGATTCACACTAAGTTCATAAATCATTTTACATTGTCTAAAGAAGGTAAACTATTAGAATTTTATTAAAATGTATTCTGTTTTAACATGGACGCCATTTTAATGCCACAGCTAGGCGTCCTATTGTATCTTTGTAAAGTAGAAATTTCTACCAACAACATATGGTGATCTTAAATAATTTATTGAAAAATGAAGAATGAACTCAGTATAATAGCATGATTTTCCAAATGCAAAACTGCCAATAAACTGTAGAGTATCATAAATAGATATTAAGGGATTTGGTCAAATATGTACCCAGTGTATTTGGTGATTTCTTTGCAATTATTATTTTTACATGCATTTAAATACAGCGGATGCAAAGGAGAAAGGTAAATGCTTAAAGAAAGTAAAATATTTCCAAACATAAACATTTGGATTGAATGGGGCGATTGTTTTGTATTTTCAATGGAATTATCTAGCAGTCTTGTGGCACCTTGTTATCGTGTAACAATCACACAGTATTAACATCACGTAGTCACCGTCCGATTTGAGCACATCATCCTTCATTCACATTTTACCTAAAGTGCTAGATCTCTGACTTCAAGGTTCCCACCTTATTGCTTATCTGTTTCTTAAATTTAATTAAATATCTATCATTTATCTAACGATCGTGCAATCTATCTATCTATCTATCTATCTATCTATCTATCTATCTATCTACCTAAATGTATGTTCGCTTTTTTGTTTGGTTAAGATGATCGCAAAATAAATTATAAATTACATCTCAGGAGCACATGCATAGCGTTCGGGTAGTTAGTGGAACTTCACCAGGCCAAACATGACAAAACTGGCGTCGACTGCCCAGGTAGCTTATGGTAAAACCCTGTATGCAATGCCAGCGATTTTCGTCGTTTCTTTGCAATTTAAATGTAATGTTCAACTCTTTTCTCCATTTCAGCGGTTGCGATTTGCATGGCAATTATTTGAATCAATTGATTGGATATTGAAATATTTTGAGGTGAAAGTTGCTTCTGTCCAACTGCAGCCACCACCATGGCAGTGTCAGCAATGTGTGAAGCCGAGATGTCGAAAGAATTGGCGGGGTCGTCCGAATAATGGGTCGAAATTCGAAGCAGTATAAACATGTAATTGAAATATAGAAGGAAAGGTAACAATGGAAATGGGAATAGGGAATGCAGTGGTGAGGGTCAAGCGAAATTATGACATGGAGAAAGCACAAGCAAGCGGAAAGAAGGCCAGGGTCAAATGAGAACAAAAAGTCGTACAGAGAACAGATGAGGGCAGAAAAAACGTTACCGCATATTTTCATTGTCTACAGCTCAGATGTTTTGGTTAAATAGTTGAAACCACAACCCGCCCACAGATTTTACAGAAAGTTGACATTCACATTCATATTGCAGCATATTCCTTCCATGAAACCTTTAAAAGTGCTTCACAGTGTGCTGTTCCCTTGCAGTTCAGTAACCAGTGCTCCTTATTGATGCACTGTAGTTTCATATCCTCTGTGTGCAAGTCGAACCTATTTACGCATCATCGTGACCTCCTTTGGGAAGAGTCATAATGTCTTTTTCTGAATTTTGTTCTACATCTTTTTAACGCTTTACCAGAATCAAGCATAATCTCAAACTGGTTACCACAGTTCTATATTGTATGTACATACTATTGGTTCATGTCATAACTACAAGCTACTTTCCAACTTGAGCCTCATTGTTCCAACTATCTCTACCCACTGTGCCTGGGATGCAGGCGACAGTTAAGCAGAAATATGTAGCTGTCTTGTTGATGATTCTCAATTCGTTTATATTAGCAGAACAGCTTTTGCACTTTAACGACAAAATTAAAAGAAAGATTAGTAGTTGCAATTAAACAAAACAAGGCAATTAAGATTAATTCCTAGTGGTACAGATTTGGACACTATTTAGAGTGGAGCATGAAACCTCCTTCTTCTTCTAGAAATGGAAAAATTGAAAGCAGATTGCAAAGATGCAGGTGAGTGAGAACGGCAGAGATTCACACTATGTTCATAAATCATTTTACATTGTCTAAAGAAGGTAAACTATTAGAATTTTATTAAAATGTATTCCGTTTTAACATGGACGCCATTTTATTGCCACAGCTAGGCGTCTATTTTAACTTTGTAAAGTAGAAATTTCTACCAACAGCATGTGGTGTTCTTAAATAATTTATTGAAAAAGTGAAGAATAAACTCAGTATAATAGCATGATTTTCCAAATGCAAAACTGCCAATAAACTGTAGAGTATCATAAATAGATATTTAGGGATTTGGTCAAATATGTACCCAGTCTATTTGGTGATTTCTTTGCAATTATTATTTTTACATGCATTTAAATACAGCGGATGCAAAGGAGAAAGGTAAATGCTTAAAGAAAGTAAAATATTTCCAAACATAAACATTTGGATTGAATGGGGCGATTGCTTTGCATTTTCAACGGAATTATCTAGCAGTCTTGTGGCACCTTGTTATCGTGTAACAATCACACAATATTAACATCACGTAGTCACCGTCCGATTTGAGCACATCATCCTTCATTCACATTTTACCTAATGTGCTAGATCTCTGACTTCAAGGTTCCCACCTTATTGCTTATCTGTTTCTTAAATGTAATTAAATATCTATCATTTATCTAACGATCGTGCAATCTATCTATCTATCTATCTATCTATCTATCTATCTATCTACCTAAGTGTATGTTTGCTTTTTTGTTTGGTTAAGATGATCGCAAATATAAATTATAAATTACATCTCAGGAGCACATGCATAGCGTTCGGGTAGTTAGTGGAACTTCACCAGGCCAAACATGACAAAACTGGCGTCGACTGCCCAGGTAGCGTATGGTAAAACCCTGTATGCAATGCCAGCGATTTTCGTCGTTTCTTTGCAATTTAAATGTAATGTTCAACTCTTTTCTCCATTTCAGCAGTTGCGATTTGCATGGCAATTATTTGAATCAATTGATTGGATATTGAAATATTTTGATGCGAAAGTGGCTACTGTCCAACTATGGCAATGAAATCGAGATGTTGAAAGAATTGGCGGGGCCGTCCAAATAATGGGTCGAAATTCAAATGAGTAAAATATTTCCAAACAAAAACATTTGGATTAAATGGGGAGATTGCTTGTCATTTTCAATGGAATTATCTAGCAGAGTCTTGTGGCGCCTTGTTATCGTGTACCAGCTAAACAATCACACAATATTAACATCACGTCGTCACCGTCCGATTTGAGCACATCATCCTTCATTCACTTTTTACCTAATGTGCTAGATCTCTGACTTCAATTTCCCCGCCTTATTGCTTATCTGTTTTCTTTAATTTAATTAAATATCTATCATTTATTTAACGATCTTGCTATCTGTATCCATCGATCTATCTATCTACCTATCTACCTGTCTGTCTATCTATCTGCCTGTCTGTCTATCTATCTGTCTGTCTATCTGTCTGTCTATCTATCTGTCTGTCTATCTATATGTCTGTCTATCTATCTATCTATCTATCTGTCTTCTGGAAGTTAATGGGGATCCCCAGCGATGAGCTGTCGTGACGTCAAAATCTGTCTAAGCAACCAATCAAAGCGTAGCATTTTCACAGACAGCGAACCAGTAATCAGATATGATCCTTTTTTAATAACTTTTCTAAAGTGTTTGTGACATCAAAAGAGCTCTCACATGTGGAAAAGGCATACCTGAAATAAAGATGAACAATCGTTAAAAATATTCATGTAGTTTTAAATTTCCTTAAACATTTTAATATTAATTAATATTGATAAGCTTGACACTTCACAAATTTAAAACTAATTTTTCAGTGACATAACCTGTCGTGTTCAGTCAATACGCTGTTAAAACCCGAGTTACACCTAATCCTTAAGGGTTTCAGCTTAACGGGGTGTTCCACCGCATAATTACTGTGGATGAGCCGAGTTTTTCGCCAGTTTCCATAATTTGAGAGATTACACTCATTTCTGCCTCTGTGGAGTTCGGGGGTTGGCAGGGGCGCGGCGGGTGGTGTTTGGTGGGGGTGGAGAATGGCACAGCCTGTGGAAGTGCAGGGAATGACCGATCACACCTTCAGGGTTTACACATTTGGCTGTGCATGTGCTAAATCCTGTCGTTGCGGTCAATTTCAAAGGTGAAATGATGGCAAAACCTGCCAGTTCGTCATTCATTTTCCACACTATTCATCCTTTTCGCTAGCACCTTGTTCCCACCCCGTTTCAGATGCAGTCGTCGCAACGGTACAGCATCCTCCAGTCACACTGAACAATGTCCCATGAAAAGGGACCTTTCCATCTCACACCAATCCTATAGGCACGTGTTCAACTTTCTGATCCAACTCTGGATATCGCATTTGCAGGACCTCCTACCTACTCTTTCCTATGACCTTGGCTTCATCATGACCCCGGGCAAATCGGTCCTCCCACTTCCTTCTCAGAAACCTTACCAGTCACTTCGGGATGCCCCCTACTCTGGCACCAAGTAGGCAACATTCTATTTAGGACTCTCGATCCTGACTGCAAAAGGATGCTATCGATCCTCTTTATAATCGAACCTACCCCTTTAAACTGTTGCTACTGGGGTTTCACACGCTTTTTGCAACTGTATGTGCACACGTTTAGTGGTTAAGATGAATGCAATATGAATTCTAAAATGATCTCACACCGCTAAGGTAGTAAATTCAATTTTAACATGCACAACACAACAACCGTGGCCTCGACGGCCCAGGCAGCTGATGGGAAAAGCTTGGATGCAATGCCGGAAATTTTTTTTTGTTTCATGTTAACTTAAATGTAGTTTGCAACTGCAGTCTACATTTCAAATCTAGAGATTTGCACGGTAATTATTTTGAACAATTGTCCGGATATTGAAATATTTTCAAGCCAAAGTGGCTTCTACCAAACTTAAGTCTCTCCATGGTAGCATCAGTACTACAGGTAGTTCCAGAGGTGGTAAAAAATGGGCGGCGTCGTCGAAATTCGAACGAGTTTGAAAATATAAATGGAATACAGAAGACGAGGTAATTATTGAAAAAGGAAGATGTAAAGAAGTAAGGAGGGGGAAGCAAGATTAATATGAAATGGAGGAAACACAAGTTAGGGGAAGGCAGAAAGATGAGGCCAAGATGAGAAGGGAGAGTCATAGAGGAAAAAAAGATAAGGGAATAAAGAAACGTTAACGAATATTTTCTTGGTCTAGTACTCAACAATTTTAATTAAATAGTTGAATCAATGACATCATCCCACAAAAGTGCAGATAGTTGATATTCGTATATATATTGTAGCATTTTCCTTCCAGGAAATAGTTCAAAGTGCTTCACAGCGTGGTGTTTTCTTGTGGTTCAGTGACCATTGTTGCTTATTGATATACTGCAGTGTTCTAATCTCTTCGTGGATGTCAACTCATCATGCGTTGCTTTGGGAAAAGTCATAATGTTTATTCTTAGTTTTGTTCTACATCTTGTATGCTAGCTTTACTAGCATACAAGATAATCTCAAACGGTTTAGCCTACTTGCATATTTTAGTTTGATAATTTTTTTTCGTGTAATAACTGAAAGCTACTTCCCAACTTGGTCGTAATTTTCTATTTATCTCTACCCTCTGTGCCTGAGATGCAGGCGTTGGCTAAACGGAATCAGAGCTGTATTTCTTTATGCGTTCATGAGATGTGGGCGTCGCTGGCAAGGACAGCATTTATTGCCCAACCCTAATTGCCCTTGAGAAGGTGGTGGTGAGCCGCCTTCCTGAACTGCTGCAGTCCATGTCAATATGGTGAAGGTCAGGATGGTGTGTGACTTGGAGGGGAGCTTGGGGGTGGTGGTGGTCCCATGCACCTGCTTCCCTTATCCTTCTAGGTGGAAGAGTTCGTGGATTTGACAGGTGCTGCTAAGGAAGCCTTGGCAATTTGCTGCAGTGCATCTTGTAGATGGTACACACTGCAGCCACGGTACGCCGGTGGTGGAGGGAGTGAATGTTTAAGGTAGTGGGTGGGGTGCCAATCAAGCGGGCTGCTTTGTCTTGGATGGTGTCGAGCCTCTTGAGTGTTTTTCGAGCTGCACTCATCCAGACAAGTGGAAAGTATTCCATCACACTACTTACTTGTGCCTTGTAGCTGGTGGAAAGGTCTTGGGCAGTCAGATGGTGAGACACTCGCTGCAGAATACCTGGCCTCTGACCTGCCAATATTGCCACAGTATTTATGGTCACTTCCAGGCTATTGCTGGTGGGGATTCAGCGATGGTAATGCCATTGAATGTCAAGCGGAGGTGGTTAGAATCTCGCATGTTGGAGATAGTCATTGTCTGGCATTTGTGTGACGCAAATATTAGCTACCACTTATCAACCCAAGCCTGAACGTCGTCCAGGTCTTGGTGCATGCGGGCATGGACTGCTTCATTTTCTGAGGAGTTGTGAATGGCACTGAACACTGTGCAGTCATCAGCAAACATCCCCACCTTATGTTGGAGGGAAGGTCATTGATGAAGCAGCTGAAGATGGTTGGGCCAAGGACACCGCCCTGAGGACCTCCTGCATCGATGGCCTGGAGCTGTGATGATTGACCTCCAACCACCACAACCTCTTCCTTTGTGCTAGGTATGACTCCAGGCAGTGTTGAGCTTACCCCCGACTCACATTGACTTCAGGTTTACTGGGGCTTCTTGATGCCACACTCAGTCTAATGTTGCCTTGATTTCAAGGGCAGTCACTCTCACCTGACCTCTGGAATTCAGCTCCTTTGTTCATGTTAGGACCAAGGCTGCAATGAGGTCGGGAGCCGAGTGGTCCAGGCTGAACTTAAACTGGGCATCAGTGAGAAGGTTATTGGAAAGTAAGTGCTGCTTGATTACACTGTTGATAACACCTTCCATCACGTTGCTGATGATTGAGAGTAGACTGATCGGGCAGTAATTGGCCGGATTGGATTTGTCCTGCTTTTTGTGAACAGGACATAACTGGGCAGTTTTTCACATGTCGGATGGATGCCAGTGTTGTAGCTGTAATGGAACAGCTTGGCTAGAGGCACAGCTAGTTCTGGAGCACAAGTCTTCAGAACGACAGCCGGGATATTGTCAGGGCCCATAGCCTTTGCTCTATCCAGTGCGCTCAGCCATTTCTTGATATCACGGGGAGTAAATCGAATTAGCTGAAGACTGACTTCTGTGATGGTGGGGACCTCCAGAGGAGGCCAATATATATCATCCACTCGGCACTTCTGGCTGAAGATGGTTTCAAATGCTTCAGCCTTGTCTTTTGCACATACGTGCTACGCTTCACCATCATTGAGGATGGAGATATTCATGGAGCCTCCTCCTCCCGTTAGTTGTGTAATGGACTGGATGTGGCAGGGCTGCAGAGCTTTGATCTGGTCCGTTGATTGTGGGATCTGTTAGCTCTGTCTGTAGCATTTTCGCTTTTTAGCAGCATGTAGTCCTGTGTTGCAGCTTTCCCAGGTTGGCACCTCGTGTCTAGGTATGCCTGGTGCTGCTCCTGGCATGCTCTTCTACACTCTTTATTGAACCAGGGTTGGTCCACTGGCTTGATGGTAAAGGTAGAGTGAGGGATGTGTCGGACATGAGGTTACAGATTGTGGTGGAATATAATTCTGCTGCTGATGGCCTCCAGTTTTGAGCTGCTAGATCTGTTCTGAAACTATCCCATTTAGCACGGTAATGCCTTGCAACACGATGGAGGCTGTCCTCAGTGTGAAGATGGGACTTCGTCTCCACACTGATGGTAGTCACATCTTCCAAGTTGTGTTCAACATGGAGGAGTACTGATTCATCAGCTGAGGGAGAGCGCTAGGAGATAATCAGCAGGTTTCCTTGCCCCTGATTGACCTGAAGCCATGAGACTTCATGGGGTTCGGAGCCAATGTTGAGGAATCCCAGGTCCACGCCTTCTCACCACCATTTCTGATGGGTCTACCCTACTGGTGGGACAGGACGGTGATGGAGGAGTTTTGGACAGTGGTTGAAAGGTTTCATTATGTTGCTTGACTAGTCTGTGGGATTTTGACAGAAGTCCCCAGATGTTGAGGAGGACTTTGCAGGGTCGACTGGGCTGGGTGCGCCGGGTGTCATGTCGTGGTCGATGCCGCGTGGCCCATCCAGTTTTATTCATAGTGGTTTGTTACAACTGAATGGCTTGCCAGATGGTAGTAAGAGTCAACCACATTTCTGTATACAGGACAGACCAGGTAAGGATGGCAGATTTCCTTCACTAAAGGACATTAGTGAACCAGCTGGGTTTTTACGACAATACCTTCATGGTCACCATTACTGATTCTAGCATTTCATTCCAGATTTATTTAGTTAACTTAATTTATATTCCCCAGCTACTGTGGTTGGATATGAACTCACATCTCTGAATCATTAAGCCTCTGGGTTACTAGCCCAGTAACATTATGGCTATGCTACCGCTCCCTTGCTGGTGATTCTCCATTCATTAATATTAGAAGTTTAACGACAAAATGAAAAGAAAGATTAATAGTTACGATTACAAAAAATGGGGTGATTCCGATTACTGGCATTGATTTGGGCAATATTTAGGTTGAAACATAAAGCCTTCCTTTCCTTCCAGAAATCGAAGAATTGAAGGCAGATCACGCAGCTACAAGTGAGGAAAATCTACAGATTTCCATACTGATTTCATAATTCAGTATAAATAGTCTAATTAACGTTAATTGTTAAGGATTTAAATAAAATATATTGCTTTTTGACATGGACGCCGATCAGATGCAACATCTAGGTCTCCAACTAAAGCTTTGTTAACGAGAAAATTCGACCAACAACCTGTGCAGCTTTTAACTATTTCACTGAAAATGCATTAAGCTAACGGAGCTCATTCATATGATTGTCTAAATGTAAAGCTAGAAAAAATAGCATACGCTTTAAATTATCTTAAATATATATTAAGCAGTTTGGTCACATATGTGCCCGGTCTAATTTGGAGATTTCTTAATATTGCAATAATTTTATTTTACATTCATGTTAAAACAGTCAAGGAAAAGGAGAAAGGTAAATGCTTAAATAAAGTAAAATATTTCCAAACATAAACATTTGATTGAATGGTGCAATTGCCTTTCATTTTCCAATGCATTATCTTGGAAAGGTTTGTGGCTTCTTGTTATTTTCCAATAGACATCAACAACCACACAATATTACTCTATGTTGTCACCATCCGATTTGAGCACATCTCCCTTCAGTGAAATGTCTCCTTTTATCGTGGATCTCTGATTTCAAGTTACTTGCCTAAAGTTTGCCTGTTTGTCTTTGCATTCGTTGCTTGCTTATCGTCCATCTTAATGTTTTTCATTTTTTAGCCATCTATCTAACTATTTTCTAAACAATGAAAAGGGAAGGTGTGATGCAGTAAGGAGGGATAAGCGAGATTAATATCAAATAGAGGAAACAAAAGCTAGGCGGAGGCAAAACGACGAGGCACAGATGTAAAGAGAGAGTTATACAGCAAAAATGTTAAGGGAAGAAAAAATCTTTAAAGATTACTTTCTTAGTCTAGTACTCAACTGGTTTGATTAAATAGATGAACCAACGCCCCCACCAGAGAAAAGTTCAGAAAGTTGATATTCCTATATATATTTGAGCATATTCCTTCCAGGAAATAATTAAAACTGCTTCACTGAGTACTGTTTTCTTAGGGTTATATGACAAGTGTTGCTTATTGATGCACTGCAGTGCCCTCATCTCTGCGTGGAAGTGAAACCTTTATAAGCCTCATCATGAGCTGCATTGGGAAGAGTCATTGTCATGAATCTTACCATTCATGTAGAAATGACTGATGAGATAACACTGGGCGGCCAGGTGGTGGCGCCATCCAAGGAAAGTATAAATACTTGGGAGTGGGCCCAACTTGCTCAGGACGTTTTTGTAACTAGGAACTGGTGATGTAACTAGAGCTCTTGGTTGTGAAACAGTTGATTAAAGCCTTGTTTTATACTCAAACCAAGTGCTCAGTCGTTTTCTTACGTCAATTTAATCAACTGTGTATCGGCTCCACGCTCTGAGTGATTTTGGGAACAGCCAGCTACGACTTCATCTGTAGAAGTGAACACCGGCATAGTAATCAATCCATCATGGAGAAACTACTCAGATCCGCCCGTCTTGACCTGGACCCGAATTCACCTACAACTGCTAAGGTATGGAAACACTGGTAGCGTACCTTCAGCAACTTCCTCAGGGTGTGTGGTGAAAATGTTCCTGATAAATTCGAGATACTTGCCAATTATGTGTCTCCTCATGTGTTTGACTATATTGAAGACTGTGTAGACTATGACTCCGCTATTCTAATATTACAGAGACTATATGTTAAGGTCCCAAACAAAACTTTTGCTCGGCATCTACTGGCCACAACTCAACAACAACCTGGGGAATCACTTGACGAATTCTTTCAAAAGCTTTGCATGGCTCAGCAAGCATTGTAATCTTAAAGCTGTCACATCTGAGCAGTACCAGGAGGAGTTAATTCGTGATTCCTTTATTAATGGGATTGCATCTCCCTTCATACGCCAGAATCTGTTGGAGAATAAAACCCTCGAGTTACAGGCTGCCTATGACCAGGCATGTTCTCTGGATTAGCAAAGAGGAATGCAGATACCTATCTTTTACCATGTGCACGGGCTGCTGCTATCACTTTTAGTGACTCCTTCGATAGGCCTCGGGCGGAAGCCCTCACTGATGGTGACACTAACCTAGCGGATGACAACACTACCCTAGAAGTCTTCACTGATGATGACCCTGCCCTAGCGGCTTCTTGGCAATCTGGAAGAAGTGTTTTTTCTGTGGAGGTGCATTCCACTATAGGAAATGTTGTCCTGCTCGTAACGCAACCTGCAATTATTGCAGTAAGAAAGGTCTCTTCTTTGTACATCCACCAGCATTGCTCCTCACGAACGATTCTTCAGATTCCAGCATCGCTCCACTCATGGGACATCCCTACCATCATGGTTGGCAGCTCCCAGCCCTGTGCTGCTCCAAAGATTCATTCGATCTTCCAAGAATGATCCCCTCATCGACGAGGTGGAACTAACAGACGTTAATTACACATACGTGCACTGAGATCTGGCTCCCTGTCCAACCTGTCCCATGGACCCCACCGATAGAGGGATCCATATTACTGATGCCAATACTCTGTGCTGCTTTGAGGATGATGCCCTACCCGGGACATCAAGGGATCTGCCGGCTACTCCGCCGAATCAACTCGGGGAGCAGAGCACTCCCCACGGGATGGACACCTGAAGCCAGGACGCCGGACAATCACCAGCTACCAAGCAAGATGAAGCCAGCTCTGCACCTGTGGGTACCCGCACATGGATTCACGATCTCCCTAGTCCCCCTCAGATCGATCAAGGTGACACGGGCCCTGTCAACCTACCTGTACGAACCAAGCGGCCCAGGGATGAAGACATGGTCCGAGGAGACGTGCCTTCCTGCCACAAACAGAAATCAAAATGACTGCGGCTCTTCGTGGTCCATTATATCTGCTAGAAGGAAGTCGTCAGACTTCCAAATCTTTCAGGTGGGAAGAATGTCATGTATCTTACCATTCGTGTAGACATGACTCATGAGATAACACTGGGCACCCAGCTAGTGGCGCCGTCCAAGGAAAGTATAAATACTCGGGCATGGGCCCAGCTTGCTCAGGACGTTTTTGTAACCAGGAACTAGTGATGTAACTGGAGCTCATGGTTGTGAAACAGTTGATTAAAGCCTTGTTTTATACTCAAACCAAGTGCTCAGTAGTTTTCTTACATCAGTCATAATGGTTTTTTTCTGTTTGTTATACCTCTTTGTTAAAGTTTACCAGAATGCAGGGTAATCTCAAGCTGTTTAGCCGACTGATATATTTTGGTTACATGCATTTGTTTCATGTAATAACTATAAGCTACTCCCCAACTTGGGCCTCGTTTTCTATTTCTTTCTACTCACATTGCCTGAGACGGAGGCGATGGCTAAAGGGAAAACAGCGCATCCTTGCTGGTGATTCTTTGTTCATTAATATTAGCAGTTTAATTTTGCACATCAAAGAAAATAGTAAAAGAAAGATTAATAGTTATGATTATATAAAACGAGGCGATTCGGATTAAGGGTTAATGACACGGATTTGGGCAATATTTCGAGTGAAACATAACATTTTCTACTTCCAGAAATCGAAAAATTGAAGGCAGATCATGCAGCTGCAAGTGAGGAAAATCTACAGATTTCCATACTGAGCTCATACTTCAGTATAAATCGTCTAGTTACCGTAAATTGTTAAGGATTTCTTTAAAATATTTTGATTTTTGACATGGACGCCGATCTAATGCAACAGCTAGTTGTCTAACGATGCCTTTGTAAATGAGAAATTGTGACCAACAATCTATGCAGCTTTTCAATATTTCGCTGGAAGTGCATTAAAACCACTGGGCTCGCGAGTATCAGTATCCAAAGGAAAAGCTGCCAATACAAATTTGGTATGCTGTAAAGTATCTTAGATAGATATTAAGTGGTTTTGCCAAATCTGTACCCAGTCTAATTTGGAGATTTCTTTAATATTGCAATTATTATTATTTTACATGCACATAACAGTCGAGGAGAAGGAGAAAGGTAAATGCTTAAAGAAAGTGAAATACTTCCAAGTATAAACATTTAATTGACTGGAACGATTGCTTTCATTTTCAAAGGGAACATCTTGCAAAGGCTTGTGGCTCCTTGTTATAGTCCAGTAGACATAAATAATCACACAATATTAAGAGCATGTTGTCACAATCTGATTGCAGCACATCGTACTTCTGGGAAATTTATCCTTATATCCTATATCTCTGATTTCAATTTACTTGCCTTAAAGTTTGTCTACTTTACAGAAGAACATAAGAACATAAGAAATAGGGGCAGGAGTAGGCCAATCGGCCCCTCGAGCCTGTTCCGCCATTTAATAAGATCATGGCTGATCTGATCCTAACCGCCAATCTACTATCACAGAACCATCTCCTGAATCTAACATAATTAGACACACGAAATAGGAGCAGGATCAGGCTACAGGGCCCCTGGGCCCGCTCTGCTACCCACAGGGACATGTCCGATCCGAACCTAGACTCATGTCCAAATTCCTGCCCGCTCCCTGTAACCCTTAATTCCCTTTACTTCTAGGAAACTGTCTACTTCTGTTTTAAATTTATGTAATGATGTAGCTTCTACAGCTTTTTGGGGCAGCATATTCCATGGACCTACAACCCTCTGAGTGACGTAGTTCCTCCTCATCTCAGTTTTGAAAGAGCAGCCCCTTATTCTAAGACTATGCCCCCTAGTTCTAGTTTCACCCATCATCGGGAACATCCTCCCCGCATCCACCCGATCCAACCCCTTCACAATTTTATATGTTTCAATAAGATCGCTTCTCATTCTTCTGAACTCCAATGAGTAGAGTCCCAATCTACTCAACCTCTCCTCACATGTCCATCCCCTCATCCCCGGGATTAACCGAGTGAACCTGCTTTGTACTGACTCGAGAGCAAGTATGTCTTTTCTTAAGTATGGACACCAAAACTGTATGCAGTATTCCAGGTGCGGTCTCACCAATACCTTGTACAACTGAAGCAATACATCCCTATTTTTATATTCTATCCCTCTAGCAATGAAAGCCAACATTCCATTGGCCTTCTTAATCACTTGCTGCACCTGCATACTAACCTTTTGAGTTTCGTGCACCAGGACCCCCAGATAACTTTGTACTTCAGTACTTTCCAGTTTCTTGCCATTAAGATAATAGCTTGCTCTACGATTTTTCCTGCCAAAGTGCATAACCTCACACTTTCCAGTATTGTATTCCATCTGCCAAATCTCTGCCCACTTAGTTAGCCTGCCTATGTCCCCTTGCAGGTTTTTTATGTCCTCCTCACTCACTACTTTCCCTCCCATCTTAGTATCATCTGCAAACTTTGATATGTTACACTCGGTCCCCTCCTCCAAATCGTTAATATAGATTGTAAAGAGTTGGGGACCCAGCACCGACCCCTGCGGAATACCACTAGTTACTGATTGCCATTCTGAGAATGAACCATTTATCCCAACTCTCTGCCTTCTTTTAGATAGCCAATCCTCTATCCATGCCAGAATATTACCCCCAATCCCGTGATTTTTTATCTTAAGCAAAAGTCTTTTGTGTGGCAGCTTGTCAAATGCCTTTTGGAAGTGTAAATACACTACGTCCAGTGGTTCCCCTTTATCCACCCTATATGTTACTTCCTCAAAGAGCTCCAGCAAATTTGTCAAACATGACTTCCCCTTCATAAAACCATGCTGACTTTGTCCTATTAAATGATGATTATCCAAATGTCCTGTTACTGTCTCCTTAATAATGGACTCCAAAATTTTACCTACCACAGATGTTAGGCTAACCGATCTATAGTTTCCAGCCTTCTGTCTACTGCCCTTTTTAAATAAGGGTGTTACATTAGCAGTTTTTCAGTCTGCCGGGACCTTTGCTGAGTCCAGGGAGTTTTGGAAAATTATTACCAATGCATCCACGATCCCTACCGCCACTTCCCTCAAGACCCTAGGATGTAAGCCATCAGGTCCAGGTGATTTATCCGCCTTGAATCCCATTATTTTACCGAGTACCACTTCCTTGGTCATTTTGATCGTATTTAGCTCCTCCCCCCCTATAGCCCATTGTTTGTCCAGTGTTGGGATAATCTTAGTGTCTTCTACTGTAAATAATGATACAAAATATTTATTCAGTGTTTTTGCCATCTCCATATTTCCCACCATTAATTTCCTGGTCTCATCCTCTAAGGGGCCAACATTTACTTTAGCCACCCTTTTTCTTTTTATATAACTATAAAAACTCTTACTATCTGATTTTTATTTTTTGCTAATTTACTTTCATAATCTATCTTCCCTTTCTTAATCAATCTGCCTCATTTACTGCTCATGTTTTCATCCTGACTGCAAGAAGCGTCCAGGAATTTCCACATGTTGTCTATTATTCATGCAAATAACTTTTTATCTGTTATCTATCTATCTATCTATCTATCTATCTATCTATCTATCTATCTATCTATCTATTTATCCATCGGAAGTTGATGGGGATTCCCAGCGAAGAGCTGCTGTGATGTTAACAAGGTGTCTAAGCAGTCAATCGAAATATAGAATTTTCACAGGCAGCGAACCAGGAATTGGGTAATCCCCTTTATACTAACTTTTTTAAACTGTTAGCATGAGCAAAAGGAAAATTGGAGCTCTCACATGGGGGAAAGGCAAACCTGAAAGAAAAATTAACTGACTTTATTATATATATATATATTTTTTAAATAAATGGATAGATTTGACACTTCAATTTAAAATTAGTTTTTCAGGGCCATAACTATTAGCTGTCAATACGCCGTTAAATCCATTATGCCACATCTTAAAGTTCTAACTTTTAATTGGGTAATTAACATCGTAACTACCACGGAGGAGCCGAGCTTTTTGATAATTTCCATAATTTGAGAGATTATATCAATTGCCAGTTCTGTGGAGGTCACGGGGGGGGGGTGGTGGTGTGGGAGGCAGGGGTGATCGGGGTGGGAGTGGCGGAACGGTGAGTTTCACAGTGCAGACTGTGTAGGAGCAGTAAATGACAGATCGCAGCTTCAGGATAAACGCATTATGCTGCGCATGCGCTACATCCAGAAGTTGTGGTCAGTTTCAAAGAGGAAATGATGGCGAACACTGCCAGTTGACCGTTATCAGGACTATCAATTCGGGGTCATCATCTCATTTAATAATAATAAGTTCCCTCCCGCCAATCAATACATATAGTTTTGCAATGATATAAAGGATTTAGCAGGAATGGAGATGTCTATCTTAGTGCAAAATGGGATTAGCATTTGCTGTTTCCTGAGCTCTTCACAGATCCCCTATCGAGGGCACCGCACTCAAACAGGTCCTAGATAAGTGAAAATCTCACCTGACAAACCCGCAAAATGTCTGCCGGCAGTTGTCAGTGATGTGAACGGCAAGCACCGTTCCTTCGCTGCTGAGAGCAAAATCCGGTTCAATAGGATCACTCTTAAATTGGCCCGTATTTTCCTATCGGAGGCTTCCTGCGTGCGGATACCTCCGATGTGTAAGAATTCTACGCCATTACCTGAGGGCTCCAGATGTCTGGCCATTTCTGATCCTGGGCCTCTCCATGGCGAAATGCGCCAGACCCACAAATCCCAGGGGCACATGCCGTTCGCAAGTGCCTCTGGGATCACGTGGGCCATGGGGAGCCAATGGGAGAAGGGAATCTTCCAGCCAACTTTTGACACATAGACCTGTCAAAAGTGTGAATTGAAATCACTCCTAAAACACATCAAAACATTAAATAAATTTAAAAAATCACTTTTTTAAAATTAGTTATAAATACCTTAAATATATATAGGAAATATATACATTAAAATAAATAAAAATTTAATTTTTTGAAGAAAAATAATTTTTAACAGGGCTAAAAATAAACTTAACTTTTTAAAAAGTATTTTAAAATTATAAATGAATGAAACATTTTTTTTTTTTTTTAATACTCATGCTGCTAAAAGCAGGACTTATGCCTGCTTTTACCAGGTGTAAGATTTGTAGAGGTTTTCAGTGGGCGGAGGTTGTGCAGAAAGCGGAACTCTCTGTCCGCAGAGGCCCTGTTCCCGGGCAGGTGGATGATCTGTCAAGAGGATTTTTGACAGATCAGAAGAGCCGAGTTTTAGCGCATGCTCTTCACATGTCTGAAACCAGCAATTGCAAGGCCCCTACAGGTGCGTACACATCCGGCTCATTCATTACTTTTCTGACTTGAGCTACTCTGCAATTCCCAAGCTAAATGATAATTAAAGTCTCCCATTAAAACAAGTCTCCATTCTTCTACAAGTCTCTCTAATATCTGAATTAATACATTCGCCCACTTCATTGCTGTTATCTGGCGGTGTGTACAAATCTCATATTACAGTTTTATGTCTTCCCTTACTACACAATTTTAACCATCAAGTCTCCGCTGGTTGCTTTTGCATACCACTATCGGTCTTACTCAATTTGTATATTACCTTTAACCAGTAATGGTATCCCTCATCCTCGAAAAGCTTCGCTATCCGTTATAAAAACAGTATAACCTAAAGCATTTAACTCCCACTCAAGACCAGATTGAAGATATGTCTCAATAACGGCGACCAGGTCATGCCTGCAAAGCTGTCTTTGAGCCACTAATTCATTCAATTTATTCTTTATACTCCATGCATTACTATATAATACTCGTATTTGGGCAAGTGAACATAACCTGCGCTTCTGCACTGCTGTTGCCTTTCTGACACCATTTATCTTAACATGTTAGTTATTACTCGCTCCTGCTGCAGCTGCTTTAGTCTGTGTTCCCTTCACCTGGTTGATCTCTATAACTGTTTGTGACCTGAACTCTGTTCTAAATGTTCTTTTTTATCTTGTTGGTGATTGAGCACTTTCCCCCATTTATTAGCTTAAAGCCCGTTTTAATGGATTATTTACCCCTTTTCTCTCGCACCTTGGTCCCAGTCCGGTTCAGGTGCAGCCATCCCAACGGTGCAGCGCCCTCCTGTCACACTAACCAATGTCCCATGAAAGAGAATCCCTCCATCCCACACAACTTCGTTAGCCACGTGTTTACCTTCTTGAACTATTTGCCCTTAGGTCACTTTGCACGTCGATTGTGTAATAATCCTGCAATTACCATCCCTGAGTTCCGCCATGTTACTATAGCTCCAACTCCTAATATTGCCTTTGCAGCACCTCTTACCTACTCTTTCCTATGTCTTTGGTTCCAAATTGGCCCACAACAAATGGATCCTCTCGCTCCCTACTCAGAAACCTTTCCAGCCGCTTGGGTATGTCCCCTACTCTAGCACCAAGTAGGAAAAGCACCATTTAGGACTCTCAACCCTGACTGTGAAAGGGTGCTATTTACCCTCCTAATAATTGAATCACTGCGGCCGCTCCTTTAAGCTGTTGCTTAAGTGTTTCACGCACTTTTAACAACTGTATGTTCGCTGGTTTTCTGGTTAAGATGACCGGAATATGAATTCTAAGATAAATCCCTTGAGGGTATGCATAACATTAGGGTAGTTAATGATATTTTACCAGGCGCAGCACAACAACCATGGCCTCGACAGACCAGGCAACTTATAGCAAAACTTTGAATTCAGTGCAAGAGATTTTGTTGTTTCATGTTACCTTAAATGTAGTTTCCAACTGTATTCTACATTGAAAGCTTGCGATTTGCATGGCAACATTTGCCTAGATATTGAAACATGTTCAGTTGAAAGGGGTTTCTTCCCAACTGAAACCGCCTTCATGGTAGTGTCATTGCTGCAGATACTCCAGAGAGCTTAAAGAATGGGAGTGGGGGTGGTCATCCGATAAATGGGTCATAATTCAAAAAAGTTTAAAAGTATAAATGAAGTACAGAAGAGCAGGTAAACATTGAAACGGGAAGATGTAATGCAGTAAGGAGTGTAAGCGAGATTAATATGAAATAGAGGAAATAGAAGCAGTGGAAGGCAGAAAGATGAGGCACAGATGAGAAGAGAGAGTCATACAGCTAAAAAGATAAAGGAAGAAGGTAACGTTACGAATATGTTCTTGGTCTAGTTCTCAACTGTTTTGGTTAAATAGTTGAAACAATATCCCCACGCCGCAAAATTGCAGAAAGTTGATATTCGTATATATATTGTACAATATTCCTTCCAGCAAATAATTCAAAGTGCTTCACAATGTGGTGTTTTCTTGAGGCTCAGTGAGAAATGTTGCTTATTGATGTACTGCAGTGTCCTAATCTCTGCGTGGAAGTCAAACCTTTGTATGACTTCTCATGAGTTGCCTTGGGAAGAGTCAACTGTTTATTTTCCTTAACTTTGTTCTATTTGTATTGCTTTAACAGGATGTAGGGTAATCGGAAGGCGTTAAGCCCAGTTATATATTCTATGTCCATGCTTTAGTTTCCTGTAATAATTAAAAGCTACTTCCCAACTTGGGCCTCATTGTCTATTTATCACTACCCACCGTGCCTGGGATGCAGGTGACGGCTAAAGGCTCGATTGGGAATTCCCACGAAGAGCTGCTGTGACGTCAAGCTGCCTTGCTGGCGATTTTCCGTTCATTAATAGTCGCAGTTTAAATTTTTCCCTTTCGGGACAAAAAATGTATAGAAAAATTAATAGTTACTATTAAAAAGAGGCGATTCTGATTAAGGGTTAGAGACACCGATTTGGGATATATTTTGGATGCTACATAAAACCACCTTCTACTTCCAGAAATCGAAAAATTGAAGGAAGATCACACAGCTGCAAGTGAGGAAAATCTACATATTTCCATACTGAGCTCATACTTCAGTATAAATAGTATATTTAACGTAAATTGTTAAGGATCTAATTATAATATTTTGCTTTTTGACATGGACGCCTCTCTAATGCAACAGCTAGGCATCTTACAATGGCCCAGAAATTCGGGTCGGGGGCTTCCCGTGGGTGTAACCCCCCGAACTGCACTTACCTTGCGTGCCGGCCTTTGAGCATTGGGCCCCCGTGGAATTCCGATCCTGACCCTGGTCCAGCTGCCGGCGCGCTGTGCTTGCGTATCCCAGGGGCGCAGTTAGTTCGATGCATCCCCTGGGATCACATGGACCATGGGGATCCAATCGGAGCAGGGAATGCTCCATTCATAAGATTGACAGGAAGAGCTGTCAAAACTTATAAATACTACGGCCCCAAAACAGCACTAAACCTTCAAATAAATGTTTAAAAACATCACATTTTTTAAATAAACTATAAATTAGATGAAATAACTATTTTAAACAATAATTTAAATTTTTGAAAAAAATTATTTATTTTCTAACGGGGCTAAAAATAATCTTACCTTGTTTTAGAGTATTTAAAAATAATAAACCTGTGGAAAAAATGTTTTAATTTTAATTAATTCACCACTTACCTTGTAATAAGCAGGCCTTACGCCTGCTTTTTAAATGTGTAATTTCTGCAGACTTACCCTCCCGGGAAAACCTGTAAAAATAACCGAAGTTCAATGCGCACACGCAGCCTCTCCCACGCATGCGTTCGAACTCTGAACCCCTTCTTTCAGGGGAAACGGAAGTGCCGGTTTCCCGTGCATGCGCAGTGCATGCAGGAAACTGGCACTTCCATTAGGCCTACGGGTGAGTACCCCGTGCGTACTCACCCGTGGAGACCCGAATTTCTGGGTCATTATCTTTTTAAACGAGAAATTGCGACCAACAACCTATGCAGATTTTAAATATTTCACTGAAAATGCATTAAAACCACTCAGCTCACTAGTATCAGTGCCCAAACGAAAAGCTGCCAATGAACTTTTGGTATGCTGTACAGTATCTCAGATAGATATTAAGCGGTTTGGTCAAATCTGTACCCAGTCTAATTTGGAGATTTCTTTAATATTGCAATTATTATTGTTTTACATGCATATAAAACAGTCGAGGAAAAGGACAAAGGTAAATGCTTAAAGAAAGTGAAATATTTCCAAATATAAACATTTAATTGACTGGAATGCTTGCTTTTCATTTTCAAAGGGAAATCTTGCAAAGGCTTGTGGCTCCTTGTTATAGCCCAGTAGACATAAATAATCACACAATATTAAGAGTATGTTGTCACAATCCGATTTGAGCACATCTTATATCTGGGAAATTTTCCCTTATATCCTATATCTTTGATTTCAAGTTGCTTGCATTAATGTTTGTCTATTTTTCTTTGTATTAGCTGTTTGTCTATCATTCATGTAAATAACATTTTATCTGCTATCTATCTATCTATCTGTCTGTCTGTCTGTCTGTCTATCTATCGGATGTTGATGGGGATTCCCAACGAAGAGCTGCTGTGACACCAGCAAGGTGTCTTAGCAGTCAATCAAATCAGAGAACTTTCACAGACAGCGAAACAAGGAGCGGGTAAGCCCCTTTTATACTAATGCTTTTAAACTGTTAGCGAGAGCAAAAGGAAAATTGGAGCTCGCACATGGGGGAAAGGCAAACCTGAAATAATAATGAACTAACGTTACTATATATATATATATACTTAATTTTTTTAAATAAATGGATAAATTTGACACTTAAATATAAAATTAGGTTTTCAGGGCCATAAATATTGGTTAGCTGTCAATACACCATTAAATTCGTTACACCTAATCCTAAAGTTCCAACTTTTAATTGGGTAATTAACAACTTAACTGCCGCGGAGGAGCCGAGCCACAACGAAATGTGCAGTGCCTACATATCCCAGGGATCACGTGGACCATGCAGCGCCAATGGGAGAAGGGAATTTCCCTTCATACTTTGAACAGTTAGACCTGTAAAAAGTATGAATGGGAATCACTCCAAAAACACATCAAAATATTAAATACATTTTTAAAAATCACGTTTTTAAAATAAGTTAAAGTTACCTTAAATATAGACAGGAAATATATACATTAAAATAAACAAAAATTTAATTAAATAAAAACAGTTTTTGCTTTGCTAAAAATAAACTTACCTTTTTTAAAAGTGTTCTTAAATTATAAATGAATGAAAAAAAAGTTTTTTTTATTTTTTTTACAATCTTATGCCGGTAAAAGCAGAACATAGCCTGCTTTTACCAGGCGTGAGATTTGTAAAGGTTTTCAGTGGGCGGAGTTTGTGTAGAAAGTGGAAATCTCTGTCCGCAGAGGCCCTGTTCCTGGGCAGGCAGATTCTTGTAAGAAGTCACACAACACCAGGTTATAGTCCAACAGCTTTATTTGAAATCACAAGCTTTCGGAGCGCTGCTCCTTCTTCAGGTGAAGTGGAGAAATGCATAAAGACACAGCTTATATAGTCAGAGAATCATGTCAGATGTTTACAGGTAACCTTTCCAACTGCCATTTATCACACCTCGGCAGAGAGATAATCACAGCAGTCAAAGGTGTGAATGGTGTCCAAACAGGTCAGTTAGGGAAACATTACATCAAAGAACAATGAGGTGGGGTCACAAGGGGTCAAATATTGCAGATGCTGGGGTCTGTATGAAAAACAAAAAAACAGACAAAAAACATTTTTTTTGGCTGGAAATCACAGCAGGTCCGGCCGCATCTGTGTAGAGAGAACAAGCCAATGTCGACTCGAGTCTGGATGACCCTGCATCAGGTGGGGTTACATGTAGCGTGACATGAGCCCAAGATCTCGGTTGAGGCCGTCCTCATGGGTGCGGAACTTGGCTATCAGTTTCTGCTCGACGATTTTGCGTTGTCGTGTGTCTCGAAGGCCATCTTGAAGAATGCTTACCCGAAGATCGGAGGCTGAATGTCCTTAACTGCTGAAGTGTTCCCCGACTGGGAGGGAACACTCCTGCCTGGTGATTGTTGCGTGGTGTCCGTTCATCCGTTGTCGCAGTGTCTGCATGGTCTCGCCGATGTACCATGCTCCGGGGCATCCTTTCCTGCAACGTATGAGGTAGACAACGTTGGCCGAGTCACATGAGTATGTACCATGTACCTGGTGGGTGGTGTCCTCACGTGTGATGATGGTATCTGTGTTGATGATCTGGCATGTCTTGCAGAGGTTGCTGTGGCAGGGTTGTGTGGTGTCGTGGTCGCTGTTCTCCTGAAAGCTGGGTAATTTGCTGCGAACGATGGTCTGTTTGAGGTTAGGCGGCTGTTTGAAAGCGAGTAGTGGAGGCGTGGGGATGGCCTTAGCGAGGTGTTCATCGTCATCGATGACATGTTGAAGGCTGCGAAGAACATGGCGTAGTTTCTCCGCTCCGGGGAAGTACTGGACGACGAAGGGCACTCTGTTGGTTGTGTCCCGTGTTTGTCTTCTGAGGAGGTCTATGCGATTTTTCGCTGTGGCCCGTCGGAACTGTCGATCGACGAGTCGAGCGTCATATCCCGTTCTTACAAGGGCATTGATGTAAGAAAAAGGAGACTTACCATCAAGTAACTTTAAAGTAAGCTTTAAGTAACTTATAAACACACTATATACAAGAGAGGTCTTTACCATGCCTCTGGTAGAAGCCTCTTACAATACTGAACAGACCAGTATTTATACCAGTCCAACAGGAAGTGACATATGACAGGAAGTGAGGTATGTACACAGTTCATAGTTCATAGTTCATAGTTCACAGGAAGTGATGACATAACTTCCCGGATGTTATCATTTTTATCACATTCTTCCCTCCTGCAGGATTAGGAGGCTGTGGTCTACCTTTTGGTCCGCAGCCGCCGAACAAGGAAGAGTCGCACCCGTTTGGATTCCCGTCGTAGAGGGTCGCTGGTCCGCTTACATGCGGTTGGCCATTGGTCAGAGTCTGTGTGGCCTGGATTGCCCTGTGAAGGGTCGGGGAGATCATGGCTTCGAGTACGAGCCCCAATAGGTTCAAAGTCGGACTGCCTCTGTTCAGAGGGAGGTGCAGAGCTGGTCTGTGGCGGATCAGTACTTTCATGCACGGTTCTGGGAGGGTCGCAAACTTGAGCACGGGGTTCTACCGGCACCAAGCTAGTTGGTGTCCGATCAGGATCCTGGAGAGGGGTACCCGATAGGTCCCAAGAGTTTCCTGGTGAAATGCCATCACCCGATGTCCCACTAGGTCCTGGTGGGCAGGGAGCCAGATCCCGTAATGATACGGTAGATTCTCGGCCGTCGGAATATCGTATGTTTGCATAGGTGGGGTTGGCATCGGTTAGTTCGACCTCATCTACAAGAGGGTCATTTTTAGACGTCCGAACGTATCTTCGGAGTAATACAGGTCCAGGAGTAGTTAGCCATGACGGGAGTGATGTCCCATGAGATGAGCGACGCTGGAATCCAAAGAACCGCTCATGAGGTGTAGTATTTGTGGCTGTAGAAAGCAGGGACCGTATAGAGTGCAATGCATCCGGAAGCACTGTTTCCCATTGCTGGTCTGGTAGGCCCCGAGATCTTAAAGCGAGACGTACGGAATTCCAGATGATACCGTTATACCTCTCTACCTGCCCATTTCCGATGGGATGGTATGGTGTTGTTTTGCTTGTAGCAATTCCCCGTTCTGAGAGGTAGTCCTTGAGTTCCCTTGACATAAAGGATGGACCCCGATCTGAGTGAATATAAGCCGGCATGCCACAGAGAGAAAATACCTGCTCAAGGCAGCAGATTACTGTGGACGCCAGCATATTGGAGCAGGGGAAGGCAAACGGAAAACGTGAATATTCGTCGATCATGGTGAGCAAATATGTGTTCCGAGTTGAAGAGGGCACTGGGCCCTTAAAATCGATGCTAAGTCGTTGCATCGGTTGGGTTGCATGTATGAGTATACCATCTGAGGGGCGGAAGAACTGAGGTTTTAATTCCGCACAAAGCCGGCATTCTGAGCATATTTTCTTTACATCTCCAGTGGAAAAAGGGAGATTCCGTGATCGTACGAAATGTAGCATGCGCGTAACGCCAGGATGACACAAACCATTGTGGACATCCATGAGAGTGGAGGATGATATAGTGGAGCAGAATGCCCGTGTGAGGGTGTCCGGGGCCACATTCTCCTTGCCAGGCCGATAGAGAATGGTATAACCAAAAGAGGCCAGTTCCATCCTCCAAAGTTGTATTTTATTATTCTTAATTTTGGTTCGTTTTCGATTATCGAGCATGAAGGCGACTGATCGTTGGTCCGTGATCAATGTAAAGTGCTGGCGAGCTAGAAAATGATTCCACTTCCGTACTGCCTCTATGATGGCTGTGGCTTCTTTCTCAACCGGAGGATAATGTAGCTCGGCACCTTGTAAGGTCCTGGACATAAATGCTACAGGACGACCTTCCTGATTCAGAGTAGCCGAGATCGCCACCTCCGAGGCATCACATTCAACCACGAAAGGGAGATTCTCATCAATGGAGTGAAGAGCCGCTTTCTCCAACTGTTTTTTGAGAAGGTTAAAGGCTGCAACAGCCGCTGTTCCCAGTGGAAATGATCTAGCATGCAGCAAGGGTTGGATTTCGTCCGAAAAATGAGGAATCCATTTAGCGTAGTATGCAAACAGACCGAGAGCCCGACGTAAAGAAGCCGGATTCTTAGGTGACGGGAGCTCTTGGAGCGGGCGAAGTCTTTCTGGGTCTGGCTTAATGATACCATTGCCTATGCAGTAGCCAAGGATGTTGATGGTCGGTTGCGACTCAACAGATTTGGATTCATTCAGGGTCAAATTACGGCGATGGAGGGCATCCCGAAATTTTTGGAGGTTGGAGTCATGTTCCTGTTGAGCGTGACCTGCAATGGTAATGTTATCAAGATAGGGAAAAGTGTCCCTTAGGTTTTCCTGCTTAACCAGGCCATCCATTGCCCGTTGAAAGACAGCCACTCCATTAGTAACCCCGAATGGGAGGCGACGAAATTGGTACAGCCGTCCATTAGCCTCAAAGGCTGTGTACTGCTTATCTGAGACCTTCAAGGGTAACTGATGATAGGCACTTTTTAAATCGTAAGTTGAGAACACTTTGTATTCGGCCAGTTTATTAACCATATCATCAATGCGTGGCAATGGGTAGGCGTCCAAGTCGGTATATTGATTGATGGTTTGCGAATAATCGATGCATAGTCGCTGTTTGTGAGGTTTTAGAGGGTTCTTGACAATGACGACTTGAGCCCGCCAGGGCGACGAACATGGTTCAATGATATCCTCTGCTAGAAGTCGAGAGATTTCAGCCGCAATAAAAGATTGGTCTTCCTGATTAAAGCGCCGCGATTTCGTTATTATCGGTTGGCATTGAGGCGGAATACTGGCAAATAATGAGGGTTCATTAAGTGAAGCTGCTGATAATGCACAAAATGGTAATTTAGATGGTATATTAGAAATAGTAAGTCCGGGTTTGGATCCACCAAACTCAATGGTGAGTTTCTTATGCTGTTTTTGGAAGTCCAGCCCTAAGAGGAGATCACTACATAAGTCTTTGAGCACCGAAAGTCGGGTGGAGGGATACATACGACCATGAAGTGTCATATCAACAACACAAAAGCCGGAGATTCTGGTATTAAGTGATGACTGGGCCATCGCAATTGCCTGGTCCGATGGGAAGACATGTAGTTTCAATTTCGCAACAACCTGTTCCTTAATGAAACTATCAGTACTTCCTGAGTCAATTAAGGCATCTAAGGTATGCCCTTTAATTGAAATTTTTGTGGCTGCCTGAGACAGGTTCTGTGGGCAAGCAGCTGTAATTGGTGTCGTTGCACAGAGAGTGGCTAAAACTCTCGGTGTGCTTCTTCGGGAGAGAGCTCGAGAGGAAGCTTGATAGGTCCTAGCTGGAGCATCTTGATAGGCCCTAATTGGGGCAGTTCGGTAGGCCTTAGCTGGATTGGCCCTCGTAGAGGCCCTTGATAGGCAAACTTTAGCAAAGTGTCCTTTTTTCCTGCAATAACTGCAGATTGCATTGCGAGCAGGGCAGGTTTTCCTAGGGTGAAAAGCATCTCCACAAAAGAAGCATTCCTTCCTAGATTGCCAAGAGGCTGCTAAAGTGGGGTCGTCCTCCTCTTCTTCATCAGAATTATCAGAATTAGATTCCCCCATGATAGGGTTCACCTGAGACCGCTTGAATTGTCTGGTTGCAGCTACAGCAGCAGATCGAGATCTGGGCAGCTGATAGAGGTCTGCATTTCTCTTTGCCAAATCCAGTGAACAAGCTAGGTCAAAAGCTTTTTGTAGCTCAAGTGTTTTACTTTCTAGTAGACGCTGGCGTATAAATGGAGAGGCAATCCCGCAGATGAAAGCATCACGAATCATTTCTTGGCGGTACAGCTCAGCTGAGGCTGCCTGAAAGTTACAATCTACGCTGAGCCTGCGAAGTTCTTGCAGGAATTCGTCAATTGATTCCCCTGGCCCTTGTCGGGCTGTGGCCAGTAGATGTCTAGCATAGACCTCATTTGGGGTCTTCGCATACAGTTTCTTAAGTGCCCGAATCACCTCTTCGTAACTATCCCAGTCATCAACATATTCGAACACTTTTGGGGTCACATAATTGACAAGTATCTTCAATTTAGCAGGAGCATCCACTTTACATTCATCCAGAAAATTCTCAAAAGTACGATACCAATGCTTCCATACCCTGCCAGCTGCTGGTGTATTCGGGTCCAAGTCCAGACGAATAGGTCTAAGGATTTTCTCCATGATGGGTGGTTCCCTGGATCCTTAACTTCCGAGTTTGTCTGAAGGTCTAGTATTTGTCAGTGTAAATACTAAGTTACTTAAATTGATGTAAGAAAAAGGAGACTTACCATCAAGTAACTTTAAAGTAAGCTTTAAGTAACTTATAAACACACTATATACAAGAGAGGTCTTTACCATGCCTCTGGTAGAAGCCTCTTACAATACTGAACAGACCAGTATTTATACCAGTCCAACAGGAAGTGACATATGACAGGAAGTGAGGTATGTACACAGTTCATAGTTCATAGTTCATAGTTCACAGGAAGTGATGACATAACTTCCCGGATGTTATCATTTTTATCACAGGCATCTTTCAGTGTCTGTAGGTGTCCATCGCGTTCCTCCTCGTCTGAACAGATCCTGTGTATTCGCAGGGCTTGTCCATAGGGGATGGCTTCTTTAACGTGGTTAGGGTGGAAGCTGGAGAAGTGAAGCATCGTGAGGTTGTCCGTGGGCTTGCAGTAAAGTGAAGTGCTGAGGTGTCCGTCTTTGATGGAGATTCGTGTGTCCAGGAATGAGACTGATTCTGAGGAGTAGTCCATGGTGAGTTTGATGGTGGGATGGAACTTGTTGATGTTATCGTGTAGTCTTTTCAGTGATTCTTCGCCATGGGTCCATAGGAAGAAAATGTCGTCGATGTATCTGGTGTATAGCGTTGGTTGGAGATCCTGTGCAGTGAAGAAGTCTTGCTCGAACTTGTGCATGAAGATGTTTGCGTATTGGGGTGCGAATTTGGTCCCCATGGCTGTTCCGTGTGTTTGGGTAAAGAACTGGTTGTCGAAGGTGAAGACATTGTGGTCAAGGATGAAGCAGATGAGTTGTAGGATGGCGTCTGGAGATTGGCTGTTGTCGGTGTTGAGTACTGAGGCTGTCGCAGCGATGCCGTCATCGTGGGGGATACTGGTGTAGAGTGCCGAGACGTCCATCGTGGCGAGGAGTGTTCCTGGTTCAACTGGTCCGTGGGTGCTGAGCTTCTGTAAGAAGTCAGTAGTGTCGCGACAGAAGCTGGGGGTTCCCTGTACGATGGGTTTCAGGATGCCCTCGACATATCCAGAGAGGTTCTCACACAGGGTTCCGTTGCCTGATGCGATAGGACGTCCAGGTGTGTTGGCTTTGTGTATCTTTGGGAGGCAGTAGAAGTCTCCCACGCGGGGAGTACGTGGGATGAGAGCATGTAGGATGCTTTGAAGGTCTGGATCGAAGGTTTTGTTCAGTCTTTTGAGTTGGCGGGTGTGTTCTTTGGTCGGATCTGTGGGTAACTGTCTGTAGTGTTCCTGGTTGTCCAGTTGTCGGTATACTTCTTTGCAATAGTCCGTTCTGTTCTGTATGACGATGGCACCTCCTTTGTCTGCTGGTTTGATGACGATGTTGTGGTTGGTCTTGAGAGCGTGGATGGCGTTGCGTTGTGCTCGGGTGACATTCTGGACTGTCTTGTGAGTGCGGCTGATGAATCTGGCGTTGATGCATCTCCTGACAGCTTGAGCATACATGTCAAGCTTAGGGCAGTGACCCTCCGGAGGGGTCCAATTTGACTCTTTCTTCTTTGGTTGCTGCACTGCGGATCCCTCTGTCTGCTGTTCCGGATCATTGATTGTCTCATTGGGTTTGCTGCTGACATCTTGGGATTTGTGGAAGAATTCCCGGAGCCTCATTCTCCTGATGAATTCCTCTGTGTCTGCCGCGAGACCGATGGGGTCCATTTTGGTGGTGGGGCAGAAATTGAGCCCTCGGCTGAGAACTTCAATTTCGTCTGGTTGAAGGGTGTGGTCGGACAGGTTGACGATGGATTTCCCTGTGGTTTCAACCGTGGTACCGGGGGAGGCTTGGTTGCTGCTGCTGGTGATGCCAAGTTTCTCAAGCTTCCTGTTCTTGGTGTGCATGTAGGTAGCGTAGTTCCGTTGCCTTGTTTGCTTGGCGGTGTCTCGTAGCTGGTCTGCTGCATCTTGAGCACAGGCTGAGAACATGGACTCCATCTCGGTTTCGAGGTTGCGCCATCTGCTGTAGAGCAGATTCTTGACAGATCGGATGTGCCGGGTTTTAGCGCATGCTCTTCACATGTCTGAAACCAGCAATTGTGAGGCCCTTACGGGTCCATACACATCCGTGGGGGTCGGAATATCCGGCCCATTCACTACTTTTCTGACTTCAACTACTCTGCATTTCCCAAGCTAAATGATAATTAAAGTCTCCCCTTAAAGCTACTCTACTTTTGCTACAAGTCTCTCTAATATCTGAATTAATACATTCGCCCATTGCATTGCTGTTATCTGGCGGTCTGTACAAAACTCCCATTACAGTTTCACGTCTTGTCTTACTACACAATTTTAACCATCAAGTATCCACTGATTGCTTTTGAATATCACTATCGGTCTTACTCACTTTGTAATATTAACTTTAATCAATAATGCTATCCCTCACCCTCTAAAAGGTTCGCTATCCATTATGAAAACATTATAACCTAAAGCATTTAACTCCCACTCATGACCAGATTGAAGATATGTCTCAATAATGGCCGCCAGGTCATGCCTGCAAAGCTGTTTTTGAGCCACTAATTCATTCAATTTATTCTTTATATTACATGTGTTAGTATATAATACTCTTATTTGGGCAAGAGAACATAACCCGTGCTTTTGCACTGATGTTGTCTTTCTGACACAATTTAACTTAACATGTTAGTTATTACTCGCTCCTGCTGCAGCTGCTTTCGTCTGTGTTTGCTTCACCTGGTTGATCTCTATCGCTGTTTGTGACCTGAACTCTGTTCTAAACTTTTTTTTGATCTTGTTAGTGATTGAGCACATCCCCCATTTATTAGTTTAAAGCCCGTTTTACCACATTATTTATCCTTTTTCTCTTGCACTTTGGTCCCAGCCGGTTCAGGTGCAGCCATCCCAATGGTACAGCGCCCTCCTGTCACACTAACCAATGTCCCATGAAAGAGAATCTCTCCATCCCACATAAGTTCTTTAGCCACGTGTTTACATTCCTGATCTATTGGCCCGTAGGTCAATTTGCAAGTCGATTGTGTAATAATCGTGCGATTGCCATCCTTGAGTTCTGCCATGTTACTATCGATCCAACTGCTGATATTGCCTTTGAAGCACCTCTTACCTACTCGTTCCTATGTCTTTGGCTCCACATTGGCCCATGACAAATGGATCCTCTCGCTCCCTCCTCAGAAACGTTTCCAACCGTTTCGGCATGTACCCTACTTTAGCATCAAGTAGGTAATGCACAATTTAGGACTCTCAACCCTGACTGTAAAATGTTGCTAGCTATCCTAATCATTGAACCATTGCGGCCACATTTCAAGCTGTTGCTTTCTGGTATCACGTGCTTTTAACAAATGTATGTTCGCTGGTTTGGGGGTTAAGAATTCTAAGAGAAATCCGTTGAGGGTAGGCATAACGTTAGGGTATTTAATGATATTTTACCAGGCGCAGCACAACAACCATGGCCTCCACAGGCCAGCCCAAATTATAGTAAAACTTTGAATTAAATGCAAGGGATTTTGTTGTTTCATGTTACCTTAATGTAGTTTGCATCTGTATTTTGCATTGCAAAGCTTGCGGTTTGCATGGCAACAATGGTCTAGATATTGGTACATGTTCAGTTGAAAGTGGCTTCTACACAACTGAAGCCTCCTCCATAGTAGTGTCAATGCTGTAGATACTCCAGAGGGTGTAAAGAATGGGAGTGGGGTTCGTACGAAAAATGGGTCATAATTCGGAAAAGTTTAAAAGTATAAATGAAATAGAGAAGAGTGGGTAAACATTGAAATGGGAACATGTAATGCAGTAAGGAGTGTAAGCGAGATTAATATGAAATAGAGGAAATAGAAGCAGCAGAAGGCAGAAAGATGAGGCACAGATGAGAAGAGAGAGTCATACAGCTAAAAAGAAAAAGGAAGTAGGCAACGTTAACGAATATGTTCTTGGTCTAGTTCTCAACTGTTTTGGTTAAATAGTTGAAACAACATCCCCATGCCGCAATAGTACAGAAAGTTGATATTCATACATATATTGTAGCATATTCCTTCCAGCAAATAATTCAAAGTGCTTCACAGAGTGGTGTTTTCTTGAGGTTCAGTGACCAATGTTGCTTGTTAATGTACTGCAGTGTCGTAATCTCTGCCTGGAAGTCAAACCTTTGTATGCCTTCTCATGTGCTGCTTTGGGAAGAGTCAAAGTTTATTGCCCTTAATTTTGTTCTAACTCTTTGTAGCGCTTTACGAGAAGGTAGGGTAATCTCAAGCCGTTAAACTCAGTTATGTAATTTAGTTGCAGACTTTAGTTTCCTGTAATAACTAAAAGCTACTTCCCAACTTAGGCCTCATTTTCTATTTATCTCTACCCACTGTGCCTGGGATGCAGGCGATGGCTAAAGGGAGATCAGAGCTGCCTTGCTGGCGATTCTCCGTTCATTAATAGTCACAGTTTCAATTTTGCCCTTTAAGGACAAAATTAAAATAAAGATTAATAGTTACTATAAAAGCGATGATTCAGATTGAGGGTTATAGTCACGGATTTGGGATATATTTAGGATGTTACATAAAACCTTCTTCTACTTCCAGAAATCGCAAAATTGAAGGCAGATCACACAGCTGCAAGTGAGTAAAATCTACAGATTTCCATACTGAGCTCATACTTCAGTATAAGCAGTCTAGTTAACGTAAATTGTTAAGGATTTACTTAAAATATTTTGCTTTTTGACATGGATGCCGATCTAATGCAACAGCTAGGCATCTTACGATAGCTTTGTAAATGAGCTATTGTGACCAACAACCTGTGCAGATTTTTAATATTTCCCTGAAAATACATTAAAACCACTCAGCTCACTAGTATCAGTGTCCAAAGTAAAAGCTGCCAATAAACATTTGGTATGCTGCACAGTACCTTAGATTGCTACTAAGCGGTTTGGTCAAATCTGTACCCAGTCTAATTTGGAGATTTCTTTAATATTGCAATTATTATTATTTTACATGCATATAAAAACAGTCGAGGAAAAGGAGGAAGGTAAATGCTTAAAGAAAGTGAAATATTTCCAAGTGTATACATTTAATTGACTGGAAAGGTTGCTTTTCATTTTCAAAGGGAATATCTTGCAAAGGCTTGTGGCTCCTTGTTATAGTCCAGTAGAATTAAGTAATCACACAATATTAACAGAATGTTGTCACAATCCGATTTGAGCACATCTCACTTCTGTGAAATGTTCCTTATATCCTATATATCTGATTTCAAGTTACTTGCCTTTAAGTTTGTCTATTTGTCATTGCTTTAGCTGTTTGTCTATCATTCATGTAAATAACGTTCCGTCCGTCCGTAGAATCATAAAAAGTTACAGGATGGAAGTTGGCCATTTCGGCCCATCGTGTCTGCACCAGCCAACAAAGAGCTATCCAGCCGATCCCACTTCGCAGCTCTTGGTGCATAGCCCTGCAGGTTACAGCATCCCAAGTGAACATCCAACTAATTTTTAAATGTGGTTACGGCTCCTGCCTCTTTCAGACTGTGAGTTCCAGACCCCCACATCTCTCTGGGTGAGGACATTTCCCCTCAAATCCCCTCTAAACCTTCCCCCAATTACGTTAAGTCTGTGCCCTTTGGTTCTTGACCACTCTGCTAAGGGAAATAAGTCCTCTGTATCCACTTTAGCAATGCCTGTCATAATTTTATACACCTGTGTTAGGTCTCCCCTCAGCCTCCTCTGTTCCAAGGAAAACAAATCCAGCCTATCCAGTCTTTCCTCATAGCTAAGATTCTCTACTCCCAGCAACACCCTTGTAAATCTCCTCCGAACCCTCTCTAGCACAGTCACATCGTTCCTGTAATGTGGTGACCAGAATTGCACGCAGTACTCTAGCTGATGTCTAACTAGTGTTTTATGCAGTTGAAACATGACCCCCCTGCTCTTATATTCTATGCCACGGCTAATGAAGGCAAGCATTCCGTATGCCTTCTTAACCACCTTATCTACTTGGCCTGCTACCTTCAGGGATCTGTGGACATGCACTCCAAGGTCCCTTTGATCCTTTACACTACACAGTGTCCTACCATTTGATGCGTATTTCCTTTCCTTTTTAGCCCTCCCCAGATGTATTACCTCACACTTCTACGGATTGACTTCCATTTGCTACTGTTCTGCCCACCTAACAAATTTATTGATATCTTCCTGCAGTCTACAGCTTCCTTCTTCAGTATCAACCACACAGCCGATTTTAGTGTCAGCTGCAAACTTCTTAATCATACCCCTTATATTCAAGTCAAGATCGTTGATATATACCACAAAAAACAAGGGACCTAGTACTGAGCCCTGCGGAACCCCACTGGAAACAGCATTCCAATCACAAAAGCACCCATCAACCTTTACCCTCTGCTTCCTGGCTCCGAGCTAGCTTTCAATCCAACTTGACACTTTGCCCCGGATCCCATTGGCTTTTAACTTCATGACCAGTCTGCCATGTGGAAACTTATCAAAAGCCTAGCTAAAGTCCATATACACTACATAAAATGCACTACCCTCATCTACCCTCCTTGTAACCTCCTCAAAAAATTCAATCAAGTTTGTCAGACACGATCTTCCCTTAACAAATCCGTGCTAACTATCCTTGATTAATCTGTGTTTTTCTAAATGAAGATTTATCCTGTCCTTCAAAATTCTTTCCAATAATTTTCCCACCACCAAGGTTAGGCTGACTGGCCTGTAATTCCTCGGCCTATCCTTTTCTCACTTTTTAAACAAGGGTACTACATTAGCAGTCGTACAGTCCTCCGGCACCACACCTGAAGCCAGAGAGGATTGAAAAATGATGGACAGGCCTCTGATATTTCCTCTTTTGCTTCATGTAACAGTCTGGGAATTCATCCATCCATCCATCCATCCCTCCCTCCCTCCCTCCCTCCCTCCATCCATCCATCCCTCCCTCCCTCCCTCAATCCATCCCTCCATCTCTCTATCTCTATCTATCATATGTTAATCGGCACTCCCACAGATTAACTGCTGTGGTGGCAACAAGCTGTCTAAGCAGCCAATCAGAATGCAGATTTTTCACCTAAGGCGAACCAGGATGTGTGTACGCTCGTTATTTACTAACATTTTGAAAATGTTCCTGAGAGCAAAAGGAAGAGTGGAGCTCCCACATGTGGCAAAGGCAAATCTGAAATAAAGTTGAAGTAACATTAAAATATCTATGGTCTGTATTTTCTGATTGGAGGCTTCCTGCGTGCGGAGGTCTCCGATCTGGAAAAAATCTACGCCCTTACCTGAGGGCTCCAGTGGTCCTGCCATTTGTGTTCCTGGGCCTCTGCTCTGCGAAATGCGCAGGGTCCAGGTATCCCATGGGTGCATATGGTTCACAAGTGTTCCTAGGATCACGTGGGCCATGGGGAACCAATGGAAGAAGAGAATCTCCCTTCATACTTTTGACAGCTTAGACCTGTCAAAAGTATGAATGGAGATTATTCCAAAAACACAACAAAACATTAAATAACTTTTTTTTAAATCTTTTAAAATTACATTAAATTAAATACTTTAAACAAAAATTTAACTGTTGAAAAAAAAATTAACGTTTTTCACGTGACTGGAAATAAACTAACCTTTTAAAAAAGTATTTTAAAACTATAAATGAGTGGAATATTTTTTTAAACGTTTTTAAACTCTTATGCTGTTAAAAGTAAGCCTTATGGCTGCTTTTACCAGGCATAAGGTTTTTAAGGGATTTCAGCAGGTGGAGGTTCTGCAGAAAGCGAAGCTCCCTGTCCGCAGTGGCACTTCTCCAGGACAGGCGTGTGATTTGTCAAGAGGATTCTTGACAGATCGGAAATGCCAGTTTTCAGTACATGCACTTTGCATGCCTGAAACCGGCACTTGCGAGGTCCCTACGGGTTTGTACACAGCTCATACATACCTGTAGAGATCGCAGACTACGGGCCATATATATATTTTAAATTGTCTTAAACATTTAAATTTTTATTGAAACAGTTATATTTGACACTTACCGAATTTAAAATTAGCTTTTCAGGGCAAAGTCTTTGGTTAGCAGTCAATACACAGTTAAAACCCCAGTTACACCAGGTCCTAAATCGTATAGCTTTTGACGGGATATTTTGCAACGTAATTACCGTGGATGAGCCGAGTTTCTCGTTACTTTCCATATTTTGAGAGTTAACACTATTTGCCGTTCTTTGGAGGTAGGGGGCAGGGGATTGGGGGGAGCATGGGAAGGTGAGTGACACAGCGCAGCCTGTAGAGGAGCAGTGAATGACAGACTGCAACTTCAAGATTTACACACTAGGCTGCGGATGTGCTAAATCCTGAAATTGCTATCAATTTTAAAGAAGAAATGAGGAAGAACACTGCCAGTTCGCCGTCATCAGGACCGCACATTCTCGGCAATCATCTCATTTAATAATATTCAATTCCCTCTCCCCTTTCTATACAAAAAGCACTACAGCGATATAAATGATTTAGCAGGAACTGAGATGTCTATCTGAATGCAAAATTAGATTAGTATAGCAGGTGAGCTGCATAAAGTTTTAGCGCAGCTTGTGACGACCTAGGAGTTTCAAGTTATTTTCAGTAACATATCTTAGCTGTTCTGAAATGTTAGCTTGAAAGTTGAGCGTAACACAACAAGGACATTTTGGTATGATATATGTCTGTCCAGAATTTCGACACTGGGGTTTGTACCTAAAACCACACAGTGTAAGTATCAGAATCCTACGCGCTGAATTTGTTCACCAGAATGATTGCCAAGTTTGCTCCTGTTAAAATTCTGCACTTTTGTTTATCAAGTTTGTGAAACCCTGCTTCCCATGAGGTCACAAATCCAGATCAGAGCAGTCAGTGGTAATTCAAGATCGTCTGATGTATTTTCGATCTTTTCAAAATGCTAACAATAATCACACAATCCACCGGCCTTTCTAATTCTCTCCCTCTCTCTATTTCTCTCATTCTCTATTTCTCGCTATCCGATAATCTCTCCAGTGTACTCTGTTAAACAGGTATCATTACTAAAGAAAATAGGAAAACATTGGCCTGGATTTTGCTGTGAGCAGCGCAGGAACTGCTTTCGCCGAAACCTTGCATACAGTTGCCCACAGTCTTTTAATGGCCTTTTTAGCTGATATTTCTATTCATTCGGTGTCCGATTGAATTCAGCACCATCTACAGGGGATCTGTGGCCTCTGTCAGCAGGCAAAGCAGCATGGAAGCGTCTCAACCAATAAGATCGAATAATCCGCACTGGCACACGCAGACAGCAAAGCTGGAAGTATAAAAAAAGGACATATCAATTACATTTAAATCATTGTAATGGAAGTGAACAAAAGATTGGGACATACACATGGGGTTAAGGGAAATAAATACAAGTATAAAAAAATAGATTTTATAAAAATCAGTGACATTAGTTTTCTTCTGAGGGAATAAGCCTTCACACTTGTCAAATTATTTTTAAATGGCCAGAGAAGTTGTTCAGCATGACTTATCTTTTAGTACGCTGTTGAAACACAATTACTATTGATTGAACAAGCCCTAAATTTTTCAGCCGTTTTAGAACGAGGATAGTGAGTATTTGGCCTAAGTTATCGCCATGACATTGAACTCTGTACAAATTCCATTGACGAAGACTGCAACAGCGCAGCCTGTGAAAAAGTGGGTTATCACTGACAGCAAATTCTGGATTTCTGCATTTTACTGTGCATGTGTGGACGCAGCAATTTGCTTTCAGTGTCACCCCATTGTGATGGAGATTGCTTATAGCCTCGCCGTTAATAGTACAGCAAAATCGGGGCCATAGTCCCCTTGTCATAGACCCAACCACCAGCGAAAATCTTTTCTCTCTATCTACCCTGTCAATTCCTTGCAAAATCCGAATACCCTCAATGTCGTCATCTCTTAAACTTCTATATTCCCTGGAACACAAGTTCAGTTTATGCTATCTCTACTCATAGTTTACCTCCTGGAACCCTGGTTACTACCTGATGAATCTGTGCTTCACTCCTTAATTGCCAATATATGCTTTCTAAAGTGCATTGCCCAGAACTATACACAGTACTCCAGATGTGGTCTAACCAGAGCTTTGTGTAGCTGGAGTAAACCATTCTCCCATTTATATTTTAGCCCTCTAATTATGTAGGCTAACATTCCATTAGTCTTTTTGACTATTTCTGCACCTGGCCACTACAATTTAGTGATCTTTGTACAGGGACCCCTAATGCTCTTTGGAGCTCCACCGTTCCTACCTTTTCACCATTTAAGAATACACGGATCTATCCTTTTTTGGTCAAAAATCGATGACCTTACATTTTCCTGCATTTGCATCCATCTGCCACAGTATTACATACCCACGTAATTTAGCAATATCTATTTGTATTTGTATGCTCCCATCCACAATACTTATTATGCCACCTATATTGATGTCAGCAGTATATTTCGATATATGGTTCTGTATTGTGTTGTCTATTTCATTAGTAAATACAGTATAGTGAATATTTGAGAGCCCAGCGCAGATCATTGTGGGATACCACCAGTCACTCTACCGAGAGCTGGCACGGACTCAGTGGGCCGAATGGCCTCCTTCTGTGACGTTATGACTCTATGAATTCCTTCTAATTCGAGTACATATCCATTATCCTACTGCCTGCATTCTACCACTTAACTAATCTCCTTACAAATAATTTGCCTTCAAGTTTATCTGACAGTCTTTTATGTGGAATCTTATTGACTGCCTTCTGGAAGTCCATATATATTACGTCCATATATATCCCCCTTTCCACTACGTTAGTTACTTTCTCAAATAATTGATTTATTTTCGTTAGACATGAGCAACCCGTAAAAAACCCTCGTTGGATCTTTCTAAGCAATTCAAATTTCTCTAAGTGCGCAGTCACTTTGTCCTTATTTTTATATTGCAATGGAGTCCTACAATGGATAGTAGACTAACAGGTCTATAATTTCCCGGATTCTCTCTCACCTTTCTTAAATAATGGAGTTCTTTTTGCAATTTTCCAATCTAAAGGGAAAAGTCCTGAATTGAGAGAATTTTGGAAGGTTAATGCCAAAAAGCCTCTCTAATTTCCTCACCTTCTTCCTTTAAAAGCCTAAGGTTGAAACCTTCAGGTCCTGGTGATTTGACAGTATTTAGTGCAATTATTTCTCTAATACTGTTTCTTACTTATTTTAGCGAGAATCAGCCCTTGATTCATTACTGGTTTGCCTGGAATGTCAGGCATATTATCCTCTTTTTCTACTGTGACGTTTGACTCAAAGTAATTAGTCAAAAAGTTTATCAATTCCTTATTTTCATTTGCAGTATTAGCAGCATCTGTTTCAAAGGGCTCGCAGTACTTTTGACTACCATTTTGCTTCTAACATAATTGTAAAACAAAGTTTGTGTTAATCTTGATATCTCTTGCAAGTATTCTCGTTTTGAAGCTCTTACTATCCCTTGTGTCTTTCTTTGCTGTTATTTATATCTCTCCTTGTTCCCTGGATTTACAATATTCTTTGCACTTTTGTATGTTGTCTCCTTTTATTCCTGCGTTATGTTTCACGTCTTTTGCCGACCATAGTTATTTTATTTGGTTATTAGAGCTCTTCCCCTTACGAGTGTATACTGGTCGAATGTGAAGCTAATTCGTTTTGTGAACACCTTCCACTGTTCATCTGTAATTTTACTCGATAACTGTTTTGACTAGTTTGCTGACGTCAGTCTTTGTCGCATTCAGGTAAAATTGGCCGGACCAAGATCTAGAACCTGAGAAACTATGTTACGTTTCTCCTTTTAAAACCTAGCATTGAATTCGATCAAAATGACCCGGATTTTGCTATAATTTAAACGGCGAGGCTATTAGCGCTCATCTTTATTACACGGTAAACCTGACAGCAACTTCTGGCATCTGCTCATGTGCAGTAAAATGCAGAAATTCAGAAGTTACTGTCAGAGATTCCCTACTCCTCCACAGGGTAAGCTGTTGCAGTGGTCGCCGATACACACGGTATTGAAATGACTGCAACGGCGTAAACTTGGCTTGTCCAATAGTTACACACTTTTAAAGGCTGAACATGTTAGGCTGTAGTATTAAGCAGTGAGTGATGCTTTAACAGTGTAATAAATGATAATTACTGCTGAACAACCTCTCTGGCCCTGAACAAATCATTTTAGGAATGTGGAGTGTCATTCTCTCAGAAGGAAATTAATGTTGGCGATTTAAATTTTTTTCCATATATCTAATATTTTTTGTCTGTCTCTTTTATCTCTCTCCCTTCATCCCATCTGTATGTCCCATCATTCTTTCGCTTCTTGCACATGATTTAAATCTAATTTATATTTCCTGTTTCATAGTTCTTGGTTTGGTCAATGCTTGTCTCAGTGAAGATTCTTCAATCTGATTGGTTTCACAGCCTTGCTGTTTCCTGAGCTGTTCACATACGCCACAGGTCCCCTGTAGAGGGCGCTGCACTGAAACTGATAAGTTAAAATCTCCGCTGACAAACCCGCAAAAATCTGTGGGCAGTTGTCAGTGAGGTGAATTGCGAGTGCAGTTCTTTCGCTGCTGAGAGCAAAATCCGGGCCAATATGATCACCCTTAAATTAATGTTCCCTTACTCTTAAATTGTTAACTAAGTTTGCCTCCTTACTCATTGCTTAGCATAGTCTGCCCTCTTGTTGGGTCTAGCGTATATTACTTAAGAAAACGGACTTAAATACACTCGAGATATTCACTATTTTTCTGAGTTGAGCTACTCTGCACTTCCCAAGTTACATGAAAACTATAGTCTCCCATTACACCCACTCTACTTTCGCTACAAGCCTCTCTAATATCTGGATTAGTACATTCTGCCACTTCATTGTTGTTATCAAGAGTTTGTACAAAACTCCCATTACAGTTTTCTGTCCCCCCTTACTACACAATTTTAACGATCAGGTGTCCGCTGATTACTTTCCCACACCACTGTCCAGTCTTACTCACGTTGTAATATTAACTTTAATCAATGATGATATACCTCATCCTCTTCAAGTTTCGCTATCATTTCCCAGACATTATAACCTGGAGCATTTAACTCCCAAACATAACCAGATTGAAGCCATGTCTCAATAATGGCCACCATGTCATATCCTGCAAGTTGTAGTTGAGCCACTTATTCATTCAATTTATTCTTTATACTCCGTGCATTAGTATATACAATTCAGTTTTATTTGCCATATGTAACCAGTACAAGTACAAGTACAATGGAATGCTTACTCCCCATAGGGACACATCAGCTATTCTTACAGCGCCATGTTCAGAAAGTCAATTCAATGGCATCCAGTGGCAGTGGGAGCACGATGTCCCTCAGCTGCTCCATCCTCCTCATCACTGCGGCGTCCTCCTCACTGTTGCCAGCTCCACATGTGGTGGCCTGCTTCTCCCGCTCACGATCCAACCTCTGGCCGCCATGCCCGGCTCCCCTCCTCCCAGTCGGACTACGAGCTTCCCGCCATGGAGCTGCCAGCCGACGTGCTGCAGCGGGTCATCATGACTGCTGCTGCTGCCCGTTGCACTGCGCAGCCTCCATCCAACTCGCCAAACACATCGTCAGGATGTACATGCTCCGGTCGCTGCGGCTTCCTCCTCACCGTCGCCGGCTCCATGGTCTGACGGCCTGGGGCCTGCTTCTCCCACTCATGGTCTGGCCTCTGGCCGCCATGCTCGGCTCCCCTCCTCCCAGTCAGAATGCCTTCCCGCCGAGGAGCTGCCGGCTGATGTGCTCCAGTGGGTCATCGTAGCTGCTGTTGCAGCTCACCGCGCTGCGCTGCCTCCGCCCGACTCGCCGAACACTTCGCTCTGGTTGCGGGAGCGAGCGGTGAGAATGGGCCGCCCAAAGCAGGGAGAGCACCCTTAGCACCTGACAGTCTCGGCCGCCATCTTGACTCTTATTTGAGCAAGGGAGCATAGCCTGTGCTTCTGCCCTGATGCTGCCTTTCTCACACCATTTATTCTTGACACTTTCCTATTTGTCGCTCCAGTTGCAACTACCTTAGTTTGTGTTTCCTTCACCTGGTGTATCTATATCAGTGTTTGTGATCTGAACTCTGCTCATATCCCTTTAAAAAATATTTTTAGTGATTGAGCCCATTTAACTTAACACGTTTTTTCATTGTCACTCCTGCTGCAACTACTTTATTTACTTTAGTATTCCCTTCACCCTGGTGTATCACAGTTTGCCACCTGAAATCTGCTCCTTTGCCTTTTAAAAAATCTTGCCAGTGATTGAGGCCTTCCCCCATTTGATAGTTTAAAGTCCATTTTACTGCACTATTTATCATTTTGCTGGCAACTTGATCCCAACTAGATGCAGCCATCTGAACGTAAAAGCACTCTCGTGTCACACTAGCCAATGTCCCATGAAATGGAACCCCTCCATTCCACCCCAATCCTTTACCCAAGTATTCACCTCCCTGATCTGTTTGTCACTACGCAACTACTTTAGATATAATACTATTCCTTTCACCTGGTGTATCTACATCAATCTTTGTGAGCTGATCTCTGCTTTAACCCAATTTTTTTAATCTTATTAGTGATTGAGCTATTTCCCCCCATTTACCGTTTAACATCCATTTTACCACACTATTTCTCGTTTTTCTGGCACCTTGGTCCCAGCCCGGTTCAGATGATGCCAACCCAATGGTACAACGCCCTCCTGTCGCACTAGGCAATGCCTCACGTAATCCCTCACCAATCCTTTAGTCAAATGTTCACTTCCTGATTTGTTTGTCCCTTTGACAATTTGCATGTCGATTGTGTCATCATCCTGCGATTACCAACCTTGAGTTCTAGCTTTTTAATTTAGTTCCAACTCCTGATATTGACTTTGCAGGGAATCCTACCTAATCATTCGAATGTCTTTGGCTCCAACATGGCCCATGGCAAACTGATCCTCCCACTCCTTTTGCAAAAACCTTTCTGTTGCTTCGGGATGCCCTCTTCGGGATGTCATTCTGAAGGGGGAGGTCGTGGTTCACATTGGTACCAACGACATAGGAAGAAAGAGGGATGAGGTCCTGCAACAAGAATTTAGGGAGCTAGGTAGCAGATTAAAAAGCAGGACCTCAAAGGTTGTAATCTCTGGACTACTCCTGGTGCCACGTGCTAGGGAGTATAGGAATAGGAGGATAGAGCAGATGAATGCGTGGCTAAAGAGTTGGTGCAGGTGGGATGGCTTTAGTTTCCTGGATCACTGGGTCAGTTTCTGGGTAAGCTGGGACCTGTTGAAGTCGGACGGGTTGCACCTGAACCGGAACGGGACCAACATCCTTGCAGGGAGGATTGCTAGTGATGCTGGGGGTGGGTCGGGGGGTTAAACTAACTTGGCAGGGGGATGGGGTACGGGGTGGTGCTATAGTAGGGGGTGATGCACAGCCAAATATAGAGGAAAAACAAGTCAGCCTGGAAGGCAGAGCAAATATGTAATGGCACAAGGGAGTATGGCAAGGCTGGATGGCATTTATTTAATGCAAGGAGTCTTACGAGTAAGGCAGATGAATTGAGGGTGTTGGTGAACACATGGGAGTATGATATTGTTGCCAGCACAGAGGCATGGTTGAGGGAAGGGCAGGACTGGCAGCTCAATATTCTGGGGTATAGAATCTTCAGGCGAGACAGAGGGTGGTGTAAAAGAGGAGGTGGCGTCTCAATATTAATCAAGGAGTCAATTACTGCAGTAGGAGGGATGATATCTTAGCAGGTTCCTCTAATGAGGCCATATGGGTAAAACCTAAAAACAAAAAGGGGCAAGCACTTTGCTGGGAGTGAACTAGGCCCCCAGTCAGGGGGAGATAGAAGAACAGATATGTAGGCAAATCTCAGAGAAGTGTAGAAATAATAATGTAATAATCGTAGGGGATTTCAACTTCCCCAATATTAGCTGGGATACTCAGCTTGTGAAAGGCTTAGAGGGTGCAGAATTCTTGAAGTGCATCCAGGAGAGCTTTTTGAGCCAGCATGTAGAAAGTCTTACAAGAGATGGGGGTGGTACTGGACCTAATTCTAGGGAATGTAGCCGGGCAAGTGGTAGAAGTGTCAGTGGGAGAGCATTTTGGTGACAGTGACTATAATTCGGTGAGAGTTAAGGTAGTCGTTGAAAAGGACAAAGATGGGTCAGAAATAAAGGGTCTAAATTGGGGGAAGGCCGAATTTAATATGATGTCAGGATCTGGCCAAAGTGGACTGGGATCAGCTACTTGTAGGAAAATCCACATCAGAGCAGTGGGAGTCATTCAGAAAGGAAATAGAGAGAGTACAGTGCCAACATGTTCCCGTAAAGGTAAAGGGTGGGACCAATAAGTCCAGGGAACCCTGGATGTCAAGGAATATTCAAGAATGGATTAGGAACAAAAGGGAGGCTTTTGGCAGATACAAAGGACTAAAAACAGTGGAAGCCCGAGAGGAGTATAGAAAGTGCAGTGGGTACTTAAAAAGGAAATCAGGAGAGCGAAGAAGGGGCATGAAAAAACACTGGTGTGCAAAATAAAGGAAAATCCCAACGTGTTTTATAAGTATATTAAGGGCAAGAGGATAACCAGGGAAAGAGTAGGGCCCATTAGGGATCAAAGTTGCAATCTGTGCATAGAGCTGAAAGATGTAGGTGAGGTTTTAAATGAATATTTTGCATCTGTGTTGACTATGGAGAAGGACGATGTAGGCATAGAAATCAGGCAGGGGGATTGTGATATACTTGAACAAATTAGCATTGAGAGGGAGGAGGTACTAGCGGTTTCAGCGGGCTTAAAATTGGTTAACTTCCAATGCCCAGGCGAGATATATCCCAGGTTGCTGTGTGAAGCAAGGTACGAGATTGCAGGGGCTCTGACACAAATTTTCAGAACCTCTCTGGCCACGGGGGAGGTGCCAGAGGACTGGAGGACAGCTAACGTAGTGCCATTATTGAAGAAGGTTAGTAGGAATAAACCAGGGACTTAATGGCTAGTGAGCCTAACATCAGTGGTAGGGAAATTATTGGAAACGATTCTGAGGGACAGAAACAGTCTCCACTTGGAGAGGTAAGGATTAGTCAAGGGTAGTCAGCATGGCTTTGTCAAGGGGAGATCATGTCTAACCAATTCGATTCAATTTTTCGAGGGGGTGACTAGGTGTGTGCATGAGGGTAGTGCAGTTAATGTAGTCTGCATGGACTTCAGTAAGGCTTTTGACAAAGTCCTGCATGGGAGAATGGTCAAGAAGGTAAGAGCCCATGGGATGCAGGGCAATTTGTCACATTGGATCCAAAATTGGCTTAGTGGCAGGAGGCAGAGAGTGATGGCCGAAGACTGTTTTTGTGACTGGAAGCCAGTGTCCAGTGATTAACCGCAGGGACCAGTGCTGAGTCACGTGCTGTGTGTAGTTTACCATAATGATTTAGATATGAATGTAGGAGGTATGTTCAGTAAGTTTGCAGATGACACGAACATTGGTGGAGTGGTAAATAGCGAGGAGGGAAGCCTCAGGCTACAGGACGATATCGACGGGTTGGTCAGATGGGCAGAACAGAGGTAAATGGAATTTAACCCTGAAAAGTTTGAGGTGATTCATTTTGGGAGGACTAACAAGGCAAAGGAATAAACAATGAATGGTAGGACCCTAGGAAGGACAGAGGATCAGAGGGACCTTGGTGTGCAGGTACATATATCCCCGAATGCAGCAGGACAGCTTGATAAGGTGGTCAAGAATTCATATGGGATACTTGCCTTCATTAGCCGAGGCATAGAATATAAGTGTAGGGAGGTTATGATGGAGCTGTACAAAACGTTATTTAGGCCACAGCTAGAATACTATGTGCAGTTCTGGTCACCACACTATAGGAAGGATGGGATTGCATTAGAGATGGTGCAGAGGAGATTTACCAGGATGTTACTTGGGCTGGAGAGTTTCAGCTATGAAGAGAGACTGGACAGGCTGGGGTTGTTTTCCTTAGAGCAGAGAAGGCTGAGGGGGGACCTGATTGCAGTGTACAAAATTATGAGTGGCATAGATAGTGTAGATAGAAAGGAACTTTTCCCCTTAGTAGAGGGGTCAATAACCAGGGGGCATAGTTTCAAGGTGAGGGGCAGGAGATTTAGAGGGGATTTGAGGAAAAACTTTTTCATCCAGAGGGTGGTTGGAATCTGGGACTCACTGCCTCAAAGGGTGGTAGAGGCAGGAACCCTCACAACATTTGAGAAGCATTTAGATCAGTACTTGAAACGCCATAGTATACAAGGCTATGGACCAAGTGCTGGAAAATGGGATTAGAATAGACAGGGCTTGATGACCAGCGCAGACACGATGGCCGAAGAGCATCTTTCTGTGCTGTATAACTCTATGAATCTATGACTCTAATGTGGCAACAAATAGGCAAAATACCATTTAGGACTCTCGATGCTGGCTGCAAAATGATGCAATCTATCCTCCTAATCATCGAATTGCTGGCGCCATTCCTTTAATCTGCTGTTGCTGTGGTTTCACGCGCTTTATGCAATTGTAAGTTCGTTCATTTGGTGGTTAAGATGAACGAAAAATGAATTCTAAATGTAAACTCATGAGGGTAAGCTTAACGTTAGGGTAGTTGATGGGATTTTACCAGGTGCAACACGACAACTAAGGCCTCACGGTACAGACAGCTTATGGCAAAAACGTGAATATAATGCCGGAGAATTTTATGTTAAATGTTAACTTAAATATAGTTTGTAACTGTATTCTACATTTCTAAGCTTGCGAATTGCATGGCATTTATTTTAAACGATTGTATGGATATTGAAATATTTTTAGGAGAATATGTCTTCTGCCCAACTGAAGCCTCCTGCATGGTAGTGTCAGTACTACAGGGAGTCCAGAATGGGTAAAGCATGGGCGTGATCGTCCGAAAACTTGGTCGAAATTCGAACGAGTGTAAAAGTGTAAATGAAATACAGAAGACAAGGTAAAAAGGGAAAATTGAAGATTTAATGCAGCAAGGAGGGTGAAGCGGGATTAATATGAAACTGAGGATAAAAATCTCGCGGATGGCAGAAAGATGAGATGAAAAGGCACAGATGAAAAGAGAGAATCATATGGACAAAAGGTAAGGGAAAAAACAAACGTTAACGCATATTTTCTTGGTAATTACCCAACTGTTTTGGTTAAATAGTTGAAACAAGGTCCCCACCCCACATTCACTCGGCACTTCTGGCTGAAGATGGTTGCAATCGCTCCAGCTTTGCCTTTCGCACTCACGTGCTGGCCTCCACCATCATTGAGGATGGGGACATTCATGGAGCCTCCACCTCCCATTAGTTGTTTAATGGTCCACCAACATTCACGAGTGGATGTGGCAGGACTGCAGAGCATTGATATGATCCGTTGATTGTGGGATCGCTTAGCTCTGTCTATAGCATGCTGCTGCCGATTTTTAGCATGTACGTAGTCATGTGTTGCAGTTTCCCCAGGTTGGCACCACATTTTTAGGTATGCCTGGTCCTGCACCTGGCATGCTCTTCTGTACTCCTTATTGAACCGGTGTTGTTCCCCTGGCTTGGTGGTAATGATAGAGTGAGGGATATGCCGGGCCATGAGGTTACAGATTGTGGTGGAATACAATTCTGTTGCTGCTGATGGCCCACAGCACCTCATGGATGCCCAGTTTTGAGCTGCTATATCTGTTCTGAATCTATCCCATTTAGCACGGTGGTAGTGCCACACAACACGATGGAGGGTGTCCTCAGTTTGAAGATGGGACTTCGTCACCACAATAACTGTGCGGTGGTCACTGCTACCAATGCTGTAATGGACAGATGCATCTGCGACAAGTAGATTGCTGAGGACGAGGTCAAGTAAGTATTTCCCTCGTTTTGCTTCTCTCAGCACCTGTCGCAGGCCCAGACTGGCAGCTATGCTCATCAGGACACGGGCAGCTCGGTCAGTAGTGGTGCTACCGAGCCACTCTTGGTGATGGACAATGAAGTCCCCCACCCAGAGTAAATTCTGTGTCCTTGCTACTCAGTGCTTCTTCCAAGTGGTGTTAAACATGGAGAATTGCTGATTCTTCAGCTGAGGGAGGGCAGTACGTGGTAATCTGCAGGAGGTTTCATTGCACATGTTTGACCAGGTTCTGCAACCCATTGTCCTGTCCATAGCTGATGTCGAGGTCGTCAAATACGGTTTTATCCTTACCGTTTTGGACAACTGCGTGACTTGCTAGGCCACTTAAGAGGGCAGTTACGAGTCAATCAGATTGCTGTGGATCTGGAGTCACATAAGGGCGGCACGTTTTCTTCCCTAACTGTCATTAGTGAACCAGAATGGTTTTTACAAAATTCCGATAGTTTCATGGTCAGCATTATTGATACCAGCTTTTCATTTCAGGTTTATTTAATAAACTGATTTGAAATTCCCCAGCTGACGTGGTGGGATTTCAACTCACATCTTCAGATCATCCAGGCCTCTGGATTACAAATATAGTAACATAACCACTATGCTACCATTCACAGTAACTACATACTCCTGCTTTGTGCCATAACTACAAGCTACTTCCCAAATTGAGCCTCATTGTTCCAACTATCTCTACCCACTGCACCTGGGATGCAGGTGACAGATAAATGGAAATTTGCAGCTGGCTTGCTGATGATTCTCCATTCGTTTCTATTAGCAGTACACATTTTGCACTTTAATGACAACATTAAAAGAAAGATTAGTAGTTGCTGTTAATGAAATCGAGGCGATTAGGATTAAGGGTTAGTGGCACAGAATTGGGCAATATTTAGGGTGGAACATGAAACCCTCTTTTTCTTCCAGAAATCAAAAAATTGAACGAAGATTGCAAAGCTGCAGGTGAGGGAGAACGACAGAGATTCACACTGAGTTCATAATTCAGTATACATAGTCTACTGAACGTAATCTATTAAGAATTATTATTACGGGCCATTCAGGCATTTGATCAAATAGGTTCCTGGTCTATTTGGAGATTTCTTTAATATTACAATTATTATTTTTGCTTGCTTTTAAAAACAGCGGATGAGAAGGAGCAAGGTACATGCTCTATCTATCTCTCTATCTATCTATCTATCTATGTATTCAGCTATCTATCTATTTTGTTGATTGTCTATCTGTATATTCGCTCGTTTGTTTGTTAAAATGGTCACAATACGCTATCTAACTTACATTTCAGGAGTGGTGAATAGTGTTTGGGCAGTTAGTGGCACTTTACCAGGCACAACACGGCAACATTGGATCGACAGTCCAGGCAGCTTAATGTAAAACCTTGAATGCAATGCCTGCTGATTTCGTCATTTCCTGTCTACTTAAATGTAATGTTCAATTGCTTTCCGCACTTCAATGCTTGCTATTTGCATGGCAATTATTTAGTCAATTGCGTTGGAATTGAAAGATTTTGAGGTGAAAGTGGCTACTGTCCAACTGGAGGCTCCACCATAGCAGCGTTAGCAACAAATGAAGGGGAGAGGGGCGGGGAAGAATGGGCAGGGTCGTCCGAATATTTGGTCGAAATTCGAACAAGCTTAAAAGTGTAACTGAAATACAGAAGAAAATGTAAGAATGGAAATGAGAAGCGGGAATGCAGTAGTGAGGGGGAAGCGAGATTATGACATGGAGGAAAAACAAGCGAGCGGAAAGAAATAGCACCAGGGGCAAATGAGCAGAGAAAGTCATGCAGACAATAGACGAGGGCAGAAAAAAACCGTTAACACATATTTTCATTAAATGCAACTCAAATGCTTTGGTTAAATAGTTGAAACCACAGCACTCCCACAAATTTTGCAGAAATTTGACCTTCGCCTATATATTGCATTATATTGCTTCCCGGAAACATTTCAAAGCGCTTCACAGAGTGATGTATTCTTGGAGTTCAGTAACCAGTGCTGCTTATTGATGCACTGTAGTTTCCTAACCTCTGTGTGGAACTTACAACATTTTTAAGCCTCATCATGGCCTCCTTTAGGAAGTGTCACCATGTCTCTTATGGAATTTTGTTATACACCATCATAATGCATTACCAGAATCAAGCGTAATCTCCAGCTGGTTACCACAGTTCTATATTGTAGCTACATACTTTTGTTTCGTGTCATAACTACAAGCTACTTCCCACCTTGGGCCTCTTTGGTTTATCTACCTTTACCCACTGTGCCTGGGATGCAGTCGACGGCTACAGAAAAATTTGCAGCTGGCTTGCAGCTGAAGCTCCCTTCGTTTATATTAGCAGTGCACCTTTTGCTTTTAATGACACAATTAGAAGAAAGATTAATAGTTGCAATTAAAGAAAATGAGGCGATTAGGATTGAAGGGTAGTGGCATGGATTTGGGCAATATTTAGGGTGGAGCATTAAACTTTTTTCTTCTTCCAGAAATCGCAAAACTGAAAGAGAATTGCAAAACTGCTGGTGAGAGAACTGTTGAGATTCACACTGAGTTCATAATTCAATAGGAATAGATTTTTAAATTCATTTTTTTGAGATGTGGGCATCGCTGGCAAGGCCATTATTTATTGCCCATCCCTAATTGCCCTTCAGCAGGTGGTGCTGAGGTACCTTCTTGAACCGCTGTAGTCCATGTGCTGAAGGTACTCCCACAAGTGCTGTTGGGTAGGGATTTCCAGGATTTTGACCTAGCGATGGTGAAGGATCGGCCAAATACTTCTCAGTCAGGATGCTGTGTGACTTGGCGGGGAACGTGGAGGTGGTGGTGTTCCCATGTGTCTGCTACCCTTATCCTTCTAGGTGGAAGAGGTCGCGGGTTTGGGAGGTGCTGCCGAAGAAGCCTTGGCGAGTTGCTGCAGTGCTTCTTGTAGATGGTAATCACTGCTGCCACAGTACGCCTGTGGTAGAGGGATTGAATGTTAAAGGGGGTATCAATGAAGCAGGCTGTTTTGTCCTGGATGGTGTCGAGCGTCTTGAGTGTTGTTGGAGCTGCAATCATCCAGGCAAATGGAGAATATTTCATCACACTCATTACTTGTGCATAGTCTAATTAACCTAAACATTAAGAATATAATTAAAATGTATTCCTTTTAAACATGGACGCCATTCTAATGACACAGCCATGGCTCCTTCTGTATCTTTGAGAAAGAGAAATTTGTAACAACAGCATGTGGAGTTTCTAAATACTTAATTGAAAAAGCACACAATGAACTCTGTATAATACAATAATTTTCCAAATGCACAGTTGCCGATAAAGAAGTCATATACTTTAGAGTACCATAAATAGATATTAAGGTGTTTGGTTAAATTGGTACCAGGTGTATTTGGAGATTTCTATAATACTGCAATTATTATTTGTACATGCATATAAAAACAGCTGAAGAAAAGGAGAAAGGTAAATATTTCCAAACATAAACATTTGTATTGAATGGGATGATTGCTTTTCAATTTCAATGGAATTATCTTGCATAGGCTTGTGGCAACTTGATATCGCACAATATTAACATCCCGTTGTCATCATCTGATTGGAGCACATCTTCCTTCATTCACATTTTCTCTTATGTTTCAGATCTCTGAATCAAGTTACCCACTTTATTTATTAACTTTTTAACTTAGTTGCAAAGTCAGCATATATCTTATGATCTTGCTATCTGTTATCCATCGATCTCTCTTTCTACCTATCTACCTATCTATCTATCTATCTATCTATCTATCTATCTATCTATCTCTCTATCTATCCATCTATCTATCTATGTATTCAGCTATCTATCTATTTTGTTGTTTATCTATCTGTGTATTCGCTCTTTTGTTTGTTTAAATTGATCGCAATACACTATCGAACTTACATTTCAGGAGTGGTGCATAGCGTTCGGGCAGTTAGTGGCACTTTACCGGGCACAACACGACAACATTGGATCGACAGTCCAGGCAGCTTAATGTAAAACCTTGAATGCAATGCCTGCTGATTTCATCGTTTCCTGTCGACTTAAATGTAATGTTCAATTGCTTTCCACACTTCAATGCTTGCGATTTGCATGGCAATTATTTAGTCAATTGTGTTGGAATTGAAAGATTTTGAGGTGAAAGTGGCTACTGTCCAACTGGAGCCTCCACCATAGCAGCGTTAGCAACAAATGAAGGGGAGAGGGGCGGGGAAGAATGGGCAGGGTCGTCCGAATATTTGGTCGAAATTCGAACAAGCTTAAAAGTGTAACTGAAATACAGAAGAAAATGTATCAATGGAAATGAGAAGCGGGAATGCAGTAGTGAGGGGGAAGCGAGATTATGACATGGAGGAAAACAAGCGAGCAGAAAGAAATAGGACCAGGGGCAAATGAGCAGAGAAAGTCATGCAGACAATAGACGAGGGCAGAAAAAACCGTTAACAAATATTTTCATTGACTGCAACTCAAATGTTTTGGTTAAATAGTTGAAACCACAGCACTCCCACAAATTTTGCAGAAATTTGACCTTCGCCTATATATTGCATTATATTGCTTCCAGGAAACATTTCAAAGCGCTTCACAGAGTGATGTATTCTTGGAGTTCAGTAACCAGTGCTGCTTATTGATGCACTGTAGCTTCCTAACCTCTGTGTGGAACTTACAACATTTTTAAGCCTCATCATGGCCTCCTTTAGGAAGTGTCACCATGTCTCTTATGGAATTTTGTTATACACCTTCATAATGCATTACCAGAATCAAGCGTAATCTCCAGCTGGTTACCACAGTTCTATATTGTAGCTACATACTTTTGTTTCGTGTCATAACTACAAGCTAGTTCCCACCTTCGGCCTCTTTGGTTTATCTACCTTTACCCACTGTGCCTGGGATGCAGTCGACGGCTACACAAAAATTTGCAGCTGGCTTGCAGATGAAGCTCCCTTCGTTTATATTAGCAGTGCACCTTTGGCTTTTAATGACACAATTAGAAGAAAGATTAATAGTTGCAATTAAAGAAAATGAGGCGATTAGGATTGAAGGGTAGTGGCATGGATTTGGGCAATATTTAGGGTGGAGCATTAAACTTTATTCTTCTTCCAGAAATCGCAAAACTGAAAGAGAATTGCAAAACTGCTGGTGAGAGAACTGTTGAGATTCACACTGAGTTCATAATTCAATAGGAATAGATTTTTAAATTCATTTTTGTGAGATGTGGGCATCGCTGGCAAGGCCATTATTTATTGCCCATTCCTAATTGCCCTTCAGCAGGTGGTGCTGAGGTACCTTCTTGAACCGCTGTAGTCCATGTGCTGAAGGTACTCCCACAAGTGCTGTTGGGTAGGGATTTCCAGGATTTTGACCCAGCGATGGTGAAGGATCGGCAAAATACTTCTCAGTCAGGATGCTGTGTGACTTGGCGGGGAACGTGGAGGTGGTGGTGTTCCCATGTGTCTGCTACCCTTGTCCTTCTAGGTGGAAGAGGTCGCGGGTTTGGGAGGTGCTGCCGAAGAAGCCTTGGCGAGTTGCTGCAGTGCTTCTTGTAGATGGTAATCACTGCTGCCACAGTACGCCTGTGGTAGAGGGATTGAATGTTAAAGGGGGTATCAATGAAGCAGGCTGTTTTGTCCTGGATGGTGTCGAGCGTCTTGAGTGTTGTTGGAGCTGCAATCATCCAGGCAAATGGAGAATATTTCATCACACTCATTACTTGTGCATAGTCTAATTATCCTAAACATTAAGAATATAATTAAAATGTATTCCTTTTAAACATGGACGCCATTCTAATGACACAGCCATGGCTCCTTCTGTATCTTTGAGAAAGAGAAATTTGTAACAACAGCATGTGGAGTTTTTAAATACTTAATTGAAAAAGCACACAATGAACTCTGTATAATACAATAATTTTCCAAATGCACAGTTGCCGATAAAGAAGTCGTATACTTTAGAGTACCATAAATAGATATTAAGGTGTTTGGTTAAATTGGTACCAGGTGTATTTGGAGATTTCTATAATACTGCAATTATTATTTGTACATGCATATAAAAACAGCTGAAGAAAAGGAGAAAGGTAAATATTTCCAAACATAAACATTTGTATTGAATGGGATGATTGCTTTTCAATTTCAATGGAATTATCTTGCATAGGCTTGTGGCAACTTGATATCGCACAATATTAACATCCCGTTGTCATCATCTGATTGGAGCACATCTTCCTTCATTCACATTTTCTCTTATGTTTCAGACCTCTGAAATCAAGTTACCCACTTTATTTACTAACTTTTTAACTTAGTTGCAAAGTCAGCATATATCTTATGATCTTGCTATGTGTTATCCATCGATCTCTCTTTCTACCTATCTACCTATCTATCTATCTATCTATCTATCTATCTATCTATCTCTCTCTCTATCTATGTATTCAGCTATCTATCTATTTTGTTGTTTATCTATCTGTGTATTCGCTCTTTTGTTTGTTTAAATTGATCGCAATACACTATCGAACTTACATTTCAGGAGTGGTGCATAGCGTTCGGGCAGTTAGTGGCACTTTACCGGGCACAACACGACAACATTGGATCGGCAGTCCAGGCAGCTTAATGTAAAACCTTGAATGCAATGCCTGCTGATTTCGTCGTTTCCTGTCTACTTAAATGTAATGTTCAATTGCTTTCCACACTTCAATGCTTGCGATTTGCATGGCAATTATTTAGTCAATTGTGTTGGAATTGAAAGATTTTGAGGTGAAAGTGGCTCCTGTCCAACTGGAGCCTCCACCATAGCAGCGTTAGCAACAAATGAAGGGGAGAGGGGCGGGGAAGTATGGGCAGGGTCGTCCGAATATTTGGTCGAAATTCGAACAAGCTTAAAAGTGTAACTGAAATACAGAAGAAAATGGAACAATGGAAATGAGAAGCGGGAATGCAGTAGTGAGGGGGAAGCGAGATTATGACATGGAGGAAAAACAAGCGAGCGGAAAGAAATAGCACCAGGGGCAAATGAGCAGAGAAAGTCATGCAGACAATAGACGAGGGCAGAAAAAACCGTTAACAAATATTTTCATTGACTGCAACTCAAATGCTTTGGTTAAATAGTTGAAACCACAGCACTCCCACAAATTTTGCAGAAATTTGACCTTCGCCTATATATTGCATTATATTGCTTCCCGGAAACATTTCAAAGCGCTTCACAGAGTGATGTATTCTTGGAGTTCAGTAACCAGTGCTGCTTATTGATGCACTGTAGTTTCCTAACCTCTGTGTGGAACTTACAACCTTTTTAAGCCTCATCATGACCTCCTTTAGGAAGAGTCACCATGTCTCTTATCGAATTTTGTTGTACACCTTCATAATGCATTACCAGAATCAAGCGTAATCTCCAGCTGGTTACCACAGTTCTATATTGTAGCTACATACTTTTGTTTCGTGTCATAACTACAAGCTACTTCCCACCTTGGGCCTCTTTGGTTTATCTACCTTTACCCACTGTGCCTGGGATGCAGTCGACGGCTACACAAAAATTTGCAGCTGGCTTGCAGATGAAGCTCCCTTCGTTTATATTAGCAGTGCACCTTTTGCTTTTAATGACAAAATTAGAAGAAAGATTAATAGTTGCAATTAAAGAAAATGAGGCGATTAGGATTGAAGGGTAGTGGCATGGATTTGGGCAATATTTAGGGTGGAGCATTAAACTTTATTCTTCTTCCAGAAATCGCAAAACTGAAAGAGAATTGCAAAACTGCTGGTGAGAGAACTGTTGAGATTCACACTGAGTTCATAATTCAATAGGAATAGATTTTTAAATTCATTTTTGTGAGATGTGGGCATCGCTGGCAAGGCCATTATTTATTGCCCATCCCTAATTGCCCTTCAGCAGGTGGTGCTGAGGTACCTTCTTGAACCGCTGTAGTCCATGTGCTGAAGGTACTCCCACAAGTGCTGTTGGGTAGGGATTTCCAGGATTTTGACACAGCGATGGTGAAGGATCGGCAAAATACTTCTCAGTCAGGATGCTGTGTGACTTGGCGGGGAACGTGGAGGTGGTGGTGTTCCCATGTGTCTGCTACCCTTGTCCTTCTAGGTGGAAGAGGTCGTGGGTTTGGGAGGTGCTGCCGAAGAAGCCTTGGCGAGTTGCTGCAGTGCTTCTTGTAGATGGTAATCACTGCTGCCACAGTACGCCTGCGGTAGAGGGATTGAATGTTAAAGGGGGTATCAATCAAGCAGGCTGTTTTGTCCTGGATGGTGTCGAGCGTCTTGAGTGTTGTTGGAGCTGCAATCATCCAGGCAAGTGGAGAATATTTCATCACACTCATTACTTGTGCATAGTCTAATTAACCTAAACATTAAGAATATAATTAAAATGTATTCCTTTTAAACATGGACGCCATTCTAATGACACAGCCATGGCTCCTTCTGTATCTTTGAGAAAGAGAAATTTCTAACAACAACATGTGGAGTTTTTAAATACTTAATTGAAAAAGCACACATTGAACTCTGTATAATACAATAATTTTCCAAATGCACAGTTGCTGATAAAGAAGTCGTATACTTTAGAGTACCATAAATAGATATTAAGGTGTTTGGTTAAATTGGTACCAGGTGTATTTGGAGATTTCTATAATACTGCAATTATTATTTGTACATGCATATAAAAACAGCTGAAGAAAAGGAGAAAGGTAAATATTTTCAAACATAAACATTTGTATTGAATGGGATGATTGCTTTTCAATTTCAATGGAATTATCTTGCATAGGCTTGTGGCAACTTGATATCGCACAATATTAACATCCCGTTGTCATCATCTGATTGGAGCACATCTTCCTTCATTCACATTTTCCCTTATGTTTCAGATCTCTGAAATCAAGTTACCCACTTTATTTACTAACTTTTTAATTTAGCTGCAAAGTCAGCATATATCTTACGATCTTGCTATCTGTTATCCATCGATCTATCTTTCTACCTATCTACCTATCTATCTATCTATCTATCTATCTATCTATCTATCTAACTGTCTATCCATCTTTCTATCTATGTATTCAGCTATCTATCTATTTTGTTGTTTATCTATCTGTGTATTCACTCTTTTGTTTGTTTAAATTGATCGCAATAAACTCTCGAACTTGCATTTCAGGAGTGGTGCATAGCGTTCGGGCAGTTAGTGGCACTTTACCAGGCACAACACGACAACATTGGATCGACAGTCCAGGCAGCTTAATGTAAAACCTTGAATGCAATGCCTGCTGGTTTCGTCATTTCCTGTCTACTTAAATGTAATGTTCAACTGCTTTCCACATTTCAATGCTTGCGATTTGCATGGCAATTATTTAGTCAATTGTGTTGGAATTGAAAGATTTTGAGATGAAAGTGGCTACTGTCCAACTGGAGGCTCCACCATAGCAGCGTTAGCAACAAATGAAGGGGAGAGGGGCGGGGAAGAATGGGCAGGGTCGTCCGAATATTTGGTCGAAATTCGAACAAGCTTAAAAGTGTAACTGAAATACAGAAGAAAATGTAACAATGGAAATGAGAAGCGGGAATACAGTAGTGAGGGGGAAGCGAGATTATGACATGGAGGAAAAACAAGCGAGCGGAAAGAAATAGCACCAGGGGCAAATGAGCAGAGAAAGTCATGCAGACAATAGACGAGGGCAGAAAAAACCGTTAACAAATATTTTCATTGAATGCAACTCAAATGCTTTGGTTAAATAGTTGAAACCATAGCACTCCCACAAATTTTGCAGAAATTTGACCTTCGCCTATATGTTGCATTATATTGCTTCCCGGAAACATTTCAAAGCGCTTCACAGAGTGATGTATTCTTGGAGTTCAGTAACCAGTGCTGCTTATTGATGCACTGTAGCTTCCAACCTCTGTGTGGAACTTACAACCTTTTTAAGCCTCATCATGACCTCCTTTAGGAAGAGTCACCATGTCTCTATCGAATTTTGTTATACACCTTCATAATGCATTACCAGAATCAAGCGTAATCTCCAGCTGGTTACCACAGTTCTATATTGTAGCTACATACTTTTGTTTCGTGTCATAACTACAAGCTACTTCCCACCTTGGGCCTCTTTGGTTTATCTACCTTTACCCACTGTGCCTGGGATGCAGTCGACGGCTACACAAAAATTTGCAGCTGGCTTGCAGATGAAGCTCCCTTCGTTTATATTAGCAGTGCACCTTTTGCTTTTAATGAAAAATTAGAAGAAAGATTACTAGTTGCAATTAAAGGAAATGAGGCGATTAGGATTGAAGGGTAGTGGCATGGATTTGGGCAATATTTAGGGTGGAGCATTAAACTTTATTCTTCTTCCAGAAATCGCAAAACTGAAAGAGAATTGCAAAACTGCTGGTGAGAGAACTGTTGAGATTCACACTGAGTTCATAATTCAATAGGAATAGATTTTTAAATTCATTTTTGTGAGATGTGGGCATCGCTGGCAAGGCCATTATTTATTGCCCATCCCTAATTGCCCTTCAGCAGGTGGTGCTGAGGTACCTTCTTGAACCGCTGTAGTCCATGTGCTGAAGGTACTCCCACAAGTGCTGTTGGGTAGGGATTTCCAGGATTTTGACCCAGCGATGGTGAAGGATCGGCAAAATACTTCTCAGTCAGGATGCTGTGTGACTTGGCGGGGAACGTGGAGGTGGTGGTGTTCCCATGTGTCTGCTACCCTTGTCCTTCTAGGTGGAAGAGGTCGCGGGTTTGGGAGGTGCTACCGAAGAAGCCTTGGCGAGTTGCTGCAGTGCTTCTTGTAGATGGTAATCACTGCTGCCACAGTACGCCTGCGGTAGAGGGATTGAATGTTAAAGGGGGTATCAATCAAGCAGGCTGTTTTGTCCTGGATGGTGTCGAGCGTCTTGAGTGTTGTTGGAGCTGCAATCATCCAGGCAAGTGGAGAATATTTCATCACACTCATTACTTGTGCATAGTCTAATTAACCTAAACATTAAGAATATAATTAAAATGTATTCCTTTTAAACATGGACGCCATTCTAATGACACAGCCATGGCTCCTTCTGTATCTTTGAGAAAGAGAAATTTCTAACAACAACATGTGGAGTTTTTAAACACTTAATTGAAAAAGCACACAATGAACTCTGTATAATACAATAATTTTCCAAATGCACAGTTGCTGATAAAGAAGTCGTATACTTTAGAGAACCATAAATAGATATTAAGGTGTTTGGTTAAATTGGTACCAGGTGTATTTGGAGATTTCTATAATACTGCAATTATTATTTGTACATGCATATAAAAACAGCTGAAGAAAAGGAGAAAGGTAAATATTTCCAAACATAAACATTTGTATTGAATGGGATGATTGCTTTTCAATTTCAATGGAATTATCTTGCATAGGCTTGTGGCAACTTGATATCGCACAATATTAACATCCCGTTGTCATCATCTGATTGGAGCACATCTTCCTTCATTCACATTTTCTCTTATGTTTCAGACCTCTGAAATCAAGTTACCCACTTTATTTACTAACTTTTTAACTTAGTTGCAAAGTCAGCATATATCTTATGACTTTGCTATGTGTTATCCATCGATCTCTCTTTCTACCTATCTACCTATCTATCTATCTATCTATCTATCTATCTATCTATCTATCTATCTATCTATCTATCTATCTATCTATCTATCTCTCTATCTATGTATTCAGCTATCTATCTATTTTGTTGTTTATCTATCTGTGTATTCGCTCTTTTGTTTGTTTAAATTGATCGCAATACACTATCGAACTTACATTTCAGGAGTGGTGCATAGCGTTCGGGCAGTTAGTGGCACTTTACCGGGCACAACACGACAACATTGGATCGGCAGTCCAGGCAGCTTAATGTAAAACCTTGAATGCAATGCCTGCTGATTTCGTCGTTTCCTGTCTACTTAAATGTAATGTTCAATTGCTTTCCACACTTCAATGCTTGCGATTTGCATGGCAATTATTTAGTCAATTGTGTTGGAATTGAAAGATTTTGAGGTGAAAGTGGCTCCTGTCCAACTGGAGCCTCCACCATAGCAGCGTTAGCAACAAATGAAGGGGAGAGGGGCGGGGAAGAATGGGCAGGGTCGTCCGAATATTTGGTCGAAATTCGAACAAGCTTAAAAGTGTAACTGAAATACAGAAGAAAATGGAACAATGGAAATGAGAAGCGGGAATGCAGTAGTGAGGGGGAAGCGAGATTATGACATGGAGGGAAAACAAGCGAGCGGAAAGAAATAGCACCAGGGGCAAATGAGCAGAGAAAGTCATGCAGACAATAGACGAGGGCAGAAAAAACCGTTAACAAATATTTTCATTGACTGCAACTCAAATGCTTTGGTTAAATAGTTGAAACCACAGCACTCCCACAAATTTTGCAGAAATTTGACCTTCGCCTATATATTGCATTATATTGCTTCCCGGAAACATTTCAAAGCGCTTCACAGAGTGATGTATTCTTGGAGTTCAGTAACCAGTGCTGCTTATTGATGCACTGTAGTTTCCTAACCTCTGTGTGGAACTTACAACCTTTTTAAGCCTCATCATGACCTCCTTTAGGAAGAGTCACCATGTCTCTTATCGAATTTTGTTATACACCTTCATAATGCATTACCAGAATCAAGCGTAATCTCCAGCTGGTTACCACAGTTCTATATTGTAGCTACATACTTTTGTTTCGTGTCATAACTACAAGCTACTTCCCACCTTGGGCCTCTTTGGTTTATCTACCTTTACCCACTGTGCCTGGGATGCAGTCGACGGCTACACAAAAATTTGCAGCTGGCTTGCAGATGAAGCTCCCTTCGTTTATATTAGCAGTGCACCTTTTGCTTTTAATGATAAAATTAGAAGAAAGATTAATAGTTGCAATTAAAGAAAATGAGGCGATTAGGATTGAAGGGTAGTGGCATGGATTTGGGCAATATTTAGGGTGGAGCATTAAACTTTATTCTTCTTCCAGAAATCGCAAAACTGAAAGAGAATTGCAAAACTGCTGGTGAGAGAACTGTTGAGATTCTCACTGAGTTCATAATTCAATAGGAATAGATTTTTAAATTCATTTTTGTGAGATGTGGGCATCGCTGGCAAGGCCATTATTTATTGCCCATCCCTAATTGCCCTTCAGCAGGTGGTGCTGAGGTACCTTCGTGAACCGCTGTAGTCCATGTTCTGAAGGTACTCCCACAAGTGCTGTTGGGTAGGGATTTCCAGGATTTTGACCCAGCGATGGTGAAGGATCGGCAAAATACTTCTCAGTCAGGATGCTGTGTGACTTGGTGGGGAACGTGGAGGTGGTGGTGTTCCCATGTGTCTGCTACCCTTGTCCTTCTAGGTGGAAGAAGTCGTGGGTTTGGGAGGTGCTGCCGAAGAAGCCTTGGCGAGTTGCTGCAGTGCTTCTTGTAGATGGTAATCACTGCTGCCACAGTACGCCTGCGGTAGAGGGATTGAATGTTAAAGGGGGTATCAATCAAGCAGGCTCTTTTGTCCTGGATGGTGTCGAGCGTCTTGAGTGTTGTTGGAGCTGCAATGATCCAGGCAAGTGGAGAATATTTCATCACACTCATTACTTGTGCATAGTCTAATTAACCTAAACATTAAGAATATAATTAAAATGTATTCCTTTTAAACATGGACGCCATTCTAATGACACAGCCATGGCTCCTTCTGTATCTTTGAGAAAAAGAAATTTCTAACAACAACATGTGGAGTTTTTAAATACTTAATTGAAAAAGCACACAATGAACTCCGTATAATACAATAATTTTCCAAATGCACAGTTGCTGATAAAGAAGTCATATACTTTAGAGTACCATAAATAGATATTAAGGTGTTTGGTTAAATTGGTACCAGGTGTATTTGGAGATTTCTATAATACTGCAATTATTATTTGTACATGCATATAAAAACAGCTGAAGAAAAGGAGAAAGGTAAATATTTCCAAACATAAACATTTGTATTGAATGGGATGATTGCTTTTCAATTTCAATGGAATTATCTTGCATAGGCTTGTGGCAACTTGATATCGCACAATATTAACATCCCGTTGTCATCATCTGATTGGAGCACATCTTCCTTCATTCACATTTTCTCTTATGTTTCAGATCTCTGAAATCAAGTTACCCACTTTATTTACTAACTTTTTAACTTAGTTGCAAAGTCAGCATATATCTTATGATCTTGCTATCTGTTATCCATCGATCTCTCTTTCTACCTATCTACCTATCTACCTATCTATCTATCTATCTATCTATCTATCTATCTATCTCTCTATCTATCCATCTATCTATCTATCTATCTCTCTATCTATGTATTCAGCTATCTATCTATTTTGTTGTTTATCTATCTGTGTATTCGCTCTTTTGTTTGTTTAAATTGATCGCAATACACTATCGAAGTCATGCAGACAATAGACGAGGGCAGAAAAAACCGTTACCAAATATTTTCATTGACTGCAACTCAAATGTTTTGGTTAAATAGTTGAAACCACAGCAATCCCACAAATTTTGCAGAAATTTGACCTTCGCCTATATATTGCATTATATTGCTTCCAGGAAACATTTCAAAGCGCTTCACAGAGTGATGTATTCTTGGAGTTCAGTAACCAGTGCTGCTTATTGATGCACTGTAGCTTCCTAACCTCTGTGTGGAACTTACAACCTTTTTAAGCCTCATCATGACCTCCTTTAGGAAGAGTCACCATGTCTCTTATCGAATTTTGTTATACACCTTCATAATGCATTACCAGAATCAAGCGTAATCTCCAGCTGGTTACCACAGTTCTATATTGTCGCTACATACTTTTGTTTTGTGTCATAACTACAAGCTACTTCCCACCTTGGACCTCTTTGGTTTATCTACCTTTACCCACTGTGCCTGGGATGCAGTCGACGGCAACACAAAAATTTGCAGCTGGCTTGCAGATGAATCTCCCTTCGTTTATATTAGCAGTGCACCTTTTGCTTTTAATGACAAAATTAGAAGAAAGATTAAAAGTTGCAATTAAAGAAAATGAGGCGATTAGGATTGAAGGGTAGTGGCATGGATTTGGGCAATATTTAGGGTGGAGCATTAAACTTTATTCTTCTTCCAGAAATCGCAAAACTGAAAGAGAATTGCAAAACTGCTGGTGAGAGAATTGTTGAGATTAACACTGAGTTCATAATTCAACAGGAATAGATTTTTAAATTCATTTTTGTGAGATGTGGGCATCGCTGGCAAGGCCATTATTTATTGCCCATCCCTAATTGCCCTTCAGCAGGTGGTGCTGAGGCGCCTTCTTGAACCGCTGTAGTCCATGTGCTGAAGGTACTCCCACATGTGCTGTTGGGTAGGGATTTCCAGGATTTTGACGCAGCGATGGTGAAGGATCGGCAAAATACTTCTCAGTCAGGATGCTGTGTGACTTGGCGGGGAACGTGGAGGTGGTGGTGTTCCCATGTGTCTGCTACCCTTGTCCTTCTAGGTGGAAGAGGTCGCGGGTTTGGGAGGTGCTGCCGAAGAAGCCTTGGCGAGTTGCTGCAGTGCTTCTTGTAGATGGTAATCACTGCTGCCACAGTACGCCTGCGGTAGAGGGATTGAATGTTAAAGGGGGTATCAATCAAGCAGGCTGTTTTGTCCTGGATGGTGTCGAGCTTCTTGAGTGTTGTTGGAGCTGCAATGATCCAGGCAAGTGGAGAGTATTTCATCACACTCATTACTTGTGCATAGTCTAATTAACCTAAACATTAAGAATATAATTAAAATGTATTCCTTTTAAACATGGACGCCATTCTAATGACACAGCCATGGCTCCTTCTGTATCTTTGAGAAAGAGAAATTTCTAACAACAACATGTGGAGTTTTTAAATACTTAATTGAAAAAGAGCACAATGAACTCTGTATAATACAATAATTTTCCAAATGCACAGTTGCCGATAAAGAAGTCGTATACTTTAGAGTATCATAAATAGATATTAAGGTGTTTGGTTAAATTGGTACCAGCTGTATTTGGAGATTTCTATAATATTGCAATTATTATTTGTACATGCATATAAAAACAGCTGAAGAAAAGGAGAAAGGTAAATATTTTCAAACATAAACATTTGTATTGAATGGGATGATTGCTTTTCAATTTCAATGGAATTATCTTGCATAGGCTTGTGGCAACTTGATATCGCACAATATTAACATCCCGTTGTCATCATCTGATTGGAGCACATCTTCCTTCATTCACATTTTCCCTTATGTTTCAGATCTCTGAAATCAAGTTACCCACTTTATTTACTAACTTTTTAATTTAGTTGCAAAGTCAGCATATATCTTACGATCTTGCTTTCTGTTATCCATCGATCTATCTTTCTACCTATCTACCTATCTATCTATCTATCTATCTATCTATCTATCTATCTATCTATCTATCTATCTATCCATCTATCTATCTGTCTGTCTATCCATCTATCTATCTATCTATCTCTGTATTCAGCTATCTATCTATTTTGTTGTTTATCTATCTGTATATTCGCTCTTTTGTTTGTTTAAATTGATCGCAATAAACTATCGAACTTGCATTTCAGGAGTGGTGCATAGCGTTCGGGCAGTTAGTGGCACTTTACCAGGCACAACACGACAACATTGGATCGACAGTCCAGGCAGCTTAATGTAAAACCTTGAATGCAATGCCTGCTGGTTTCGTCGTTTCCTGTCTACTTAAATGTAATGTTCAACTGCTTTCCACATTTCAATGCTTGCGATTTGCATGGCAATTATTTAGTCAATTGTGTTGGAATTGAAAGATTTTGAGGTGAAAGTGGCTACTGCCCAACTGGAGCCTCCACCATAGCAGTGTTAGCAACAAATGAAGGGGAGAGGGGCGGGGAAGAATGGGCAGGGCCGTCCGAATATTTGGTCGAAATTCGAACAAGCTTAAAAGTGTAACTGAAATACAGAAGAAAATGTTACAATGGAAATGAGAAGCGTGAATGCAGTAGTGAGGGGGAAGCGAGATTATGACATGCAGGAAAAACAAGCGAGCGGAAAGAAATAGGACCAGGAGCAAATGAGAAGAGAAAGTCATGCAGACAACAGACGAGGGCAGAAAAAACCGTTAACGAATATTTTCATTGACTGCAACTCAAATGTTTTGGTTAAATAGTTGAAACCACAGCCCTCCCACAAATTTTGCAGCAAGTTGACCTTCGCCTATATATTGCATTATATTGCTTTCAGGAAACATTTCAAAGCGCTTCACAGTGTGATGTTTTCTTGGAATTCGGTAACCAGTATTGATTATTGATGCACTGTAGTTTTCTAACCTCTGTGTGGAACTTAAAACCTTTTTAAGCCTCATCATGACCTCCGTTGGGAAGAGTCACCATGCCTCTTATCGAATTTTGTTATAAACCTTCATAATGCATTACCAGAATCAAGCGTAATCTGAAGCTGGTTACCACAGTTCTATATTGTAGCTATATACTTTTGTTTCGTGTCATAACTACAAGCCACTTCCCAACTTGGGCCTCTGTGTTTCATCTACCTCTACCCACCGAGCCTGGGTCGCAGTCGATGGCTACACCAAAAATTGCAGCTGGTGTGCAGATGAATCTCCCTTCGTTTATATTAGCAGTGCACCTTTTGCTCTTAATGACAAAATTACAAGAAAGATTAATAGTTGCAATTAAAGGAAACGAGGCGATTAGGATTAAAGTGTAGTGGCGCGGCTTTGGGCAATATTTAGGGTGGAGCATTAACCTTTATTCTTCTTCCAGAAATCGCAAAACTGAAAGAGGATTGCAAAACTGCAGGTGAGAGAGAACTGTTGAGATTCACACTGAGTTCATAATTCAGTAGGAATAGATTTATAAATTCATTATTATGAGATGTGGGCATCGCTGGCAAGGCCATCATTTATTGCCCATCCCTAATTGCCCTTCAGCAGGTGGTGCTGAGGCACATTCTTGAACCGCTGCAGTCCGTGTGCTGAAGGTACTCCCACAGTGCTGTTAGGTCGGGAGTTCCAGGCTTTTGACACAGTGATGATGGAGGATCGGCTAAATACTTCTAAGTCAGGATGATGTGTGACTTGGAGGGGAACTTGGTGGTGGTGTTGTTCCCATGTGTCTGCTGCCCTTGTCCTTCTAGGTGTAAGAGGTCGCGAGTTTGGGAGGTGCTGCGGATGATGCCTTGGCGAGTTGCTGCAGTGCATCTTGTAAATCGTTATCACTGCTGCCACAGTACGCCTGCGGTGGAGGGAGTGAATGTTTAAGTTGGTAATGGGTGCAGCAATCAAGCGGGCTGGTTTGTCCTGGATGGTGTCGATCTTCTTGAGTGTTGTTGGAGCTGCAATCATCGAGGCAAGTGGAGAGTATTTCATCACACTCCTTACTTGTGCATAGTCTAATTAACCTAAACATTAAAGATATAATTAAAATATATTCCTTTTAAACATGGACGCCATTCTAATGACACAGCCAGGCCTCCTTCTTTATCTTTGAGAAAGAGAAATTCCAGCAACATCATGTTGAGTTTTTTAAATACTTAATGGAAAAGCGCACAATGAACTCTGTATAATACAATAATTTTCCAAATGCAAAGCTCCCGATAAAGAAGTTGTATACTTTAGAGTATCATAAATAGATATTAAGGTGTTTGGTCAAATTGGTACCAGCTGTATTTGGAGATTTCTATAATATTGCAATTATTATTTGTACATGCATATAAAAACAGCTGAAGAAAAGGAGAAAGGTAAATGCTTAAAGAAAGTAAAATATTTTCAAACATAAACATTTGTATTGAATGGGATGGTTGCTTTTCAATTTCAATGGAATTATCTTGCAAAGGCTTGTGGCGCCTTGATATCACTTAGGGCATAAGCAATCACACAATATTAAGATCCCGTTGTCATCATCCGATTGGAGCACATCTTCCTTATTTCACATTTTCCCTTATGTTTCAGATCTCTGAAATCAAGTTACCCACTTTATTTTCTAACTTTTTAATTTAGTTGCAAAGCCAGCATATATCTTATGACCTTGCTATCTGTTATCCATCTATCTATCTTTCTACCTATCTACCTATCTATCTACCTATCTATCTACCTATCTATCTACGTACCTATCTATCTACCTATCTATCTACCTATCTATCTACCTATCTATCTACCTACCTATCTACCTACCTATCTATCTATCTATCCATCCATCTATCTATCCAACTATATGTTCACTCGTTTGTTTAGATAGTATTATCGCAGTAATATTTCTAAATTAGTTCTCAGGAGCAGATGGTTATTGCTCGGGTAGTTGGTGGAACAGGTACAACACGACAATATTGTCATCGACAGCAAAGGCAACTTAATGTAAATCCTTGAATGCAATCCCACGAGTTTTCGTTATTTCCTCTCACCTTCAATGTAATGAACATAAGAACATAAGAAGTAAGAGCAGGAGTAGGCCATATGGCCCCTCGGGCCTGCTCCGCCATTCAATAGGATCATGGGTGATCTGAACCTAGACTCACGTCCACTTCCCTGCCCACTCCCCGTAACCCCTAATTCCCTTATCAGCTAGGAAACTGTCTATCTCCATTTTAAATTTATTTAATGTCGCAGCTTCCATAGCTCTCTGAGGTAGCAAATTCCATAGATTTACTACCCTCTGAGTGAAGGAGTTTCTCCTCATCTCAGTTTTGAAAGGGCAGCCCCTTATTCTAAGATTATGCCCCCTAGTTCTAGTCTCATCCATCAGTGGAAACATCCTCCCCGCATCCACCCGATCAAGCCCCCTCACAATCTTTTATGTTTCGATTAGATCGCCTCTCATTCTTCTGAATTCCAATGAGTAGAGGCCCAACCTACTCAACCTTTCCTCATAAGTCAACCCCCTAATCTCTGGAATCAACCTAGTGAACCTTCTCTGAACTGCCTCGAGAGCAAGTATATCTTTTCTTAAATATGGAAACTAAAACGGTACGCAGTATTCCAGGTGTGGCCTCACCAGTACCCTGTATAACTGAAGCAAGACGTCCCTGCTTTTATACTCCATCCCTTTTGCAATAAAAGCCAAGATTCCATTGGCCTTCCTGATCACCTGCTGTACCTGCATACTAACCTTCTGTGTTTCATGCACCAGGACCCCCAGATCGCTTTGTACGGTAGCACTTTGCAGTTTCTCTCCATTTAGATAATAACTTGCTCTTTGATTTTTTCTGCCAAAGTGCATAACCTCGCACTTTCCAACATTATATTCCATCTGCCAAATTTCTGCCCACTCACTCAGCCTGTCTATATCCTTTTGCAGGTTTTTATGTCCTCCTCACTCACTGCTTTCCCTCCCATCCTTGTATCATCGGCAAACTTGGATATGTTGCACTCGGTCCCTTCCTCCAAATCGTTAATATAGATTGTAAAGAGTTGGGGTCCCAGCACTGACCCCTGCAGAACACCACTAGTCACAGATTGCCAACCCGAGAATGAACCATTTATCCCAACTCTCTGTTTTCTGTTAGATAGCCAATCTTCCACCCATGCCAGTATATTAACCCCAATCCCGTGATTTTTTATCTTGTGCAGTAATCTTTTGTGTGGCACCTTGTCAAATGCCTTTTGGAAGTCCAAATACACCACATCCACTGGTTCCCCTTTATCCACCCTGTTTGTTAAGTTCTCAATGAATTCGAGCAAATTTGTCAAACATGACTTCCCCTTCATAAAACCATGCTGACTCTGTCCGATTAAATTATGCTTATCCAAATGTCCTGTTACTGCTTCCTTAATAATGGAAATGTTCAATTGTTTTCTACTTTTCAATGCTTGCGATTTTCAAGGCAAATGCTTTAATACATTGTCTGGATACTGAAATAATTTGAAGGTGAAGTAGCTTCCATCCAACCGGAATCTCCTCCTTGGCAGCATTAGCAAAACATGAAGTCGAGTGGTGGGAAGAATGGGCGGGGTCGTCCGAATAATAGGTCGAAATTCGATTGCGTGTAAAAGTGTAATTGAAGCACAGCAGACATCGTAAAATGGAAATGGAGAGCGAATGCAGTAGTGAGGGGGAAGCGAGATTATGACATGGAAGTAACACAAGCAAGCGGAAAGAAGGGTGGCCAGGGGCAAATGAGAAGAGAAAGTCATACAGACAACAGATAAGGGCAGAAAAACCGTTAACGAATATTTTCATTGTCTGCAACTCAGATGTTTTGATTAAGTAGGTGAAACCACAACCCTCCCACACATTTTGCAAAAAGTTGACCAATGCCTTTATATTCCACTATATTCCTTCCATGAAACATTTCCAAGCGCTTCAAAGAGTGGTGTTTTCTTGGAGTTCTGTAACCAGTGCTGCTTATTGATGCACTGTAGTTTCCTAACCTCTTTCTGGAACTTAAAACCTTTTTAAGCCTCATCATGACTTCCTTTGGGAAGGGTCATCACGTCTCTTACCAAATTTTGTTATAAATCTTCATAATGCTTTACCAGAATCAAGCGTAATCTCAAGCTGGGTACCATGGTTCTCTATTATCTGTACATACTTTCGCTTCCTGTCATAACTACAAGCTTCTTCCCAACTTGGGCCTCATTGTTTTATCTATCTCTACCCACTGAGCCTGGGATGCAGTCGACGGCTAAAGATCAATTTGCAGCTGGCTTGCTGATGATTCTCCCTTCGTTTGTATTAGCAGTGCACCTTTTTCTCTTTAATGACAAAATTAAAAGAAAGATTAATAGTTGCAATTAAAGAAAACGAGGTGATAAGGATTAAAGGTTAGTAGCACGGCTTTGCATTATATTTAGGGTGCAACATGAAACCTTCTTTTTCTTCCAGAAATCGAAGATTGCAAAACTGCAGGTGATGGGGAACTACAGAGGTTCACACTGAGTTCATAATTCAGTATGCATAGTCCAATTAAACTAAATGTTAAGAATGTAATTAAAACGTATTACTTTTTAGCATTGGCGCCGTTCTAATGCTCCAGCTGGGCGTCCTACTTTATCTTTGTAAAGGAGACATTTCTACCAACAACATGTGGAGTTTTTTAAATACTTATTGAAAATGTGCGCAGTGAACTCGGTATAATAGTATAATTTTCCAAATGGAAAGCTGCCGATAAAGAAGTTGTATGCTGTACAGTATCGTAAATAGATATTAAGGTGTTTCGTCAAATAGGTACCTGGTCTATTTGGAACTTTCTATAATAATGCAATTATTAATTTTACATGCTTATAAAAACAGCTGAAGAAAAGGAGAAAGGTAAATGCTTAAAGACAGTAAAATATTTCCAAAAATAAACATTTAGATTGAATGGGATGATTGCTTTTCATTTTCAAAGGAAGTATCTTTCAAAGGCTCATGGTGCCTTGATGTCATGTAGGGCATAAGCAATCACACAATATTAACATTATGTTGTAATCATCCGTTTGGAGCACATCTTCCTTCATTCACATTTTCCCTTATGTCCTAAATCTCTGATATGAAGTTACTCGCTTTATTCTCTACCTTTTTTTAATTTAGTTGCAAAATCATTATATATCCTACGATCTTGCTATCTGTTATCCATGTAACTATCTTTCTACCTATCTCTCTATCTATCTACCTATCTATCTATCTGTCTATCTGTCTGTCTATCTGTCTATCTGTCTGTCTACCTGTCTGTCTCTCTGTCTGTCTATCTATCTATGTATCGATTTATTTACCTTCTATCTATTTGTATGTTGCTCGTTTGTTTAGTTAATATGAACGCAATATGAACTCTAAATTACTTCGCAGGAGCGGATGCATAGCCTTCCGGTTGTTAATGGAACTTTGCGAGGCAGAACAAGATAACATTGGCGTCGACAGCCCAGTCAGCTTAATGTACAACCTTGAATGCAATGCCAGCGACCTTTCGTTGTTTCCACTCAATGTAAAAGTAATGTTAAACTGTTTTCTACTTTTCAATGTTTACGAATTGCATGGCAAGTATTTTAATAAATTGTCTGGATATTGAAATATTTTGAGGCGAAAATGGCTTCTGTCCAACTTGAGCCTCCTCCATGGCAGAGTCAGCAAAACATGACGTCGAGAGGCGGGAAGATTGGGCGGGGTCGTCCGAATAATTGGTCCAAATCCGAATGATTGTAAAATTGTAAATGAAGTACAGAACACTATCTATCTATCTATCTATCTATCTATCTATCTATCTATCTATATGCTCGCTCGTTTGTTTAGTTAGAATGATCGCACTAGGTTTTCTGAATTACTTCTCAGGAGTGGATGCATAGCGCTCGGGTAGTTAATGGAATTTTACTAGGCACAACAAGACAACATTGGCGTCAACAGCACAGGAAGCCTAATGTAAAACGTTAAATGCAATGATAGCGAGTTTTCGTTGTTTCCTCTCAACTTAAAAGTAATGTTCAACTGTTTTCTACTTTGCAATGCTTGCGATTTTCATGGCAAGTATTTTAAAACTTTGTCTGGATATTGAAATAATTTTAAGGGGTAGTGGCTTCCGTCCAACCGGAATGTCCTCCATGTCAGCTTCAGCAAAACAGTGGGAAGAATGGGCGGGGTCGTCCGAATAATAGGTCGAAATTCGATTAAGTCTGAAAGTGTAAATGGAGCCCAGAAAACAACGTAACATGTAAATGGGAAGAGGGAATGTGTTGGAAGCGAGATTTTGACAGGGAAGTAACACAAGCGAGTGGAAAGAAGGGAGACCAGGGCCAAATGAGAAGAGAAAATCATACAGACAACAAATGAGTGCAGAAAAAACAGTTAACGAATATTTTCATTGTCTACAACTAAGATGTTTTGTTTAAATAGTTGAAACATCAACCCGCCCACAAATTTTGCAAAACGTTGCAGCATATTCCTTCCAGGAAACATTTCAACGTACTTCACAGAGTGGTGTTTTATTGGAGTTCAGTAACCAGTGCTGCTTATTGATGCACTGTACTTTATCAACCTCTATGTGGAACTTAAAACATTTTTAAGCCTCATCATGGCCTTCTTTGGAAGAGTCGTAATGTTTCTTGTCGAATTTTGTTATACATCTTCATAATGCTTTACCGGATTAAAGCATAATCTCAAGCTGGTTACCACAGTTTTATATTGTAGCTACATACTTTTGTTTAGTGTCATATCTACAAGCTACTTCCCAACTTGGGGCTTATTGTTTTATGTTACTCTACCCACTGAGCCTGGGATGCAGTCGACAGCTAAATGGAAATTTGCAGCTGGCTTGCTGATGATTTTCCCTTCGTTTATATTAGCACTACACCGTTTGCTCTTTAACGACAAAATTAAAAAGAAAGATTAATAGTTGGCATAAAGAAAACGAGGCGATTAGGATTATTGGTTAGTGGCAAAGCTTTGGACAATATTGAGGGTGGAACATGATTCCATCTTTTTCTTCCAGAAAACGAACAATTGAAACAAGATTGCAAAGCTGCAGGTGAGGGAGAACTACAGAAATTCACACTGAGTTCATTGTGGATTATATGTAGACTAACGAAAGTAAACTAATTTGAATTTAATTAAAATGTGTTCCATTTAAACTTGGACGCCATTCCAATGCCACAGGTGGGCGTCTTACGGTATCTTTGTAAAGGAAAAATTTCTACCAACAACATGTGGAGTTTTTTAAATACTTAATTGAAAACGCGCACAATGATCTCATTATGATAGAATGATTTTCGAAATGCAAAGCTGCTGATAAAGAAGTCATATACTGTACAGTATCATCAATAGATATTAAGGTGCTTAGTCAAATACGTACCCGGTCTATTTGGAGATTTCTGTAATATTGCAATTATTATTTGTACATGCATATAACCAGTTGAAGAAAAGGAGAAAGGTAAATGCTTCAAGAAAGTAAAATATTTCCTAACATAAATATATGGATTAATTGGGATGACTGCTTTTCATTTTCAAAGGAATTATCTTGCAAAGGCGTGTGGTGCCTTGATATCACATAGGTCATAATCAATCCCAACATATTAACATCATGTTGTCACCATCCGATTGGAGCAAATTTTCCCTTATGTTCTAGATCTCTGATTTCAAGTTACCCAATTTATTTTCTACCTTTTTTAAATTAGTTGTAAACCCAGCATATATATTATGGTCTGTCTGTCTGTCTACCTCTCACTATCTATCTATCCATCTATCTATCTCTCTATTTCTCTCTCTCTCTAACTCTCTGTCTGTCTCTCTGTCTCTCTGTCTGTATCTATCTATCTATCTATCTATCTATCTATCTATCTATCTATCTATCTATCTATCTATCTATCTATCTATCTATCTATCATCTATCTAAATTTGTTCTCTCGTTTGTTGAGTTAGAATAATCGCAATATAATTTCTAAATTACTTCTCAGGAGCTTATGCATAGTGCTCGGGCATTTGATGGAACTTTACCAGGCACAATACGATAACATTGGCGTCGACAGCACCGGCAGCTTAATATAAAACCTTGAATGCAATTCCAGCTATTTTTCGTTGTTTCCTCTCAACTTAAAAGTAACGGACAGCTGTTTTCTGCTTTTCAATGCTTGCGATTTTCAAGGCAAGTATTTTAATACATTGTCTGGATATTGAAATAATTTGAGGGTGAAGTGGCTTCCATTAACCGGAGTCTCCTCCATGTCAGCATCAGCAAAACATGAAGTCGAGTGTTGGGAAGAATGGGCGGGGTCTCGGAATAACGGGCCGAAATTCGATTGCGTGTAAAAGTATAAATGAAGCACAGAAGACAACGCAAAATGTAAATTGGAAGAGGGAATGCAGTAGTGAGTGGGAAGCAAGATTATGACATGGAAGTTACACAAGCGAGCGGAAAGAAGGGAGACCAGGGGCAAATGAGAAGAGAAAGTCTTACAGACAACAGATGAGGGCAGAAAAAACCGTTAGCGAATATTTATGACTGCAATTCAGATGTTTTGCTTAAATAGTTGAAAGGACAACCCGCCCACAAATTTTGCAGAAAGTTGAACCTCGCCTTTATATTGCAGCATATTCCTTCCATGAAACATTTCAAAGTGCTTCACAGAGCGGTGTTTTCTTGGAATTCAGCAACCAGTGCTGCTTATTCCTGTAGATTCCTAACCTCTGTGTGGACCTTAACACATTTATAAGCCTCATCGCGATCTTTATTGGGAAGAGTCTTTTATCGAATTTTGCATTACATCTTCATGATGCTTTATCAGAATCAAGCATAATCCCAAGCTGGCTCCCGCAGTTCTATATTGTAGCTACATAGTTATGTTTCATGTCATAACTACAAGTTTCTTTCCAAGTTGGGCCTCATTGTTTTATCTACATCCACCCACTGAGCCTGGGACGCAGGTGATGGCTAAACGGAAATTCGCGGCTGGCTTGCTGATGACACACCCTTCGTTTATATTAAAAGTACTCCTTTTGCTCTTTATCGACAATATTAAAAGAAAGGTTAATAGAGGCAGTTAAAGAAAACGAGGCAATTAGGATTAAAGTTTAGTGGCACGGCTTTGGACAATATTGAGGGTGAAACATGAAACCTTTTTCTTCCAGAAACCGAAAAATTGAAAAAGGATTGCAAAACTGCAGGTGAGGGAGAATTATAGAAATTCACGCTAAGTTCATAATTGAGTATACGTAGACTAACGAAATTAAACTATGCAGAATTTAATAAAAATGTGTTCCATTTTAACATGGATGCCATTCCAATGCCACAGCTGGACATCCTCATGTATCTTTGTAAAGGAGAAATTTCTACCAACAACATGTGGCATTTTTTAAATTCTTAATTGAAAAAGCGCACAATGAACTCCAAATGCAAAGGTGCTGATAAAGAAGTCGTATACTGTACAGTATCATAAATAGATATTAAGGTGTTTGGTCAAATAGGTACCCAGTCTATTTGGAGATTTCCATAATATTGCAATTATTATTTTTACATGCATATAACAACAGCTGAGGAAAAGGAGAAAGGTAAATGCTTAAAGAAAGTAAAATATTTCCAAACATAAACATTTCGTTTGAAAGGGATGATTGCTTTTCATTTTCAAAGAAATTATCTTGCAAAGGCTTGTGGTGCCTTGATATTGCATAGGGCATATGCAATCATGCCATATTAACATCATGTTGTCACCATGCGATTGGAGGACATCTTCCTTCATTCACATTTTCCCTTATGTTCTAGAACTCTCATTTGAAGTTACCCGCTTTATTCTCTACCCGTTTTTTAATTTAGCTGCAAACTCTGCATATATCTTCTTCTTATGCTGTCCCTCGTAACCGAGGATGACTTGCTTCCACATTAAAAATGAGTTCTTAGGTGACAGATGATTCCAATGCTGGACCTACAGTCTCTGTCACAGGTGGGACAGATGGTTGTTGAACGGGCGGGTGAGCGGGGTTCTTGGGTTGACATATGCTCCTTGCGCTGCCTGCGCTTGGCTTCCGCTTGCTCCAGGCAAAGAGACTTGAGGTCTTCGGTGCTTCTCCTTCACTTTGTGTGGTCTTGGGCCGGGGATTCCCAGGTGTCAGTGGGGATGTTGCACTTTTTCAAGTAGGCTTTGAGGGTGTCCTTGAAGCCTTTCTTCTGCACACCTGGGGCTCTCTTGCCGTGTCCATGCTTCGAGTAGAGTGCTTGTTTGGGATCTCATATCGGGCATGCGGACAATGTGACCCATCCATCGGAGCTGATCGAGTGTGGTCAAAGCTTCGATGCTGGGGATGTTGGCCTGAGCGAGAACACTCTCGTTGGTGCACCTATCCTGCCATTGGATTTGCAGGATCTTGCGGAGGCAGCGTTGGTGGTACCTCTCCAGTGCTTTGAGGTGCCTGCTGTACATGGTCCATGTCTCTGAGGCATACAAGAGGGCGGGTATCACTACTGCGCTGTAGACCATGAGCTTGGTGCCGTGTTTGAGGTCCTGGTCTACAAACACTCTCTTCCTCAGCCGACCGAAGGTTGCACTGGCACACTGAAGGCAGTGTTGGGCTGCGTCATCGACTTCTGCCCATGTTGACAGTAAGCTCCCGATGTATGGAAAGTGGTCCCCGTTGCCCAAGGCCTTGTCATGGATTTTGATAATCATGGGGCAGTTCTGTGCGGTAGGGTCAGGTTGGTAGAGGACATTTGTCTTACGAATGTTTAATGTAAGGTCCATGCTCTCATACACTTCGGTAAAGGTGTTCACGAAGTTTTGGAGTTCCAGCTCAGAGTGTGTGCAGACGCAAGCGTCGTCTGCATACTGTAATTCGACGACAGAGGATGGGACATCCTAGGATCTGGACTGGGGGCGACCAAGGTTGAACAGCTTCCCGCTTGTTCTGTAAATTAGCTCCACTCCAGCGGGGAGCTTACTGAGGGTGAAATGGAGCATTGCAGCAAGGAAGATCGAGAAGAGTGTTGGTGCGATGACACAACCTTGCTTGACCCCGGTCCATACGTAAATTGGGTCTTTGGTAAAACTGTTGGTCTGGATCATGTCTTGCATGTTGTCATGAAGCAGGCGGAGGATGGTGACAAACTTATGAGGGCAGCCGAACTTGAGGTGGACACTCCATAATCCCTCACGGTCCACAGTTTCAAAGGCATTTGTGAGGTCAAAGATGGCCATGTACAGCGGTTGGTGCTGTTCTCTGCATTTCTCTTGTAATTGACGCGTGTGGAAGATCATGTCCATTGTGCCCTTTAGTGTGCAGAATCCTCATTGCACCTCTGCGAGGTACTCTTCAGCCACTGGGAGAAGGCGATTGAGGAAGATCCTTGTGATGACTTTCCCTGTGGCAGACAGCACGGAAACTCCTCTGTAATTATCGCAATCGGACACCTTTCTTTAAGATTGTCTCAATTACAGCATCTCTGTGATCCCGTGACATGCTCTCCTTCCTCGAAATAAGAGAAATGAGTTCATGAATTTGCACCAGTAGTGCTTCTCTGTCATGTTTTAGTGCCTCGACAGGGATTCCATCGGCTCCCGTGGCCTTGTTGTTCCTCAGTTGTCAGATGGCCTTTTCAACCTCATGCTGGGCTGGGGTTGTGCTGAGGTGGTGGCGGGTAGGATGCTGTGGGATGGAGTTGAGGACACTCGCATCGAAGACAGAATTTTGGTTAAGGAGATCTTCGAAGTGCTCCTTCCAGTGGGGACTGATGGCCTCCCTATCCTTGATGAATACCTCTCCATTCCTGGCTCACAGTGGGGTAGGACGTTGGGTGCTTGGGCCGTAGGTAGTCTTGACTGCCCTAAAGAAGCCACGCAAGTCATGGTTGTCAGCTAGCTACTGGATCTCCTGCGCTTTCTCTATCCACCATCTGTTCTTTAGGTCACGAATTTTTTGTTGGACCTCGGCCTTCAGGTGTCTGTAGAGCTGCTTTCTTGCTCTCGAGTTGTGTTGCTGTTTCCAGATCAGGAATGCCTTGCGCTTGCAGCAGATTAGCTCCTGGATCTCTTGGTCATTCACGTGAACCAGTATTGGTGTTTCCTGGTCGAGTGACCGAGCGTATCTTCACAGGTGCTGCTTATGGAGGCCTTGAGTGCAGACCAGGTGCTGTGGATACTCTGTGTCTCTGCATCACTGGGTGTCATCAGGTTGTTTGTGAGTTGCAGGCCGAATAGGGCTTTCTTAGCTGGGTCTTTGGGTGCTCCAGCGGCATTGTTTCTGTTACAGCCGCTGTTTTGGTGTTACATTGATGGGGATGACAGAGTGGATTAGATGGTGGTCTGTCCAGCAGTCATCAGCTCCTTTCATGGCGCGGGTGATGAAGACATCCTTGCGGTCCCTCGCTCAGATGATGATGCAGTCCAGCAGATGCCAGTGCTTCGAGTGAGGATGCGGCCATGAAGCCCTGTACTTGTCTCTCTGACGGGACAAGGTGTTGCTTACGATCTTGCTATCTGTTATCCATCTAACTATCTTTCTACCTATCTGTCTGTCTATCTATTTCTCCGTCTGTCTATTTCTCCGTCTGTCTAGTTCTCTGTCTGTCTATTTCTCCGTCTGTCTATTCCTCCGTCCGTCAGTCCGTCCGTCCATCCGTCCGTCCGACTGTCTGTCATCTTTCTATCTATGTATCTATTTATTTACCTTTTATCTGTCTGTATATTCGCTCATTTGTTTAGTTAAAATGAACGCAATATGAACTCTAAATTACTTCGCAGGAGCGAATGCATAGCCTTCTGGTAGTTCGTGGAACTTTACCAGGCAGAACAAGACAACATTGGCGTCGACAGCCCAGTCAGCTTAATGTACAACCTTGAAGGCAATGCCAGCGACCTTTCCTTTTTCCACTCAACGTAAAAGTAATGTTCAACTGTTTTTTACTTTTCAATGGTTGCGAATTGCATGGCAAGTATTTTAATAAATTGTCTGGATATTGAAATATTTTGAGGCGAAAATGGCTTCTGTCCAACTCGAGCCTCCTCCATGGCAGTGTCAGCAAAACATGACGTCGAGAGGCGGGAAGATTGGATGGGGTCGTCCGTATAATGGGTCGAAATCCGAGTGATTGTAAAATTGTAAATTAAGTACAGAACAGAACGTAAAAATGCAAATGGGAAGAGGGACTGCACTTGTGAGAGGGAAGCGAGATTATGATATGGATGGAGCACAAGCGAATGGAATGAAGAAAGACCAGGGGCAAATGAGAAGAGAAAATCCTGCAGACAACAGAGGAGGGCAGAAAAAACCGTTAACGAATATTTTCATTGTCTCCAACTCGGATGTTTTGGATAAACAGTTGAAACCACATTACACCCACATTCTTGCAGAAAGTTGACAGTTACATTCAGATTGCAGTATATTCCTTCCATGAAACATTTCAAAGTGCTTCACAGAGCGGTGTTTTCTTAGAGTTCAGTAACCAGTGCTGCTTATTAATGCACTGTAGCTCATAACCTCTGTCTGGAAGATGGAGCTTTTTAAGCTTTATCATGGCCCCCTTTTGGAAAATCGTAATGTCTTATTTCGAATTTCATTCTGCAACTTTATAACACTTTACCAGAATCACGCATAATCACAATCTGATTACCACAGTACTTTATTGTAGCTGCATACTTTTGTTTCGTGGCATAACCACAAGCTACTTCCCAACTTGAGCCTCATTGTTTTATCGAACTCTACCCACGGTGCCAGGGATGCAGGCAACGGCTAAACTGAAATTTGCAGCTGGCTTGCTGATCATTCTCCCTTCGTTTATATTAGGAGTGCACCTTTTGCAATTTAATGACAAAATTAAAAGAAAGATTAATAGATGCAATTAAAGGAACGACGTGATGAGGATTAAGGGTTACTGACCTGGATATATTTAGGGAGGAACATAAACATTCTTTCTCTTACAGAAGTCGAAAAATTGACCGAAGATTGCAAAGAAGCAGGTGAGGGACAAGTACAAAGATTCACACTGAGTTCATAATTCAATATACATAGTATAACGATAGTAATCTATTAAGAATTCAATTAAAATATATTCCTTTTTACGATGGACGCCGTTCTAATGCCACAGCTAGGAGTCCTACTATATCTTTGTAAAGGAGAAATTTCTACCAACAACCTGTAGAGTTTTTAAATACTTAATTGAAAAAGCGGTCGATGAGCTCAGTATAATAGTATGATTTTCCAAATACAAAGCTGATAATATGCATGTCGTACACTGTACAGTATCATAAATAGATACTAAGCAGTTTGGTCAAACAGTTGCGTGGTCTATTTGTAGATTTCTTTAATATTGCAATTATTATTTTACCATGCATATAAAAAAGCGGTTGAAAAGGAGAAAGGTAAATGCTTAAAAAAAGTAAAATATTTCCAAACATAACCATTTAGATTGAATGGGATGCTATCTTTTCATTGTCAAAGGAATTATCCTGCAAATGCTTGAGGTGTCTCTTTTCCGTGTACTGTCATAAACAATCACACAATATTAACATCATGTTGCCACCGTCTGACTTGAGCACATCCACCTTCATTCACATTTTCCCTTTTGTTCTAGATCTCTGATTTCAAGTTATCAGCCTTAAAGTTTTTCTATTTGTTTTTAATTTAGTTGCATGCGTATCGTCTATCTATCTATCTATCTATCTATCTATCTATCTATCTATCCACTATCCATCGAATAGATTTTATTGCACAGTAAGAGGCCATCCGACCCAACTGGTCTCTGCTGGTCTTTATGCTCCACACGAGCCTCTTCCCACCCTACTTCCTCTAAACCTATCTGCATATCCATCTATTCCTTTGTTCCTCGTGTACTTATCTCGCTTCCCCTTTAAGACATTTATGCTATTCGCCGTACCTACTCCATGTGGTAGCAAATTCTGCATTCTAACCACTCTCTGGATAAAGACATATATCCCGAATTCTTTATTGGATTTATTTGTGACTATCTTATAATTATGGCCCCTACTTTTGGACTCTCCCACAAATGAAGATATTTTCTCTACGTTTACCCTATCAAACCCCTTCTGAATGTCAAAACCTCTATTCAGTTACCCCTTTGTCTTCTGTGGTCTACGGAAAGAACCACAGCTTATTTAATCTTTCCTAATAGTTTTAACCTCTCAGTTCAAAATATCCTTGTAAATCCTTTTTTACACCTTCTTCAGTGCCCCTGTATGTTTTTGTAATATGAAGATCAAAACTGTACACAATACACTAACTGTGGTCTAACCAAGGTTCTATACAATTTTAACATTAGAACCTGCTTTTAGATTGTATTGCTCTAGATTTGATTCCCAGTGCTTTGTTTGCATTTTTATGGCCTTGTTATGCACTGCTTATTTCAATGATTTGTGAATGTGTACCCGCAGAGCCCTTTGCTCGTCTACCCCGTTTAAAGTCTTAGTTTCCAAGGAACATGTGGTTTCCCTACTCCTCAATCCAAAATGCACCACCTCACATTTATCTATATTAATATTAATTGGCCACTTGCACGCCAATTTTTCAAGTTTATTAATGGCTTCTTATATTTTGTCGTAGCCTTCCTCAGAATACCATAGCCACAATTTGGTGTCATCCACCAATTTGAAACTGCACTTCCATCGACTCCAGTGCTGCAAGATGTAAAACACTTGACATGCAGCTTTTCGTGTTCCTCCATGTGAAAACTGACCCACCATCTTTATTGGCACTCCCAAGTGTGTTGCCATCTACATCCCCATTTCTTCCCACACATCCACGAGCCGATCAATGACATAAGACACGTTTCTGCAAACTACCCAAACTACAGCAGTAAGAGACATACTAAGTATGACATCTTGCTGTCAAATACCCATGGCAGCACCACAGACTACCGCAGTGTGGTGAATTGCCTCCATTGCGTCTGCACGTTCAGAATGCCTTGCAGTAGAGCAACATACCTTCGCCATATAAACTCCTTCACAATTATTGCTATGTTAGAAACTGCGAGGAACATTCCCCAAAGATTGCGCAAACTCTGATGCTCAGAGAGTACTCTACCTTTTAAAGCATCCTCTGATAGTACTGTATGGTTTTCAACATCAGCTGAAGGGTAGCAGCTTCACATTCAGATAAGGGCCCCAGTCTTTATCTACCATCTATTTCCTTTGCATCTGGTGACTGAGCTTTGTGCTTCACTCTTCCTGCTCCGATATATATCGTCCGCCAGCGTGGATGGTACTGATCTGGTGTTTAGAGGTAAATGAAGCCGTGTAGGGTACAGTGGCACATTTCTTATGACTGTTATGTTGGATTGGTCATTCCTACAGTGGCATCATATTGGCACACTATACTTACTATTACGACAACAGTTCTGCTACACTGACAAAAAAGGCACTTGACTTACTGTATCTCCCTATACAAGCACTAGACTTGGAATGGAAGTGAGAAATCACAATGCAGATATAAAACCCAAATCTCGTAAAAATCAAAATACTATCCAGGAACCTTCTTTAGGCGTGCAATTTGAAACTTCTTGTTTAGCTTGAAGCTAAAGTAAAGCAAGACCAATAAATCAAAATAGTTCTCCCTTATTGGAAAGAAGCATCGCTGAGAACAACGGAACCCCTTGAGGGTCGTTAAACTGAGTGTTAATATAATTCGGAATGTGAAAATATTTTGGGAATATTTTTACCAGCTGACGGCCCATGAATTGTAAATCGTAGGGAAGACTGACAGTAGTCTTCCTGTGAAGGAGAATTAGAAGGCAGCGGTTAATTAGACTAGGACAGACGTGAGATCAGTAAGATTTAGAATTATGCATACTTAGTCCCTATTTAGCTCCCAACATTTTATATAGCATACATATATGATGCAGCAGGTGGAAGAAACACATTTAAGTTGGGTGTTTACTCGGGTAAACCCATTAAACTGGGGATACCTAATTTTAAAAGGAAAAAAACTCACATATAAAAGTGACTAAACATGTGACATAACAAACTAAGTACTTGTAGACTGTCGTACAGGGTGCAAACATAATAGCACTGAATTTGAGGTCAGAGGCATACCTCCTGTGTACGGCTCCGACCCGCGAAATATTTCCATACTTATCTCCTGACTCCATGGTTAAGGAGAGCTCACTTCTCGGGCCTGCAGGCGTACGGATTCAGGGGCGCATGTGGTTCGCAAGTGTCCCTGGGATCACGTGGATCCAGCCAAACAATCAAAAATGGGGATTCCTATGACGCTTATGGGGATTGCATTTTCGTACAGAATTCCCATAAACTTATTGGGCCGGATATTCCAATCTCTATGGGTGTGTTCGCGCTGTGTAGACACTGTTCGGGACATCAGAATTGCCAGTTTCAGGCATGCTCAGCGCATGCGCTGAAAACCGGCATTTCCGATCTGTCAAGAATCCTCTTGACAGGTCCTCCACCTGCCCTGGAAAAGGACCTCTGTGGGCGGATAGTTCAGCTTTATGGAGACCCTCTGCCCGCAAAAAACCCTTACAATTCTTACGCCTGTTAAGGCCTGCTTTTACCAGGATAAGAGTTGAAAAAAGTAAAACAAAATGTTTTTTCTCACTGATTTATCATTTAAAAATGCTTTAAGAAAGGTAAATTTATAGTTAGGCCCGTAAAAAACTTTAATTATTTTTTTCAAAAAATTACGTAGGCCCTGAAATTCGGGTCGGAGGCCTCCCGCGGGCGCAAGCCCCCGACCTGCACTTACTGCTGTTGTGCTGTGGGCCCGGGTGGAATTCTGATCCTGGGACCTGCTCCAGCTGCCAGTGTGCAGGGCATGCGTATCCCAGGGGCACAACTAGTTCGCAGTGTCCCTGGGATGACGTGGAGCATGGGGAGCCAATCAGAACAGGGAATCTCCATTCATAGATTTGACAGGAAGACCTGTCATATCTATGAATAGAGATCAGCCCCAAAACATAAGTAAAACTTCAAATAAATTAAAAAAAATACATCACATTTTTAAAATGACTATAAATTACATAAATTAACTATTTTAAACAAAAATTTTAAGTTTTGAAAAAAGTAATTAAAGTTTTTAACGGGGCTAAAAAAGAAACTTACCTTTCTTTAAATTATTTAAAATGATAAATCAGTGGAAAAAACATTATTTTACTTTCTTCACCTCTTACCTTGTTAAAAGCAGGCCTTGCGCCTGCTTTTCCAAGCGCAGCTGTTTCAGACTTACCTGGACTGAAGTAACTGGTGAAAACCGGAAGTTGCAGCCTACGCACTGCCTATCCGGCACAGGCGTGTCTCATGTGAAGTCCTTTCTTTGAAGAATGGAAGTTCCGGTTTCCAGTGCATGCATAAAACTGGCACTTCGGTTGGCCCTACGGGTGAGTACACAGCGTGTTCACACCCGTAGGGAACGGAATTTATTGGCCATTGTAATTTCAGCTAATTTTAAAAATGAGACGTTTTTTAAAATTTATTTAATGTTCTAAAGTGTTTTTGGGTTGATCTCTATTCATGTATTGGACAGATCCATCTGCCAAGTGAATGAAGGGAGATTCCCTTCTTTGATTGGCTCCCAATAGCCCACGTGATCCCAGGGACGCTTGCGAACTGCATGCGCCCCAGGGATATGAAGCCCCTGTGCAGTTGGAGTTGGAGAGGCCCAGCAACGGAACTATACACACCTCGGGAGCCCTCAGGTAAGTGAATAGATTTTTACCAGATGGGAGGCTTCTGCACGCGGGAAGCATCCGATCAGAAAATGTGGCCCATTAGAAATCCCCAAATAAATAAGAATTCACACCACTTAAATAAAAATAAATGTTCACATGTTCAAAATTAATTAAAAGACCCTGGCCCAGAAGGGCTGCGATTTTGAAAAATCTCTGCCTGGACCGGAGGGCTCCCGGGAGGCGCAGAATTCTGTTGCTGTGCTTCTTCAAACTGCCGGTGTGCAGGGCACGCATATCCCAAGGGCGCAGGTAGTTCGCTGTGTCCCTGGGATCACGTGGGCCATGGGGAGCCAATCAGAGCAGGGAATCTCCATTCATAGATCTGACAGGTTTTCCTGTCAGATCTATGAATAGAGATCAGCCCCAAAACATAAGTAAAACTTCAAATAATTTGTTTTTTAAAAAATCACATTTTTAAAATGACTATAAATTACATAAATTAACTATTTGACATAAAAAATTAAATTTTTGAAAAGAATAATTAAGTTTTTAATGGGGCTAAAAGTAAACTTACCTTTCTTTAAATTATTTTAAAATGATAAATCAGTGGAAATTCTTTTTTTACTTTCTTCACCTTTTAGCCTGGTAAAAGCAGCCCTTGCACCTGCTTTTCTATGTGTAGCTGTTTCAGACTTACCCTGACTGAAGCAACTGTGGAAAAAACCGAAAGTTACAGCTGTATGCGTTAGACCTTTGAAGCCGTTTCTTCAAAGAGCGGAAGTTCCGGTTTCCAGCGCATGCGCAGTACATGCCTAAAACCAGCATTTCCGTTGGCCCTACGGGTGAGTGCACAGCGTGTACACACCCGTAGGGAACGGGATTTATGGGCCATTATATTTAAGCATTTAAAATAAAATGTAATTTTTTGAAAAATAAATGAAACATTTTAAAACGGGACGAAATGTACCTAAACTAATTTTAATTGTATGTGTATGTTTTAATCATTAAAACTATCTATTTTAACATTTATTTTAGCCCTTGCACTGGTAAAATAAGGCGCTATGCCTGCTTTTACCAGGAGTAAGGGTTTCATGGACATTCGCTGGGCTGTAGTTGGGCAACTCTGCGCCAGTGAAAGTGATTCAAACAATTTGTCAATTGAGGCATGACATATCACAAATTCTAGGTTTTCATGCATGTGCAGCGCAAGTGGGAACCTTGAACTTGCGGGGCCTTTCAGAGGGCTTCCGGCAGTGTACACTGTGCGTACGCTCTCAAAACCAATATAATTTCAGGCCCAATATTTTAGTAAGATGCCAGTGCATGCTCCAAGGCGTTTCAGAGAAGAGATTAACACAAAGTATACTTTTGAAGTGACTTTATGGAAGCGAGAAAATGTGACCATGCATTAAGCTTTATTACGATACCAACATTAAATTTCTAAGTAATATACTGATCTTAGATATTTTGATCAACAGCAACACCAACTGTTTGGGACACAAGGCCTTTTTCCTTCTTGAAATTTTCATTGAATTTGATACAATTTTATGTTATTGATCATAATTTGGCGATATCAGAACCAAATCATGAAAAAAAATGTAACGACTTGTACCTTTTATCATGGTAAAGTTTTACTATACGGAGATGACTTGAGGAAAGTGACATTATTTCATGAGCTAAGCAATTATTTTAGATTGCCTAGACCAATTCTTTTTACAGTGATACTTGAATCAAGAAAAAATATTTCCAAGAAATATGTCTGGTTGCGTTGTGCGGACAGTATTGCATAGAATCATAGATTCATAGAAGACTACAGCACAGGAGGAGGCTATTCGGCCCATCAAGTCAGCGCTGGCACCTTTGAAGAGTAATCCAGTTAGTCCCACTCCCACAGTCTTTCCCCACAACCCCGCAGTTTTTTTCCCCTTCAAGTATTTATCCAATTCCCGTTTGAAGGCTGGTTAGCAAAATTGAAGACTATAGGGTAAAATGGGCAGTAACATAATGGTTGCAAAATTGGCTAATGGATAGAACACAGAGCATTGTGGTGAATGGCTGCTTTTTGGACTGCAGGGAGGTATAGAGTGGCGTCCCCTAAGGATCAGAACAAGGACCACTGCTGTATTTGATACAGATTCAGAATTTGGACTTGGCGGTAAAGGGCAGAATTTAAAAATCTGCAGATAACTCGAAACTTGGCAGTAGAGTAAACAGTGAGGAAGGTAGTAATAGATTTCAAGAAGACATAGCCAAGCTCGTGGAAAGGACGAACACATGGTAGATGAAATTTAACGCAGAGAAATATGAGCTGATACAGTTTGGTGGGAAGAATGACAAGAGACCATACAGAATAAATGGCACAATTTTAGAGGGGTTGCAAGAACAGAGAAACCTGGGGTGCGTGTGCACAAATCTTGAATCTATATCCAGCACATTATCAGGCAGCGCATTCCAAATCCTAACCACTCATTACCTAAAAAAGTTGTTCTTCATGTCGCCTCTGGTTCTTTTGCCAATCACCTTAAATCTGTGCCATCTCGTTTTCGGCTTTCAGCCATTGGAAACAGTTGCTCTCTATTTACTCTGTCTAAATCCTTCACAATTTTAAACACCTAAATCAAATCTTCTCTCAGCCTTCTCTGCTCTAGAGAGAAGAACCCCAGCTTCTCTAGTCTATCCAAGTAACCTTAATCCCTCAGCCCTGGAACCAGTCTAGTAAATCTCTTCTGTACCCGATCTACAGCCTACACAGCCTTCATAAAGTGTGGTGCCCAGAATTGGACCCAATACTCCAGCTGGGGCCGAACTAATATTTTACATAGCTTTGGCATAACTTTCTGGCCACTGTACTCTACACTTGTATTTATAGCCTTTATTAACTGCTTTGTTAACCTATCCTGCCACCATCGAAGATTTGTGCACATGCACCCAAGGTTTCTCTGTTCTTGCACCCCCTTTAAAATTGTGCCATTTATTGTGTATGGTCTCTCCTCATTCTTCCCACCAAAATGTATCAGCTCATGTTTCTCTGTGTTGAATTTCATCTGCCATCTTTTCGCCCTTTCCACCAGCTTGGCTATTCTTCTTGAAATCTATTACTACCTTCCTCACTGTTTACTCTATTTCCAAGTTTCGAGTTATCTGCAGATTTCTAAATTGTGCCCTGTACGCCCAAGTCCAAATTATGAATCTGTATCAAATACAGCAGTGGTCCTAGTACTGAACTTTAGGGGACGCCACTGTATACCTCCCTCCAGTCCAAAAAGCAGCCATTCACCACAACGCTCTGTATTCTATCCATTAGGCAATTTTGTATCCATGCTGTTACTGCCCAATTTATCCCATAGGCTTCAATTTTGCTAACAAGCCTAATATCTTGTACTTTATCTAATGCCTTTTGAAAGTCCATGTACACAATATCAATTGCACTGCCCTCATCCACACTCTCTGTTACCTCATCAAAAACGCAATGGTGTTAGTCAAACACGATTTTCTCTGAACAAATCCGTACTGTGTCTCTCTTATAAGTCCATGCTTGTCCAAGTGGCTGTTAAATGTTTCCCAGATTATTGTTTCTAAAATGTTCCCCACCACCGACGTTAAACAAACTGGTCTGTAATTGCCAGGTTTATCCTTCTCCCCTTTTTTGAACAAAGGTGTGACATTTACAATCCTCTTGTCCTTTTGCACCACCATGCGTTCTCAGGAGGATTGGAAGATAGTGGTCAGCACCTATGCAATTTCTAGCCATACTTCCCTCAGCAACCTAGGATACATCCCATCAGGACCGGGTGACTTCTCCACTTTAATTACCACCAGCCGTTGTATTACATCTTGTTTATCTATTTAATATAATCCAGAATTCCAGCAACCTCCTCGTTTATGATAGTTCTGATAAAAGTCCTTTTCCTTGGTAAATACTCATTTAGTGCCTCAGACATGCCTTCTGCATCCAGCAACTGTTCTTCGTTTTGGTCCCTAACCTTCCTCGCCGCTCCTCTGACAGCCCTTCTACTGTTAATATGCCTACAGAAGACTTTTGGATTCTCTTTTATGTTAGCCGCCCATCTATTCTCGTTCTGTCTCTTCGCCCCTCTTTCACATTTTCTTTTATCACTTCTACTTTGTACTTCTTCATTCATTCTGTTTGTCCCTTGTATTATCAAGCTGACATCTGCCAAACGCCCCCTTTTTCTGCTTCATCCTGCTCTCCAACAGCTTCGTCATCCAAGAAGCTCTGGCTTTGGTTGACCTCCCTTTCCCCCTTGTAGTAATGTACATAGACTGTTCCTGAACCATATCCTGTTTAAAGGCCGCCTATTGCTCCATTTCATTTCTGCCTGCCAGTTTTTGATTCTGTTTTACCCGGACCAGATTCCTCCTCAATTCGCTGAAATGAGCCCACCTCCAGTTAAGTGTTTTTAGTCTAGATTTCTCCTTAACCTTCTCCATAACTAACCTAAACATTAGGATACTATGAACACTATTCCCGAGATGTCCTCCAACTGTAACAACCTCTAATTGACCCAATTCATTCCCAGGACTAGAAATAGCAATGCCTCCTTCATCATTGGGCAGGAAAAATACAGTTCAGGAAAATTCTCCAGAACGCACTTCAGAAATTCCCCCCCTTTTCTGCCCTTAACACAATTAGTGCTCCATGCAATATTGGGGAAGTTAAAGTCTCCCATTAGCACTACTCTATAGTTCTTGCCCCTATCAATCAGTTCTTTGCAAATCTGCTCCTCTATCTCCGTCCTAGTACTTGTTGGCCTATAACATACACCAAGTAGCACAATAGCTCCTTTATTGTTTTTCAACTCCAAACAATTAGAATCTGTCTTTGGTCCCTCAAGAACACTCTTTTTTTCACTGTAATATTGAAACTGCTACACCACCACCTTTCTTTCATTCCCTATCTTTCCTGAATAGCCTGTACCCAAGAATATTATGCATCCAATCCACCCCTTTTTGAGCCAGATCTCAGCTATCGTCAATACATCAAATCCCTGATTGGCTATTTGCAACTGCAGCTCACCAATCTTATTAACTACGTTTCATGCATTTACATGCATACACACTAAGCCTAATTAGACCTCTTCTTTGTTCTATGATACCAGCTAATTGTGTATTATTTCTAGCACTAATTGTGTCTCCCAGTCATCTGTCTGCCTTGTTTGTACTTTTTAATAATACAATCTGGTTCCCATTCAGCCCATCATGTCTGTGCCGGCCGAAAAAGAACTATCCAGCCTAATCCCACTTTGCAGCTCTGGGTCCATAACCTTGTAAGTTACAGCACTTCAAGTGCATATCCAAGTGCTTTTAAAATATGTTGAGAGTTTTTGCCTCTACCACCCTTTCAGGCAGTGAGTTCCAGACCCCCACCACACTCTGGGTGAAAAAGGTTCTCTTCAACTCCCCTATAATCCTTTTACCAATTACGTTAAATCTATGCCAACTGGGTATTGACCTCACTGCTGAGGGAAATAGGTCACTCCTATCTAATCTATCGAGGCCCCTCATGATTGTATAAAGAACAATTACGTTTCCCCTCAGCCTCCTCTGCTCCAAAGAAAACAGCCCCAGCCTACCCAATCTTTCCTCATAGCTGAAATTCTCCAGTCCTGGCAACATCCACGTAAGTCTCCTTTGTACCCTCTCCAGTGCAGTCACTTCTTTCCTGTAATGTGGTGACCAGAACTGTACACAGTTCTCTAGCTATGGGCTAGCTAATATTTTATTCAGTTCAAGCATAACCTCCCTACTCTTATATTCTATACCTCGGCAAATAAAGGAAAGTATCCGGCATGCTTTCTTAACCACCTTATCTATCTGTTCTGCTACATTCAGGGATCAGTGGACGTGCAATCCACGGCCCCTCTTTTGCTCTACACTTCTGAATATCCGACCATTTAATGCATAATCCCTTGCCTTGTTAGCCCTCTCCAAATGAATTACCTCACGCGGCTCCGGATTGAATTTAATTTGCAAATTTTCTGCCCACCTGACCAGTCCATTGATATCTTCCTGCAGTCTACAGCTTTTTTCTTCACTATCAACTACAAAGCTAATTTTTGTATCATCTGCAAACTTCTTAATCATGCCCCCAGCAGCAAAGTCTAAATGATTGATATATACCACAAACAGCAGGGGACTTAATATTCCGCCCTGTTAAATCCCACTGTTCAGTTGCAACACATCCATCTTGAACAGGTCCTTCCTGCAACGCAACTGTTCCCAATGTCCAAGGAATCTGAAGCTCTCCCTCCTGCACCATATTTGTAGTCACATATTAACCTGCCATATCTTGCTATTTCTTCTCTCACTACTGTTATGTTCATTAATAAATAGGCATTCTTATTATGAAAACAGCTAGCTTTTGCTAGTTATTTTATTGAGCACATGTGGACTTGTACAGCATCTTGTAGAGGCTTCCATCTTGACTGCTGCCTTGTGGGTAGCCTAGCCTCATGGGTAATGTAGTCTTAATATAATATATAGCTGGGAAGTGTAGTCTTATACATACAGCTATATACAGCTCTACAGCTCCACCTAGTGCCCACTATAGAATGACATGCTATTGATCACTACATCCCCCTTTCTTTGAGGTTTAACAAAATCAATATCAATCAACTTTCAAGAAAACAATAAAGATAATATCAGTAACACTTTTGTTAGTGCTCTATAAACATAAACATTTTCAAAACAGTCAACACATTTTCAAAGCTTTACATTGTACTCAAAGATTAAGTCTATCAGGCTCTTTTACTTCACGTGTGGATCTTCTCAACACGGGTAAGCCTGATGCGTCTTCATGAGATTGTTCTGGCAGTGAATGACAAGATGCAGTTGCGGCATTGTCATCAATCTGGTATTGAGTAGACTCTTGTGTTTTTAGGAGGGAACGGCGGTTCCTCCTGAGAATCTGTCCTTCCTCAGTTCTAACAGTGTATGACCTTCGTCCTACTTCCTCAAGAACTGTAGCTTTCCTGTTCCATGCATCTGGATCCTCAATCCTGACAACATCATTCTTTGTCAATGGTTTTAGAGTTTTGGATGACTTGTCATAGTATGATTTCTGTTTCAGCTTTAACAGTTGAAGTCTCTGTCTCAGTTCCTCACTTTGCTGTTCTTTTGCACAGCAGGGTAGCGTGGTGCGCAACTTGCGACCCATTAGTAGTTCAGCAGGTGAAGAACCACAGTCTAAAGGTGAGGCTCGGTAGCTCAGCAGGGCGAGATAAGGATCAGACTTGCTTTCTGTCGCTTTCTTCAGTAGCTGCTTGAGAACATGAACACCTTTCTCTGCCTTACCATTTGACTGAGCATACAAAGGACTGGATGTGATGTGCTGAAAGTCATAATTTGCTGCAAACTGTTGTCACTCCTTACAGTTGAAGCACGGACCATTGTCGCTAACGGCAATCCTGGGAATTCCATGTCTGGCGAAGATGGATTTCACATGCATTATGACACTGCTTGCTGTGGTGCTTGAGAGCAGCACCATCTCAGGATAGTTAGAATAGTAGTCAATCACTATTATATAGTCTTTACCATTTAAATGAAAAAGGTCCATACCAACCTTTTGCCATGCTGCTGTTGGTATGTCAGCTACTATCATTGGTTCCTCTGCTTGTTTGTTTTGGTGTTTCTGACATGTCTCACATTTGCCTATCATGTTCTCAATGTCCTTATTTATGCCAGGCCAATTAACAGTGTCTCTTGCTCTCCTTTTGCATTTTTCAATTCCGAGGTGTCCCTCATGAATCCTTTTGAGCATGTCTTGACATACAGCCTGTGGAATGACTATTCTGTTCTGTTTTAGTAATAGTCCACTTGCGACACTCAATTCTGACCTTATGTGAAAATATTTTGGACAGGAACCTTTTGGCCAACCATGATGAATGTTCTCTATTACTGTTTGTAACACTGTATCTTTTACTGTTTCTTCTGCTATTTGCTTTGATTTTGTGTCTGACACGGGCAGCGCAGCAGTGACCATACTCACATGAACATCCACGTCTTCTTCAGTAGAGCTCACATGACTCATTGTGGGTGCTCGGGATAGTGCATCTGCTAACACTATGTATTTGCCTGGTGTGTAGATCAGTTCAAAGTCATATCTTTGCAGCTTCATCATGAGTCGTTGAATCCTTGGAGACATCTCATTCAGGTTTTTATTTATGATGGCAACCAAAGGGCTGTGGTCTGTCTCAACTGTGAAGGTGGGAAGTCCATATATGTAGCCATGAAACTTTTCTAGTGCAACTACCAAGCCTAGACATTCCTTTTCAATCTGGGCGTATCGACACTCAGTATCAGTCATAGACCTGGAGGCATAGGCAGCAGGCTTCCAATCTTCACCCTCTGTTTGTAGCAAGATCGCACCGAGGCCATCTTTTGATGCATCCGTTGACACTTTGATTCTCCTGGTTGGGTCAAAGAAGGCGAGTACAGGTGTGGTTGTCAGCACTGTTTTGAGGTTTATCCACTCTTGTTCATGTCTTTCTGTCCATGCGAACTCATTTGTTTTATGTAGCAGGTCTCGCAGACAGGCTGTCTTGGCTGACAAGTTAGGAATTAACTTTCCAATGAAGTTTATCATCCCCATGATGCGTAGCATTCCTTTTTTGTCAGTGGGTCGGGGCATTTTGAGTATGGCGTTTACTTTTTCCATATCTGGCTCTATTCCTTTACCAGATAGATTATCTCCTAGGAAAGTGACTTCCTGGACGCCAAACTGACACTTGGCTTTGTTGAGCTTCAGTCCATTCCGGCGTATGCTCTGTAGCACTTTAGTCAGTCTGTCATTGTGTTCTTTCAGTGTGGAGCCCCAGATGATGATGTCATCAACATAGACCCGAATTCCTTCCAGACCTTTAGTTATGTGTTCCATCGCTCTATGAAAGATTTCAGATGCAGATATTATCCCGAAAGGCATTCTGAGGAAAAAATACCTGCCAAATGGTGTGTTGAAGGTACAGTATTTGGTGCTCTCTTCATCCAGTTTTAGTTGCCAAAATCCTTGTGAAGCATCGAGCTTTGTAAAGTATCTGGCACCTGACATTTCACTGGTGATTTCTTCTCGCTGGGGAATCTGGTAGTGTTCACGTTTTATGTTTGCATTTAAGTCCTTTGGATCCATGCATATTCTTAGGTCATTGTTCTTTTTCTTTACACATACCATGGAGTTAACCCAGTCTGTTGGCTCTTCGACTTTCCTGATGACTCCTAGTGTGGTCATTCTGTCCAGTTCATTCTTGAGCCAGTCACGTAGGGGTGCTGGAACTCTTCGTGGAGCATGGACCACTGGCTGAGCCTCCTGCTTTAGCTGGATCTTGTAAGTGAATGGTAGAACTCCAAATCATTTGAACACATCCTGGAAATTATTCACTGCAGAATCCACCGAGTCATCTGGTCTGCTTATGGCACAGTTTATACAGTAGACTCTTTTGACCAGTTCTAAGTCCTCACAAGCTTTGTCACCCAGTAGTGAATCAAGCCTTTCAGCCACAACAGAAAACATGAGATGATGCACTTTGTCTTTGATTGTCACTTTAAATCTGCATACACCTAAGCTATCTATTTTCTGACCATTATAGTCCTTCAGTAGTACTGACTTTTTCTGTATTTTGGGCTTTTCTTTCATATTGTTAATATCACTCATACTGATTAAGTTTGCTTTTGCCCCAGTGTCCAGTTTCAATGTAAATAATGCTCCATTTATCTGCAGTGGGATCATCCATTTGTCCTCTTTTACTGCATTAACTTTATGTTCAGCATTGTCTATTTCTGAGGGCTGCACATTTTCTGTATCTTTTTTGATATCGTCACATGACACCATTCCTACAAAAAATGTCTCACTTAAATCAGTGTCCTCAATCACATTAACTCGTTGCCCTTTCGTCGTTTTTACTTTTGAAAAGCATTGTTTGGCAAAGTGATTCTTTCCATTACACTTTGTGCACATTTTTCCAAACGCTGTGCATTGTCTTAACTGGTGTTTGTAACCACGGCGTTTACAATTAAAAATTTCATCCTCCAATTGCTTTTCATTTCTGTTCTGCCCACGTTTCTTCCCCTTGTAGGACACAGCACCGACAGCAGCATTATCACTCATTACATTCGCATCATTATTGATTTCACTGAAAGTCTTCATGTGATTTCGAGCTAGCTCGCTGGCTTGGCATACTTTCACCGCATTTTCCAAATTCAGTTCGGTTTCTCTCAACAGACGTTCCCTGACTTTTTTATCATGAATACCAACCACAATCTTGTCACGAATCATGGATGCTTTGAGCTCAGATAAATTACATGTCTGTGCTTTCAGTTTCAGATCAGTTATAAAGCTATCAAAAGTCTCATTTTGTTGCTGTGTCTGAGAATGGAAGATGTATCTTTCATACGTCTCATTCTTTTTGAGAGAACAATGTGCATCAAATTTCTGTAGCACATCGTCTAATTTGACTCTGTTCTCCGCTGGATTAAATACAAATATATTAAATACCTCTATCGCTTGTGGGCCTGCAACCGTAAGCAGCAACACTATCTTCCTTGCGTCTGGCTTCATACCGAATCCGATGGCTGCAATGTAGAGTTCGAATTGCTGTTTAAAAGTCTGCCAATTGTAGTCGATTTTTTCTGTGAGTTTCAAACGCTCTGGTGTCTTCAATTTCTCCATGTCGCTTTTCACAATTTTCAGCAGATCTTCACCACCCTGGTACCATGTTATGTTCATTAATAAATAGACATTCTTATTATGAACACAGCTAGCTTTTGCTAGTTATTTTATTGAGCACATGTGGACTTGTACAGTATCTTGTAGAGGCTTCCATCTTGACTGCTGCCTTGTGGGTAGCCTAGCCTCATGGATAATGTAGTCTTAATATAATATATAGCTGAGAAGTGTAGTCTTATACATACAGCTATAAACAGCTCTACGGCTCCACCTAGTGCCCACTATAGAATGACATGCTATCGATCACTACAACTGCTGCCTAATATTGGGAATAATCCATCGATTACTACCTACATAGAATCATAGAATCATAGGATAGTTACAGCAAGGAAGGAGCCAATTCGGCTCGTTGAGCCCGTACCAGCTCTCTGCAAGAGTACTTCAGCTAGTCCCACTCCGCTGCCCTTTTCCCATAGCCCTGCATTTTTTCCCTTCAGGTACTGATCCAATTCACCTTTGAAAGCCACGATTGAATCTGCCTCCATCACCCTTTCAGGCATTGCATTTCAGATCATAACCACTCGCAGCATAAAAAGTTTTTACTCATGTTGTCTTTTGTTCTTTTGCCAATCACCTTAAATCTGTGTCCTCCTATTTTGACCCTTCCACCAATGGGAACAGTTTCTCACTATCTACTCTGTCCAGACCCCTCATGATTTTGAACACCTCTATCAAATCTCCTCTCAACTTTCTCTGCTCTAATGAGAGCAACCATAGCTCCGCCAGTCTATCCAAGTAACTGAATTCACTCATCACTGGAACCATTCTTGTAAATTTTTCCTGCATCCACTCTAAGGCCTTACATCCTTCCAAAAGTGCGATGCCCAGAATTGGACACAATACTCCAGTTGAGGCCGAATCAGTGTTTTATAAAGGTGCATTTAACGTCCTGCTTATTAACGTCCTCCACAGCTCCTTCAGTCTGACTGCAGGACTGCAACCCTCTTCCTTCTTATTTCATTGGTTCCAACATGGATTCTGACTTTTGGCCCTTCCCCTTCCCCCCTCAGTACTCTACCCTCTCGGTGATGTCCCTATTCCTGGCACCAAGGAGGCAAACTATCACAAGGGTCTCAGGTCGCCGGTAACTGACCTGCCTGTCTTTTCGCTGACTATCGACTCCCCGATTACTTCTACATTCCTATGCATTGTTGTAGACCCTGTGCCGTACTTTCCCTCATGATGCCAGACTCGGGTCTGCAGTTTATCTGCCTATCTATCTCCATCTATCTATCTCCATCTATCTATCTCCATCTAACTATCGCCGTCTATCTACCTCTGTCTATCTATCTCCATCTATCTATCTATCTATCTATCTATCTATCTATCTATCTATCTATCTATCTATCTATCTATCTATCTATCTATCTATCTATCTATCTATCTATCTATCCATCTATCTATCTATTCATCCATCCATCCATCCATCCGTCTCTCTCCTTTTATTCGTTCATTGTGTACGACTATTGCCCTGACTTCCTCTTAAAAAGTTTTCATTTCCAAGGACGAGACAAATACATTAAATTTAATAACGTTTAAATTGCTTAAATTTTGTATTTCTGTTTCAGCCATCGGAAAACTGAATAACACTATCAAATCTTTAGGTGTGAAAAGCTTCTGAAATTTTGTTTTGCACATCTGTTGCTGCAATAATGCAATCTTTTGTTTCAATACAGTTCACCAAAATGTAGAAGTAGTGGTTAGGCCAGCTATAATTTAGTGTGCGTGTTTTGGCTTTCCAACAACAAATTGTTAGTTTATTTAAATATGCCGAATATTTACAGTTTGTAAATTAATCATGCAGTGATCTGAGTTAATAAATTATTTCTGTAATATTGGGGCATAAACGCTGTATAAGTTGATAATTTGACCTTCGCTTTAAGGGTGTCCTCATCCAATTTGTTGTGAATCAAACATTGTGTGCTTTTAAAATATGGGCAAAACAACATCATGCAAGATAAACGACAATCATATGATGCATTCGAGAAGTGTGATTCTGAGTTTTCAACTGCTTCTTTACTCTTTTGTATCAGAACTATTGACCATATATATACACACGTTGATGTTTCCCTGTTGAACCAATGCCTATAGTTTTGTGTATTTCCCCTCAATAGAAGAACAAATCGCAGAGAAGGATAAAGGTAAATCATAGAATCATAGAATGGTACAGTACAGAAAAGCCAATGTAGCCCATCGTGCCTGTGCCTGATATTTGAAAGTGCTATCCAATGCAACCATGTGCATAACTTTTCTTGGGCCACAACAGTGACATTAATGGGCTAAAACTGCACCCACGAGATTCAGTAAACTTGCATGCAAAGCACTCCACGTTGCCTTAGGACAAATTATTCAGATATTTTAGAAGAAGAGTTTGAACATTTCTGCAGCATTTCAGAGAGAATATACTTTTTACTATTGTTTGTTATTTTGGTCTTTATGAAAACTACAATACACCTGGAAGGAAGCATAACAGAATACATACTATAAATTCAAAATTCGTGGCAAAATGTCTTTAGAATCGTTGAAACATAAGAAGATAACAAAATAAAAATTGGGAGCAGGCGCATTCCATGCTGACCCTCGAGCCTGCTCCACAATTCAATAAGATCATGGCCGATCTTCGAATTTAACTCCGCATTCCTGCAGAGTCCCCATATCCCTCGATTGCTCCAGAATCCAAAAATCTATCTATCTCAACCTTGAATATGCTCAACGATGGAGCAAGTCACAGCTCTTTGGGTCAGAGAATTCCAAAGGTTCACAACCCTCTGGCTCAAGAACTTCCTCCTCATCTCAGTCTTAAAAGGCCGATCCCTTATTGTGAGATTATGAAACCTAGTGCTAGACTCTCCAGCCAGGAGAAACAATCACCCAGCATCTACACTGTCAATCCCCTTCAGAATCTTATTTGATTCAATGAGATCGCATCTCATTCTTCAAAACTCCAGAGAGTATAGGCACAATCTACTCAAACTCTCCTCATAGGAAAATGCTTTCATCCTAGGAATTAATCTAGTCAGCATTCGTTGCACTGTCTCTAAGGCATATCCTTCCTTAGATAAGGAAGCCAAAACTATGCACAGTTCTCCAGATGTGGTCTCAGCAAGGCCCTGTACAATTGTAGCAAGACTTCCTTACTCTTGCACTCCAACTGTCCAGTAATAAGTGCCAACATGCCATTTGCCTTCATAATTGCTTGTTGTACCTGCATGCTAACTGTCTGTGCTTCCTGTGCTGGGAGACCTACTCCCTTCTGAACACAAAAATGTAATAGTTTCTCACCATTTGAAGCAAAAATTCTGCTTTTCCATTCTGTGTACCAAAGCGAATAACCTCACATTTCCCCACATTATACTCCATCTGCCACATTATTGCCCTCTCACCTAACCTGTCTATATCTCTTTGCAGGATCTTCACTGCTTACTTTCCCACCTAGCATTGTATCGTCAGCAAACTGGGACTCATTGCACTCAGTCCCTATGTCATTAATATAGATTGTAAATAGCTGAGGCCCAAGCATTGATCCTTGCAGCACCCCACGAGTTACAGCACCCCACTAGTTACAGCCTGGCAATCTGAAAATGACCCGTTTATAACTGTGTTTTCTGTCCGTTAATCAATCCTCTATCCGTGCTAATATATTACCCCCAACCCCATGAGTCCTTATCTTGCATAGCTACCTTTTATGAGGCACCTTATCGAATGCATTTTGGAAATCCAAATATATTACATCCACATAGGTAGATAACGGTTCCCCTTTATCTACCCTGTCAGTTACTTCCTCAGAAACCGCCAATAAATTTGGCAAACACGATTTCGCTTTCAAAAAGCAATGTTAACTCTGCCTAATCATATGATTTTCTAAGTGTCCTCTTATCACTTCCTTAATAATGGATTCCAGCATTTTCCTGGCGACTGACATCAGGCTAACTGGCCTGTAATTCCCTGTTTTCGTTCTCCCTCCTGTCTTGAATGGTAGGGTAACATTTTCTACCTTCCAATCCACTGAGACCGTTTCTGAATATAGGGAATTTTGGAAGATCAGAACCAAAGCATCCATTATCTCTGCAGCCACCTCTTTTAGAACCCTAGGATGTAGGCCATCAAGTCCAGGGGATTTGTAGGATTTTAGTCCTGTTACTTTTTCCAAGTACTTTTTCTCTACTGATATTAATTACTTGAAGTTCCTTAATGAGAAACATAATTTCCTATTACACTGAATCTAAATTGTTGAAATAATTAATTTTCGTTGCAGGAATTTATTGAAATTCTTTACCAAAGGCTGTGCACATTTTTCACTACATGAAGTAGCGAGTTAGTATAAAAAGTGCAGACGGGCATAAAGTAGGCCGAATTTTGAATGCATTAACCATGTAAAGGAAATGCAGAAGTATAGAAATGGAAGGCGAGAAGACAGTGGTGAGTGGGAGCGAGATGAATAGCGCAAAGAGGAAACAGTGGCGGTTGAAAGCAAAAGGACAAGGAAGAAATATAAAAGAGAAAGTCAAACAGCCACTAGGAAATAAGGCATGAAAGAGTCAAAAGCGCATGTTTTCGTGGGCTTGTACTCAATTCCTTTAGTTACCTAGTTCAAACAAAAAAAAAGCAGAAAACTGAAGGATTATGCTGGAATTTATATAGCAACAGAAATTTGAAGCCCGTGATCAATAATCCGCAAGTTTCTAAACAATTAAGCAGTCGTTCCTTTCATTAATTACATGCAATTTCGTAGCTCTGGCTGAATATTTTGATTTCTCAGTGCAGCTCGGAGCCTGGCACACAGACCGTGGCTTAACGGAAAATCGCAACTGGAGTGCTAGTGATATTCCCTTCATTTATATTAATAGACAAATTGATGCCTACAAGTTCCACAATTAAAATAAAGAATAACATTTACTATTAAAGAAAGCAAAGCAAATCAGATTAAGGGTTCGTGACATGTGGTTGGGTAATGTGGAAGGTGAAACATAAAATCTTATTTTCATTCCAGAAATAGCAGAATTGAAAAAAGATCAGGCACCTGACAGTGAGCGAAAACTATTGAGTTTCATCATTAATTCATAATTCAGTATAAATAGTATAATAAATCTAAACTGTTGTTAAGGATGGAATTAAAATATATTAATTTTTGACGTGAATGGAGGTTATTGGAACTACTCGCTGTATTTGTGTATCTTTAAAAATGAGAAATTTTAACAAACTGTTAATCTTATATTCCATTTTTGAAAATGTGCACAACGACCTAGGTATACTAATACATTTGTCCAAATATCAGACTGCCAAAATTTATTTTCTATGCTATACATTATCTTAAATATAAATTTCAGTGGCTTGGTTAAACACATGCCAAATCTACATATACATTTGCATATAAAAATGGAAGGTGACATCGAAAAAGGTAAATGCTTAAGGACAGTACTACATATCAAAATCAAAAGCATTTTGGATTGTTTGACTGATTGCTTTTCAGTTTCAATGAGGCAAATGTATAAATGCTTGTAACGACTTGTTATCGTCCTATGGACTTTAACTTTGATACAATATCAATCATACCTTGCCGCCATCCACTTCGAGCACCTCCCAAAATTTTGCCATTTCCCATTATGTCTTGGATGTCGAACATTTTGGACAAGGTTTTGCGGTTGGTAATAACGGTAAACTGTCAGCGTTCTCCGCCATTACCCCTCTGAAACTGACAAAACTTCAGGATTTAGTGCATGCGCATGTGGTGCGGAAATCCTGAAGTTGTGGTCATACATTGACTGCTCAGACACTGGCTGCTCTGTGGAACCCCTGTCAAACCTCCCGCGATAGCCAGCAATCAGTGTAATCAATGGAACTGATGAAAACTTATTCTTTACCACGCTAATATCGCGGTTAAGTACCTCATTAAATGTTAAGCGTTGTTGGAATTGGTTTAACTGCAGTTTTAACACCGTATTGACTGCTAAGCAAACGTTTTGGCCCTGAGAAACAAATTTTTATATTTGTGGATTGTTAAATTTCTCCATTATGATAAAAATTACAATTATTCTTTTAAAATTACCTAAAGCATTGGCACCATGCTGGCAAATATTATGATAAAATCTCTCAAGAGCCCATTGCTCCCCATCTTTTGATTGAATGGCAGGAATTGCTCGGACTGGATGTCTCATGCTACATGTTCTAGTAATTGTGCTGTGTGTGTGGACGTGAAGTGGTGCACATGAAACAAACAGTAAGCAGAATTTATGATTACTATTCCTTATCTAAAATAAATACCAACAAGGAAGTAGTCCATTCCCACATTTTCAAGACCTAGACAACATTGCTGCACGGACTGATAAGTGGCAAGTGACATTCGTGCAAAGCAGTTGCTATGAAATGACAGTCTCGAACAAGATAGGAACTAACTACCTCCAATTGAAATCCAATTGATTTATCTCTCACGTTCAGCATCCAGGGAACGACCAGTGATCAGAAACTCCACTGGACCAGCTTATAAAAACCGTGGCTACTAAAGCAGGTCAAAATGTCACATATTCTGATGGAATTAAAATGCGTGAAATTGGCATACGTCTATAGTTTAATGATCTCCTGTCTGACTGAGAGGTAGAAAGAGAGGCAGGCAGACAGATAGACAGAGAAACAGACAGACATACAGACAGATAGATAGACAGATAGAAAGATAGACAGACAGATAGACAGATAGATAGATAGATAACGGACATACATAACAACAGATACACATTAATTAAGCTAAATAAATAAAGGCCTGGATTCTGCAGTCAGCGGTGGAAATACTGATTATGCCGCCAGCATCCGAGCAGGAAGTGTACTTAGCTGATGGGGACCCTCCTTCTCGAACCTTCTGACAGTTACTGCTTAGTAGAGGGCAGCCTAGTAACCCACGGATCCAAGGGGCGCACTATGTGTGGAAAGGTACCTGGGTTATAGTGGGCCGGTGCTCCAATCAGCAATGAGAGGTCTCTCATTATTAATAACATAGATGCTAATGCACAGTAAATCCTGGAAGGCTCGAGCAATGAGGATTTGTTTTTGTTCCCCTTTCCACCACTTTCTGCATGGATTTTTTAAGCTTATGCTGGGAACGGTGGAATAATGGTTATGTTACTGGACTAGTAATCCAGAGGCCTGATTCCAAATCACACCACGGCAGCTGGGAAATTTAAATTTAGTTAATTAAATACATCTGTAACAAAAAGCTAATATTATTAATGGTGACTAGCAAACTACTGGATTGTCGTAAAAACCCATTCCATTCACTAATGTCCTTTAGGGAAGAAAATCTGCCATCCTTACCTGGTCTGGCCTATAACTGACTCCAGACACAAAGCAATATGGTTGTCTCCTAATTGCCTTCTGAAATGGATGGAAGCCACATGATTGTACCAAACAGCTACAGTAAACAATAAGAAGAATAAAACCGGATGGACCACTCGGCATCGACCTCGACACCTGCTTCAGGCAAGACAAAGACACACCCAGCCCAGCAGACACTGCAAAGTCCTCCTCACCAACATCTGGAAACTTGTGGCGAAATTGGGAGAGCTGTCCCACAGACTATTACAAATGCAAAATACTACGGATGCTGGAAATCTGAAATAAAAAGAGAAAAAGCTTGAAATACTCAGCAGGTCAGGCAGCATCTGTGGAGAGAGAAACAGAGTTAACATTTCAAGTTGATGACCCTTCGTCAGAACTGGAAAAAGCTGGAGATGGAACAGGTTTTTAAGTAAGTGCAGGGGCTGGGGCAGGGGAGAGGTGAGGACAGAACAAAAGGGAACGTCTGTGATAGGATGGAAAGCAAGAGATTAAGGAAGGGGTTCACAGGTCGAACGCGTGCGCTGGAGAGGCAGCGCATACGCATGGAACTTCTGTTTTTTTTGGCAGGTTTCTCCTGGAGGGTACGTCTCCAGGAGCTACGCTTGTAAAAAGAAGTCAAAAGGCCTGCCTTTAACAAGTTAAGTGGTGAATTAAATTAAATTAAAACATTTTTTCCACAGTTTTATTATTTTTAAATACTTTAAAGAAAGGTAAGTTTATTTTTAGCCCCATTAGAAACGGTAATTAATTTTTTCAAAAATTTAAATTATTGTTTAAAATAGTTATTGAATGTAATTTATAGTTATTTAAAAAATGTGATTTAAAAAAAATGATTTGAAGTTTTAGTGATGTTTTGGGGCTGAATTGTATTCATAGATTTGACAGGTCTTCCTGTCAAATCTATGAATACAGATTCCCTGCTACCATTGGCTCTCCATGGCCCACGTGATCCCAGGGGATGCTTGAACTCACTGCACCCCTGGGATACGCAAGCACTGCGTGCCAGTAGTTGGAGCAGGCTGTGGTGATTATTTCCTATGTTTAATAAGAAGTATTGTGATTGGTGAGTGGGGTGGTTGTTCTCTTTATTAGTAAGAAGTATTGTAATTGGTTGTTTGTTTCTACCTTGAGATATATGTTGTAAACTCATTGGTAGTGGATGTCAGGTGATTTGTGGTGGCCATCTTAAATTCAGTTCTCTCTAGTCATTGTTGGAGACTGGTGTTGAAAGATGTGCTACTGGGTTTTTAAAGTTAATAAAGCCTAGATTAGAAAGGCAAATCTATTCTTTATTTCAATTTATTAACTTTTTATCAGAATGGAGTGATATCTTCAACCGGAACGATTCAATGCTGACCCTAATTCTGCAGGAGTGGATGATAAATGGAAGCATTGGTATTGTACATTTACAAACTTTTTGGGTGTGTTGGAACAAGAGTCTCTGAATAAGCTGAATATGCTGATCAACTACATTGCTCCGGATGTGTATAAGTATATTTTGGACTGTAAAACTTACGAATTGGCTATTTCTACATTGGAGAAGATTTTTGTTGAACCAAAGAATGAGGTATTTGCACGTTACCTTCTATCTGCCCGTAGGCAGCAGGTGGGAGAATCTTTGGATAGTTATTTACAAGCACTCCGGCACCTTGGTGCTAACTGTAATTATAAAACCATGACGGCCGAAGAATATAAGGAAGAATCGGTATGGGATGCTTTTATTAATGGACTACCGTCTAGATCAATTCATCAGCGGTTGTTAGAAAATAAGACTTTGGATCTCAAGAGTGCTTTTGAGCAAGCTTCTACATTGGATATGGCTCAGAGAAGTTCGGATTCTTATGCTCTTTCTAATCGGCCTGTGACTGTGGTTTCAGCAGTTCCGGACGAAAAGGAATTAGGTGGACTTAATGGGAGTGGTTTACTAGATTCTGAAATAGTTTCTACTCCAATAGCTCCACCTTTTACTTCAGCGGCTGTTGCCTCTAGGATTCAGAAGTGTTATTTTTGTGGGAACGTCCGGCATCCTCGTTTGAAGTGTCCTGCCCGGGAGGCTGTATGTAGTAAATGCGGCAAGAGAGGTCATTATGCACGTGTTTGTAGATCATTAGGTTCAATTACCTCCTCTTCTGCGACTATTCAACCTGTAGCGAGGGCGTTTATTGCATCAATTTCTGATGCATTTGCTCATGGCCTAAACAAAGCTATAGTTATGGCCCAAGTTAATGGGTTAGAAGTGAAGGCTCTCATAGATACGGGCAGTACCGAGAGCTTTATAAGTCTTCAGTTTGTGAAGGAAAAGTGTTTGAAAATCTTGCCTGTTACTTATCAGGTGTGTATGGCTCAGACGACCCTTACTTCACAAGTAGCTGGTTGTTGCCTTGTGAAATTGATTCTTCTAGGTAATACGTATACTGATATACGCCTATCTGTTTTGCCTAATCTTTGTGCGGATATTTTGATTGGTCATGATGTGCTTAAATTACACGAGAGTCTTAGTCTTTCGTTTGGAGGGACGAAGCCACCCTTATCCATTTGTGGATTAACTTCTTTATCCATTTCTCCATTATCACTTTTTTCCAATTTGATGCCGGAATGTAAGCCAATTGCTACCAAGTCAAGAAGGTATAGCAGTCAGGATAGAGAATTTATTAATTCTGAAGTCCAACATCTTTTATTGGAAGGAATCATTGCACCTAGTTGTTCGCCTTGGCGGGCTCAGGTTGTTGTCACCACTAACGAGAGGCATAAGAAACGAATGGTGATAGACTACTCTCAAACTATTAATAGATATACTCAATTAGATGCGTACCCTTTGCCTAAGATTGATGAGCTTATCAACAAAGTATCTCAGTATAAGTTTTTTAGCACTATTGATTTAAAGAGTGCTTATCATCAGATTCCTATTGTTAAGAGGGATCAACCATATATAGCCTTTGAGGCTGGTGGAAAGCTGTATCAGTTTTGCCGAATACCATTTGGTGTTACTAATGGTGTTGCTTGTTTTCAACGGGCAATGGATGCTTTTATAAGTGATAACTCTCTCTCTGACACCTTTTCATATTTAGATGATATCACGGTGTGTGGTAAATCAAGGGTGGAGCATGATTCTAATTTAGAAAGATTCCTTCAAGCTGCGGAAAAAGTTGGTTTAACTTTTAATAAAGAGAAGTGTATCTTTTCGACTACTGAGGTAAATCTACTGGGGTATATTATCTCGGGAAATAAGATTAAACCAGATCCAGAACGTCTGCGACCATTGATCGATTTACCTTATCCTACTAATTCTAAGGCTTTGCAACGAGTTGTTGGACTGTTTTCTTACTATTCTAATTGGATTGCAAACTTTTCGCAGAAGATCCGGCCCCTTATACGGGTTATGACATATCCTCTATCATGGGAGGCCAGGATATGTTTTGATAAATTTAAAAAGGATATCCTAGGAGCAGTTGTGCATTCTATTGATGAGCAGGTTCCCTTTGTGATTGAGACGGATGCTTCTGATTTTGCAATTGGGGCTATTCTGAACCAAAATGGAAGACCTGTGGCCTTTTTCTCACGTACTTTGAACAATAGTGAAAAAAGGCATTCTTCAATAGAGAAAGAGGCATATGCAATAGTAGAAGCACTGCGTAAATGGAGACATTATTTATTGGGGCGACATTTCACGTTGGTAACCGATCAAAAATCTGTGTCCTTTATGTTTGATGTTAAACATTTTGGAAAGATCAAAAATGATAAAATAATGAGGTGGAGGATTGAGTTGGCATGTTACCATTTTGATATAGTTTATCGTCCGGGGAAGGATAATGTTGCTGCTGATGCACTGTTGAGGGCTTATTGTTCTGTGATTCATGGAGATGCGCTTATTAATCTTCACAATGCTTTATGTCATCCTGGGGTTACGAGGATGATACACTTCGTACGCAGTAAGAATTTGCCCTTTTCAGTTGAAGACGTCAAGCAGATGACTTCATCATGTTCTATCTGTGCTCGGTGTAAACCGAATTTCTTTAAGCCTCAACGAGCTCATCTTATAAAGGCTACTTCTCCTTTTGAACGTTTGAGCGTTGATTTTAAGGGGCCTCTTCCTTCAACGACTCAAAATCGATACATATTTACTGTTGTGGATGAGTTTTCAAGGTGTCCTTTTGCTTTTCCTTGCGCAGATGTTTCAGCTGCTGCAGTTATCAAATGTCTGACTCAACGTTTTGTCACCTTTGTGATGCTGGCGTATATCCATTTGGATCAAGGAAGTTCTTTTATGTCTTCCCAGTTGAAGGAATACCTTCAGAGTCGGGGAATTTCTACTAGTAGAACTACCCCGTATAACCCCCAGGGTAATGGACAGTGCGAATGATACAATGGGGTGATCTGGAAGGCAGTTATGTTGGCTTTGACATCCCGGAATCTTAAGAATACACAGTGGGAAATGGTACTGCCTGATGCCCTGCATTCCATTAGATCATTGCTTTCAACGGCTACTAATGTGACCCCCATGAAAGGCTCTTTAATTACCCGCGGAGATCTACTACAGGATATTTGGTACCTTCATGGCTTACTATGCAGGGACCTGTGTTGCTTCGACGCCATGTTAGATTGTCAAAATATGATCCTTTAGTGGAGGAGGTGGAGCTGTTGGAGGCAAATTCCCAATATGCTCATATTCGATTCCAAGATGGGAAAGAAAGTACTGTTTCAATTAAAGACTTGGCTCCTTGTGGTGGCCAGCCCTCTTCTGAGGATACTAATAATAGTCATGATTCAGATAATGTGGATGTTGTTATAGATACTACGAATGTTTCCAATCCTATTGCAGATAATTATACTTCTATTAGTCAGCCTTTGATGGATGTTCATGACCGTCCTAGTTTACTTCCTGATGGGATTTCCAATCCGGAAACCGTTGATAATCGGGATATGGATAGCCTGTCTGCAGAAGATACTTCGATGCCTCCGGGTGTGGGAGGGCAAGGAATTTCACCAAGGTTAAGAAGGTCGACACGAACAAGATATCCGGTCGACCGATTGAAAATGGACTTTTAAATTGATAGTAATGTTTTAAAGTTGTTGAAATATTATATTTGTATTTTAGTTGTAAATAAATTAATTATAAATTGTAAAGGTTATTTAGGTCGGAGCATGTTTTAAAAGGAGGGGTGAATGTGGTGATTATTTCCTATGTTTAATAAGAAGTATTGTGATTGGTGAATGGGGTGGTTGTTCTCTGTATTAGTAAGAAGTATTGTAATTGGTTGTTTGTTTCTACCTTGGGATATATGTTGTAAACTCATTGGTAGTGGATGTCAGGTGATTTGTGGTGGCCATCTTAAATTCAGTTCTCTCTAGTCATTGTTGGAGACTGGTGTTGAAAGATGTGCTACTGGGTTTTTAAAGTTAATAAAGCCTAGATTAGAAAGGGAAATCTATTCTTTATTTCACAGGCCCAGGACCGGAATCCCACACGGGCCCACAGCTCACTAGGTATGTGCAGGTTGGAGGCTTGCATCCGCAGGAAGTCTCTGACCCGAATTTCTGGGCCAATAACAGAGATTAATAGATGGTGCAAGGCAAAAGGATATGGTAATGGGACAAGTTAAGAAACAAAAGATGGCTCTAGATGAAGTGTAAATGGCACTGGCAGAATGAAAGACAGCTGCCACGTGGGCGAGAGAATTTAAAAAAAAATGGAAAGTAAAGTAAAGGGGCAGAGGTTATGTCTGAAATTGTTGAACTCTATGTTGAGTCGAGAAGACTGTAACATGCCTAATCGAAGGATGAGGTGCTGTTCCTCGAGCTTACATTGAGCTTCATTGGAACAGTGTCAGCGGCCAAGGACAGAGAGATCAGAGTGGGAGTGGAGCGGATAATTAAAGTGACAGGCGATCAGAAGCTCGGCGTCACCCTTACGGACTGAATGGAGGTGTTCCGCAAAGTGGTCACCCAATCTGTCTTTGGTCTCCCCAATGTAGAGGAGACCGCATCATGAGCAGCAAATACAGTATACTAAATTGCAAGAAGTACAAGTAAATCGCTGTTTCACCTGGAAGGATTGTTTGGGGCCCTGGACAGTGGGAAGGATGGAGGTAAAGGAGCATGTGTTGCATCTCCTGCGCTTGCAGGGGATGGTGCCGGATGAAGTGGAAGGGGTGTTGCGGGTGATAGAGGAGAGGATCAGCGTGTCGCAGAGGGAGCGAGCACTTTGGAATGCTGAAAGGGGAGGTGTGGGGAAGATGTGTTTGGTGGGGGTCTCATGCTGGGCGTTGCGGAAATGGTGGAGGATGAACCGTTGAATGTGGAGGTTGGTGGGGTGAAAGGTTAGGACAAGGGGAAACCTATCATGGTTCCGGGAGGGAGGGGAAAGGGTGAGAGCAGAAGTGCGGGAAATAGAACGGACACGGTCAAGGGCCATGTCAGCCACAGTAGAGGGGAAACCCTCGGTTGAGGAAAAAGGAACAAACCTACTTGACCTCGTCCTCACCAATTTCCCTGTCATATGGTTCATCTATTCATGACAGTCTTGCTGCAGTGACCACCGAAAGTCCTTGTGGAGTCCTTGACCCATATTCGTATTGAGGACACCCTCCATCATGGCACTATCATTATGTGGCACTACGACCATATTAAATGGGATAGATTCAGAATATGTCTAGCAGCTCAAAGTTGGGCATCCATGAGGCGCTGTGGGCGATCATCCTCAGCAGAATTGTATTCCAACACAAACTGCAAAATCATGACCCGGCATATTCCTCAATCTACCATTACCATCAAGCCAGGTGATCAACATAGAAACATAGAAACATAGAAGAGAGGAGCAGGAGTAGGCCATTCGGCCCTTCGAGCCTGCTCCACCATTCAATGCGATCATGGCTGATCATCCAAATTCAGTACCCGGTCCCTGCTTTCTCCCCATACCCCTGGATCCCTTTAGCCTTAAGAAATATATCCAACTCCTTCTTGAATATATTTAATGAATTGGCTTCTATTGCCTTCTTGGTAGAGAATTCCACAGGTTCACCACTCTCTGGGTGAAGAAATTCCTCCTCATTTCTGTCCCAAATGGCTTACACCTTATTCTTAGACTGTGACCCCTGGTTCTGGACTCCCCGACCGTCGGGAACATCCTTCCTGCATCAAGTCTGTCCAATCCTGTCAGAATTTTATAAGTTTCGATGAGATCCCCTCTCATTATTCTAAACTCCAGCGAGTGCAAGCACAATCGTCCCGATTTCTCCTCATACGTCATTCCTGCCATCCCAGGTATCAGCCTGGTGAATCTTCGCTGAACTCTTTCCATGGCAAGAACATCCTTCTTCAGATAAGGCGACCAAAACTGCACACAATACTCAAGATGTGGTCTCACCAAGGCCCTGTACAACTGCAGCAAGACATCCTTGTTCCTGTACTCAAACCCTCTCGCTACGAAGGCCAACATACCATTTGCCTTCTTAACTGCCTGCTGCACCTGCATGCTTACCTTCAGCGACTGGTGCACAAGGACACCCAGGTCTCGTTGCACTTCTCCTTCTCCCAATCTACTGCCTCCCTATTTTTGCCACCAAAGTGGATAACCTCACATTTATCCACGTTATATTGCAACTGCCATGCTATTGGATAATCACCCAACCTGTCCAAATCATCCTGGAGTTTCTCGGCATCCTCCTCACAGCACACACACCCACCCAGCTTTGTGTCATCTGCAAATTTGGAGATATTACATCTAGTTCCCTTGCCTAGATCATTAAAATATATTGTGAATAGCTGGGGTCCAAGGACCGATCCCTTCGGTACCCCACTAGTCACTGCCTGCCACTTGGAAAAAGACCCATTTATCCCAACTCTTTGCTTTCTGTCTGCCAACCAGTTCTCTATCCAAGTCAATACCTTGCCCCCAATCCCATGTGTCTTAACTTTACACGCTAACCTCTTATGCGGGACCTTATCAAAAGCCTTCTGAAAGTCCAAATACACCACATCCACTGGTTCTCCCTTATCTATTTTACCAGTTACGTCCTCAAAATATTCCAGTAGATTAGTCAAGCACGTTTTACCTTTTGTAAATCCATGTTGACTTTGTCCGATCCTGTCACTGTTTTCCAATTGCTCTGCTAGTACATCGTTTATAATGGATTCTAGCATTTTCCCCACTACCGATGTCAGGCTTACCGGTCTGTAATTCTCCGTTTTCTCTCTACCACCTTTTTTGAATAGTGGGTTAACATTAGCTACACTCCAATCCATGGGAACTGTTCCAGATTCCAACGAATGTTGGAAGATGATCAGCAATGCATCTACTATTTCTAGGGCCACTTCCTTAACTACCCTATGATGTAGATTATCAGGACCTGGGGATTTATCCGCCTTCAATCCCATCAATTTCCCTAACACCATTTCCCTGCAAATACTGATTTCTTTCAGTTCCTCCCTTTCATCAGACCCTATGTTCCCCGACATCTCTTGGAGGTTATTTGTGTCCTCCTTTGTGAAGGCAGAACCAAAATATGTATTTAATTGGTCAGCCATTTCTTTGTTCCCCATTATAAATTCCCCTGATTCTGATTGCAAGGGACCCACGCTTGACTTCACCAATCTTTTTCTCTTCACATATCTATAAAAGCTTTTACAGTCAGTTTTTATGTTCCCTGCAAGCTTACAGAATCACAGAATCACAGAAACCCCACAGTACAGATAGAGGCCATTTCGGCCCATCGAGCCTGCACCGACACATATCTCACCCGATCCCCATAACCCCTACACCAACAAATATCCCACCCTATCCTTGTAACCCCACGAATTTAATCCCCCTAACACTAAGGGTCAATTTATCATAGCCAATCAACCTAACCCGCACATCTTTGGACTGTGGGAGGAAACCGGAGCACCCGGAGAAAACCCACGCAAACACGGGGAGAATGTGCAAACTCCACACAGACAGTCACCTGAGGCCAGATTCGAACCCAGGTCTCTGGCGCTGTGAGACAACAGTGCTAACCACTATGCCACCGTGCTGCCCTCTCATACACTCATATTCAATTTTCCCCTTCTTAATTAATCCCTTTGTCCTCCTTTGCTGAATCCTAAAGTGCTCCCAATCCTCAGGTTTACTGCTTTTACTGGCCAATTTATATATCCTCTCCTTGGATCTTATGCTATCCCTTATTTCCCTTATTAGCCACGGTTCATTCACCTTATTTGTTTTATTTTTATGCCAAACTGGGATGAACAAATTCTGTAGTTCATCCATGTGGTGTTTGAATGTTTGCCATTGACTATCCACCATCAACCCTTTGAGTGACATTCCCCAATCAATCCTACCCAACTCGCACCTCAGACCATCGTAGTTTCCTTTATTTAAATTCAGGACCCTAGTCTCTGAGTCAACTACTTAATTCTCTATCTTAATGAAGAATTCGATCATATTATGATCGCTCCGACCCAAGGGGCCTCAGACAACATGATTGCTAATTAATCCTTTCTCGTTACATAATACACAGTCTAAGGTGGCCTGATCTCTGGTTGGTTCCTCGACATATTGGTCCAGCAAACCATCACGTAAACACTCCAGGAATTCCTCCTCCATACTATTGCTACTAATTTGGTTAGCCCAATCTATATGTAGATTAAAGTCACCCATGATGACTGCTGTGCCCTTGTTGCACGCTTCTCTAATTTCCCTTTTAATGCCATCCCCAACCTCCGCATTACTGTTTGGAGGTCTGCATATCACTCCCACTAACGTTTTCTGCCCCTTGGTATTTCTCAGTTCCACCCACACAGATTCCACATCATCAGAGCTAATATCCTTCCTTACAATTGTGTTAATCCCTTCTTTGACCAGCAAAGCTACCCCACCTCCCTTTCCTTTTTGCCTATCTTTCCTGGCTCAATGAGTGTGTAGAAGAGCATGCCAGGAGCAGCACCAGGTGTACCAATCAACGATGTGCCATCCTGGGGAAGCTGCAACACAGGACTACTTGCATGATAAAAAGCGGAAGCAGCATGCTATAGGCAGGGCTACGCGATCCCACAATCAACGGGTCAGATCAAAGCTCTGCAGTCCTCTCACATTCAGTCGTGAATGGTGGTGGACAATGAAACAACAAAAGGGACGTAAGGGCTCCATGAACATTCCCATCCTCAATGACGGAGCAGCACAGGTCGCAAGTGCAGAAGACAAGGCTGAACTGTTTGCAACCATTTTCAGCAATAAGTGCCAAGTGGATGATTAATCTCGGCCTCCTCCTGAGGTCACCACCATCTGAGAAGTTTTCAACCTATTCTATTCACTGCACGTGATACCCAGGATTGGTTGAGCATACTGGAGGCAAAAAAGGCTATGGGCCCTGACAACGTCCCGGCAATTGTGCTGAAGACCTGCGCTCCAGAACTAGCCGCACATCTCGTCAAGCTGTTCCAGTACAGCTAGAAGACTGGCATCTATCCGACAATGTGGAAAAGTGCTCAGGTATGTCCTGTCCACTAAAAGCAGGAAAAATCCAATCCAGCCAATTACCGCCCCATCAATCTACTTTCAATCATCAGCAAAGTGATGGAAGGTTTCATTGACAGAGCTATGAAGCACCACTTAGGCACCAATAATTTGATCACCGATGCTCAGTTTGGGTTCCACCAGGACTACTCTGCTCCAGACCTAATTGCAGCCTTGGTCAAAACAAGGCCGAATGAGCTGAATTCCAGAGGTGAGGTGAGAGTGACTGCCATTGACAGCAAGGCAGCATTTGACGAGTGTGGCATCAAGGCGCCCTAGTAAAATTGAAGTCAATGGGAATTATGGTGAAAAATCTCCACTGGCTGGAGTCATATCTAGCTGCAAGGAATATAGTTGTTCTTGTTGGACGCCAATCATCAGAGCCCCAGGACATCGCTGCAGTAGTTGCACAGTGCAGTGCCTAGACTAAACCATCTTCAGCTGACCGCCAATGAAATTCCCCAGATCGTAAGATTAGAAGTGGGGATGTTCGCTGATGATTGCACAGTGTTCAGCTCCATGCCCGCAGTCCATCAGTAGCCCATGCCCGCATGCAGCAAGACCTGGACGACATTCAGGCTTGGGTTAATAAGTTGCAAGTAACATTCACGCTGCACAAATGCCAGGCAATGACAATCTGCAACAAGCAAGCATCTAACCAAGTTGAAGGCTCATTACAGCCTTGGTCCAAACATGTCCGAAAGAACTGAATTCCAGAGATGAGGTGAGAGTGACTGCCCTTGACAAAAAGGCAGCATTTGATTTAGTGCGGCATCGAGGAGCCCTAGTAAAATTGAAGTCAATGGAAATCAGGGGGCAAACTGCCCCTTGACATTGAACTGTATTACCATTGCTGAAACCCCCACCATCAACATCCTGGGGGTTCCCATTGACCAGAGACTTAACTGGACCAGCCACATAAAAGCAAGTCAGAGGTTGGGTATTCTGCTGCGAGTATCTCTCTTCCTGACTCCCCAAATCCTTTCCATCATCTCCAAGGCTCAAGTCAGGAGTGTGATGCAATACTCTCCACTTGTCTGAATGAGTGCAGCTCCAACAACACTCAAGAAGCTCGACAACATCCAGGGCAAAGCAGCCCGCTTAATTGGCACCCCATCCACCACCTTTGTCATTCACTCCCTCCACCATGGCTGCACTGTGGCTGCAGTGTTTACGATCTACAAGATGCACTGCAGCAATTAGTCAAGTCTTCTTCGACAGCACCTCCGAAACCCGCGACCTCTAACACTTAGAAGGCAAGGGCAGCAGGTGCTTGAGAGCAGCATCACCTCCAAGTTCCCCTCCACGTCACACACCATGCTGACTCTAAAATATATCGCAGTTCCTTCATAGTTGCTGGATCAAAATCCAGGAAGTTCCTCCCTCAGCACGATAGGATTACCTTCACCACGGGGACTACAGCGGTTGAAGAAGGCGGCACACCACCACCTTCTCCTGGGCAATTAGGGTTCGGCAATAAATTTGTACTTTTCCTGTGGTTCGGCTGCGGGAATCCTCTGACCGCAAATTTAAGCACCCCTAAATTTGCGGTCGGAAGCTTCCCATGGGGAACTGGCTCCGATTCACAAATAAAGTTCGCACCTGACTTCTGCATTGGGATCCACGGAGACCCGTGGTCCTGGGCCTCTCCACGTAGACATACATAGGGGACAACGTATCCCAGGGGCACAGGCGGTTTGCACGCATCCCTGGGATCATGTGGGCCGGTCAAACCAATAAAAGAAGGGAATCCACATTCATACGTATGGGCGTTCCGTACGTACAGAATTCCCATACGCATGAATGGGAATCACATGACAAACTCATTTACATACTAAACAAATTAAAAAATACATATTTAAAATTAAATAAAAATACAATTTAATTAAATATTTAAAATAAAAATGTACTTTTTTGAAAAATAAATTTTAACGTTTTAATGGGGCTAAAAATAACCTGAATTTATTTTACAGGTTTTATTTTATGTTTCAATAATTTAAAAAATGTATTTCTATGTTCATTTAAACTCTTGTGCTTAAAAACCAGGACTTACGTGCTAGTTATGACTTGAGCTATTGGACAATTTCGCCCTTAATGCCCATTGACTTCAGTTTTACAAGAGCTCCTTGAGCCACTATGGGTTTACTGCTCCCTTGAAGTCGAGGGCAGGCACACTCACCTAACTTCTGGAATTCAGATCTTGCTTCCATTTTTGAGGGAATGGTACTGTAACGCTAATCTTACTGGATTAGAAATCCAGAGACGCTGGACTATTAATCCAGAGACAGGAGTTGAAATCCCACCACGGCAGCAGGGGAATTAAACTTCAGTTAATTAAATAAATCTGGAATTAAAAGAAGCTAGTATCAGTAATGGTGACCATAAAACTACTGGATTGTCGTAAAATCTTATCTGGTTCACTAATATCCTTTAGGGAAGGAAACCTGCCGTCCTTTCGCAGTCTGGCCTACATCTGATTCCAGACCCACAGCACTGTGGTTGATTCTTAGCTGCACTCTGAAATAATGGCTCACCACCATCTTGGCAAGGGCAATTGGGGATGGGCAATAAGTGCCCACATCTCATCAACGAATAAATAAAAGAAATCAAGACTGTAATGAGGTCTGGAGTCAAGCCGGGTGGAACTATAATTGAGCATCGGTGAGAGTGTTATTGCAAGTGGCACTTGTGAGCACTGTTATTGATTCCTCGCATCACTTTGCTGATGAGTGGCAGTAGGCTGACAGGGCGCTTATTGGCCAGGTTAGATTTTTCCTACTTTTTATGGGCAAGCTATTACTGGGCAATTTTCCACCTGGTCGGTAAGATGCCTGTGCTGTAGCTATACTGAAACAGTTAGCTGGGGGCGGCTAGACCTGGAACATAGGTCTTCAGCACTACAGCCAAGATGTTGTCGGGGCTCTCCGACGTTGCTCTGTCCTGTGCACTCAGCCGTTTCTTGATGTCACGTGGCGTGATTCGAATTAGCTGAAGACTGGCTTCCGTGAGAGTGGGAAGCTTCGCAGGAGGCCGGGTTGAATTTTCCACTCGCCACTGGAGGCTGAGGATGCTTGAAAACACGGGGAAATGTTAAACGAAAGGTGTTACAGAGATGTGGCAACAAAGATTTCAGAGGCATTGGGCAGAAAGTGAGCGCAGACATAATCGTACAATCGGACAGCATCATGATAAATTATGACAAATAAGAAAACAAAAGCTGCTACATTCTGCAGCCCGATACTTTTCTTGAATAATTTTGTTTTGATTTATGTATGACTATACCAAGAATGCTTCACCTAAAAAAAATCTAAAATCATTCTTCAGCTCGTGAAAGGATACAATTTTCTTTAAAGTCGTCCTCTGTGGAGAACAAGGTTACCATTATAATAAAGGGATAAGGGGCACAGTTTCTCCATTCCATATTTTAACAATAACAGCAGCAAATTATGATCAATTACATACAATTTCATAGAATTATGTAGAAATAACAACGTAAACCGGGCTTTTGTTGCTTCGTCAGTATTGTCGCATTTGCTTCAACCACCTATCTAACTTATTCTCAAATGTTGGAATGTTTCACACATCAATTCACAAAGTATATTCCGCAGCCACCCAACGATTTTTTAAAGACTTTGCTACTGTACTTTCCGCCACTTGTACTTTACTTTACAGTTAATCGTACATCAATGAGTCGTAATTTGAGGTCAATGCAGAAGGAAAAGCGCTCGCCTCTGGTTCCGAAGAAACCTCCCCACAGAGATCTCGGCGAGAAGTTTGCCTTTTTCGACGTTAAATTGATTGCAGCGCTGTGAAAAGGAGATTCCCAGCGATTAGCTGCAGTGACGTGAAGCAGCTGTATAAGCAGCCAATCACATTGAAGAAATCTCACAGCTAGCAAACCAGGAAATGAAAAGTAGATTTTATCTGAACTATTTAAAATTGGGACTTCCACATTGGAATGAGGTAGAAACTGAAATATCATGAACAATTTTTTAACAATTAAAGTTTTAAAAAGATTTGGAACTTTTATTATAAAGGAGAACATTGTCACTCCACAAGTATAAAAATAGTTTTTCAGGGCCAGAACGGTTGTTTGACAATATGCTATTAAAACCCCACTTACATCTCTTCCAACAAGGCTTATCATTTGATGGGGTATTTAACAGAAATATTAGCGTGGAAAAGCCAAAGTTTTCGTCACTTTCACTGATTGCCGGCTGAGCGTGTGGGGGTGAGGTCGGGGCGGATTGGGTGCGGGGTGGAGTGGGTGTGTGGTGGGTGGCGGGGTTCCACAGCGCAGCCTGTGTTGGAGCACTGAATGACTGACCCCAACTTCAGCATTTCTGCATTTGATACGCATGCGTCAGTTTCAGTGTCGTAATGAAGGCAGACGCTGAGAGTTCGCCCTCATTACTTAACGCAAATTCCGGGCCTATATCTCCTCACTTCAGATCCTTCAGTGACGGGGAGCAATCGGCGTCGAATTACTGACATCCCTTACCGTTAATCTGATTTCAAACTCCCCCTTAATTTCATCTAATCCCTCGATAAAAGCTCCGATTTTTCCAGGTCTTCTATGTATTTTTATCTCCCAATACCACCCCACAACCGTGTGATTCTGCGTTATTCTCTTTACGCTGTCACAACAAACAGCTATAGTTTGCATGCAATACTAGGCCTATTCCCTCACGATAGATTCAGTAGTACATATGGACTTCCAAATTCCATACACCTTCGCGTAAGACGCTGCCATACGTACTTTTGAAAGTTCTGATGTTAAAGTTTTGTGACCGTCAACCTGCAACGCCTCGCTCTACCATATCTCGCAGCTTTCCCCCATTCACAGATTAATATTACAATTATTATTTTTGACGAAACTGTACAACACCGTAGTTTAATTTCACCACCCGCCCCTCCAATGTATTGCAGTGGTATTAATGAGACATTAGGAACCGGGCTGTGTATCTGAGTGAGGATCGAGAAATGAGACTTGCCTCTGAACGGCATAATCTTTTTTTAGCTGAGGTTTTCAAGGCATTGGAGGTTAAAGTTATATGCAGTACAGCAGGCAAACTGTTCTGAACTCTAATTTTGTAAATTCGGCTGTGCAGTACAAGCGAAGGAATGCTTAAATCTGCATTAAACATGTCTGTCCAGAATTATTTCCTAGTTGCTTATACTTAAACATTCACACAGCCAAAGTTTGAGCACCAAACTCTCAGATTTGTTCGCAAAAATGTTTTGTTATTTTTACTCGTAATTACGTCGTAATTTTGTTTATCCTACTGCTGACACCTTCCACTCCGCTGTGCTCTAGTTTACAAATTCATACCTCGGGAATTAATGTCATTCAAAGTCGTCCGATGTATATTCAATCTTTCAAAACATTGACAATAATCGCAAAATCATTTCCCTTTCTCTGTGTGGCTTTCTCCCTATCTGTCTCCCTCTCTTTCTGTCAATCCGTTTATCTATCATTTTCTCTGATAACATGTAGAACCACTCAGAAGGAAATGGAAATGTTTCACTTAATGTGATTGGAATTGTTTAAGTATTTTTTTTCCGTTACAGAAAATAAAAAGAATTTGCAACGAATAGCTGATTTAGGTGTGAAGCAACAGATATTGGTTTTCCATATCAGTGATCAAATTAATTGCATAAAGCGTCTCAATGCAGTTCAACAACATTTACCTGAACTTGCTAGTGACGGTTATTATTCCGCCTATATTTTTCAAAAGACAAATTTGCCCGCATTTTCCGATAGGAGTCTTCCTGCGTGCGGAGGCCTCCGATCTTGAAAAAATCTACAAACTTGCCTAAGGGCTCCCGACCTGCTCCTGGGCCTCTCCAAACTCGAAAAGGACAGGGCACAGGTATCCCAGAGGCGCATGTAGTTCGCAAGCGTCCCTGGGATCACGTGGGCCACGGGAAGCCAATAGGAGAAGGGAATCTCCCTTCATACACCTGACAGACAGACCTGTCAAATATATGAATGGAGATCACCCCAAAACACAGTAAAGTATTAAAGAAATTTTGAAAAACCATCACATTTTTAAAATGAGTCGAAATTACAATAATTTAAATATTTTAAACAAACATTTAATTTTTGGAAAAAAATAATTAAAGTTTTTTACGGGGCTAAAAATAAACTTACCTTTTTAAAAAGTATTTTTAAATTAAAAATGAGCCCGTAGGGGCCGCGCAAGTTCCGGCTTTTGGCGCGCGAAGCGCATGCGCGAAAATCCGGAACTTGCGACCTGTCAAGAATTTTCTTGATAGATCCAATGCATCCCTGGGAAAAGGGAATCCTTGGTCGGAGAGTTGGGCTATTTGCCCAAATTCTGGCCAGAGAATGCTCATGAAATTCTTACACCTGGTAAACGCATGCGTAACGTCTGCGTTTACCAGCATAACAGTAAAATAAATCAATCATTTAGACATTAAAAACATTGTGGAATAAGTTAATTTTATTTTAGTCCCGTTAAAACATGCACATTTATTTTTCAACGAATTATATTTTAGTTTTAAACATTTAATTGAATGCCATTTTAATTAATATTAGGTAAGTATTTTTTTAGTTTGGTTTCTAGATGTATTTTTTGAGGTATTTCCATTCATACTTATTGGAATTCCGTTCAGAGGATATCCCTTATGCATGAATGGGGATTCCCTTCTTTTATTGGTAGTGCTTGGGAACGCTTGGGAACCGCGTGCTCCCCTGAGATACATGGGCTTCTACCCGCAGGTAACCACAGAGGTTTAGGATGGTGTGAGCCTCCGTATTTTCCGGACCACGGGCATTGCAGATCGGAGGCATTTCCCCGCGTGGAAGTCACCGACCGCAAATTCAGGGCCATTGCGACTTACATCTGCCGAGAATCTTAGAGTCTTCGAACTAATCGTGCAGTGTACTGTGTTAGGAAATTAAATGTGCAATGATACAATGGTAAGACATAACCAGTTAATAGTTTATTATTAAATTAATTTGCACTTCTTTATAAAAGTGCCGTTAACGGATTCATACTAAATCGCTCATTGCATGCTTTGAAATGCCAGCAATGAAAATGTCATACCAACACAAAAATATACCATTCAAGTGGTAATTTGACATTACTGTAATTCTGAACTTTTATTTGGATCCCTTTTCCTATCGTTTGACAAATTTTGCTGGTACGCATATGTACATGTTTCTCTAGCCCTTCCTGATCCCATATGATACGTTCGTTTATTTCCCCTCACCAGAGAAAGAAATCGAACAGAAAGATGATGGTAATTGGTTAATAAATGCATCGTTAAAACATTGATGGTTTAGCACCTTCTCAACTGCTTCGATTGTGTTTAGACATTCCATAAAGTGCTACTAACTAGCATTGATTTGTCATTTTGTGTTAAATTAGTGACTATATTTTAGATGCAATATACCTGAGTGGTGTCCATTGAAGACAAAAAAACATTTGATCGTAAAGCACTGGAGGTGCGTTAAATGATGATCATGTATATTAACTTGGCAATTTCATAGTCCCATCTCAGTCAACACTGAAAGGCTAAAAACCCAGTGCGCAAATTTGCCTCCATCTCGCTGGTGAAGATAAAGGTTGAATACCCCATCTACGAATTGCCTTTAATTTGTCTGAAAAGCATTGCAACTAGGTCGTGAAGAAATTATTGAGGATTAAAAAAATATATCTTGACAGATCATCCGCCTCACCGGAAAAGGGCTGCCACGGGCTATTTGCCCAACTTCTTCCCAGCGAATGCCCGTGACATTCTTACGCTTGCTTGTACCAGTGTAAGATTGCTAAAAAACAGAAAAATATGTTTTCAATAATTTATACATTTGAAGACCTGTGAAATAAGCTAAGTTTAATTTTAACCCCTTTAAAACATGGAAATTTATTTTTCCAAAAATTCAATTAAATTTTAATGAAATGCCTTTTAAAATAATTTTAAATATGTGTTTTTTTAATTATTTGAAGAGTAGAGGTATTTTTTGTGCTCTCCGTAAATACAGAATCACGATAAGAATGAATGGGGATCCACGTCTGTCATTCGTTGATCCAGCCCATGTGATCGCAGGGGCAGTCGTGAACCACCTGCGCCCCTGCGATATGTGGGCCTCTGCCCGCGGCTACCCAGTGAGGCCCGGGACTGTGAATCTCCACACCTCCCGGACCATCAGTTAGGTGAGGATTTCATTTGCATATCGGAGGCATTTCCTTGCGGGAAGCTACCCACTGCAAATTTAGGGCCTTTATTTCCATGCCACCCGCAGGGCCAGGGGGACAATTGGTGTCTTAAGGTAATTTATGGTAAAACATATAAACATATAAACTGCTTCTACATTCAGAAATCGCAAAGTTAAAAGAACAGATCGCAAGTTCAGGTGAGGGAAATCTATTGAGTTTCATACTGAATTCATAATTCAGCATAAGTAGACTAATGAACTTATACGGTTGTTAAGGATAGTAGAGACCTCTCGACATGGGTGCTGTTCTATTAGAACTGCTCTGTGTATTCATACATCTATGTAAACGAGATATTTATACCCACAAGCTGTGAATCATATATCAAATGTTTGAAAATGTGCACAACAATTTCAGCATATTAGTACATTTGTCCAAATATCAAACTGCTAAAATATTTCCTATGCTGTACAGTATCATAAATGTATATTTCAGGGGTTTGGTTAATGATACGACCAAACGACTTGGCCAGGTCTTTAATATAGCCTCTATTTTGCAATTATGCAAAAGCGGAAGGAAAACGGTAACTGCTTGCGGCATGTACAATATTTCTATACATAATGCATTTCGAATGGATTAAACGGTTGTTTTTTTTATTTACAATGAAGAAATGTTACATTTTTAGTGCCTTGTGAAATCTTATGGGTAGCAAAATCGCACACTATATTTAGCACATTTTTAGCCATCCACTTTGAGCTGCTCCCTATTCTTTGATATTTTCCCATATCTGCTAGATAAGGACTTTCCACTTAATGTCCTTAGAATTTGTTATATATTTTTTATTAATTAAGTTGCATCTGTTTTCACTTTTTTGGTCTTCTTTCTATCTATCGATCTGTCTGTCTGTCTGTCTACCTATCTATCTATCTATCCATAAACCTATAATATGTCTGTATATCTATCTAAAGATGTATCTATCTACGTATTGTCTCGATCTATCTATATATACATCCATGTACCTATTTATCTAAAATAGCAGATTACTGTGGGTGCTGAATATCTGAAATAAAAAGAGCAGAATATGCTGGAAACACTCAGGAATCCAGACAAGTCATGCGGCGTAAGAACAATTAGAGATTAGAGATTTAACACTTTTTTTGGTAATTGCAGAGCCAGGAATAAAGGACAGTTGTGGATTAGGAAATAACAAATGGAAAGATCAGCGATACAGTGTTTGGAAGAGTGATTATGCATTGCAATAGAGGGTGGCAATGGACAAGTAAAGACACAAGAGATGGGTCCAACAGAGGTGCAAGTGAACCACTACCAGCACCTACCGTTCGCAGAAAATGGGAGCAGTGGTTATGATCTGTAATTGTGAACATAATAATGTGGTCAGATGGCTGTAAAGTGCCTAATCGAAAGAGGAAATGCTGTTCCATGAGCTTGCTTTGAAGTTCATTGGAAGATTGTAAGAGACCCGGGACTGAGAGGTCAGAGCGAGGGTGGGATGGAGAATTAAAATGGCAAGCGGCTGGAACCTGGGGATTACGGTTGCAGACTGAACGGAGGTATTCAGTAAAGCAATCATCCAATCTGCGTTTGCTTCCCCCAATATAGAAGAGACCACAACGTGAGCAGCGTATACAGTATACTACGAAGTACAATTAAATCGCTGTCTCATCTGGAAAGAGTATTTATGGCCCTAGAAGGGTGGTGAAATAACCGTTGTTGCATTTCGTTATGGAACCAGTTAAGCCGTAATTAGTGTTGGTGACAGTTACAATGTAGGTTTACACTGATGGACAAGCAGACTGACATCATTCATCTGCACATATCTTTGTGAATATTGGCCTTAATCTTGCCTAAATAAAATAAAATCCAGATAGAGGCGAAAATACATTGTGGTTTCCTTTGCCTCGGGTCATAACTTCCTTCCTTCCCATTGCCATATAAAGACAGCCAGGTAGTTACTTTGCACCGTTGTTCAAAATCTACGTTCTAGGTTATGGAGTCAGTGACTCGAAAGGTTGACTTAAATTTACTCCGTGATTTTAATGAGGCACCAATTCATCGTTCACGTGGCTTTCACGAAGAAGGTGGAAGTGTGAGTGCAAATCGTTTTCCTTCGAGACTGTTTTACACCAGCTCGAAGACCTGTGTGTTGTAGATGGAATTCATAGGATCCAATTCTCTCAAAAGTAATTTTTTGCCGGATCTCAATGGACTAGGTTTTCACTTGGCAGCGCCATGTATAATGGAACGCCCATTATAGAAACAATCTGATTTTAATTTCCATTGAAGTTAATGGAATCGACTGGTTAAAGCATAAAATCGGATTCTATGATGAACCACATACCTACAACATGGGTTTTATACCACCCAGCACGTTGAAAATCTACACCAATGCCTTCATAAAGAAAGCAGCAGGAAGAAACCATTTTGTGATGTCGATTCCAGATATTTCAAGTTATTTTTTTTGTTAGATATTTCAAGTTATTATGGGCGTTATTTTCAATTTCAGTGTTTGGGTGGTAATGACAGAAGGGCGACCCGCTCGTTGTATAAGCAATTCAACTCTCAAGCCATTGATTTCAATGGGAATTAAATACGACAAAGTTCTATAATGAGCCGACGACCCACCTCACACTTTACCATAAAAATGGTGAAGGTGAAGACTAAGTCCTAATTTATTTAAAGACATTGGTACAGGTATTCTGATCCCTACGGGCAGGTACGCGCTGTGTACCCACCCGTAGGGATATCGGAAATGCCGGTTTCAGGCATGCACAGTGCATGAGCTGAAAACCGTCATTTCCGATCTGTCAAGAATCCTCTTGACAGGTCCTCCGGCTGCACTGGAGAAGGTCCACTGCGGGCAGATAGTTCCACGTTTTGGACATCCTCCGCCACAGAAAACCCTTACAAATCTTACGCCAGAATAAGAGTTCAAAATAGTACAAACAAATTTTTTTTTCACTGATTCATCATTTAAAAATACCAGGAGCGGAAGCGTGTGCATCCCGGGAGCCCTCAGGTAAGGGCGCAGATTTTTCCAGATCGCAGGCTTCTGACCACGGCAGGCCTGCGATCGGAAAATACGGGCCATTGGTGTTATTTTAACTTTTGGCCATATGGTAAACGGAGTAATATAGAATTGGCTGCCCGTTATTCACATCCCCCGATTTTAGTTCTGTTGATTGCAATATTATTCGGCCGTATTTTGCAACCTTTACTGGTGCGTACGAGATATGTACGTAGGGGCCGCGCAAGTTATGGATTTAGACATGCAAAGCGCATATGCTGAAACCCGGCACTTGCGATCTGTCAATAATCTTCTTGACAGACACTCCGTAACCATAGGAAAAGGGTCTTTGTGGGAAGAGTGTTGCATTATTTGCCCAACTTCCGCCCGCTGAAAGGCCGTGGAATTCTTGCGCCTGGTAAAAGCAGGTCTAAGAGTTTTAAAAAGGCAAAAAATAAAATGCTATCACTAACTAATACATTAGATACCCTGTCCAATAAAGTAAGTTATATTTAGCCCCGTTAAAACATATAATTTTTTTTCAAAAAACTAAATTTGTGTTTAAAATACTTAATTAAATGCCATTTTAATTAATTTTATATATGCAATATTTATTTATTTCATGTGTTCGTGTATTTTTAAGTCCTCCCCATTCATACTAATGACAGTTCCGTACATACGGAAATCGCATAAAAATGAATGGAGATTCCCTTCTTTCATTGGTTAGGCTGGCCCACGTGATTCCAGAGGCATTTGCGAACCGCATGCGCCCCTGGGATACGTCGGCCTCTTCACATTTCTTCTCGGAGAGGCCCAGGACCGCAGGCCTTCGTTTCTCCCGGACCAACAGGTAAATGGATAGTTTTTGATGTTCGGAGGCATCCCCCCCGGAGTACACCACCAACCCACGAAATTACATCCTGACAGCCCAGTCTGCGATCGAGTTGCGATCTCAGGCCTCGAGGTAAAGGGCAACATAATGGTCCACGAGTGCCAGGGAGGGAGACGTTTCGGAAGCGTAGCTGGGATCATGGTCCTCCAATGGATAGGAGAATGCAATTGCAATCATTAACGGAGGGAATCCCCAAATAATTATACAATGTAAAGAATTCTAATAATTATACAAAGTACAGAATTGCAATTTATTTCATAAGTTGCTTCATTGCACCAACTTCATATAATTTTAAAAATTATTGGGACTGGATTCCGGGCCAATATTTGTGTGGACTCATTTAATAAAGTGTATGTGAATAACTTTGGGATTTTAATGTTTTATTTAAGCGTACGCAGATGTAAGATGGTGCTGCGCCTGCTTTTACCAGCCGTAACAGTTGCGTGCACCATTGCTGGGCAGGCATTGGGCAAATAACCCAACTCTGAGCCAGTAATACTCAGTTTTCAGGCAGTTTGGATGAGCGCAAGTTCAGGCTTCCTGCGGGCGTGTGCCTCCTACCGGAAAAAAATGTACCCACTTCCCTGCTGGCTCCGTAGATACCGAGGCTTGGGATGCTGGGCCTCTGCTTTACGAAATGCGCAGAGGCGCAGCTATCCCAGGGGCGCATGCAGTTTGCAAGCGTCCCTGGGATCACGTGGGTCATGGGGAACCAATGAAAGAAGGGAATCCCCCTTCACACAATTGACCGGTCTCTACGCATAGATCTGTCAAAAGTCTGAATGGGGATCACTTAAAAAACGGGATTAAAAATAAACTTCTCATTTTTAAAAGAATTTTAAAATTAGAAATGAATGAACTTTTTTTATTTTTTATTTTTTTAAACTCTTGTGCTTGTAAAAGCAGGCCTTATGCCAGGCGTATCATTTTTAATGATTTTCAGCGGGCAGAAGTTGTGCAGAAAGCGTAACTCCCTGCCAGCGGAGGCCCTTTTCCCGGGCATGCGTGCGATCTGTCAATTCTTGACAGATCGCAAGTGCCGGATTTTAGCGCATGCACTTCGCATGCCTAAACCCGGCACTTGCGATGCCCGTACGGGTGCATACACAACTCTTTCTCACCCGTAGGGTCAGAAAATCCGGCCCAAAATGTTAACATGTCTGTTGGCGGATTTCCCTGTGGTTACCATCGCAACAAAGTGTTGTTAATCCAGTGACAATGACGCCCCTTATGAATCATGACCAAGTGTTTTTCTATAAAAGCAATCTTTATTTACATTGATATAAGAACAGTAATTATGTTTTATGTAACTGCTCTACAGTGTTATATTAAATGACAAGATGGCAGGCAAATAATACAACCTGGTTTCCAGGCATGTAGTGGTCATTTCACATTTTCTAAGCTGCTTGCGCGGCTGTGGGCTTCCGACTGACCTCAGAGCGCTCCAACCCCCAAGAAAACATCACCACTCGGCTCCCAAGCCTGGAGCCACCAGCTTTAAGCCTGCAATCCTTCTGCGTGGCTACATGGCTCCTGACTACCCCGGGAACTCTCTGGGCTTGGGGGTGGAGCAACCTCTATTCCGAAACAATATAAGCCGCCACACTGCATGATAGCTAGTGGGGAAGAGCTCATTACCCACATTTGTGTTGGAATTCTTGTTTAAAAGGCAGACTGCAGTCCGCCATGGGATACGTGACACCTCGTGGGGAATCTTAAGGAATTAATCGACCCTATTAATCGATGGCTTCAGAACAGCTGTTGACATTTTAACTGGATTCTAATAATTCTTTGCTGGAACAGCTGATGTGCTGATAATAATCCGAACAATAATACTATTGCAGACACACCTGAAATTTCGGCAAGCAGCGGTGAGTAGCAAAAAGTAAACACATTTCCTCAATTAATCGGAAAGATGGAAGATCCTAAGCTGTTTCAAAATAGTTCCAGGTTAGCAATACATTGTTGTCGCACATTCCATGTTGCACAGCCTTTTGATCTCAATGGAACAAAAGCCACAGTTAGTGCACTTCGATTTTTGAATATTGCTGTTAAATGTGACACCCTATCAAATTATGCCGAAAAACTCGTGGGAACCGAAATGCTAATAGCAACAAAATGGAAAACAATCATCTTGTTGATAAAGCCTCGCTGCTTTTTCCTTAATTCTCTTAGAAACCCATAATGAAGCCATATGGTCCGAGAGACGTTTCTAATTTGAGCGTTACCAGCCTTTTAACGCCTGTTCTTTATTTATGCCTACACTATCCAATTGCTCTATCCCTCCATTTTACAGTGTCATTGACAGCATCCTTTTTTTTTAGCAAAGGCAGATGCAAAGTACTCATCTAGTACATGAGCCATGCCCTCTTCCTCCACAAGTGGGTTTCCTTTTTGATCCCTTATTGGTCCCACACTTCTTTTGACTGACCTTTTATAAAATAAACTTGACTTACAGAAGAATAAACTGTGTTTACATTTAGAGTGTTATATACTTTGCTTGAACTTCAGAATTTTGTTGGCGCGTAGTAAGCCCAGGTTTAATTGGTAAATTAACAATTTTTGGAGATAATTTTAACTTTGGGCGATTGTGCAGTTTCGGCCGTCCATTATACGCCACGCCCGAATTTCTTTCCATTGACCGTAATGGAAATGAAAATGGGGCAGGATGTATAATGGGTGGATAATCCGATATAGCCCATTTTACACCATCACCATGTAAAATTAATTCCGTTTACGACAATCTCCTGGATGTGACAACGGGATTAATTCCGAACGCAACAAGAAAAACATGCATTGCTTTACCGCCTTTAATATCCCAAAAGTTTCACAGGAGCATTATCAAACAAATTTGACACCGAGCCACGTAAAAAGAAGTTAAGACAGCTGACCAATAGCTTGGTCATAGAGATAGGTTTTAAGGAGCATCATAAAGGAGGAGAGAGAGTTAGAGAGGCTTAAAGGTTTAGCGAGGGAATTCCAGAGTTATGTCCTAGGCAGCTGAAGGCACAGCCGCCAATGGTGCTGCGATGATGATGGGAGATACGCAATAGGCCAGAACTGGACTTGTGCAGAGATCTTGGAGGGTTGTAAGGCCGGAGGAGGTTAAATACATAGGGAGGGACGAGGCCACGATGGGATTTGAAAACAATTATGACAATTTTAAAATCGAGGCGTTACCGGACTGGGAGCTGGTATAGTTCAGCGAGGACACGTAATAATTAATTAGTGGCCTTCTTTCCACCCCGCCGTGTTTTAATTTTCATAGCCTGGAGTGGAAGTGAAAATCAGCTGGGCGTATAGCAGGTGGTTCATCTGCTGCTGCCTGTTTTGCGCTGCCACTGAGGTACGATGTTACCCCCAAGTGCAACAGGTGGCGACCAACACCGATGAAATACCTTCCCTTATAATGCAATGAAAATCAGGGACTACCCTGCCTAAGTTACCTCATTTGCCCTTTCGGCGCCATAATGACTAAAGCAGGAAATAACGACATGACCATTTACCACGTAGGCTGGACAACGTAGGACAGATTTATAATGTTGTGCATACACGATAGGCTGAAGGAACAGCAATATTTTCACCAACAGCATCTTTACTTCATAGCTTCCTCTTAACTGTGACTTTCTAGTTCCCTTTAATTTTAAGATATTGTTACAGGAATTGTCAACCACCTATCCAGTCCGTTGTGCTGTCGTTCAATGCGGTTTCATTTTTAGCTTGAAATGCAAGGCAAACGAAAACATACAACATTATCTTCCACATGGAATCATTGCTTTCTGTGTGTTACTGCACTACTCGGCTTTTTCTACTGCCACACTGCATAAATTCCTGCTCCCTCAAAAGCCTGTGGACTATCTCATTAAAAAAATTGCACTTGCAGATGAGCCCTGTGCAGAATACATTAGATACCAATATATTGGTTTCTTGCAATGCCTGCATGTCATTACTAGCTTTGAACATATTCCATACCCTTCCTCACATAGGTGCATTAATTTAATAGAATAGAGTGATCCCAAATTTAATGTTAACTATTAATTACGCAAATTGTCTTAGTCAGGGTAAATACTAGAACGTATAATCTTAAGCAATACATTATAACTGCAGTCGTTGCAAATAAGACTTTGACGCGGTAACTATGCGTTTCTACGGTAACCTTATGTACTTTCAGAGCACCCACCACCAAATTATGTAAAGTTGAATAGCACTAAAAGTAATTGGGAATGGTGCTGAAGTGTTGCAGTTGGCCGAAAGAAACGTAAAGAGTGCAAGGTATCATAGTGGAGTATGTATTATGAATGCAGTTCGCAAGCGTCCCTGGGATCACGTGGGTCATGGGTAGCTAATCAAAGAAGGGAATCTCCCTTCATACACTTGACAGATAGACCTGTGAAATATATGAATGGAGATCACACCAAAAACATTGTAAAACATTAAATTTTTTAAAATCACATTTTGAAAATTAGTTGAAATTACAATAATTTGAAAAAAATAATGAATGTTTTTTTACGGGGCTAAAAATAAACTTACCTAGTTTTAAATGATAAATGAGTGAAAAAAAAATCTTCACGTTTTAAACCTTATGCTGGTCAAAACAGGCCCTGCGCCTGCTTTTACCAGGTGTAAGATTTCTAAGGGTTTTCTGCGGGTGAAGTTTCTCCAGAAAGAGGAACTATCCGTCCGCAGAGGCCCATCTCCAGGGCAGGCGTCTGATCTATCAAGAGCATTCTTGACAGATCGGAATTGCCGGTTTTCAGCGCGTACACAACATTAGGGATCGGACTATATGGCCCAATAAATACTTCTCCAATTAGTTTAGTTTTTTATTAGAATGGAGCCCTCTCCCTCGTCACCTGCACATCCTCCATTTTAAGCAAAACCATTTGTCTTATACAGCAGGACCTTGAAGACTCAATCTGGCAATAACGGAATATGCATGCTACTTCTAATCTTTTCCCCTAGCAAAATTCACCGTTTGTTTTAATTGCCGACTTCTCTTGAACCCCGTAATCTCAAAAATATTCGTTCAAATGTTTAAATTTTTCACATTTTCTTCTTCCTTAGAAAATAGTAATAATATAATTGATTGAAAATCAGATATCCTGCCTCCATATTTTGAAGATTGTTCCACGTTTCAATCATACAAGGCATAGGCATAGCTGTTGCAATACATGTTCTTAAAGAATGAAACAAGATAGCGAAGAATGGTGTCATACTAGTGAAAAACGTCCATATTTAAACCAGTGCTTCTTGCACCGCATGGTCTACTTCGATACACAGACCACACGATTGCAGATACAAATGGGATGTTGTGAATTCACAATAACTTCAAGCTGTGAAGTGAAGTCTTTTTATTCATGACACAATTTGTTTCCTTTCCTCCAGTAAAACAACTGAAACGAGGTAATATATAAGCAAGCCTCAATTTGATATTTGCCCTTATTGTATTTTTTAATATATAAACTGTTTCAGTAGCTTCAAAAATCTGCAGACATTCAAAAACCTTTCTTTAAATTATCAAAGTTGTGATGAAACATTGTTTGCATTTATGACTTCACTAAAATAAGGACATGAGAATTCATCTTGTATATATTGATGTATACTTGTCATTTCATTCAATAATAGAGAATAATAATCTGCGAAGGTTACTTGGTAAGAAATCAATTAACTTTTTTGGATGTATTGACCAGAGTTCGTACTGGCCAATTCCCTTGTACTTGAATAATTAGAGAAATACCAGGATTTTGCATGGAAAATATTTTAGCTATTAGTGCCCTAACCAAAATCTTACCAAATGTTTCTGTTTTAATGTCCCTGGACAGGGAAAGCATATAGAGAACTTACACCCGTGATGCTCTGACAATTAATTTTGCTGATGATAAATTCAAAGGCTTGGCCACCCACTTTCCATATATGCTCAATCCGATTCTACCAGGCAGAACGAAGCAGAGAAGCCTGGAAATGGGGTTCATTTACTATTTCTCAGAATATCTATGGCAAAAAATGTCCACTGGTTTTTCCAATTGTCCGTCATTGATACAATTTCTCCAGGCGTTTGGCACACTTATGGAAAAAGATTGGCAGAAGACGCTTGGAAATTCAACTCCATATTCGTTGACCATAATCGAATATGGATTTGGCCTGTCCAATGTTTAAATGCAGAATTGTATTGTATGACATTGTGTGCGTGTGTGTGTGTGTGTGTGAGGAGGGTGTGGGTATGGGAACGAACGGGAGAAACAATTCTGCCGGTCGCTGGGGGTAATTTTAACTTTTGGCGATAGTGTTAAACGGAAGATTTAGGATTCGCTGCACGTTATTCACATCTTTTGATTTTCCTTTCCATTGAATTGTATAAGAGATGGCTGATCCAATATTGCTATTTTTACTCTGGCCTCAAAATTAAATAGTATATCTCAAGTATATCTTTGTCCATATATTTCGCAGAATTTTCAAAAACATGGCTGCAATGTTAGTTAAAGCACTGAACAGAACACATATTATCTGTGCAATCATGTGGTTTCATTGTTGAATATAAAAACCTATTACTAAAATCCAAAACATCAGAAAATGTTACTTAAAATGGTGCACTCAGAAAACACATGGGGAGATTTTCAACTCCCCGCCAGCGAGTCATCTGTTAGAGAAGCAGTCCAATTTAATTTCCATTCACTTCACTGGAATGAAAAATTGTGTGGTTTCCATAACAAGCAGACGATCGACGTGGAGTGGCATGCTGAAAGGCTACACGATTTTTAGATAAGTCGGAATAACGGTTATGCATACCTTCTAGCTGTTCAATTCTGAGCACACACAAATTATCTAGTATTACTTATTTGGTCTATTTTCGCCCATTTTATCAGTGGAAAAAACTGCGGAATTGAGAGGTAATTAAGAGAAACCTAAAGTGCATTAGCATTAAATTAGTTGTTCCAGAAATGCATGCATAATTACGATTGTTTACGTAACTTGACATTTCTACTTGCTTCAAGCATGCATTCGAATAGACATCCTTTCCTTCTGAATTTGAATTTGAAATGTTACTCACAACAAAAAGAAAAGCCTTCTGAATTCCACATAAATAATGTGGCCATCATTCAGAACATTTAACTTACAACAGACTGCCCCAATTCCCCATACAACTATGGCTCGAATTTAAAGAGTAATTAAGGAAGTCGATAAAGTTATATTAATTGTCACATTAACAGTTGAATTTAATCATTTTATTAGTTCATAAGCAACCCAAAAATGTATTATTGTGCTGATTTTGATTCAATTAAAAAGGAACTGTTATTTTGATTTATGCTAATCTCAGGATGCATTTGTAAATGTAATTCGATGAAGGGTTAGACAAACAAAACTGCGTACAATCCACTATTCTCATGTGATATTTCTGACTGCTAAATGTTTGAGAATTAAATCTGGAACTCTGTACAGAAAGAAAACAAACGAACCACAACTTAAAACAAAGAGCTGAAGTACTACGAAGTGCAAAGCAGATGTGCCTGTACTGAAAATTAACAATTCAGTGGTTTTGTTTTGATTTTCAGCAATAGGCGATTGCACAAAAAATTTGAAAGATGCAGGTGAGCGCAACGTAACTCATGTTTACGTAAACAACGCTAAGAAAATTTTACACAGTGGGTCCGATTTTGACGCTGTATCCATAGTAGTAATTTACTAGATACGAAATAATCAAAATACTAATTGTTCTCTAACTTACCTAATGTGTCCATCGCCTCCAGTTGGTCGTCAGCATAAAGTTACAGAAAGTTTATTTTTTATTCCCAATTCATTTTGAAACGCAACCGTCGTCTGAACAGAAGAAAAACTGAGGCAGAAGCAGACAGGTAAACATTGACATATTGTAAGTTTACAAACGTTACAAAACTGGTCATCTAAAGCACAATGCCATCAAGAATATTACGTCTAACATTTTAAGTATGTTTTGATAATTTTGTCGACTTAGTAGAGATTCGAATATCCTACAAAGTACAGCTACGCAGCCTTGTCTATTTTATTGGTTATTACGTTCATAGGGATGCGTTCCATGGGGCGACATTTAGCACGTCAATAAATGTTGTTCTTACACTATGTTAGAATTTTTGTTTTGGCTTTGGTTTCTTCTTTCTACTTGAACGTTGTTTGAAAGTAACATTTACTTCTTTAATGACGCTCCGCCAGTTGATTTTATAGGGAACTGCACTGGGGCGGGGGGGGGGGGGGGGGAGGGGGGTGCAATTTTACCTTTCTGAAATGGAGTGAAACAGGCAATATCAAATTGGCCTCGCAGAGTACTCCCCGGCCATTGTTCTGTCTAATGACATCAATGGAAAATAAAATCGGGACTTCAGTATAATGGTTGTCCAATCCGATATCACACGTTTTACACCATTTTCAAAAATTTACATATCGTGCATTACATCGGTTCCTTTACATGCATTCTCATAACATTCAAACTGTCTTTTATTGGACAAATATGCATTTGTTAGGTTTGAAGTGAAATAAACCAAATCGGATTGCCGAGAAATTTACGGGTTCGGATCCGCCGCCCGGTTAAGCGCCATCCAATTTTACATTCCATTCCATTAAATTCAATGGCGTGTAAAATTCTACAAAAGTAGGGCCGAACCCATCCCATCAATTCCTGGTGGGAAGGTCCAGTGTACAACTTTAGACAGCATCCAACGGGAAGTAACATAATAATAACAATAATGAGAAGAAGAATCAATATAACCCACCTGCTTATAAATCGCCAGCACATCCAAGAAAATTAGAGCCATGAGGGCAAAGTAGTCCATTATACACCCAGGCGATTTTGCTTTGCTTTGACCAAATCAGGCGTGGTGTATAATGGACCAATAATTCCAGAAGCGTATTTTCCACCATCTCCCAAAGTTAAAATTATACGGAGCATTTCCGTTGAATGCTGCTGGAATGGGACAGATGTGCGATTATTCCATTTTCAAAAGTTATTATAAATCAAGCAAAGAATGATAGCGAAAACAACCTGCATTGACAAGTGATGTCAATTGGAAAGAAAGAATTCCAGAAATAATTTTGAAACACTGAGAGCACGATCGCCTCAAATCGTCATATTAGGGGGAATTCCAACTCCATCTAGCTGGCTGAAACAGAAAGCAACAGAATTTAAGTGTGTTTTTTTCCGCACAGTATCAGTTCCTGTCAGGCACTTGATTCCACGTTAATATTCATCAATCGGGGTCCAAACATTTAGATAGGGTCCCCAAGGGAATGTGAACAGCCTACTCGACCGTATCAACTCTATCATTGTCCCTGCGAGTAGAAGCGGAGGAACATTCAACGGGGGCTACAAAAGGTAAGTTAAAAATCTTCTGGGTCCGAGAGGAGAAGGAGTGCACTTACTGGCCCCACAACGAACGGCAATGCATCTACTACCCGGATCTCCCCGCTTCCTATTCACAGAACCTTGCTTAATACCCCTTCCTGACTTAGCTGAATGTTTTTTCCGCCTATAACCTCGTAGCACAATTTTTCACCTGCCGTGATAGGACCTGTGGATGACAATTTTTGGCAGGCAGCTAATAGTTAGCATGTCTTAATGAGACTCCTGGGTTGGAGGTTTGGCGACTTCTGGAAGTTACATTCTATCGTGTTATGTTATTTTTAGGGAGGATTGACCCCTGTGTTTTCTTTCACGAGCTCAAAGGAGCAAAAAGATTAAAAATCTAAAGTGAATGGTAATTACTTGAAATTGGGCCGATAAAGCATTTCTCCTTTTTCAGATTTAGACAATGCAGGTAAGGGAATCTATAACTAAAATACGGCGTGATAGCAAAATACTGCAGATGCTGGAAATCCGAAATAACAACAGAAAATGTTGGAAAAACTCAGCAGGCCAGGCAACATCCGTGGAGAGAAATTAAAAGTCGACGTTTCGGGTGAACCCTTTTTCAAAACTGAAAAGGAAATAAAATAGATCGAAGGCAGGGCTGCGATAGAACAAAAGAGAAGTAAAGAGACATTAGGAGGTATTCAAAACCAGACGAGATTGTAATAGGACAGAGGAGACAAAGACAGCTCGGATTAGGTGTGAAGTGTACTGGCAGGATGAGAAACAGCTGCCATAGGGAGAGAGAAAAAAGGAAATGGGGGGAAGGGAAGACCCAAAACAAAAGGGTGGAAAAGAAATATATATAGGGGCTAAGGTTATGATCTGAAATTGTTGAACTCGATATTGAGTTGGGAAGGCTGCAAAATACGGCCTAGCCCATACGGCAAACTACACAGTTTTTGCCTGACAGTTCACGCTCTGTGATTTGTACCTACATCTAAGATTTTTGTTTGATTTAAGCATTGGGTTGTTTCCCTAGTTTTTGCAACATTATGGAATCGCTGAAGACGTGGCCGTTCAGGTTTTGTGGTTTTCTCAGTACATCGGTTTGCAGATGTCAATGGATTTTGTTGAGTGCTACCAGAATTTAGTGGGCAAAAATTCCTCTTGGACGGTTGTGGAAAAGGAACGATAACGAATCAGTAGTCCGTTTGGCATTCTGCCCGACTTTCATTTCCATTGACTTTTGAGAAAATGAAACTCGGGTGGAGCGTAACACATGTTGTCGAATTGCTATTCCGTCCTGTGCTACAGCCAAACGCAAATTTCACTGTGTAGCTTCTATGGGCGATAAAGAATTTGCAAAACATGGGCTAGTGCCCAACGCATTACAATTTGTGATGCTGCATACATTTCAGAAAATATAATTGCAGAGCAGATTTACTATTGTTGTATCTTATTTAACATATTCCAGAATGAACGAATTTTGTCCAAAAACCGCTCTTCCACCTTCTTTGTGTTTCCTTACAGAAAAAGCATTGCATGAAAAGGGTCAAGGTAAATGTTATGAAAACACATTATCTTAAGAAAGTTACCATCGGTAAAATAAAGTTTTCAAATTCATCATTCTGTCCCCCATAAACTGGACGTTTTTGATTACCTTCCAATGGAATACATGCTCCTAATTTACAAATGATATCAGTGCTGTACCCATTGCGTTCTACCTTCAAACTTCTGGGCGCGTTACCACATTTTTGAGTGTACTATTGAGGTCGTCATGTCTTTGTCCTCTGTAATTACAGTGCTAACCATTTACATGAAAGCCCATTATGTCGACATTCTGCTCATATGGACAGAAAACCTTATCTACACATTGGGCTGGAATTTGCAGTCAACTGCCAATCGACGGCGATCGCCACTGACCTTGAAGTAAGCTGCCGACGAAGGTATTGAGCCTCAATTTCCGATTGCAGGCTTCTTGTGGGCGGATGCCTCCGATCGGAAAAAATCTACGTACTTACCTGCTGGTTCCGTAGATCCCGAGACTTCCGATCCTGGGCCTCTGCACTACGAAATGCACAGAGGCCCTGGTATCCCAGGGGTACATGCGGTTCACAAGCGTCCCTGGGATCATGTGGCCATGGGGATCAATCAAAGAAGGGAATTCCCTTTCACACTTCTGACAGTTCTGTACGCACGGAACTGTCAAAAGTATGAAAGGGGGTCACTTAAATACACAGAAAAACATTAAATCATTTTTTAAAATTACATATAAATTAATTGAAATGACATTAAATTAAATATTTTAAATAAAAATGTATTTTAAAAAATATTTTTTTACGGGGCTAAAAATTAACTTACATTTCTTAAAAGTATTTTAAAATTATAAATTAATTCTAAAATTTTACCAGGCAAAAGATTTTAGAAGGCTTTCAGCGGGTGGAAGTTATGCCAAAAGCGCAACGCCCTGGCGTGGAGGGCCTTCTCGTGGGAATGCGTGCGATCTGTCAATTCTTGACAGATCGCAAGTGCCGGGTTTTAGCACATGCGCTTCGCATGCCTAAACCCGGCACTTGCGCGGCCACTATGGGTGCGTACACACCTCGTACGCACTGATAGGGGTCGCAAATTATGGCCCATTGTGACCTCTTTGGTGAAAACTTTGGATTTCTCTACCGTAATTTGATTGTAGTGCTGTCAAAAGGGGATCTCCATCGTACAGCAGCAGTGATGTCAAAAATCTGTCGAAGCAGCGAGTCGCATGAAGGAATTTTCACAGACAGCAATCCAGGGGAAAAAAGCAGTTTTAATCATGCACTTTTTAAAAAACCTACAGTGAGCAAAAGAAAGATTGGGGCACCCACATGGAGTTAATATAGCAGCTGAAAAATCAAAAACAAACTTTAAATGTGTTTATATATATATATAATTTAAAAATCTAGTAATTTTAATCATGATGGATGATCTATCTGACAATGTGAAAAACTGCCCAGGTATGTCCTGTCCACAAAAAGCAAGACAAAACCAATCTGGCCAATTACCACCACATCAGTCTACTGTCAATCATCAGCAAAGTGATGGGAGTTGGCAAAGACCGTACTATCAAGCGGCACTTACTCACCAGTAACCCAGTTATTGAGGCCCAGTTTGGGTTCTGTCAAGGCCACTCGGCTCCCGACCTCATTACAGCCTTGGTCCAAACACGGACAAAGGAGCTGAATTCCAGAGGTGAGGTGAGTGACTGCCCTTGACATCAGCAGCATTTGACCGAGTGTGGCATCAAGGAACCCTAGTAAAACTGAAGTCATTCGGATTCAGGGGGAAAATGCTGCACTGGCTGGAGTCATATCGAGCACAAAAGAAGATGGTTCTGATAATTGAAGGTCAATCATCACAGCCCCAGGACATCGCTGTAGGAGTTCCTCAGAGCAGTGCCCTAGGCCCAACCATCTTCAGCTGCTTCATCAATGACCTTCCTTCCAACATAAGGTCAGACATGGGGATGTTTGCTGATGACTGCACAGTGTTCAGCGCCATTCACAACTCCTCAGATAATGAAGCAGTCCATGCCTGCATGCAACAAGACGTGGACGATGTTCAGGCTTGGGCTGATAAGTGGCAGGTAACATTTGCGCCACAGAATTGCCAGGCAATGACTATCTCCAACAAGCGAGATTCTAACCACCACCGCTTGACATTCAACGGCATTACCATTGCCGAATCCCCCACTATCAACATCCTGGGGCGTCACCATTGACCAGAAACTTAACTGGAGCAGCCACAGAAATACCGTGGCAACAAGAGCAGGTGAGAGGCTAGGTAATCTGTGGCGAGTTTCTCACCTGACTCTCAAAAGCCTTTCCATCATCTACAAGGCACAAGTAAGGAATGTGGTGGAATACTCTTCACTTGGCTGGATGAGTGCAGCTCCAACAACACTCAAGAAACCATCCAGGACAAAGCAGCCCACTTGATTGGCCACCCATCCACCACCTTAAACATTCACTCCCTCCACCGCTGGCGTACCGTGGCTGCATTGCGCACCATCTACAAGATGCACTGCAGCAACTTGCCATGGATTCTTCTGCAGCAGCTCCCAGACCCGCTATTTTTTCCAACTGGAAGGACAAGGGCAGCAGGCGCGTGGGAACACCACCACCTGCAAGGTGCCCTCCAAGTCACACACCATACTGACTTAGAAGTATATCGCAGATCCTTCATCGTTGCTGGGTCAAAATCCTGGAACTCCCTACCTAACAGCACTGTGGGAGCACCTTCACCACACGGACTGCCACGGTTCAAGAAGGTGGCTCACCACCATCTTCTCAAAGGCAATTAGGATGGGCAATAAATGCTGGCCTTGCCAGCGACGCCAACATCCCATATTCGATTTAAAACACATATGAGACATTCCACAAATATAAAACTAGTTTTTCCGGGCCAGAACGATGGTTCAGCAGTCAATACGCCATTAAAACCACACAACACCTTTTTCTACGGGGCTTAACGTTTTATGAGGTGATTAACAGCGATATTAGGGCGGAGAAGGGGACCTTTTCGTCATTTCAATTGATTTCACTGATTGCCGGCTACAGGGAATCCCACAGCTCCGCCTGTGGTGGTGCAGTCAATGACTGTCCGCAACTCTAGAATCACTGTGCATGCGTTAATCTTGAAGGTATGGTCAGTTTCAGAGTGTAATGACGACGAACACTGACAGTTTTGCTGTCATTACCACGTCAAAATCGGGGCCATTCATATATTTTAAAGGCTCAACCCCACCTTCCCAAGGACAAGTAGGGATGGGATATAAATGCTGGTCTTACCAGCGAAGCTCACATCCCGTGAATGAATAAATAAAAACACAGAATGCAACCCATGCCATGTGTTCAGTTCCTTTTTTGAATTGTAAAGTTTTATTTTCATTGAACAACATTATTCAGAGTAGGCAAATGTCCTCACATTCTCAAACCGACTGTATTGATTTTGTAACATTTTTTCTAACATTTCCTTGCCCTACCATGCCACACCAACTTGACTGTGTTTTTTGTTGAGGTAGCAGAGAGAATGGCTAAGTGTAGCGCAGCAGATGTTTTGTATATGGACATTAAAAAGGCGCTTCAGATAGTAACACATAATAGGCTTAAGACAAAAATTGACGCCCGTGTGATAGAAGGATCCAAAAATGGCTGAGGAATAGAAAACAGGCAGTTCTGTTGAATGGCTGTTTTTTGGCTGGAGGGTGCTATAAATCGGAGTCCCCCAGAGTTTAGTACTAGGACACTGTTTTTCATATGTATTAAAGATTGTGCTTTGGGTTATAGGGCAGAATTTCGAAATTTGCAGTTGACACGAAACTTGAAAATATCAGAAACAGTGAGGAAGATAGTAATAGCTTTCAAGGGGACATAGACAGGCTGTTGGAATTGGCGGACACGTGGCAGATGAAGTGCAAAGCAAAGAAGTGTGAAGTGCTACATTTTGGTAGGAAGAAAGAGGAGAGACAGTACAAGCTAAATTCTACATTTTAAATGGGATGCAAGAACAGAGAGACCTGGGCTGATTGTGCACAAATCTCTGAAGGTGGAAGATTAATAAAACAGTTAATGAAGCATATATGATCCTGGGCTTTAGAAATAGATTCGTAGGGTACAAAAGACAGAAAGTTATGCTAAACATATATAAAACACTACTTCTACTTCAACCTCAACTGGAGTATTTTCTTCGATTCTGGGCACCACACTTTAGGAAGAACCTGACGGATTTGGAGAGGGTGTAGAAGCTTTTAACTAGAAATATACCAGCATTGAGGGGTTACATGTTACGTGGATGGACTGGAGACACTGGAGTTGTTCTCCTTAGAGCAGCGAAAGCTAAGAGTAAATTTGACAGTGCAGATTAAAATCATGATTGGTTTAGACAGAGCAAATGAAGATAACATCTTTCGAATGGCTGATGGGTCAATTACCAGAAGGCACAGATTCTAGTTGATTGGCAAAAGAACCAGAGGCGACATAAATACTAAACATTTTTTACACAATGCGTGGTTAGGATTTGGAATGCATTGTCTGATAGGGTGGCGAATATAGATGTAATGGTAGCTTTCAAAAGATAATTCGATAAATATTGAAGGGAAAGAATTACAGGGATATGGAGAAAGAACCGCAGAGCAGGACTAACAGGACTGCTTTTAGAAAGCATTGCGATTACCTGCTATCCGCGAGAGCATTTTAATGAGTTGGAGCGTGACGTCAAATGGCGTGCAACGCTGAGGTCAATTCATCCACTTTGGAGTTCAACGCTCACATTGCCATCTGCGCTGCGACACTAGGGCTGCCGGGAAACATAATTTCAGCAGCGTTACGGCCTTGAGGAGCCTGGCAGGACTTATGAGGATTAATGCCGGAACTTCAACCGTCTCCTTTGCCAAGGTTCTTCTTGTAAACTTTCATTTTTTCCCTCAGTGTGTGTGTGTGTTGTGGGGAGGGGGCGGCGGGGTTTCATTTTCTGGGAGCTTTCCAGAAGGCCTACAGTGTTTGTGGGTCAGTAAATAATTTCACCCCTCAACAAAAACAGACCCATTCCCTATTAATTGGACACAACGAATAAACCTAAGCGTCTGCGAATAAATAAGACTCGTAAATTGAAATTCACTTCCGTTGATATAGTTCTTGGTAACATAGAAACATAGAATATAGGAGCAGGAGTAGGCCATTCGGGCCCTCGAGCCTGCTCCGCCATTCAATGCGATGATGGCTGGTTATCCAAATTCAGTATCCGGTCCCTGCTTTCTCCCCATACCCCTTGATCCCTTTAGCCTTAAAAAATATATCCAACTCCTTCTTGAATATATTTAATATATATAACATATTCCTCAGCCTCCACGGCCTTCTGTGGTAGAGAGTTCCACAGATTCACCACTCTCTGGGTGAAGAATTTCCTCCTTATTTCTGTCCTATATGGCCTACCCTTTATCCTTAGACTGTGTCCCCTGTGTCTGGACTCCTGGATCATCGGGAAAATCCTTCCTGCATCTAGACTGTCCAGTCCTGTCAGAATTTTATAAGTTTCAATGAGACCACCTCGCATTCTTCTAAACTCCAGCGAGTACAAGCCCAATCGTCCCAATCTCTCCTCATACGTCATTCCTGCCATCCCAGGTATCAGCCTGGTTAATTTTCGCTGAACTCCTTCCATGGCAAGAACAACCTTCCTCAGTTAAGGCGACCAAAACTGCACACAATACTCAAGATGTGGTCTCACCAAGGCCCTGTACAACTGCAGCAAGACATCCTTGTTCCTGTACTCAAACCCTCTCGCTACGAATGCCAACATACCATTCGCCTTCTTAACCGCCTGCTGCACCTGCATGCTTACCTTCAGCGAATGGTGCACAAGGACACCCAGGTCTCGTTGCACTTCCCCTTCTCCCAATCTATTGCCATTTAGATAATAATCTGCCTTCCTGTTCTTGCCACCCAAGTGGACTACCTCACATTTATCCACGTTATATTACATCTGCCATGTTTCTGCCCAATCACTCAACCTGTCCAAATCATCCTGGAGTTTCTAGACATCCTCCTCACAGCATACACGCCCACCCAGCTTTGTGTCGTCTGCAAATTTGGAGATATTACATCTAGTTCCCTTGTCTAGATCATTAATATATATTGTGAATAGCTGGGGTCCAAGGACTGATCCCTGCGGTACCCCACTAGTCACTGCCTGCCACTCGGAAAAGGACCCGTTTATTCCAACTCTTTGCTTTCTGTCTGTCAACCAGTTCTCTATCCAAGTCAATACCTTGCCCCCAATCCCATCTGCCATAACTTTACACGCTAATCTCTTATGCGGGACCTTATCGAAAGCCTTCTGAAAGTCCAGATACACCACATCCACTGGTTCTCCCTTATCTATTTTGCCAGTTACATCCTCAAAAAATTCCAGTAGATTAGTCAAGCATGATTTACCTTTTGTGAATCCATGTTGACTTTGTCCGATCCTGTCACTGTTTCTCAAGTGCTCTGCTGTTACATCTTTTATAATGGACTCTAGCATTTTCCCCACTACCGATGTCAGGCTTACCGGTCTGTATTTCCCCGTTTTCTCTCTACCACCTTTTTTGAATAGTGGGGTAACATTAGCTACCCTCCAATCCATGGGTACTGTTCCAGATTCCATCGAATGTTGGAAGATGATCAGCAATGCATCTACTATTTCTAAGGCCACTTCCTTAAGTACCCTAGGATGTAGATTATCAGGCCTTGGGGATTTATCGGCCTTCAATCCCATCAATTTCCCTAACACCATTTCCCTACAAATACTGATTTCTTTCACTTCCTCCCTTTCATCAGAACCTATGTTCCCCGGCATCTCTGGGAGGTTATTTGTGTCCTCCTTTGTGAAGACAGAACCAAAATATGTATTTAGTTAGTCGGCCATTTCTTTGTTCCCCATTATAAATTCCCCTGATTCTGACTGCAAGGGACCTATGCTTGACTTCACCAATCCTTTTCTCTTCACATATGTATAAAAGCTTTTACGGTCAGTTTTTATGTTCCCTGAAAGCTTACTCTCATATTCTGTTTTCCCTTTCTTAATTAATCCCTTTGTCCTTCTTCATTGAATTCTAAATTGCTCCCAACCCTCAGGAGTATTGCTTTTCCTGACCAATTTTTATGTCCTCTCCTTGGATCTTATGCTATCCCTAATTTCCCTTGTTATCCACGGTTGGGTCACCTTTTTTGTTTTATTTTTGTGCCAAACTGTGATGAACATTTTCTGTAGTTCATCCATGCGGTCTTTGAATGTTTGCCATTGCCTAGTCACCGTCAAAACTTTGAGTGTCATTCCCCAATCAATCCTACCCAACTCGCGCCTCAGGCCATCATAGTTTCCTTTATTTAAATTTAGGACCCTAGTCTCTGAGTCAGCTACTTCATTCTCCATCTTAATGAAGAATTCGATCATATTATGATCGCTCTGACCCAAGGGGCCTCGTACAACAAGATTGCTAATTAATCCTTTCTCCGTACATAATACCCAATCTAAGATGGCCTGATCTCTGGTTGGTTCCTCGACATATTGGTCGAGGAAACCATCCTGTAAACACTCCAGGAATTCCTCCTCCACAGTATTGTTACTAATGTGGTTAGCTGAATCTATATGTAGATTAAAGTCACCCATGATGACTGCTGTGCCCTTATTGCATGCTTCTTTAATTTCCCTTTTAATGCCATCCCCAACCTCCGCCTTACTGTTTGGAGGTCTATATACCACTCTCACTAACGTTTTCTGCCCCTTGGTATTTCTCAATTCTACCCATACAGATTCCACATCATCAGAGCTAATATCCTTCCTTACAATTGTGTTAATCCCTTCTTTAACCAGTAATGCTACCCCACCTTCCTTTCCCTTTTGCCTATCTTTCCTGAATATCGAATACCCCTGGATGTTGAGTTCCCTGCCTTGGCCATCCTTGAGCCACGTTTCTGTAATCCCAATCATATCATATTCGTTTACCTCTATTTGTGCAGCCAATTCATCCACCTTATTATGAATGCTCCTCGTATTAAGACAGAAAGCCTTCAGGCTTATTTTTTTAATGCTCTTAGACCTATTAGAATTATTATTTACTGTGACCATGTTTGATTTAAACCTTTGATTTCTCTGACTGCCACTTTTGTTTTTCTCCTTCCTTTCTTTTGCTTTTATCCTTGTTTCCCTTTCCTCTGTCCCCTTGCTCAGGTTGCCAACCCCCTGCCATCTTAGTTTAAACCCTCCCCCAGAGCACTAGCAAACACACCCCCTAGGACATCGGTTCGAGCCCAGCGCAGGTGCAAACCATCCGGTTTGAACTGGTCCCACCTCCCCCAGAACCGGTTGCAATGTCCCAGGAACTTGAATCCCTCCCCCTGGCATCATTCCTCTAGCCAAGTATTCAGCTGAAATATCCTTCTATTGTTATTCCATTTATTGTATAGGTGAATTCCATCTGCCTAAGCTGAACACCAAACATGACCGCAATACATTCGCTACCTGTGGTGGTGAATTCAGACTGTATTATATGACAAGACTCACAGTTGGATGTCATATGGTTAAACACAGATAACCAATGGGTGTTGCACTAGAAAATCACTGGCACACTGCTGTTAATGAGTACCAAAATGCCAGTACTGCCTACGCTTTCTCGCCGGCGGCCGTTACATTTGACCGCCAATATTATTGCCAGCTTTCCAGCCTTCACCAATTTCCAGGCTCAAACATTGAAAATGACAAGTAATAATATTATGTGATTTTGTTTAGAACTAGAGACTTTGAAGCATAATGTGGGCGACACTGGTGAGCAAATTTAATGTGTTTATAATCATTAGCATTTCTTCATCTCTGACAATATCATATATAAAAATTATCTGATGGGGAGCAATCACCTTTAGCTTAGTGCAAAAAACGGGCAGTAGCTCTGCGACCGTCTGATGTATACCGCCCAATTTGCTTTGCCTTTGGTATCAGTGGAACCAAAATTCGGCCGGATTGTGAAACAATTCGATGCTTCGAAACCACCTGTTTACTGTCCTGTGGGGAAAATGAATGTTCACCCCCACAAATGCTTAAAAAATATTGGGCGTGATTTTACAGTAGAATCTTTACCTGGATTTCGGACTACAGATTCCGCTGACTGCAAGTGCGCAGTTAAGCCTGAAAATCAGGAAGTTCCCCATCTCCTGCAAAAGCTGCGTGACACCGCTATCTCGCTGTCTGAATTACCATTCAAATACATTGAACAGCTGTGAGATTCCTGTACATGCCTCAAAGATAGAGACTATTCTCGCCAGAAAAAATAGAGCTTGTCCAATCCAGTGTATATACCATTTTAAAGGCATGATAAGTATTGATTAATGCCAAACAAATTTTCTTGTACTGAAAACAAACGTTTGCAAGTTTTGTAGTCTAATTTATACAAAATTTTATTTCTTTGGAGAACTAAAAATAAAAAAAATATGTTTTTGTACGTTTACCTTTCTCTCTTTAACCTCTCACCTGGTCCCAGATGCACTGTAGAGCAAGCTCCACCTTTTGAATAGTTGGCTGATAGGAACTTCGAGTGCAAAAGCCCATAGAATATCTATGGGCAAGTAAGTGTATGTGTATAAAATGGCTTGAGCTGTTCGTTCGTCGGTGACCACAAAATTCGGCCCAAATTATGCGAATGTGCAAATTTGATGGGGGTTATTTCAATTATGGGTGATGGTTTAAATTCGTCGATATTGAATTGGCCGTCCATTATGCACCCACCTGATATTCACTACCATTTACTTCAATGGAAAGGAAAATCGGGCTTGTTGCATAGTGGGCGCCCCAATCTATATCGGTCGATTTATATTAGTTAAAATTATCCCAACTGAAACAACAGCATGTGCGTTTTCTGAGAAATGTATTAGGTATGGAGATTCATTCATCAAGCCGCACCTCTTATAAAACTTAAGGAGAAACGTAACTCTGAATGTGTATATACCTATATATACACATTGTGTGCCAGTGCAGCATTCGGTTGCCTGAGGAAGAGAGTGTTTCCCGACCAGGACCTCAAACCCGGCACTAAGCTCATGGTCTACAGAGCAGCAATGATACCCGCCCTGCTTTATGCCGCAGAGACATGAACCATGTACAACAGGCACCTCAAAGCACTGGAGAGGGACCACCAACGCTGCCTCCGCAAGACCTGTAAATGCATTGGCAGGATAGGCGCACCAACGTCAGTGTTCTTGCTTAGGCCAACATCCCCAGCATTGAAGCTTTGACCACGCTCAATCAGCTCCGATCGACAGGTCACATTGTCTGCATGCCCGATACGAGACTCCCAAAACAGGCGCTCTACTCGGAGCTCCGGCACAGCAAGAGAGCCCCAGCTGGGCAGAGGAAACACTTCAAGGATACCCTCAAAACCTCCTTGAAAATGTGTAACATCCATATCGACACCTGGGAATTCCTGGCCCAAGACCGCACAAAATGGAGGAGAAGCATCCGGGAAAGTGCCAAACACCTCGAGTCTCTTTGCTGGGAGCAAGCAGAAGCCAAGCACAAACAGCAGAAGGAGTGCAGGTCAACCCAAACACCCCACCCACCCGCCCCTTCAACCACCATCTGCCCCAGCTGTGACAGAGACTATGGGGGAGAAATTCGGTATCGCCCCGTTTGGGGCGCTAGTTCTGGCAGTGCGCAAAGATTAGTGCCAGGCGCAAGGTCTCCCCACTTCGAGCGATATTGGGTTGCAACACCCCTGGAGGTGATTGCGGCACGAAATCAGGCGCTGCAGTGTGTTCTTAAGGCGCTAACCCGGCGGTGCGATGCAATTTCTCCACAGGCGGGCACAGCGCAGGTGCCGTCAGTTATCGAATTCACCCAGACACGCTGGCGCCAGCCAGCTCTTACAGGGCCAGATCGAATCTCTTCTGCAGACACACTCTGCGCCTTGTAGGCCTCAAAATCGGCGGTAACCTATCTATGGCGGCCAAAGCTTCACCCACATGGAGAGGGCCAGGGAGAGAGCACAGCGCTTCACCGAGGGGGCATTGGATGCTCTGGTTGACTCAGTGGAGCACCAGCGAGCTGTGCTGTACCCGGAGAATGGCAGGAGGCCTCATCAAACTGAATACCGCAGAGCTTGGAGGGAGTCACCTCCAGCAGCATGGGTCTGAGGACTCTTGTGCAATGCAGGAAGAAGTTCAACGACCTCACTCGGGTCGTCAGGGTGAGTGCCTTTTCCAGAATCATCTTCCTCCCTCCATCTGCACCTCACTTTATGGCCAGAGGGTCTGCAAAGCCAGCTATCATCCAGAACCCATGGCCTTTTCTGGAAACACACGCACATTCAGCTCAGTGCATAATGTGAGGGCGATTTGACCATGGGAGGCATGTGATGCCAGATCATGGCAGCATAATGTAAGGGCGATTCGACCATGGGAGGCATGTGATGCCAGATCATGGCAGCAAAATGTAAGGGCTAATCGACCATGGGAGGCATGTGATGCCAGATCATGGCAGCAAAATATAAGGGCTATTCGACCATGGGAGGCATGTGATGCCAGAACAGGGCAGCATGTTTCATCACACCCCATCCTTTCTCTTGCAGGCCAAGCTGGCGAGTAACCACAGACAGCAGCTTTGGACCGGAGGAGGCCGGCCTCACCTGCAGACCCTTTCAGACCTGGAGGAGCGAGTCCACCAGATCGTCGCAAGCCAGATGACTGGCCCCGTCGCCTCTGGAGATGCCGATCCCATTGTGGACAGTGATGGTAAAGCCATGACCTTTTTGACCTCTCTCCTTCCAGTTGTTCCCCACACCAGCATGCTTTTTCACTTTCAACCCAATTCAGAGCATTGCAGCACTCATGCATCCCTTGCTGCCACCCTGTCCTTTCGCTAAAGCCACTCTTGAACCTCCCAGCTTTCAGATGCTGCATCACCAGCTCGGGAGGTGGGCCCTCAAGCTGCCACTGTGACAGACTCCGGAGGCGATGAGGAGGAGGCAGCTGGAACATCCGCTCAACCCTCAGGCAAGCCAGCCCATCTCCAGACTGGGGAAACTCCTTCCCTGGAGGGGAGCAGGGGGAATGCTCTGAGGAGGAGCCAGCTTCAGGAACCAGCGGCCTGCAGCAATGCGAGGGGGGTAGAGAAGCTCGGGGGCCGTCTCTCTGGAGGGTGAGTCAGGCCGCGTGTCCTGCTGCACAGAACGCAGAGGAGGTGCGTGCCCTCATTGAAATGAGTGCCCAGGCTAGGCTCAGGCACACTGAGCTCATGGCTGCAGTGGGAAGGATGCCCGAATCCATTTAGACACTGGCTAGGCATGTCCAAGACTTCAGCGCAGCACAGGCAGCGAGTGTGCAGGAGTTCAGCACAGCACTTGCAAGGAGTGTGCAGGACTTCAGCAAAGCACTGGCAAGGGTTGTCCAGGGCTTCAACAAAGCAATGGCACCTGCCACGCAAGTGCTGAGTGCTGCCAGGCAGTCACTCGCTGGTCTCATGCAGATGCAGATTGAGGCCACGTGAGCACTGATTGCTGCCACCCTCACTGGATCGGGCAGGATTCCCCGGGGCCCTTGCAGCACCACAGAAGGCCAGCAATCTGTGCACCAGCCGATTGCTGCGCATGCTGCGGTGCTGGCCCGTCAGAGTGCCAGTGTGTCGGCTGACCAGGGAGCTGCTGTCCGCTCTCAGGATGACAGCATTCCTGATGCCACCACTGGCACTTCTACACTGCAGCTGCCACCACCTGCAGGACAGACTGCTTCTGCCCATGCAGAGTTGGAGCAGTCAGGAGCCGGGCCCTCCAAGCCCAGAGGCCGTCCAGGCCGTCCCTCAGGGGCATCTGTGGTTTCGGACAGTCAGCAGGCCTCCACCGGCCTTGTTGCAGCCACTGGGGTCCCATTACTGAGGAGCTGCAGGGTGGGAAGGGGCCAATGTCGAAAGGGAAGCAGATCACCATCGAGGGGAGAAAAAGTAGAAGGTGCTGCTGAATCGTGTTATTTGTTTCATTCAAGGCAGAGGATGCTGGTCTGAATGTTAGTTATGTTTTGGACAGTCTCCAGGGTGTGAGAGTCACTTATGTTTTGGCCAGTCTCCCCGGTGTGAGAGTCACTTATGTGGCAGTCTGTATGTTTTGCTTTCGGTTGCCATTGCTTTGTCAGGAAGGAAGGAAGCACATTTTGTACAATAAACAACTTTCTTTATTCACAATGGCCATGTCTGTTCTTTGGACAAATTTTGCCCTTGGCCGGCTTAGGGGTAGCAGAATGGTTCCATTCATGTTCTTGACATTCGCTGAAAGGGGCCTAGAAGTGACTTGCTATAAGCCTCTGACGGACGGCCGTTGCAGTTTGTTCATCCCTCCCATCTTGGTGCTGCTGCTCCCCCTCCTCCTCTGCTGGTGCTTCAATGTCTGATGGCATTGGCTGGTTCCTGAGGATTGCCAGGTTATGCAGCATGCAACACACAACCACGAAGTGGGAAACTCACTCAGGTGAGTACTGAAGGGCTCCTCCGGAATGGTCCAGACAGCAGAACCATTGCTTAAGCACGCCGATTGTGTGCTCCATGACGTTCCTGGTCGCTTGATGGCTCTCGTTTTATCCTTCTTCAGCAGGGGTACTGGGTGAACGGACCGGGTCATTAACCAGGGGCACAGTGGATAGCCCTTGTCCCCGAGAAGCCAGACTCCTGGGTGAGCCGGGGCCGCGAAAAGGACTGCCACAGAAGTCTGGCGCAGGATGAAGGCATCATGGCTGCTGCCTGGAAACTGGGCATTCACAGTGAGTATCAGCTGTTGGTGGTCACAGACCAGCTGCACATGCAAAGAATGGAACCCCTTTCGGTTATGGAAATCCTCCGCATTCTCTAGAGGCGCCCGCAAAGCCACATGCATGCAGTCAATGGCGCCCTGCACCATGGGGCAGCCCGCTATCATTGCAAAGCCCTCTGCGTGCTCTCGCTGCTTGTCCGAGGTCATTGGGAAGGAGATGTACTGCCAATTCCTTCTAAAGAAGGCATTAGTCACTTGACAGATGCAGCAATGCACCGTGAACTGTGAGATGTTGGCAATGTCTCCAGTAGCGGCCTGAAAGTAGCCGCTTGCATAGAAGTTAAGAGCCACAGTGACCTTCACAGCCACCGACAGCGATGTCCTGCAGTTTAGTTGAGGCTGCAGATCTGGCTGAAGCAGGTGGCAGAGCTCAGTGACCATCTCCTTACTGAAGCACAGCCTTCAGAAACACTGCTCCTTCGACATGTTGATATATGAAAACTGCTGGCGGAAAACCCTGGCAGTGTAAGGTCTCATGGGGCGACATCTGTAGGCCCTCCTCCATCTGGCCATGCCTGCCACTCTATCCCTGCGTCTCTGTGCCCTGTCTGAATGATTGAGAAGCACGACGTTCGCATCCAATGCAGCCCCCATAGTAAGAGCGCACTGAAAGTTATTCCAGCTGAGATGCTCACCAACTGCAAAGTGATGTTCAGAAGGCTAAAGTTCCTCTGCCAGCGCTGGTTCACTGCAGGAATGGCTCTCCGTTTGTCTCTGAGCAACTCTCTCTCTCTCTCCAAGAAGTTGTGGTCCAAAAATGGCTACCAGGAATAATCCAGAACAGTCCCCTTTAAATAGCGCCCCCCGAGCCTGACAGCGACTGGGAAACGTTCCAGGTAACCTTTCCTTGTTAGCGCCAGGTTGAACGCAGGGGGGCACCATTGAATTTCCAGTCCGGGGTGCCCCAAATGCATTGCACACTGAAATGACATCATGATCTGCGTGCGCCAGTGAGCGGGCGCTAAGGTTTAGCGCCAGTGCAACATGTCCGCACAATATGGGAAGAGGCGTAGGGTTCACTGTGCCCGGGCGCGAGTTGGTTAACGCCCTACTGCTCGGCCGCTTTAGGCGCTAATAGGTGGCGCAGCCAACCGAATTTTTCCCCCTGTAGGTCCCACATTGGAATCATCAGTCACCTGCGAACTCACTTTTAATGTGGAAGCAATTCATCCTTGGTTCCGAGGGACTGCCTAAGAAGAAGAAGGTACCTGTATCTATTTGAATCATTATTATCTCCTTTGCTTATTACAGAATCATCACTGTCAGGCAAAGGGAAAGGTAAGTCTTGTTCCAAAAGATTACACTACATAATATGGTCCATTTAGAATTGATAAAATTACATTGTTCCGGTCTAATTTTATTGATTAATTCTACAAAACGGGCTTTTGTAATTTATTACTGCAGATATATTGATAATGGTGATTGAAGCTGGATAAACGGTGTAAACCTTTGCCATTATATATAACATGGTTGTCGACTGCCTGTTGGAAATTACGTGTTCAAATATCTAACAGCCTCTAATAGAAAGTGTCATATACAGCAATTTTTACAGGTCCACAGCCAACTTGGAATCTGACAGTCAGTCAGTTGCTTGTCAGAAGATCAGTGTACATCATCGCAGTTTTCTGTTCACTCATTCATTCCAGTGAAGGGGAAATTACCCAGTTTGTTTTTTGTTAATTTCTATGTATAGAATATTGTGAGCAGTGCATCAGTGTTTTTCTTTGACAACCCACCTGCCGAATGTATAGTTCTTTCGATGGTGCCAGGCCTGGAAACTTTCCATTCCACAGAGGTAATTTTATCTTTGGACGATGGAGTAAAAGTAGAGGGTAAATCACGTGGCCAATTTGATACTGAACATTTGACATGATTGCTCAAAGTTAAGATTACCTGCTCACCCCCACCCCCACAGCGCTACTGCACTTATCTATTTCTGGCGGTACACAATTGCACACAAAGATATTCCTGTTCTTCACATGCTCCTGTGCTTGGAGAGTCTGGACGCAGCGAATAGGGACAATTTCGGAGGGCTGCTTTCCTGGTCAGTGCTCCTTCCTGCTGGAATCATCCGTTAATTCTGCACCCCTGTCAACCAAAAGCGCTAGGTACAGTAAAGAAAACAATGGTGCAAAAAATTCATCTCTGGCGGTTGCAAAAAATGGGCGGTATCGGAGCAGTTGCCTATTATACACAGCACCTGAAATTCAGTTCCATTGACTGCACTAACACTGAATATCAGGCACTGCGTATAATTGGCGGCCAATCCAATACCGCCCATTCAGCGCCACTGCCTGAGATGAATTTATAGTCCACATGCCTCTTTCTGCCACATAGAGTTTCAAAGATTTTCCTATGTCCTTCCAAATTCACTGGTCTATGGTACTGAAACTTGGATGGAATTCTTAACTAAATCTGCCCAGCGGGAAACCCACAGAATTGCGTGACATGCTGGCTTTCTACCCTGCCCAATATTAACCGTTTGTGATTTAAATCACGCATTGTGCTCGATGGGTTAGGACATACCTCGGGAGCCTACTGTCAACAAGGGTAGATGTCGACGACGAAGTCCAACACCGCCTTCAGTTTGCCAGTGCAGCCTTTGGTCACCTGAGGAAGAGAGTGTTTGAAGACCAGGACCTCAAACCCGGCACTAAGCTCATGGTCAACAGAGCAGCAGTGAAACCGGCACTGCTGTATGCCTCAGACATGCACCATGTACAGCAGGCACCTCAAAACACTGGAGAGGTACAACCAACGCTGCCTCTGCAAGATCCTACAAATCCATTGGCAGGATAGGTGCACCAACATCAGTGTTCTGGCTCAGGCCAACATCCCCAGCATCGAAGCTTTGAACACGCTCAATCAGCTCTGATGGATGGGTCACATTATCCGCATGCCCGATACGAGATTACCAAAACAAGCATTCTACTCGGAGCTCCGCAATGGCAAGAGAGCCCCAGGTGGGCAGAAGAAACACTTCAAGGACACCCACAAAGCCTCCTTGAAAAAGTGTAACATCCCCACCGACACCTGGGAATCCCTGGCCCAAGACCGCACAAAGTGAAGGAGAGCCATCCGGGAAGGCGCCGAACACCTCGAGCCTCTTCATCGGGAGCAACTGGAAGCCAAGCGCAGGCAGGGCAAGGAGCGCACTTCAACCCAAGCACCCCATCCATCCGCCCCTTCAATCACCATCTGCCCCACCTGTGACAGAGATTGTAGGTCCCGCATTGGACTCATCAGTCACCTGAGAAATCATTTTTAACGTGGAAGCAAGTCATCCTCGGTTCCACGGGACTGCCTAAGAAGAAGAAGAGAAGAGGGATCAGTTGCCCCAGAAATTTTCTGCTGGCCCAGCCATGAAGAGTATCAACCCATTTCACTGCACATTGGAAAGTCTTGTAACTATTTAATGTCGATAATGGGTAATAATTGAATGGTCTGGATTTTGCGATGGGTAATGGCGGCGAACTGTCAGCGTTCGTTCTTATTACCCCTGTGAAACTGACCACAACTTAAGGATTTAATGCATGCCCATCTATATGTGGAAATCCTGGAGTTATGGTTGGTTGTTCACTGAGCTAACACAGCCTTCGCTGTTGACCCACCCCCTCCCCTAGCCGGCAGTCAGTGTAATCAGTGAAATCAGTGGAACTGATGAAAACTTTTTCACACTAATATCGCTTTTAAATATCCCATTGAATATTAATCCTTGTTGGCATAGGTGTAGCTGAGGTTTTGACAGATTTTTGACTGCTAAACAACCGTTCTGCCCCTAAAAAAACAATGTTTATACTTATGGAGTGTCAAATTTCTCCATGATGATACAAATTACAATTAAAAAAAAATAATGTTTGTTCATGATATTTTAGCTTCCAACTTATCCCCATGTGCAAGTTCCAATCTTTATTTTGTTCGCTGTAACTTTTATTATAAGTCCTGATAAAAGCTACTCTTCATTACCTGGTTTGCTGCCTGTGAGAATTCTTTAATATTCTTTGGCTGCTTAGATGGGTTGTTGACATCACTGCAGCTTTTCAATGGAAACTCCCACTACTGAGCGCTACAATCAATTCCACGTCGAGAACGACAAACATACACCTCTCTTAGGATTTCCACTTCCATTGTCCTCATTGGAAAGGATAATTGTGAGAGGTGATTAATGGCCAGCTGATCCTACATTTTATACTATCGCAAAAGTTACTATTTCCCTCTTGTTGCCAACACGTAACATTTTTTGTACATACCTCTCTCTATAACGTTTTATTTAAGCATTACTCCTTGAATTTATAATCTAATAGCGTTTAGTTTATGTGAATGAATGGACATAAAGAGAACTGGATCACAGATTGTGCAGTGATATATATGCAAAATGATCAAATTAATAATGGATACTCTCTGTTTTAGAAAATGTCAGCTATTTGCCCTCATCGTCACGCACATAAACTAACTTTTCTTCTTTGGCACCGTGTCTTTCTCCCTTATTATACAATTTCATGTTGTGTATTATCCAAAAGTCAGTTTTGATCCATGTATTGTAATAATTTTACAGTAGTTGAGAGAAAAGGTAATTATATCTATTAATAACAAGACTCATTTAACCTAATTTCAATAGGCAGCATGTGTCTATATTTGATTAATATATTCTAATAAGTATTGTTAGAAACATTTAATTTTGTAGCACAACAGAAGGCTATCGGCTAATCACAACCAAGGTGGAGTTTTTCTGTGAAAATAGTCCAGTTACTCCCAAGTCCTCCTTCATCCACATTTTGTTTTTTCTTATTCATTTAGTTATCGGCTTTAATTTACAATATATATATGGCTTTTACTTCCACTGGAGGCTCCAGTAAAATATTGAATGTGCTAAAAAACCGTTGCATAGAGAATGCAACCTCTTGTTCGTTTGATGATCTGCTTAAATGTATGCCTTATGTTTGCCAGTTTAAGAACTTGGAAACCATATTATCCTTGTTCAGCTGGTCAAAATTAGAGTTCATTTCAGCACCTCTGTTTGAAATTCTTTAGCCTTCTCTGTTATGGTCAAAAGAGAACAATCTTATGGTCTCTCCTCAGATATCAACTCTATTAATCTTGGTAAAATTCTATACAACTTAATCACATCAATGGACAACGGAAATTAGTTTTGAGCAGTAGCGCAAGACATGCACATTATACGCTCCTCCCAATACTAGGTTTTATTGCTTTAGCTGTATTTTCTCTATTTAGCTTTAGAGGGTAGCGGATTTAGAGTATAAGCATGTCATATGGTTAGTGAGACCAAGTAAATGTCAGCAAGCCCATGTAGCCGTGTCTTATAGTAACATTACTTAATTTCTACACAACTGCGATACCAGCACCAGCCCTGTCCCCGTCCGGCAGCCAAACAATCTCCTGGAAGAGGCAACAAAAGCTGATTTCAATATAGAAAGAACATACTTTTCGAAATTTCTCTCGAACATCCGAAGGTGATCAAGGAAATTCCAGGAGACATGAGTGGCATTTCACCAAATGGCCCACATACTTGCTTTGAGCATAATTGGATAATGAGGCACTGAAGCATTGCAGTCCTCATTTTGAAATCAACATTCTGTCCATACTTTTAGGAGGCACTTTAAATCATTCCATTCTTTACATTTAAACAGCAATAAATTGCAAATTTGGGAAGTGGAGCAGAAGAGTTTTTTGCAACATAGACAGTTCTCTTCAAAAGTGGCACTAATGGGAGAAGGGTTTAGTGCAGCATGGCACCTTTACATCGCATTATAATTATAGGCACAAAAATTTATAATATAAACATTTGGGAACAATTGACAAGAAGAAGCAAGGTTTTATTATCAAGTAATGTTTACAAATAATATATTATAGCTTATTTTAATACAAACATTACCAGTGTCATCATGATCATCATCATTACCATACAATCATAAGAAAGTAATGCAGAGATGTGATTAGAACTATTTAAATATTCGACCATGAAATGTTATAGTTGGATACTATTATATGCTTATTAAGTTGGAATGCAATTACTATTCCACTATAGCAGCAGTGAGTGCAGTTTTAGAGCAAAGATTTGAGCTCTGGCCAACTGCTGCCTCAGCACATTTTCTCAGGTTGCTTTGTTAAGTGTATATTTTAATTCGCTGTTCACCTACCGCTAACTATTTTCTGATGTTGAAATTTCCCTTCCTATGCTTTTGCTATCCAGACCAAGGGTGAATATTCACGCGGCAAGGCAGCAAATGGGTGCTTTATTTAGTCCAATCATTTTATACGCCACACGCTTTTGATTTCCATGGTCAATGGAAGGGAAAATGGGAGGGGCATACAATGGACAGCCATTTTGACATCGCCAATTTTACAGGATGGTCCAAAGTGAAAATTAAATCCATGAGCCCAGAAATTCGTCTCGTGCAGTGGTGCAAAACAGGTGGTATTGGATCGGCTGCCCGGTATACACCACGCCTGATATTCAGTTCGATGGACTGCAATGGAAGTGAATATCAGGTGCTGTGTATAACGGGTATATAAGAACATAAGAAATAAGAGCAGGAATATGCAACTTGGCCCATGGAACCTGCTCCACCATTCAATAAGATTATGGCTGCTCTTGGGCTCAAAGCCACGTCCCTGCCCTCTCGCCACAACCCTTCACTCCCTTATCTTGCAACAACCTGTCTATCTCCACCTTAAATGTATTTAATGACCCAGCCTCCACGGCTCTCTGGGGCAGAGAATTCCACAGATTTATGACCATCTGAGAGAAAAATTTCCTCCTCATCTCAGTTCTAAAAGGGCAACCCTTTATTCTGAAACTATGCCTCCGAGTTCTAGATTTCCCCACGAGGGGAAACGTCCTCCCTGCATCTACCTTGTCGAGCCTCCTCAGTATCTTATACGTTTCCATAAGTTCACCTCTCATTCTTCTAAATTCTACTTAGTATAGGCCCAATCTGCTCAACCTTGCTTCATAATTGAAACTCCTCATCTCAGGAATCAACCGAGTGAATCGTCTCTGAACTGCCTCCAATGCAAGTATATCCTTCCTTAAATAAGGAGACCAAAACTGTATGCAGTGCTCAAGGTATGGTCTCACCAATACCCTGTACAGTTGTAGCAGGACTTCCCTGCTTTTATACTCCAAACCCCTTGCAATAAATGCCAACATTCTATTTGCCTTTTTGATTACTTGCTTTACCTGCATGCAACTTTTTGGGTTGTGTTTCAGGCACAAGGACCCCCAGGTCCCTCTGAACTGTAGCATTATTTAATCTCTCTCCATTTAAATAATAATTCGCTTTTTTATTTTTTCTGCCAAATGTTTGCCCACTCACTTAGCCTGTCTATATCCCTTTGCAGATTCTTTGAGCCCTCTGCACAACTGGCTTTCCCACCCATCTTTGTATCATCCGCAAACTTGGTTATATTGCACTTGGTCCCTTCATCCAAGTCATTAATATAGATTGTAAATAGTTGAGGCCCCAGCACTGATCCCTGTGGCACACCACTAGTTACCGTTTGCCAACTGGAAAATGACCCATTTATCCCGACTCACTGCTTTCTGTTAGTTAGCCAATTCTCTATCCATGCTAATATATTACCCCAACTCCGTCCGATCTTATCTTATGCAGTAACCTTTTATGTGGCACTTTATCGAATGCCTTCTGAAAATCCAAATACACCACATCCACTGGCTCCCCCTTATCCACCCTGCTGGTTACATCCTCAAAGAGCTCCAGCAAATTTGTTAAACATGATTTCCCTTTCATAAAACTATGCTGACTCTGCTTGACTGCATTATGATTTTCCAAATTCCCTGCTACTGCTTCCTTAATGAAGGACTCCAGCATTTTCCCAATGACAGATGTTATGCTAACTGGTCTATAGTTTCCTGATCATATGCTGACCATATACCACCCGTTGTGCACCACCACCTGAGACGAATTTCTAAGCGATGGATTTTAATGGAAAACAAAATCCAGCGTGGTGTATTTTCAGTGGCTAACTCGGTAAAACTCATTTTCCCCCATCGCCAAATGTAAAAAAAATAGTCTACTGCATCTGAATAGCTCTGGTAAGTAGTCTTTGATCTCTCTGACCTGCGGCCAACGGGTGAAGCTACGAATATATTTTATTCCCTCTAATTAATGGTAAAACTGACGAGCTATTCTTCAAGGATTTTCCTATATACAAAAAGCCATTAAATCAATTATTCCAGCCGTAAGCCCAACATATTGTTTTCTGTATCACGGTTTCCATATGTTTGTTTATCTGAATGGCTGTTCTAACGCATTGATATAGGCAGCATTGCAGTTCTGCTCTATCATCCGATTTCATGGTTCATAGTTACCTATATATATTGCCTCCGTTCTCAATAACATGTCAGTCAAAATAGGTTTGTAGCTAAATGGAGATTGTAACATAGTAATCAGCCCTGTGAGCAATCGAGCACAGGTTTACTAATTAACTCTGAGTGTGAAGATTTCTTTTCACGTTTTTGCATTGGGAGCTCTGGATTGCAGTGTGACAGAACTATTTTTCCGAGAGATAATGCAGCTGTGATAGTTCAATTGAGTCCATAATGAGTAAATGCACTTCAGCGGTTGGCAGTGAGACACTGAGAACACAACTTACTCAATTTGAATTCTTGCTTTGTGATTACTTAAATAATTTGAGCACCGTATTATCCTGTTCATACAGTAACAGACCCTTTCCGCAAATACATCTCTGTAACATTCTGAAATCACTTTCTCCATTATTTTGTTGTTGTTGGTTGTTAAACGGCTCACTTTCAAAAATGACAGATGGAAGAAGTTTCATACAAATGCTTTAAGCACTGAGAACTTACACTTTTTCCATCATTTCTTGCTACCCGAGTGGTATTGGCGACAATATTAATACGGTAATACTGTACAGCGTAGTTTAGGCATGCATAATGTATTCTGAAAAGTGGAAGAGTTGATAGATAAGTATTCTCATGTAACTGTGTTGGGATCTCTACCTTGAAAAGTCTTACATCGTGCATACCATCACCAGTAGCAAGATGCTCCACATCAGGCATACACACGGCAATAGAATGCAACCTGAAATGGGTGAATCGAGGAAATGCAAGGGAAAAAAATAAAACTAACTGATAAAAAAGTATTATGCTGAGACAGCAAGAACAATTAAGCAACTAGATTAATATCGCAGCAACTATGCAGACCTGCAGCACCAAACAGAAACGAAATAACTACCATTCAACTAACTGTTTAGAAATCCGGTTTGCTGTCAGCCAGAGCAACTTTGCCACAAATCCTCTAGGGCCTTGTCAGGAATGTAATCAAAAAATTCCAGATGGCAAATCAGATGGGGACAGAGCATTTGCGAATGATTTTTCCCCTCTTCCCTCAAAATTGTAAATTTAAATACAAAATCTTAACTATATATTTGCAAAAGAAGCAATGTCAGGTTGCAAAATAACTAATCGAGAGTGTTTTCAATTTACAGATCTAGATGAATTGGAAAAATCTTTAAAAGCTATGGGTGAGCCATAAGAAGGCTTCAATATGCCTATACGTCCTGTTGCATGGTTGTTTTGCAGGCCTGGTTATTATCCACCACAGTTGGATCCTTGTAGCTATTTCCATGGGGTTAGAGAAAAGAATGAATACTCTTGAAGTTTCCTCCTGCCAATCAGTGTAAAGACATATTATGCAAAAAACGCTGATAGATTCAATTTCTACTACAAGAATACGTTGATCTGTACATCCTCATCCTTGTTTTCAAATCCCTCCATGGCCTCGCCCCTTCCTAGCTCTATAATCTCCTTCAGCTCCACAACCCCTCGAGATATCTGCGCTCCTCTAATTCTGCCCTCTTGAGGATCCCTGATTATAATCGTTCAACCTTTGGTGGCCGTGCCTTCTGTTGCCTAGGCCCAAAGCTCTGGAATTCCCTGCCTAAATCTGTCTGCCTCGCTACCTCTCTTTCCTCCTTTAAGGCGCTCCTTAACGCCTGCCTCTTTGACCAAGCTTTTGGTCAGCTGCCCTAATTTATCCTTATATGGATCGGTGTCAATTTTTTTTTCTTAAAATAGTCGTGTGCAGCGTCTTGGGACGTTTAACTATGTTAAAGGCTCTAAATAAATAACAGTTGTTGTTGTTGTCAAGTAATATATGTGCAAAATATGAACTCAACACTGTTTCAAAAGTTAATGGATGTAAATGTTGTCTTGTGGGCAGTGCAAAATAGGCGATAGCACAATCCAGAGCCTGTTTTACACCTCACCAATTTTCATTTGCATTGAAGTCATTAAAACAAAAATCGTGCAGGGTGTAAAACAGGCTGCTGATTCCTTAACACTCGTTTTGCACTACCATACAAGACCAATTTCACCCCATTACTACTTCTGCGATGGTTTATAAGGCTGTTGTGAATGTTAATAGTTAATTGAAATAATATTTATTTTTAACAGAGGGAAAACTGATAGAGAAATCAGAAGGCGAGCAATATCAAGTCAAAAACATAAACATAAAGCAGAATTCCATCTACATTTATCCTTTTACAGCAGCAAGAAAAATGCAAATACCACATTATGTTTGAAACTGCTGGTTAGAAATTTTTACTCACTATAGCCTGAAGAAATTAAGCTGACCCTCTTGTGAAAATGCCTTTATAGATTTCCCTGCCTGCCATTGTAACGCCTGTGTGAGAACCATTGAATTAAACAGCTTGAGCCATGTCTGCTTTAAAGCTGCAGACAGATGGAAGTCATAGGATGCAATAAGCATTTGTCAGCAATTTTGAGCAGTAAATTAAATAATTCTGCTTCAGCCAGACCTCAACTATAAAAAAGAAGATATCAGCTGATGGTTATTACCACCGAAATCACAAACCACCTCTTGCAGAACTGTTAAATGATTTTACCAGAAGTAAACACCAGAGGGAATCTCACTCTGTAGTCCTTGTTTTGTTTTCTATAAGCTGCACATTTGTTCAGAATGGCGTGACTATGTTTTCCAGTTCTGCCAATCACAGTGAAAACTTCAGTATTATTGATTGTTTTGCTTCAATTCGTCCTTCCCTGTTTGATAAAACAGAATCTTGGGTATAACTTCTTTTTATCCCCTGCTCAAAAGAAGCAAAAACTTTTACATCTAAGTAACTTCTCCTTCTCTTTAAGAACCTAGTAATGTGTAGAATTGGAATTAACACTTGCGCTACATCTGCAGGACACAATGTTTAGGAAATGTCAAATGCCGCTGTACAAATGGCGGGCTTGGATTGGACATTTTTCGAGTTTAACGTCACTCTTAATTCCGATAAATATATTTTGCATCATTTACCTTGCTGCCCAATATTTAGTCATGTGAAATCAGCACCTTGGTTGGTCACCTACGAAAACCCTTGTTATGTGAACAACGGGCTGTAACCCGCAGGTGTCAAGTTTGTGGCTCCCGAATCTTCAAGAAAGTCAGGCCAATTAACATTAAGGGCAGCAGTTATCGAAAATCCCACTTTATTTCCAATTCATTAAGTGATGGTCAGTTAATATCGAATATATTGGCTAGTAATTCCTCTGAACTTCATTGGCACTGATGACAAACAAAGTATGCTCATTACCCCATTTTTTCCTTTAGCACTTCGCCCGTATATGCCCCACACCTTGTCTTTCCCAAGCCCTTTCTTCCCTTTGTATCAAAAAACCAAGTGCTTGACTTGTAGTCCTCATCCATTCTTCTATACCTGTGGATTTGCGAGTAGGGCTTGGAATGAACAATCCCCACAGGGGTTCCTCGAAACTACTTTCTGCTGTCCCAAATGAATGGCCGACAGGACATTTTCACTCTGACTGGTCCACCGGGATGTTGAAATGGCTTCCATAATCTCAAATTGAAGTGGCATTTGGAAGACACCATTTTATGATCACAGTGTCCGAAATTTAATACATGTTCTTCGGCCCTTGGCTGATTTTGTGAATGTAAACATTGCTGATCTAAATTTAGCTTAGAACAACATTTTAATATAAATAATACTCAAATCCTTCGGTGGTACAGTAAGTAATGTCCCAAAACGTAAGTAATATGGGGGACATTTCTGCATCTGCGCTTATCAGCACACGATTTCTACTCAGTTAAATAGTAGAGCTAAACATTTTAGTCGGTCAACATACAAAGGGATTCTGTTTTACCTTATAACAAATGTAGAACTGCTGGTCTGCGAATGATGGGGGTGAATTTTCATGGAGCATTTCCGAAGGAGGCAGGTGGCCGAAAACGGGTGATATCGGGTCAGCTGTCCATTATACAAGCTCACAAAAATTACCTTTCCATTACCTGGGGCAGAGTTGGAGGAGGCGAAATAGAGATGACTTAATTTTAGATTCTGGAAATTGTCAAGAACTTTTGCTTCTTTATAGGATTCATTAATTAAGCCTGTCATGGAAACCACCATAGGTTCATTGCTATTACAATCACTGGAGATGAAAATCGAGCGCTTTCTATATCAGGCAGAATATCCACAACACCAGTTTTATGCCCAAGTACATTGGAAAGCTACTAATTCTTTTAAGTAAAATCCAGCATTGCTTAATATTGGCCTATATTTTGGGGTTAGTGGCGCATGATTGACGCTAGACATGATTGACACTTACACTTGCCCACAGATATTTTATGGACTTTTGCACTAGAGTGCAGCACATTCTACAGGGGATCTTGGACCTGTGTGATCAGGACAAGCAACTGTGAATATCTCCTTAAACAATCCAATTCTTAATGAGCCGCTTTGAGTCTGAAACAGGAGTGTCCATTTGAATAGTAAACTCAATGCCAAATCATGTAAATAAAGCGAAATAAAGAGATGGGAAAAAAGATGTGATTAAGGGAGAGCAATGAAAGGGAGATAAAGAAAAAGATAAAAAAATATATATTTTAATTTTTTTTAAATTTCCAACACTAATTAACATCTGAAGCAATAGTTAATTTTCAGTGCCAGAAAGGTTTATTGGCAGGAATTAAGAGTTATGAGGTCATTAGAAATTCACTTACTCTGGAATGGACGAGCCCTAACTTTTTCTAGCATTCGTAATGGGTAACTATCACGCAACTTCACGCACTTCCATGTATTTGAATGTTGTGTAACTTGGGGAAATACTGTTATAGCTAAGCTTCTGGAGGAGCAGGGCATCTCCTGCAGCAATTTCCTAATTTCCGTGTTTAACTGTGCATGTGCGGTCACCAGGAGCTGCTGTCGGATTTACTGTCCAATAACCTTGAGCTCTGATAGCCTCACCGTTATTTTTACCGTAAAGTCCGGGCTATTGAACATTGCCCAGAATTTACTGTACTGTTGATGGCGAACTGGCAGCGTTCGCCGTCATTTCACCTTTGAAACTGACTTGCAACTTCAGGATTTATGGTATGCACAGCCCAATGTGGAAATCCCCAAGTTGTGGTCTGTCATTCACTGCTCCTCTACAGGCTGCACTGTGGCCTTCCCCAACTGGCACAGAGCCGGCAATCAGTGAAACCTCTTAATCATGGAATCTGATGAAAACTTCATCCACAATAAATACGCTCTAAAGTTCCCCACTAAAAGTTAGACCCAAAGGGATTACGTGTAACTGGGGTTTTAAAAGCCTATTGACTGATGAACAAAGGTTATGGCCCTGAACAAATAATTTTAATTTCATGCAATGTCAAATTTATCCATTTTAATAAAAAATAGCATTATTAGAAACTTAAATATATATATATATAGGTACATTGGCAAATAGGTAAAGGAGTATGCCATTTAGTCTCTCGAGCCTTTTCAATGAGGTCATGGTTGATCTGCGACCTAACTCCATCTCCCCACCTTTGCTCCATATCTCTTAATACCTTTGCTGAACAAAAATCTATCAATCTCTGAATTAAAATTAACAATTGATCTTGCATCGGTTGCCATTTGCAAACTTCTACCACACTTTGTGTGTAGGAATGTTTCCTAACTTCACTCCTGAAAGTCTGGCTGTAACTTTTAAACTATGCCCCCTAGTCCTAGACTCCCTAAGCAGCGGAAATAATTTCTCTATTTCTACCTTACCTCTTCCCCTTGATAACTTTAAAACTTCGATAAAATTACCCGTTAACCTTCTAAATTCGAGGGAATGCAACCCTACTTTGTGCAATTACTCCTGATAATTTAACCCTTGTAGTCCAGGTATCATTAAGCCTAGGCTGCACTCTCTCCAAGGTCAATATATCTATCCTAAGGTGTGGTGCACAGAACTTTTTAAAACGTTTGTTCATCTTTATTGCAGGTTTGTTTTTTCCCATGTGAGAGCACCGATCTTGTTTTGCTCTCTCTAACATTTTTAAACGTTGGAATTTTAAGAGCGTACCCAGTTCCTTGTTCGCAGTCTGTGAGAATTCTATGTTTGAATGGCTGCTTAGACGGCCTGTTGATGTCACAGCAGCTCGCACTGTGGGCTTCCCACTATTCTGAGTTGATTTGAATTAAACTTCAGAAAACCCTAACCTCTCCACACAGAGATTGCAAGAGGTTTGTATGAAGCTTAATTCGGGCCCAGCGGCAAACGCTTTTGCTTCGCCACTGACCACAAATTCCGGGCCCAGCACATGTCCTTATAGCGTTATTTGGGGCAAGATGCATGGGACATTCAATAGTTCCCATGTGAATTTCATTGAGCTCCATACCATGACTTTCATTGGGGTCATTTTATCTTTTGGCAATCATCTAAAGGGGGCAATATATAATCTGAAGACCGTGATGCACCCAACCAACTTTCCTTTCCATTGAATTCCAAACGATTTTCTCCGTTTTGCACTATTACCAAAAGTTAACTTCATCCCTTTGCTCATCACAGAACATGGGATAAAATTCTACTTAGGCTCGGCATGCAGCAAAATATTCAAAAGCGGATTCAAATCCCTCTGCCAACATTACGCACCTGACAAGCCTTATTGCCGAATTACTATTGGCAGCATCAGCGTTAAATATGGCTTCATTTTTCTCTTAAAACAACTATTTTCTGTCTGAATTATCCTGAAATAACTGACAAATGCCAAGTGATCAGGTCATACAATAATAGGTAATGTCCTGACATTATGTAGAACTGAAAATGGGAAGTAGGAAAGCTACAACATTGTAAAAACCATCAAATTAATCATTGATGTAATGACCGAACAGAAAACCCATTTGCTTCTAATATAGGTGTAACCGCTAATATTCATTTTATGCAATCAACGCTAGTATTAATCCATATAAATTCAAGAATTTTGTGTTCAGGTGTAAATAACAATTTGATGAGCTATGTTTTATATTATAGAATTGGATGCTCTGAAAAAGACTCTGAACGATGTTGGTAAGTATAGCTTTGATTCAATCATCTTGAATATTTAAATGATGAAATACCTATCTCGTTTAGATGGTTTTGTATTATCCAAATCAGAAATATAGATCCCTTCCAACCACAACGGACATCAGAGTCAGGTTTATGTTTTAATTGTCATTGCCATCATTATCATCACCACATGCTTATGGACATCCCTATTTTCGGAGCATTCTTCTTTTTTTCTTCTTCTTCTTCCTCTTTGTCTCCAATCTCTCAATTGCTTTCTTCGAATAGCACCATTGTCATGGTCTCAGGAAACCTTGGGAGAACTAAACTCTGCCTTATACAGTCAACGGGCTCAGCTGCTCCTATCCGTTGCTTCTCAGATATAATCAATGCACCATTTGTGCTGACATACCTGGCGTCAGCAGCGACCAGTGCAAGTATTGATTGTGTGCGTAGTCACATGTATTGTCACTTATTAAAATCTGCAGCTGTCTCATTTCAAGTACGGCAGAAATATATTTTCCATCATGATGTACTAGCCTAACCAGGCTCCACTGCTTCTGCTTATCGCCAATATCGTGCTCCCGCAAAGCATTACAATCTTTCTATTATTTTGCGCCTTTATTGCATATACCTCACTGCCACAATGGCCCGGTTTTGCGGGGCCGATGAGGGCATCTGCACAGCATACGGCATCGCAAGCCTTGTAAAAGGCCTCTCAAGTTCTGGGTTTCCACATGCGTGAAAACCCGGAAATTGCGATGTGTCCAGATTTGCCTGGTCAGATCATACGAACCGACCCCAAAATCACTTTTGCTGGTGCAGACTTGGGCTACTTATCCAATTACTGCTCAGCAAATGCCTGTGAAACTCTTAGGTCTGCTAAAAGCCGGCATAGGATTAAAATGTATTAAAAAAAAAAAAAATTAATTACATTTTTTAAATGCTTCATTAAGGGGACATTTAATTAAATTTGGGAATGTGAACATCTATTTTTATTCCAGTTGTGTAAATTATTTAATTATTTGGAGATTCCTCATAAGCTTTTGGGGATTCCCTTCATAATTGGAACCCTCCTAGGTGTGAGGACGAATCCAGCTTTCTGATAGGAGGACCTGGTGCACATGATCCCAGGACACTTCTGAACCACCTGCGCCCGAGGAATCTGTGGGCCTTTAAGCAGGTGTAAATCTGCAGGCCCAGGACCTAAGGTCTCCGAAGCCCAGGAGCCAGCAGGTATGTTGGGATTTTTTTCGGGTAGGAGGCGTACACCAATTAGAGATGGGGCGCGCTAAATCTTCACCCACAATTCACCAGGCCGACATTTGTGCGTTCTGATGGAAAATGCGACACCTCTGATGAGGTAATACTGGCTGTAAAGTGAGGGCGGTAAAAGGTCGTCAGCCTTATTTTCAGCGATTCTGCAACTTTGTGGTAATAATTTATTTTTCTTGTCGATAGTGTAAACGGGGTGATATCAGATCAGTTATTGTACAAGTCTCCCAATTTTGGTTTCTGTTTACTTCAAAAAATATAAGATGCATGAGGAAAGCTGTGAGTGACTTTTAGTAAGAGGTGAGTTCGCACTTCTATCAGAGTAGATGTAAACTAGGCTGCCGATTCACTATCACCCACTTTACATTATCGCAGAAAGTTAAAATTACACCCAGAGTATCTATGCCTCCCTGGCAGGTTTACTTGAGCCCCTGTGGGTGAAAGATTGGCAGTGTTGGTGTCATATAAGAAAGCCATATGGCACACGTGCCAGGAACTTTGCACGTTCAGAATTTTTTGACCATCTTATATAAAGAAATGCATTGGAAAAGGATGATTTGCGACGCTAGGTTTGTAAAACAAATGCTGCACCTCCTACTGAGGTATTTTTAACTTAATCCACAGAACAGTAAACTATAGGATCAGGTGGAGTACCGGTTTTATGCCCAGCCCAATACTAATCTCCATTGAATTCAATGGATTGTACAATTGGATGGCTTGTAAAACGAGCGTTACACCTAAGCTTGTCCGTTCCTGAGGTTCGTAATATGGTTAAAATTGCCAGTGTTGACCTAATATACCCAGAGGAAAAGGGCACGGTTCACACCCCTTCCGAATTTCTGCTCCATTAGGGAATTAATTCACCTTGGATAGAAGTTCAAAATGGGTGATAGCAAATCAGTTAAACCCAAAATTGGAAAAGTGCACATTTGCCATCGCCAATTTTGTACTACTGCCGAAATCCCATTTAGACGCCATTGCCTCAATAGAGAATAACAACAAATGTTATTTTAAACGTTCTTCTGGCCCGAAACTACGCCGATCCCGAGGTTTAAATCGGGACTAATATAAGGTTATTTTTTTACTTTGGCGATAGTCTAAAATGAATGATATCAGATCAGCCGGCACTTATCCACCTCTCCCGATTTTCATTCCCGTTGACCAGTGGAAAGGGAATTAGGGTGGCTTGTATAACTGGCAGACGATTCCACATCACACATTTTACATTATTGTGCAATGCTAAAGTTAACCTCATTGTTTGAAGAAAAGTCTTCTGATTCACTACTATTACAATATTATAGTTTTGAATTGGCAGCTGCATATGATAGCAACTATATTCTTGGTATCCTGATTGCTTCCTTGTTAAATGGTCCTTGGCTTAGTAATATTATGCCGATGATTTCTATTGGCTCATCTCATATTTTCCTTATTTGTTTCAGTGGCAGAACTCAGAGCAGGTAAAGTGGATGTAGTTGACCAGGAAATAAAATGCATAAATATGCGTTTGGTAAGTTTATTGTTACCGATTATAATTATTCATGTTAAAAACTAAATTTTACATTTGGCATTGAAGTGTTCGTAGATTGCCTTAACAAGAAATGTGCAAAGGCTGAGTAGCATGTTAAAGCTTCCAAATTGAGAGGATGTGATACAATTTCAATCATGATATTGATAAAGTATTGAATGAAACTGGTATATTTTAAACAACTAATACACACTCTTATTTATATATATGGTTGCTTTTGTGTCTGTGCCGGTGCCTGTGTACCCAATTTTATACACTGTTTCATTAAAAACATTGAATAAAAGCTATGAAAGTACTTGCTTCAGCATTGTAAAAGGTTCCAATTATTTTCCATTTTTTTCTCATGAATGAAAGTAGAGCAAGTACTTTAGCATAATTTAACTGGAATAGAGAAAATAACGCTTAACGTTTAACTCCAAAGTAAAAAAAAAAATCAAAAAATTGGGCTATAAAATTGCATGTGGTTTCTCCTGGTCTCCAATTGTAACTGCAGCAGCAGACCGATGGGACTCCATTTTAAAAGTGTAAAGAGCTTCTTTCAAACATTAAGCATTTTTCCCCCTAAGAGTTACGACCTCCCGGTGTAGTTACTGAATGCCATTGGGAGAACCCATGTCCTGAATTTCCAGCTGCATGCAACCATTTTGCAGCATCAGTTAAGAATGGTGGGGTAGAATTTCAACAAGGTGCTCACCATCTCATAGCCAACTTTAGCAGAAGATTGGTAGAAAATCTAGAAAGCAGCGAACATGGTCATTGTTAGCTGAGGGTTCTACTTAATTTGAGCCCAGTGAGGGAATTCCAGCGGACATATATGGCACATGCACATTGAAACATTCCTGCTGTTCTTGGAATGGTTGTAGTTTCAACATTCAGCTGCAGGGATGGATAATTCAAAACGTTTTAGATTGCTCTGAAAATGAAACACTGTATGGACGTAATGTTCAACCGCCAGAAGTGTAATATTGGCCGTATTGAATTAGCTGCCTATTATACTCTCCCTCTATTTTTCCTTCCATTGACTTCAAAGAGAAGGGAAAGTGCGTGGAGTGAATTATAGACAACTAAGTCATTATTGCCTATTTTATGCCACAGCCAATAGATAAAATTACCCTCTGTGGGATAATCCTTGAATGTGAAGGAAATGTGCAGGATGAAGGATCCAAAATCAGCCATGTTCCTATAACGTCAAAAGTTATAATTGCCCAAAGCGCGATATTCCATTCCACTGAATTCAATTGGAAGGAACCTGAGCCTGCCTGCATAACCAGCGACCCATCTGCCTCCGCCCATTTTGTGTCACAGAAGAATTTAATTTGTGCACCATATTTCAACCTACAGCAAAGGACAATAAAGGAGAGCCGCTCATTATACACCCCACATATCGTTCTTCAATTGACTTCAACTGAAATTAAAAGTAGGCAGGTTGTATTTATGGATGACAGAGCCAATATTGCCTGTTTTATGTCATCGCTTAAATTTAAAATTAGCACACACCCCATAGTAGAGTAGATTTGCAATATGTGGCATAGGTATACAACTAACATGCCGATCTGTCCACATTATAGAAATCGAAGGACTATTATTTCCATTGATTTCTACTGGAACATCAGTTTTGATCATGTGCAAAACTCCTGCGGATCATTTTTAATTCAATTCTATGGTGAATGGTGAGGCACGAATGTTACAATGGGAATGCTGTACTAACCAGTCATTTTGTGCATGCATAGTGTCCGTTGCCACTTTGGCTCTGGTTATGACCCAACTATGCTAGGGCCGTGCCTCCAATAAAATACAGCAGTATTAAAACAAATAAATGGCGGTCGTATGCTGCATATCACCCCCTCCACTGCGAATTTGAAAAGTACATCAGCCACCCTGGAAACTTGCAACATCTTGCAGCTCGAGCTGTGAAGATCAACTCATAGAACAGCGATTCCGTTGATCCTCCTCTCACAAAACATGGTGGAGTTTTTGACTTTTGCAATATTGTGAAATGGGTGATAGCGAAACGGAGGAAGTAGAAGAGGAGGAACCAGAAGAGATGGAAGCAGAAGGAAGGATACAACGCAGACAACCCCGTTCTGGCCAGGATATCCAAGATGGAATCATCCGGCTGTGGTTCCAGTGACCACAACCCCAAGTCACCTTTCAACATTTGTCTCACGCCTTACCTTCACTCTGTTACTGATCATTGCTGAACTTGGTCACAATGCTGAAATAAAAGCCACCACAAAGTAAACTTTCCAATCCAACTTTATACATATATCCATTCAATATGACATCTAGAAATCAACTCATCACGCTTTTGCATTCTCTTGGTAACTGCCTAATGTGTGTATTTGCCTATCCTTCTGATGTCACGCAGTGCTACCCCAGTGGCTGCAGCAAAGCTGGTGGAAGGCTGCTGACTTCCAGTGTGGGACACTGCAATTGGCCTCGCTGGTTAACTTTGAGGAACTGGCACATGGGAGTTTCAAATGGAGTGACAATTCTTTTTTTCATTCTTCTTCTTCTTTTACTTCTCATTCTTCTTCCTCTTCTTCTTCTTCTGCTTATTCTTGTTCTTCTTTTTCTTCATCATCTTCTACTTCCTCTTCTTCTACTTCTTCTTCTTCTTCCTCTTCTTCTTCTTCTTCACTCGCCTCTGCCTCATTTTGATCAACCACTGGCCGGGCATGCTGCATTACTCGGGAGTGTAAAATGGGGAAACCACAAGTTTGGAGTTGTGGTGAGTGGAGGGCAGGAAAGCAAGAGGAGGATGACATATGAGCGAACCCTATTGCCTCATTTCCAGAGCCTGTTGGAAGCTGGAACGTCGCTTCTGGATGGCACTTCCCCTCCGATGACTGCACTGTCGCCACCAGGAAGGCGTTACATGGTATTTTAGCGCTGGGTAAAAAATCAGCATGAATTTTTCTCTTGCACCACTTCGACAATTTTTAGCGGCCATTAACCAGGGGCCGAGGTGATACCAGGAACTCTCAAGGTGGCCATGAAGTTTTAGCCCTCTGCCTCACCTTTTCGCACACATTAAGAGTTGGTTAATCCCAATATTTTGTATAATTACATCTTTTGACATAATGCTGGCAATTTTGACTTTTGGCGATTGTGTAAAACGGATCGAGAGCATTGTCCACCCGTGATGCAAATCTATCTATTTAAGTTTATTTTGACTTCAATAGCACGCCCAAGCATCAATGATTTATGTTAATATCAATGGAGAAAAGTATAACCTAACTCACCAGTCGGGAAACTGGCGGTTATAAGTGTAACGCTGATTATACCACCTGCCGATATTACCTTCCATTGAAGTAAATTGGGAGTAAAGTCGGGTGTGGTATAAAATCCAGTGCTCCTTCCAATGCTGTGGGCTTCCCGCCAGATGGCTAACATTAACATGGTCCCCAGATGGCTGAATTCATCAAAATAAATCAGTTGCTGGAACTGACTCTCTGGTTGACTCCCCATCATTGGACGCCTACAGTGGTAATCAGGGTCTGATTTTGGGGCAGAAATAACCGTGAGGTTAACTGTGCTCACTTTTGTTTACGTGGAAATCGGACAACAACTTACATGTGCAGTGAAACGTGGAAATTAGGCAGTTGCTGTCCCAGATTTCCTGCTCTTTTAAACACTCCAGAAAATGGTATCTCGCCAGCTGACACACCATTCAATTGCATTCAATGGGGTGAAGTGGCTGTAGTTACCTCATAGATATGAACAAAACTCCCGACAAAAGTTAGGGCTTTTCCCTCCCAGTATAAGTTCCCTTTTAATGGCATGGTAAGTCTAAATTATTGCCATACAACCTCTGTGGCATTAAAAATTAACTCTCCCTCGAGAACTTGCTGGCAGATGCTGACCAGTAGAGGGCAGCATAATGGCTCACGGATCCCACTGTATGCAGAAGCATACATGGTGTCACGTGGGCCAGTGCTCCAATCAGGATACAGAGGCCTAGAAATTCGGTGGGCTATGCCACCAGTTAGCGCCTAAAGAGGGCAATCAGTGGCTTTAGCGCCACTGGCCGTGCCTCCCGCGATGTTTAGCTGGGGCGCGAATGGCAGCATTAACCTGTTGCGCTGCGCTGCCACCGATGACATCATAGGTGTGCGCAGCGCCCCGCTACCGCCCCGACCTCGATACTTGGCAGCGACCGCCTCTGTAGCGTCATTCGCAAATGGCGCCCAGTTCACGGGGCCTTCCTGTGGCGGCAGTGGCGCAAATTAAGGTGGAGGTGCGAGGCGGCCATTTTTTTCGGTGGCCGCCTGCCAGCACCTCCATCCCCAGCCTTCTGATTGCCCCCCACGGCAATGCTGGTTGTTTTCTGAGATCCCGGCACTTCTCCTCAGTGTCGGGCTCTTTTGCCGGCACTCGCGATCCCCTGCCCCTTAAGAATGGGAGGAAGGCCTGCAGTACCACAGTGCGCTGTGCCGCAGCGTGTGGTGCTGCGGCACGTTGCACTGTGATATTCAGTTTCAGCACCCTAAGAGGGATGCGGAGTGCCTTGAGCCTCGCCCCGTGCCCCTCTTGGGGCGCTCAAGCTGAATTTCTGGTGGTCGCTACTGCTCCGAACGCTGCGATAAATCCGGCGCCCAGGCGAGCTTGGCGCCCCGTTTGCGGCTCCACCCAATTTCTCCCCCAGAAGGTCTCCATTCACACCCTGTCTCTCACTCACGAGCCAACAGAGTTTTGGCCATGGGAAACTACCTATACATAGATGCTTGCAGCATTCAAATAAAAATGCAGCAACTTTGTATTCGCAGCCAAAAATAAAAATTGAGCATATATGCCAGGCTACGGTGGAATGCTACTTTTTATATTATTGAAAATGTTTGGAAGAGTTTTCCACTCTAATGGGGCTGGCAGTAAGTTTGAAAGACTGGCTTGTACTTTAAGCTTTTACATTTAAATATACACCTGAATTTCCAAAAGGCAATCCCCTTAAGCTGTGCAAACAGGCTGCTGCATTTGTTAGCACTAGCCATAAAATTTTCAGGCATATTTGCTGGGCAGTTGGTGGGAAATTCACCCAAATCTGTTCCAGCAAATAGGATTTCCATGTCGGTGCGGATCATCTGTCAAATCGGAACTTGACAGATTGCAAGTTCGGGATTTAGCGCATGCGTAAGCACATGCGGTAATCCCCAAATTGTTGGGCATTTCAAAGGCGGTAAGACAGCGTACTCTGGCAGTACACTGTCATACTGACTGCAATATCCGGGCCAATATTTACTTGGTATTTTTGCCAGTTCTTTTCTTTGAAGATTCTTTCCTCCCTTCAGCTCCTCTGCCTGTTCATTCTCTAAATTTGTAATGTGTCCTGTTCGCCCTTCAACACTCCGTGGAAATAACAGGTGGCCCGGATTTTGCGATAAAATTAACAGTCTGGATATTAGCGCTCACCGTTACTAAAGTGCAAATCGGACAGCAACTTTCTCCAACTACACATGTGCAGTTAAATGCAGAAATCAGGTTATTGCTTTCAAAGTTGCTCTGCTCCTGCAGTAGCACTATTACAAAATCTCACCGGGAGACACGGCATTGAAATACACGCACCAGCATGCAGTTGTATACTTACATGATAGATACCCATTGAGTGCGTCAGAAAAATGTTAGGGCATGTCCATTACAGTCAAAGTTAATTTTAAACGGAGTGATGATTCTTAAATACTGCTCTCTGGCATCGAAAATTGAATTTTACAAGTGTGGCGTCTCATTCCTTCAGTTTTATTATTTTTGTTGGAGAGTTAAAACATTTAAAAATATGTTTTGTTTGTAACGTTTTCTTTCTGTCTCGTTCATCTCTTTTAATTTCATCTATCTTCAGCTCCCTTCATTTCACTTTTGTACATGATTTGGCATTGAAATATATATCCTTATCTCTCACTTCCTGGTCCAGATTTTGCATGCCTCAGTAACGAATGTTCAATCTGATCGGTGAAGGAGATACACAGTTGCTTGGCCTATTCACACAGATCCCAAGTCCTTTGACGAGGGCACAGCACCGAAATGTCTCTCTAATTACAGCAATTTCCAGTCAAAAAGCTCGTAGAAAGTCTGTAGGCAAGTGTAAGTGTGGGCTGACCACAAATATCACCCATTTTTTGTGAAACCTGAAAATATAATGGGCTGGATATTGCGGTCAGAGGCGTACCTCCAGAGTACGCCTCCGAACTGCAAAACAATTATGAAAATATATGCTGACGGCCAGGCTGTGAAAACTTGCGGTCTCAGGCCTCAAGGCAGATGGCAGCATAATGACCCATGGATCCCAGGGATGCAGGTGGTGCAAAAGTGTGCCTGATATCACTCGAGCTTGGTCCCACAAGAAATAAGCAGAATTCCATTTCAATCATTTACGAAGAGAATTTCCTAATGGGATGCAATGGAAATTCGAAATGTAATAATTATACAATCAGTGGAATTGGAATTTTAATCATAATTACATTCATTCCACCAACCTGAATAAAAATTTTTTTGATAATGTTATACATCATTAAAGCTGTAATGCGGTACAATATTTGCATAAACTCATGTAATACCGTGTATCTGCATAATGTAGGATATGAAAATGTTTAATTTAAGCCTTAGATATCCCCTTACACGGATGCAGGCAGGCCCTGTGCCTAAGAGTATGCCATCACAGACAGCAGAATTTCAGGCCACTGTTGCAAGTATGCAACTAGCCAATCCTAATCTTTACTAGGCATCCACATGTACTCACTTCCCGAAGAAGTTTCTGTATAGTCATCATTAAGGGGGGAAATTTCAACAATTGCTTGGGTGCAAAATATAACAGTGGTGTACAGGATGGCCACTATACTCCACACTCCAAGTTCCCTTCTATTGACTTTAATTACTGTTTTAGATTATAATTAAATATACTGATGATGTTGAATATTATTAGGTGCCCTAAAGCAAGCGTTCAGTCAAAACATGAAACTATTACTTATAAAATTTAGGTTACTGCAGACACTCTTTCTACAGTACAGTTACAATATATTGCAATACAATTCAGGTTTATTCAAATCCTGTTCTGAACTTGTTTCCTTTCAGAAATAAAGAAGCTCCAAACAGATATGAGTAGGACTATTATTACTTCTATATTAAACAATGCATTCTGTTTTAAAAATATTTCAATTTCAAATCTTCCACTTGGTATTAGCCAAATTGTCTTATAAAACACTAGTTAGATTAAATAAACTTGATTGGTAATAAACTAAAAAGAATATAAATTAAAAACCATATTTCAATAAGATGTGAAATTACATGGTGAAATGGGGCACTCAAAGTATATAGCTATCCTTACAGCATGGGTTATATTCTACTATTTAAAGATAAAAATTAACTACAATTTTATTAATGAATCAAAAGACACCAAATTTAAAGTAATACTGAAAATGCTAGTTAGGACTATTGCTTAATTCCCCAAATTATTCAGCATTTTAACATGCGGCACAGCTCCTGCTAAAGTACTACAAGGTACTAAAGTTAGTTCGTTTGAGGTGTCGATTAGTTAACTTCCTAACTGCACTACCATATAGGTCGTAATTATTACAGGCAGGAAATTGCCTCATCCTATTTCGTAGTTTGTGTAGTTAATTGAAATAACGATGACAGTCAGAAAATTAAGCATGTCCCATCAAGTTTGAGCAAAAATTATGTATTGTATTGTTATCTGGTGAAACTTGCTGCCAAGTGCATGTGAACGAAATTGTAGTAAATTAGTGATGGCCTTTATCTGAGAATAATGCATTGTCAAATTGTTTGCTTTCCTCATGATTTTCAGATCAATTCAGCACTGATAGAAAACTCTCAATTTAACTTGCTTCCATTTGTGTTATTTCTTGTAGATGAACGATTCAAGGAAACAAAGCATGGTAGGCTAATGCATTTTTAAATATCCTACAATACGATACTTCACCTTGCAATAGTTGGTGGTACTGTGATGAACTGCCTATTCTAGTTAATTAATGATGCAATTTTAACTAGTGGTTAACTCGGTGTGGATTAACTGCTGCAAGCCTGGAGAAAACTCTTGTAGAGAATTCTGCAGGTTCACCACCATCTGAGTGAAGAAATTTCACCTCTGCTCAGTCCTAAATACCCTATCCCATATCCTGAGACTGTGACCCCTCGTTCTAGATCCCCCAACTAGGGGAAAATCCTCCCTCCATCCAGTCTGTCTATCCCTGTCAGAATTTTATACGTTTCAATGAGTTCCCCTCTCATTCTTCTAAACTCTAGTGAATAAAGGCCTAGTCGACCCAATCTCTCCTCATACCACAGTCCTGCCATTCCAGGAATCAGCCTGGTGAACCTTCGCTGCACTCCCTCTATGGCCAGTATATCCTTTCTTAGTTAAGGAGACCAAAACTGCACACAGTACTCCAGGTATGGTCTCAGCAAGGCTCAGGATAACTGCAGTAAGACATCCTTGCTCAAATCCTCTTGCAATGAAGGCCAACATACCATTTGCTTTCCTAACTGCTTGTTGCACCTGCATGTTTGTTTTCAGTGACTGGTGTACAAGGACACCCAGGTCGCTCTGACATCAACATTTCACAATCTATCACTATTTAAATAATACTCTGCCTTTCTGTTTTTCATACCGAAGTGGATAACTTCACATGTATCCACGTTATACTGAATGTGCCGTATATTTGCCCACTCACTCAACTTGTCTAAATCGCCTTGAAGCCTCTTTGCATCCTCCTCACAACTCACAATTCAAAGTAGTTTCGTGTCATCAGCAAATTCGGAAATATTGCGTTTGGTTCCTGACGTAAAAAAATGACTAAGCACATGGTTTGAGTATAAAAGAAGGCTTTAATCAACTGTTTCACAACCATGAGTTTCTAGTTACATCACTGGAAAATGGTTACAAAAGCATCCTGAGCAAGCTGGGTCCACGCCCGAGTATTTATACTTTCCTTGGACGGCCCCAACAACTGGCCGCCCAGTGTTATCTCTTAAGTCATTTCTACATGAATGGTAAGATTCATGACATTCTTCCAGCCTGAAAGATTTGAAAGTCCAACAACTTCCTTCTAGCGGATATAATGGACCATGAAGAGCCGCAGATGTTTCAATTTCTGTTTGTGGCCGGAAGGCATGTCTTGGTCCCTGGGTCACTTGGTTAGTACAGTTAGGTTGACAGGGCCTGTGTTGCCTTGATCGGTCTGAGGGGGACTAGGGAGATCGTGACTCCGGGTATGGGTCCCCACAGGCACAGAGCTGGCTTCATCTTGCTTGGTAGCTGGTGATTGTCCGGCGTCCTGGCTTCAGGTGGCCATGCCATGGGGAGTGCTCTTCTCCCCGAGTTGATTCGGTGGAGTAGCCGGCAGATCCCTTGACGTCCTGGGTAGGGTGTCATCCTCAAAGCAGCGCAGAGTGTCGGCATCATTATTATGGAGCCCTCTATCAGTGGGGTCCGTGGGATCGGTTGGACTGGGAGCCAGATCTCGGAGTGAAACGGTGGACTCCCGGCCATCAGGGTACTGCACGTGCGCGTATGTGTGATTAACGTCTGTTATTTCCACCTCATCGATGAGGGGATCATTCTTGGAAGATCGAACGAATCTTCGGAGCAGCACGGGGCTGGGAGCTGCCAACCATGATGGTAGGAATGTCCTATGAGTGGAGCGATGCTGGAACCCGAAGAATCGTCCGTGAGGAATAACATTGGTGGATGTAGAAATAAGAGACCTGATGGAATGCAACACGTCAGGGAGCACAGTTTCCCACTGCTGGTCTGGTAGGTTGCATGACCTCCGTGCAAGATGAACAGCATTCCAAATGATAGCATTGTATCTCTCAACCTGTCCCTTACCGATGGGATGATACGGTGTTGTGTTTCTTGTGGCGATTCCCGGCTGGGAATGATAACTTTTGAGTTTGCTTGACATGAAGGAGGGACCCTGATCAGAGTGTATGAAATTGGCTGTATCACAAGGGGAAAATGCCTGATCGATGCACTTGATCACTGTGGAAGTAAGCATATTGGGACAGGGGAATGGAAAGGGAAAGCGTGAATATTCATCCACCATAGTAAGCAAGTAGGTGTTTCACATTGAGGAAGGCAATGGCCCTTTAAAGTCAATGCTGAGTCGCTGTATAGCGTGTATGAGCGAGCCATCTGATGAACATAAGAATTGCAGTTTTAATTCCGTGCAAATTCTGCAAGTGGAACATGCTCTTTTCATGTTTTCCATAGCAAATGGGAGATTTTTAGAGCTCACAAAGTGCAACATACGGCTAACGCCAGGATGGCATAAGTCAGTATGAAGATCCACAAGAGTCGAAGTTGACATAGAAGAGAAGAATGCACGCATGAGGGTATCCGGGGCCACATTCTCTTTGCCGGGTCGAGAATGTGTCGTGTAGCCAAAGGCAGACAATTCCATCCTCCAGAGCTGTATTTTGTTATTCTTGATCTTAGTGTGTTTCCGGTTATCCAGCATAAATGCCATGGAGTGCTGATCAGTTATAAGCATGAAATGGTGACGAGCGAGAAAATGACTCCATTTACGCACTGCTTCGGTGATAGCCGTAGCCTCCTTTTCGACAGGTGGGTAATGGAGCTGGCTACCCTGCAAAGTTCTAGACAGAAATGCAACGGGTCGGCCACCTTGCTACAAGGTAGCCGAGATCGCCACCTTGAATGCATCGCACTCGACCACAAAAGGGAAATTTTCATCGATGGAACGAAGCGTGGCTTTTTCCAGTTGTCTCTTGAGGTGGTTGAAAGCTGAAATAGCCGATGCCTCCATCGGAAATGACTTCGCATGAAGCAGGAGCTGGACCTTGTCGGAGAAGTGGGGTATCCACTTCACATAATAGGTGAATATGCTGAGTGCCCGATGAAGAGAGCCAAGATTCATGGGGGACGGAGCTCCTGAAGCAGATGAAGTCACTCCGGATCCGGTTTAATGACACCATTGCCCAACCAGTAGCCAAGGCTGTTGACTGATGGCACTGATTTCACAGATTTGGACTCATTTAAGGTTAAGTTGTGACGATGGAGAATGACAAAACATTTCTGGAGGTTGGCATCATGCTCCTTCTGGTCATGACCAGCAATGGTGATATTATCCAGATATGGAAACGTGTCCATTAAGTTCTCCTCCTTGACTAGGCTATCCATTGCCCATTGAATGACGACCACCCCATTGGTGACCCCAAATGGAAGGTGACAAAACTGGTAAAGCGGACCATTGGCCTCAGAGGCCATATACTTTTTGTCAGAGTCTCTTAGCGATACTTGATGGTACACGCTCTTTAAGTCAAAAGTTGAAAATACCTTGTAGTTGGCAAGGCTATTGACCATATCATCGATGCGTGGTAGTGGGTAGGCATCCAGGTCGGTATACTGGTTAATAGTTTGCAACTAATCGATGCAAAGACGTTTCTTGTGTTGCTTCAGAGGATTTTTAACAACGATGCCTTGAGCCCGCCAGGGAGATAAACATGGCTCAATGATACCATCAGCTAGAAGGCGAGAGAACTCTGCCTCGATAAAGAATAGATCATCTTGTCTGAAACGTCGTGATTTATCGACTATGGGCTTACAACAGGGGGAAAGATTGGCAAACAAGGAGGGCTCGTCGAGTGAAGCCGCTGAAAGTGCACAAAACGGTACTTTGGAAATAGTAAGCTCTGGCTTTGATCCTCCAAACTCGAAAGTGAGTCTTGTGTGTTGTTTCTGGAAATCCTGTCCCAGGAGCACTTCACTGCATAGGTTTTTGAGCAGCCCGAGCTGGGTGGAGAAATAAGCGTGGGCATTGAGTATAAGGTCGACAAGACAAAAGCCGGAAGAGTTGGTGGTCAGTGTCATCAGAGCCATTGCAATTTTCCTGTCTGAGGGTTAATTACGCAGTTTTAACTTGCTGACAGCCCGCTCACTAATGAAGCTGTCAGAGCTGCATGAGTCGATTAGTGCACTCAAAATATGTCTATTTACCGAAACCTTCATGGCTGCATAGGACAGCTGTAACCTTAGTAGTGGTTCTTGGGGGAGAAGCCATTTTATAGAAAGCAGCTGTAACCTTAGTAGTGGCTATTGGTGAGGAGCAGTTTTGTAGTTAGTAGCTGCAGAACTAACAGGGGCTCTCGACTAGTATACCTTAGAAATGTGGCCTTTCTTACGAACAGAGGCTCTTGTCTGGCATACCTTAGAAAAGTGACCTTTCTTACTGCAATGATTGCAGGTTGCGTTACGAGCAGGACAACATTTCCTTAAGTGGAATGCACCTCCACAGAAGAAACACTTCCTTCCAGATTGCCAAGACGCTGCTAGGGCAGGGTCTTCATCAGTGAAGGCTTCTAGGGTAGGGTTGTCATCAGCTAGGTTAAAGTCATCATCAGTGAGGGCTTCCATCCGAGGCCTATCGAAGGAGTCACTAAAAGTGATAGCAGCAGCCCGTGCACGTGGTAAATGATAGGTATCTTCATTCCTCTTTGCTAAATCCAGAGAACATGCCTGGTCATAGGCAGCCTGAAACTCGAGGGTTTTATTCTCCAACAGACGCTGGTGTATGAAGGGAGATGCAATCCCATTAATAAAGGAATCACGAATTAACTCCTCCTGGTACTGCTCAGCTGTGACAGCTTTAGATTACAATCCTTGCTGAGCCTCCAAAGCTTTTGAAGAAATTCATCAAGTGATTTCCCGGGTTGTTGTCGAGTTGTGGCCAGTAGATGGCAAGCAAAAATTTTGCTTGGGGCCTTAACATATCGTCACTGTAATATTAGGATAGCGGAGTCATAGTCTACACAGTCTTCGATATAGTCAAACACATGAGGAGATACATAATTGGCAAGTATCTCTAATTTATCAGGAACATTTTCACCACACACCCTGAGGAAGTTGCTGAAGGTACGATACCAGTGTTTCCATACCTTTGCAGTTGTAGGTGAATTCGGGTCCAGGTCAAGACAGGAGGGTCTGAGTAGTTTGTCCATGATGGATTGATTACTACATCGGAGTTCCCTTCTACAGTTGAAGTCGTAGCTGGTTATCCCCGAAATCACTCAGAGTGTGGAGCCAATACACAGTTGATTAAATTGACGTAAGGAAACAACTAAGCACTTGGTTTGAGTATAAAACAAGGCTTTAATCAACTGTTTCACGACCATGAGATTCTATTTATATCACTAGTTCCTGGTTACAAAAACGTCCTGAGCAAGCTGGGCCCATGTCCAAGTATTTATACTTTCCTTGGACGGCACCACCAGCTGGCCGCCCAGTGTTATCTCATGAGTTATTTCTACATGAATGGTAAGACTCATGATAGTTCCCTCTTCCAAATAATTGATATAGCTGGGGCCCAAGCACTGACCCCTTCGGTACCCCACTAGTTACCTCCTGCAACCCCGAAAAAGACCCATTTATTCCTACTCTCTGTTTCCCCTCTGTTAACCAATTTTCAATCCATGCCAGTATATTACCCCCAATCCCATGTGCTGTAATTTTGTGCAATAACCTCTTATGTTGGACTTTATCAAAGACCTCCTGAATATCAAAATACACCACATCCACTGGTTCTCCTTTATCTATTCTACCAGTTACATCCTCAAAAATCTCCAGTAGGTTTGTCAAACACGATTTCACTTTCATAAATCCATGCTGACTTTGTCTAATCCCTTTGATATTTTTTAATTGTCCTGTTATTACATCCTTTATAATAAACTCCAGCATTTCCCTACAACAGATGTTAGGCTAACCGATCTGTAGTTCCCTGTTTTCTCTCTCCCTCCTTTTTTAAATAATGGGATTACATTTGCCACTCTCCAATCTGCAGGAACTGTTCCATATTCTATAGAATGTTGGAAGATGACAACCAATGCAGCCACTGTTTCCATGTGGTTTATTACTCTGGGATGAAGATTCTCAGGCCCTGGGGATTTATCGGCTTTCAGTCCCATTAATTTCTCCAGCACTATTTTTTTACTAATACTAATTTTCTTTAATTCCTCCTCCTCACTAGTCTCTTAGTTCCTTCGCAATTCTGGGAACTTATTTGTGTCCACTTCCATGAAGACAGAAACAAAGCATTTGTTTATTTGCTCTGCCATTTCCTTGTTTCCCATTATACATTCTCCCGTTTCTGACTGTAAGGAAACTACACTTGTCTTCACTAATCTTTTTCTTTTTACATACTTGTAGAAGATTTTACAATCTGCTTTTATGTTCCTTGAAAGTTTACTCTCATACTCTATTTTACCCCTCTGAATCAATTTCTTGGTCCTTTATTCTTGAACACTAAGCTGCTCCCAATCCTCAGGCTTGCTAATTTTTCTGGCAACTTTATATGACTCCTCTTTGAATGTAATACATCCTTAATTTATTTTGTTAGCCACTTTTCCTTTTGCATCAGAAAGGAATGTATAACTGTTGCAATTCATGCATTCGTTCCTTAAATTTTATTCATTGCCTATCCACCGTTATGCCTTTTAATGAAGCTACCCAATCTATCATAGTCAAATCTCTCCTCATAGTTTCCTTTGTTTAGATTTAGGAACCTAGTCTCGCATTGGAATTCTTCACTTTCCATCTTAATGAAGAATTCTATCATGTTATGTTCACTCTTCCCTAAAGGAACCCACACAATGAGAATATTAATTAACCCATTCTCATTGCACAATACCCAATCTAGGATAAGCTGTTCCATAGTTGGCTCCTCAACGTACTACTCCAAAAACCATCTCTTACATTATCCAGGAATTCATCCTCCACAGTAATATTGCTAATTTGGTTTGGCCAGTCTATATGTAGATTTTAATCAGCCATGATTACTGTAGTGCCCTTGTTACATGCATCTCTAATTTCCTGTTTGATACCAACCCCTACATTACCGCTACTGTTTGGAGGCCTATAGACAACTGCCACCTATGTTTTCTGCCCCTTGGTGCTTCTTAGCACCACTCAGACTGATTCTACATCTTTATTTTCTGAGGCATTATCCTTTCCCACTATTGCTCTGATTTCATCCTTTACTAAAAACGTCACCCCACCTCCTTTTCCTTTTTGCCTGTCCTTCCTAAATATCGAATATCCTTGGATATTCAGCTCCCAGCCTTGGTCACCCTGTAGCCATATCTCCGTAATCGCAATTATATCATATCTGTTTACATCTATTTGTGCTGTTTATTCATCTTCCGTATTAAAAATGCTTCGTGCATTCAGATGCAGTGCCTTTAGATTTGTCTTCTTCACATTCTTTGACATCTTAACATTTTTTTCTCCTAAGGCCCTATTTGTCTTATTACCATTTTTGCTTACCCGGACCCTATTTGTTAGTGCACTCCTTTGTTTGTACGCTCTGTCCCTTCCTGACACAATCTGGTTATCATTACCCCAATCACTTTCCTGCACTTCTTGCTTGTCTTTTCTCTTAATCATTCTAGATTTCTCTCCACCGGGAAACTTCCCCACCTTATTTAGCTTAAAGCCCTATCTACCTCGCTAGTTATTCGATTCGTTAGAACTCTGGTCCCAGCATGGTTGAGGTGCAATCCATCCCAATGGAACAGCTCTCTCTCTCACCAGTACTGGTGCCAGTGCCCAACGAATCGAAACCCACTTCTCCCACACCAATCTTTGAGCCACGCATTCATTTCCCTGATACTATTGACCCTATGCCAATTTTCTCGTGGCTCCGGTAATTATTCAGAGATTATGACTTTTGTGGTTCTGCTTTTCAATTTAGTCCCTAGGTGCTCACACTCTCGCAGCAGAACCTCGTTATTTGCCCTATTTATGTCATTGGTACCTACGTGGACCACGACAACAAGATCCTTCCCCTCCCACTTCAAGTTCTTCTCCAGCCCTGAGGAGATGTCCTTTACCCTGGCACCGGGTGGCAACATAACCTTCGGGACTCACGCTCCTGGCTGCAGAGAACAGTGTCTATCTCCCTAACTGTACTGTTGCCTACTGCAGCCACCTTCCATTTTACTCCCCCCACTTGAAAAGTTTCCTGTACCACGGTGCCATGGCCAGTTTGCTCGTTCTCCCCTTAGTCCCCACACTTGTCCACAAGAACCTCGAATCTATTGGACAAGTGCAGGGACAGAGGCTCCTGCAATACTACCTCCTGGTTCCCCTTACTTGCCTCACTCGCAGTCACACCCTCCTGTCCCTGACCATGTGTCAATTCTAAAGTATTTATTCTAAGGGGTGTGGTTGCCTCCTGGAGCAAAATGTCCAGATTACTTTCTCCCTCCATGATGTCGTGCAATGTCGGCAGCTCGGACTCCAGCCCCTCAATTCGGAGCTGAAGTTCCTCGAGCCGCAGACACTTACCGCAGATGCAGTCGCCCTGGACAAAAATGTCCAGAAGCTCCCACGTATTGCAACAGCAACACATCTCCTGTTCGCCCATTTTATTTATTTAATTCTTTGGTTTAGTGTTAATCAAATTATTTACCTAATTTAGTTTATTAAATTAAGTTTAGTTTTTAAAATTTCGTTATATGTGTATATGTTAACTTAAAACTTAGCCCACAATCACTCCCAATCACTTACATGCCTTACCTGTGACGTCACACTGCCGGTTCCATATGTTGATGCAGGTCTGCTGTTGCTTTTACCCCCACTCTCGGGCCTCAGTCTGCTCCAGCTCAGGTCCGCCGCCGCTCTGTGGGAGATGTTAGGAAAAGCAAGCACCTCCTTCCCCCCCCTTCACCGAGTTGCTGGGTGAATGTGCTTGACACTGCCTAGTTGTTCCGCACCGTCTGTTAAGAAATAAAGAGAAACTGGCTAGGAAAACGTAATGGAAAAAGTTATTGGAGACATGTCTACAGGAAGCAGGTGGTGGTGCTTTAATGCATATTCGCTTGCATTTCAGTGCATGTGTTAGTGTCTGTGATGAAATATGAATGAAGGATATTCACGAAATAATGCCTGAGCTGAGCCAGGATCTCATTGGTCATCTTCTTTATCCTTTACTCAATCCTCAAATCGGTTGTTAGTAAGAGCTGGATCCCTCCAACGGGTGCAAATAATTTTAATTATGTTGTCCTCTGCATTCTGTCAGGAGGAAACAGGATGGGGCAAATCGATGTTGGATTTAAAAACCTTTCCATCTCCGTGGGGTATGGAAATAAATACAGCAAGCAGCTACAACCTATTGAAGCAGTTGTAGGCAGCTTGTTTTTGGCATGTTTGTGTAGAAGCAAACGGAGCTCTGCCAGCGAGGAGGTGGTAAATACACTGTAGCACAGTAGAGGGAATCTCAATTAACATTAAGAAGCCAATGGTTGCATTTTCGCGGGTGAATTCCTAATTGTCTTCCGTAACTTTGGCAGACGATCCTTAGAGACCGTGGAGACGTAGAATAAATGAGAATTGTTCATGTACAGCTTTGAAATTCGTACACATATAATGGAGGGTGAATGCTTCCATCCTCCACTCCACTTAAATAACAAGATCCAGATAGCATGTTGTTCAAATTAGGCAGCCTTTTTACTTTTGACAGCAGTCATTCCCCGCGGGAAAAATAAATATTTGAATTTCAACACATGTTCTCCCAATCATTGGGCCACATGCACCATCCGCACAATTCTGCATTTGTTCTGCACCAGTTATCCCAGAAAATTGTGCAAACCTGCACCAAAATTGAACTCCCAAACCCATTGCCCATTAATTTCCATCCACTGAAATTGTTGGATTGAAAGGAACAAGCATTTCACCTGAGATTATCCGATATTTCTTCTGTTGTATATCATTTCCTGCCAGTAGCTGAGGATCTCGAAAAATTCCACTCTGCAACCAGGAAAGGTGAAACCCGGCACGAAACATCCAGTGCATTTCGCGTCCAATGCTATGGGGCAAATTAAGAACTCATTGCAATATCGGAAGTTTCAATATTCCATTGATATTCGCACCATTTTGAATTATTATTAGGTTTCTGTTTTTTACCTGGCACTTAAATGCAATCCTTCTTTAACTCCCCTAGTGTTGGAGCTTCGATATTAATAAAGAGGAATTGGTTTCAGTGCTGATGTGTAAGGACACGTTCGTAATAGAGAAATGAAGCACCAATATTATCTTGTGTTTTGCAATTTAAAAAATTCCTTCTTGGAATGTCGGCATCGCTGGAAAGGCCAATATTAATTGCCAATACCAAGTTGCCCTTGAGATGGTGGTGGTGTGCCACCTTCTTGAACCGCTGCAGTCTGCCTGGTGAGGTGCTCTGATAGTGCGATTAGGGAGGGTTTTTCAGGATTTTGACTGAGCGACGATGAAGGAATGGCGATATAATACCAAGTCCAGATTGTGTGTGAATTGGAGGCAAAATTGGAGGAGATGGTGTTCCCATGCGCCTGCTGGCTTGCCTTTGTAGATGCTAGAGGCCGCAGATTTTGGAGGTACTATCGACAAAGCCTTGGTGCGAGTTGCTACAGTGCATGTTGTAGATGGTACAGACTTCACCAGGAACAAGCAGAAGCCAAGGGCCAGCAGTGGAAGAAACCCACATCAACCCAAGCACCTCACCCACCTACCCCTTCAACCAGCATCTGCCCCACCAGTGACAGAGACTGTAGGTACCTCATTCGACTCACCAGTCACCTGAGAACTCATTTATAATGTGGAAGCAAGCCATCCTTGGTTCCGAGGGACAGCCTGAGAAGAACACACACTGCAGCCACGTAATGTTACCTCTAATTTTTATCTGTACTCAGCGGGCCACAAACTCCTCTGAGCGCGGCTTTTTTGTCCATGGGCAAATTTTACAAAAACAACTCCCATTCACCTGAGCCAAGTGGACAGCCAAGGGATCGAGACTGCGATTGTTTGAACCATGTTCTAGCAATCGTGCACTCCCTGAGCAAGCTTGTGACTGAAGGATTCAAAGACATTAACAAATATTATTGCACGCTGCCGCTCTGCCTGGATACAACTGCCACTGGAAGCTCAATTATTTCTGAACTGCACAACAAAGCAACTTATTGTACAGCACAGAAGGAGGACATTCGGCCCATTGAGACTGCACTAGCTCTCTCGAAGAGCCATCTAATTCATCCCACTCCACAGCTTGTCCCCCATATCCCTGCAATTTCTCTCCTTCAAATATTTATCCAATTCCCATTTGAAGGCTACTATTGAATAAGTATCTACCACCCTGTCAAGCATTGCATTCCAAATCCTAACAACTAGTTGTGTAAAAAAGATTTTCCTCATGTTTCCTTTGGTTGTTTTGCCTATCACCTTGAATCTGTGCCCTTGCGTTATTGGCCCTTCAGCCATTGGAAACAGTTTCTCTTTCTACACCCTTCATGATTTTAAACACCTCTATCTAATCTCCTCATAGATTCGGTGCTCCAAGGAGAACAACCCCAGCTTCTCCACTATATCCACGTCTCCCCAGTTGTTATTCTGCATGCAACTTAAATATAATATTTGAGATTAGCATTGTCAATGCCCTGTTAATTTTTCTCTTTCAATGGAAAATGTTCGCTCACTCTTTATAGTTTTGTTGATAGGAAAGACCTTTCAGTCAATTTAGCCAGCCCTGAAGTTCAAACAATACAATACTGTCCTGTTAAGTTCTGAAATTTCAGCCTCAGGATTTCTAACAACTGATACTTGGTCGGGGTGGGGAGGAAGGAGAAGGCTGCATTGATCCCAAAGACTGGGGATAGAAAACCGTGCCATAGCGGGGTGGTGGGTTGTGCGGTGTCCCCTGGCCGGGGTAAGGAAGCATACGAAACGTGGATGGTTTTGTTTTCAATAAGGATTTGGGATTTGATATCTTCAGACTGTTTACAACAGGATCCTAAGATAGAGAAGCTCTACTGGAAACTACATTACGAAATGAACACAAAACCCCAAATTCAGGTTACAAACCTAGCACAAGTTGTCAGAAAAGCCCACACCCAAAATGAGCATGTTCACATGATTTTCTACCCGAGAATATCGACCTCAAAACCTTTTCCCAGAATTGGAGGTAAAATCTCAACTTCAATGTTAGAAAAGCCTACAGTAACACGTCTGTCTTATGGAGGGAGCACTTAAGATATGAAGCCTAAATAACTTACTTGTAGTTACAAGGGACATTGCTGCACGACTCAGCAATTTTGGAGCAGGATTAACTTCGAGACCAATGAGGTCCAAAGAGTTCACAAACTCTCCCGTGCTACCTGCAACTGTCCAATTGTGCAATCCGAACTTGTCAGTTAACGTTATACTCAAAAGCAGTTTCTAAAACTCAGAGGGAACAACACGGTGGTGGCAAATACTGTACACAAGCCACACAAAGCCTTGTAGGATTAAAATTGATTTTACACCTTTAATAGAAAACGATTATAAGTTGCACATTTGTGGACTACACAACGCTTCCCTTGTTAACATCAAAGGTGTCCATTGAGATATTTTACAATGTTTCCCATTACTCCCACTGCTTGTAGCAACAGGCGGTTTGACACTAGATTAACTAGGGCACTATTGGATTTGATCTTGTGGTGGAGATGCCCCAATGCAGCTATTATAGAAAACTGAAAAATACAATACTTTTTTTGGAAGAGCAGCCTGAGACTAATTGAGAGAGAGCGAGAGAGGGAGAGAGAGAGGGGGGAGTGGGGAGGGGAAGAGAGAGAGAGAGAGAGAAAGCGATGGAGAGAAGAGAAAAAGATTGAGGGGAAGAAAGCGAGAGGAGAGAGAGTGGGGGAAGGGAGTGGGGAAGAGAGAGGGGGAAGAGAGGTGGGAAAGAGAGGGGGAAGATAGAGGCAAGAGTGAGAAGAAGAGAGGTGGGGAAGAGAGAGAGGGGTAGAGAGATGGGGAAGAGAGAGGGGATAATGGAAATAGAGAGGGGAAGAGAGATAGAAGGGGAAGAGAGAGAGGGCGAAGAGAGGGAGAGAGACGTGAGAAAGAGAGGGGGAGAGAGAGGGGAGAGAGAGGGAGGGGGAGAGGGAAAAAGGGAGAGAGTGGAAGAAAAAGAGAGAGAGCGAGGGGGAAGAGAGAGAGTGGAGAGAGTGAGTCGGAGAGAGATAGGGGATAGATGGTGGATGAGAGAAAGCGAGGGGAAGAGAGAGGGGGAAGAGAGAAAGAGGCAGAAGAGAGGGGTAGATGGGCAGAGCGAGGGGAGTGAGAGTGGAGAGAGAGGGGGAAAGAGAGATGAGAGAGAGAGGTGGAGAAAGAGAGGAAGAGATATAAGAAGCGATTGGAAGAGAGAGAGAGGGAAAAGAGAGAGAGGGGAAGAGAGGGGTAGAGGGGGAGAGGGTAGTGAAAGAGGGGAGAGAGGGAGAGAGGGGAGAGAGAGAGGTGGAGAGAGGGAGAGAGCAGGTAGAGAGGGTGATGGGGAGAGGGGGGAGAGAGAGGGGCGAGAGAGAGGGAGAGAGAGATGGGGAGGGGTAGATATAGATAGAGGGGGAAGAGACAGCGAGGGGAAGAGAAAACGAGTGGTGACAGACAGCGAGGAGAGAGGGAGCATGAGGAGAGAGAGAGGGAGAGGGAATGATAGAGTGTTAAGGAGAGGTGAGAGAGTGGGAGAGACCGGGAAAGAGCAGGAGCCAGAGGGTAGAGAGCCGAGAGGAGGAGAGATGGAGAGAGAGGGGAGAGGGTGAGGGGGGAGAGAAAGGGAGAGAGAGGGGGAGAGAGGGGAGAGTGAGAGGGAGAGAGGGGGAAAGAGAGGAGGAGAGAGAGAAGGAGGGCGAGTGGAGGAAGTTTCATATTCTCACCATTTTCTATTTCTAAAGTAACACTATAGGGAAGAATCTAACTTGATTTCACTGCAAATATAATTTTTGAAACTATGCACAACCTGCTTCAAAAAGTATCCCCACAAAATTAACAATATTTGCATTCTATTTTTGGTTCCTGAACCAAAAGCTTCCAAAACACTCCCACCTGATCCTACCTGTCAATCACCTTATATGCACGGCTCATCGCAAATCCCATTGGCTACCCTTTTATAAATCTTTTTTGGGAAAGTAGCATTTATTAAACACTCCTTTCACCTCACTGCAAAATTCGTAATTCCATTCCAACATTTAAACCAGGCGTAAATTAATGAAGTTTTAAAATCTTATATTGCGAGCTGTGTTTGCGGTGGAGGAGCAGACTGAAACTTATTGCCAGCATTGTTTTCCAAAGTGGCTGCTCTCTGGGCAGCAGTGTTGTCACTCTCAAATTTCAGTAAAAACGCTTGGCTTTTCCTACGCTTCCTTTCAGTCTGCATTTCTTCCATTTTCAAAAAGAGCTATTTGCTCTGAACCCGGGCTGCAGAGCACGAAACTCTGACGTGGCCATAGCCCAGAGCATGTTCATCTCCTCCAATCCATGCACATTCACTGCACAACGCAAGAGCTGAAAGGCAATCAAATGAAATTCTCCCCCGCCCCCCAGCTGCACTGTATCCTGCGCTCTCTGCAGCCGCTCGCGCTCTGGTCATTGGACCCCTCTCTTTCCCCCCTCCAGCTCTCCACTGTGCATGGCCTGTGAATTTGACTGCATGAGATCTTACAGATAGCCGAGTGGCCACGCACCTGTGCACCTTAGAGGGAACATTGCTCCTGACTTGTGCCTTGTAGACAGTGGAAATGATGTGGGAGTCAGGAGGTGAGACACTCGCTGCAGAATACCCAGCCTCTGATCTGCTCTTGCATGTGGCTGATCCAGTTAAGTATCTGTTCAATGGTGACCCCCAGGCTGTTACTGGTGGATGCTTCGGTGACGGTAATGCCACCGAATTTCAAGGGGTGATGTTTAGACGTTCTCCTGTTGTGGATAGTCATTACCTGGAAGCTTGTGTGGCCTGAATGTTACTTGCCACTTATCGGCCAAAGTTGGAATGTCATCCAGGTGTTGCAGTATGCGGGCACGGACTGTTTCATTATCTGAGGAGTTGCAAATGGAACTGAACACTGTGCAATCAGCAGTGATCATCCCCACTTCTGTACTTACGATGGATGTAAGGTCATTGTTGAAGCAGCTGTAGATGGTCGGGCCTGGGACACAGCCCAGAGAGCCTCCTGCACCAATGTCCTGGGGCTGAGATGATTGGCCTGAAATAACCACAACAATTTACGTTTGTGTAAGGTATGACTCAGCTAGTGGAGATGTTTTCCCCCTGATTCCCATTGACCTGAATTTAATTGTGCTCGTTGATGCCACGCTCGGTCAAATGCTGCCTTGATGTGAAGGGATGTCACTCAGCTCACCTTTGGAATTCAGCTATTTTCTCTATCTTTGGGCCAAGGCACTAATAAGTAATGGAGCCGAGTGGTCCTGCAGAACCCGAACTGAGCATCGGTTAACAGGTTGTTGGAGAGTAATTGCCACTTGATAGCACTGTTGACGACACCTTCCATCATTTTGCTGATGACTGAGAGTAGACTGATGGGGCCGTAATTGGCTGGATTGGACTTGTCAATTTTATTGTGGGAGTATTCCACATTGTAGGGTAGATGCCTGTGTTGTAGCGGTACTGGAACAGCTTGGCTAGAGGCGTGGCTAGTCCTGGAGCACAAGTCTTCAGCACGGCAGCTGGGATATTGTCGAGGATCACAAATCCTTTGCTATATCCAGAGCGCTCAGCCGTTTCTTGATATCATGTGCAGTGAATTGAATTGGCTGAAGACTGGCTTCTGTGATGGTGGGAACCTCAGGCTGAGGCTGAGATGGATTATCCACTCAGCACTTCTGGCTGAAGATGGTTGCAAATGCTTCAGCTTTGTCTTTTGCACTCATGTGCTGGGCTCTGCCTTCATTGAGGATGGGAATGTTCATGGATCCCCCTCTCTTGTTAGTTGTTTAATTTTCCACAACCATTCACGACTGGAAGTGACAGGACTGCAGAGCTTTGTTCTGATCTTTTGGTTGTGGGTTCGCTTATCCCTGTCTATAGCATGCTGCTCCGCTGTTTGCTATGTATATAATCCTGTGTTGCAGCTTCCCAAGTTTGCACTACATTCTTAGGTACGCCTGGTGCTGCTCCTGGCATGCTCTTCTACAAGCCTGATTGGTCGCCTGGCTTGACGGTAATGGTAGAGCGAGGTATATGCTGACCGACGTGTTTACAGATTTGGTGGAATATAATTCTGCTGCTGCTGATGTCCCACAGCGTCTCCTGGTTGTATAGTTTTGAGCTGCTAGATCTGTTCTGAATCTATCCCATTTAAGGTGTGGAGATGCCGGTGTTGGACTGGGGTGGACAAATGTAAGAAATTACACAACACCAGGTTATAGTCCAACAGCTTTATTTGAAATCACAGGCTTTCGGAGCACTGCTCCTTCGTCAGGTGAAGTGGAGAGATGCATAAAAACACAGCTTATATAGTCAGAGAATAATGTCAGATGTTTACAGGTAATCTTTCTAACTGCCAATTATCACACCTCGGCAGAGAGATAATCACAGCAATCAAAGGTGTAAATGGTGTCCAAACAAGTCAGTCCGGAAAACATTACATCAAAGAACAATGAGGTGGGGTCACAAAGGGTCAAATATTGCAGATGCTGGGGTCTGTATAAAAAACAGACAAAAAACATTTTTTTTGCTGGAAACCACAGCATGTCTGGCCGCATCTGTGTGGAGAGAGCAAGCCAACGATGACTCGAGTCTGGATGACCCTACGTCAGGTGGGGTTACATGTAGCGTGACATGAACCCAAGATCCTGGTTGAGGCCATCCTCATGGGTGCGGAACTTGGCTATCAGTTTCTGCTCGACGATTTTGCGTTGTCGTGTGCCTCGAAGGCCGCCTTGGAGAATACTTACCCGAAGATCGGAGGCTGTATGTCCTTGACTGCTGAAGTGTTCCCCAACTGGGAGGGAACAGTCCTGCCTGGCGACTGTTGCACGGTGTCCGTTCATCCGTTTTCGCAGTGTCTGCATGGTCTCGCCGATGTACCATGCTCCGGGGCATCCTTTCCTGCAACGTATGAGGTAGACAACGTTGGCTGAGTCACATGAGTATGTACCATGTACCTGGTGGGTGGTGTCCTCACGTGTGATGATGGTACCTGTGTTGATGATCTGGCATGTCTTGCAGAGGTTGCTGTGGCAGGGTTGTGTGGTGTCGTGGTCGCTGTTCTCCTGAAAGCTGGGTAATTTGCTGCGAACGATGGTCTGTTTGAGGTTAGGCAGCTGTTTGAAGGCGAGTAGTGGAGGCGTGGGGATGGCCTTAGCGAGGTGTTCATCATCATCGATGACATGTTGAAGGCTGTGAAGAACATGGCGTAGTTTCTCCACTCCGGGGAAGTACTGGACGGCGAAGGGTACTCTGTTGGTTGTGTCCCGTGTTTGTCTTCTGAGGAGGGCTATGCGATTTTTCGCTGTGGCCCATCGGAACTGTCGATCGACGAGTCGAGCATCATACCCCGTTCTTACGAGGGCATCTTTCAGCGTCTGTAACTGTCCATCGCGTTCCTCCTCCTCTGAGCAGATCCTGTGTATTCGCAGGGCTTGTCCATAGGGGATGGCTTCTTTAACGTGGTTAGGGTGGAAGCTGGAGAAGTGGAGCATCATGAGGTTGTCCGTGGGCTTGCGGTAGCGTGAAGTGCTGAGGTGTCCGTCTTTGATGGAGATTCGTGTGTCCAAGAATGAAACCGATTCTGAGGAGTAGTCCATGGTGAGTTTGATGGTGGGATGGAACTTGTTGATGTTATCATGTAGTCTTTTCAGTGATTCTTCGCCATGGGTCCATAGGAAGAAAATGTCGTCGATGTATCTGGTGTATAGCATTTGTTGGAGGTCCTGTGCAGCGAAGAAGTCTTGCTCGAACTTGTGCATGAAGATGTTGGTGTATTGGGGTGCGAATTTGGTCCCCATGGCTGTTTCGTGAGTTTGGGTAAAGAACTGGTTGTCGAAGGTGAAGACATTGTAGTCAAGGATGAAGTGGATGAGTTGTAGGATGGCGTCTGGAGATTGGCTGTTGTTGGTGTTGAGTACTGAGGCTGTCGCAGCGATGCCGTCATCGTGGGGGATACTGGTGTAGAGTGCCAAGACATCCATCATGGCAAGGAGTGTTCCTGCTTCAACCGGTCCGTGGGTGCTGAGTTTCTGTAAGAAGTCTGTAGTGTCACGACAGAAGCTGGGGGTTTCCTGTACGATGGGTTTCAGGATGCCCTCGACGTATCCAGAGAGTTTCTCACACAGGGTTCCGTTGCCTGATACGCTAGGACGTCCGGGTGTGTTGGCTTTGTGTATCTTTGGGAGGCAGTAGAAGTCTCCCACGCGGGGAGTACATGGGATGAGAGCGTGTAGGATGCTTTGAAAGTCTGGATCGAAGGTCTTGATCAGTCTGTTGAGTTGACGGGTGTGTTCTTTGGTCGGATCTGCGGGTAACTGTCTGTAGTGTTCCTGGTTGTCCAGTTGTCGGTATGCTTCTTTGCAATAGTCCGTTCTGTTCTGTATGACGATGGCCCCTCCTTTGTCTGCAGGTTTGATGACGATGTTGCGGTTGGTCTTGAGAGCATGGATGGCATTGCGTTGTGCCCGGGTGACATTCTGGACTGTCTTGTGAGTGCGGCTGATGAATCTGGTGTTGATGCCTCTCCTGACAGCTTGAGCATACATGTCAAGCTTAGGGCAGCGACCCTCCGGAGGGGTCCAATTTGACTCTTTCTTCTTCGGTTGCTGCACTGCAGATCCCTCTGTCTGCTGGTCCGGATTATTGATTGTCTCATTGGGTTCGCTGCTGACATCTTGGGATTAGTGGAAGAATTCCCAGAGCCTCATTCTCCTGATGAATTCCTTTGTTTCTGCCGTGAGACCGATGGGGTCCATTTTGGTGGTGGGGCAGAACTTGAGCCCTCGGCTGAGAACTTCAATTTTGTCTGGTTGAAGGGTGTGGTCGGCCAGGTTGATGATGGACTTCCCTGTGGTTTCAACCGTGGTACCAGGGGATGCTTGCTTGCTGCTGCTGGGGATTCTGAGTTTCTCAAGCTTCCTGTTCTTGGTGTGCATGTAGGCAGCATAGTTCCATTGCCTCGTCTGTTTGGCGGTGTCTCGTAGCTGGTCTGCTGTGTCCTGAGCACAGGCTGAGAACATGGACTCCATCTCGGTTTCGAGGTTGCGGCGTCTGCTGTAGAGCTGGTGTACGAGATGGCTGAGGAGTGTGCGAGAGGTACGATGGCAGAGTCTCTCAGCATAGTCTGTGTTGTAGGTCGAGTTGAGTGGGTTCGTGATCTGTAGGCCTTTTGGGATCTTGTCTGCTTTCTTGCAACTCTGTAGAAACTTGATGTCTGTGTCAATATGCGCGATCTTCTTGGAGATCCTCTCCACTTTGAGCCGGCAGTTTGTAGTATCGATAGTAGCCATGGTGTGGAGATGCCGGTGTTGGACGGGGTGGACAAATGTAAGACATCACTCAACACCAAGTTATAGTCCAACAGCTTTATTTGAAATCACAAGCTTTCGGAGCGCTGCTCCTGCATCAGGTGAAGTGGAGAGATGCAAAAAACACAGCTTATATAGTCAGAGAATAATGTCAGATGTTTACAGGTAATCTTTCTAACTGCCATTTATCACACCTCGGCAGAGAGATAATCACAGCAATCAAAGGTGTAAATGGTGTCCAAACAGGTCAGTCAGGAAAACATTACATCAAAGAACAATGAGGTGGGGTCACAAGGGGTCAAATGTTGCAGATGCTGTGGTCTGTATGAAAAACAAAAAAACAGACAAAAAACCATTATTTTTGCTGGAAACCACAGCAGGTCTGGCCGCATCTGTGTGGAGAGAACAAGCCAATGATGACTCGAGTCTGGATGACCCTATGTCAGGTGGGGTTACCCGGATCATGGTACATCGGCGAGACCATTCAGACACTGCGACAATGGATGAACGGACACCGCGCAACAATCACCAGGCAGGAGTGTTCCCTCCCAGTTGGGGAACACTTCAGCAGTCAAGGACATTCAGCCTCCGATCTTCAGGTAAGCATTCTCCAAGGCGGCCTTCGAGACACATGACAACGCAAAATCGTCCAGCAGAAACTGATAGCCAAGTTCCGCAACCATTAGGACGGTCTCAACCGGGATCTTGGGTTCATGTCACGCTACATGTGGTTTCCAGCAAATAAAATGTTTTTTGTCTGTTTTTTTGTTTTTCATAAAGACCCCAGCATCTGCAACATTTGACCCCTTGTGACCCGATCTCATTGTTCTTTGATGTAATGTTTTCCTGACTGACCTTTTTGGACACCATTTACACCTTTGATTTACACCTTTGATATCTCTCTGCCGATGTGTGATAAATGGCAGTTAGAAAGATTACCTGTAAACATCTGCCATTAATCTCTGACTATATAAGCTGTGTTTTTATGCATCTCTCCACTTCACCTGATGAAGGAGCAGTGCTCCAAAAGCTTGTGATTTCAAACAAAGCAGTTGGACTATAACCTGGTGTTGTGTGATTTCTTACATTTATCCCATTTAACACAGTGGTAGTGCCACACAATGGTGCCCTCAGTGAGAAAATGGGACACCATCTCCACAAGGGCTGCGTGGTGGTCACTCCTACCAATATTATCATGGAAATATGCGTCTGCGACAGTTAGGTTGATGTGCACAAAGTCAAGTACGTTTTTCCCTCCTGTTGGTTCTCTTACCATCTGCTGCAGGCCCAGTCTGGCAGCTGTATCCTTCAGGACGCGTCCAGCTCGGTCACTAGTGGTGCTAACGATCCACTCTTGGTGATGGGCATTGAAGTCCCTCAACCAGAGTTAATTCTGTGTCCTTGCTACCCTCAGTGCTTTTTGCAAATTTTGTTCGATGTGGAGGACTACTGATTCATCAGCTGAGGGAAGGTGGCAGGTAATAACCAGCAGGAGGTTTCCTTGCCCATGTTTGACCTGATGTCATGAGACTTCATGGGGTCTGGAGCCAATGTTGAGGACTTCCCGGCCAACTCCCGACTGTGCCGCCACCTCCAGTGGGTCTGTCGTGTCAGTGGGATAGGACATACCCAGGAATGGTGATGGAGGATTCTGGGACATTGTCTAAAATTTATGATTCTGTCAGGCTTTGCTTCACTAGTCTCTGGGACAGTTCTCCCAATTTTGGCACAAAGGGGAATTTGCAGGGTCAAATTCTTGGGACCGAAACCTGTGCCTCAGTTGATGCCGCATGGTTCTATTATTATTTTAAAAATAAATTATAAAAATTAATTTTTATTTACATTTTTAATATTTGTGTACAATATTTCATCTCCTTTCTTAACCCCATGTGTATGCCCCAATCTTTATTTCACTATCTGTAACATTATAAAAAGTGAATTATAAAATCTGCTTGATATTTCCTAGATTTCTGTCTCTGAGAATTCTTCAACATGAATGGCTTTTTAGCCTGCTTGATGAAACCACTATTTCTGGACGCCAGCAATAGCCTATGGATGACGCCAGAATGAAATTAACGTCGGGAAAGGTGAAATATGCACCACAGATCCCGCTGAAAGCTTGTGGGCAGCTTTCTTCAAGGTCGGCACCATCATTTTGCTGCTGACTGTCAAATCTAGTCAACTGTCTCACAGGCTGCCCAATGCAGAGGAGCAATCAATACCCCATAGAAATTTGTCCTTAATTTTATATAATACATTGAGTTAGTATCTGGACATAGCCACAACATTTTAAAGCAAATAAATATATAGCTGCTTGGACCTTATGTGTTTCTTTGAGATGAAGACTAAGTAACTGGGAGAGAAAACTAAGGCATCATCACTGGTTGGACGTTGTAATCACACAATGACATGTTACAAGTTGAGTTTCCATTTTGAATGTGGGCATATCAATTTACAATGAAATACTTGTATATGAAAGCGTGACATGACGTGACAAAGTGACCTAAAGTGCTGTAGAGAAAAAAGTGCACTCAGGTGTAAGATTTTCATGATAGTATGCATAGATCTTATATAGTTATATATAAGCGGAGCGTGACCACACCAAATCTCTTTGGTTTGATTATTTGGGCCAGGTATTCTTGCTAACCATAGATCATGTCACGACATTTTATTGGCGTGCAATATTCATAACTAAGTTGAAACTTGCCCCTACCGTACCTTGCAGGCTCCAATGATCAAGACATAACCATAGTAGAATGTGTTATTGGCTACATTAGCCTGAAAACCTTTTGTTTCCCCCATTTCCGTGGATTTGCAAACCTTCGTAAAATATACAATGGTTCACAATTACTCTACAACCTGTTTAGGTCCCATGCAATCTATTTAGAATTACATTATTCTTCAACCATGCTGCATCCTGGTAAAATATTATTATTAAAGAAAAGTTTCACTGAAACTTACGTTCGTTACAAGAGGTGGTCACCATCCAAACTAAATATCAAAAACCCTAAGCATGTTTAGTGCAAAAAGATTGAAAGTTCTGTAAAATTATTTTTTTCAGAAATTGATCAAATTAAGAACAATTTGAGAATATCGGGTAAGTGAGCATACTACATCAAAGCATTACTGTTGGATACACGCTGAAATCTTTAACAATTGTCGCAGCTATTCGATAGCATGTTTTGTATCGTTATGTATTGGCATCAATATGACTTGACCAAGATATTGGCAGTGTTGCACTGAATAATAGGTCCTGTATCGGCCGTTGAATGTTTCATCCCTCCTGTTGAGTTCTGCATTTCAAATGTTCAATTGATGTTTCTTCATCAGATAAAGACGGAGGTAATTTTTTTTGCATTACCGCTGACACCTACTGCAACTGTCATGTTTTGAAACCAGTTTTGGATTTGTTCTTGTAACATAAAAGCCTTCGTGTTGGAAAAACGCTAAAATATTTACAATTATCGCAGTTATTCAGTGGAGTGATTTTTTGCCATTATGAATATGGATTTAGCAGGTGAGTGGCTGCGTTGCACAGAATAGAAGGTGCTGTAACATCTGCTCACTATTTTAATTTTAGTGTCATTGTCCGCCTTTCAAATATACATTTGATTTTTCTGCAACAGTTCAAAGCAGAATTAAAATAAAAGGGACAAACAGAAAACTTTAAAGTAACAGGCGGTTGATAAAAAAAAATCAACTCTTCTATTCCTGTATTAATGACCCACGATAGTAGCATTGTATTTCTGCTGTGATTTTTAACTTCAATTAAGATTATTGTTTTGTTCTGGAAGAGAACAGAGAAGGGCTGTTATTGATAATATTTTAAAAGAACGCAATTGATATAAACACAGAAAAACACAAATGAAAGATATTGACTTCAGCTCAAAAGAAGTTTCCTAATAACCTTTTGTTGTAATTAGGAATGTCAGTCTGAGCTCCGAGGCAGCACTCTCGCCTTTGAGTTTGATGATCGTGGATGGTAGCCACAGCCAGGAGACCTGAGCTCACAATCTGGGGTGACGCTTCACTATGGGCAATGCCGTCTTTCAGATGAGAGGAAAAACAGAGAACACGTCCGTTCCCACAGGTGGAAGTTAGGAATTGCATAGCACTGTTTGACGAGGACTACAGGAGTTCTGCAGTGTGACACATATTCCTCAACTAATATCAGTGAAACAGAACATGTGGTCATTATTCTCATTGCTGTCTGTGAGGCCTTGCTGTTTGGGAAGTGATTGCCACATTATCCTACATCACATCAGGTATTTCATTGGCTATGAAGCTTGATGTACAATTGAAGTGCACTAATTGCTGTAATGAGATCATAAAAGATTGTATATGAAAGTTAATGATTTTGTTTTACTAATGCCGTTCGATCTGATTGCCCAATTAATTAATCACTAGCCATAGAAGAAAATGTCTGATTTGGTAATCACTTCCTGTGGATGGACTTCTGTAATTAAGAGCTTCATCTGTTTCCTCGAAGTGTAGAAGAACCATTTAGACTGCTGATACAATAATGAAATAATTGCAACTGGTGATATGCTCAATGGTCCAGCATACAGACATTGGCATGAAACATCCCTTTCTGTAGCATTAGAATTTACGTTATCAGGGGAAAAAGGCAAAAAAAAATGATTAACCAAATTGTCTCGGAATTTGCAGTCGGGATCATGGCGAACTGGCAGTTTTCACCATCATTAGGCTTTTAAGTTGACCACAACTTCTGGATTTGGCGTTTGTGCAGGCGCATGCGGATATCCCGAAGTTGCGGTCTGTCAAGGAGAGCTCTGAAACTGGCTGCGCTGCGCCCCCACACACCTCCCCACACAGAGCCGGCAATCATTGAAGTCTCGTAAATCACTGAAACTGGCGAGAATTTGTTCCCTTCCACAGTAATTCCCCATTTAAAGGTAGAAACCGAGGGATTAGGTGTAACTGGGGTTTAAACAGCTTATTGACAGAAAAACACATGTTAATGACTGGAAAACAAATTTTATTGTTGTGCAGTATGAAATGTGTCCATTTTAATAAAAAAATAACAATTTTAAGAAAGTTTTCAATTTCAGTTTCTATTTTTTCTAACTTTTTTCAGGTTTGCCTTTTGCCCATGTGAGAGCCCCAATCTTTCTTTTGCTCTCCCTAACTATTTTAAAACGTTAGAATTTTATGGGCTGACTCACTTCCTTGTACGCTGTTTGTGAGAATTCTGCCTTTTGATTGGCTGCTTAGACAGCCTCTTGATGTAACAGCAGTTCGAACAGGGGGATCGCCATCCAGTTCCATTGAATTGAATTGAAAGGTCGGAAAACGTTCTCGACAAGGAGATTGCGAGATCCTTGTGGGTGCGTATTTGAGGGCCAGCAGCGAACACTTTGACTTTGCTGCTGACCACAAGTTCTGGGCCAAATAAATCGAGCATTTTGATGATTCTAAAGACAGTAGGAAAGCAGTAGAATACGATGTGGATTAAGAGGTGCTTCACATTGCCTTAAATTTAGACATCAAATAATCTTGCTTGCTGTTATTTCTTCTATAATAGGTTATTAGTGATACTAATTAACACAAAGCTGAAGCGTTTGCAACCTTCTTCAGCCAGAAGTGCCGAGTGGATGACCCATCTCGGCTTCATCCTGAGGTCCCCACCATCACAGAAGCCAGTCTTCGGACAATTCAATTCACTCCTTTGATGCAGCAAAGGCTACGGACCCCAAAACTTCCCGGCTGTCGTGTTGAAGACTTGTGCTCCAGAACTAGCTGTGCCTCTAGCCAACGTGTACTAGTATATTTACAACACCAGCATCTACCCGACAACGTGCAAAACCTCCCAGGTATGATCTGTCCACAAAAAGTAGGACAAATCCAACCTGGCTAATAACTGCCCCATCAGTCTATTCACAATCATCAGCAAAATGATGGAAGGTGTTGTCGACAGTGCTTTCAAGCGGCACTTACTCACCAATAACCTGATCGCCGATGCTCAGTTTGTGTTCTGTCACAACCGCTAGGCTCCAGACCTCATTACAGCCTTTGCCCAAACACGGACAACAGAGCTGAAATTCAGAGGGGAGGTGAGATTAACTGCACTTATCATCACAGCAGCATTTGACCGAGTGTGGCATCAAGGATTCCTAGTAAAATTGAACTCAATGGGAATCATGGGGCAAACTCTCCAATAGCTGGAGTCATAGCTATCACAAAGGAAGATGGCTGTGGTTGTTGGAATGCAATCATGTCAGCATCAGGACATTGCTGCAAGAGTTACTCAGGGCTGTGTCCTAGGCTCAACCACCTTCAGCTGCTTCATAATGACCCTCACTCCATCATAAGGTCAGGAGTAGGGATGTTTGCTGATGATGGTACACTGTGCAATTCCATTTGCAACTCATCAGATAAGGAGCATATTGGACGACATTCAGGTTTGGGCTGATACATGGCAGTTAACATTCTTGCCTTGTAAGTGCCAGGTAATGACCATCTCCAACAAGTGAGAGTGTAACTAGCTCACCTTGACATTCAACGGCATTACCATGGCTAAATCCCCACCATAAATATTATGGGGGTCACCTTGGACCAGAAACTTAACTGGATTAGCCACATAAATACTGTGGCTAAAAGAACAGGTCAGAGGCTCGGTATTCTGCGGCGAGTGTCTCACTTCTTAACTCGCCAAAGGCTTTCCACCATCTACAAGGCACAAGTCATGACTGTGATGGAATACTCTCCACTTGCCTGGATGAGTGCAGCTCCAACAACACTCAAGAAGCTCGACACCATCCAGGACAAAGCAGCCCGCTTGATTCCTACCCTAACCAAAACCCTAAACATTCACTCCCTCCACCACCGGCGCATGGTGGCTGCAGGGTGTAGCATCTACAAGATGCACTACAGCAACTCGCCAAGTCTTCTTCGACAGCATCTCCCACACCTGCAACCAATACCACCTAGAAGTACAAGGCCACCAGGCGCATGGGAGCACCAGCACCTCCAAGTATCCCTGCATGTCACACACCATCCTGAGTTGAAAATTTATCGCCAGCCCTTCATTATCGCTGGGTCAAAATTCTAGAACTCCCTCACTAACAGCACTATGGGAGTACATTCACCACACAGACTGGCCTTGTCAGCGACGCCCACATTCCAGGAACGAATAAAAAACAATAAGTTATCTTAGCAAGAACTGTCTTTGTTACAAACAAAACGTCATTTTAGTATGGTTCAAGAAATATGTGCATTTTTTTAAACAAATTCTCTGAATTGTAGCAAATACAATAATATAATTGTTCAAATAACAGTTTTTCAAGAAATCAGCTGCATTCTTCAAAATGACGTGAAACATCTGTTACATATGCTCAACAGCAGCACCTGATAAAGGCACACGTAAGTTTCCAAATAGAAAGGCTACATATTAAAATACTAACCATTTGTAATACTTGCAATTTTTTCTCTTGGACAATGGCTTTCTAATAAATTTGCCCACATTTAATTAAAAAAAAATAACTGAACATATATCATTGTTATTGACTTAATTTATAAAATTATTTTTACTTACATTAATGATAGATGGAGAGCACAACGATAGATAACTAAAATACGTTGCTAAATTGAAGCATGAATGTAATACCATATGACTAGCTATTGTGTTCAAGTAGTTTGTGTGGGTTTCCCGTTGTCTGATATGACAGTGAACATTCGCATGTTGCTATCTCTCAATCGCTATTGTCTCTCAACTTATTTTATAAGTCATTCCTTTGATTTGATATCTTTCTATCGTCATTCTCTGGATGTGGACAGCGCTAGCAAGGCTTGCTTTATTGCCTACCCCCAGTTGTCCAAACCACGTGGCTTGCTAGCCCACATTAAAGGGCAGTTAAGCGTTTACCAGAAAAGCAAAATGCTGGAAATACTCAGCAGCTCAGGCAGCATCTGTGGGGAGATAAATTGAGTTAACGTTTCAGTTCACTGAGCTTTCGTCACCCTGAAAAGTTAACTAAGATTCTACTACATTGGTCTGGGAGTCACATTTCGGCCATATCAGGTAAGGGTGGCACGTTTCCTTCCTAAAGGACATTAATTTTAATTTTTGCAACAACTCTCCAGCTTCATGGTCACTTTTATTGATCACAGCTTTCTCGAAGCCCCGAAAAATGGAAAAGACCTATCTGTTAAATTTTCCATGATAAACAATTGCCTTATATGTGAACATACAAATATGATGGTCAGGAAAACACCAGTTGGTATATCAAGCCTGCCTCACACTCTTGATTTCTGGAACATCATTACTAGACACTTACTACCAGCAACGCCAGCACCCCGACCCCCATAGCCTCGTATTAACCTGGGAGAGGCAGAACATAACATATAAAAGCCCAGTGCCAGTAAGAGAAAGATGCTATGGACATGCCTCTCCGACAGCCCCAGAGGATCTAAACTAGTGTTTGAGATCACTTAGATCATGTGTTTTGTGTAAAACCAGTTAATTCTATATGAAGCGATCTATTGCTCAGTCAAACACCGGCACAGTTCCCTCCTGAAGGCATGCAGACAGTCAACACCCACCGTACCAGCCTGCAACGTATTCCAGAGGCTCACTACTTTCTGGGAAAAAAAGAAGAAACGCCTCATATTCAGTCTATTAGTACTTTCACATAGGTTAAACGCATGTATCCTGGTCGTTTACAATCTGTTAATCTGGATATAATTGATAAAGTGATGCCCTATATAGCCCTTTTATTAGTTTATAGAAATCTATCTGTTCACCTCTGAGTCTACTCAGCGCAAAATGTAATCGACCCATCCCCGTAAGCCTATCAGAGACACCAATGTTCTCTAAGCTAGTAGTCATTTTCGTAGCTCTGCTCTGAACCTTTTATGATCCATCATGTGAGGGGAACAAAAGTGTTTACAATATTCCAGATGAGCCCTAACCAGTGACCTGTTTAATGACAGATTGCTGTCCCTTCATTTGTACGATACTGCTATGAAGCCAACCACTACCCTACCCCTAGTGGAAATTACTGATAATATTCATACAGGCTTATCCACACCCGTTACCTATTACGTTTCGGTTGAGGGATTGGTGCCAGTTCCTAATTCAAGGTGTCCCATTCTTACTGATGCAGTAAGATGTCAAATCTTGTGAAGTAACGTTGTGTGAGGTACCTTATCAAAGGTCCACTTAAAGACCAGAAATGCAATGTCGAAAGCATTCCCCTCATGCACTACCCCAGTGACTTCCTCAAACAAATCAACCAAGTTTGTACGACACGGCCTTCTTTTCTGGCAGCCGCAATGAGTATTTTTAATGCCCCCTTTTCTTTCACAATGGCTATTAAGGCCATCTCTTTGGGTCCATTCAAGAATATTCCCAATGATGGATGTGCGACTGATGGGCCTGTAATTCCCTGGCTCTTATTTGTACCCTTTTCTTAAAACAGGAACTACACAAGCTATATTCCAGTCTAACGAACTTTCTCTGATAATTGAGCTATTGTAGATAATGGCAAGGGGCTCACAGAGCACCTGTCCCACATCTTTATTCCCCTAGTGTGGATGTTAGCTGGACCTGGAGCATTATTTATTTTGCATTTTCATATTCTATTCAAGGTGACCTTAATATCTATTTTAATATTGACAACGCTAATCATCGGATTACATAGGACTACATATGATATACGGCACAGAAACAGGCCATTCGGCCCAACCAGTCCATGCCAGCGTTAATGCCCACTCGAGCCTCCTCCCGTCTTTCCTCTTCTAAATGTATCAGCATAACCCTCTATTCCCCTTTCCCTCATATGCTTGTTTAGCCTCCCCTTAAACAAATCTATACTATTCGCTTCAACCACTCCCTGCCGTAGCGAGTTCCACATTCTCACCACTCTTTGGGTGAAGCAGTTACTTCTACATTCCTTGGATTTCTTTGTGACTATCTTATATTGATGGCGTCTAGTTATGCTCTTCCCCACAAGTGGAAACTGCATCCACTCTGTCAATATTTTTCATAATTTTGAAGACCTCTATTAGGTCACCCTCAGCCTTCTTTTTCAAGAGAAAAGAGACCCAGCCTGTTCATCCTTTCCTGATATGTATACCCTCAAATTTCTGGTATCATCCTTGTAAATCTTCTCCGCATCCTCTCCAGGGCCTCTATATCCTTTTTATAATATGGGGACGATAACTGTTCACAGTAATCTAAGTGTGGCCTAACTAAATATCGATACAGTTTTAGCATAACTTCCCTATTTTCAATTCTATACCTCAAGAAATAAATGCAATGCTTGGTTTGCTTTTTTATGGCCTTTCTAACCTGTGTCGCAACTTTTAGTGATTTGTGCAATTGTACTCCCATTGTTCCTCTACCCCACCTAGACTCACACTCTCCAAGTGATAAGTGACCTCCTTACTCTTCTTACCAAAATGTAATACCTCACATTTATCTGTGTTGAACTTCAGTTGCCAATTATATGCTCATTCTGCAAGATTATTAATCTCCACTTGTAACTAGTTGCAGCCCTCCTCAGTATGGACTACCCCCCGACCCCCAATTTGGTGTCATCCACAAAATTAGGAATAGTTTTTTTGATTCCAAAGTCTAAATCTTTAATGTAAATTGTGAACGGCAGTGGTCCCAGCACTGATCCTTGTGGAACACAATTACTCACCTTCTGCCACTCTAAATAGCTATCTTTACTCCTACTCTCTGATTTCTCTCCTGAATCCAGCCGGAAATCTATTCTGCTACTTGTCCCCTGACTCCGCATTCTCTGACCTTGTCCATCAGTCTATTATGGGGTACTTTATCGAAGGCCTTTTGAAAATCCAGATAAATTACATCTACTGCATTACCATTGTCTACTCTCTCTGTAGCCTCTTTAAAAAAATCAATAAGTTTGGTCAAGGAAGACTTTCCCTTTTGAAATCCATACTTATTATTCATTATTATATTTTTGGTTTTCAGATGTTCTTCTATTTTTTCCTTTAGTAGGGGTTCCATTATTTTTCCTACCAGCAATTTTAAGCTGACTGGTCTATAATTCCGTGGACATGTTCTATCCCCCTTCGTAAATATCATTATTATGTTAGCTATCCACCGGTCCTCTGGCATTATACTTTTCAAATGAATTATTAAATATGCGTAGTAATCCCTCTGCTATATCTTCTCTAGATTCTTTTAAAATGCGTGAATGCAATCCATCCGGACCAGGGGTTTTATCCTCCCTCAGATTGATTAGTTTATTTAATATATCTCCTTTTTTATTTTAAATGCACTTATCTCATTACTAATCTTATCATCATCCAATGTCATGTTCATCAGGGTAAACAATACAGGGCACCCCACAGATTCAACATAATTATCATGCACATGAATATAGATTTATGCGAAATAGTCATTTAGCAGCTCTTCTATAACCTAACAATCATTTTGAATCCGTCCTGAACTATCTTTCAGTGGCGCTTTATGAACATTACTGGTCTTCTGCCTACTGACATACCTGAAAAAACTTTTGATATTACTATCACAAATGCGCACCATTTTCTTTTAAAGCGATGTCTTTGCTTCTCTAAGAATACTTTTGTGTCCTTTAATTTCATGTGATACTTGTCCCTGTTTCCCTGTGAGTTAAATCATTTAACTGTATAGAATTCCTTTTGCTTCAATCCAACCTGTCTTTGCACGTTTCTTATCAACCAGAATTGTTTTGTTTTGGCATTTGCCCTTTTTTAACTACTGATGCATACATGACTTCATTCTTTCTGAGAATTATTATAAAGGGAACACAATGGTCCCAGTATTTGATTGCCTATCTAATAGGTTTGAAGGATTGCGTAGTCCACTTTAGCCAGATCTCCAGCCATTTTTGTAAAATTAGCCCTCTTTAAATCAGGTACCAGCATAAGATTAGCTATTGCCTTTGATGGTCGGTTAAGATGAAATCTGTTGATATCACGATCAGTGTTGCTCAAGTTTTCCCACACATGGAGGTTTGCTATAGCTGTAGGGTCACTGAAAATCAACAAATATAAAACTTGTGCATCCCTAGACGCTTCACCAACATGCTGTGTTAGGAAACAATTTTTAAAAGTATCCACAAAAGTATCAGCATCTCTCCCTGCTACACTAGCTGGCACAGCATCATACCATTTTGAATACAAAAGCAGGGCAGTTATGCTGAACCTTTATAAAGCTCTGGTTAGGCCACAACTAGAATATTGTGTCCAGTTCTCATCAGCACACTTTAGGAAGGATGTGAAGGTCCTTGAGAGGGTGCAGAGGAGATTTACCAGATTGGTTCCATGGGTGAGGGATTTTAGCTACAAGATTATGTTGGATAAGCTGTGGTTGTTCTCCTTGGAGCAAAGGTGGCTGAGGGGAGATTTGATAGATGTGTACAATATTATGACTGGTTTGGATAAGGTAGACAGAGAAGGGCTGTTCCTATTAGCTGATGGTTCAAGGACTAGGGGACAAAGATTTAAGATTTTAGGTCAGAGATACAGGGGGTTGTGAGGAATAATTTTTTTACACAGCAGGTGGTAATGACCTGGAACACGTTGCCGACGAGGGTGGTGGAAGCGGAGATGATCAATGATTTCAAAAGGAAATTGGATAGGCACTTGTGGGAAATAACCTTGTAGGGCTATGGTGATAGAGCGGGGGAATGGGGCTGATGGGATTGCTCAAGAGAGAGCTGGTGTGGACTCGGTGGGCCAAATAGCCTCCTTCTGTGCCGTAATGACTCTATACAAGGCAAGTTGAAATATTGCATAAAACAATTTCGGCCCAGACTAGAACCCTTAGAAATTTGAGTACATAGATCCTCAGCATCTATGGATGGCTGTCCTGGTGCTCTATAGCAGGTGACAATCATAAAATTAAGGTGATTAGCTTGAACTAATTGACTCCAAGCAGATTCAGCTGCTGTTTACCAATTGTATCCATCTTAAAACAGTCACACCCTATGACATGCATCTATGCTCCATAATTTAAATCTTGCCATTTCTCATTAATACCTATAACATCAAGGATTTGTAACACTGCATATTATTTTATTTTCAGCAGTTTATTTCTAAGACTTGTTGCATTAGCATAGCAACATTTCAAGGGTATCTGAATTAGCTGATTTGCGAACCACTCCTTTGGATCTCTTAGCTGTGGCCTTAGAATAGCAGTGTATTGTATTAGGGCTACCAACCCCAGTACAACTGCAGAGTGGTTTATCTGTTGTAACCAAAGGTCCCAATTCATTTAAATGTTCCAGAAAGCTTCCTCAAATTGATCAACTAACATCTGTGCACACAGAAAATTTAGATGGAGGGCGCAGCTCATATAAAGTTCACATTAGCGTTGTAAATGTATCTAGTTGTACATTAAAGCATGATACACAGAACCTCGAGCCATAAGTTGAGTTCAATGATTCAGCTGTTCCTTTCTGCAGAACCCCATAGCACTGGAGGAAGTGCAGTGATGATAACCTGCGCTCCTATGCGCTTTAGTGCATGAACCAAATTGTTGTTTTTGTCCTCCTATCTATTGCATTATTATTTCCAGCATGCATTGCCACTATGGTCCCGTCTTATCACCTTTCATGAAGTCGTTCACTCAGTCATGTAGATCCTTAACTCTACTCCTAGATTATTTAAAACTGCAGGACAAGGCCTTATCTCTGCACAGCATGGAGTCCGTATTTCTAACCTTTCCTTCAACATTTTTTGTGAAATAGTTAATAGACGTTGATGTTGATAAGTATCTACTTGCAGCTGCGAGTCATATTTTTAAAGCTGTATATGCGAGGTTTACATTTTAACGAGAAATATCCATTTATATAGTCGATAATATATTTTTATCATTTCTGCAAATTCTGAAAGCAGTGCAGGGAACAGTCAGACAATTATGTAAATGTTCACAGTTCAAGGTGTTCCACAAAATATACAGGTCTGGCTGTTAATTAAGCTGTCAGAATGAGAACTCTGGTATGATACGTCACATGTTTACAATATTTTGCCTGAACAGAATAACGTAAAATAAAAAAGAGACAGATAACTGTTTAAGGAGAAAAATGACGCTTTGATATAACTTCATTTTCACATACCTTTAGCTCGTTATCTCATTTGCTTCCCTTTTTGTACATTAATCGGAATGAACTAGATAGAGCTTAGTTATTACGGTTGTCTATATGTTTGTATTCTTGTTATTTTCTACGGAAAGAAAAGGAAAGACCAAATGGAAGTTGATAAATAATTTAAAAATTGGATGTGATTGGTGTAGAAGTGAAAAAGTCACATAATAGAGAAGCCATAGATTTCAAATTGCTTTTGTGATATTCTATCGTCCAAATCCAATCAAAAGAAACGTGTTATTAGCCGTTCTTCCACTTTGTGCAACACTTGTGGTAGAAATCTTTCCTTTGGTCTGTTATTTCGAGGGCTCCAAAAATCGTTCATGGATTTGACCGTACATAGGTATGAAATTAATTCGTTTCATAGACCTGATAAATAATCGAATAAGGGTCAGTAAATATGTCGTTACCGGGCTTTGAAAGGTGAGAATAAATGGGAAAAATCGCAATGATATATGTGTAAATTGCCTGGATGCTTCTGGTATTTTTTTTCAGAAACTGATACTGATAAAACAGGTGAGATAGACAACAAAATGTTATATTGGACTTTTAATATCCATGCTATTTTTTTGGTATAGACTAATATTAATACTAATGGGGAATGCCATATTGCACTTTGATTTTCTGCTTGTGCCTGCCCAGTATGCAATTTTCATCGCAGCTGCAGGGGTACCAAGTTTGAAAACCCTACACAGTGTTGCATATGTTGGCTTGTTTCTGGACAGTGTCCTAGAATCATAGAATGATACAGCACAGGAGAAGGCCTTTCAGACCTGTGTCGGCTCTTCGAAAGGCCAACCAATTAGTCCCACTCCCCTGCTCTGTTCCCAGAGCCCTGTAAATTTTCCTACTCAAGCATTTATCCAATTCCCATTTGAAAGTAGTTACTGAATCTGCTTCTGCCACACTTTCAGGCAATGCATTCAAGATCATAACAAGTGGCTGTGCAAACAAAAAATCATCATGTCACCTTTGGTTCTTTTGCCAATTATCTTTATTTCTCCTTACCGACCAAACCGTCACTGGAAACCGTTTCTCCTTATTTATCCAATCAAAACGCTTTATGATTTGAAAACCTCTAATAAATCTCCCCTTAACCTTCTCTGCTCTAAGGAGAACAGCCACAGCTTCTCCAGTTTTTCAGCGTAGCATGAGTCCTGCATCCCTGGTACCATTCCAGCAAGTCTCCTATAAACCTTTGCGGAGGCCTTCACATCCTTCCTGAAGAGTAGAGCCCAGAACTGGCCATAATATTCCATTGGGGCCTAACAGCTTTGAGTAAAGGTTTAGCATTACTTCCTTGTTTTTGCACTCTATGCCTCTATTCAGAATGCGAAAAATCCCGTATGCCTTTTGAGCAGCTTTCCCAACTTGCACTGCCACCTTCAAAAACGTGTGTACGAACACCCCCAGGTTTTTCTGTCCCTGCATCACCTTTATTGCCTCTCTTCATTCTTCCTACCAAAATGAATCACTTCACAGATCCGTTTAGGCAAAATTACTGCGAGGTAAAATTGGTCTTGGGCAGTAATCACCAAAGGGCTGATAAAGAATTAGCAGACATTTTGGTCTCAGACCACAAGTACGCTTGGAGATCTTGACTTAGTGTGATAGTGTAGAATAGATGAAAGCGAATAGGCAACCCGTTGTAGGTTTGACCTCAATGGAAATAAAAATCGGGAGAGATGTAAATTGGGCCGCCGATTTGCTATTGAATGTTTTACTCTATCGAACAAACTCCAAACATACCCTAAGGCCTCTGAATAAAAAATCAGAAGAGAACACTTCAGATAGTATACCCACTAATTCAGTTTGGCTTCAATGACTGATAACATATGGCCTTCTTGGCTGAAACATTCTACTCACACTGCTGCATTCATGTAACTGCTTAACGTTTTTCTAACGGTGATTAGCAGGACTTGCTTTTGCAACATAAAAAGTCAATGTTGGGGAACACTGAAACATTTATAGTGTCCTTAGATGATGAACAGCATGCTGTGCTGTGTATATATTTGAAAAATGATGCTTTTACGAGGGCATAATTTCTGTTCCACGTAATGAAAATGATCACATTGTAGATTGACAACGGTTTGATTCTTGACACATTTTCTACATATTTCATGTACTTTGTTTTGTTTTCAACGGACGCAACAGTAGCATCTCAATAATTAGATATTGTTGAAGCAAACGTATAACTTGCAAAATTGCATTACTTCTGAAACAATATCAAGTGTTTTCTGTCATGTTATTAATTGTATAAACTGTAGTCTACATGTAGTGTCATTGTTACGTGTAATGTCGGTTGGTTTTGCCCAGTTATCGTTCGGAACATAGAGAAAAGGAGTGGCTAACATTGTCAATTGGGATAGCAACAGATAAGTAGTAGTAAATTAAATTTCACTGAGCTAAAACATCTCTTAATGGCTCATTCTACTTCAATGTATTGAACTGGGTGATAATTAAGCAGTCGGAATAAGATCTCTCAAAATATTTTAACTCTGGAGACAACAAGGTCAGCGAAAAAGAGAAAGGTAACAGTTGCGAAGACAATATACCATTTAATATAACTTAGTTTTAACATACCTTCCCATCTTTATCTCTTGTCGTTCGATGTTTTCAAATTAATTGGAGTGAATTGGATCTAGCTTAAATATTTTTGCTGTTTATGTGATTGTATTTTTACTATTTTATATGGAAAGGAGAGTCCAGATGGATGTATTAATACAACGTTGATGCTACTGTCATAGAAGCGAAAGAACAACATTATAGAAAAGCCGTGACTTCAACTTACTTTTTATTGCAACTTTCTATCATCCAAAACCAATCAAATGTTCATATTTATAACCGTTTGTCCACTTTGTGCATCACTTGTGGTAGAACACTCTCCTTTGGTGAATAATTTAGTCTGCAATTTTGAGGACACTTACATCCGTTCACAGATTAGACTTTACATAGATATGAAATGAATTGGCTTGATAGATCTGCTAAAGCTTTGAATAAGGGTCTGTAAATATGTCAATACCGGCCTTGGAAAGATAAGAATAAATGGGAAAATCACAACGATATTTATGTAACATGCTGCGAGGATGCGGGTATTTTGCTTTCCTGAAATTGAAAAACTGAATGAAAATTTGTTGGTGAGATAGAATGCTGAAAGGTTTATTGGTCCCCTATTAGCCATGCTATTTTTTTCGGCATGTACAAATACCAGTGTGGTGTAGCATAATGCGTCTTGGTTTTCTCCTGGTGCCTGGCCTGCCTACATTTTTCATCGCGGTTAGGGGAAAATCAAATTTTAAAAGACCACATGGTGCTGCAAATGCTTGCATGTTTTTACATCTGTTTTAGACAGACTATCTGAGGGTTCAATCGGCCTTGAGTGGTAGTGTAAACTGTGGGTAACGAATCTTCGGCCAGTTTAACACCCCGCCCGATTTTAATTACACTTGACTTCCATGGAAAATAAAATCGGTTAGTTTGCCCATTCGCTGACGTTCATTTTGCACTATTGCTTAAGACTAATTTCCCCCAACGTTTCTATCCATACCACATCAATGTAAGATAAACTGTGAAATAGTTACAATATCTGACAATCATCAGCGGCCTATAGCGTACCTTATGAGGGTAAAGTTGATAATTGACAGAAGGACTAAAGGGGTTCATAGCGAATTTGCAGCCCGTTTTAAACCAGATCTGATGGTCTTTTTCACGGAAAAGAAAGCCGGGGGGTGGGCGGCAGTTTTATAATGGGCAGCTCAGCAAATATAACGTTCTACACTATTGCCAATTTTTAAAATAACCTCTATTTTTCTCTTTTTGCCGAACAGCAGAAACAATGAGTTCAGGTATGTGCTCAGAATAATAAAATATATCTAATGCGTTGGAATAAAAGAACAAGCTTTTTAATTGTAATTTATTTGATTTTCATTCTGTTAAATTGATTCAGCGTGATTTACTGTGTGGAAAATCGAGAAGCCTATTTCTAGAATCAGCATCTGCATCAAAAACAGCGTGATTAAATTGGTCTGTGGTCAATCTCGTGGGCGCAAATAAAGTGGGGAAACAGCTCGCCCTAGAGTACTATCTAAAAGGGGCATCTTTGCTGACTGAATATGAATACTCGGAATTGGTATAGAATTGCAACTTGTGGACAGAGCGTCGAGCTCGGATTTTGAATCCGAAAGCGAAAATCAACAACAACCGCAACTTGCATTTATATAGTGCATTTAATTAGTGAAACATCCAAGGCGCTTCACAGAAGCATAATCAGAACAAAAAATGACACCGAGCCAAAGGGAGAGCTTGGTCAGACAGGCAGATTTGAAGGAGCATCATAAAGGAGGATGCAGAGGTGGAGCGACGAGAGGTTTAGGGAAGAAAGTCCAGAGATTATGGCCTAGACAGCTGAAGGTAATGCAGCCAGCGCGAAATTTGCACCCAGGAGTAATACAAAAATCGATCCCAACTTGTTAGCCTAACAATATCAGTTAGATTTTTTAAAAATGTTATTCCCTGGTCATTAAGCATTGCGTCAGCCAAACACAGACAATCTACCAAAAAGATACATAATTAGCGAAGAAAATATGTTGGATTAGTCTTCCTTTCAATTAAGAGGTAATTTTAACATTTGGCAGTCGTGTAAAACGGGTGATGATATATAAGCCGCCGTTATACACCCCGCGAAATTTGCTTTTCTTTTGACTTCTTTGGGGTCCTGGTTCAGCAGTGGCCCACGTTACTTTTGGGGCTCTGCAGCAGAATTTTTGCCTCCCCGGGGTGCACATCAATATTTCCATACCTAGCTTTGGTGGCTCTGTCAGCTCCATCACGGATGGAACTGATCAGAGAATGCATGGAGCACACTTCTACCAATTACGACTTAGAATGGTTATCGGGGCCTATTTTCATCATAGGACCCCAATTTCCATTTTGAAAGGATATCACCACCTAAAATAGGTAGGGATTTGGCTGCACAGCGGTAGACTCCTGTCAAAATGGAGCTTGCTGCATCTTCGGTGTTAATGGTGGAAGAAGGCTACTGACCACATTTTCAAATCGTCACTGCCCCGTTAACGCCAGCCAACAAAGTCAAAATCGGTCATATTTTCGCTGATCAGAAGAAGGGATGGCTGATAAATATAAAGGTATGAGCTCAGGAAAATATAAACACTGAAGAGGTTAAGCGATGATTAGATACGGGTCATCAAGGTTCTATATGATAATTATTATTTTACAACCGATATATTGTTTCCACTGGTCACTCTGACAATAATTATAGGGTATGTATTTAACATAATTACAGAAAAAAGGGGAGGTCCGAAAACGTATTTTAACTGAATGTGGTTAGAATGCAGAACGTTCTGCTACAAATCGATGCTGAAGCAAAGTTCATATATTGGTTTCGTTATTTGCTTGGAATACGGCAGTATAAAAGGTTTAAAGGGAGCCTCCATGAAAGTAGCGTTAGTCTTGCGGTGTTATGTACATTTAGACTGCAATGAAGGCTCTGGGATGAAGGACATGTTTCTGTGCTTTAAAATTTATTCATTTTAAGTGATTCCTATCGATTCAAGTGTTGTTGATGAAGCACTTTATCACTTCATAACAGAGTAGTACACGCTACTCAGTAGCATCTATTGCAGCTAATGTGCAAATTGATGAATTCTGCTGAATTGACATCTACCACCCAGCCCCCCAAAATACTTAATTAGAAAAGCACCATTCAAATTTCCAAATAACACTGCAAACCAGATAGCATTTAATTTATTATTATTACTATTATTATTAATATTCTTATTATTATCATGCCCATCATCATCTTTATTAGCAGTAACAATAGTAATAGAGGAAAGGTGCACTATAGCAGTGATACTATCGTACTTTTCTTTGATGGAGGTGAGCACATGAACGCGCAGTCAAAGCATTGATGGGGGAGGTGGGGTAATTTTTAATTTTTGGCGATGGTTATATGGTGACCATCAGATTGGCTGCCAGTTAAAACACGCCCGCTGCAGAAGCTCCTCAGGCCAGTGTCCTAGGCCTAACCATCTTCAGCTGCTTCGTCAATGACCTTCCCTCCATCATTATTTTAAAAGTGGGGATGTTCGATTATGTTTGCACAGTGCTCAGTTCCGTTCACAACTCCTCAGAAAATGAAGCAGTCCATGGCCATATGCGGCAAGACCTGGACGACATTCAGGTTTGGACTGATATGTGGTAAGTTAGATTCGTGCCACATAAGTGCCAGGCAATGACTATCCCCAAAAAGAGAGCATCTAATCACTGCCCCTTGACATTTAACGGCATTACCATCGCCAAATTCCCCCACCATTAACATCGTGGGCTTACCATTTACCCGAACCCTACTGGACCAGCCACATAAATACTATGGCTACAAGAGCAGGTCAAAGGCTGGGTATTCTGCAGCGAGTGTCTCACCTCCTGACTCCCCAAATCCTTTCCACCATCGACAAGGCGCAAGTCATGAGTGTGATGGAATATTCTCCACTTTCCTGGAGAAGTGCAGCTCGAACAGCACTCAGGAAGCTTGACACCATCCAAGACAAAACAGTCCATTTGATTGGCACACCATCCAGCACCTTATAAAGCCACTCCCTCCACCACCATGGCACCGTGGCTGTAGTGTCCACCATCTTCAAGATGCACTGCAGCAACTTGCCAAAGCTTCTTTGACAGCACGTCAAAAACCACGACCTCTACAATCTAGAAGGACAAGGGTAGCATTTGCATGATAAAACCATCACCTACAAGTTCCTCTCCGAGTTACACACGATCCTAACTTGGAAATATATCGCCGTTCCTTCATTGTCGTTGGGTCAAAACCCTGAAAATCCATCCCAAATAGCACTGTGGGAGTAACTGCACCATACGAACTGCAGCTGTTCACAAAGGTGGCTTCGTTTCACCTTCTCAATGCAAATTATGGATGGCAATAAATGCTGGCTTTGCCAGCGACGCCCACATCCCAGGAACGAATAAAAAATGGGAATGAAATTGGGTGGTGTGTAAAAGGGTGGACAATCTGATGTCGCCCATATTACACTGTCAGCTAGATTGAAAATCACTGCCAAATTTTAGGTTGAATTGTCATATTATTCGTCGACTTTGATATCATTTCGTACTTAAATGACAATGCGTTCACACCCTTGACAGTGACTTGCTGATTTCACAGTTGATTCCAGTTGCCATCCTCTGAGTAAAAGTTACACTACAAATTCTTAAACATTGATCTAAATGTATAGCACCAAACTTCTACTTTATTAGACCATGTGGTTTATAATAGCCTTTGGAGGTCACAATATTAGAACTGGACGTTTTTACCTGGCTGGGAAGGTCTTTGCTGCTCAAGGTACTAAAGGAACAGTCAATTATGGAATGATGAGATCCAAATGGAGATTTGTCTTCGTGAACAAAAAGTTTGAAGCAGCAGAATTAGCCTGGATTTTTTTTTAGAGATCCTCCCATTCTTGCCGAACATAAGAACATAAGAATTAGGAGCAGAAGTTGACCATATGGCCCATCGAGCCTGCTCCACCATTCAGTTAATTCATGGCAGATCTTCAACGTCAACTCTACTTTCCTGCCTGAACCTCATATCCCTTGATTCAACTAGGGTCCAAAAATCTATCTCAGCCTTGAATGTACCTAACGACTCAGCATTCACAGCCCTTTGTGGTAGATTATTCCAAAGCTTCAGAACCCTTTGAGTGAAGAAATGCCTCCTCATCTCGGTCTTAAATGGCCGACCACTTATACTGTGACTATGCTCCCTAGTTCTAGACTCTCCAGCCAGGAGAAGAAGCCTCTCAGAATGTACCCTGCAAATCCCCCTCAGAAACGTGTATAATTCAATGAGGTCACCTCGGCTGGAATTTACTGTAGCACTAATTAGGCCAGCCTCCTTAAATAACCCTCATCAGCCGTTTATCTTTCGGACAGTGCCTCTTCTCCTGTATCTGAGCACACCTCCAAAATTATTCTCCTCCCTCCTCGCACGATCAGCACTCTGTGGCCCATAGATCTTTCAAAGGATGTCTGCTCTTCCTTAACTATACGCTGCCTCTCATCATCTAGAGGAATAGCTTCAATTCTAAAAGAAATTGGGGGCACCCCTCTGCCTGCCCCAACAGATAGGTAGGTCCATTGGTTAAGTCATGATTCAACACTTGCTCTCTGGTGTAAAATCTTGTACGAGTCATACCTACCTCCAGCTGAACGTGGAAAAGAACGAAAGCATCGTTTTTTATCCTCTGCCTTGAATCCCATCACAATTCCTAGCAATTGTCTCAGAGTAAACTATACCATCTATAATATTGGCGTCCCAGTCGACCTTGTGATGTGCAGTAAGATCCATAAGGGTGATTTTCGACAGGGTTTCTCTTGCTTGTCCGCAGAGCCGCAGAAACTCAAGAAAAACGTTCAGGTCCGATTGATCGCCAAAGCATTCACTTCACTGTCCCGCAACACCACCGCCACCTCCACCCCGTCAACATTATGTATCTCTGTATCCAGCTTCTATGCTACCCCACCAAAATCTTACCAATTAATTTGCCACCTCAGCTACTCTAACATTCTCCTTGCTGAAATGTCATTGATTTTTTTCTCGCAAAGATCTAACTTATGCAGCTATGATGTTACCCGGGTTTTTTTTCTCTAGAGAAAAGATTTCGCTTCTAATACACAAGTCTATTGTTTCTTTCCTCGGAATTAGAATATGAAAAACTGAAAAACGCCCTTGCTGAAGCTGGTGAGAAAATGATTTGAAAAATAGAGGTTCCATGTGCAAACGTAGAATCAAGTGAAACAGTGAAACCGTTATTCAGTGTTCTTAAATGCGCTCCTGATTTAAGCAATCAATACTCTTTATTTTCGATTTCATGCACAACCATGTTGATGCATAACTAAATAGACAATATAACAATGGCGAATTACATTTCGTGCATCCTTTTAAGAATCTATATTTTGCATGGTGAGTGCGTCTGTCCTTTGACAAATCGATTTAATTAATTTGTTTTAGAAATGGTAACCTGTTTGTACACGGATAAATAATAACAACCATCAAAACCTCACGTGAGCTTTTGAAGACCGCTGCAGCAATTTCGTTGCCATAACAGTTTTATTTTATTGATAAGAGAATATGAGAATAAAATGAACACATTTTTTCTATAAGCTAAGTTCTCAAGTGCTGTTCCGGTAATTGGCTCATTTTGGGGCTTTTCGAAGAAATAGATATGCACTCTGCAAGAGCACAATTATATTTAAAACTCTTATACAACATGTTCCCTGTACAGCTGTGAAATGTTTGATATAAAAGCAGAAAATGCTGGAAATACTCAGCAGGTCAGGCAGCATCTGTGGAGACAGAAACAGGGTTAATGTTTCAGGTCGATGACCTTTCATCAGAAGTGGAAAAAGTTAGAGATGTAGCAGATTTTAAGCAAGTGCAAGGGCAGTGAAATGGGGAAGGCAGGAAAGTACAAAAGGGAATGTCTGTGATAGGGTGCAAGGCAGGAGTGAAGAAATGACAAAAGGTATGATTGTTCAAATCAAAAGGAGATTATAATGGGACAAGGAAAGACACAAAAGATGGGTAAATCTGAATGGCAGGATCATCAACAGCTGCCATCTGAAAAAATAGGATTAAGGCCTGAAAATGTTGAACTCGGTGTTGAGCCCAGAAAGCTGTAATATGCCTAATCAAAAGATGAGGTGTTGTTCCGCAATCTTATGTGGAACTTCTTTAGAACAGTGGAAGAGGCCGAGGACAGAGAGGTCAGAGTAGGGGTGGAGCAGAGAAATAAAGTGACAGGCGACCGGAAGCTCAGGGTCAGCCTTATGGACTGAACAGATGTGTTCCACAAAATGGTCATTCAATCTTAACTCTTCTTTTGCTTCTTTACTTGTCCCATTGCCATCTACTATTGTTTTGTACAGTCATACCACCCTGACCTCTCTGTCATTCAATCACTCCTGCCTGCCACCCTATCACAGACCTTTCCATTTGTTCTTCCATCCCGTCCCCCTTTTCCTGCCCCTGTACTTGCTTAAAATCTGTTACATCTCTAACTTTTTCCAGTTCTCATGAAACGTCATCGACTTGAAATGTTAACACTGTTTCTCGCTCCACATATGCTGCCTGAGCTGCTGAATATTTCCAGAATTTTTTGTTTTTATTTCAGACTTCCAGCATCTGTAGTATTGTGCTTGCGTATTAGTGCAAAATCTTTGTTCTGGCTATTCCTTTATTCAGTAGTTTTTTTTAAATGAATGAACCGTAATTGATTGATAAGCCAGCCAGAAAATCATTACTGTGATGAGCACTGATCGGGAAGTCAATAATATAGAAGGAAGTTAGGTAATTTATTTTTCTGCAGAAATTTTCACACGCCTGGTATAATTGAAAATGGGTTGGAGAGCATACCAAAGCCTACATGGTTGTAGGATTAACAGGTGTTCTAGGGAAATCGTGAGCATATCTCAGAACATTTAGAAGAATTTTAGAAGCATCTGGTTTTCATTCGATGTATCACTACAAGCAACCCCTGTGTGTATAACAAAACCTATCGTCAGCTTATAGCAGACCCCCTTCTTACCTCAAATCTCATAGATCGCCATTGCAGTATTTGATGGCTCTCCATTTTTTCAAATTTCACTTTAATCAGTCATCTGTTAGAGTTTACATTCGTGTTCTATGCAGCATAAAAGTGTTTGCCCAAGTTCACACAATCTTCCTTTGTACGTGATCACTAAAACTGCAGAAGACGAACAGACATTTTAGCGTTTGGATTTGCTTTTCTGCTACCACCGTTGCCAGTATCTTAGTCCAAGCACTTCCTTGCCTTCTTTCAGTGGAATATCCATCCATATAAGCAAGTATTGGTCATTACCATGATTACAAATATGGAGATATTGAGGAAAATATTGGCTTACTCGTTCAGCAGGTCATTAACAGTGCATATGGAATGCTATGCCCTATATTAATTCTATGAAAACATTAGAACGATCAGTGCATTAAAATACTCACAACAATGTCCTGTTTGGAAATATTAGTCAACTATCTTTAACAGAAGTTGCATTTGTTACTTGTACTTAGTGCAAAACAATCCTAACTGATGCAAACAATCTTAGGATACACAATAAAAATTACAGACGCACCCTCAACATTTGCGATCTACAAATAATTCCGACTGGATTGTAGCAATGATGTCCAATGAAAGGAAAGCATTGCCCAGAATTTATGGTTACCCATATCGGGGCGCTAAAGCTTCATGGCATTCTCTGACATTACATTGTATGCCTTTTTTGACAGACCTTTAACTTGTCTGTTTCTAAGTGGAAATGACGTGTAATGCTTAGATAAGAAATAAACAAAAGTCATGTCAACACTGTGAGCCAATTTCTACGCTGAGTAATATCAGAAAAAACATTTCTCCAGTCACTTTTTAGGACAGGATGGGAGTCGGGACAAATTAAGCACATCTAGAATTTCTATCTTCCAAATTCAAGCAAAGTGTTCTTTTGTGACAAACAGACACAAGAACACAACGTGAAAATCATTTGAGGTTTCCATTGATTAATCAGCATTTCTTTAGGGTGCATATTCCATCCTACGTGCCATCCCATTAAAAAGAGTAAAAGTAAACTTTGAGTAGAGCAACCGTATGAGGAGAGATTACATACGAACATAAGAAGTAGGAGCAGGAGTAGGCCATACGGCCCCTCGGGCCTGCTCTGCCATTCAATAGGATCATGGCTGATCCGAACTTAGACTCACGTCCACTTCCCTGCCCTCTCCCCGTAACCCCTAACTCCCTTATTTGCTAGGAAACTGTCTATCTCCATTTTAAATTTATTTAATGTCGCAGCTTCCACAGCTCTCTGAGGTAGCAAATTCCATAGATTCACCACCCTCTGAGTGAAGAAGTTTCTCCTCATCTCAGTTTTGAAACGGCAGCCCCTTATTCTAAGTTTATGCCCCGTAGTTCTAGTCTCACCCATCAGTGGAAACATCTTCCCCGCATCCACCCGATCAAGCCCCCTCACAATCTTATATGTTTCGATAAGATTGCCTCTCATTCTTCTGAATTAAAATGAGTAGAGGCCCAACCTACTCAACCTTTACTCATAAGTCAACCCCCTCATCTCCGGAATCAACTGAGTGAACCTTCTCTGAACTGCCTCGAGAGCAAGTATATCTTTTCTTAAATATGGAAACCAAAACTGTACGCAGTATTCCAGGTGTGGCCTCACCAGTACCCTGTATAACTGAAACAAGACTTCCCTGCTTTTATACTCCATCCCCCTTGCAATAAAAGCCAAGATTCCATTGGCCTTCCTGATTACCTGCTGTACCTGCATACTAACCTTCTGTGTTTCATGTTGAGTCGGTTGGGCTTGTACTCGCTGGAGTTTAGAAGAATGAGAGGGGGTCTCATCGAAACTTATAAAATTCTAACAGGACTAGACAGACTAGATGCTGGAAGGATGTTCCCGATGGTCGGGGAGTCCAGAACCAGGGGTCACAGTCTAAGGATAAGGGGTAAGCCATTTAGGACAGAGATGAGGAGGAATTTCTTCACCCAGAGAATGGTGAACCTGTGGAATTCTCTACCAAAGAAGGCAGTAGAGGCCAATTCATTAAATATATTCAACAAAGAGTTGGATATATTTCTTAAGGCTAAAGGGATCAAGGGATATGGAGAGAAGGCAGGAACAGGGTACTGAATTTGGATGATCAGCCATGATCTCATTGAGTGGCGGAACAGGCTCGAGGGGCCAAATGGCCTACTCCTGCTTCTATCTTCTATGTTTCTATGTATTTTGAGGTCCTTACGGTCATGTACGCACCTCATACACACACGTAGGGCCTGCAAAATATGGGCCAATATATTTATCTTCTTTAAGTATGGAAATTGAAATTCCAACTCATTCAACCAACATACATGCAGACACATAGTTAAGAACCAGCAATTGTAGAATCTTTTCAATGTTTTTCTATCTTTTTTGAGATGCCAGACAAATGTGTTAAAATGATCAGGCAATACAGTGCAAGTCACTGTGAGGTTAAATACCTTGAAAATCATTTTTGTTTCCTGCTGCACCTGAAAATCTGGTGCGAGTTTTCAGGGAGGCTCTGAGCAATCGCATTTGCAAGAAACCCACACGTGAGGTGATGTAACTTGGGCCTGGGCCAGTTGTATGGGCGGAAATGTGTTTGGGCAGAGGGATCTATGTACAGCCGTAATGCATTGGCTGAGAAATTGCAGTTCGAGGCATACCTCTGGGGTACGCCCCCGGCCCGCAAACAATTACAAAAGTAACTCCTGGCACCCAGGCTGTGAAAATCTGTGCTCTCAGGCCTCGAGGCGGAGTGCAACATAATGACCCACAGATCCCAGGGTTGCAGGCGGTTCGGAAGCTACCTGGGAACATGTGGGCCCGGTTCTCCAATGCCAAAGGAGAATTGCATTTCAATCATTTACGAAGGGAATCCCCTAATGATATGCAATAGAATCCCGAAATCTATAATTATACAACTTACAGAAAATGAATTTAATTCATAAGTACCTTCGTTGCAACCACCACCATCAAAAAAAAAAAATCTTTGCTAACAATTTTAAACACCATTAAAACAGTAATCCGGACCAATATTTGCATAAACTCATTTATTACAATGTATGTGCATAATTTTGGATATAAAAATGTTGAATTTAATCCTTAGAAATCCGCTTATGCTGTTGCAAACAGGCCCTATGCCTGCTTGTATCAACCGTAGGACTTAAGTGGATAATTTCTGGCAAGTCGGTGGGCAAATAGCCCAACTCTGCACCAGCGATTGCTTTTTTGTGGCCCCCACGGATGGCCTGTCAGCGCATACATTGACTGGCCACAAGTTCCGGATTTCATGCATGCACAAGCGCATGTACAAGTGCATGTATAAATCCGGAATTTGCAGGGCATTTCAAAGGGAATATGACGGTGTAGTCTGAGAATATGCCATCACAGAGATTGCAATTTCAGAGCCATTGTACTCACATGCGTAACTCACATACATGCCAAATTGCGTGATGTTTTCGCCAACATAATTGATTTGTGCCACGAATGCGTGTGTCTCTGAGTGAAAATGCAGAGGCAATTGAAGAGTATCGAGATTTTGGTAAGGTAAGTTTCACTTAAAATGTTTTAGCAAACTTGCCAGGAGAGAAATTGTGAGCTCGAGTGGTTTTACAGCAGGAAATTTGTGAAATATTTTCGACAGTGGAGATATAGTGAATATGGGCAATATTGTAAAAATGCCGTGTGGTTCACCTCAAATATATGCTAAAGAGTTGGAAGCTCAGCCGAATTTACTGAGATTTCGAACAGGATTGTTCACTCTGGCTGATCAGCTGTGGAACCACATATGGGAGACAGGTTGCCGACCCTTTGGCTGGAGTGGACGCAGACGCTTCGGTTTTACCAATAATTCAAAAATATCTCGCACAACAGTGGAACCTCTGTAATTCAAAGAGCCAGTAGGAAAATAGAACTATATATTGTCAGTATACTTTTGAAGACTACCGTAGCTCTATCCGATTTGATCATATACAGAACCTGCGGTTCATTTTATAATACTTCTTTCGGACATTGTTTTAAATTGAATTCTGTATTTTATTTTTGTCGGATCAATAGCCTCACTGAGCGAAAGAAATGCAGGTAAGAAAGCAATTATTTGTGTTAATATTTATTGTGAAAATGTACAGAACATATGTCCTGAGCATTGCATTATAAGTCATATTTTCATCCCGCCTATCATCTTATGTCAAAGTTTTAAAATGTTATGGTCTTTTCGTGATGGCTCGCTTGTCTCCTGTTCTGCTGTTATCTATTGCCGTCAGAATTCTCTGGCTATCCGTTTATTATTTGTAGACTGGAACACGTTCAAGTTGTTTGAACAATTGTCTCTGATGTAATAATATGAACAAAATGACGATCCCCACAATAAATATCAACTTCAATTGAAACACCTTGAATTTTCTCATTAAAAAAAGAGATCTATTAAAACCTCATTGCAATTTTACAATGATGACAAAAATAAACGAACGGCAATTGCCTCATCGATGGCCTAATGACTACTTAGCTTCTCAGTTATTTTAAATGGCAATTCTCCCTCCATAACAGTACCGTGAGGTCCATTCCAGTTATTGCTTCATCGCAGTAACATGTGCTTTCCCTGACCAATCCTCAATATGTCTTTTACTAATTATTTGTTTGGTCCATGTGGCTTAACTGAAAATATGAGAAGAACTTGCGCTTTCTGCTCTTAGTAAATTGACATTTCTCCTTTAAGACATCCAACAACAACCACAACTTGTATTTCTATAGTGCCTTTAATGCTGTAAAACATCCCACTGCGCTTCACCGCACTGTTATCAAACAAAATTTGACACTGAACAACATAAGGAGATATTAGCGCAGATGACCAAAACCTTGGTCAAGGAGGTAGGTTTTAAGCAGAGTCTTAAAGGGGAACAGAGAGGTAGAGATGTTTAGGGATGGAATTCCAGAGTTAAGTGCCTTGGTAGCTGAAACCATGACCGCCAATGGTAGGGCAATTAAAATCGGGAATACTCAAGCGGCCAGAATTGGCAGAATGTAGAGATCTCAGTCGATTTAGGGGTAGATTACAGAGATAGGGAGGCGTGAGGCCATGGAGTGATTTAAAACACAGATGAGAATATTACAATTGAGTCGTTGCTAAATGGGAGCTAATGTACGCCAGCGAAAACAGGAGAGGTTGGAGAGCGCGACTTGGTGGGAGTCAGGACAAGGGCAGCAGAGTTTTAAATGGCCTCAAGTTTACAAAAGGTAGAACATGAGAGGTTGCCAGGAGTGCTTTGGAATAATCAAGCATAGAGGTAACAAAGGCATTGATGAGTGTTTCAGCAGCAGATGAGCTGAGGTAGCAGTGGAGTTGGGCGATGTTACGGAGGTGGCATTAGGCGGTCTTACTGATGGTGTGGATATTTTGTCGTAAGCTCATCTCAGAGTAAAATATGACACCAAGTTTGGAAACAATCTGGTTCAGCCTCAGACAGCTGCCAGGGTGAGCAATGGAGTCAGGGCATGGGACCAGAATTTGTGGCAGGGATAAAAGACAATGGCTTCGGAGTTCCCAATATTTATTTGAAGGAAATTTCTGCTCATCCAGTACTGGATGTTCGAAAATCAGTTTGACAATTTAGAGACAATGGAGGGGTCGAGAGAGGAGGTGTTGTGTTGCTGGGTATCATTAGCTTACTGGTGGAAACTGACGCTGTGTTTTCAGATGATATTGCTGAGGACAGCATGTGGATGAGAAATAGGAGGTGACTAAGTATACAACATTGGGGGAACACCAGAGGCAACTTGCGGCCACGGGGATAGAAGATGTTGCAGGTGATTCTGGCTATGACTGGATAGATAAGATTGGAACCTGGTGAGTGTAGTCGCATTCAGACAGCGGAGAGGCATTGGAGTAGGATGGTGTGCTCAGTCGTGTCAAAGCTTGCAGGTAGGTGAAGAAGGATGAAGAGAGACAGTTTACCTTTGTCACAGTCAAATAGATTGTCATTAGTGACTTTGGTAAGAGCCGTTTCGGTAATGTGACAGGGGCAGCAACCTGATTGGAGGGGCTCAAACATGAACGTTCGGGAAAGAAGGTCACGGATTGGGAGGTAACAGAATGTTCAATTTCAATTTAATGCAAGTTGCTTGCACAGATGGAAATACAGTAAGTGTTAATTCTTTGACAATCATTTTAAAAGCCTTGACTTGAAAGTCTCCACTGATGGCTCGTTGGTTCCCTGCTTATAAGAAAATTAAATAACCATTATCTTACAGCATTACCTGTTGCATTTCTCTGCTTTCAGTTACTTTTTGTTACGATATAAAGAGTATTTATTTTTTGCACCATGTCAGTAATCTCCGCTAGAACGACCAGTATCCTGATGTCATGTACTTGAGTAATACTCCATAAAAATTACAGCCAAGAAACAAACCTTTCGGTCCAACTGGTCTATGCCGGTGTTTATGCTCCACATGTTCACAAACTATTATTACCTTATGCTTCACTAAATGTGAACTCCAAAAATCATCAGTCTACTGACAATTATTTCTCCTGAAAATGAAATTTCCTCAGAGAGCTCTATCAGCCAAAATACTTTTACATGTTGTGGATAGAATTATAAAACCTTAAAAGCGTACAGCACAGAAGGAGGCCATTCAGCCCATCGAGTCCATGTCGGTTCTCTGCAAGAGCACTTCAGCTAGTCCCAATACCCCGCCCATTCTCCGTAGCACTGCATTTCTTTTTCCTTCAGGTTCTTACCTAATTCCCTTTTGAAAGCCACGATTGAATCTACTCCACTATCCATTCAGGCAGTGTATTCCAGATCATAACCATTCGTTGTGTAATTTTTTTTTCCTAATGTCGCCTTTGGATCTTCTGCCAATCATCTTAAATCTGTGCCCACTAGTTCTCGAACCTTCCACTAATGGGAACAGGTGCTCCCTATCTACTCTGCCTAGACCCCTCATGATATTGAACACTTCTATCAAATCTCCTCTAAAACTTCGCTGCTCTAAGGAGAACAACCCCAGCCTCTCCAGTCTATCCACGTAACTGAAGTCCCTTATCCCTGGAACCATACTTGTGAATCATTTCTGCACCCACTCTGAAGCCTTGACATCCATCCTAAAGTGCGGTGCCCAGAATTGGGCACAATCTTCCAGTTGTGGCTGAACCAGTGTTTTATAAAGGTTCATCATAACTTCCTTGCTTTTGAACTCTATGCCTCCATTTATAAAGCCCAGCATCCGGTATGCTTTCTTTTAACCGATTTCTCAACCTGTCCTGTCATCTTCAACAATGTGTACACATACCTCCCCCACATAATTGTACTCTTTAGTTTATATTGTCTCTCCTCGTTCTTCCTACCAATATGTATCACTTCACACTTATCTGCATTAAACTTCATCTGCCACGTTTCTGCCCATTCCAGCAGCCTGTCCGTGTCCTCCTGAAGTCGATCCCTATCGTCCTCACTGTTCACTATACTTCCAAGCTGTTTCCTCCGCAAATTATGAAATAGTGCCCTGCACACCTGAGACCAATTCATGAATATATATCAAGAAAAGCAATGGTCCTAGTACCGACCTCTGGGGAACACCACTGTATATCTTCCTCCCGTCCAAAAAACAACATTTCACCACTACTCTCTATTTCCTGTCACTTAGCCAATTTCGTATGCATGCTGCCTCTCTCCATTTTATTCCACAGGCTTCAGCTTTGCTGGCAACCCTATTGTTTGGCACTTTCTCAAACGCATTTTGGAAGTTCATGTGCTCCACATCATCCGCATTGCTCTCATCAACCCTCTCTCTTACCTCATCAAAAAATGTAATCAAGTTAGTTAAACACGATTTGCCTTTAACAAATCCGTGCTGGCTTCGCCTAATTAATCCACAATTGTCCAAGTGATTGTGAATTTTGTCCTGGATTATCATTTCTAAAGGCTTCCCCAACACCGAGGTTAAGCTGACTGGTCTGTAGTTGCTTGGTTTATTATTACACCATAATATTTTAAACATAATAATATACGCAGGTACCATGCAAACTGTGGTGCAACTGAAGCTCAAAATATCAAATTGCCTCCTGTATAACTCAACAATGTATCTCGCCCTGTCATGTAATTCCATCTTTAATTGTTCATTCCATTTTTTTTAGATTTGGAAAAACTTATTGCGGAGAGCAGTGAGTAGCGAATTTTAAATCAAAATCCCTTTCATTTGTTACAGATTTTTCTCCAAGGGAAGGGGAAATAACAAATTTCAAGAAAAAATTTAAGTTGCAATAACTTTTACCTGTTTCCGCAGATGTCTGTTTTATTTGATAAAATTAAAAATTTTGATGGTCTACATGGGTGGCCTAATGCTGGGCAAACCAATTATGAATAAAAATCTTTTCCTCCTAAGTATTCACAAGTGTTTAATTAAGCCTTAGCTAAAGAAGCATATCTGTTGCTGTTCCCAGTTCTGTTCCCAAACCATCTACCCCTGCTAAAAGCATGTGCATTTGGACGAAGTAAGGAAATGATCAGAAACAATGATGGCAACTGATAATTCTTCTTCCCGACGTCGTATACGTTACAGAAATTTAAAAAATCTCTTAATGAGTAGTTATGTTATTTATATTCAAATAATGTATAGCAATCGGGTGCTCGGTGTATGCATGTGGTGGCTGTTGATTGGCGACTCAGTTGTGCACACACACACACCACATATATATATATATATGTTTATTTATATATATATATATATGGGAGAAAGCTCGGGATATATTTCAATCTTATCGGGGATGCACTGTATTAATGTGTCTGTAGAGGCCTGTAATCAGCTAAAGACTAGGCTCTAATAATCTATATGTCACCACTTGGTTATCCAACTTTACGTGGTAGCAGAGAATAGTTGCCTAATGGAAGGCAGTTGGATACTATTACATATTTGTTGAGACATAAAACCTGGAAGCCTTGTGGCCATTGCGGACTATGGCAGAAACCAAGATAAGGTGCCACATCAAAGTTTATTGCGGAAAATACAAGCTCATGGTGTAGGGGGTAACATATTGGCATGGATAGAAGATTGGCTAGATAACAGGAAACAGAGAGTAGGCATAAATGGGCCTTTTTCTGATTGGCAGGATGTAATGAGTGGCACAGGGATCAGTGCTGGGGTCTCAACTTTTTGCAATTTATATAAATGACCTGGATGAAGGGACCGAAGGTATCGTTGCTAAATTTGCTGGTGACACAAAGATAGGTGGGAAAGTAAATTGTGAAGAGGACATAAGGAGGCTACAAAGGGATATAGATAACTTATTTGAGTGGGCAAAGATCTGGCAACTGGAGTATAATGTGGGAACATGTGAATTTGTCCATTTTGGCAGGAAGAAAAAAAAAGAAGCATATTATCTAAATGGTGAGAGATTGCAGAGCTCTGAGGTGCAAGGGGATCTGAGTGCCCTAGTGCATGAATTGCAAAATGTTGCTATGCAAGTACAGCAAGTCATTTGGAAAGCTAATAGAATGTTATCATTTATTGCGACTGGAATTGAATACAAAAGTAGGGAGGTTATGCTTCAGTTATACAGGGCATTGGTGAAACTACAGCTGGAGTACTATGTACAGTATTGGTCTCCTTATTTAAGGAAGGATGTAAATGCGTTGGAAACAGTTCAGAGAAGGTTTACTAGACTAATACCTGGAATGGTCGGGTTGTCTTATGAGGAAAGGTTGAACAGGCTAGTATCCACCAGCGTTTCGAAGAATAAGAGGTGACTTGATTGAAACATATAAGATCCTGAGGGGTCTGGATATGGTGGATGTGGATTATCTAGAACTAGGGGCCACTGTATAAAAATAAGGGGTCGCCCATTTTAGACAGTGATGAGGAGAATTTTTTTCTCACAGAGGGTCGTGAGTCTTTGGAACTCTCTACCTCAGAGTGCGGTGGAAGCAGAGTCTTTGAATAATTTTAAGGCAGAGGTAGATAGATTCTTGGTAAGCAAGGGGGTGAGAAGTTTTCGGGGTGGGCTGGAATGTGGAGTAATCGGATCAGCCATGATCTTATTGAATGGCGGAGCAGACTCAAATGGCCGACTGGCCTACTCCTGCTCCTAATTCATATATTCGTATGTTCATAAATCGTCGAGTTACACCTACCCTTTGATGATCTCAGAGTTTGAACCGTATGACCAGTGGAACAATGAGGTTGATAAGTGGACATGATTACTTCTCTACCAAAGAGAAAACAGGGCATGGCCATGGCGTTGTCACTTCCTGAACGAAGTAAAGTCAGGAGTAAGCTATTTTCTGAGGTGGATACAGATCAATTGGATGAGGATAAAGATTTTGAATTTCTAATAGTATTTCTGGTTAAAATCTACACGAAAGATTATCTGCTTTATGCCTATGAGGCTTGGCCATAATTTGATGCAGTTTGGAAAACGGATGGTTATTCAATCGAAGAATATATCATGGACTTTAACAAATTGTATAAAAGATTGACAAAGTCTAATTTGGGACTCACGTTTAAATTACGAGATTGTGCTCAGTTGTCTCAAATGGACAAGCAACTGGTTCTAACTGGCATCCAGTTCTTGAAAAAGGAGACTCTATTGGCGCAGAGGTCTGATGCCTTAAAAAATCCTAGGAAACAAACATTCCCTTCAGCCTTCGTGGAAAAAAATGAGGCATTCCATGGCGACACAAAGAATAGAAGTTTTGGTGGTTCCCAGGTTTCGAAATATTCCAGATACCAGATGCAGGCGTCAATATAACGGAAAGATTGAAGACACACAGAATCGTATGAAATCAGAAGGATTAAAGACAGATGGAAAGGTAAGCAAAGCATGGCCAGGAACTCCAGTTATAACAACAGACAAAGAAATTGGGACAGTAAAAATGGGCGAATGAATTCCAGGAATGCCGAACCTTGCGATCTGTTTCGAATTTTCTTCACAGACCATCCACATCCCCAGGAAAAGGGCATCCTAGGGTGGAGAGTTGGTCTATTTGCCCAACTTCTGGCCAGCGAATGCCAGTGACATTCTTCTGCCTGGTAAATGCAAGTGTAAGGCTTGCTTTTATCAGCATAAGAGTTTATAAAAAGGTAAGAATACATCTTTATTAATCATTTACAGGTTAAAAACCCGTACATTAAAGTAAGTTTATGTTTAGCCCCTTTAAACATTTTAATTTAATTTTCAAACAAATATATTTTTATTTTGAATATTTAATTAAGTGGCAATTTAATTAATTTTAAATATGTAAGATTTTTTGATTTGATGCGTAGATGTATTTTATGGGTATTTCCATTCATGATAACGGGGTTTCTGTACATACGGAATCCCTCTAAGCATGAATGGGGATTCCCTTTATTCATTCATTAGGCTGGCCCACGTGATCCCTGGGGCGCTTGCGAACCTGAGATAAATGGGCTTCTACTCACGTGTATCCGGAGAGGCCCAGGACCATGAATTTCTGTACCTCCGGACCACCAGGTACGCGGGCATTTTATTTGTGGATAGGAGGCATTTCCCCGCGGGAAGCCTCCGACCGCAAATTTAGGGCCGTAGTCTTTAGGCTGATCAACCACAGTGTAGATTGTCAACACGCAAAGAATTATCTTCAGATGTTTGGAGGACAATCCTTTCCAACTGGTCTATACGTGCAATCCTAAATGACATTCTGTTCATTGTGGTAACCCTCGTGCTCTAGAAGGTACGACCAATAGAACTATTTTTCTGAGCATTTAAATGCTTTTCCTGCAGGGAGACAGGCTTTCATCAAGGCTGAGGTTTAATGTGCAGGATGATGGTCAAGAAGCGAGGTCCATGGACTGGCAGAATTGGCTGAAAGAGTGGAAAATAACAAAGCATAGAACAAGTAGTGACAGGGAATTCAGAAGTGACTCTCACGTCAGAGAATGATCAGGAACTTGAGAAACACCCTGCGATAGTCCAAGAGTGAGATCTCGCTGCAGCAGTCTCTACAGACATAGAAGTGGAAGTAGAGGCCGTAGCCTGAATAGATTAGACAAAGAAACAAAGACCACAGTGCAATCACATAACAGAACTAGAAGTAGAACTCCTCATGATCATGACGTTTTGGAGGCTACCAATACACTTGAGGATAAAGGAGTAAGAGAGGCCAAACAAAAGGAGGTAGATAGTGGGAAATAATTTGGAGTTTATTCTAGGTACCAGGTAAGGATCAACCAGCTTTTTCACATAAAGGGGTTTGTACTGACAAGGTCCTTGCAGATGGGACTTATGAGGCTAAAGCAAGGTTGGTAGCTTTAGCTTTGAAGAGAAACTGGGTGATACAGATGTTAGAGTGGACGCTCCCACTGCTGGAAATGTAATCTTAAAAATGTTTTTGGCTCTTTTGGCCACATTTTCGTGGGATTATAGGCCAGTTGTCATGAAAGCCACATTTCTGCCGGGCAATACTTTACACAGAGAAATGTTTCTGAAACTGCCTAAAGAGCCAGCAGATGTGGAAGGAAACTGCATCTATGGCATGAATGATGCTTCCAGGGTATGGTATTTTTGGTGAGATCTGTTTTGGTGAAAATAGGTTGTGTACAACTAAAATCAGCTCCTGAAATGTTTTATTGGAACCATAAATGAAAACTTTCAGGCATGTTCATGATGCATGTTAATGATTTCTTATAGGGTAGTAGAGCAGAATTTGAGATATTCACAATTAATAAGATTGGAGTAGTATGTAAAATTGGGAGTCAGGTCTGCAGGGTGTTTAAATATAGTGCCAATGTTTGCGATCGGAGGCTTCCCGCAGCCGGACACCTCCGACCTGCAAAATGTGTACGAAAGTTTCAGGTGGCCCGGTATAAATGGCGGTTTGCGATCCTGGGACTCTCGGGGTCCTCGAGGGAAGAGCCCCACGTATCTCAGGGGCGCAAGCGGTTGGCAGGCACTCCTGGGATCACGTGGGCTGGCCAAACAAATGGGAGAATGGAATCCCCATTCATACATTTGACTGTTCTGTACATATAGAACTATCAAAAGTGTGAATAGGGTTCATCTAAAAAATACGCCAACACATTAAACAAATTAACAAAAATATATTACATATTTAAAATTAATTAAAATGGCATTTAATTAAATAGTTGAAACACATTTTTTAATTAAATATTTGTACAGGGCTAAAAATTAACTTAGCTTTTTCAAGAGTATTTTCAATTTATAAATGAGTCAAAAATTTCATTTTTCTATTTTTTATAACTACCAGGCGTAAGAATTTGATAGGCATTCAGCGAGCTGAAGTTATGCAAAAAGCAAAACTCTCCATCCGCAGAGGCACTTTTCTTGGGGATGCGGATGATCTGTCAAGAGAATTCTTGACAGATTGCAAGTGCCGGGTTTCAGCGCATACGATTCGAAGGCCAGAAACCGGCACTTGTGCGGCCCCTACGGGCGCGTACGCACCTCGTACGCACCCGTAGGGGTCGCAAAATCCATCCCAGTGTGTTTTAGATATTAAGCAAAGTGTGTCTGGTATAACTTTAAATCATCGTACTCGGTCATCACAGAATGGTGATGTTATACATAAAGAGGAGGCAGAGCAATTGGAAAGCTTGATTGGTCAGTTGAACTGTTTGTGCCCTTAGACTAAACCAGATGCTAGTTTTATGTGATGGAGTTAAGGAAATTAATGGAACACCACATAGTAGAAAATCTTTTAAGAGCAAATAAAACATTAAGAAAATTAAATCTGGACCAATGGGTACTTAAGTTCACATCCTTAGGTGAGCCAAAGAACATGAAGCTAGTTAGCTTTAGCAATGCTTCACATGCTAATCTTCCTGATGGGAATTCTGGTGCAGCGGGTTTCATAGTGTTACTTATGGGTGAGAATGAGAGATGCTGTCCTTTAGCTTGGGAAGTCAAGCACGTTAAAAAGTTGTACGCTGGCCCTTGTGGAGGCAGTGTATATGGGCTTCTATTCAGCAAATGTCTTTAGAGACCATATCTTGAGTGTTGTGTGCAGTTTTGGTCGCCTTATCTGAGGAAGGATGTTCTTGCCATGGAGAGAGTGCAGCGAAGATTCACCAGACTAATACCTGGGATGGCAGGAATGATATATGAGGAGAGATTGGGTCGATTGGGATTATACTCGCTGGAGTTTCGAAGAATGAGAGGGGGTCTCATTGAAACTTATAAAATTCTAACAGGACTAGACAGACTAGGTGCAGGAAGGATGTTCCCAATGGCGGTGGTGTCCAGAACCAGGGGTCACAGTCTAAAGATAAGGGGTAAGCCATTTAGGACAGGGATGAGGAGTAATTTCTTCACCCAGAGAGTGCTGAACCTGTGGAATTCTCTACCACAGAAGGCAGTTGAGGCCAATTCATTAAATATATTCAAGAAGGAGTTAGATATATTTCTTAAGGCTAAAGGGATCAAGGGATATGGGGAGAAAACAGGGACAAGGTACTGAGTTTGGATGATCAGCCATGATCTCATTGTATGGCTGAGCAGACTCGAGGGGCCGAATGGCCAACTCCTGCTCCTATCTTCTATGTTTCTATGTTTCTATATCCTGTAAAATGGGAGTACTGAAGATAGCATATCAATTGAATGTTATATAGACAATCGTTCATTGTGGGATATTGCATATTCTGCGATGAACGAGAGTGAGAAAAGCAAAGGATTGAACTTGCTTGCTGGAAACAAATGCTGAAGAGAAAGGAAAGCTTTAGAATTAAATGGTTGGAATCAAGTCATTCACTATTGTATTGTTTTATTAAAAGAAACGTATGCAGAAAGAAGTTATTAGTGGTCCTGGAGAATGGTCGTCTCACAATGTGCCACTTTGTACAGATTATGAAATCTTTAATTTGAAACATCAGTTGCAATATGCACACACATATATGAAGTTTATTTGTTTTAACGTTATTTAGGGAGAGAAAAGTGAATCTGTTAATTTTATTCAAGTGGTGTCTTGCAATTGAGTGTTAATTGTGTTCAGGTGGTGGGTATTAATTGGAGACTCTCTTGTGCATATATCTATCTATCTATCTATCTATCTATCTTATCTATCGATCTATCTGTCTATCTCTCTATCTATCTATCTATCTCCCTATATCTCTCTGTGTCTGTCTGTCTGTCTATCTATCTATCTATCTATCTATCTCTCTCTCTCTCTCTCTCTCTATCGCTCTCTATCTCTTCCTATCTCTCTGTCTGTCTGTCTATCTATCTATCTACCTATCTATATATAGGAGTAGGCCGAGGAAGAGTTGCAAAAGCTTACCTTGGGGGTGCATAGTATGTAATGTGTGTCTCTGTAAATAAAAGCTTGTAAGCAGTTAAAGATTAGGCTCTAGTACTCTATCCTTTATTACCTGGCTATCCGACTTTTACAAGTTATGAATCAGAACCAGTGCGATAAGTATTGAAGTGCAGCCAACAATAATTCTAGACCCTGAGAATAAATAAATCCCCGCATGGTTGGACTGCAAAATGTTGGTGACAGATTGGTGAGACGAAGTGAAAGGGCAAGGTACCAAATTTTCGCCACAAGTTGGGTGGTGTCACGAATGCTGTGCATGGAATTTCATTTAGGATAGTTACCACTAGCAGCTATTGCGTTATTAATTTGTCTTAAATCTTGTATGGTGTTAAGAAAACTCATATTTTGTATGGCTGCAATGTAAAACGCATTTAATTGAGAGGGATATTCGACGTGTAGCGTGGATAGGAAAGCAACTGTGACGTCTAGAAGCATTTGGGTCTTTGATGATGTTGAGCAATAGAAAATTAGTGATCCAGAAGGTAGGGGTAGTTTTTTATGTCCCAGTCGTCTACTTTGATTTTTTTTCTTACAGTTCTGTTCTATTGCAATGCAAATATGCCATTAGAAATCGTTCGACCACATTATACTTCAGAAAGTTGTGACATAGTATGGATGCCTGTGAAATTCTTTATATCTTTATTCTGAAATAAGGCTTTCTGATTATAGAGTGATGGCACACTCAGTTGTGATAACGTTGTCATAATCTGAGACAGTTGGGTACATTTTTGCTTTCGGCTGCCACAGATCACAGGGTTAGGGAGTTGCAAAATTGAGGCTTTACCCGTTTTGCAATTGTCAAAAGAACCCCCACCTTCTTTATATTAGCAATATGCTGCGTCCTAAGAAAGCCTATTTATTTTTTTAAAGGTTTTCCTGAATATATTTACTTAATGCAAGAGATTGATTCCGTGCTCAAATCGATGGTAAATCAGGAATAAATTAGATTGATGTTTGTGCTTCTCTCTTACAGTGAAACAGATGCTGGCAAAAGATATAGGTAAACGTGTCAGATAATCCGTATATACAGTTTATAATATTTAAAAGTGAATTTTTTTCGTCTAGTTTTAAAGAGCTGTAATGGAAAACAAACTGGATTAATGTATTGCCTTAATTACCTCCAAAGTTTGAATTTAATTAACTATATAGTAAAATGTTATCGTTAATATTGTGCACAACCCTTCCTGCTAATATGCAATGGTGTGAAAATCAAAATATCAATCACATAATATACATTTTAGCATGGTAGTGTCAAAACATCGAAATTAGTTTTAATGTTCTCACCATACCAATATTAGCAATACCCTCATTCTTCTGCCCGTTATTTCCCAACACGGTACGTTGTATAGAAGTATCTGCATAAACTGCATGCTGGAATTTCATGTGGGTTGCAACCCAGAAGTTGTATCCAAAATAACATCCATTCCCACGCCCATTCTGCCGGTCAAGTTAAGGCTCAAATTTCCTGCTTATTTCATTCGCAAAGGCCAGGGAGGAAAAATTGTGTGACAATGGAAGTAAATCATTATAAACAATTGGGTTCCAAGCGCAATTACGAATTTACACCACATAATCTGTACTGAATTATGAAAATAAAGTTTCATCTCATGTATCCATCATTCATGCACATTAGACAGGAACTTACAATTCGGACAGCCTAAATGTAACTATACTGAAGCCATAACAGTGCATTCACAGAAAATGCAGTGGTGTTTGCTGGGATTTCAAATTTAACACAAAAGCTCATAAATCGCTATAATCAATGGTCAGGCTTTTACGGTGGTAATGACATGAAACTCTTAGCGTTTGTCATCATGACCCTTCTGAAAGTAACCATAACATCAAGATATAGTGCATGCGCAGGTAAACGTCGAATTACTGAAGTTGTGGTCAGTCATTCCCTGCTCTCCCACAATTTGCGCTGTGGAAATCTCCATAGCCGGCGATCACTGAAATCACTTGAACTGACGAAAACGTCATCCCTTCCGCTCTAAGATCGCTCTTAAAATCCCATCAAAATCTAAGCCTTGTTAAATGATGTGTAATTTAGTTTTGTACGGCATTTTGAGCAATAACTACCGTTGAGCAACCGTTCTGGCCTTATAAAAATAATTTTATAATATTAGATCTTAAAAATAATAATCAAAAAAGTTTGTTTATGCTATTTCAACTTCTACCTTAACCTCATGTGCATGTCCCAAACTTTATTTCGCTCTGTGTCAATGTTTTACCAAGTGAATGATAAAAGATGCTTTTTATATCCTTGTTTGCTGACTGTGAGAATACTTCAATGTGATTGGCTGCTTAGCCAGTTCGATGACTTCACTGCTGCAGGAGGCCTGAGATCCCACATATCATCAAATGAACTTGGAGGAAGCTAAAGATTTCACCACAGACACCACAAAAGCTTTGTGGCAACTTTCTTAGAGATCAGCGGCGAATGACGTTTCTCCACCGCTAACCGCAAATACCAGGCCATTATTTTTGTCCTCCTGTACCAGAAAACCTGGTCATAATTCGAAGAGCATCTCTGAGCAACCACAATCGCAGGAAATTCCCCAATATGATCCTGTAACATGTTGGCAGAACCATTGTTATGGGCGGGTATGCATTTGGGCAGAGCGGCCCATACATGATCATAAAAGATAGAGGATATTTGGATGTATTTGCATACTTGAGCATGTTATGCACTTACTCTGAAAATTCTGCAATCTTTTATGTCATGTATTAGCCTTTCACACATACTGCGCTACTCTCCGCGCACAAATATGCGGTAAATATCACTCCTGCATGTGTTCCTCATGCAGCTCTTATTCTTACTAGGTTTTATTACAGACAATTGCCAACATTCTACACAAAAAGATGACACAGTATTGTCAAAAATATAGCTCATTTTCGTCGTGTTTAACTCTGAGCTTCAGGGGAGTTGGAGTCAATGCAAAGCATCAGGGAGGCTGGCAATTTCCTGGGCCATACATTCCAGGAGGTGGCCACCCCACAGGCAGAGAGATTTCAGGATAGCAAATAGTTGGCCATATGGCAGAGTAGAAAGATGCAGGAAGTGCAGGAGTCTTCGGGGTGTGTGGCACTCTCAAACCGGTACACAGCATTGGAGACTTTGAAGGAGTGCAGTCCAGACCATGACACCAATGGGCAAGGGACTGCACAGGGGTGAAGAGCAAAATGTAGAAATGCAGTTGTTATAGGAGATTCCATAGTTAGGGGGACAGACGGGCGTTACTGTAAACTTTACCGTGAATCCCGCATGGTGTGTTGCCTCTCTAGTGCCAAGGTAAAGGATATCACGGAGAAGGTGCAGAATATTCTGCAGCGGGAAGGGAGTGAGCCAGAAGTTGCGGTACACATCGGTACCAACAACATAGAGAGGTCAGGTATTGAAGTGCTATTGTCAGACTTTCAGGAGCTAGGGTGGAAGTTAAAAAGTAGGACCTCAAAGGTAGTAATCTCTGGATTACTCCCAGTGCCACGCGCCAGTGAGAGTAGAAATAGGAAGATAGGGAGGATCAATGCGTGGCTTGAGGCATGGTGCAGGAGGAAGGACTTCAGATTGTTGGGGCGTTGGGACTAGTTCTGGGGCAGGAGACACCTATTCAAATGGGACAGGTTGCACTGCAACAGGACCAATGTCCTCGGGGGGAGGTTCACTATTGTGGTTAGGGAGGTTTTAAACTAAATTGGCAGGGAGGTGGGCACCAGCATATAGAAGCAGAAAAGAAGAATAAGGTTCATGAAGGAGGGAGAGTGTTGAATAGTACTAGAGAAGGAAGTAGTACTTATTTAGATAGCAGTAGAATGAGAAGGATTACGAGGAATAAAAAGACAGGTTTGGAATGCATGTATATAAACGCACAAAGTGTGGTGAATATGGTTGTTGAGCTACAAGCACAATTAGTCGTGTGGGAATATGATGTAGTGGCAATAATGGAAACGTGGCTTAAAAATATTGTGGACTGGGTGCTAAATATTCACGGATACAAGGTTTTCAGAAAAGATCGGGAAGGAAAAAATAGAGGTGGGGTGGCAGTGCTGATTAGGGAAGCCATTGTATTGTTGGAAAGAGAGGATGTCCTTGAGGGGGCAAGGAAAAAATCCATTTGTTTATAGTTGTGAAGCAAAAAGGGTATGATCAAGCTATTGGGGGTATTCTACAGGCCTCCAAGTAGAGGAAGCAAATCTGCAGGGAAATCATAGAGATGTGCAAGAGCTGTGGAGTGGTGATATTGGTTGACTTTAATTACCCAAATATCGATTGGGACAATATGAGTAAAAGGAAAGTCGGGGGAAGAATTTCAGAATTGTGCTCAGGAGAACATCCTTGACCAGTGCGTTCACGATTCAATTAGAAAGTAGGCATTGCTGGATCTGCTGCTGGGGAATGAGGTGGGCCAAGTGGACCAAGTGTCTGTGGGAGGGTGGGTAAGGGTGGTCATCGTATCATAAGGTTTAGATTAGTAATGGAGAAGAATATGGACCAATCTAAAGTAGAACTTCTAAATTGGAAGAGGGCTAACTTCAATGGGATGAGAGAGGATCTAGCCAGGGTAAAATGAAACCAATAATTGACAGGAAAAACTGTAATGGAACAACCGGTGATCTTTAAGGAGGATATGTTTCAGGTACAGGTTAGGTACATTCCAACAAGAGGGACAGGTAGGGAAATCAAAGCCAGGGCTTTCGGATGGCAAGGGAGATAGAGCATATGCAGAAACCATAAAGGAGGATGTATGATGTCTGTCAGATGAATTTTTCAAGTGATAAGCAGGCCAAAAACAATAAGTTGAGTAGGAAAGTGAAGAGGAAAATAAGGCTGGCAAAGAGAGAATATCAGAATAGGCCGGCAGTTAACAGAAAAGAGAACCCAAATATCGTCTAACGATATGTAAATAGTAAGCGGGTAGTAAGAGGCGGGGTGGGTTCTATTAGTGACAAAGAAGGTGATATATGCTTAGAGGCCCAGGGCAAGTCTAGAATAGAAACATAGAAACATAGAAGATAGGAGCAGGAGTAGGCCATTCGGCCGCTCGAGCCTGCTCCGCCATCCAATGAGATCATGGGTGATCATCCAAATTCAGTACCCATTCCCTGCCTTCACCCCATATCCCTTGATCCCTTTAGCCTTAAGAAATATATCCAACTCCTTCTTGAATATATTTAATGAACTGGCCTCCACCGCCCTCTGTGGCAGAGAATTCCACAGGTTGACCACTCTCTGGGTGAAGACATTCCTCCTCATCTCAGTCCTAAATGGCTTACCTCTTATCCTTAGATTATGACCCCTTGTTCTGGACTCTCCGGCCATCGGGAACATTCTTCTTGCATCTAGTCTGTCCAGGCCTGACAGAATTTTATAGGTTTCGATGAGATCCCCTCTCAATCTTCTAAACTCCAGTGAGTATAAGCCCAATCGACACAATCTCTGCTCATACGTCATTCCTGCCATCCCAGGTATCAGCCTGGTGAATCTTCGCTTCACTCCTTCCATGGCAAGAATATCCATCCTCAGATAAGGCGAACAAAACTGCACACAATGCTCAAGGTGTGGTCTCACCAAGGCCCTGTACAACTGCAGCAAGACATCCTTGTTCCTGTACTCGAAACCACTTGCTACGAAGGCCAACTTACCATTTGCCTTCTTAACCGCCTGCTGCACCTGCATGCTTACCTTCAGTGACTGGTGCACAAGAACACCCAGGTCTCTTTGCACTTCCCCTTCTCCCAATCTACTGTCATTCAGGTAATAATCTGCCTTCCTGTTTTTGCCACCAAAGCGGATAACCTCGCATTTATCCACATTATATTGCATTTGCCATGTTTCTGCCCAATCAGCCAACCTGTCCAAATCGTACTGGAGTTTCATGACATCCACCTCAGAGCATACCCTCCCGCCCAGCTTTGTCCCGTCTGCAAATTTGGAGATACTATGTCCAATTCCCTCGTCCAGATCATTAATATATATTTTGAACAGCTGGGGTCTTAGGACCTATCCTTGCAGTACCCCACTAGTCACTGCCTGCCACTCAGAAAATGACCCATTTATTTCAACTCTTTGCTTTCTATCTGCCAACCAGTTCTCTATCCAAGTCAATACCTTGCCCCAATCCCATGTGCCTTAATTTTGCACGCTAATCTCTTATGCCGGACCTTATCGAAAGCCTTCTGAAAGTCCAAATACACCACATCCACTGGTTCTCCCTTATCTATTTTACCAGTTACATCCTCAAAAAATTCCATTTGTTTAGTCAAGCATGATTTACCTTTTGTAAATTCATGTTGACTTTGTCCGATACTTAATGCATGTTTTGTATCTGTGTTTGCTGAGGAAGAGGATGCTGCCAAAATATCGGTAGAAGCAGAGATGGTAGAGGAAATGGTTGGGGTGAAACATTATTAGGCAGGATGTACTGCAAAGGCTGGATATGCTTGAAGCGGAAAAGTCGCCTGATCCGGATGGTTTGCATCTCAGGAATTGGGGGTGGAGATAGTGGAGGGGTTTGCCATAATCTTCCAATATTCCCTCGATACAACAACAACAACTTATATTTATATAGCGCATTTAACGTAGTAAAACGCCCCAAGGCGTTGCACAGCAGCATTTTAAGACAAAAGAATTGACACTGAGCCACATAAGGAAAAATTAGGGCAGGTGACCAAAAGCTTGGTCAAAGAGGTAGGTTTTAAGGAGCGTCTTAAAGGAAAAATGATGGATAGCATGGCGGAGAGCTTTAGCCAGGGAATTCCAAGCTCAGGACCTAGGCAACAGCAGGCACGGCCATCAATGGTTGAGCGATTCCAAGGGAGGTACCAGGGGATTGGAAAGTGACAAATGTGATACCCTTCTTCAAGAAAGCGTGTAAGGACAATCCTAGTAACTACAGGCTGGTCAGTTTAACGTCAGTTGTGGGTAAGGTTTTAGAATCAATAATCAGGGAAAAAATTAAAAGGCACTTAGAGTGATTTAAGTTAATTACAGCGACCCAGCACGGATTTGCAAAAGGCTTATCATGTTAGACTAATTTAATTGAATTTTTAATGAAGTAACAAAGAAGGTTAATGAAGGGAATGCAGTGGATGTTGTCTATATGGATTTTAAGAAAGCGTTTGACAAAGTAGCACAATTGAGGCTCAAGGAATAGGAGGGACAGTGAGCACTTGGATAAGAAATTGGCATAAGGACAGAAAACAGCGAGTCATGGTAAATGTTTGCTTTTCAGACTGGAGGATGGTAGAGAGTGGTATTCCCCAGTGGTCGGTGCTAGGATCACTGCTTTTTTGATATATATAAATTACTTGTATATTTGTATACAGAGTAAAATTTCAAAATTTGCCGATGATATCAAACTTGGTGGTGTGGCAAACAGTGAGGAGGATACCAATCGACTGCTACATGACATAGTTAGGCTAGCAGAATGGGCAGACAAATGACAGATGGAATTTAATTCAGAGAAGTGTGAAGTGATGCATTTTGACAGAAGGGATAGGCAGTATACACTTAATGCCAAATTTATAAAGAGTGTGCAGGGACAGAGGGACCTGAGGGTTCATGTGCATAGGTATTTGAAGGTGGCTGGACATATTGGGCCAGAAATTGGTGAACGGGGCTTGCCGCGCGTGCAAGCCCCGTATATGCACTTGCCCCGCGCTACTGCCGATCAGCTCCAGGGACGCCTGGACTTGCTGTTTGAAAAAGAAGAATCCCGGGCAGCGTATGACGTCACGCCGCCCAGGAGTGCAGCCAGCGCGAAGCCAGGAGCGTGCAGTGCAAGTGAGACACGCCCCTTGAGGTCTCAGTTTCACTGGACACGCCCCCAATGTTTCTGTCAAGCTGCTAAGCATTTTTACATGCAAAGCAGCAGTTTAAATAGGTTCTTGGAAGTTTTTTGAAGATTTTGGTAACTTTTATAAACTTTTTAAAATGTTTACATTATTTTGAGTAATCTGAAGTAGTTTTAAAGAGAATTAAAGCAATTTAAATACTTTTAAAAGCCCTAAAAGTATTTTTTAAATTCCATTTATTTATTTAGCAATGTCGTTGTCATACGTGTCTTCACACTGTTCCCTTTGGGGAACTGTATGAAGTGGTGGAAGGATTTATGGCCATGATTAACGCTCATTCCGCGACCGTAACCATCTTTGAACCAGCCATTAGGGCGGTTAGTCCTATGGCGGGAGGGTTTTACGGGCTCCCACAAGCTATACAAGGAGGGGGGCCACCCACACCCACGGGTGCAAATATCCCACTGGATGTCAACCCAGAATTTAGAGCCGGAGCTCCGACTCCACTTGCCGGGACTGTCTGGAGCGGGGTTCGAAACCCTACCCTGATCTAGGCCCAGCGGCGGGGATCCTACCGCTATGACAAAGGCCCAATCCGATTAGCAACGTGAAATGGCAGCATAGGGCTCCAGTCATGGGGAGGGAAAAGGCGCAGGAAACGTATGGGTGTCACCTTTTGTGCGGAGTGGGCCTTTTGCGTAGCAGTAAGCATCAACGCCGCTGGGCCAGAAGGAGTAGGGTTTCGAACCCCACTCCAGGCAGTCCCGGCAAGTGGAGTCGGAGCTCCAACTTTAAATTCTGGGTGGACATCCAGCGGGATACTTGCGTCCGTGGGTGTTGGTGCCCCCCCCCCTCAGATGGGTTGTGGGAGCCCATAAAACCCTCCCGCCATAGGACTAACCACCCTAATGGCTGGTTCAAAGATGGTTACGGTCACGGAATGAGCGTTAATCACAGCCATAAATCCTTCCACCACTTCATACAGTTCCACAAAGGGAACAGTGTGAGGATATGTACGATGATGACCTCTTGCGCAACGCACCTCCTTGGACCCTCAGTCGCAGATGCGAGGGGGCAAGTCGTGCAATTGTTAAATTTTTCATTTTATTGACATGTAAAATGTTGGCCCAGTAATTCCCTTCCAAATGCACGAGTACGGTTGGGGTACTTACACATCTGGCCGGATGAAATGCCGGTTTTCAGCATGCACAGTGCATGTGGGGAAAACCGGCATTTCCTGTCCTCTGAACGAAGGGGTTCAGAGGCAGAACGCGTGCGACTGCACAGGCAGCGCGTGCGCAGTATAATTCGCCGATTTCATTAATGCTTTCAGTGAGGTCAAGTCATTACAACTTACACATGAAAAAAGCATGGGTACAGTTGCTCCAGAGGCTGCGGAGGAAGATATTTATTATCGTGGAGCTTCTGAAAGTATGTATGTCTGTATATATTCCTTTGCGTGTTATGTATATATTCCTTTACTTATGTGTATGAATGTACTGTTTAATTATGACTTTCAGAGGAAGTAACTTATTGGAAAATCATAATTAAAAACATACATTCATACACATTAGTAAAGGAATATAAAACATACATACATATACGTAAAGGAATATATGTGGACATACATACATAACTCATTCTCACATTCCATTCACACAGCCACAATTGCTCCTTCTACCTACCATTCTGAAAACCCTTTAAAAAAAAAAAATTTTAGCTTTAAAACTTACTTAAAATTTCTTAAAATAACTTCCCCCCCTTTCCCAAACAAAAATATTGCATTTCAGAAGCTCCACGATAAAATATATCTTCCTCCGCAGCCAATGAACAACTTTACACTTGCTTTTTTCAAGTGTAACTTCTAAGGACTTACCCTCACTGAATCCATCATTGAAATCCACAAAGTTCACTGCGCAAGCGCTGCCTGTGCAGTCGCACGCGCTGTGAATAGACCTCGGGTCTGGAAATGCCGGCGTTCCCCGCGTGCGCTGTTCCTGCTGAACGCCGACATTTCCAATGGCCAAATGCGTGAGTACCCCGACCGTACTCACGCTTCTGGCCGCGAATTTCTGGCCCATTGAGAGAATGGTTAGCAAAGCATATGGGATATTGGGCTTCATAAATAGAATTATTGCGTACAAAAGCAGTGAAGTTATGCTAAACTTTTATAAAGCTCTGGTTAGGCCACAACTAGAGTATTGCATCCAATTCTAGTCACCACACTTTAGGAAGGATGTAAAGGTCCTTGAGATGGTGCAGAGGTGATTTACCAGAATGGTCCAGGGATGAGAAATTTTAGCTACAAGTTTAGAATGGAGAAGCTGGGGTTGTTCAACTTGGAGCAAAAGAGGTTGATGGGAGATTTGATAGAGATGTACAAGATTATGACAGGTTTGGATAAGGTAGACAGGGAAAGGCTGCTCCCATTGGTGATGGTACAAGGACTAGGGCACACAGATTTATGGTTTTGGGCAAGAGATACAAGGGGGATGTGAGGAAGTACTTTTAATGCAGCGAGTTGTAATGACCTGGAGTTCGCTGCTAATGAGGGTGGTGGAAGCGGAGACAATCTATTATTTCAAAAGGAAATTGAGTTGGCACTTGAGGGAAAAAAACTTGCAGGGCTACGGGGATAGAGCGGGGAAATCGGACAGACTGGATTGCTCTACTGACAGGCATGGACTCGATGGGCCGAATGGCCTCCTCTGTGCCGCAATGAATCTATGACTCTAAAATGTAGTGTGCCATTTCGTCTCTGTTAATTGTGGACTCAATGGAATATGTTTAATAATGAAAAAAACACATTTTAGTTGTGTTCCAGGAATCAATGCTGCCAAAAATAGTCTGCGTGGAACTTTCAACTTCTGCGGGGTATATCAATTCCACCACTTGTTAGCACACCCACCAGCAAAGCTAAATCGAGCGGTGTGTATAACGGATGTCTAATACCACACTACGAGTATTATGTCCTGTCTAAGTTCAAAGTTCTGTCTGCTTCTTCTAGGCTCATTATTCCTCAAAGGATATATTATAAATTATTGAATCACTTGAAAAGGACGATCTGACGTTTTTTATCCTTCTGTTTCTTCAGAAATTGAAATTCTGAAGTTAAAGATCACGAACTCTGGTAAGACAATTCAGCCGTAAATCCATATTGTTGGGCTAAATTTGCATGTCAGTGTTAATTATTATAAACTGTCTCAATTTAATAATACATTTTGTGTTATTCCGCAGGTCCCCTTTTTTCTCTTTTTGTAGGCTACGTGGCTAACATACTTAATGCTTTCTGCAGAAATTGTCTCATTCTACATATACATACGTTCTTTTATAATGGGCAGCATTAATGCCTTTTAAGTGAGGGTCCGCTGCAAAGGCAGCGAACATAGCAAAAGCAAAATAATCAATTAAGCAGTCGCTTTACCAACCTGGATACTTTTCATGATACGATTTCATCCGCCATTCTGGTTTCTCCATAAAAATGTATTGGCTATGGGCGATCAAAGACGTACTTCATATTCCTCTTTAATTGACCGATGCATGCAGTCCCTCAGCATCAGTTTAATATCTGATTGATGGGAAGAAAGTAGCCAATCATTGGCAACTGCTGTCTTTGTTATCAGTACAGTTGCCTGGAATTTTGATTTTGTTACACTAGCTGCAACGGCCTAAGTAACGCAACAGCCCAAGATTATGGTATCATCAGAGCATATCATGTTCACATTGGCTGTTCATCAAGTACAGGGAAGTAATTGATTACGCAGGCTGTTGAAGTTTGAATAAAGGTACAGAAGTGTTCGTTTCAAATTTGGTGCCAACTTCAAAAAGGGTAGACTTAATGTCCAGTGAAAAATCACTTTTTATCCAGTCTCTGAACAGTATAGGACAGGGAAAATACATGGAAGAATCAGCCTAAGCATTGAGCAGAGATCACTGTACACATCAGCCGACTGATATCTGATACGATATGCATATAGTGACAGATCAAATTGCATGTGGTCTTACAACAAGTGGCCAATCTACACAGCCGCTTCCGACTGATGAATTTGTGGGTAACTTTTTTAGGCTAAATTCGTGGGTACATTTTTAGGCAGAAGGCTAAAACAGGTGTTCCATCTGGAATATGCAAATTACGAGATTTTCGCCTGTTTTAGTTGTCCACCCGAGAGTTTAAAAAAGAGGTGTCCACGAATTTAGCAGTATGACTAATGCAGTAGGGCCCATGCAATAAGGACTGCATCAGGAAATTAGCCAGCAATGAACGTGGCAGGCACGGGCCTGCTCCTCTCAAGCTTCTTCAGCAGCCTCAGTGGCTGCCAATTCCGAGTAAGTTCAACATATTTTTCTTTGGCAAAAAAAATCCTACGCGGCAAGCAGGTGCATCATTGCTGGCCAGACACCACAGGAGTCACAATCGCCCCCGCCATAGCCCACTCAAACCAAGCTTCCTCGAATTAACTGCTGGCGATGAGATTGGTGGCCCAAAACATTTCCCCCCTTCGTAAAGCAGCCTGTGGTGGCGTGATCAGCACCGGCAGCTTATCGTAATTATTCAGCTGCGGCCTGAGGACGATTTTCCATCAATACATGCCCTTCTTGGTCCAGTATCATGCAACTTGTGCATTGCAGAGTTTGAGCCTGAAAATGGACCCAAAGTAATGTTTACTCTAGTGTGCCATACTTTGGTCTTCATTGCCTGGGCGGTACTCTGCCTTTCAGATAGAAATTGAAATGAAAATGTGGCGTTTTCTATAACAGCTGACCAATCCGCAGTACTTATTTTATAACCGGGCATTATGGAAAACCAACGCCCTCATTTTCCAGAGATGTTTTTCCTATTATAGAAATCCCTTTTATCACTTATAGCAGGCTCGCAATTCGGGTTTGCCTGAATTTTTGCAACACTAATTTGGTCTCAATTTTTTCTTAAGCTTGCTAACGATAGCCTGTCTGAGAAAAGGGAAATGTTATTTTTTAGGAAGTAATTACTGAACTTGTATCATATTTTAAATGTAATTCCTTTGCTTCTTGTTCTACTTCCTTATGTTTCATAGATAGCAGATCAGACGCAGGTAAGATGTAACAATGCATTATACTAGGCAGCACATTCAAATGCCATTAACTGCAGTCTAACATTTTTTTGCCAACCCTTACACTGGTTAATCCATCTGGACTACAATCTGGATCTGCAATTCATTCCGTTTATTGTCCATTGAAACGATGAATCTCTCTTACCTGGTCATTTCCAGCTCTCATTTCCACCCCCTTTAAATGCAAGTGACGCAGAATTGAATGCATATGGCAGAAAAGTGGTTTAGAAGTTTGCTGCCAGATCTGGTTGGGCCAGATAAAGGACTGTTAAAACTGCTCACTGTTCCAATATCATCCTGGAATGCAAAGATAAACAGCGGATTTCTTTCTTTAATGCAAAAGATATTTTTAAACCCCTCTCCCCTGCCTCCTTCACCCTATCCTCCAACAGCAGGTGCAAGGTGCACAGGGAAATCTTTGTCACTAAGATTGAGACCATCCGTTCAGCTGCCTCTGCTGCATTCCTCGCTTCCCCTAGCCCACCGATCCAAACTTCCTCTTTGGTTCCCCCCCGCCCTAGCCCAGAACTCAATTCAATTCAATTCAATTCAAATCGCTTTATTGGCATGACAAGGTACATCTTATGTTGCCAAAGCATCGAAAAACATTCATGGTTGTACACAAAAATACAGATCTATCCATACAGGAAAGACTCATGTCTTTCTCTAGTTTCTCTCCTATCTCACCTCATGCCCTCTCCGAGCTATTTTGTCTATGAGACCTACCTCCTGCTCCCTCGACCCTATTCCTACTAAACTGCTGACCATCCAACTTTCTTTCCTGGCCTCCATATTAACTGATATTTCCAATGGTTCTCTCTCCTCACATACTGTCCACTCCCCTTCTAAGATGCCTTCATTACTCCTCTCCTCATAAAGAAAATACTTGACTCCTCTGTCCTTACAAACTACCGCCCCATCTCCAGCTTCCCTCTCCTCGCCAAAGTCTTTAAATGTGCCATCGCCTGCCAAATCAATACTCAGCTTTCGCAGAACTTCATGTTTGAATCCCTGCAATCAAATTTCTGCCCTTGCCACAGTACCGAAATGGCTCAGATGAAAGTCATAATAGGCATCCTATTTGACTGTTATTGTGGTAAACTATCCGTCCTCTTCCTTCTCGATTCAACTGCCGCCTTTGAAACATTGAACAAACCTTCCTCCTCCAACCCCTCTACTCCGTCTTCCAGCTATGCCGACTGCACTTGCCTGGTTCCTTTTTTATCTGTCCAGTTGATAGCTAGAGAACAACCTGCAATGGCTTCTCTTCCTGCTCCCACAGCATTACTTCTGGTGTCTCCCAATGATCTATCCTTAGCCCCACCTTATTTCTCATCTGCCTGCTTCTCCATTGTGACAACAACCAAAACACAGCGTCAGGTTCCACATGTACGCTGACGACAACGCCCTCTCTCAACCGCTCCACTGTGTCTAAATTGTCAGACTGCTTGTCCGACATCCAGTACTGGATGAGCAGAAATCTGCTTCAACTAAATATTGCTAAACCAAAGCCATTGTCTTTGGCCCCCGGCACAATCTTTGTTCCCTAGCCACCACCCCCAACCCGTTCCCTAGCAAATTTCTGTGGTCGAACCAGACTCCTTGTAACTTTGGTGCCATATTGGACCCCGACATAAAATTCTGACCACATATCAGCGCCATCAGATGGAGGTCCGCCGACTTCTACCTCTGTAACATCGACTCCACCTCTGCCTTAGCTTATCTGCTGTTTTAACCCTCATCCATGTATTTGTTACCTCTAGAAGTGACTTTCCAATGCCCGAGGCCGCCCTCCCATCTTCCACCCTCCATAAACATACATTCGTCTGAAACTCTGGTACCCATATTCTAAATCGCACCAGGTCCTGTTCACCATTGACCCTTGTGCTCGCTGATCTACATTGGCTCCCGGTTAAGCAATGCCTCGATTTTAATATTCTCATCATTGTTTCAAACCCCTCTAAAGCATCGCCCCTCCCTACCCCTATAACCTCCTCCAGCCATACAACCCTCTCAATAAGTGCACTCCTCCTATTCTGGCCTCTTGCTCATCCTCGAATTTATTGCACCGTGCCTTCAGTTGCAGAGGCCCTAAGCCCTTGTATTTCCTCAATAAACCTCTCCACCTCAGTACTTCTCTTTCTTTCTTTAAGACGCATTGTCAATCCTACCTCTTTGACCAAACTATTGGTCATCTGGCCTAATATCTCCATATGTGACTTGGATCAAAATGTGTTTGGTTACACTACTGTGAAGCGCCTTAGGATGTTTTGCTTCATTACAAGCGCTATATAAATGCAAGTGGTTGTTGTTGTTCTTGCTGTTGTGAATTAACAATCTGAAGTAGGAAGTGAAGTTGTAGAGAATGATAAACATAAGATTTTGTAACAAGAATAAAACAAATATCTAGTTGTGCATGACAGCCACTGGTAACGCATGTCGACCAGGTCCTCTGGGCAGCAGGTCTGTTTCCAGCAAGCTGTACATGTCTGCAAAGACCTAACGTCATAGCCTGAGCCTCCTGAAGCAATGCTGCTCAGTCACGTGCAGGAAGCTCATCCTCTGTCTATATACCCTGTGTTGAGGATATCACTTCCGGTGTGGAGCCCCCCTGTGCAGATTCTCTCTATCCTGTGGAACATCAGGTTGGTGTGTTGAAGGCTGCTGGCAATGGAAGATGGAGAGGGTGTTGTTGGTGCTGGGGCTCACCATGGTCTGAATCTGAGGACCAAGATGAGACAGCATAAGTAGCACCTATGTTGATCTAATAGATGCCAGGTAAAGTGCAGATTAGAGGCGTAATCCTCCAATGTACTGAGAGTGATTAGTAATATGGTGAGAGTGGATTCTGAGGTTGCCAAAATCACCTGCGAACTCGTGAAAGCTAAATCTCTGCACAAAATGATGTCAGCAAGAGCCTTTCCCTTATGCAAGGACGCAGGTGTAAGGTGTGAATAAATTTCTACATTTTGCAGCTGTGAATTCATGACATAACACAATGGCTACTGAGCTTCCACCTGCCTTCACAGGCGAGGTTCAAGAGTTGCGTGTATTCCGTGCGCAACCAGTTAAATTTGAATCCCCACGTTAAAAAGTCTGTTAAGTTTCTCTAAACGAGCAGTAAACAACATCAATGAGGTTGCCCACGTCTTCTGAGCACGTCGAAACTCGCCCCAGTGAAAGCTGGATGTTGGTGGGATGATGGCAGGATCCCGATTCGCTGTGAATTTCAGCACTTTTAACCGGTGACAGGCAGCCAAACCCATACGTTTTGCAAAGCAAAAATTCAAGTCAATAATTTCACACTTGCCACCTTCTTGTCAATCACTTAACCAGTCTAAATCCCTTTTTAGCCTATTTACGTCTTCTTCACTGCTTACTTTCCCACCTAACATTGAAGCATCAGAAAACCTGGAAATATTTCCCTTGCTACTCTCACCTTAGTCACTGATATAGATTGTAAGTAGTTGAGGCCCAAGCACGATCCTTCTGACACGCCATTAGTTACAACTTGCCATCCCGAAACAGACCCGTTTATTCCTACTCTATGTTTTCTTTCCGTTAACCAATCCTCAATCCATGCTAGTAAAATACACAAATCCCGTGCTCGTTAATCTTATGTAGCTACCTATTGTGTGGCACCTTACCGAATGCTTTCTGAAAATCCAAATATCCTACATCCACTGGTTCCCCCTTATCTACCCTGGTAGTCACACCCTCAAAAATAAACAATAGAATTTTTAAACATGATTTGCTTTCATAAAACTGTGTTGAATCTGGCTAATCATATTCTGATTTTCCCAGTGTCCTGTTACCACTTCCTAATAATAGATTCCAGCATTTCCCTACTACTGATGTCAGGCTAACTTGGCCTATAATTCCTTGCTTAATCCCTCCCTTTGTTCTTGAAGAGCGGGGTTACATTTGCTACCTTCCAACCCAAGGGGGCCGTTCTAGAATCTAGGAAATTATGGAATATCAAAACAAATTCACCCACTATCTCTGCAGCCACCTTTTCTAAAAACCCTTGGATATCGGCCATCAGCTGCAAAGGATTTGTCGGCTTTTAGTCCCATTAATCCCTCCGTTACGTTTTCTTTTCTATTGTTAATTAGTTTAAGTTCCTCACACTCACTAGCCCCTTGGTTGCTCATACTATACTGCACAGAAAGCGAAGTGGTCCAAGAAACTCTACTTTACAAATTGCCTTAAGCTTTCTTACTTGTCCATCTATATCCTAGTAAAAAAAATAACGTGTATTTCCTACCTTCAAAATCCTACATTGCGCGGTCACTTTGTTCACCACATTTGTGTGTGAAGCAGAATCTTTTAAAGCAGCAATTTTGACGATAATCCGTACATACTGTGCCACAATAATAGCTAATATCTCATTCGTGAATCATAAACAATGTTGCTTTCTTATGTTTGGATCATAGAGACCTCAAATTAGATATTGCTGAATTGGTACAAAAGGAGCAACACAATTATAATTTCTGGATGGAAGCTTGTTCGCATGGAGGGCATATTTCGTTTTTTTGCAACTGGTATTTCTCCAGATTTAATTATATAGAGATTTCGCAATGGTACTGTAACTTTCTGACGCCTCAGCCCACCCCCGCCACCTCTGATTAAGGAGCTCTTAGATGGCATTTAAATAAGCATACAATAATAGTCTATTACTGTCTAGTGGAACCAGAGCGAAAAATTAGGCAGCATGTTGTGCTGATAACCCAACCCTCCAGTGTTTATTTTATTTTCTATGAGCTACTCTTTGCAACTTAATAAATAAGTCTAATGAAGAACTGTTTTACAAGAGCATGTAAGACGCCAATAGACTGTGAAATGTTTGGCCGTTAAAAAAATATATAGTGTATTTATTTCATCTTTCTGTTTTTTCTGGGATTGAACAAAAGGAAACGACCAAGCAGGTAATGTCATTTTAAAAAGCCAGACATCAACTTATGATGCTTTTGACTGTACTTATTAGCTGCTTCAACTCATCGTTCACAATTTTTTAACACAACGATCACAGGATCGAATTCTTTAATGTGATGTAATTGTCTTAAGAATTATCTTAATTATTTGAGAACTGGAAGTACATAATTAATCTAATTTTAACATCATATTCTGGAACTCAAAAATACTTACCACAGTAATCTTACTAAAACAAATAAGAAAATCTCTTGAAGTTATGTATATCTACCTTTTATGTTTGTATTTTAATGACTTGCAGAAAGAAAATATTCGTGAACAAATAACATACTACACGTTTTATACACTGAGCTCATTATGCTTCTTGACAATTAGCTCATAACAGTACGTCACAACTTTACAAGGAGAAACACAACACATTTTTTGCATTCTATACACTGTACATCATTAATGAAAACACTTTTGACAGAATTTTATTGTGCTATTTTCATAGAACATGCAAGCTGAATTAGTTATATAGGTCGATTTATAAACAGTATTTTGTGAATATTTATGTTTTTTTTTGCAATGATATTAAAGCGAAACAGTTACTTGAAAAAGATACAGGTAAATTAGCGATACTCGATATGTCTGTACTTTGATAATTAATTATCTATACACTATTACACAAAGTCAAAATTATCCAATATGTTTTTTTATGTTACCCGCTTAATTATCCAATTCTGATGAACATTCAAACGCACAACTTCACAAATCAATTATTACGATTCTGATCTATTCATTGAATATGTGCATGTTTATTTGAGATTCACCACAGTCACAGTTTAGCTTCTAACAGAGTACTATTATCTTTATTGTCTCAGAAATAGCTAATTTGAAAGATGCGCTACAACGAGCCGGTAAGAAAATGCCATAGATATCCTTATACAGTGTAAAATGCTCATGCAAGTATTTCTGAGTTAAGCAGAAATTACTATTTGGGACTAATTTTCACCTTTATCACTTCCGTGATAAACTGGCAGAGGGGATCTTCCACCAGTGATAGAAGCAGTCCGATTTTCATTTCCATTAATATCAATGGTATGACTTGCGGATTATATACACTTTAATTCCACCTGAATGTATTGTAGCCAGGAATGTTAAGTTCCCATTCCTCCCCTTGTATGAGTCATGTCTCTGCTATTACTACTATATCATAACCCATGTAGTAACTTGTGCCTGCTGCTCACTAACCTTATTTATCAAGCTCCGTGCATTTATGCACATGCATTCCAAACCTGCGTTACTCGGCTTTGCAATTTTCCCCTGCTTGATCCCTTCTCTTCCTAGACCACGTTGTATTCTAATGCTATTTGTCTCTTCGAAAATCTATGTATCTTGTGTCTCTTTTCTGATGCTTCATTCAGGTTCCCGGTCATAAACATTTAAACCATCCCACACAGCACTATTTAATCTCCCCGTGAGGATATTGGTCCCAGTACTGTTCAGGTGCAACCCTTCCATCTAGTACAGGCCACTCCGGCAAAATAACTGATCCCTATGCATCAGCAATCTGATGCCCACCCCACTGCACCTCCAACGATCAGCCACAAATCAACGTGCTTTTCGTTGCTATTCCTATATTCAATGGCACGTGGCACTAGGAGTAATCCATAGATTACCAAATGTGAGCTCCTGCTCCTTAGCCTCCTCCCTAATTTCTGAAACTCTGTCTGCAATCCTCAACCATTTTCGTATCTATGTCATTGGTTCAAACATGGATCGAGATTTCTGGTTGTTCATTTACCTATTGCAGAAAGTTCAGCACCCATTCCATGTCATCCTTTACTCTGACACCAGGGAGGGAACATATCATGTGAGCTCACATTGATGGTTGCAGAAACGATATGATATAATTGGGATTAAAGAGACATGGCTCCATGGTTAGCAAGGCTCGGAACTCAACATCCAGGGATATTCAATATTCACAAAGGACAGGCAAAAAGGAAAAGGAGGTGGGGTAGCGTTGCTGGTTAAAGAGGAGATTAAAACAATAGTAAGGAAGGATCTTCGCTCGGATGACGTGGATTATGTATGGGTAGTGATGTGAAATACCAAGGGGCAGAAAACGTTAGTGGGAGTTGTATACAGAACCCAAACAGTAGTGGTGAGGTTGGGGATGGCATTAAACAGGAAATAAGAGATGCGTGCAATAAGTGCACAGCAGTTATCATGGGTGACTTTAATCTGCATCTAGATTGGGCTAACGAAATTAGTAACAATGCTGTGGAGGAGAAATTCCTAGAGGGTATAAAGGATGGTTTCCTGGACCAATATGTCGAGGAAACAACTGGAGATCAGGCCATCGTAGACTGGGTATTATGTAATGAGAAAGGATTAATTAGCAATCTTGTTGTGCGAGGTCCCTTGGGGAAGAGCGATCATAATATGTTAGAATTCTTCATTAAGATGGAGAGTGAAATAGTTTACTCAGAGACTAGGGACCTGAATTTAAATAAAGGTAACCACGATGATATGAGGCATGAGCCGGCTAGGATGGATTGAAGAACGGTACTTAAAGCGTTGATGGTGGATAGGAAATGGCAAACATTAAAAGATCACATGGATGAATTACAGAATTTGTTCATCCCTGTCTGGCAAAAAACAAAACAGGAAAGGTGGCTCAACCGTGGCTAACAAGGGAAATTAGGGATAGCATAAGATCCAAGGAGCAGACATAAAAATTGGCCAGAATAAGCAGCAAAACTGAGGATTGGGAGCAGTTTAGAATTCCGCAAAGTAGGACAAATAATTGATTAAGAGGGGGAAAATAGAGTATGAGAGTAAAGTTTCAGGGAACATAATGATTGACTGTAAAAGCTTCTATAGATATGTGAAGAGAAATAGATTAGGTAAGTCAACCGTAGGTCCCTTGCATTCAATATCAGGGGAATTTATAACGGGGAACAAGTAAATTAAATATATACTTTGGTTCCGTCTTCACAAAGGAGGACACAAATAACCTCCCAGAGAGGTCGGGGAGTATAGGGTCTAATGGGAGGGAGGCACTGAATCAAATCAATATTTGTAGGGAAATGGTGTTAGGGACATTGAGGGGATTGAAGGCCAATAAATCCCGAGGGCCTGATAATCTACATCCCAGGGTACTTAAGGAAGTGGCCCTAGAAATAACAGATGCATTGCTGGTCATCATCCAAAATTCTACAGACTCTGTAACAGTTCCCATGGATTGGAGGGTACCAGTTTAACCCCACTATTAAAAAAAGGTAGTAGAGAGAAAACAGGAAATTATAGACCGTTTAGCCTGATATCAGTAATGGGGAAAATGCTAGAGTCCATTATAGAAAATGTAATAGCAGAGCACTTGGAAAATTTTGTCAGGATCGGATAAAGTCAACATGGATTTACAAAAGATAAATCATAGAAACATAGAAACATAGAAGATAGGAGCAGGAGTAGGCCATTCGTCCCCTCGAGCCTGCTCCACCATTCAATGAGTTCATGGCTGATCATCCAAATTCAGTATCCTGTCCCTGCCTTCTCCCCATATCCCTTGATCCCTTTAGCCTTAAGAAATATATCCAACTCCTTCTTGAATATATTTAATGAACTGGCTTCCACGGCCCTCTGTGGCAGAGAATTCCACAGGTTCACCACTCTCTGGGTGAATAAATTCCTCCTCAACTCAGTCCTAAATGGCTTACCCCTTATCCTTAGACTATGACCCCTGGTTCTGGACTCCCCAGCCATCGGGAACATCCTTCCTGCATCTAGTCTGTCCAGACCTGACAGAATTTTATAGATTTCGATGGGATCCCCTCTGAATCTTCTAAACTCCAGTGAGTGTAAGCTCAATCGACACAATCTCCCCTCATACGTCATTCCTGCCATCCCAGGTATCAGCCTGGTGAATCTTCGCTGCACTCCTTCCATGGAAAGAATATCCTTCCTCAAATAAGGTGACCAAAACTGCACACAATACTCCAGGTGCGGTCTCAACAAGACCCTGTACAACTGCAGCAAGACATCCTTGTTCCTGTACTCGAACCCTCTTGCTACAAAGGCCAACATACCACTTGCCTTCTTAACCGCCTGCTGCAACTGCATGCTTACCTTCTGCGACTGGTGCACAAGAACACCCAGGTCTCTTTGCACTTCTCCTTCTCCGAATCTATTGCCATTCAAATAATAATCTGCCCTCCAGTTTTTGCCACCAAAGTGGATAACCTCACATTTATCCACATTATAGTGCATTTGCCATGTTTCTGCCCAATCACCCAACTTGTCCAAATCGTACTGGAGTTTCACGACATCCTCCTCACAGCATACCCTCCCACCCAGCTTTGTGCCATCTGGAAATTTGGAGATATTACATCCAATTCCCTCGTCCAGATCATTAATATATATTGTGAACAGCTGGGGTCCTAGTACCGATCCTTGCGGTACCCCACTAGTCACTGCCTGCCACTTTGAAAACGACCCGTTCATTCCAACTCTTTGCTTTCTATCTGCCAACCAGTTCTCTATCCAAGTCAATACCTTGCCCCAATCCCATGTGCCTTAATTTTGCACGCTAATCTCTTATGCCGGACCTTATCGAAAGCCTTCTGAAAGTCCAAATACATCACATCCACTGGTTCTCCCTTATCTATTTTACCAGTTACATTCCCAAAAAATCTACTAGAATTTTTTGAGGATGTATTTGGTAGAATTGATAAGGGAGAACCAGTGGATGTGGTTTATTTGGACTTTCAGAAGGCTTTCATCAAGGTCCTGCATAAGAGATTAGCATGCAAAGTTAAAGCACATGGGATTGGTGGTAACGTACTGACTTGGACAGAGAACTGGTTGGCTGACAGGAAGCAAAGAGCTGGAATAAGCAGGTCTTTTTCCGAGTGGCAGGCAGTGACTAGTGGGCTATCGCATGGATCGTTGCTAGGACCCCAGCTTATAACAATATTTATTAATGATTTAGATGACGGAACTAGATGCAATATCTCCAAATTTGCAGACGACACAAAGCTGGGTGGGCGATTGTTCTGTGAGGAGGATGCAGAGAACCTCCAGTATGATTCTGACAGTTTGCGTAAATGGGCAAATGCATGGCAGATGCAATATAATAATATTGATAAATGTGAGGTTATCCACTTTGGTGGCAAAAACAGGAAGGCAGGTTATTTTCTGAACTGCAATAGATTGGGAAAATGGGAGGTGCAACGAGACCTGGGTGTCCTTGTACACCAGTCGCTGAAGGTAAGCATGCAGGTGCAGCAGGTGGTTAAGAAGGCAAATGGTATGTTGGCCTTCAAAGCGAGAGGATTCGAATGCAGGAGCGGGGATGTCTTGCTGCAGTTGTACAGAGCCTTGGTGAGATCACACCTTGAGTATTGTGTGCAGTTTTGGTAGCCTTATCTGAGGAAGGATGTTCTTGCCATGGAGGGAGTGCAGCGAAGATTCAGCAGACTGATACCTGGGATGGCAGGGGTGATATATGAAGAGAGATTGGGTCGATTAGGCTTCAACTCGCTAGAGTTTAGAAGAATGAGAGAGGGTCTCATTGAAACGTATAAAATTCTAACAGGACTAAACAGACTAGATGCAGGAAGGATGTTCCCGATGGCGGGTGAGTCCAGAACAAGGGGTCACAGTCTAAGGATAAGGGGTAAGCCATTTAGGGCTGAGATGAGGAGGAATTTCTTCACCCAGAGAGTGGCGAACCTGTGGAATTCTCTACCACAGAAGGCAGTTGAGGCCAAATCATTAAATATATTCAAGAAGGAGTTACATCTAGGCCTAGAAATTCAGGTCGGGGGCTTCCCACGGGTGCAAGCCCCCGACCTGCACTTACCTAGCGCGCCGGGCATGGAGCTGTGGGCCCACATGGAAGTCCGATCCGGGGCCTGGTCCAGCTGCTGGCGCACAGTGCTTGCGTATCCCAGGGGCACAGTTAGTTTGATGCATCCCCTGGGATCACGTGGGCCATGGGCAGCCAATTGGAGCAGGGAATGCTGCATTCAAAAGTCTGACAGGAAGTGCTGCCAAACTTAGAAATACTATGGGCCCTTTCGTCTTACAAAACATCACTAAATCTTCAAATAATTTTTTTTTTAAATTACATTTTTTAAATAAACTATAATTTAAAAGAAATAACTATTTTAAACAATAATTTACATTTTTGAAAAAAATAATTTTATTTTCTAACGGGGCTAAAAATAAATTTACCTTGCTTTAAAGTATTTAAAAATAATAAACCTATGGAAAAAATGTTTTAATTTTAATTAATTCACCACTTACCTTGTAAAAAGCAGGCCTTACGCCTGCTTTTTACATTTCTGAATTCTGCAGGCTTACGTTCCCGGGAAAACCTGTAAAAAAAGACCGAAGTTCAATGCACACACGCAACCCCTCCTGCACACGAGTTTGACCTCTGAACCCCTTCGTTCAGAGGAACGGAAGTGCCGGTTTCCCATGCATGCGCAGTGCATGCAGGAAACCGGCACTTCCATCGGGCCTACGGGTGAGTACCCCATACGTACTCACCCGTGGAGACCCCAATTTCTTGAGGCTAAGGGATCAAGGGTTATGGGGAGAAAGCAGGGACAGGGTACTGAATTTGGATGATGAGCCAAGATCTCATTGAATGGTGGAGCGGTCTTGACGGACCGAATGGCCTACTCCTGCTCCTATCTTCTATGCTTCTGCCCATCTACTGGACTATCGAATTCCCTACGAAAAGTGCATTTTTACACACTGCTGTGTCCCACTCTACAATTGTTTTCCCACAGGTGCTGTATATGTGCTCTAGCATGCACTCCACGTAGTGTAATCATGCTCACCGGTATTCAGCACTGAAAATTGGTGTGTGAGTGCTGCAATCCTGGGGGATACGTCCATAGATTGCCCTTTCTTCCAACTGTCTTACTGAACTCTTAGTAGCTACGGGGAGACCACGTTCTGGAACGTGATATCCAAAAAACATTCAACCTCCAGATGCACTGTCGTAACGCCAGCCGCTCCTCAACTTCAGAAACACTGAGCTCAAGCTCGAGGATCCGGAGATTTGGACACATGGTTTTCCAGGACGCAGGAAGCGTGGTTGGGTTTCACATGGCACAAAATGTGCATGCAAATGGTCTCTGCTGCCCAGCCATTTTACTGAAATTAACTATTTACTTAAAGTTCACTTTCACTCTCGTGCGCCCTCTAATTTCTCTTTTGCCATTGTCCCTAGGTTTGAATTAGTTAGCCCCTCGCCCATCCCGCAGCTAATTCCCATTCTCACCAAATTCCCGCTTTAACTCTGTTTCTAATTGACGCTGGTTAGCAGTTCACTCAGTGCTTTTGCAGATATACCCTCTATTATATACATATATCTTTTAGTACACATCAGTTTCTATGAAATAATTTGTCCGAGCAAAATAGAAAAAAAACATTTAGTCTGGTTGGAGAGTCACTAATTACGTTTAACAATGTTTACATTGTCAGTAATAGACGGTGTTGAGCTGTTAGTGCACACTTCTTGCTATAGAGATTATTTTTTAACAGAGGCAGCACGTTTTACATCTCTCGACTTTTTATTTCCATTGGCCTCGTTAAAGTAATTGCTGGGCGATTGCTTGGATGCCCTTTTGTAATCTAACTTGATAATGGCCCTATAGTTTCGTCTGATATAGCTTATTCTGAGGAATATAGATTGTAGCAGTTTTCTTTATTTCTATACCTGTATTAGTGAAATTGCCTTTCATAATAAATACAAGTGAATGGTATATCGACACAGCAGTTATCACCTATTCAAAATATCAATGCAGTCAGGTAAAGTACCATAATTCTGCAAATATAACTTTACCAAGAAATTTACTGTTTTAACGTAGTACCGAATAATTCACTGCCTCTATATATGCAGTTGAGTTTCCATTACTATATAAACAAAAATGTGGTATGAAGCTTTTATATGTTTCATATTTTATCACTACAGAAGACACAAAGAGAGCGACAGAGAGAGGTACTTACTGAAGAAAATTATCACGTTGATATATCAGTTATGTGAAAAATATTCATGCTTTGATTCCGCTTTGCAGCCTTGGTAGAATTGAACCTGTGGGGACTACGTGTCTTCAGGTTATAAAGGTGAAACTTAACCTACAGTTTGCGCTCACATATATCGTTATGAACAGAAACTATTGGAAATATGCACTTCTGTGCGATAGGTAAAGACAAGATTGAAGGATTTTTTAATTATATGCTGTCCAAGTGTCTAGGACCAGACTTAAGCAGGTCGATCTTGTCATTATGCTATAGTGTAAAATGGGTGACAGCGAGTTGGCAGCCCGTTTTACATCTCTCGCTATTTTTACTTCCATTAACTTCAGTAAAGTGCTTGCTGTACTATAGCGTATCACAGGCATCATTGCATTTGCGGTCAATTATACGCCCACTGAATTTTCCAACACAGTATATTGAAATCCAATGTGGAGTATAATGGGCAACTAGTTACTAACCATCTAACACTCCGGCCTAAACTTATAATTACCCCACTTGTGTGGACTACATACACAATGTTTTCCACGAGCAGGCGATTAGACTAAGACAGTAACACAAAAGGGGATAATATGGCCAAAGTGCTTATCAGTCTTGTTTTATTTCAGAACTGGATAGATTGAAAGACAGGCTGAAATATGCAGGTGAGTTAGCTAAGCAACAGTTCATATTGATTAATCTTGTAATAAATGATGTTCTTACTTCATATCCAGCGAATGAGTTAACTCATTGAATTTGTGCGATAGGTGTAAAATGGCTGATAGATAGTGGGCATCTCGTTTAACAGCTATTCCGATATTTATTTCTATTGAAATCAATGCCATTTGGCCGAACTGCAAAACCATAATTTCCGCAATACATCCTATTGATTTCCCTTTACATAAGTCGCAGTAATTAATGTTATGCTTTGCAATTTTGCACGTCCTTTCTCCCTTCAAATCCTTTCAGCCGCCCTCCTTCACTGTAAACTGTAAAATGTAACGAGATTCCCACCTGTTCCTGCTGGGCAACCCTTCAGTGGTCCTCATACTCATTGCCTCTGTGAAATCCAGCCCCCCATTGGGATAGCTGTGTCCAATGGTAGCGCTGTCTGCCTATGCAGCCGTTGCCTTATCTAGATAGCAACCCCCAAAACCTCACTCATCCCTCCTCGCCATCGAACACTCATCAGCTCTGCTGCAGATAATAGAAAATATGAGGAGCCATGAGCAACATCTTGTCCACCCTCTCACGCTGGCTCGGACTTCCATTTTGCCCTTTCATGTTCGGGCCCACAGTGGGGCTAGGCACAGCTCCCATATTGGGCAGCACACTCCTGTCATTGGTCCTGCCAGCCGCCCCACTTTTAATCCCTCTAACCCTTTCTGTCTACCACCCACCTTCTTACATTTATCTCTTTCCTACTTTATTAATCTTCCCTCCACCCCATGTTCATATAGTACTCAAGGTTTGTACCCAATCCCCGCTGTTCATTTTTTGCCCTTTCCCCTAACACCGTTCTTCTCCTGGCTGTGGCAGTGGTCCTGATATTTTCCAATCCCCTCAGTCGTGGACCTACAATTGCCTTGATATTCATATCTGTGTGAATGTGTGTCTGTGTGTCGCCTACAATAACAACATGGTATATAGAAATTTAGGATGAAACAGCTGCATTTACTGTAATAGGAAAGGTCCCACCACCTGTAATCATCATTATTGCTTCATTGTCAAAGCAATTAAATAACAAAATATTCGAACATTTGCCCTTTCAACGACAACAGAGGACAAATTGGGTGATTCAAGCAAAGGTACGAGTTGAAGATTGTTAACACATTGAAATCTCATCCATGTTAAAAAAAAAACTTGAACGTTTTGCTTCCTCAATGCCGATCAATGATATACGCCTGTAGTTAATATGTGCCTACGGCTTATAGAAGGGGAATTTTAACTCGAGTTCCTGCATTAAACTACCGCTTTTGAGTTGCAATTCACTGAAAGGTGCATATATTGGACGTGTAGAAGGATCTACTGCTCCCCTGTCCCGAGGCTCCTCTCCTGGTCTCCTCTATCCATGTGTTGTATGTAACAGGATATATCTAGCCCAGCTCTCTCCCACCATTACCAGTCGCAATGACGATGTTTCTTGCCTCACGCAGCCTCTGTGCTGGCCCGCACACCACAGCCATCAGATCCGCTGTCCCTGGAATATATAAAATGTCTATTGTATGCATTCCGTTTTTGTTTTATCCATGCTACTTTTTACAATTCTGGTGCCAGTAAAATATTAGTTTCTGCAGAGGCTTCCACTGCTTCAAGCCCATCCCATTACCCTGCCCATTATTAGCTTTATTTATGTATAAATATTAGAAATAAATTTGCATCAACGAAACAAGATTAACACTATATATCATTTAATAAACGCTACTCAACTTGTCAAAATGTCTTGCTTTGGAATTTTATGGATAGCTGTGGCACCAGGCAATTTCTTTAGAAATCTATTTTAACAAACCTTATAATAAAAAAATCAATGACTGTAGCATGTTGACCGATAGATATTCAGTTTCTGCACATTGCCAAACGCAGTTCTAACTGCAGAAATATAATCAGGCAACTTTAAATTCATAAATAATTAAGCCATTGTTGGTGATAACTACTCCAGTGCATTCTCACATTATATGTGCAGATGCAGGAAGCGGAGTGTGTGACTGGCTGTCTGCCAGTTCGGGGAACGTAGGGGATGCAGATTTGGAGGTACTGCAGCAAATGCTCCTGTCCAAGAGGTAGAGTGTACATGCTACCTGTGAGGATAAGGAGTAAGGAGCACGCAGAATGGCCAGAATGCTAACCATGTCACCATGGAGAGGAACACATTCTAAGGAGTGGGGTGGGGGGGGGGTGTGCAGTATAAAAAGGTTGTATTAATAGGGAATTCCATAATTATGGCGATAAAGCATCATTTGCGGAAACGAGAGTCCTGGAGGGCGTGTTGCCTACCTGATGCAAGGGTAAATGGTATCTGAGCAACTCGTGAGGAACCTGGAAAGGGAAGAGGAAGATTCATTTGCTGTGGTCAATATTAGAACCAATGAAATAGGGAAGAACAGGGACGATGTGCTGCTAACAGATTACAAGAAGCTGGAAACTAAGTTAAAAGGCAGAACCAAGCGAGTTGTAATTTCATGATCATGACCTGAGCCACATACCAATTGCCATAGGCATAGAGAGATCAGGCAGGTAAATATACTTCTGAAAGAGTGGCCTGGGAAGGAAGGGTTCCTTTTTTGGGGCTCTGTCAGCAGTACTAGGGCAAGGGAGCTATAACGATGGTACACTAAATCCATAGATTTTAACAGAGACGATGGCAAAAGGGTACATGGCGAGGTTATGAAAAATGTCAGAAAAACAATTAGTAATGTAAAGAGGAACAAAGAAATTAAATTGTATAAGAATATAAATATAAATAGCAAAGTGCATTAAAGAAAAAATAATTAGGAAAAGGAAATCAGGGCACTAAACGATTCTTAAGAAAACTAACTGGTAATGGCAGTGACATAGCAGAATAATGAATGATTATTTTGCCTCAGTATTTAACAGGGAGACTAAACAAGATTGGAGAGATGGGAAGAAAAGATTAAAAAATGTCAAGAATTTAAAGAAATAATGGGGGAGTTAGTTAAGAAACTATTCAAATTTAGAGTGGTAAAACCCTGGTCTAGATTTGTTTGCATCTGCACATAATAAAAGGATTTAGCAAAGTGATAGCAGAGGCAATATTGGTCAGGATTTTGCTGTAATAAAAACGGCGAGGCTATGAGCCAATGAAATAGGGAAGAACAGGAACGACGTCCTGCTAACAGATTACCAGAAGCTGGAAACAACATTTAAAAGCAGAGCCACGAGAGTTGTAATGTCGAGATCTTGACCTGAGCCACATACCAATTGCCATAGGCATAGATTGATCAGGCACGTATGCCTGAAAGAGTGGCGTGGGATGGAAGGGTTCCTTTTTTGGGACTCTGGTCCCAGTATTAGGGCAAGAGGAAGCTGTAACGATGGTAAATGTGGTAGCAACTTCTGGCGTCCACACAGGCACAGTTTAACGCAGAAGTCCAGAAGCTGCTGACAGAGATACCCCGCTCCTCCACTGTGTGCGCTGATGCAGTTGTCATCGATAGACTTGTCAACTTGGGCTATTACCCAGTAGTTCCACACTAACGACGGCTGAAAAATTTAGGATCATGCATTTAGGAGTAAATGAGTTTTAATGGCGGCGTACATGAGTTTTGCTGCTGAACAACCACTCTAGCCCTGAAACATTAATTTTTAATGTGTGGAGTCACATTCTCTCAGAAGAATATTAATATTGTAGATTTTAAAAACGAATAAATATCGATATAAATATTTTACACTTTTTTGTCTGTCCATTTAAGCTCTCGCTCTTAATCCCATCTGTATTTCCCACCCTTTATTTCATTTTCTTTACGTGACTTTAATCTAATTAGTATCTCCTGCTTCATATGTCCTGGTTTGGACTCTGCGTGTTTCAGAGAGGATTCTTTAATCTGATTGGTTGAAGAGCCTAGCTGTTGCTTGTTTTGTACACAGAGGCCGCACATCCACTATAGCTGGCATCGTAGTGAACAAATCCCTGGATTAGTGGAAACCTCATCTGACAAGCCCACAAAAAGCCTGTGGGCAACTGTCAACAAGGTGATCGGCGAAATCCGTTCCTTTGCAAAGTTTATGGAATCTTTACCCAAATATACAACAGAAAAATATCTGGAAACCGAAAATATAATGACGAATACACAGTACGAATTTCAAAAGGGAAGGTCATGCTTGCCGAAAGTTATTGTACTCTTTGAGGAAGTAGCAGGAAGAAGTACACTGGTAATGTAGTGGATGTAATATTCTTGAATCTTTTGAGGTCTTTTGAATGGTACCGCATTATAGACTCATGACTAACGTCAGAGCATGTGGATTCAGCGGACAAGTATCAGATTGAATAGCAAACTTGCTACACAACAGAATAGAGATTACGGGTTAAAGGTAGTTACTAAGACTGGTGGAAGGTGGAAAGTGGTGTTCCACAGGGATTATGGCTGAGATCACTGTTGTTCACCAGGTACATAAATCATTTGGGCTCGAGAATTGAAATTACAATTTCTAAATTTGTGGATGACACCAACTTGGGCGATATGGGTAATACTGAGGAGCACTGGAAAAAAATAAGACGTTTCAATATCGATAATCGTAAGGTGATGCATTTTGATAGGAAGACGAAGGAGGCCACATACTCCTTGGAAAATATGAGTATAAATGGGGCAGGAGAGCAAAGTGATCTAATGGTAAAGATTTGCAAGTCATTAATAGTAGCAACGCAGGTAAGGAAAACCATGAATATCCAAACATAACACTGAGGCTCATTTACAGAGGAGTAAAATTCAAATACATAGATGTTATTTTAAAACTATATAGAACCTTGGTTAGAACACAGTTAAGAATACTGTGCACAGTTATGGCATACATGTTACAAAAAGGATATAGAGACCTGGAGAATGCACAAAAAAGATTTACAAGAATGCTACTAGATCTGAGAGGTTTTAGCAATCAGGAAGAGACTGTGTCAGTTTTCTCTAGAAAGGCGAAGGACAAGAAGTGAACTGATAGAGGTCTTTAAAATTATGAAGTGGTTAGATAGAGTAAAGAGTCATAGAATCATAGAATAGTTACAGCACAGAAGGAGGCCATTCAGCTCGGAGTGCCCATGCCGGCTCTCTGCAAGTGCACTTCAGTTAGTCGCACTCCCCCACCCCTTCCCTGTAGGCTTGCAATGTTTTTTCCTTCAGGTACGTATCCAATTCCCATTTGAAAGTCGCTATTTGATCTGCCTCCACCAACCTTTCAGGCAGTGCATCAGAGATCATAACCACCCGTGGCATAAAAAGTTTTTCCTCATTTTGCCTTCAGTTCTTCTGCCAATCAAATTAAATCTGTGTCCTCTGGTTCTCGCCCCTTCTGCCAATGGGAGCAGTTTCTTTATATCTACTCTGTCTAGGCCCCTCATGATTTTGAACACTTCTATCAAATATCCTCTCAACCTTCTCTGCTCTAAGGAAACCAATCCCAGCTTCTCCTGTCTATCCATGTAACTGAAGTCCCTCATCCCTGGGATCATTCTCGTAAAACTTTTCTGCACCCTCTCTAAGGCCTTCACATCCTTTCTAAAGAACTGGACACAATACTCCAGTTGAGGTCGAACCAGTGTTTAATAAAAAGTTCATCATAACGTCCTTGCTTTTGTACTCTATGCCTCCATTTATAAATCCCAGGATCTCGTACACTTTTAAACCGCTTTCTCAACCTGTCCTGTCACCTTCCACGATTTATACACATACCCCCAGGTCTCTCTGTTCCTGCAGCCACTTTAGAATTGTACCCTTCAGTTTATCTTGCCTCTGCTCGTTTTTTCAACCAAAATGTATCACTTCACAGTGTTCAGCATCAAATTTCAGCTGCCTCATGTCCGCCCATTCCACCAGTGTGTCTATGTCCTCTTGAAGTCTATCACTATCCTCCTCACTGTTCACTACAATTCCAGTTTTGTGTCATTCTCAAATTTTGAAATTGTGCCCTGTGCACCCAAATCCAAGTCATTAATATATATCAATAAAAACAGTGGTCCTGGTACTGTCCCCTGGGGAACATCACTGTACACCTTCCTCCAGTCCGAAAAACAACCGTTTACCTCTACTCTCTGCTTCCTGTCACTTAGCCAATTGCGTATCCGTGATGCCACTGCCCCTTCTATTCCATGGGCTTCAGCTTTGCTGGCAAGCCTATTATGTGGCTCTTTAACTTATGCCTTTTGTAAGTCCTTGCACACCACATCAACCGCATTTGATGCAGCGAAGGTGTTTCCATGTGCAAGGAATCCAAAACTAGGAGCTAGGAGTGATAAATAAAATATAGTCACCAATAAATTCAGTGAAGATGTCAGTAGAAAAGCATTACCTCAGAAAATGGTTAGAAATTGGATCCTTTTGCCACATGGAGTAATTGAGGCGAATAGCATAGATGCTTTTAAGGGGTAACTAGATTAGTACAGGAGGGAGAAACGTACAGAAGGAAATGTTTAAGGGGTGAGCTGATGTAAGGTGAGATACATGCCGGCAGAGACCTGTTGGACTGTAAATTTAACGCAATACCATGTAATTCTATATGGTACTTCACATATGTACTACTTTTTCCCTCCGTAGAATAATGGAGGCTAAGCGATGAAAAACAAATGTTTAAGAAAAAATGCTACATGTTACAAAAAGACAACGGGACATTCAACAGCCAGAGTCCACTGTGTATTTTCTCGGAAATCTTTTAGACAGGCAATTAAAGCCATTGACCGTGTACAGTGAAGAGTGCTGATTCACCAGGCTGGTAGTAGTGATGAAAAACTACAGTTATAAGGAGCAAATTAAGATATTGGGACGATTTCCACTATAATAATTTAGATTGTATACATTTAATAGCGATTTACAAACTCATGAAGAATTTTCGACAATAACTTAGATAAAGTATGTTTCGCCTAGGAGGGTTTGCATAAGTGAGAGTGAAAATATTTAAATTATTCAGTAAAAGGCTGAAGAGAGAAGTGTGTGGAAGTTTCTTTGGACTGTTTTTTTTTCAATTAAGAGGTGGAGCAAACATGATTACTTGAATGACCATTTTTAAACTGACCTTATAGCCTTACTTGCAACAGTTCATGCTGATAAATATCTGTTGAAGCTGTTCACTTTCTTTCTAAATCTGTATTGGTAAAGTTTCCTTTCATGACGAACAACAATTAGATCTATATCGACCCAGGCAGTAGCAGTTTCTCAAAATTTGAACACATTGCCAGGTAAATTAACATTATTCCACAAGTATCACTGTACCAGGAATTTGCCTGCGCTCAATGTAATACCAAATGTCTCACAACGTTACCCATTCAGTTGCTTTTTTTTAACCATAGAATCAAAATCTAACACAAAGCTTTTTTATCTATTTTTTTTATCACAGCTCAAGACAGCATAAGAGATAAAGACAAAGGTATTTACAAAAGAAACGGAGCACTTTGAAGTGCCATTTATTTGAATAACATTTACAGTTTTATTCCTCTTTGCACAGTTGGTATAATTTAAACATTGAGGTCTAATCATCCCTGGGGTATAAAAGTGAAACATTACCTACAGTATGAAAACATATTTGAAGTATGCACTTCTGGGCGGTAAGTACGAAAAGATGAAGGGGTATTTTTAATGCATGCTGTGTGATTGTATAGGACCATTGATAAGGGATCATCAATTCGTTAATGTCCTTGTGATGGCTCGGTGCGAATTGTTTCCCTATGCGTTCTTAGCCCGAAACATTAGAGCTAAAACAATAAATGCCGCCCAGAACTGAAGAGTTTAATTCTTTCTTTTCAGAAATTGAAAAACTGAAAGAAAGCCTGAAAAATGCAGGTGCTCCTTCTAAGCAGCAGTTCTTATCCACTAATTCTTGGAATAAATCATTGGCTTACTACATATCTAGATAATGTGTTGAAGCTGAAATGTAGCTGTTGTCGTTAAATAGCAGTTATTATTGTTTATTTACTCTAGTAATACAAAACTTGCTTACTTCGTATCTAGATAACATGTAGAATTCGGGGTCTACTTAGCACTCTCCTTCCATGTGTAGCATAGTTTCTATCATGCCACTCGCTGGCACCTGGACAGGCTATTAAATTATTAAGTGAGCAGTGACTAGGTAGCAGCCCCCGCCGCCTCCTCCCTCCAACTGTACACACTTATCCAGTCACGCATGTGACTGCACGTCGATCGTGAGATCGAACTGTGAAACATTCAATTCCATAAGCCACCTCTAATAACTTAAAAAGAATCAGGTAGCCACGAGTGTCACCTCGTCCTGCTTTATCTCTCGGCTGCTGGCTCCGTTTCCTATTGTAGACTTTTATGTTTGGTTCCACAGTGCGTTTGTGATCAGCTCTTGAATTGGATGTCCTGGATATCACCGCCCTCCACACCTTTATTATTTTCTGCCAGCTTTCGTTTTCCCCACCACGGCCACGACACATCTTTTTAAGGTTCTACCCCTCTTTTCTCACCAACAGTCATCGTATGGCTTTTTCATTTATCTTCTCCCTCCCCCACTGCAGAATAATCTTGCAGTTCAAATCACTCAACGTATGTACGAGGGGAGGGCATCATAAAGTACATCGTCTCCACTCCTCTCCCAGTGTTCTTCAAGAGCACAGACACGAAGGACAACAGACACACAGGCACACACATTGCTGATGAGCTGAAAGCGGTCATCAACGATCTTGGATCACAAAAGGTCTTTGCAGTAGTTACTGACAATGCTGCGAATATGAAGGCTGCTTGGGCTCAAGTGGAGGAGGCCTACCCTCATATTACATCTATTGGGTGCGCAGCTCATGGGCTTAACCTGCTCCTCAAGGACATCATGGGTTTGAGAACCATGGAAGCACTGTACAAGAGAGCCAAGCAAGTTGTTAAGTATGTCAGGGGAAAACAGGTAGTTGCAGCAACCTACAACTCCAAGCAAATGACAAAGAACAAGAACACCACACTGAAGCTGCCCAACAACACTAGATGGGGTGGTGTTGTCATAATGTACAACAGCCTTCTGGAGGGTAAGGAGTCGCTGCAAGAAATGGCAATATCCCAGTCTGGGGATATGGAAACCACCATCAAGAAAATACTGCTGGATGATGTGTTTTGGGAGAGAGTGGTTAGCAGCCTTAAACTACTCTCACCAGTAGCATCTGTAATTGCTCAGATTGGAGGAGATGACGCTGTCTTGTCAGATGTTCTCAGGCTTTTTACTGTTTTAAAAGAACAAATCAGCATTGCCCTACCCACATCCCTGCTGCTCAAAGCAGAGGAGAAGGCAATTGTTCAATTCATACAGACGCGTCAAGAAATTTGTGTCAAGCCGATTCATGCTGCAGCATACATGCTGGACCCAAAGCATGTTGGGAGACCAATAGTTTCTGGAGGACAGATCAACAGCGCTTACAGTGTGATTTCTACCCTCTCACACCATCTCAATCTGGGTGTGGGCAAAGTTCTGGGAAGTCTGGCAAAGTTCTCTGCCAAGCAAGGTCTTTGGAATGGGAATGGGATATGGGAATCATGCAAGCATATCAGTGCACATACCTGGTGGAAGGGACTTTGTGCATATGAGGCCCTGTCACCTATTGCATCGGTGATACTCCAAATCCCACCTTCATCTGCGGGCTCTGAACGAAACTGGTCACTTTTTGGGAATACGCATACAAAGGTGCGCAACAGGCTGACTAACAAGAGAGTGGAGAAACTGGTGGCTATCCGGGCGAACCTACAACTTATTGAGCCAGATACAGAAGTGTCCACCACACAGCTAGACACTGACACAGAGGAGGAAATGGACACATCAGAGCCAGAGTCAGAGAATCAAGAGGAGCAATGAGGAGTAGAAGACTCAGAAGACTCATGAGTAGAAGACTCAAAGAGACAAAATAAGGACAAATTACAGGCTAAATAAGCTGACGCTCTTTTTATTTTATTTTAGATGGGTCTTTTTTGTGGGGGTTCAATAAAGTTCAAAATTATAACCTAAATAAAGTTTTGAAAGCCTGTTTTTATTTGTATGGAACAGTATGTCTATTTTGACGACAAAGATAATATAAGGGTCAGAGACAAAAACCATCAGTGTGCAAAAAAACTAAAAATTCCCATAAATTCCCATAACTTCCCAGAATTCCCATAAATTCCCGAAAATTCCCATGGAAAGTTTCCTCTTTTAAAAATTCCCAGAATTTTGCAACCCTACTTATCATAAAACAAACTTCGACACCACAATGCACATGAGTTGTATTGCGATCAATTTTTTTAATTTCAAGTAATTCGGTGCTCCTGAACTATCGTGTTTATAAGTAAATTGTTTGTCTTTGCCTATTTTGGAATAACTGTCGCATTTTTAATTACATTCCTTACCTTCCAATAGATACATTGTATCAAAGCCATAGAGGTATAGTCTACTACTTTTTTTATTATGTGATTGATCTATGAAAATATTTAACAAGATAAGCACTAGAAGCTACGTTTAGGAGATAATTAACAGAAATGTCTCATGTCTTTGACATCTCACATCTAATTGCTTTGGAAGCTTAGAGTTTTCTGATGACCACGTGTGTGCTCTTTTGTCCAATTATTGACTGTGGTTGTTCGTCGCGAGATATAGGGGACATTTTAACCTTAACTGCCCTTCTGGAAGTGGAGGAAATCTGGGTCAACGCTGGTTTTACTCTCCATTGGAATCACTGGAGAGTAATATTGGGCCGGATGTAAAATCGGCTTTCCACCTGGTCTTGCGGGTTGATATCCCAGAGGGTTAGATTATAATTGCTCCCTTTGGGTCAAGATGTCAGGTTTGTGTGTGGATGGGGAAAATTGGATCGCGGTCATCAAATAATATACTGTTGATATTTTTTTGTTCGGATCACTATTTATTCAGGCAGACAACTGGACAAAAAATTCGGAAAGTCTGTGGTTATTGTTTCATAATGTGAGACTAGAAAAACATAACCATTTTAAAAAACAATGAAAGGAAAGAAAGATTAAAAGGGCTTGATTGATCTGAACAACATCAACCTGCCCCTATAATCATAGAATGGTTACAGCACAGGAGGCCATTCGTGCCGTGCAGCCCGTGCCTGCTGTCTGCAAGAGCATTTCAGCTAGTCCTACTCCCCTGCCCTTAGTCTGTGGCCCTGCAATTAATATACCAATTCCCTTTTGAAAGCCACGATTGAGTCTGCCTCCACCACACTTTCAGGTTGTGCATTCCAGATCCTAACCACTCGCTGTGTAAAAATGTTATTCCTCATGTCGACTTTGGTTCTTTTGCCACTCACCTTAAATCTGTGTCCTCTGGATCTTGATCCTTCCACCAGTGGGAACAGTTCCTCTCTATACACTCTGTCTAGACCCGTCAATATTTTGAACGCCTCTATCAAATCTCTCTACCTTTTCTGCTGTTAGGAGAACAACCCCAGTTTTTCTTCTCTATCCACGTAACTGAAGTTCCTCATCACTGGAAACATTCTCATAAATCCTTTCTGCACCCTCTCTAAGGCCTTCACAGCCTTCCTAAAGTGTGGTGCCCAAAATTGGACACAATACTCCAGCTGAGTCCGAACCAATGTTTTGTAAAGGTTCATCATTTCATCCTTGCTTTTGTACTCTATGCCTCGATTTATGAAGCCCAGGTACCCATAAGCTTTTTTAACCACTTCTCAACCGGCCCTGTCCCCTTCAACGATTTGTGCACATATACCCCAAATCTCACTGTTCATGCACCCCTTTAGGATTGTACCCTTTAATTTATATTCGTTCTCCTCATTCTTCCTACCAAAATGTATTACTTCACAGTTTTCTGCGTTAAATTTCACCTGGCAAGTGCCCGCCCATTCAACCAGTGTGTCTATGTCCTCTTGATGTCTATTTCTATCCTCCTCACTGTTCAGCACAATGCCAAGATTTGTGTCTTCTGAAAATTTTGAAATTGTGCCCTGTACACACAAGTCCAAATCATTAATATATGTCAAGAAAAGCAGTGGTCCTAGTACTGACCCCTGGGGAACACCACTCTATATCTTCCTCCAGTCCGCAAAACAACCGTTGAACTCCACTTTGTTTCCTGTCACTTAGCCAATTGTGTATCCATGCTGCCACAGCCTGTTTTATTCCATGGGCTTCAACTTTGCCTGCAAGCCTATTACGTGGCACTTTATCAAACGCCGTTTGGAAGCCCAAGTATAAATCGTCAACCGCATTGCCCTCATCAATACTCCCTGGTACTTCATCAAAATAACTCGATCAATTTAGTTAAGCAGGATAAACCTTTAACAAATCCATGCTAGCTTTGCTTAATTAATTCCCACTTGTCCAACTGACTGTCAACTTTGTCCCTGATTATCGTTTCTAAAAGCTTCCCCACTATCGAGGTTAAACCGACTGGCCTGTAGTTGCTGAGTTTATCCTTACACCCTATTTTGAACAAGGGTATAACATTTGTAATTCTCCAATCCACTGGCACCACCCCGTATCTAAGGAGGATGGAAGATTATGTCCAGTGCATCCACGATTCCCTCCTTAACTTCCCTCAGCTTCGTAGGATGGATACCATCCGATCCTGGTGACTTTCAAATTTAAGTACAGAGAGCCTTTCCTGTACCTCCGCTTTATCAACTTTTGTCTCATCCAGTATCTCCATACCTCCTCTTTCACTATGACTTTGTCAGCATCTTCTTTTGGTGAAGACAGATGCAAAGTGTTCATTTGGTACCTCAGCCACGCTCTCCACTTCCATGCATAGCCCTCCTTTATGGTCCCTAATCGGCCCCACTGCCCCTCTTACTAATGTTTACTATTTATATAAAAGAAAGAATTGCATTATTATAGCACCTTTCACATTTACTGGATGTCTCAACGGACTTTGGAGCCAATGAAGTACTTCTGGAGTGTAGTCACTGTTGTAATGCCTATAGAAGCTTTTGCATTACCTTTTATGTTACCTGCCAACCTATTCTCATACTCTCTCTTTGCTCCTCTTATGTTCTTTTTCAGTTCTCCTCGAAACTTTCTATATTCAGCCTGATTCTCACTTGTATTCTCAATCTGACATCTGCCAAAAACGCTCTTCTTCTGCTTCATCTTAATCTCTATTTGTTCCGTCATCCAGGGAGCTCTGGCTTTAGTTGCCCTACCTTTGCATCTCATGGGAATGTACCCCAGCTGTACCCGAACCATCTTCTCTTTAAAGGCAGCCCATTTTTTGATTACAGTTTTGCCTGCTAATCTCTGATTCAAATTTACCCGGGCTAGATCCGTTCTCAACCCACTGAAATTTGCCTTCCTCCAATTATGTATTTTTACTCTAGATTGCACCCTGTCCTTTTCCATAGCTAATCGAAACCTTATGATACTGTGAACGCTGTTCCCTAAATGTTCCCCTACTGATTCTTGCTCCACTTAACCCACCTCATTCCCCAGAACCAGATGCAGCAATGCCTCCTTCCTCATTGGGCCGGATACATATTGATCAAGAAAGTTCACCTGAACACACCTCAAAAATCTTTCCCCTCTCTGCCCTTTAAACTATTAATATCCCAGTCTCTACTTGGGTGAGTGAATCCCCCCATTATCACTACTCTATAGTTCCTGCATCTTTCTGTAATTTCCCTGCAAATTGTCCCCTCTATAGCTTTCCCACTAGTTGCTGCTCCCACCTCCGAAAACTTGTTTCTGGCTCTGTTGATTTCGGACCTGTACAAACCCCACCTCCTCCAGAACATGTCCCATAGTCCTAGGAATCTGAAGTCCTTCCTCCTGTAGCATCTCACAAGCCATGTATTCATCTGCTATATAGTTCTATGTCTTTACTCACTAGCTCATGGCACCGGGAGTAATGAAAAATAAAACAATGCCATGTAATGTCACAGCAATAGTACAAAAGGTCACTTGACAAACTTAAGTAAAGCTGCATTTCTGATGGACTTTTTAGAATACAGGGAACAAAGTACGTTGCATATATTAGCAAACAAATTGAATGCAACATATCTACATTTGAGGTACTGCTTTTCACTCTCATTCCTAGCTCCCTAAAATCTGCCTGCAGGATCGCATCCCTTATTCCAATGTGTCATTGGTACCGATATGGTCCATGACCACTGGCTGCTCATCCTCCCCAGTCAGAATGTTCTGCAGCCACTCAGTGACAGACTTGACCATGGCACCAGGGAGGCTTCATACCATCCTGGAATCACTTCTGCGGCCAGAAAAACGGCCGTCTGTTGCTTTCCCGACCTTCCTCCTCACCCTATACAGCTGATCCACCTATGGTGCTGTAGACTTGGCTCTGCCTTTATTCGCCAGAGGATCCATCGCCCATTCTGGTTGGACAGCGAGATGCACTCAGGAACTCCTGCACTACCTGCCTGCTCCTCCTTGTCTGCTTGGTGGTCACCCATTTGCTCTCTGCCTGCACACACTTATGCAGCGGCGTTATCACCTCCTGAAACATATCTCTCAGCCTCACGGATGCACTGTAGTGAAGCCAACTGCTGCTCAAGCTGCAACCCCTGGAGCCTGAGCTCCTCCAGTTGACAATAATTCCTGCACACATGGTTATTCAGGACAATGGAAGCATCCTGGCATTCCCACGTAACAAGATGTGCATTCCATAAGACTGAGTTGCGCTGCCATGCCTTTACTTAATAGATCATTAACAAACTTAACAGAAATAGACTTAAAAAAGAACAACTCACCAATTTTTTTCTCTTCAGCTCCTTCCCTTGTGCTGATCTCGTTCCATGACGCTCGCACACCTTCAGGGCACTCGGGCCTACTTTTACTTCCTGCCGCTCCTCTCGCTCTCTCCTCCTTCCCCCAGTGCTCCCAATTCCCACTCTCTCCAAATTCCCAATTTGTCACTCTGTCTAGAAGCACTCCATTTATGATCACTGTGAAGTCAACTCCTGTCCTTAGGCATCGTATGCCTGTCCATCCACCATCAATGTGTGTCATTTGTCTTAACGCAATTGATTAATTCATTAAGTCGGTCCACACCACAAACTCCCTTCCTTAGCTACCGACTACATCTGTCTCCCTAGCAACTTTCTGAGGCTGCACCAGACTCTTCGCAACCTTGGTGTAATATTTGGTCACATAGTGAGCTTCTGAACACAAATCCATGCCATGAGTATGACTGCCCATTTCCACCTCTGTAGCAATGCCCATCTCCGCTCCTGCCTCAGCTCATCTGCTGCTGAAACACTCATTCCTGCCTCTGTTACCTCTAGACTTGGCTATTCAAACACACTCCTGGCTGGCCTCCCATATTCCACCCTTCATAAACTTGAGGCCATCCAAAACTGGACAGCCCGTGTCCTTACTCGCTCTCCAAATAGTAAAATAGAGGTTAGGGAGGGCATCACGAGGGAAATTAGAGAAGCGTGCAATAAGAGCACAGCTGTCATCATAGGTGACTTTAACTTACATATAGATTGGACTAGCCTAATCAGTAAAAATAATGAGGAGGAGGAATTCCTTGAGTGTTTGAGGGATGGTTATCTGGATCAATATGTCGAGGAACCAACTCGGGAACAGGCTATATTGGACTGGGTACTGTGCAATGAGAAGGGACTAATCAGTAATCTTGTTGTACGGGGACCCTTGGGTCAGAGCGATCATAACATGATCGATTTCTCACTCGAAATGGAGAGCGAAGAAATTGACTCAGAGACTAAGGTCCTGAATTTAAACAAGGGGAATTATGATGCCATGAGACGGGAACTGAGTAGGTCTGATTGGACAACGTTCCTGGGAGGACTGGAGGTAGATAAACAATGGCAAACATTTAAAGATAGAATGACAAAATTGCAAAAATTGTTTATACCAATCTGGCATAAAAGGAAATCTAAAAAGGTGACTCAACCGTGGATAACAGGGGAAATTAGAGACAGCATAAAATCCAAAGATAGGGCGTATAAAATAGCCAAAAAAAGCGCCAGAGCGGAAGATTGGGAACAGTTTAAGATAGAGCAAAGGAGGGCAAAGGGCATAATCAAGAGGGGCAAAATAGCTTACGAAAACAAGCTGGCGGAAAATATAAAAACTAACTCCAAAAGCTTTTATAAGTATATCAAAAGGAAAAGACTGGTGAAAACCAAAGTTGGTCCATTGCAGTCAGATACGGGGGAATATATAATGGGAAATAAGGAAATGGCAGATCAACTAAATGCATACTTTGGGTCAGTCTTTACGAAGGAAGACACAAAAAACCTCCCTGGGATATCGGGAAAAATAGGGACATTGGCAAAGGAGGAACTGACGCAAATCAATATCTCTAAGGATATGGTGTTAAGGAAGCTAAAGGGATTGAAGGTGGACAAATCCCCAGGGCCTGATAACATGCATCCTAGGGTACTGAAGGAGGTGGCCCTAGAGATAGCGGATGCACTAAGGATGATTTTTCAGAATTCATTAGACTCGGGAACAGTGCCGATGGATTGGAGGGTAGCTAACGTTACCCCACTATTCAAAAAGGGGGGTAGGGAAAAAGCAGGTAATTACAGACCTGTAAGCCTTACATCAGTTGTGGGCAAAATGCTGGAGTCCATCATTAAGGATGAAATAGCGGAGCACTTAGCAAATGGGGACAGGATAGGACAGAGTCAACATGGATTTACAAAGGGTAAATCGTGCTTGACTAATCTATTGGAATTTTTTGAGGGAGTAACTGGTAGAATAGATGGGGGAGAGCCAGTAGATGTGGTGTACCTGGACTTCCAAAAGGCCTTCGATAAGGTCCCACATAAAAGATTAGCATGGAAAATTGAGGCTCATGGGATAAAGGGGAAAGTTTTGGCGTGGATAGGGAACTGGCTGTCAGATAGAAAACAGAGAGTTGGAATAAACGGCTCATTTTCTGAATGGCAGGCAGTAACAAGTGGGGTACCACAGGGATCTGTCCTGGGCCCCCAGCTGTTCACAATTTACATTAATGACCTGGATCAGGGAGTCGGATGCAGCATTTCCAAATTTGCAGACGACACTAAACTAGGAGGGGGGGTGGGCTCAGAGGAAGAGACCAGGAAGCTCCAGAGCGATTTGGACAGACTGGGCGATTGGGCGGATAAATGGCAGATGCACTATAATGTGGACAAGTGCGAAGTTATCCACCTTGGGTGCAGGAACGGGAGGGCAAATTATTATTTAAATGGCAATAGATTGGGAGAGGGGGAAGTACAGAGAGACCTGGGTGTTCTTGTACACCAGTCACTGAAGGCGAGCATGCAGGTGCAACAGGCGGTCAAGAAGGCAAACGGTATGCTGGCCTTCATAGCAAAAGGGTTAGAATACAGGAACAGGGATACCTTGCTGCAGCTGTACAGGGCACTGGTGAGACCACACCTCGAGTACTGTGTACAGTTTTGGTCGCCTCATCTGAGGAAGGATGTTCTTGCCATGGAGGGGGTGCAGCGGCGATTCACCAGGCTGATACCAGGAATGGCGGGAATGACCTATGAGGAGAGACTATGTAGTTTAGGGATGTACACACTGGAGTTTAGAAGATTGAGAGGGGACCTCATAGAAGTGTATAAAATTCTGACAGGTCTAGACAGACTGGATGCAGAAGGAATGTTTCCCTTGGCGGGTGAGAACAGAACTAGAGGACATAATTTAAGGATAAGGGCTAAACCATTTAGGACAGAGATGAGGGGGAATTTCTTCACTCAGAGAGTGGTGAACCTGTGGAACTCATTGCCACAGAGGGCAGTGTATGCCAGCTCATTAAATATATTTAAGAGGGAATTAGATATATTTCTACGGGCAAAAGGGGTTAAGGGTTACGGAGAGAAGGCGGGGACGGGATACTGAATTAAAGGATCAGCCATGATCTCATTAAATGGCGGAGCAGGCACGAAGGGCCGAATGGCCTACTCCTGCTCCTATCTTCTATGTATCTATGTATACATCCCATTCACCCATAGCCCCTGTGCTCGCTGACCTACATTGGCTCCCGGTTAACAACACCTCGATTTTAAAATTCTCATCCTTGTTCCCAAATCCCCCCATGACCTCGCCCCTCCCTATCCCCGTAATCTGCTCCAGCCCCATAAACCCCCAAGGTATCTGGTTTCTCTGTTCCTGGCCTCTTGAGCATCCCTGATTATAATCACTCAACCATCGGTGGCCATGCTGTCAGCTTCCTAGGCCCTAAGGTCTGGAATTCCTTTCCTAAACCTCTTTGACTCTCTACATCTCTTTCCTCCTTTCACACACTCCTTAAAACCTACCTCTTTGACCAAGCTTTTGGTCATCTGCCCTAATTTCCCCTTATGTGGCTCGATATCAAATTTTGTTTTATAACACTCCTGTGAAGCGTCTTGGGACGTTTTACCATGTAAAAAAAGCTATATACATACACGTTGTTGTTGTTGTGTATAAAACGGACACCCATAACTTACTTCCTATCACTCTGCTTCAAAAATTGTTGGCTCTTCCGGTCCACCCTCCAAAGCACGTGGAAATGTCATGGGCCTTATTTTCAACAGCTTTCCCGGGCATAACGCTGACGTTGATCGACCTCTCATTATAGCAACCAGCCAATTTCCACTTACATTCTTTTAATTAGCTTAGTTGCCCTGAAAAGTCACTGGCCAGTGTTTTCCTTCAACTGATGCAGTCCTTGTGCTAATCTGACTCTCCTGATAATATAAGATATGGATTTCCAGGATTTGGATCAATCATTGATGATATAAAGTGTGGTCGATGTGGAAGTCAAAACAATATGTAACCTAAGGTCCTACTTGAAGGTGATGGTTTTTCCGTCTATGTTTGTGCTAGTGTGTGCTTGCTGCAGTGCTGTAGAAGCATGCTTAATTAGTTGTTGCAAGGCATATTGTAGATAATGCGTAAGCAATCAGACTGTACACTTGTTGTAGAGGGTTAATAAGGATTCCAGCGGCAGAGGTTCCATTCAATTGCTTTGATCTGGTCAGTGTCTTGTGTATTTTTGCAGTTGCAACCTTTCAGTCAATTGCAGTATTCCCTTGCATTCTTATTTGAGGTTTTTGAAGAGTGGACAACTTTTGAGGGGTCAGGAGATTAGACACTCATAACAGATTGCCCAAACACTTCCCTGCTCTTGTAGCCATGTTGATAATTGGTCTGTTCCAGTTAAGCTTTGGATCAAAGTAGATCACCAGTATGCTAAGAGAATTTTACCTAACAATGCTGGATAGCATTAACGTTCAGCACAGGTTTCTGGACCTTTTGTGCTCCAGATGATCATTTTCTAACACGGATCCGGTGCGAACGTACCTTGTAAGTTGTCAGCCCAAGCCCAGATGATTTTTCTTTAGCCAGACAAAGATTTTAGTTTTCATAGTGCACCTTGGTTTCCTTCTCGGGCTTATGCTATTTTGACATCGAGGGCATTTACTCGCACCTATACTCTGGCTTCCATATCTTGTATCTATGTCTGGATGGAAACTACAGCAAAGCGTAGACTTGAATGGCTCCGGCGAAAGTGGAATTGAGCATCACTGAGTTGGTGAATAGGCGTTAATTGATTACATTGTTGATGACTCCTTCTATAAAACTGCTGATGTTTAGGAGGGCTCTAATTGGGCAGCAACCGGTTGGAACTAGAATTGTGTTGTTCGGAACTGATTCTTATTTCAGCTGTTACCAACACAATCGTAAAAGCATTTTAAAGAATTAGTTACTTTGTTATGATGGTTCATTTGAGGAAGGTGATAACTTACATTTATACACATTGTTCAAAGAGTACGATAGCAAAATAGTACTGTTGAGTTTTCAATGCAAAATACTACATATTGTGTGTGTACATTTGTGTGTGTATGTGTGTTGCATAAATTCAAGGCAGATGCAGTACGGTACTCGACATGCAACATCAGCTAATATATGTATAAATGAATTCATTTCTGATTATTTCATTCAGAATTCAAAAAACTTCTTCAAGATACCAGTAAGCAATCAACAAAATTTCGCCATTATTCCCATGAACCTTTACTATAGCCCATGAGTTTGAAACCATTAAGTAATTATTGCCATGGAGAAAATAGTTCATTTACTATGTGTTTTATAATGTATTTTAATGCTTAATGTCCAATACTCTGAGCACAGATATGCATTCTTTCTTCAGTTACAATCATCTGATCCTGTCAGTAGCTAAGCTATGGCGACAATAAAGTTTCCAGCTAGTGCATTGAGCTGTGCAGGCTAAATTTATCTCAGGAAGGCGACTTCAGCAAAAGTGATTGCTTCTGTTAGCTAATACTCGTTGTGGAAGGTTCTTTTGAGGAAGTACGAGAAGGACAGTTTCAGCATATGCTGCTTTGCTCCCTGCATAACGATTACCAAAGTTCAGTTTCCAAGCACTAGAGAAAATAATTACCCAGAACTTGCAGTCCTGATGATGGTGAACTGGCAGCGTATGCAGTTATTCCACCTTTGAAACTGCCCGTAACTTTGAGATTTAGCTTGAGGTGGAAACCCTGAAGTTGTGATCTGTCATTCGCTACTCTTCCACAGGGTGGACCAACTCCCACCTTCCACCCCCCCAACATTCTACCACAGCCGGCAATCAGTGAAATCACTGATCTCACGAAAACATCCCCTTTCCGAACACATATCACTGTTAGAAATCCCATATAAATGTAGACCCATTCAAATGAGGTGTAACTGGGTTTTTAACGGTGCTCTGAGTAATAACTACTGATAAATATGCTTTATAGCCCTGAACAACTAATTTTATATTGTTGGAATGTGAAATTTCTTCAACAAGTTCCTAATTTTTAGATTTTAAAATGAATAAAAAACATTATTTTAAAGTTTGTTTATGATAGTTCGGCTTCTACCTTAACCTAATATGAATGTCCCAATCTTTATTCCGTTCTCTTAATTTTTTTTTAAATAAGTGATTGATTATCAGTGCTTTCTATTTTCTGGATCCCTGTTTGCGAGTATTCTGCAATGTGATTGGCTGCTGAGACAGCTTGATGACGTCACAGTATTCGCACTATAGCATTCCCACTATCCAACGTTGATTCTTGCCCTGGAGATTACATCTTTGTGGGAAGGTTAATTCGGGGCCAGCGGCGAATGCCTTTTTTTCACCAAACACTGCAATTTAGAACACAAATGCACGCGGGCAAGACCACTGACAAATATTACGGGGTGAAATTTGACTTAGCAAGGGACACAAACCAGGCTATGTTTCATTGGTCAGCCATTACATAACCTGCCGATAAGCAATTCAATTATTTATATAGAGTATAATATCGGCCATGTGGTGTAACAAGCAGCAAAAGCAACTCTGTCTGCTTTGCTTTGCCGACTGAGTTGCACTCTCAACAAGGAATCAAAGAGAGCGTCTCATAATACAAAAGTATTAGAACTGACTTCTGTATTCTGAAGCCATTTTTCCTATTATATTACATACTATCCTACAGAGAGCAGACAAGAGATGGGTTAATGGAGAATATTGCAGTGCTGAAAATAATACTGATGCTAAAGTGACTGTATACTGGATAATTGCACCGCGTTCATGGATATATTGTTTCTAAGATAGCGACCATCTGTTCAACTGTGCTTTCTACTTTCTCCTGTCATCTTGCTAACTAAGCCAAGATGTCAACCACCCCGCCACCTGCAATCAGGTTCCTCAGTCAACCTCGCCTGATCCTGCATCCTTATCTAAATCTTTCCTTTCGAAACTCATGCCCTCTTTGTGCTCATCTTGCCCATCATATCTAGCTCCTCCTCCTTTGAACCAATTCCCAATAAACTGCTGACCAACGAACATCCATCCGAGGTCCCCATGCTAGTTGACATTCTAAGTCGTTCTCTATCTTTAGGTACTATCCTCCTACTTTTCAAATCTCCCCACCAAGACGCCCTCACCCCTGACAACCCATCCATGAGCCCCCTGTCCTAGAAAACTACGAATCCATCTCCAACCACACTTTCCTCTCCAAAGTTCTGGAATTTCTTGTTGTCTCGAAAGTCCGTGTTCTATTTATAACAACTCCATCTCGGGATTTCCGCCCCTGTCACCACACTGAAAGGGCCCTCATCAACGTCACAGATTATATGCTCTGTAACTGTGACCATTGCAAATCTTCTGCCTCCTGCTCCTCCTCCTCATCGTTTACCTCTCTGCAGCCTTTGACATGTCTGAAAGCACTATCATCTGGCAATTCTTTTACTTTGGTGCTCAACGCAGTGGGAAAGCATGCGCTTGGTCCACCTTTACCTATCAGTTCGTAGATGGAGTATGACCAGCAACGGCTTATTTTCCTACTTCTGCCACATTACCTCCAGATTCACTAAACGATCAATCCATGGTCCACTGCTCGTACTCACTTATGCTCTGCCCTTGACAGCATCTTCCAGGACGTAGAGTTACGCTGCTCTTTACGGTGACAACGCCCAGCTTCACCTCTGCAAAATTCCTCTCGTCACCGTCATTGTTTCTTTGCAGACAGACTCTCTGGCATTTTGACTTTAATCAGCTGTAAGATCCCCAGTTAAGCATTGGGAAGTCGGTAGCCATCAAATTTGCCCCTCATTACAAAGGTTCTACCAGTGTTACTGATTCAGCCCCCGTATCGCCTGCTTTCTCAGACTGTTCGCAACCTTTACATTCTTTTCGACTTGGATCTGATAATCTGATCACCTATTCTCTCCATTACCATGACCACCTAATTCCACTTCCATAACATTACTTCTCTCTGCCTGTCTCAGCCCATCTTCTACTTAAATTCTCATCCATGCCATTGTCATTTCCAAACTCCACTATGTTAAAGCTCTCCTGACATAGCTCCCACCCCAAGCTTTGTTAATTTAAGCTAATCCCAAACTTTGCTGTCCATATTCTATAGCCCATCAAATCATGCCCATCCATCGCTCCTTTTCTACATTGGCTAATTCTCACGCTCGTGTTTAAATCATTGCCATAGCCTCTCCCTCCCTATGTTTATAGTCTGCTGTAGCTCTATAACTACTCAGAGTTCTCAATTACTCCGACACTGGCCCCTTGTGCGCCCCGCCCTGCAATCTCCCCATTTTTGGCAGGTTAAGCCTTATGCTCTGGATTTAGCTCCGTAAACACCTCCGTCTTTTCTTTTGCCTCTCCTCATTTAAGATTCCTCTGAAACCCACCTCCTTGACCAAGCTCTTGCTCACCCTTCTTAACAGGTCCTACTTTGCTCATGTCATTTTTTCTAATGATGCTTTTGTGAAGCGCCTTGGTTCGAGTTCTATGTTAAAGACATTCGTAAATGCAATTTGCTGATTTTGTTGCTGTTGTTTTTGTTGAATGGCTGGTAATATCCGATATAAAGTGGTGGGAAGATTACCCATATTTGTAATTGCTAGCAAAATGCTCAATCAATTTGAAAGTTTGTGATTATAATTGCCCTAAAACAGAAATCAACAGATAAAGCAACAACTTGCATTTATATTGCCCATTTAATATTGTAAATAATCTCAAGGTACTCCACAGGAGAGTAATCAGGCTAAAAATATGTCACCGAGCCAAAGAATGAAGTATTAGGAAAGGTGACCAAAAGCTGGGGCAAAGTGTACATTTTAAGGAGTATCTTAAATGAGGAGAGAGATCTGGAGAGATTTGTAGAGGGATATCCACAGCTAGGGGCCAAGACAGCTGAAAGCCTGGTCACCAATGGTGGGGGAAGGAAGTCAGGCATGCAAAAAAGGCCAGATTTGGAGGAATGCAGATTTCTCAGAGGATTGTAGGGCTGGACGATGTTACAGAGTTTTGGAGGCATTTGGGTACCAAGAGCCAATGTAGGTCAGCGAAAACAAGGGTGGAGGTATAACGGGACCTGGTGCGAGCTACTTTACAGGCAGCAGAGTTTTAGGTGAGCTCAAGTTTATGGAGGGTGGAAATTGAAGAACCGCCAGGAGAGCCAAGTGTGGAGGCCGCACAGGCATGGCTGCAGATTTCAGCAGCACATGGGCTAAGACAATGATGGAGACAGGCATTAACATGGAGGTGCAAGAAGGCGGTCTTAGTGATTGATGGGGTATCGATTCGGAAGCACAGCTCAGGGTCAAAAAGGATGCCGATACCTTTCTATATTTGTAGCTAATATATGAGCTTGATGGTTCACACACTGACTATTAAAACAATTATATTAGAATATAAGCTGTGATTTTTAGCCAAATGTTTGTATGAAAAATATTTTTGGAAATGATTCTTACCCATGTTACTATGGAAGTAGTATTTATTTTCATATTGTCAAACATGAATTGTTTCACATCTCCACGTTCATTACTAGTATAAGATTTTTTAGAAAATGCTGTTCTATATTTAGTAAATTAGTTTAAAAATAGCTTATGATTCAGTATCACAGTAATTATTATTTTGTGCCCACAAGGGCGGCTCCATGAATATCCCCCTCCTCAATAATGGCGTTGCCCAGCACATGAGTGCAAAAGACAAGGCTGAAGCCTTTGCAGCTATCTTCAGCCAGAACTGCCAAGTGAATGCTTCATATCAGCCTACTCCTGATGTCCCCACCATCACAGAAGCCAATCTTCAGCCAATTCTATTCACTCCACGTGATAATAAGAAACAGCTGAGCGCACTGGATACAGCAAAGGCTAATGGCCCGGATAACATCCTGGCTTTTGTGCTGAAGACCTGTGCTCCAGAACTAGCCACGGCTCCAGCCAAGCTGTTCGAGTACAGCTACAACACTGGCATCTATCCGACAATGTGGAAAGCTGTCCAGTTATGTCCTGTCCAGAAAAAGCAGGACAAATCCAAGCTGGCCTATTACCGCCCCATTAGTCTACTCTCAATCATCAACAAAGTGATGGAAGTTGTCGCCGACTGTGCTATCAAGTGGCAGTTACTCACCAATAACCTGCTCACTGATGCCCAGTTTGGGATTCGCTAAGACCACTCGGCTTCCGACCTCATTACAGCCTTGGTCCAAACATGGACAAAGGAGCTGTATTCAAGAGGTGGGGTGAGAGTGACTGCCCTAGACATCAATGGAGCCTTTGACTGAATGTAGCATCAAGGAGGCCTAGTAAAACTGAAATCAATGGTAATTCAAGGGAAAACTCTCCACTGGCAAGATTCATACCTAGCACAAAGGAAGATGGCTGTGTTGGTTGAAGATCAATCATCGCATCCCCAGAATATCGCTGCAGGTGTTCTTCAGGGCAGTGTCTTAGGCCCAAGCATCTTCAGCTGCTTCATTAATGACCTTCCCTCCAACATAAGGTCGGAAAAAGGGAAGTTCACTGATGACTGCACAGTGTTCAGTGCCATTCACAACTCCTCAGATCATGAAGCAGTCCAGGTCTGCATGCAACAAGACCTGGACGACGCTCAGGTTTGAGCTGATAAGTGGCAGGTAACTTTTGCACCACAGAAGTGCCAGGGAATGACAATCTCCAACAATCGAGAATCTAACCACTGCCCTTTGACATTCAATGGTATTACCATCGCCGAATTCCCCACCATCAATATCCTAGGCATCACCACTGACCAGAAACTTAACTGGACCAGCCACATAAATGCCATGGCAACAAGAGCTGGTCAGAGGCTAGATATTCTGCGGCAAATGTCTCACCTCCTGACTCCCCAAAGCCTTTCTGTCATCTACAAGGCACAAGTAAGGAGTGTGATAGAATACGCTCCAGTTGCCTAGATGAGTGCAGCTCCAACAACACTCAAGAAGCTCGTCACCATCCAGGACAAAGCAGCCCGCTTGTTTGGCACCCCATCCAGCACATTAAACATTAACTTCCTCCACCATTGGTGTACCATGGCTGCAGTGTGTACCATCTATAGGATGCACTGCAGCAACTCGCCAAGGCTTCTACAGCAACACCTCCCAAATCCGCGACCTCTCCACCTAGAAGGACAAGGGGAGCAGACGCATGGGAGCACCACTGCATCCAAGTTCCTCTCCGAGTCACACACCATCTTGATGTAGAAGTATATCGCCGCTCCTTCATCGCCACTGGGTCGAAATCCTGGAACTCCCTAACTAACAGCACTGTGGGATCACCTTCACCACACGGACAGCAGCGGATCAAGAAGGCGGCTCACCACTACTTTCTCTAGGTCAATTAGGGATAGTCAATACATTCTAGCATTCCCAGCGACGCTCACATTCCATAAACGAATAATAAAAAGAAAAAACAACTTAGCGTATATTTTATCCCAGATGTTACATCCCATCGTGTAAATTCATCATTTCGTATTCTAAGCAATTAATATAGTTTTATCCTTAAATTTTTTTTTCTCCAACAGTGAGACAACTTCTGCTAAAAGATAAAGGTAAATAAGCGGGGACACTTTTACCAATAGTTCAATTTTTCAGAATTGTTCATAACCCATTGATCAAGGCTTGATACTCTGCGCTGGTGAGTCCACAATATTTCAGCATTCATTTTAATCGATTGCAAAATTGCGGGCTGGCTAGGGAAAAGCAGAAACTTCCAGTATTGTGTGTAGAATTTGTTATTTTTTTACGTCTGTGCATGAAAACACATGAGCAAAAAAGGTAAAATACATCTTCGGAGGGAGCACAATGGAAATGAAATTAACACAGATGACTATGGAGCAGCCATCCACTACCGCCTGTTTTGTGCATTCTGTGAGGGATAGATGTACCCCCAGAATATTTACGAAACAGGTTCATCCTGGTAAATCTTGGTTATCATTTGTAGATTAAGCACTTTGCCATTTACTAGATTTTCCTCTTCAGATGATAGATGGTAAACCGGCAGGACCAAATGGGATGCTGAGAGGTTCTTTCCCCTGGCTGGAGAGTCTAGAACTAGCGGGTATAGTCTCAGGATTAGTGGGCGGCCATTTAATACTGAGATGAGGAGGAACTTCTTCACTCAGAGTGTTGCGACTCTTTGTAATTCTCTACCCCAAATTGCTGTGGATGCTGAATCGTTGAGTACACGCAAGACTGCGATAGATAGTTTTTTGGAATCTAGGGGAAGCACAGGATGTGGTGATCGGGAGGGAAAGTGCATTTGAGGTCGGTCATCTTCCATTATCTTATTGAATGGGGGAGCGGCAGGAAGGCGATATGGTCTACTCCGGCTTCTAATTCTTATGTTCTTATGTTCAATCCTCTGTCCTTTATAGAACCAACTGCACTTTCATTCCACAAGCTTACCTCACAAGGCATGTAGAGAAAAATGATCCTGTGGAGTATTACATTCATGAAGGATGGCACAGAAGTTCAAAAGAAGGTCGCTGGGCTATCAACCCTTATTCAGCCCTAAGAAATGTTCTCCATGTAGGTCCGTTTAGTAATCCTTCATTTCAAACTTTCATGTGTTCTCTGAAGAACACGAGAACATAATAAATAATAGCAGGAGTAGGGCCTGCTTCACAACTCAAGAAGGCTGATCTTGGACCTCAACGCCACTTTCCCGACCGACCCCATTTCCATTTGAGCCCAAAAATGCATCAATCTTAGCCTTGATGATATTCAACAACTAAACATCCAGAACGTTATGAGGTAGAGAATTCCAAAGATTCAAAAACCTATGAGTGAAGAGATTTCTCCTCATCTCAGCCGCAAATGGCCGACCTCATATCCTGCGACTATGACCCTTAGTTCTAGATGCTCCAGCCAAGGGAAACAGACTCTCAGTATCTACTCTATCAAGCTATATCAGAATCTTATATATTTTAATGAGATCACCTCTCATTCTTTTAAACTTCAGGGAGCATAGGCCAATTTTACCCAACCTCTCCTCCTAGGAATCAATCTAGTGAACCTTCATTACTCATCCTCTTAGGCGAGTATATACATCCTTAGGTACGGTGATTAAAACATGTACACAGTACTCCAGGTGTGGTCACACCAAAGCCCTATACAATTGCAGCAAGACTTCCTTGTGTACATAGAAACATAGAAGATATGAGCAGGAGTAGGCCATTCGGCCCCTCGAGCCTGCTCTGCCATTCAATGCGATCATGGCTGATCATCCAAATTCAGTACCCGGTCCCTGCTTTCTCCCCATACCACTGGATCCCTTTAGCCTTAAGAAATATATCCAACTCCTTCTTGAATATATTTAGTGAATTGGCTTCTACTGCATTCTGTGGTACAGAATTCCACAGGTTCACCACTCTCTGGGCGAAGAAATTCCTCCTCATTTCTGTTCTAAATGGCCTACCCCTTATCCTTATACTGTGACCCCTGGTGCTGGAGTCCCTGACCATCGGGAGCATCCTTCCTGCATCTAGTCTGTCCAGTCCTGTCAGAATTTTATAAGTTTCAATGAGATCCCGTCTCATTCTTCTAAATTCCAGTGAGTACAAGCCCAATCGACCCAATCTCTCCTCATACGTCATTCCTGCCATCCCAGGTATCAGCCTGGTGAAACTTCGCTGAACTCCTTCCATGGCAAGAACATCCTTCCTCAGATAAGGTACTCCAGCCCCTTTGCAATATAGGTTAACGTACCATTTGCCGTCCTAATTTCTTGTTGTACCTGCAAGTTAACTTTCTGTGTTTCGTGCACAAGGACACCCAAAATCCCCCTGAACACCAACATTTAACAGTTTCACACCATTTAAAAATATTCTGTTTTACTATTCTTCCTAGGAAAATGAATAACCACACATCTCCCCAAATTATATTCCATCGGCCAACTTCTTGCCTAGTAACAACCTATCTATATCCCTTGACAGACTCGTTGTGACCTCCTCACTGCAAACTTGAATAAAGTACACTCGGGCCCTTCATCTAATACAGATTGTAAATAGCTGAGGCTCCAGCACTGATCCTTGCAGCACCCCACCAATAAAAGCCTGCCTACCCAAAAATTACCCGTTTTTTCCTATGCTATACTTTCATGTCTTTTAACCAATCATCTATCCATGCTAAGATCTTACCATCCCTACAACCCCATGAGCCCTTACCTTGTGCAACAATCTATCGTGTGGCAACTTATCGAATACATTTTGAAATCCAAATATACTACATCCACTGAATCCCTTTATAAACACTGCTAGTTACATGCTCAAAATGTACAATAGATTTTTCAAACATGATTAACCGTTCGCAAAACCATGTTCACTTTGCCTAATCATACTGGCACGGAATTTGCATCGGGGTGACGGTGAACTGGCAGCGTTCACCGTGTTTCTGCTCACACACCCAGCCCCCCACCCCGCCCTCACACATACACACAAAGTCGGCAATCAGTATAGTCTCTCAAATCAGGGAAACTAATGAAAACCTCGGCTGTTCCCAAGTAATTACGCTGTTAAATTGCCCACTAAAAGTTACACTCAAAGGGATTAAGTGAAACTAGGGTTTTAACAGCGTATTGACTACTAAACAAAGGTTATGGCGCTGAAAAATTAATTTTAATTTTGTGCAGTGTCAATTTTATCCATTTTAATAAAAAGTAAAGTTATATTAAAATGTAACTGTTTTAAGTTTGATCATCTTTATTTCAGGTTTGCCTTTTCCACATGTGAAATCCCCAATCTTTGATTTGCTCTCTCGCACATTTTTAAAAATTAGAATTTTAAGAGCTTGCTCTCTTCCTTGTTCGCTGTCTGAGAATTCTGCGTTGTGATTGGCTGCTTATATGGCGTGCTGAGGTCACAGCAGCTCGCTGTAACCCCACTATACTCCATTGATTTGAACTGCGTGTCGCAAAACCCGAACTTCTCGACAACGAGATCACAAGATCATTGCATGAATCTTACTTTGGGGCCAGCGGCAAACACCATTGATTTGTCACTGACCCCAAATTTTGGCCCATTATGATATTCTAAGTGCCCTGATGCCACTTCCTTAATAATAGATTCCAGCACTTTCCCAACGACTGATGCCAGGCTAACTAGCAGATAGTTTCCTGTTTTCCCTATCCCTCCTTCCTTGCATAGTGGTGTAGCATTAGCGATATTCCAATCCACTGGAGCCGATCTGAAATCTAGGAAATTTTGCAAGATAACAAACAATGCATCCACAATCTCTGCAGCCACCTCTTTCACAACCCTAGGATGTTGGCCATCGGGTCCAGTGGACTTATCGGCTTTCAGTCCCATTAATTTCTCACTACTTTTTCTTTACGTTTATTGATTACTTTAAATTCCTCAGTTTCATTAGCCCCTTGGTTCCCCACTATTTCTGGTATGTTTCTTGTGGCTTCTACTGTGAAGACAGATACAAAATATCTATTTAACATCTTTCCCAATTTCTTTATTCCCCAATATAATTTTTCCTGCCTCAGCTTCTAAGGACACCATGTTTAATTTCGCTATCCTCTCTACATTTTATATATTGTAACAGTGCTTACAATCTGTTTTTGTATTTTTTGCTAGTTTATTCTCATAGTTTAGTTTCTCTCTCCAGCTTTTTTGGTCATCTTTTGCTGGTTTCTAAAACTCGCCTAATGCTCAGGCTTGCTACTGTTCTTGGCAACATTTTAAGCCTCTCCTTTTAATCTAATATTATCCTTAACCTCTTTAGTTAGCCTCGGATGGATCACCTTTCCCACAGAGTTTTTAATTCTCAATGGAATGTATATTTGTTGAGAATTATGAGATATTGCTTTAAATGTTTGCCTTTGCTTTTCTACCGTTATACCTTTTAATATAATTTTCCAATCTACCTAGCCAACTTGGTAGTAATTGTCTTTATTTAATCTTAATACGCTAATTACGGATTTGATATGTCACTCGTGAACTCAACGTGAAATTCTATCATATTACAATCACTCTTCTCCAGAGGATCCCTTCCTTTGAGATCACTGACTACCATTGTCATTGCACAAGGCAAGATCGAAAATAGCCTCTACCTGGTTGTTTCCATGATGTATTGTTCTAGGAAACTGTCTCTAAAATCGTCCTCCAAATTACCTTTGCCAATTTGGTTTGCTCAGTTTATATGAAGATGAAAGTCCCCAATAGTTATTGCATTACCTTTGTTACAAGCTCCTCTTATTTCTTAATGAGTCCTCTGTCCAACAGCTTCACAACCGTTAGAGGGCATATAAGCTGCTTCTACCACTATTTTCTGCCCCTTGATTCTTTTCTCCACCCATACTGATGCTACTTCTTGATTTTGTCCTTTTTCTCACCACTGTCCTTATGTCATACTTTATTATCAGGGCTACCCCGACTTCTTTCCCATTGGTCTGTCTTTTTGATGTGTCAAATAATGGAATCTTTCGTTCCCAACCTTGTTCACCATGCAACTACGTGGCTGTGATGGCTACTAGATTAAACCGATTCTTCTATATTTTTTGTGATTAATTGATCTATTTTATTAGGGATGCTTCTTGCATTCAGAAAAATTGCCTTTAATTTTATTTTCTTACCATTTCCGCTGATTAGACCTTCTTCATTGATGCACTATTACTGTTAAACTCTTATCCCTTTCAGTCACACTCTGATTAACTTTAGCCCAATCGCTACACTGATCTATGGCCTTGACATTGCTTTTACATTTCTAAGTTTCTCCTCACCTGAACCATCCCCAACTTTTTAGGTAAAGCTCTGTCTGCAGCCGCAGTAATTCTATTCACCAGGTCAGTGGTCACAGCCCCGTTTAAGTGGAGTCCATCCCAATGGAACAGCTCCCTCTTTCCTCAGTACTGGTTTCAATGCCCCATGAATCGAATCAATGGCTCCCACTCCACTCTGTCAGCCAGGCATTCAGCACTCTGTACTCTTTAACCCTATGCCAATTTGAGCGTGGTTCAGGTAACAATCCATGGATTATTAACTTCAAGGTTCTGCTTATTAATTTGGACCCGAGCTCCTGAAACACCCTTCGCAGAAACTCATTCCTAGTTCTACATATGTCGTTGGTTACTACGTGGACCACAACAACTGGCTCATCCCACTCCCACTTCAATTGCTACTGCAGCCATGAGGAGGTGCCCTTAACCCAATGATCTGGCAAGCAACACAGCCTTTGGAACTCTCAGTAATGGCTGCAGGGAACAATATCTAACCCACTGACTATCCTGTCACCTACCAGTACCACATTTCTTTTCACTCTCCCACATGAATGCTCTCTTGTACCACAGTGCCATGGTCAGTTTGCTCATCCAAACTGCACACCTTGCCCTCATCCACACAGACCATAAGAACCTATACCTGTTAGATAAAGACAAGGCCGAGGCTCCTCCAGCTCTGCAACTCCTGTTAACAGCGTGACTCAGTCACACCCAGCTGTCCATGACTACTTATCAGAAAACTGTACCACTTCATAATCTAAGGGGTATGACTGCCTCCTGCCTTAAAGTATACAGCTACCTCTCCCCTCCCTGATGCCCGGTAATGCTTGCACCTCAGACTCCAGCTCCACAACTCTGAGCTGATGTTTGCAGAGATGCAGAAACATCTGCAGATGTGGCTGTCCGGGATCACGATGCTCTCAAAAAACTTCCACATGCTGCACTTGTGGCACAGCTCTGACACTGCCACGCCTATCTATCATTGTTTGAATTATTTAATTAATTAAAAATTAGCATTTAATCAACTTCTGAAGGGCAATTTTGGATGGGCAATAAATGCTGGCCTTGCCAGCGACGTCCACATCACAGAGAAGAAAATTTAAACTTAGTTTATAGTGGTTTGCTCTTTTAACTAGTTGCTTATCAAGTTTAAGTTATAAGTAAATTAAATTATATTAAATATTTACTTGTAACACGAACCACTACAAGTATTGAAGGCAAAAAGCAACACCTCGTTCCCACTCTGCTCCGAATTCATACTCTCAATATATTTCCAACTTTACACTCTGGGTCGTAATTTGCAGCCCCTACGGGTTTGTCTATGAGCTGGTAAGGGTCATGCAAGTTCCGGGCTTAGGCATGCGAATCGCATGTGCTACAATCTGGATCTTGCAATCTGTTATAAATTTTCTTGACTGATCATCCACATCACCGATGCTATTTGCCCAACTTCTGCTCAGCGATTGCCCGTGAAATTCTTATGCCTGGTAAAAGCAGGTGTAAGGCTTGCTTTTGCCAGTGTAAGAGTTTTAAAACACAGAAAAATAAATTATGTCAAGAATTTACACATTGAAATAAGGCAAGTTTATTGTTAGCCCTTTTAAGAAATGTAAATTAATTTTTGAAAAAAATATATTTGTTTTAAATATTTAATTAACTGCCATTTTAATTAAACTTAAATATATGATTTAAAAATATATATATTTGAAGTATAGAGGTATTTTTTGCGGTGTTCCCATTCATACTTATGGGGTTTCTGTACATATGAAATCTCCATATGTGTGAATGGGGATTCCCTTCTGTCATTCTTTGGGCTGTCATTCCTTCCTGTAATGTGGTGACCAGAACTGCACACAGTATTCTAGCTGCAGCCTAAGTAGAGTTTTATACAGTTCAAACATAACCTCCCTACTCTTAAATTATATGCCTTGGCTAATAAAGGCAAGTATCCCGTATGCCTTCTTAACCACCTTATCTACCTGTCCTGCTACCTTCAGGGATCTGTGGACATGCACTCCAAGGTCCCTCTGATCTTCTGCACTTCTCAGTGCCCTACCACTTATAGTGTATTCCCTTGCCTTGTTAGCCATACCCAAATGCATTACCTCACACTTCTCCAGAATGAATTCCATTTGCCACTGTTCTGCCCACCTGACCAGTCCATTGATATCTTCCTGCAGTCTACAGCTTCCTTCTTCATTATCAACCACTCGGCCAATTTTTGTATCATCTGCAAACTTCTTAATCATAATTCCTACATTAAAGTCGAAATCATTGATATATACAACAAAACGCAAAAGACCCAGCTCTGAGCCCTGCAGAACCCCACTGGAAGCAGCCTTTCAGTCGCAAAAACGCCCGTCGTCCATTACCCTTTGTTTACTGCCTGTGAGCCAATTTCGGATGCAACTTGCCACTTTGCCTTAGATTCCATGGGCTTTTACATTCTTGATCAGTCTGACATGCTGGACCTTATTAAAAGCCTTGCTAAAATCCATATAGACTATCTCCAATGCACTGCACTAAACAACCCTCCTTTTTACCTCCTCAAAAAATTCTATCAAGTTAGTAAGACACGACCTTCCCATAACTAATCTATGCTGACTGTCCCTGATTAATCCGCGTCTTTCTAAGTGAAGATTTATCCTGTCTCTCAGAATTACTCGGTCTGACCCTTTTTTCCCTTTGTAAACAATGGCACCATGTTAGCAGTCCTCCAGTCCTCTGGCACCACACCTGCAGCCATAGAGGATTGGAAAATGATGGACAGAGCCTCTGCTATTTCCTCTCTTACTTCTCTTAACACTCTGGGATACATTTCATCCGGGCCTGGGGATTTATCCACTTTGAAAGTGCTAAACCCCTTAATACTTCCTCTTTCACTGTGTTTATTTCATCAATATTTCACACTCCTCCTCCCTGATTGCAATGTCGGCATTGTCCCTCTCTCTTGTGAAAACAGACGCAAAGTATTCATTAAGCACCAAACCCATGTCTTCTTCCTCCTCGCACAGGTTACCTTTATGTTCCCTAATAGTTATCTTCTTGCTCTTAAATTATTTATAAAACATCTGTGGGTTTCAGCTTACATCTGATTGACCATTAGCTGCCACTGACAATCAACTTCTGTTAACTGTTTCTTTCAGTTTTTAAAGTTCTAAGTTAAATTCAAAATGTTAAACTAAATTTCAGTTTAAGCAATACTCACCCATTAATTGTTAGAGATTTGCAGAGAGTTCTGTCCACATTCTAATATATACACTCTGTTTATGCAGCACAATTTTTGCCCTCTCTTTGCGACCACTCCTGTTAGGCATATTAATCAATGCCACTTTTGAAAGCCTTTCTGGATTCTCCTTGCACTGCAATTGTGGGACGGCATTCCATTCCCTCACAAGCCACTGCCTAGGAACAACCGTCTAACCTAACTTTTAGTTCTTTCCAGGAGGTTAATAAATTCATGTCCTCTAACATATTTATTGTTAAATAGATTTCCCATCTAATAGTTTGCATAATGCTGATAATGTTAGATGAGGAAAGACAGGAGGAGGCTCGAGTAGAGCATACATGCCAGAATTGACTGCTGGAACCAAATGGCCTGTTTCTGTGCCGCATATCCTATGTGATCCTATGTCATTTTTAACAGTGCCATACGTTTCGAAATCCTTCCTTGTTTCTGCCAAATTTATAACATTTAAGAAGCGAACATCTTTTACTTAACAGTTGGATCAACTTGTCCTCTCAGATTCAAAGATTTGTGTAAATGAAAGGCATCTATATTTTCGCTCTTGCGCTCCTTTCCTAATTTCGCCACTCAGCAGAGATCGTCTTTCCATATTTTCCTCCCAGATCTATCACCTTGCAATTTTTCGCAATAAGTTACAATCTACAGTATTTGATAAATCTCTTATGATCTCTGGAAGTCTCTCGAAGCCCTCATCACCGTTAGTCAACAACATTTCATTTAAATAGCGCCTTTAACGTGGTAAAACTTCCCAAGCCGCTTCACAGCAGTGTTATCAAACAACATTTTGACACGAAGCCACGTAAGTAGATATTAGGACAGAGACAGGTAGGTTTTAAGGAGCGTCATAAAGCAGGAGAGGGAGTGGAAAGGTTTAGGGAGGGGAATTCAGAGCTTAATCTGAGGCAGCTGATGGCATGGCCGCCAATGGTAACGTGATTAAAATTGGGGATGCTCAAGTTGTTTATGGTTGAGGAGTGCAGAGTCGTCGCAAGGTTGTCGGGCTGGTGGAATTTACCAATATAGGGAAGGAGGAGGCCGTGGAGAGATGAAAAAAAGGATGAGAATTTTAACATCGAAACATTAACATTTTGACACTGTCTGTATAATTTGTTAATGTTGATATTGTCATCTATGCCTGGGATAATCTGCAATGCTTTATACCCAGATTATATCAACATAGATGTTTTTTGGCATCTGATCAAGCACTTCATGAAAATCTACTGCTGTCCTTCTAGAGTTAAATCGTCAAAGAATTCCAATACATACCTACAGTAGAGTCACTTTAGAATTCTGTCCTGGTTGTCCTTATTACCGCTTGCCTTTCTAAGTGAAAACTCTTGTTACATTCTGCTATTTCAAAGATAAGCATCTAGCTATGATAGGCCTATTGGTCTATTGTTGTCATGTTTTCCTTGAATTATTTTACACAGGTGTTGCATTGTCAATCCGGCTAACCTGCACGCTGCCTTTTCGACTTTCAACTGCACACACTTTGTCGATATCAGCTCATTATTTCTGAGAATTATATTGAAATTCGTTGGTGCATTGTCAGCCACTCAATTACAACAGGTGTTAATCGCGTATGCTTACTTTCTGCTAAAAGAAAATAGGGGCAATTTCCAGTTTCATCCCAGGCTACAATTGGGTGCTAGCTAATCGGAAACCCATTTTACACCTCGCCGGGGAAATAAAGAGCAAGCGAGGTGTAAAACGGTATGCCAAGCCTCCTTCTTCCGTTTTTCGCCCAAGGATAAAAGTGAATAAGATTCCTAATGTAGTTAGCAGCAATTTTTCAAAAGCGTCAATTTATCATAATGAATGTGATGGGATCTAAAGTCATGTTTATGTTGACTTTATTTTTCAGATATAGATACATTGAAGGCAAACCTTGCAGATGCTGGTGAGGAAATTTGTTTGGAAATACTTACTGATCGAAATATTTACTGATCCAACAATATTTAACAGAAACTGTTTCAGCCAGCTAAAACAAAGTCATTCTGTCGGGGACGAAAAGCATTCTTTTAATAAGTATCAGTTGAGGATTTGTTGAATTCGCAGTGAAAATGGTTCCATGGCCATTATTTCTGATGCTAAGAACAGATTCATCAGCAGTATGTTAAATGAAACTAGGCACACTGCCACCTGCATTAAAAATCAGTTTGGAATAACCAATTATTAATATTGTTTAAATCCAAATAAAATATTGAAAGCCTTAGAGGCAGAATTTCGCCTTTATCACTGGGGTACTGATCACCTCAATGTAGCGCAGCAAAGAAAATTATGGCAGCATGTTCAGATGCAAGTAAAGAAAACCACTGGATTTTCCATCCATTCGAATGTCATCTTTCACACTAAAACTATTAATTTATAAAGCAATCGAAATATCAGGCAATTTTTGATTCCATGTTATAATTATTACATTGATGAAATGTAACAAACACAAAGTCCTTTCTCACTCAAACGTCAATAGTGTAAACTTGTACAATTATTCTCACTCGGTATTTAGTGTGACAGATTAAAAGAGCATCAGTCAGTATATATATAATTATTAGCACAATTAGAACATTTTGTCATAATGCTGCATATATCTTCTGTAGTATCACAAAACGGGCGAAAGTTATTCCACAGTCCAATGTGTATTCAGCCAGATTTTCCTTTCCATTCATGACAATGAAACAGGCAATTTTGGGGGGGAGGAATGAAAAATACGCAGCGGATTTTCTATCGCTCCTGTTCGGCTACTGCCAGGATGAATTTATACGCAGATATCACCACATTTATTCGTAAAATGTATTATGTTAAAATGTTTCTTTTGCAGAAAACATGCTACGCAAAAAGGAAACAGGTGATTTAAAGTATTCTTGCAACTGCTTCTACTAAACAACAGCAATAATTAACATAATAAGCATTATGCTATCATAGATGTAAAAGTGCATGTAGAAGACAGTATCCTGACCAGCATGGGATAAGTCCTCATAAACATAATCCTGAACTTGTTTAAGTCCCTTGTCAGTAATTGTAACTTCAAATGATAGTGTAAAATAAGCGATATCAAATTGGCCTTCCATTATATGTCCATCTGATTTCCCATTGATATGTGCAAAAGTCTGCATGATCCAACAAATCTGCAACATATTGGCACAGATTTTTCTATAAGGGGTGATGGAGTAGTTTTTGCTGTTCACCTTGAATACAATTGCCCCAGACTTTTAGTGCGCTTGTCATTGGATGTTTCCAGTTATCCGGCGTCTGTTTCAATTCCACGCTCTCTATAGGAGATCTCTGGCGTCTGTGAGCAGCGTAATCAGCAGGGAGGCTCGTCAGCCAATCAGATTGAAGAATGCTTACTGAGACACGTAGTCTGCAAAGCAGGAATTAAAAAAACAGGAAATATAAATTTCATGCAAATCATTGTACAGGAAGTGAAATAAAGATTGGCACATGGTCATGGGGTTAAGGGGCAGGCATTAAAAAGAAAGGGTGAAAATATACAAAGATTTTTTAAAAATCTGAAACGTTAGTTTTCTTCTTAGGGAATGATACTCCACACTTGTAAAATTATTTTTTCAGGGCCAGTAAGGTTGGTCAGTAGTAATTAGCACTTACTATGCTGTTAACAACCCAGTTACTACTAACTTTACAAGGCTGAACTTTTTCATCTCTATTTAAGCGAGAATAGTGAATAATTAGCCTAAGTTCATACCATCACAATGAGCTCTGTGCAGATTCCATTGGTGAATTATACAACTGTGCAACTGTGGAGCAGCATGGTATCACTGGCAGCAAATTCCCATTGTCCTCGTTTAACTGCATGTGTGGACGCCAGAAGTTGAACATAAGAACATAAGAACATAATATTTAGGCGCAGGAGTAAAGCCATACGGCCCCTAGAGCCTGCTCCACCATTCAATAAAACCGATCATGGCTGATCTTCGACTTCAACTCCACTTTCCCGCCTGACCTCCACATGTCTTGATTCCCCTCGTGTCCAAAATCTATCTACCTCAGCCTTGAGTATACTCAACGGTTCCACAGCCATTTGGAGTTGTGAATTCCAAAGATTCACAGCACTCTGTGCGAAGAAATTCCTCCTCATTTCGGTCTTAAATGGCGTACCCCTCATCCTGAGACTATGCCAACCTCCCTCCGCAGCTCTAGACTCAGCTGACAGAGGAAACAACCTCTCAGCATCTACACTGTCAATCCCCCTGAAAATATTATATCTTTCAATGAGATCACTTCTCATTCTTCTAAACTCCAGAGGGTACAACGTTTAACTTACATTTTTTAATGGTCAAAGTTAAATTCAAAATGTTAAACTAAATTTCACTTATTGCAGCTAGTATCCACCAAGTACTTAACAGAGACTGCCACTCTCTCCGAATTCCCAAATTTAAAACTGTTTAATTGCATTCCATTAAAGACCACTCTGAGCAGACCACTCCTGTTGTTGTCAGTTTTATCCAGTAAATAACGGCGAGCACTTACAGCCACTCCCGTTTTAGTACAGCACAATCCGGCCCAATGCGTTGTTGATGAAGCTTGTAGACTTCAACGAAATGTTTAACTGTTTCGCTAATTGATGTATTTCCTGTAACTTTCTGATCTGTCCTCTGGCTGCTGACATGAGCTTTGTTTCGTGAACGGTATTTAATTGAAAGAATATCTCTTTAACTATCACGTGAAGAAATCTTCTGCAGGATTATGTAGACATTGTAAAATGGTTGCAGCTTTATCTCCATCCTCTTTGTCTTCCTTATCAAAGGCTAACATCTAGAACAGTAGGCCGATGTACAGTGTGTAACCAATAAGTTTAATTACTAACAATGGGTGGACATGGACTTCTAGTTTCAATAACTTTAACGTACTGCAGTTTAGTTTTATTTAAGAAGGGACATGTTAGTCCTGTAAATATTTTATGGTAGCAAACATCTATCTACTCAATATAGCCTATCTACATTGTGCTGGCAGATTACAGATCAGTGGCAAAATAATAAGGCTTCTCATCATTTATAAAGTCATGGCAGGGGCATTTTAGAGCTTTCCATTGGACGCCTTGTCGTATTGACATCATAAATGCGTTTACGGCAGTGTTCAGTACAAATTTTCACCAGTAAGAGGTGAAGGACATTTCTCACCTATGGTGTTTGGTCTTACTTATGCTATCAACCTATAATGTAAGATACTAATCGAACAACTGAAACAGTGTGAAATTCAAAATAACCTTGTGATATCTGGGTGAGAGGAAAGTCTGAAATAAAACAAATGAATTGAAGTTGCATTTTAGAATCATGACCTGTTTAAAATATAATCGACAAAGACCGTTCTTTTTGATGTTTCAGAAGTGCAAGATCTGGAAGCATCTCTGCAGAAACAACGTGAGAAACCGCACGCCTAATTTAACATGCCCTTTAAAGCAAACCTAAATTGAAGTGCAATTATGTTCGTTGTCGTTAACTATTCCATTGTGCTTGTGAAGATAACAATTATTGGATCTTTGAATATCCTGAGGGTAGCCTACTGGTGCTTACGGAAATGGTATGATTCTCGGGCTATTACATATTATTATTACAGTATTTACAGCAAAGAAACAGGCCATGACGCCAACAGGTTCATGTCGGTGTTTATGCTCCACATGAGCCTCCGTCCACCTATATTCATCTAACCCCATGTCCATATCCTTCTTTTCCTTTAACCCTCGTGTGCTTATGTAGCTCACTCCTATATACATCTAAGCTATTCGCCTCAACCGCTCCTTGTGGCAGCGAGTTCCGCATTCTAACCACTCTCCAGATAAATTAGTTTCTCCTGAATTTTCTATTGGATTTATTTGACTATCTTAAATTTGTAGCCCCGAGATCTGGTCTCACCCGCAAGTGGAAACATCTTCTGTATCTCTACCCTTTCAAACCATTTGATAATCCTAAAGACATCTATCAAATCACACTCAATCTTCCCTTTTCTATAGGAAAGAGCCCTTGCCTGTTAAATCCTTTCTGATCCGTATAAGGTCTCAGTTCTCGCACCATTGTATCGTGTAACAATGTTTGCACTTACTCCAGTGCCTGTACATCCTTTCTGTAATATGGAGACCATAACTGTGAACAATACTCCACGACTGGTCTAACCATGGTGCTATAGAAGTTTTACATAACTTCTCTGGTTTACAATTCTATACCTCTGTAAAACAACCGCAGTGCTTTGTTTTTATGGCCTTACTAACCTGTGCCATTACTTTTAGTTATTGGTATCGGTACCCCAAGAGCCTTCTGTTCCTCTACACCATTTAGGCACTGATTTTCCAAGGAATATGTGGCCTCCTTATTCATCCTACAGAAATGTACCATCTCACTATTATCTATATTAAAGTTAATTTGCCAATTACAAGCCCAATCTGCAAGTTCATTAATATCATCCTGTATATTATCACAGTCCACCTTAACATTCACTACACTCCGAATTTGGTGTCATCCAGAAAATTTGAAATTGTACTTCCAATTCCCGAGTCCAATTGGTTATGCAAAATATAATGGTGAACATCAGTGCTCCCAGCACCAGTCCTTTTGGGACACAAATTAGCAACATTTGCCAGTCTGCATAACTACCCTTAACCCCTAATTGCTATTTTATGTTTTGTAGCTAACCTGCTATTCATTCTTCCACTATTCTTGACACATGTTATGAACTTAGTCTACTGTGTAGTACCTTATCAAAGGCCGTTTGCAAATCCAATTGCATTACTCGCATCTACCCTTTCTGTTCCTTGTTCAAAGAATTCAGTAAGGTAGGTCAAGCATGACCTTCCCTTTTGAAATCCGTGCTGACAACACTATAATATATTTTCAGTTTCTAAGTGCTCTTCTAATATATCTTTGAGTAAGGATTCTATTACCTGTCCTACGATGGACTTTAAGCTAATTATTCTACAGTTCCGTGGATGTGTTCTATTTCCATTTTTATATATCAGAATCACATTAGCTGTCCGCCAGTAATCTGGCACTATTCTCTTTTCTAATGAATGTCTATATATATATATATATATATATATGTGTGTGTCTGTATTTCTGTGTGTGTGTGTTGCTGAGTGTGTGTGTGCACCTCTGTGTATGTAATAGTGCCTCTGCTATCAAGTCTATAACTTCTTTTAACATGCACAGGTCCAATCCATCTGGGCCAGAGGGTTTATCCGCTCTATGTTTGGTTAGTTTATAAATTTTCTCCCCATTCTATTTTAAATATCTTCATATCTTTTTGATTTTTTTTAAATCTCAGGTCCACCATGTTAATCTTCCTGGTCAATACCGAGGCAGTGTAATTATTTAATATTTCTGCCATTTCGCTGTCATTACCTATGATTTTATCATGTGTATCCCTTAGTGGTTCGATCCCTATCCAGATTTTCCTTTTGTTATTTATGTGTCTGTGGAATACTTTACTTTTTTTTAATACTCCTTGGTAATTTAATTTCTTAGTTTCTCTTTGCCTTCCTAATTTTTTGGACTTCTTTCTTAAACTTTTTGGAAGTCCCTTCTGTCATCCTCTCAATTTTTGTATATGTACTAAATGTATGCCTTTTTCTTCAGTTTAAATTAGTGCTTATGTTTTATTCATCCATGGTGTGTCATTACTAGCTAGTGTGTTCTTGCTTTTTTGTGGGATATATTTCTCTAAGACTCTATTAATCACAATTTTAAATGTTTGCCACTGATCTATTTATTTGTTTTTCAATACATTTATCCAGATTTTTTCCCTGGTTCCTTTCGAATCACGTTAAATTCATTATTTAAATTTAGCACTTTAGTCTTTGCCTTTCTTACGTCCTTTTCAATCTTTTTCTTAAAGCTTATTATGTTGTGATCGCTCTTGCCTATATGTTCCCATACACCTACTTCTCTTAGCTGTTCTGGTTCATTTCCCATGATTAGATCCAGCAAGGCTCCCTCTCTTGTTGGACGTTTTACATTCTGGGTAAGAAATGAATCCTGCACACATTGTAAAAACGACATTCCCTGTACCCATTTCGCTACCTCTTTTTGCCAGTATATTTGTGGGGAATTAAAATCTCCCATGGTTATTATTCTATATCCTTTACTTATTTTGCTTATTTGCTTACATATTTCTTCCTCCATTTTCCTCCACTATTAGGTGGTCAGCAGTGTATCCCTATTAGCATGTTCGATCCCTTATCTTTTATTTAAATCTATATTAGTTCTCTTTCTAACCTTCTGTTAGTGTGTCCCTTTTTCTACTCTCATTGTGTTATCTCTAATTAATACAGCTACCTCGCCTCTTTTACCTTCCCTACCTTTAATGATTATGATGTAACCTGCAATATTTCGCTACCAGCCCTGTTCTTTATTTAGCCATGTTTCAGTTATTCCTACTACATCTGTTACCTCACTACAGTTTATCACCTCCCATTCCCCCACTTTCTTATGGATGTTTTGTATGTTGCTGTATGTCAGTTGAATTTGTCTTTAAAAGCTCTTCTTGGAATTGCTTTTTAACAATCCTGTGATACATATTTATTTTACAACTGTATTTGTTCCGTGTCCATTTATGTTACCCTTATTCATTGCCTTGGTCTTACCTTTACTCTCATCTCCTATGTCTTTTATTTTCAGACTGGCATTATTCACAGCAGATTCCTACTCCCCGTCTTAATAGTTTGAAGTCATATTGACAGCCCTATTGATCCTTTCAGCTGGGACACTGGTCCAAATCTGGTTCAGGTGAAGCCCATTCCAGCGGTGCAGCTCATTCGAGTCCCTGTACTGGTGCCAGTGTGCAATGAAATGCAACCCCTTCTTTCCACACCAGTCCTTCAGTGATTTATTCACCGTGGTGATCTGCCTATTCCTGCGCCAATTAGAACGTGGTTCGTGTAGTAATCACTAGATTATGACATGTGAAGTCCTTTTTTTAAATTTAGTTCCTAACTTCTGATATTCTCTGAGGAGGACTCATCCCTTTTCTTCGCTATGTCTTTAGGCCCAACATGGACCATGACAACTGGAGCTTCTCGCTCCATTTTCAAATTCCACTCCAGTTGCCTCGAGATAATGATTACCTTTGCTCCAGGTAACCAAAATTCCCTTCTGGAATCTCGGTCGAAACTGCAGAGTAAGATACCTATCCCGCTAATTATCGAATCCCGCAAAACTACAAACTTTAGGTTCTTCTCTTTCCCCACACACTTGGACTGCCAGCTGGAAGATTTAACATTCTGACTGCTTTAAAACAGCTCTGCATGGGTCAGAGTTCAGTGCCTTTATGTTTGTTCATTCGCCTGTGGGTAAGAGTTTCCTTTGTGATATGCATAAAGAAATTGTAAACCAGCTTATAATGATGAGTTTAATTAGTTTATGATGTCTAGCCGATAGTTTCCCCCCATCTTACAAAATAGTTCATTTTCTCACTCTGGCATCAGAAGAAACACTGGCAGTAATTTGTACTTGTTTTGTTTTCGAAACAACTTAAGCTTCTTGTTTATTATGAATTACTCTGACGCCCTTCATCAGCTATTCCACCTGTATCTTATTTTACAGTTGGAATGTTGACCTTCCAATGGCCCCTTGCTACTGCATCAATTTCAATATAGCGATTTATAGAAAATATTAAAAAATCATTTGAGTTTATTGGACATTGTAGTGCAGTCTAGCTCAGATCTGCATAATCACTGAAGTTTGTCATGTCCTGAGGCAGAATGCGGTGATGATGGTGATGAGGGTTAATGGGTACAGTACAATAGTGGTTATTTTACAGAACTAGAAACCCAGTGGCCTGGCCTAATAATACAGCAATGTGAGTTCAAATACTATATCAAATCAGTAGGTGAATTTGAATTTAGTTATTTTAAATTAAATAAACTGGAATAAAAAAAACTGTCATCATTATTAATGACCATGGAGTTATCAGTTGTCATAAAATCCCAACTGGTTCATTCTCTCCTTTAGGGAAGGTAATCCTCTATCCGTATCCATCTATATGTGGCTCAATTCCAGACATAAGACCATAAGAACATAAGAAATAGGAGCAGGAGTAGGCCAATCGACCCCTCGAGCCTGCTCCGCCATTCAATAAGATCATGGCTGATCTGATCCTAACCGCCAATCTAATATCGCAGAACCATCTCCTGAAACTAACAGAATTAGACACACGAAATAGGAACAGGATCAGGCTACACGGCCTCTGGGCCCGCTCCGCTACGCACAGGGCCATGACCGATCTGAACCTAGACTCGTGTCCAAATTCATGCCCGCTCCCCATAACCCTTTATTCCCTTTACATCTAGGAACCTGTCTATTTCTGTTTTAAATTTATGTAATGATGTAGCTTCTACAGCTTTTTGGGGCAGCCTATTCCATGGACCTACCACCCTCTGAGTGGAGTAGTTCCTCTTCATCTCAGTTTTGAAAGAGCAGCCCCTTATTCTAAGACTATGCCCCCTAGTTTTGTTTCACCCATCATCGGGAACATCCACCCCGCATCCACCCGATCCAACCCCTTCACAATCTTATATGTTTCAATAAGATCGCCTCTCATTCTTCTGAACTCCAATGAGTAGAGTCCCAGTCTACTCAACCTCTCCTCATATGTCCATCCCCTCATCCCCGAGATTAACCGAGTGAATCTTCTTTGTACTGACTCGAGAGCAAGTATGTCTTTTCTTAAGTATGGACACCAAAACTGTATGCAGTATTCCAGGTGCGGTCTCACCAATACCTTGTACAACTGAAGCAATACCTCCCTATTTTTATATTCTATCCCCCTAGCAATGAAAGCCAACATTCCATTGGCCTTCTTAATCACTTGATGCACCTGCATACTAACCTTTTGAGTTTCGTGCACCAGGACCCCCAGATCCCTTTGTACTTCAGTACTTTCCAGTTTCTGGCCATTAAGATAATAACTTGCTCTACGATTTTTCCTGCCAAAGTGCATAACCTCACACTTTCCAGTACTGTATTCCATCTGCCAAATCTCTGCCCACTTACTTAGCCTGTCTATGTCCCCTTGCAGGTTTTTTATGTCCTCCTCACTCACTACTTTCCCTCCCATCTTAGTATCATCTGCAAACTTTGATATGTTACACTCGGTCCCCTCCTCCAAATCGTTAATATAGATTGTAAAGAGTTGGGGACCCAGCACTGACCCCTGTGGAACACCACTAGTTACTGATTGGCAGTCCGAGAATGAACCAATTATCTCAACTCTCTGCCTTCTGTTAGATAGCCAATCCTCTATCCATGCCAGAATATTACCCGCAATCCCATGATTTTTTATCTTAAGCAATAATCTTTTGTGTGGCACCTTGTCAAATGGCTTTTGGAAGTCTAAATACACTACGTCCATTGGTTCCCCTTTATCCACCCTATATGTTACTTCCTCAAAGAACTCCGGCAAATTTGTCAAACATGACTTCCCCTTCATAAAACCATGCTGACTTTGTCCTATTAAATTATGATTATCCAACCGACCTGTTACTGTCTCCTCAATAATGGACTCCAATATTTTACCTACCACAGATGTTAGGCTAACCGGTCTATAGTTTCCAGCCTTCTGTCTACTGCCCCTTTTAAATAAGGGCGTTACATTAGCAGTTTTCCAGTCTGCCGGGACCTTTGCTGAGTCCAGGGAGTTTTGGAAAATTATTACCAATGCATCCACAACACCTACCGCCGCTTCCCTCAAGAACCTAGGATGTTAGCCATCAGGTCCAGGTGATTTATCCACCTTGAGTCCCATTATTTTACCGAGTACCACTTTCTTAGTGATTTTGATCGTGTTTAGCTCCTCCCCCCCTATAGCCTCCTGTTTGTCCAGTGTTGGGATATTCTTAGTGTCTTCTACTGTAAAGACTGATACAAAATATTCATTCAGTGTTTTTGCCATCTCCATATTTCCCACCATTAATTTCCCGGTCTCATCCTCTAAGGGACCAACATTTACTTTAGCCAGCCTTTTACTTTTTATATAACTATTAAAACTCTTACTATCTGTTTTTATATTTTTTGGTAATTTACTTTCATAATCTACCTTCCCATTTTTAATCAATCTTTTTGTTATTTTTTGCTGTCTTTTAAAGTTTTCCCAATCCTCTATCCTCCCACTAGATTTGGCTACCTTATATGCCCTTGTTTTTAGTCGAATACTATCCTTAATTTCTTTACTTAGCCACGGATGGCTGTCTTTACTTTTACACCCTTTTCTTCTCAGTAGAATATATATTTTTTGGAAGTTGTAAAATAACTCCTTAAATGTACACCACTGATCATGTATCGTCTTACCCTTTAATCTATTTTTCCAATCCACTCTGCTCAATTCTGCTCTCATACCTTCAGTCTCCTTTATTCAAGCTTAGCACGTTTGTTTGAGATCCAACCTTCTCACCCTCTAATTGAATATGGAATTCAACCATGTTATGGTCACTCATTCCAAGGGGATCCTTTACTAGGGCATGTTTAATTAATCCTGTCTCGTTACACAGGACCAGATCTAAGGTTGCTTGCCCCCTGGTCGGTTCAGTTACATACTGCTCAAGAAACCCATCCCTAATACACTCAATGAACTCATCCTCAAGGCAGCCCTGCCCAATTTGATTTGTCCAATTAATATGATAGTTAAAATCCCCCATAATTATAGATGCTCCCTTATTACAAGCCTCAACTATTTCCTGATTGATACTCCGTCCAACAGAGTTGCAACTGTTTGGAGGCCTATAGACTACACCCAGTAGTGTTTTTTTCCACTTATTATTCCTTACCTCCACCCAAACTGTTTAATTATCCTGATCTTTTGACCCAATATCATTTCTCTGTATTACAATGATTCCTTCCTTTATTAACATAGCCACCCCACCTCCCCTTCCTTTCTGCCTGTCCTTCCTGATCGTTAAATAACCTGGTATGTTTAATTCCCAGGCATTGTCACCCTGCAGCCATGTTTCTGTAATGGCCACAAGATCATACCCATATGTATTTATTTGTGCCATTAACTCGTCTATTTTGTTACGAATGCTACGTGCATTCAGATAGAGAACTTTCAAGTATGTTTTGTGACACTTAGTTCCTGCTTTTGCCCTTTTTATTACTTTACCTTTTACTCCATACCTTCTGCCCCTTCCTGACACGCTCTGGCTTTTAATTTCCCCAGTGCTACCTAAATCTATGACCTTCTCTGTTGTCATATTTATTATTTGCTCACTAGGAACCTCCCCCCCACTAGTTAGTTTAAAGCCCTCTCTACAGCCCTAGTTATATGATCCGCCAGGACTCTAGTCCCAGCACTGGCCAAGTGAAGCCCATCCCAACGGAACAGCTCCCTCCTGCCCCAGCACTGGTGCCAGTGTCCCAGGAAGCAAAACCCATTTCTCCCACACCAGCCTTTGAGCCACGCATTTAACTCTCTAATTTTATTTGTCCTCGCCAAATTCGCTCGTGGCTCAGGTAATAACCAAGAGATTATTACCCTTGAGGTTCTGTTTTTTAATTTGACCCCTAGCTGCTCATACTCCTTTAACAGAACCAGCTTCCTAGTCCTATCTACCTCGTTTGTACCAACATGGACCATGACAACTGGATCCACCCCCTCCCACTGCAAGTTTCTTTCCAGCCCAGAGGAGATGTCCTGAACCCTGGCACCGGGCAGGCAACACAGCCTTCGGGACACTCGCTCTCAGCTGCAGAGAACTCTATCTATCCCCCTAATAATACTATCCCCTACCACTACAACATTTCTATGTACTCCCCCCTCTTGAATGGCCCCCCGTTCCATGGTGCTGTGGCCAGGTTGCTCATTCTCCCTGCAGTCCCTGCTCCTGTCCCCACAGGGAGTAAGAACCTCGAACCTGTTGGTCAAGAGCAAGGGCTGCGGCTCTTCCAGCTCTATCTCCTTGATCCCCATACCTGCCTCACTCGTAGTCACACCGTTCTGTCCCTGACCATGGGCTACATCTGAATTACTTAACTTCATAGGTGTGACCACCTCCTGATACACAGAGTCCAGGTTCTTCTCCCCGTCCCTGATGTGTCGCACTGTCTGAAGCTCAGACTCCAGCTCATCAACACGGAGCTGGAGTTCCTGTAGCAGCAGACACTTGTCACAGACGTAATCACCAATGTGGTTGACTCTTAACTGACCTCTGGAAAGGCTAAGCATTTTTATCAATCCATTACATAAAATGAATAGGGAGAACAAAACTGGACCACCACTGGCCTTCGACCTAGGCATCGAATTTGGTAATGATGAAGTCGACTCAGCAATTACCTCCTCTTTAACATCTGGGGACATGTGCCAAATTTGGGAGATCTGTCCCAAAACCTCGTCAAGCAACAGCCTAACATGCTCATAGATTCCATTGAATTCAAAGTAAATACAAATAGAGAGAGATATACCACTGCTGTCTACAATTTATATTAACAATTTAGATTTTGAAATCAAAAACGCAATTACTAAATTTGCGGATGACACCAAATTGTGGGGGATAGTTAATACTGAGGAGGACTGCAACAAATTACAGGAGGCCATTAATAAACTTGCAGAATGGGCATATAATTGGCAAATGAAGTTCAACACAGATAAATATGAGGTATTACATTTTGGTAGCAAGAATAGGGAGGTCAACTATTGCTTGGAGGGTGCGAGTCCAGGTGGTGTAGAGGAACAAAGGGATCTAAGAGTAAAAATACACAAATCACTAAAAGTTGCAACACAGGTTAGCAAGGCCATAAAAAAGAGCAAACAAAGCACTAAGGATTATTTCTAGAGGTACAGCATTGCAAAAGTAGGGAAGTTTTGCTGAACCTGTATCGAGGTTTGGTTAGACCACACTTGGAGTACTGCATACAGTTCAGGTTGCCATATCATAAAAACGATATAGAGGAACTGGAGAGGGTGCAGAGAAAATTTAAAAGGATGATACGAGCATGCGAGGGTATACATATCAGGAAAGGATGAACAGGCTGGGTCTCTTTTCTCTTGAAAAAGGAAGGCTAAGGGGTGACCTAATAGAGGTCTTTAAAATTATGAAAGGTTTTGATAGAGTAGAGACAGAGAGAATGTTTCCACTTGTGGGGAAGAGCATAACTAGAGGCCATCAATATCAAATAGTCACCAAGAAATACAATAGGGAATTCAGCAGAAACTTCTTTCCACAAATAGTGATGAGAATGTGGAACTCGCTATCCACAGGAAGTGGCTGAAGTGAAAAATATCGATAAATTTAACTGGATGCTTGACAAGCATATGAGCGAGAAGGGGATAGAGGGTTATGCTGATTGGTTTAGATGAGGATGCTAGTATGGAGCATAAACGCCTGCATGAACTGGTTGGGACGAATGGCCATATATCCTATGTAATCCTATGTATGTAATATAAAATGGACTGTGGATTATGTATAATCCGTTTTACCAAAAGCATGGAGTCAAAATTACCCCCACGCTTATTGGTTGTATAATCAATGTTTAGCATTGACTAGAAATTCGACTTGGGCGGTAAGAAAAACTGAGCAGTATTGCAACTGCTGCCGGGTAGCTAGTTGCATTGGTTTCAATGGGCCATAATTTGCGGCCCTTACGGGTGTGTACATGGTGTGCATGCGCCCATAAGGGCTGCGCAAGTTCCGGGTTTTCACGCAAAGTGCATGTGTGAAAATCCGGACCTTGCGACCTGTCAAGAATTTTCTTCACCGATTCAACACAGACCCGGGAAATGGACATTCGCTGGTGGAGAGTTGGGCTATTTGCCCAACTTCTGCCGAGCGAATGCCCCATAAATTCTAATGTAAGGCCTTCTTTTACCAGCGTAACAGTTTAGACAAACATAAAAATAAATTGTTAGCAATCATTAAAAACCCTGTGCAATAAGGTAAATTTATTTTAGCCCCTTTAAAACATGTAAATTTCATTTACCAAAAATTAAACTTTTGTTTTAAATATTTAGTTAAATCCCATTTTAATTAATTTTAAATATGTAATTGTTTATTTTATTTATTTGAAGTGTAGATGTATTTTTAAGGATATTCCCATTCATACTTATGGGGTTTCCATGCATTCAGAATCCCCATGAGCATAAATGGGGATTCCCTTCTTTTATTGGTTGGGCTGGCCCTCCTGTTACCAGGGGCGCTTTCCAGCCACCTGCAACTGTGGGATACGTGGGCCTCTACCCGCATGTACCCAGAGAGGCCCAGTATTGCAAATCTCCGTGCCTCCCAGAACACCAGGCACGTGGACATTTTATTTGCGGGTTGGAGGCATTTCCCCACGGGAAGCCTGCTACTGCAAATTAAGGGTAATGACTCACTATCAGGTTGTTGATGTTAAACTGCACCTTTGCATTACCCCAAGACGAATTATTATTGCTCAATGTCTCTCCTGTAAGTCACTTTCACACTGGTCTGTATATATGCTTTAATTTGCATTGAATAATTCCATGTCCTCTTCTTGTTCGCAGTCGATAAAGAGTCAGGTACGCTTAATTACATGTAATGTTTAACCAATGTCAATTCAGTTTTTTTGTAGAGTGAGATTGAATTCAACGTTGCAATTGCATTATTTTACTGTGATTATGGCTGTTTTTTCATTATTATTACTATGATTATTGTAATAATCATCACTATCTTTATTAATATCATTATAGATCACCTGAGAGATGATGGTGAGCATCAACTCTACATTGTGTAGGAAATACTCAGGACGGAATGATTCCATGGTATCTGACAGGGCTGTATTCACTCGTAAAGTACATAAAAATAACATGTACATTGTCATTGGTTTACGATCTAATAGCATCAATGTACTTTAGAGTTACTAAGGAATAAAAATAAATAACTTATACTTACATAGCACCTTTCATGAAAAAGGTTGTCGCAAAGCGCTCCCACATCCTATGAAGTATAATCATTGTTCTAATGTGGAAAACCCTGGCAATCAATTTAGATACAATAGGGTACCTTAAACCATATTTAAATAAATGGTCGATTAAATTATTTAATTGTTGTTGCATGAAGGATACATATTAGTCAGGATAACTGGAGAGCTCCCCCACTTCCTTTGAAATAGTGCCCTTTGATCTTTGACGTCCATCGGACAGGGAAGGCAGCATCTCGGTTTAACATCATATTCGAAAAATGGCACCGTGAACAGTGCAGCACTCCTTTAGCATAGTCCTGGTGTACATAATGAAATCAGAACCTGGAGTGCGTCTTGAACCCACAACCTTCATAGACAATAGTGCTACCACTGAGTAAGGCATACACCTCAAAAAACCACGTGCTGTACATGATTCCTGGAGAGTAAATTCGGGCTTGGTGTAAAACCAGTGTTGCACCCTATCCCGTCAGTTTCCTGACAGGTGCGTTGGGTTAAATTTCCCCCTGCCTTCTCGAAAAAGTCGCAACGGGAGCTTAAAGAAACAGTAACGACCATTATGGCCGTAGCTGTGGTGCCAGTGCAGAGCAAGCACGGTGGGCGTGAAATGTAATGGGTGGAGGCCCATAACTGGCACAATTGCACCTGCCACCAGGTTATACTCCCCGTCCAATCTTCCGTTGGATTGAAGTCAATGGAACGGAATAGCACATGGGAAGTGCAATGCGCCACAGATGCGCTGGCACCTGTTTATCTTTCCCACCCAAGTAAAATTTCATCCCGCAACTTCTTGCTCAGATCTTTGTAAATGTTTCATATCAATGCAGCAATGCTGGAAATGCTCAGCAGGTCAGGCAGCATATGTAGAGAGAGAAACGGAATTAACGTTTCAGGTCGATGACCCTTCGTTCTGACGTTAACTCTGCTTCTCTCTCTACAGATACTGCCTGACCTGCTGACTATTTCCAGCATTTTCAGTTTTTATTTCAGATTTCCAGCATGTGCAGAATTTTGCTTCTGTATTTGTATATGTTCTACCTGTTCAACGCCCGAGAAACAGGCATAACAGCTAACCAGCCCAACCCCGAAAAGATATGTGCAATTTTAGTCACCACACTTTCAACGTTTGTTGTTTATTGACTTGATGAAGATTTATTGGGAGCATTTGTTGTACATCCCTAATATCCCTTTAGAATTTGGTGATGTGCCTATTTATGGAACCGCTGCTGTCCATGTGGTAAAGGCACCCCCACAGTGCTGTTAGTTAGAGAGTTCCAGGTTTTGACACAGCCATGATGAAAGAATGGCGATATTCAAAATATCCAAGTTGCGATGGTGTGCGACTGGGAGGAGAACGAGGATGTTATGGAGTTCCAAGCACTTGCTGCCCGTGTTCTTCTATGCAGTGATGGCAGCAGGTTTGGTTTATAGATACATTAAAAAGGAAAACAATAGAAATGCAAGAACATAAGATGATTTCACTGCAAAGAAAAAAACTAGAGGAAAGTGCAGTATTGCAGTTTAGAAAGAGGATGGTAAAATGAACCTCATCGAAATACTTATAAATATTACATTGTAGAGAGCAGGTAACCTTAGATTTTTAATGCAAGGCAAAAGATAAAACAAATAGAGCCGATTATAAACAGAACAGAAGCACAATAGTACGAATTCTGGAAATCGGAAATAAAAGGAGACAATATTCGTAACAGTCAGCTGGTCAGGCAGCATCTGTGGAGAGACATGCACAGTTAACTTTTAAGCTCGACGACCTATCATCAGAGCTGGACTAAGTTGCACAATTAAAAGCTTTTAAGCAAGTGCACAGCCAGAGAAATGGGGGGGGGGGGAGGTCTGCATAAGTGCGGTATGCAGGACTGATTAAATGACAAAATGGATGATGGTGCAAGTCAAAAGGAAGTAGCAGTGGGACAAGTAAATAATCAAAAGTTGTGTCCAAGCAGGTGTAAATTGCTACAGCAGAACTATTACCAGTGCATGCAGTCTGTTTAAATAGGAGCAGTGATTATCATCTAAAGCTTAAATAGCAATTTGTACAAAAGAGAATTCCTCAATAATAGTGGGATTTTCTTAAACAGAAGGGTTAATTATTACATAATTTACAAATAATAGCGGCAAAATATTAACTTATTCAAAGTACAATGCAATATCATGATATAAATCTAACGAGAGAGATCGAATATGTGGACATTAGCAGAGGAACAAGATCATGTATGTAATGTTACTATATTCCATGACCTAGTTACGAACTATCTAGACTCGAATATTAACGATTGACACTTTGGTGAGGAACTGAAAGATGAAAGAAACATTTCCATCGAGGAGTTTGCAAATTGAAAAGAAGAGAAAAGGAGGGGAGAAAAAACAGGGACAAGCAGAAAGAAGTGAACTATTGGCCCGGAATTTGTGGTCAGCAGTGAAGCAAAGACGCTCAATGCTGGCCCCAAAGAAAGCTACCCACAGAGATCTTGCGATTTCTTGTGGTGACAAGCTTGCCTTTTCATGCCGTTCAATTGATTTCGGTGCTCTGTACTGGCAACCCCGAGTACGATGCTGCAGTGACGTCAAGCAGCTGTCGATGCAGCCAATAACGTTGCAGAAATATCACAAACAGGAAAGCAGAAGCTGCTTTTATCCAGACTTTTAAAAAATGTTACAGAGAGCGACATAAAGATTGGCACTCTTACATGGGGATAAGGTAGAAGTTGACATATCATGAACAAACTTTAATTTTTTCAAGTTATTTATCATAATGGAGAAGGTTGAATCTCCACAAATATTAAATTAGATTTCAGGACTAGAATGTTTGTTTACCAGTCTATGCTGTTAAAACTCAAATAACATCTATTCTAACAAAGCTTATAATTTAATCGGGTGTTTCACAGCAATATTGCTGCAAAACCCAAGTTTTCGTCAGTTTCACTGAATACACTGATTGCCAGCTGACGGGAGTTTGGGGGGCGGGGGCGGTGTCCACAGCGCACCCAGTGTCAGAGCAGTGAATGACTGATCGCCACTTCAGGACTTCTGTGTTTAGACATGCATGCGATATTGCAGAAGTTGCGGTCAGTTTCATCTGGGTATTGGGTATTGATGGCTATTAGTTCACCATTATTCCCAAACACAAATTCCAGGTCAATGCGTTAGATATAGTCACATTTCTGTCTGTTTGCAAAATACTTTGTGCACTTTTTAAAATGTGTCTGGAGGAATGTCATCGGGTTTGCCATAACTCGGTTGGAATATTGTCGGAAACAGTGGATAAGTCATGCAAAAGTGGTTTGCAGAGATTTTTTGCTGATATTAGGGCACCCGATTAGGGCATCCCCAATTAAATTCCTAGTGATATTATTAATATTGAAACTTTCGGCAATGTATTTGGCCTGGTATAAATACAGGGAAAGCCTTCTATCTACTATGCAATTAACCACAGGTTTCTATTTGGTTATTTTCTAATCACAGATGCAAAGTTGCGTGAAACTCAATCAGGTGAAACATATATTTATTGTGATTGTAGGATGTTATCTGAAATTAAGCAGCCATCAATGCAGAAAACTTAGCTTGGAGGAGTATAAGGGCCAAAATCAGGAAACAATTGATGTAACATCTGTAGAGTCACGTGGGTAGATTTTCAACATGTTTACCAGTGTCAAACTGGCATCGCAAATCGGCTGCCCATTATAGATTAGAATGGAACTGATTATTGAGTGCTTTTTTTAAATAAAGGGTGTCCGACCTGTAATGACAGTTATATATCTGGGCTGCAAGCTTATATCTACACCAAGATCATTAAATTGCCAGCTGGATCAAATAAAATAATAGAGTTGATTTTAGCAACCCAAAGGAAAGTGCGGGAGTGGCCCCTGGACTTCGTACCCGGGAGTTGCAATGGGAAGCCCGATGGATTTTAAAGGTTGGGCCTCAATAGCCTTTCACCCGCCAACTGCCTACTCAAAACGGTCATTACAGACAGCTGGAGGCCTCTACCCCATGAATATCATGCAGTCTGAAGGCCACTCGACAGATACCTCGTGGGAGGGACTAGGTTTAAGGAGGGTTTCGTGGATCAGAAGGGTAGTATTCAGGGGAGGCAGAGGCTCTATCCTTCGTTGTGCAACCCAGAGAAGCAATCTTAAGTCTTCAAACCCCACAAAGATAGGTTTGCTATTCACTGTTTTGGGTGCCTCCACATCTGCTCTGGCAAGTTTAATGGTATTTGGTCCAGTAGGCCGTTAAACTTGCTTCCGTGTCCCTTATGAGATTTAGGAACTCAATTTATATATCTTTATGAGATGGATGCCTCAAAAGCTTAGTGTTATCGCTAGAAGTACTGCACAGTATTACATCCCAATCCGCCCAGTTTACACAGAGCAGAGGAAGTTAAAATCCACCGGTGGAGTTCTGCGGCGTGTGGGAGATGGAATAATGTTAACAGAGAGAGTGATGTACATACTCTGCTCTGGGTAATGGCATCATTGATGACACCTACAGGCGTGCACACGTAACACCCATTCAGTACACAAAACCACGTACGTTTTTCGGGCACTGGTAGGTTGAGGTGCCAGAATAGGCAACGGGGCACTAACCAGTACCCATGATATTAGGAGTTAAACTTGGTTACAACCAAATAGTGCCCCACAGCCTTAGTTCATGCAAACATTCATTTGTCAATACTAAACATCAGTATTTGTTTTACATACCTTTTCAATTTAATGCATTTGTTTTCAGAAATCAAGCAAATAGAAGCAATTCGTAGGGACGTTGGTAAGATGCAATTCTGACCTATTTAGAGCAGATAAGGAGCTAAAAAAAACATGTAAATCCAACGAGATATAATGGCAGTATTTTGATTGGACGATATTGTACAACTTACAATATCTGCTATATCTCTCCTTAAACACCTCTGCTGATTTTAGTTTCCATTGAAGCACTTGCACATCTGATTTAACTTTGGTAAAAATATTCAAGTCCTAATTTTCAGTAATATATTGCCCCATTATATTCCCATGTGTTTAATATATTGCTCTGACATTTTGTGTTCCAATTCGGCACTGGTCTTTCAATGCATATGAAAAATAAATAGATTCTCAGCCACACTGATTCTGTTACCAATATAAAGCGACTGTTTTTACATACAATTATGTAGAACGTACAGCATACAAACAGGCCATTCGGCCCAACTGACCCATGCTGGTGTTTATGTTGCAAATGAGCCTCCTCCCAGCCCTTTTTCACTTAACCCTATCACCAAAATCTGCTACTGCTTTGTCCCTCATGTGTTTATCTAGCTTCTCCTTCAATTAACCTATGCTAATAGTCTCAACTGTTCCTTATGTTAGTGAGTTCCATGTTCTAACTACTCACTGGTTAAGAAGTATTTCCTGAATTCCCTTTTGGATTGAGTAGTGACTATCTTATATTTATGGTCATTAGTTTTGTTCTCCCCACAAGTGGAAAGATCGTATCTATGTCTACACTATCAAATGTTTACTAATGTTAATGACCTCTACCAGTCCACCCTCAGCATCTCTTTTCTAGAGAAACGTGTTTCAGCTTGTTCAAACTGCCCTGACCTGTATAACCTCTAAGTTCTGGTATCATCCTTCTAAATCATTTGCACCTTCTCCAGTTCTTCTATACTCCTTTTACAATATGGAGACTAGAACTTTGCACAGTACTCGAAGTGTGGTCTAACCAAGGTTCTATACAAGACTAACATAACGCCTCTGCTTTTCAATTCTATCCTTCTCAAAATGACCCCGAGTGCTGTGTTTGGATTTTTAGTGGCCTTAGTAATATGTGTCACCACTTTTAGTGATTTGTGCATCCTACACCTAGATACCTTTGCTCTTTTAACCAATTTAGACTCTTATTTTTCAAGTTTATCTACCTACCACGTTGTACTGCCTCATAATTACCTATATTGAATTTAAGTTACAAATTGCATGCCCATCCTTCAAGTTTATTACTATCTTCCTGTATTTTAGTCATGTATTATGCTCAGAAGAAAGCAGTTATTTTGAAGAACACAATTTTGTATTGCCAAAATTGATACAATGGTATCTTCTTTCTCACAGAACAACTGCTGCGTTTGAAGGATGAAGGTAGGGTGTCTGCACATATTGCGAGGCCGATGAGCGGGAAATATTGATTTTGTGCAATAATGTCATACGGCTGATAGTGAATCAGCATCCTGATTTACATTTCTCCATATTTTTGTTTTCATTAACTTCAATTGTAAAAACAAAATTGAGAGCGATGTAAACCGGGTGCCAATTCGCTATCACCCATTTTGCAATATCGCACAAACTCAAAATCTATCCAACTGTATTCCTGTGGAGCTCCACTTTGGCAAATAATTAAGGACAAGAAACCAAATTTAATCTTAAGCATGGCATCCCATGGGTAGCTTTTCATCTATAACTCCTGGACGTTAAGCATGACCTGGGCAAAGAGAAAAATGAAATTCTGGTGAGGTGGATCAGATGCATTTATAAGAGCCTGAATCTACCCCCACTCACTGCATCGCAATTGTCCTTCCATTGAAATAAATGGAAGGAAGCTGTGCCGCTTTCGATAGGGACCTACGATTCTCCCTGCTATCCTCTACTTGCTGCACTCACGGAGCAGATGCTTCATGCCCAGACAGCAAGACGAAAATCTACTGCAAATTTCAAAATTCTACTTTGCAATATATGCCATAAAATGGCAAATTCAGAAATTTGATTTTTTCACGTCCAATATTTTGTTGAAAGGGTTAAAGTCAATAATTAAGCGAAATAAATTGTGCAACAAATTTTGGTTTTGACCACTTGGTATTAAGTATTGTCTTAGACTTAGTGCCTCAGATAATAGCGCCTATATCATAAAAAAATAAATCCTCGCCACTGAGTCAGAAGCTTGTGGGTTCAAGTCCCACTCCAGAGACCTGAGCACAGAAGTCTTGGCTGACACAGCAGTGCAGTACTGTGGGAGGGCTGAACTGTTAGAGGTGCCATCTTTCAGATGAGACGTTAAATCTTGGCCCTGTCTGCTCTCTTGCGTAAAAGATCCCATAGTGTTATTTTGAAGAAGATCAGGGGAGTTATCTCCGGTGTCCTGGCCAATATTTATCCCTCAATCAACATCACTAAAACCGATTATCTACTCAATAACTCATTGCTGTTTCTGGGAGCTTGCTGTGCACAAATTGGTTACTGCGTTAGAACAGTGACTCCACCTCAAAAAGTGCATCATTGTCTGCAAAGCGGTTTGGGATGTCCGGTGGTCATGAAAGGCGCTATTAAATTACAGGCTTTCTTTATTATTTAGCGCAGTCAGAAAATTTTGACATGGAGATTAGTACACCCCTTAATAAAAGACACCAGCTTATCCTTCTTTTATTTTAACTGGAAGTAACATCAGGCGGCTGTTTCAAAGGGCCTGAGTAATCTGGGCCTGACTTTCCTTTCATCGCACTGTTCAAGTGATGCTTAATGCCTCGCGGGTAAAGACAGATTCTATCCTAAATGCGCTAATTGTTATACAAGCATCAATCATCCCTAACAGAGTAATTGGCAGATTTTCAACTTGCTGCCTCGGCATAAAATTGCATTTGTGGCTCGATCACATGCTATAGTAGATATAATGGCCGGCCAATCCTTACAGATTTTACACCTACGCTTCACGTTACAAATATATCAGAATCATTATGAATTAAGCATCACACCGCAGGGATCTGTGGTGGTAATGTTTGCTTACACTCACTTAAAAGAGATAAAGCAAGTTTACATCACACAAATATAGGAAAATGCGTATAATATTATTTACCAGCTTCTCATTGCTATTTCTGCTATTTTTCAACTTTTTCTTTTCTTCAGAAATTAAAATGCTTCGTAAAGCAAATGGTAAGTGAAATCAGAACGCTAGTTTTGAGACAGTAAGTTTAAGGTCGACAAAGCATAACTTTTCTGCACCAAAAAGTACATTTCGTGGTTCAATTTCGTGGGCAAGCTAGACAGATAATCATCATAGTTATGGCCCTATGGGGAGAGGTTTGGATGAATGTAATTCATTAGCGGACCACGTTTCGTGATTGTTGCCCTGACCTTTAAGTAATTGATTTAAATTAATTTGGATTGCTGTTATCGTTGCTTTAACGTACCTTTTATGTAGATAGGGATAACGTGATATACATTTATAAGATGCATAATGGAGAAAGTTGTAATGCATGATGTGAATTTGGTCTTTTAAATTATTAATAATCTTATGCATGCAAGAAAATCCATGAACAAACAGAAGGCTATGTTGACCAAATTAGAATATAAGCATCATTAATAACTTCAGTATGCGGGAAAATAATTGAGTAATTGTAATATTTTTGGTGTTCCTTAATAAACGCTTTTATAGTAGAAAAAGATACATGTTTAACTATCATGGAAACTAACCACGTGTGTTGCTGTTAAATCGGTACCACAGGACGTATCATGATATTTTGCAAAAGAATACTGAAGTACAAATGTATCTGTTGCTCCAGAACAAAGGAGGACATTTAGAAAACTTCAAAGTAATGTTGCAGCTAAGTTCCAAGATAATATTATTATTATTATTTACATCAATGCTCTGTCAGCCGTTTTTCAAAATTCTTGATCCACGAACAAATCTTTGCAAGGAATGATGATAGTAGATTCTTGGGCATAGCTAGTGGGTAAATCATTTTCGAACCCCTGGACTCATGGGCTCAAATCGGCTTCCAGCGGGGTTCCCTTCCCCTTCCAATTCGAGAGTGTTTCAGTGCAAAATATGTTATCTATGGTTTGCATAGACATTCTCCTGTCATTATGATTTCAGATGAAGGCTATGCAGTAACCGCTTCCATTTTCGCAAAAGCACTATTAATTTGCTGCAGGAAATGGGACAAGGAGCAGCACAATGTTGGCAGAGCAATGTGTGTTTATGGGCAGATGATTGTTGAGATATTGCTACATATTATTTGTCACATTTAGCTCCTTTTTTGCTATGTCGATATATGTCGTGTCGAGGTGAGACATGTTTGCAGCACTATTTCAGACTGTGTGTGGATACTAGTGCCTTCATTTACAGTGGCCAAACTGCTGAAGTCATATAATCTTCCACTTATCTATTTCGATTTGCAAGATGGTTACTGCGACACTGAATACTTGAGCCACTTCCTTGGACTTTGCCATCCTTTCTTGGAGCTTCCTGTCTTATGCTACTAGTATTCTTAACTTCGTGCCCTTATCACTGACAACATCTTTTCCACAGAAGCTTTTAAAAATTCTGTTGCTTTCACCACGCAGGACACTCACAAAGTTTGACCACCTTTTACTCTCACATTGTCCTTGCACTGTTGCTAGCTCCCTAACAATTAACAGGCTTCCTAGCCCTTTAAGCTGCAATGATTTTTTAAACTGCTAAAGTTGCTCATACACCTGAGCATCCCGCCTCTCAGCAGTACATACTCACTGAGCAGTGGGATTTCCATTTCCCATCAGCTCTGTATATACTTATATAGCCACATCGAACCACCCCACTGCTACCCCTGTCCAGAAAGTACTCTCTAGTGACGCGCAGGTGGACAAAAGCCCGGCCCATCAATTTTTAGGGCAGAGTGTAACCGAAGCTTTCGATTAGTTATCTCCCATTTTGCTCGACTTCCCAGGGCGAGTTTAGACCCCATGTAACTCTCTATTTATCCCTTCCTCAAGGCTTTATTAATGCTGCCAGGGCTCTGAGGGTGTAAGAAGAAATTAAAACGCGCACTTTTGCCATTCTCACGTAAAATCTCTGCGCTTTATAAATTAATTATCTATAGCTTGATCATTTGTGCGAAATCTCGATGACAGAGTTGCATAATTACATGCGTGGCACTGATTCTCATGCTGCAACTGGCTTCAGGATCGATGGATGTGGATAGTCACTGAGGGATCCCTACTCTCAGTTGGAATCTTTGCGTACCTTTAGATTTTTGTGGCTTCACACACATTAGGTAATCTCATATTGTTTTCCTTATCGTTTATATTAATATCTAAAAAAAATCAATTCCCATTTATACCTCTGATGTGCTCTTTTCATTTTTGACTCGTGAAAACTGGAGGAAATTATTCATTTTGCATTTCACCCATGGACTAACCATTTCATTCCATGACCAGCTAACTATATTCCTAATTACTCTTCCATCCCATTACATGTCCTATTTTCCTGCTTATGCTCATATAAGAAACAGTTGAATAATAATCATAACAACAATTGCATAATTCTCCATTTCTATGTAATTTTCTAATTCCTATGTTACGCCCTGGCTTTATTCTTGTCACTTAGAGGAGCTTTCTCCTTTGAATAATATTGATTCTAACCACTTTCGTAGAAAAATGTTACATTATTATATTACCACTTTTTCCTTTCATTTGTTTTGTAAAAACAAAGATGTGTAGAATCCAAAAAAAAGTAATGAATTATCTACAATAGCTTTTGATTTTCAGACTTTGAAGGTTTGACTAATTCGTTGAAACGTAAAGGTGAGGAAAGATAGCAATGTATGAAACTCGAAGTTGAATATCGGTGCGCCAGTTTCACTGTCCTAAAATGGATGCACTTGGGTCCAATACGGCCGGCATCCTGTACTTGCTCATTCTGCGTTGGATGCAATTTGTGATATGTTAGTTAGTGCTATCCATCAGAAGTGAGAGTGACCATGGTGCACTCGTGAATCTGTCATTAGGATTACTTAATAAGCATATTGTAGATTTATGCCTCTTTCAGGCCTTCTTTGCAAAATTCGATTCTTATTTTTGTTCTTTTTTCCTTACAGACTTTAAGCTAAATTGCTCATAAGTGGAACACCTTATATACCTATTCATGGCTTTCTTTTCTTGTTTCAGCTCTCTGACCCGAATTTTTGACCTACATGTTGTTTTGAGGTCCCAAAGTGTTCCTCGCCACTTTTGAGTTTTGAAGGCAGCCTCCATTTCTCTGGCTGATTGAGCTTTATAAACTCCCAGTGCTTAGTCATTTGCTCAGTTTCCAAAAACGCTCATAAAAATCGCTAAGCTTTACTTAACATCCTAAACCAGTTGTACTGGGACGTGATTGTTCTAATTACGTGCCTCTCAACCTAACTAGCAAGCAGGCCGTTGTAATATATCCAGCCTGTCGTGAATTGATCCAGATAGTCGCCAACCAATTACGCTCTAATTTCACCGAGTCAGAATAATTCACTAGGCTTGTCGGCCCTCTGCATTAATCTTAAAGCTCGTGTACCCATATATGGGCACATCTGTCGGATTTTAACTCTTTAGGGAATTAAAGGCAAGGCTGACACATCTTAGAATAGTTCTAAACACTCTAAATCACATTAGTTGACATTCAGAAACGACAATTTTCATCTGTAAGGGATTTTTATAGACTCCCACAACCCATATGATTAGGAGGCATCCAAACCTACTGGACGTGAATATCCCATTGGAATTCAAACCCAGAATTCAGAGCTGGAAACCCGTTCTCCAGTCGTTTGGACAGTCTGAGCAGTATTCGAAACCTGCACTTACTCAAAGATGGAAATGCTACCAGTAAGCCTCCGGGGGAAGGGGGACGTAGCAAAAGTCCGTTTAGATAGCAATTTTTTTTAACATCAAAGCATATTGTCTTTCAACTTATTTCCATCATTGCACAAATAATTATAACCCGGGAGAGGGTGCAGCCCAGATACAACATAATGAAACCAGTGCATAGATGGTTAAATTATGACAACATTTTGCATAAAATTGGCTTATATTCCATTAACAATCGGAGATTGAGGGCTGCTCTGTTCGAGGTGCTTAAAACGTTAAACGGATTTGATAGAGTAGGTGCAGAGAAAATGTTTAATCTGGTAGGGGAATCTAGAACAAGGGGACATGATCATCAAATCAGAACTAAGCCATTCTGGAACGAAATCAATAAGCGCTGTTTCACACGAAGATCAGTAGGAATTTTGAACGTTATCCATCAAGATGCTTTGCATACCATGACAATTGGAGCTTTCAAGATTGAGATACATAGATTTTTGTCAGGCAAAAGTTTGTTTTATAACGTTCCAGTGAAGCGCCTTGGGACGTTTTACGACATTAAAGACGCTATAAAATACAAGTTGTTGTAAACGTATCAAGGTATATGCAGAAAAGGTGAGGGACTGGAGTTCAGGTGTAGATTAGACATGATCCTATTGCATAGCGGTGCAGGCACAAGGGGCTGAAAAGTCTACTCCTGTTCATATTGTTCCTTCATTGCTACATTTATTTTGTACTCCTGTCAAGGTTTTCCTATTGAATCTTTATCATTTTCTGAAGCAATTGCTTCGAATTTCAAAGGTTATTTCCAAAATTCTGAGCAATGAAATATATGGGAATTCATTTTCAAATTCGGCTGAAGTAAAACATGAAGTGTTGGATTAGACACCCCTCATATATCCGGCCTGGGTTTCCTTTACTTTGACTTCATTGGCACGCATTCCTGTATCATACCAAGGGATGAAATCGGTGATTTGGGAAAGACTAGAGCGGAAAGTATATCAGGCACTATGGGTAAGGCTTGTATGGAGGAATGGAAGGATGGGTATACTTGGGACATTTTCTCTGTACTATCGAAGTCATCACGTACTTGATCCTTCCCATTGCCTCATCCAGTTTTCAACAGCAGTTTTAGCACTGCATCCACTTCATCACTTTATCTGTCTTCTTTCCTTCCAAGTTCCTGGATTCTGTTCATCCTCAGCCTTGTCGATGCCTCTCGAAAGCAAAGTCATTGTTCACTAATTACTCTCGTTCTGAGATGAATTATATGGTTCTTGTCAATAGTTCCAGTAGTTACCTAGAAGCAAGTTACCCAATCTTCCTCTCTTTTAAATATTGTTGTATCTGAAGTTTGCCTCCTAGGCTCATATAATAGGCTAACAGTTTAGCATTCGTTTTTATTCAGATAAATGAACGTAATTAGCATAAATGAATATACTTTTCTTTCACAGATATAGCAGCAGTGCAAAATGAAACGTCACATGTTTACAATAATATCTCCCGTCCTAAAAGTGTGAAAGTAATCAATTGACCTCTAAACCAACGTCATGTACAAGAAAACATAAATTTCGTGTTATGTAATAAATTCAAAGAAATGTTTCTCTTACAGAGGATGCGCTGCTTGAAAAAGATGCAGGTAATACTATAATTGTATATGACTTGAGACCAATCACATTCCCTCTATTATCCTACCGTTTTACAGATTTAGCACCATCTTTATGGCCGACATTCAATTAATAATGTTGGAATAACACCTCCATAGTTTAAATATGTTAAAAAATATGTTGATATGATGCTCCCCGAAGCACCTTGTTTCTAAACTGCAAGATTTCCTCAAGACCATAGCTCGCATCATGATATCTGGTATCACTTTTGATGCACGTTTTTCCTCGTTTCTGAAGCATGATATGCTTGCGAGCTAGTAGCTAATAGAGTCCAACAAGCATGGGCTGTCCAACTCATCGTAAAGATGACATATAGCCTGACTTTAAAGAATATTCTGGCCACCACATGTATCCACTGAAATAAAACAGTGCTATCAATACATCTAACCTTCAACGTTATTCTATCAGATTGCCGTCCAAATCATTTGATTGAGTCACAATTAATTGTCAATCGCTTTCCATTTCACGGGGGAGTTCTGTTCTAATATATGTTTTTAATTTCTCATGCTGTTTAGCTAACTTAATTCTACTTCATCTATATATTTCATCTTTTAATTTACGAAGATTTGCTTCTATATAGCATTCTTTACTTTCTGACCACATTGTGTATGCTTTACGTCGGGCATTACTCCAAGGTCCCTTTCGAAGTCTCCCTGTGCTATCTGAATTCCAATGATGGCATAAGTATGGCCAAAATTTGAAAAAACTATTTGCAACATTTCATGTTAATGAAACATATGAATAAAGATGCTGAAATTAACACTTCTGGTCATCTGCCTTGCCCCCACTTTAATATGTAATTTATCATTTGCCAGTCGTCGGCACAACTGCAATGCCTTCTTTGTAAACTATCAATAATTCCTTTTAATAACTGAAAATTTCCACAAGCGTTTTAAAATTATATTTCAATCTATCTATAGCTACATATACTGGGGAATGCATAGAGGCCGCTGGCCCTTGTGTAGATTTTGGACTGTGCTATAAGAGTGGGGACGTATCACACACACCCCACGCATGCAGGCACCATAATACACCAAATGACAGCTTGCTACAGACGCTTAGTCATCAAGTAGTGGGCAAACGTAACAAACTAGTGTCGTCCATCATAGTTATGCCACTGCCCTTCTTTAATATAAGATTAACCTATAAAGGGTTACCTTATTTTCTACATATATATTAAAGACAGTCGCATTTATTTGCAGAACTGGAGCAGGTTACATTCATGGTATTAATTATGCGCTTCATTACAGAAATACAAACGGAGCCATACTTTTTGCCATTGAATGCTGCTAATTTTGCAACTCTAACATCACCAAGATGCATGCAAGCAAAAAAAAAATCATAACATATTCAGGCGATATGACTAAACTGCCTGAGGGCATGAAAACATATTGGCAAGTAAAATCAAGGAAAACCCAAAGATGTTTTATGAATAGATAAAGAGCAAGAGGATAACTAAATAAAGAGTACGACCTATTAGAGGCCAAAAAGGAAGCTTGTGTGCGGAGGTGAAAAACGTGGGTATGGTACTTAATGAATATTTTGCATCTGTCTTCACAAAAGAGAGGGACGATGCAGATATTGTAGTTAAGGAGGAGGAGTGTGAAATATTAGATGCGATAAACATAGAGAGACAGTAATTATTAAGATGTTTAGCATCTTTGAAATCATCAGGCCCGGATGAAATGTATCCCAGGTTGCTAACAGAAGCAAATGAGGAAATAGCGGAGGCTCTGGCCATAATTTTTTAATCCTCTTTCGCTACAGGTATGGTGCCAGAGAACTGGAGGACTGCTAAAGTTGTACCATTGTTTAAAAGGGGAGAAAGGGATAGACCGAGTAATTACAGGCTAGTCAGTCTAACCTCGGTGGTGGGCAAATTTTCAGAAAAAATTCTGAGCGTCTGTATTAATCATTATTTAGAAAGGCACGGATGAATCAAGGACAGTCAGCATGGATTTGTTATGGGAAGGTCGTGTCTTGCCAACTTGACTGAAATTTTTGAGGATGTAACAGGTTGTTACTGGAATAGTGCACTTGGATTTTAGGAAGGGTTTAGACAAGGTCACATATGGCAGACTGGTCAGAAAACTAAAAGCCTATAGGACCCAAAGGAAAGTGGCAAGTTGGATCCAAAATGGGATCAGTGGCAGGAAGTAAAGAGTAATGGTCGACAGATGTTTTTGTGATTGGAAAACTGTTTCGAGTGGGGTTCCGCAAGGCTCAGTACTAGGTCTCTTTCTTCTTGTGGTATATATCAATGATTTAGACTTCAATGTAGGGGCCATGATTAAGATGTTTGCAGATGATACAAAAATTGGCCATTTCCTTGGTAGTGAAGAAGAAAGCTGCAGACTGCAGAAATATATCAATGGACTGGTCAGGTGGGCAGAAACGTGGCAAATGTAATTCAATCCGGAGAAGTATGAGGTAATGTATTTGGGGAGGCTAGCAAGGCAAGTGAATGAACAATAGGATACTGAGAAGTGTAGAGGAACAGTGGGACCTTGGCGTGCATGTCCACAGATCCATGACGGTAGCAGGAGAGGTAAACAACATAAGAACATAACATAAGAACATAAGAAGTAGGAGCAGGAGTAGGCCATACGACCCCTCGGGCCTGCTCCGCCATTCAATAGGATCATGGCTGATCTGAACCTAGACTCACGTCCACTTCCCTGCCCTCTCCCCATAACCCCTAATTCCCTTATCAGCTAGGAAACTGTCTATCTCCATTTTAAATCTATTTAATGTTGCAGCTTCCACAGCTCTCTGGGGTAGCAAATTCCATAGATTTACCACCCTCTGAGTAAAGAAGTTTCTCCTCATCTCAGTTTGAAAGGGCAGCCCCTTATTCTAAGATTATGCCCCCTAGTTCTAGTCTCACCCATCAGTGGAAACATTCTCACCGCATCCACCCGATCAATCCCCCTCACAATCTTATATACTTCGATAAGATCAGCTCTCAGTCTTCTGAACTCCAATGAGTAGAGGCCCAACCTGATCAACCTTTCCTCATACCTCAACCCCCTCATCTCCGGAATCAACCGAGTGAACCTTCTTTGAACCGCCTCGAGAGCAAGAATATCTTTTCTTAAATATGGAAACCAAAACTGCACGCAGTATTCCAGGTGTGGTCTCGCCAATACCCTGTATAACTGCAGCAAGACTTCCCTGTTTTTATACTCCATCCCCCTTGCAATAAAAGCCAAGATTCCATTGGCCTTCCTGATCATCTGCTGCACCTGCATACTAACTTTTTGTGTTTCATGCACCAGGACCCCCAGATCCCTTTGTACTGTAGCACTTTGCAGTTTCTCTCCATCTAGATAATAACTTGCTCTTTGATTTTTTTTGCCAAAGTGCATAACCTCACACTTTCCAATATTATATTCCATCTGCCATATCTCTGCCTACTCAGTTAGCCTGTCTATGTCCTTTTGCAGGTTTTTCATGTCCTCCTCACTCACTGCTTTCCCTCCCATCTTTGTATCGTTGGTGGTTAAGAAGCCATACATAAAGCTTTCATTTATTAGCTGAGGCATCGATTATAAGAGCAGAGAGGTTATGCTTGAACTGCATAAAACACTAGTTAGGCCAGAGATAGAGTGTTGTGTACAGTTCTGGTCACCACATTACAGGAAAAATGTTGTACAGAGGTGATTTATGGTGATGTTGCCAGGCCTGGATAACGTTAGCTATGAGGAAAGACTGGACAGGCTTGCGTTCTTTACTTTGGAACAGAGGAGACTGAGGGGAGACTTGACTGAGGTATATAAAATGATGAGCGGTCTCGATAGCGTGGAAAGGAAGGGTATATTTCCCCAGCGCAGAGGTCAATATCCAGAGGGCATAGATTTAAACTATTTATAGAAGGATTAGATGGGAGTTGCGCAGAACTTTATTCACCCAGAGGGTTGTGGGGGTCTGGAACTCACTGCCAGAAAGGATGGTAGAGGAAGAAACTCTCATCACATTTAGAAAGCACTTGGATATGCACTTGAAGTGCCATAACCTACAAGGCTATAAACCAAGAGCTGGAAGGTATTTTAGGCTGGATAGCACTTTTTGGCCGGCAGAGAAACAATGTCCTCCTTCTGTGCTGTAAGTTTCAATGATTCTATGACCAAAGTTCCAATCAGTTTATTGGCTACATTATTACTGGTTCGTTGTGGAAAAGAAACTTGTCAATATTTCTCAGGAGGGCGCTTGCTGCTTGTACTCCTGCGGCACCTTTCTACTACATTGCCTAAAGTCTGTGCTCACTTTAGGAGCCATACACCTTAAATCCCAAATGTTTGGTTTAAGTTTACATTTGCACGAGTATCGGGACACATATAACATGACATTCAGCGTTGAGTATATTTAGGCAGCAAATAATGAACTGATGTATTCAGAAAGCTAAGTCATGATCTCATTTGTGCTCTAATCATTTTTGTTTGCAGAAATAAGATCACTGCAAGCACGGCTAAGGGAAGCAGGTAAGAGCTTCATTCTAAAATAATTGTTTTTCTGAACTAAGTCTCTAATTTTACATTGTTTTGTGCGAAGCAACCTACTCTTTGTGATGGTCTTTAATTTAAGTAACATCAAATTATGATTATGATCAGCCCTTAAGCCTTCCCATCAATAACATATGTTCAGACCAGGGTGGCAACGTGATTATTATAAGAAAGAAAGACTTTCATTTCTGTAGCACATTTCACGAACAATGCACTAACAGCCAATTAATTATTTTTCGAAGTGTAGCCACTATTATAATGTAATAAATGCCGCAGCCTATTTGTGCACAGCAAACTCCCACAAACAGCAATAAGATAATGGCCAGATAATCTGTTTTAGTGTTGTTGATTGAGGGAAAAACATGGGCCAGGATTCCAGGGATAACTCCCCTGCTCTTCATCGAAATAGTGCCATGGAATCTTTTATGTCTTCCTGAGAGAGCAGTCAGGGTCTCAGCTTAACGTCTCATCAGAAAGACAACACCTCCAACAGTGGAGCACTCAGTAGTGCACTGCAGTGTCAACAAAGATTTTGTGCTCAAGTCTCTGTAGAGTTGAGCGCACAAGCTTTTGACTCAGAGGCGAGGGTGCTACCAACTGAACCACGGCTGACAGTTAAAGCAAGACACTTTTAAATACAACAGCCTGAAATTTGCAGTCGGGATGATGGCCAACTGGCAGCGTTCGCTGTCATTCTGCCCGAAACTGATCGCAACTTTGCGATTTGGCACAGGCGCATGTGAAAATCCTGAAATTGCACTCTCTCAATGACAGCTCCGAAGCAGGCTGTGTTGTGCCCACCTCCTCCCCCACAGTGCTGGCAATCTGTGTAATTAGCCAAATCAGGGATATTGACGAAAACCAGGGCTCTTCCACAGTAATTATGCTGTGCAATTCCCCACGAAAAACTAGACCCAAAGAGGTTAGGTGCAACGAGTTGCATTACTGCTAAATAAATGTTAAGGGTCTGGAAATCTAATTTAATTTTGTGCAGTGTGAATTTTGTAGATTTTAATAAAAATTAATATTTTTACTAAACTTTTCAAAAAAAATTTTTTTTTTTTTAAATAGTGTCCATATTTATTTCAGGTTTGCCTTTTCCCCATGTGAGAGCCCCACTCTTTGTTTTCCTCTCTGTAACATTTTTAGGATCTTAGACGTTTAAGAACTTACTCACTTCCTGTTCACTGTCATTGAGAATTCTGCATTTTGATTGGCTGCTTAGGCAGCCTTTTGACGTCACACCAGCTCGCACAAGGGGATCTCCACTATGCTTCATTGATTTGAATTGGAGGTCGGAAAACTGTCGTTCTCGACACCGTGATCGCAAGATCCTTTAGCGAAGCCTACTTCGGGACCAGCGGCGAATGCCTTCATTTTGCCGCTGACCGCAAATTCTCGGCCACAAAGACTGAAATGCTCAAAAGTCATCATAAATACTTTTTCAGACCCAAATTCAAATCCAGAGAATGGCAAATTAAAAAATGCACGTGTGATATTCGTAAAGCAGAAAGCTGTCAAATTTTCTCACATTCCGATCACCTTTGGAGAATCAATGATGGATAACTATTGCAAATATAATGGAAGAACATACTGAACTGATGGCATCTAAAGCACAATGCAGCTCTTTGCATTTCACATTCAAATGAAATAATGTGTGAGTCTTGACACTGTTATAGAGATAGTTTCCAATTAATTTTCTAGGAGCTATGGTAGTCCTTTTCTTGGAAGCTGGAAATGTGATCAGCTTTGCACACAACGAGATTTGGTACTCCCAAAGACTACTGAATTGTTGGTTTTTATTCTAATTGAAATTCTAAAGTGAGAAATTAATGCTTTACTTTTGTAGACCCTTGATAAGACCCCATCAGCAGTGCTGTGTTCTTTTGGGGCAACGAACATCAGAGAATATATATTGGCCTTTGAAGGGCTACAGCGCATATTTACTAGAATTATACCAGAGCTTGAACAGAGACAGGCGTATACCTTGGTGCCTTGAGTTTTGACGGTTGAGGGGGGATCTAATCGATGCAGTTATATCATTATAAAGGACATTGATAGTATAGTAACTTGAGAATCCAGAACTAGTTCGCATAATTTTACAACTCTGATAAATGAGTGTAATCAGAAAACATTTTTTTCATGCACAAGGTCGTGGAAACATGGAGCTCATTCCCCACTCGGTTGTGGTTTCTGGGCTAATAGAAATTTTGAAGAATACGAGCAAAAGTTTTTTGTTGGGTAAGGGTATTAGGGGACATGGAACAAAGGTGGGCAAATGGAGTTAATGTACATTGTCATTCATGATCTAATTGAATGGCAGAACAGGCCCAAGAGGGTGCATCGCCTCTTCATCTCTTCCTACAGCTGAGGGTTAATAACACTACTTCATCCCGCTAAACCATCTGGAGCATTGTAGACTTTTGGGATTACAATGACACAGTTCATCATGAAATGCAAACTGTAAGATAACCAAGTCCCGAAGGATCAATAGAAATGTAAAATGAAGCTCGACAATTTCTTCTGCAGATATCTCGCATAATCGCCATATGGAATTGAAATAAAGTAGGCAGAAAAATGGGATGCTCTATCAAGGAACCCAGCGGCCACAATTACCTGACTCCTGTTTATGGATTTTCTCAGTTTGTGGAACTGCACAGATTGCCTGCAAATGCATGACCCCCGACTGCCTTTGACATGTGCTGTGATGCAGCAGATTTAGCTATATTTTTCCTATGTTGACCTTGCAGAATCACACAGTTTTTAGTATCATTGGCCAAATGGTCTGGCACCAATGGAAATGGTCGATGTTGAAACAGTGTTCTGTGAGCGTAGTCAGTACAAATTTGTACAGGACTATAGGTTAGAAATAAGTCTTGGGCAGTACAGCTACACCGCATCGCGTTGACGCCATTTCTACACCCCACCCGACAATCAGTTCCATTGGAGGAGTATAAAACCAGTGTTACCAATGCTCCCGTGAGTGGATTGAAATGAGCCACTTCCTGTTGTTAAGGACACATGGAATCGATAAATAGCAGGTGATAATAATATCGCAAAGAACAACAGCAAAACTGGGCACATGAAGCTAATGTATTTTATGAAGCAAAGTTAATTTCAATTAGAATCGAATGACACTGTATTTATTATTGTCATTAGGAGAGACAACGACCAACCAAGACGACGGTGAGTAAAAAAAAATCAGTAGTTCGACGAAAATGATATGTACAAACCCATAACTGATATATTTGTCGAATTCTAAGAAACAAATCCTTCCGTAATATTAATCAGAATTCATGGAATAATTCTTGTGCATGGGCACCCAAAGATATATTTATATTATATGCAGCGAATAATGGTTAGGGCCCTAGAGCCGCAATGCAGAGGGCCTGAATTCAAATCACCGATTGGCTGCCGAATGGCATTCAAGGACACGAACTGGTCGCACCCCAGTAACTGGTCTTACTTTTAGGTGACTATGTGGTTGATACATAATGCTTCTTAAAATGGCCTAGACATATAACACTGTCGAAAGTGGCCGATCGCCATAATCTCTGGGCAACTAGGATTAGTTATTAAATATGGCTTTGCAAGTGTCGTCAACTTCCTAAGAACAAATGATAGTTATTTAAAAACAAATCTTAGCACGGAAATGTCCTCTGCTGTGTTGCAGCTAAATCCAAAGCGTGCCATTTGTATCGACAGTGCTCGTACTTCATTGAACTCAGCAGAGATCGCTTCCTTTTTTACGTCAAACATTTAAAGGATGAACTGATGCACTCCATTCCATGTTGACTCTCTTAGTGATGGAACCGCGTTTATGTGTTCAACCATAAATGTATTTTGATGCTTTGGCAACATAAGATGTACCTTATCATGCCAATAAAGCGATTTGTATTGTATAGTGACACTTCCCTCCAGCATTTTACTCACAGCTTGAGCTAAAATAATTTCGCTGGCCCCGCATAACATCCGGGGCAATTTCTTCTTGTGGTGCTGGTCTTATGCTAGCGGCCCTTACATATTAAATGAAATAGATTTTAGCATTGATCTATACAACGACAAATATTCATGCTGAAGTTGAAGATTTATATTGATCCTCACATTTTGCAGAATCTGGAAAGTACTCAGGGCAGGCAGTTGTTATTTCTGACTTGTTGGGGTATATTTACAAATTGCTGCTGAGGCGTTAAACCTGTATTGTAAATAGTATGCCAGCTATAGAACGGAATATATTTTCTTACCCATTGAGCTAAATAGTATTAAAAATTTTAGCCACTTCTGCATTGGGCGACCAATCTGCAAATGTTGTTTTATGCCCTGGCGACATTAAAACTCAACTGCATATTTGAAATTGATGCCTGACTGAGCCTGCAGAACTAGGCAAGGGTTATAAGGCAACTATTGATGTAACTAGCATTATTTGTAGTAATTCTGTGGATTCCCACCTGCGTCTTAACCTGTTTGCGTGTAATTTTAACTTTGTTAATGTAAAACGAGCAATATCAGATCGGCTGCCGTAATACAACCAGCCCGATTTGCTGGGGTGCACAACAGGCTGACTTCCCATACCACCTCTTCTACACTACCAGCAAAAGTTTAAATTTTGCCTGCTTTGTTTTATTTGTACTGCCTTTCTCTTTTATGGGTCATTAGCCTTTTTAACCACATATCCTGATGTACATGCTCCTTTGCGATGAATACACCAGCTTATTTCACAGTATCTGTGCACAAAAAGTAACAGGGATAGCTCAGAATGAAATAACCACTTTCATTACATTGGCTCAGCCCAAAGCACATATCAATACATCGCTCAATATGAGGCCATCATGGCTTGAAATGGTAGTCACAAGTTATCTAGTTACACAACGTGCCAGACTGACTGCGAGAGAAACACAGAAGTGGAACTTATGCCACAGAATATCAAATCAGATGGTCATTAACGCAGGCTGCTGGCTGCAGACCTATAGAATGAGGGGATAGTTTTAATTTCGCAGCAGATTAATACTGAAAGCTGCTCGGGTACTGGGAGCAGATATCAGATCCGCAGGGAGTCTTACCTCAGAAGAAATGTTGGGACCAATAAAAAATGAAACAGAATGGCCCGTAATTTCCGATTGGAGGCTTCCTGCATGCGGATGCCTCCTATTGGGAAAAAATATATGCCCTTTCCTGAGGGCTCCAGAGGTCCAGACTCTTCCGCTCCTGGGTGTGACCATGATGAAATGTGCAGGGCCCATGGGCGCATGCGGTTCGCAGGGTTCCCTGGGATCACATCGGCCAAGCGAACCAATGAAAGAAGGGAATCCCCCTTCATACTTTTGAGATAGACCTGTCAAAATTATGAATGGGGATCACTTAAAAAAGACACTAAAACATTAAATAAATCATGTTTTTAAAATGAGTTAAAAATTATATTAATTGAAATATTTTAAACAAAAATGTAATTTTTTGAAAAAAAGAATTAAAGTTTTTTACGGGGCTAAAAATAAACTTATCTTTTGAAAAGTATTTCTAAATTGTAAATGAGTGAAAAAGAATTTTATTTTACTTTTTTAAACTCTTATGTTGGTAAAAGCAGGCCTTACACTTGCTTTTAACAGGCGTTAGATTTTCAAGTGATTTCAGTGGGTGGAGGTTCTGCAGAAAGCGGAAATCCCCGGCCACAGAGGTCCTTCTCCAGGGCAGGGGTCCGATCTGTCAAAAGGTTTCTTGACAGATCATAAATGCCGGTTTTCAGCGCATGCACTTCGCATGCCTGAAACTGGCATTTCCGATGTCCCTACTGGTGTGTACACACCTCGTACACACCCGTAGGCATCGGAAAATACGGGCCAATAAAACTTAATTAGTTAACAAGCATAGGTTTAGCTTGAATTATCTGAATAATACTTTAGCATGAATATTGTGTGGTTATTTCAAAACAGGGAATCACGTTGGGCAAGAAATTGCTGTCGGAGGCATACCTCTGGAGTACTCTTTGATCCACGAAAGAATTACGAAAGGACCTGCAGGCGGCCAGGCTGCAAAAGGTTGCTCTCTCAGGCTTCCAAGGGGAGGGCAGCATAATGGCTCACGGATCACTGAGGTGCCGGCACTGCGGATCTCGTGGGACTGATCCTCCCTTCAATAGCATAATTCCATTTCAATTATTTACCGAGGGAATCCCCTAATGAGTTGCAATGGAATCCCCAAATCTAATAATTAAACCACGTGCAGAAATGGAATTTTATTCACAATTACCTTCATTCCAACAACCACGCTAAAAAAATCGATAATAAATGAATACATCATTAAAACTGTAATCCGGGCCAATATTTGCATAAAGTAATTTCATACCATGGACATGCATAATTTATGATATGAAAATGTTTAATTAAAGCCTTAGATATCCCCTTACACTGATGAAAATAGGCCCTGTGCCTGCTTGCAGCAACTTTGAGATGTCTGTGCGCAATTGCTGGCCAGTCAGTGCGCAATAAACTAAATTTGTGCCAGTGACTGTTTTTTCCTGGCCACTGAAAATGGCCTGCCTACGTTGATAGGCCGCAAGTTCTGGATTTCGTGCATGCTAACCCTAACTCTAATCCATGGGGTACTTCAAAGGGAATAGGATGGAATACTCTGAGAGTGTCATCATAAACACTACAATTTCAGGACTGTAACATCAACAACAACTTGCATTTATACATCAACTTTAATGTAGAAACATATCACAATGCTCTTAACATGAACATTATCACACGGCATTTGACAAAATCTGACGCAGAGCCACAAAATCTCGTTGACCAAGGCGAGCCTGAAAGGAGGAGAGAGAAGTAGAAAGTTGGAGAGTTTTAGCGGGGGGGGGGGGGGTTCCATGATTTAGGGCCGAGGCATCTGAAGGCAGGGTCGCGAATGGTGGAGCGATGAAACTCAGGGATGTACAAGAGGCCAGAATTGGAGGAGTACAGAAATCTCGGAGGGATGTAGACCTGCAGAACATTAAGGAGAAAAAGTGGGGTGAGATCATGGAGTGATTAGAAAATAACAAACATAGGCGTGTCTGTTTGCCTGCAGTTGCTGTATTACAAGAGGTAAAGGTTGGCAATAAATGTCAGCAGGTTTGGGAGAAATCTCCTGCCTCACCTGAAAGTGACATTTCTTTTGAATTCAGCATAAAGTTTTATTCCGATGTAAACCCATGAAATACATATTAGATTTTCTGTATTCTGTATAAGTGATACTGATTGATGTCCCAATGTCAAAATCTGGTGATAAAATTGGTACACCTGTCTGTTTTCCAGACAAAGTGAAAATCGAAGCCTTTAAGAAGGATGTTGGTGAGAAAAAAATAAGTTTTCAATGACAACTGTGTGTATCTGTTAATCTCTTCGAAAAATATTAGAGGCATATACAAAGCAAGCACAATTGAACTGGAAGTCTCTTTGAGCAGGATTAAATTGGAAGAATTAAGTGAAAGAACGACCATTTAAATATGAAGAGAGATGATGAAAAATCAATTTGTTGTAGCAATAATCACAATCGATCTGTAAATTGATACATGCCAATTTTTTTCAGATAGTAGGTATATTTATAGATAGGAATAAAGGAAACACAGTAGTAGGCCATTTATGTCCTCGAAATGCATCCGTCATTTAGTTTGATCATAACTTATCTGTACATTAAATGTGTAATGCACCTTTGTTCCATATGCCTGGATAACCTTAACTAAACATAAATGATAGACAGACAGACAGAGTTATATACAGATAGATAGATAGAGAGACAGATAGATGATAGATGGATAGTTAGTTAGATAGATACGTCTAGTTAGATAGATAGACAGATAGATAGTTAGGTAGAAAAATAGATATATAGATAGATAGAGAGATAGATGGATGGATAGATAGACAGATAGATACAGACAGACAGATAGATAGACAGATAGATCGACAGACAGACAGACAGCTGGACAGATAGACAGATAGATAGATGGACAGCCAGTTAGATAGATAGACAGACAGAAAGACAGATCGACAGACAGACAGATAGACAGATAGATAAATGGAGAGACAGATAGAGAGAGAAAAAACAATAAACAGATGATACACAGGTAAGTAATTGAATAGATAGGTTGAGAGATAGCTAGATATATCGATAGATGAATATATGTACAGATAGGAAGATATACAGATAGATAATATTTATATAGATAGAGAGATAGAGATGTAGACAGATGATACATAGTTACTTAGATAGATAGATGAATAGACAGATGTATAGCTAGGTAAACATAGATAGATAGATAAATATATCTATCTATATATATAAAAGAGCTCTTCTGTCTGTCTGTCTGTCTGTCTGTCCGTTCTCTATACATTCGAAAGGTATAGAGCGTACCTACACGCGTGTGACATCAAAAGAAAGATTACGATTCCGGAATGGTCATAAGCATATTTACTTTTCCGTCAGACAAAAATCGTGCCCACGGTATCCAAAAAACGTTCAACATTCCGCTCATTAAATGGGAAAAGTTCTGCTCATTTGCTCATTAGCATTGAGTGACGTGAAGGTTGACCAATCGTGTGGTCGAGCGACCTGACAGTTGACCAATGGTTGACCAATCGCTGCGTCACGGGGGTGGGTTCATTGCGCGTGCGGGCGGGCCATCCGACAGTTGAGTATTGAGTGACTTGATGATTGACCAATCCTACAGTTCAGTGACCTGATGGTTGACCAATCGATGCGTGTGTGGGCGGGCCTCATCATTCTGAACTGAGGTGAGTGGCCGCCATCTTGATTCTTCACGATTTTCTTGCCACACTTTCTGTGTCTTTATTTTTCCCACTTTCTGTGTGTACCCCATTAGGTTCTTTTGTGCAGTTGTCTTCTTAGCTATGGGGTGCTTCAAAACCTGAACTTTAATATTTAGGAATCTCTATTGTACTGGATGCATGAAGCCGCAGCCTAGCAGCGCGGGAAGCCTGGGCCTCGAGTTCAGCGCTCCGCTCTGACCGCTTCCATCCCCCCCTCCTCCTCACCCTCACGCAGGGGGGACTCGGGGCTGCTCTCCGCCCACTGCAGGCAGGCCTGAAGCTCAAGAAATTTCTCTCTCTTTCTCCTCTTCCCTCTCTCTCTCTCTCTCCTTCTCTCTCTCTCTCTCTCCTTCTCCCTCTCTCTCTCTCCTTCTCTCTCTCAACTTCCCCCCCTCTCTCTTGTTGTGAGTGCGGGACCGGCAAAACCGGGGCTTTCCAAACAGCTGTCCCCGATCGCAATCGGACGCGGGAGTCTGCAGCGAAAAGCGTTCATCTGCCGCCCGGCCAACCGGGTCCAAAGGCTCGCCGCGTTCACCAGCAGGAACCCCGGGCTCGCTTCGGAGCGCTGGGCACCAGGCCTCCCGTTGTCGGACTGACACTGTTCTGCTACTGAGGTGAGTCCGGCCGGGCCTGAGGCATTAGCGAGGGAGAGGGGAGGCAGGCAGAGAAAGGAAAGGAGGGAAAGGAGAGGGGGAGTGTGTGAGGGAGAGGGGGGGGAGTGTGTGAGGGAGAGGGGGGAGAGTGTGTGAGGGAGAGAGGGGGAGTGTGTGTGTGAGGGAGAGAGCGGGAGTGTGGTTGTGAGGGTGAGAGGGGGAGTGTGTGTGTGAGGGAGAGAGGGCGAGTGTGTATGTGAGGGAGAGAGGGGGAGTGTGTGTATGAGGGAGAGAGGGGGAGTGTGTGTATGAGGGAGACAGGGGAGTGTGTGTGTGAGGGAGAGAGGGCGAGTGTGTGTGTGAGGGAGAGAGGGGGAGTGTGTGTGTGAGGGAGAGGGGGACTGTGTGTGTGAGGGAGCGAGGGGGAGTGTGTGTGTGAGGG